>NC_044389.1:2514166-3771250 GCF_006542625.1 Nomascus leucogenys | reverse complement strand
GGCGTGGTAGCGGGCGCCTGTAGTCCCAGCTACTCGAGAGGCTGAAGCAGGAGAATGGCGTGAACCCGGGAGGCGGAGCTTGCAGTGAGCTGAGATCCCGCCACTAGACTCCAGCCTGGGCGACAGAGCGAGACGCCGTCTCAAAAAAAAAAAAAAAAAAGAAACATTTGTTAACAATAAGAACTCAGAAAAAATAGTAAATAATAGTTTATGATTATTGAATAATTTATAATGTGCCAAACATTGTTCTAAGGACTTTGTATGTATTTGCTCATTTAATCCTCACAATAACCCCATGAGTTAGGTTCTGTTCTTATCCCCATTTTACAGAGATGAGGTAGAGAGTAGCTAAATAACTTGGCCCAAGTCACAGGTGTTATCAGCCAATAAGTGACACAGTCGGGATTCAAACCTAGGCAGTTTAGCTCCAGAGTCTTCATTCAGTTACTACAGCATACTGTTCCAGGATATTCCTGGTACCATACAACTTCACCTCCAGTCACCAGCTTTAACTTATTAGCTGCTTTTAAAACCTAAATAGTTAATGATTTAAAACAATTTTGTCATTTTCTTTTACATTTCATCAAATTAACCCTTTGAAGTTTATTTACTGTCATGACTTTTGTAGATACTGGTATTCTAGTACTAGATCTGGGCCTGGAATTATTATCTTTAATGTAGAAGCTAGCACTGTTTTCAGTTAAGCTTTAGATCAAGAGAAAAAGACTCTGAGACAGAGATTTGCTTGAGGATTTTTATTGGAAAGCCCTTGGGATCAACATCTGTCGGGGAGTGAAGAAATTAGAACTGGGCAGAAGGAGGATTCAGACCTCAGTGCAGTTGTGACAAAGGCTTCGGTAGATCCCACGGGGTGCCTGGGGCTGGGGTAACCGTTGCAAGTTGTCTTGGCTTGAGGCAAGGGAGCCAGGTCTTCATTACCTCCACTCTGCAGTCATTGGATGCAGACTCCTGGGAAGGAGACATGACTGGATTGGGGGCTTTCTTCTAATGATAGCAATTCTTGGAGATGGCCATAGCTGAACACCACCAGCCATCAACACCACCAGCCATCATTGCTCCCAGCATCCATCATACCAGCAGTTCTCAGACTTCAGTGTATCCAAAGCAGGATTGCTAAAACACAGATCTTTGGTCCCCACTGCCATAAGTTCTGATTCAGTAGGCTTGGATTGAGCCGCAAGAAGCTGCATTTCTAAGAAGTCCCCATTTGATGCTGATGCCATTGATCTAGGGACCACACTTTGAGAATTACTGCCCTATATCTATATTCTGTAAAAGACATACCTAAAAATAATTTTATTAATCTTCATATAACACCATCAGTATCACACATTTTGACTCTTATGATAGGGCATCCTTAGCATTTTATGTGCATTTTATCTTCCCAATGACAAAGTCTTGCTCAGTAAATACCCATGAAATTAAGTTACTTAATATTTATTTTTGTAAATATTTGCAGGATGTTGTGATCTATTATGTAAATTCACCAGAATTACTGGACGAGGGATTCTTTAAACCTCTTGGATTAAAGAGAAGTGTTACAGAATTGGAATCTGGTTGACAAGATGAAACAATCTTTTCTGGCTTCACATGTTTAAAAATATAGGTCAATGTGACCTGATAAATTTCATATTTTCTATAAATATTATCCACAAATATTCTATAAATAATTCTGACTTAGATTAAAACAGTACCAAACTCTACATTATTATTACACTCTCAGATTTATCTTTTTTCCCAAAAATATTATTTTAGTATGAAATACAAAGTACATTTTATGACCCATTTCTTAAGGAGTCTCATACTTGACCAATTTCACTTTTATCCTTTCTAGATGCTTTTAAAAATAAGATTCTGTATGAAGCACATGGTCTCAGTATCATAGTATTAATGCATTATGCAGACTTTTTACACCCTCCTGTGGTATGTGTACATATGCATAATTGCATATAAATAAACACACATTTACTGCATGTAAGTTTTGTAAAGATACTTTACATAGTAAAAGAAGCTTGCCAAATATTCAGGAAACATGTTTAAAAGACATCTAAAATCCCATAAATGTGTTCTTAGGCTTTGTTTTATTCTATTTATAAATTTAATGAATGTTCATTATAGAAAATTGGAAATACAAAAAATGGTAATTTTAAAAATTAAACCACTCAAAAGTCTAACCGTAAATATCACAGTTGACATTTGGGTGACTTTTCTGTTTTTCTTTCTCTTTGTGTGTGGTGTATCATTGGGAAACTGTAATGTACACAGGTTTGCTTTCTACTTTTTCCATTTCACTAAATATTCTTTGAAGGCATGACTTTTAAAACTACAGGAGAGCCCAACTTAGAAATATGGCATAATTTATTTAACTATTTTTGAAACACTTGATTTTTTTCAAAGAACATTAAATTTTAGATGATTGTGTAGAATAATCTTAATGATACTTAGAGTTCTACTAAAAATGTGGTTTCAACTTTCAGTTCCCAAATTGACCTGATTTCTGTTCGTTTTCTGAAAAATACAACTTATGCCTTATTTTATACCTTGTTAGATAATATTACGGAAAAGATGTTAAAGCCTGTAATTCTTGCCTTTTAAAAAACAGGAGAGTAACTGCTAACATAGCTTTGTGTAAATGATCCCGTTAAACTTGAGAATTTTTTTTTAAGGATTTTGAGTTGTTTTTCATATGATCAGCTAATGAATTCAGCACCACTTCTCCAACCCCAACCTTTTTCTCCTGTTTAGCATTTTCCACTTTTTTACTCTGTGACGAACAAGCCCTCCCTGGTTAATTATGTATATATTTAGCTACTGCATGTGTTGGGCTTATTATTGTCATCTAATTAGATGTAACTCGAACTGCTTGCTTCTAGAAAAATCATTAAAAATTCTTTCCTAATGACCTAGAGATGACAAAATGTCTGTAAAGTGTGAAGAAGCAGACAAGCACAGGAACATCGCTCTTAAAGAGTGTTAATCCAGATGCTGCAATCATCTAATTAAACAATATTTTGCTGTCATTAACATTTTCACCAAGGAATTGCAGTTATAATTTCTTTGTCAGCTGTCTCTAGATCACTTTACCTTCAAAACCAAAGTGCCATATAAAAACATTAAATTGGATGGTTTAATTAAAAAGTTTTTTTTTAATGAAGAAACATATCCAGTGTTTCTGAGATCTCATTTACTGTGTTTCACTTTTATTATTTGAGTAGATTAGTGTCATAGGCTTGCGGTATTTAATATTCATCTTCTAAGATAAATTCTTATAAGCATAGTTAGCAAAATAAAGTGTGTATGTGTGTATGTGTGTGGAGATTATATATGTAGATAGATAGATATAGATAGATGATAGATGATAGATAGATAGATAGATAGATAGATAGATAGATAGATATCTCCACACACACAAATATATGTATTTACTTACCACTGCTGGAGAAGGAAAGGACCCTACCAATTACAGCACCAGTGTATTTGCTAAATATCAACTATCCTAAAGAAAAAAGAAAACAATTAGTAATTAAACATCTAGGTTTGCCAGAGCCTAACAAGTAGTACTTTGGAAATAACTCACTTTTTGGATGATTTAATGAACAGTATTTCTTTTCATTTCACAAAGATGTTCAGTAACATAATTAAAGGAGTAATGCTAATTCATGATTAAAACATACCAATGCAAAACCCCAAAGTGCCACTTAATCACTCTTTTTTCCATGTAACATTAAATACATTGTGCATTTTTAATTCAAATCAAATACATATATGACTGTCCATTTTACAAGGCTCTTATGCAGAAATTTTTATTAAAAACAAGCATTAATGTCATATTTATTTATAAAGTTTATTATATTTATTAGAATTAAAATAATGCTGTAAATTTCTGCTAATTTAAAAATTACTAAAATTTTCTTTTTAGCACTTATTTTCAAAGGACCTCTCAAAGATTATTGAAAGTGAATTACAAAAAAAAATGCAGGACAGAATAATAGACGTGAAATATGGCTATTGGCATCATTCATTTTGTGTATACATGTGTGTGCATTTTTAAATAATGCTTTTCTTCTTTGTATTTTTTTCCAAAAATAGCATTTTTGTTTAACTTTTATTTTAGGTTCAAGGAGTACATGTGCAGATTTTTTATAGGGATAAATTACATGTCATGGGTGTTTGGTGTACAGATGACTTTGTCACCCAGATGATAAGCATAGTACCCAATAGGTAGTTTTTGGATCCTTATCTTCCTCCTTCCCTCTACCCTCAAGCAGTATCCTTTTCTTTCTTAGAAAATCATTTCTATTAAAAGGCTAGTGTCTTCAAATATAGTCTACATTTTTATGCTGTTTGCATTTATACAGTACATTTAAATACTGTGTTTATGTAAACTGGCTTTTTATTTTAACAGTTTTACTTAATATATAAATTATAAAACATCAGAAATTATTTTAACAATTGTGGTATCTGATTTTCATCTATCAGTTAATTTAAGTAATATATGTTATATCTAGATAGGTAGCATCAGCATTATTCTATTAAAAAAATACACACTGTAATACTTGCTTTTCATTAAAATCTACAGATTTTTAAGTAGAACAGTTCCCCTCAGAAAATGGAAGAGCTCTAAACTCTGCCATAGACCCATTTAGGATCCCAGAAATAGCTCTGTCTAGCCAATCTGTACTCTTTGTATATATACATATTAAAAAAATACTGAGGCCAATCAGGTGTCCTAGGTTAGCATACAAATGAACTATTAGTAATAAATTTTCAAGTTTAGAAATGTACAGCTTTTATTTTACAATATTGGTACTGTTTTAGCAGATTATTTTCATGTCAAAAAACTTTAATATGGCTCCAAACTCTTGTTTAATTTCATCATTATTATTATTCACCATAGACTTAAACACAAGCAGGTTCATTGATTGCTTAAGCTACCTAGCTGTAGATATTTTCTTCTAGTTCAATGTAGACATTCACAATATCATTCTCTCTCATATATACCTCTATGCCTTTGCATAATCCTCATCTTCTAAAGATAATGTTCTGCAGTTTTCCTTTACTTGACTTATATTTGTTCATCTTCTGAAATTTGGATCATTTTATTCCATTTTTATCACATGCATATCCATTCCATCAACAAACATTTATTGGGCAGATGGCATATGCCAACACACAGAGATTAAAACAAACAAACAAACAAACAAACAACCCAGCCCTGACATGTATGAGTTTACAGACTGGTGGAGAGGCAGAGAAGTAAACAGCGATGTGTATCAGGCATAATAGAGGTCTGTATGAGAACTGTGGTGAGGCAACACAGGGGAAGCCCTAATCTAGCTGTAACCTCATCCCAGTAAATGCAAAGTGGAAGCAACATTCTGCTGCCATTACCCACACCTATATTACATACCCACACCAGTTTATACATTTAAAGCAATATGCAGTTTAGTTGTAAAATGCAAAGCTTCGTCTAATAAACAGATAAAATAGTCATCAATAAAATGTTTTCTAAATGTGTTAATTTTGTTTGGTGCTTGCAGTTGCAGATTTTGGTTCTTACTCAGATTGTAGTTCTTTTTTTTTCTATTTCACAGATATGTTTTCCAAATGCTATAAGAGCAGATATCATTTAATGTAATTTCCTGATGATGAACAAGATAATATCTGCATATCTATGCTACTGTGATAGTACGTGTGGTGTGTGCAACCACGGCATACTGGATGAAATTCATATCACTAAATACCAGTGAAATAGCTGTTTTGTGTGAATTTTAATGGAAATTTAGAAAATTACTGATAATTGGATCATAACACATTTTTATAAAAAATAATTTTGTTCAACAAAAGTTTTCTTAGGATCCTGTTTCTTTCATAGCTATTCTCTTAATTTCACCTAATCATATGTTTTTTCAGTTCCAGTTTATGGGGGGGGCCACAGCTTGCTCCCCTAAACTTTCCCCATTCCCACTGTGCCTCAATATCACACCTGAAATATTTAAGTCATTCTACCAAAACATAAACAGACATATTCACCCTGAGATCCAGCAGTTCTTCGCTAAAGTGAAACAACATAAGATTAAAAAAATTCATGAACTTAAGGAGTGAAAAAATGTATGATTGACATCTGCCTCTGTAGTTTTTCATCCTAGCTTCAGAGTACTGTCCACTCGCAAATTCTCTGCATTCATTCTTGATATAAGTTTAACATAGTATTCTGTGTACTCGTAATATAATTTCTAGATATATATTCATTATAATAGATACCATCACGGCCAGGTGCAATGGCTCAGGCCTGTAATCCCAGCACTTTTGGAGGCTGAAGCAGGTGGATCACAAGGTCACGAGTTCAAGACCAGCCTGGCCAACATGGTGAAACCCCATCTCTACCAAAAATACAAAAATTAGCCAGGTGTGGTGGCATGTGCCTGTAATCCCAGCTACTCAGGAGGCTGAGGCAGGAGAATCGCTTGAACCCGGGAGGCAGAGGTTGCAGTGAGCCAAGATCACACCACTGCACTCCAGCCTGGGCAACAGAGAGAGAGACTCCATCTCAAAATAAATAAATAAATAAATAAATAATAAAATAGAATACCATCACACAAGCTGCAGATGTGCAGGTCAGTGGGGTGACTTCCTCCATAATTACTTTCAGGGCCTCTGACTGACAAGGCTCTGCTTCCGGGTTTGCAATGTTATCTACATCAGCAGAAGAGAGATGAGACACACATGCAGGAAGTTTCAGTGGGCCAAGTCTTGAAGAGACTTTGCTCACATTCTGTAGATTAGAACTAAATCCCATGGCCATAGCTACTTGTAAGGGAGGCTGAGAAATGTGGTGTAACACAGGAAGAGGAGAATCAATTACAATAGCCAGCCAGTAGCCTCTATCACAATCTTATAAATAGTAATTCTAGTTGTCTTAAAACAATTATTGAGTGAATTCACTTTAAATGCATTGTTATCAGAGTTAAAGATATGGTTCAATAAATAAAAAGTTACTTTTCTTCTGAAATTCAATAGATGCTTTGTAAAAACAGAAACTATTTGATAAGCATTTTGTGTATACAAATTTTTATTTCTGTTTTTCTTTACTAGGACGGACATATAATGATCTGAACCAATATCCAGTGTTTCCGTGGGTGTTAACCAACTATGAATCAGAAGAATTGGACCTGACTCTTCCAGGAAACTTTAGGGATCTATCAAAGGTAACTTTTAAATATATAGAAGTCAGCTTTCTTCATAAGGCTATAGTCTAACAGTATTTCTGTCGGAGTATATATAGCCAGTTAATGTTTGTAAGAAAGTGAAACTGATTATCTTGACTTACATAGTCAGTTTCTAAACCTTACCAATTCTTAGCACAGGAATTAAGCTACAAGAAGATAAACTAGTACTAGCATAGGCAAAATGAAATGGGTATTTGAGAAATAGCAGATGTAGAGAGAGGTTTCTGATATATCCTAGGCTTTAAAGTCAAGGTTAAAAACCTAAAATTAGTAGAAAATATGATGGCAAATCATTTATGTGATATGTTCCTTAGATGATAAAACATTTATATTGACCATAAAATACACACATTGTAGGGAAATGTAATACTGAAAAGAAAGTCAGTTAATTTTATCAAATGTCTGTCTATATATGAGAGAGAAGATATGGCCCAAAAGATGGCAAGAAAATGGTGCATAATGGTAATAAGAAATAAAAGGTAAAATTTTTATTAGCTCACCTCATTTGTCCAGAGGAAACTACAGTGTGATACTAAACTGTTTGAAATTCAGTGAAGAACTGGGAACTAAGCCCAAAAAGCTGCTCTATAGTCTAAGCTTACACCAGAGGCCTGCCTTAAAGTTTATGTATGTTAGCCATAGTAAAGCCTCAGCCCACTGACTTTGAATGTATCTCTCTTTTCTGTCAGACTTGATTGTCTGATTTAGCAATCCATAGAAAGTTGAAAGGTATTTGTGTATACATTTGGTTTTGGAGGGCAGGTTTAAGGGGCTAATTGACAAGAGCAGCATAAGCCCTGTGATTTAGGGAAACAACATTAAAGCCGATTTAAAATTAATCCCACAGATGGTTTTTAACTCAGCATGCCTGCTTCTGCCCCATTTCTGGCCTTTGAAACCTAGACCTACCCAAGTTGAAGTTCTATATTGCACTAGTTACTAGCTGTGTGACCTAAAGCTAGTTTCTCTTGTCCCATTTGTAATATGAGAATAATAATACTGTCCCATGTCAAATAGTTGTACAGATCTAATAACATGTACATTTAAAGAATATAACACAGTACTTGGCACATAGAAGCACTTCCTGAGTATTAAGTATTATTGTTACACATGGGATATTTCTTAGCCTCTTTTGAAGACTGTTTACTAACTTTTTCATGTTCTTATGCATCATTCACTCTCCAGTTCTTTTATTTTATGTAACTCCCTATTAAATTTTAGTTGGTAGCTCATGGGTAATTTTAGCTGTGGTGTTATCGATGTTAAAGGGACCTAAAAGATCAGTTAGCCAACATCTTGCTGAGAGTCATACAACTGGTAGAAATAAATTGCTAGCAAATGAATTCTAATATGCTTGCAAATATAGTAATTCTTCCAATGTGAGTCAACCAAAAATTTTTAACTATTTACCACATTCAGGTAACTAAATTATTTAAGATAAGGTAGATAGAAGCATTGTAATTCATGCAGCCTGCCCTTCAGGAACAAATCTAGTTATAGATTATCTAAATAATAAGATCAGTCCCCCAAAAAATTAAAAATAAAGTACAATATTTTAGAGAGACCCACACAAGAGACAATACCTGAAGGTTGAGTATCCTGTGTCTGAAATGCTTGGGACCAGAGTGTTTTGGATTTTGGATCTTTCTGGATTTTGAAATATCAATATATACATTATATACTTACCAGCTGAGCATCCCTAATCTGAAAACCCAAAATCCAAAACGCTGCCGTGTTTCCATTAAGCATCACATCAGTGCTCAAAAACTTGGATTTGGGGCATTTGAGATTTCAGAATGTTGGATCAGGGACAAGATTAGGAACAAGAACTCTGCAGCTAGACTGCTGCATTCAAATCCTAATTCTGCCATTTACCAGCTGTGGAGCCTTAGACAAGAAGAGTATTAGTTTCTCTCTGTCTTAATTTCCTCACCTATATAATGAGACATCAATAGTAATGGGGTTGTTGTGTGGAGTGGTGGATGGGTTAATAAGCATAAAGGACTTAGAACAGTGCGGGGATATCAGTATTAGCTAATGCTATGTATATGACAATAATAGACTGGTGAATCATTGATATAGGCCATATGCTTTGAATTGTATTTCAAATAATGATGATGAATATATGCTACTACATCCATATTGGATGAGAATATTTGAATGGCATGCATGACTTGCCAAGGTTGAAGTGTAATTTTGGGGTGTAAGACAAAACCAAACTAACTTATTGATGTGAGGATGAAAACTGTCAAACTAGTTCTTCGACAAAATCTTGGCTGCATGTGTTTTATTTAACATTAATTGAATAGCCATTACTTAGACATTATAAAATATATATACCATAAAAATTCAGAATATAGATTCTCAGGAAGCATATTACAACCTCGTATGATGACTACTATTATGGCTATTGTATTATTTTTAAAACAAGGAAGGAAGTTCTTTTTATTTGAAATCAACTGGGATGTTGTGTTTAAAGGAAATTTACAGACTGAAGCTCCTTTTTTCTCTCCATCTATTTATTCAATCTTTCAGTTGTTCAGTCAACAAATATTTATCACACATGTGCTATATGTCAAACACTCTACAAGTGAAAGAGTGTACAGGAGTGAATAAAGCAGACATACTCCCAGCCACTTGAAGGGAGTTCAGCCCAGCGCAAAAATGAAAACTCAGATAGTTAACAGTCATATGAGTGGCCAGCATTTATGAGATAGGTATAGTGGGGACTGTGCCTCACTGGGGAGTACAGGCTTAGCCTCACTAAGACGTTTAGACTCAAATGTTCTTGAAACACTAGCCCAGCCAGAGAAAATGTGGCACTCATTATGATTAGTATGGGTTGTAGAAGGCATCTGGTAACATATTTGCTGGTAATCATAGATTTTTTTCATTTATCCATGTAGGAAAAAATGAGTTAAAATAAATGAGGAAGTCACTGTTTCTACAGTAACTGAAGATATGAACATTTCAAGGTTTTGTTTGTTTGTTTGTTTGTTTTTGAGACGGAGTCTCGCTCTGTCGCTGGGGCTGGAGTGCAGTGGCCCAATCTCGGCTCACTGAAGCCTCCGCCTCCCAGGTTCAAGCGATTCTCCTGTCTCAGCCTCCCAAGTAGCTGGGATTACAAGCCCCTGCCACCACACCTGGCTAATTTTTTTGTATTTTTAGTAGAGACAGGGTTTCACTATGTTGGCCACGCTCGCCTTGAACTCCTGACCTTGTGATCTACCCACCTCAGCCTCCCAAAGTGCTGGGATTACAGGCGTGAGCCACCACGCCCAGCCCATTTCAAGGTTTTTATGCTAATCTGTGTAATGTGTATTTCCTTTTGCAGAGCTTTTCCTTTTGTGCCTCGCATGTGCTCCTCTAATTTTATATAGTGTTAAGTAAATAATACAGGTAAACAGATGGAGCCTAAATAAATTAGGCAATGTGACTACAAACTGTAGTTTTGCAAGCACGTAGTTCTTCATGCTGTGAACAGTTGAACCCATGAGCTCTTAAAAGATAGATAGCTTTTCTTCCAATTTTGCTATATTCTATGCTTTAGCAATTTGTTCTTTCTATTCTGTCACCCTAGCATGATAGGAAAATGTTAGCAAATTAAAGCCTCTTGATCTGTTAATAAATTACTCGTGCATTGTTCCCATGCTTCATTGAATTTCTTAATAGGAGCTTCTTACAAATGAGCTAGAAACCTGAGACTATCCTGTATAAAATCCATCAGTAAACAAGATTTTAATGTATGAAAATATATCTTATTATATGCCTCATGGGAAAATGACATTTGAAGCATAATGATATAATTGGAAGGAAAAGCTGCTATAGAGCAACGTTATCGCAGTGAAGAGATGTCCAGTAAGAAGCACATGAAATTCTTGTAGTTATAATCACCACAAATGAAAATCTTCATGGAGAGTTTCCGACTCTTCAGAAGCTCAAGGAAGAATTGAAATACTCGAATGATATAACCAAGAACAGTCTAAAAGATCTCTAACAACGAAAGTAGTTGTTTCGAAACAAACACTGGGAGTCCTGATCCCAGTAATAATTCTTAGTAGTGAATAATTCTAGAATTTGTTTCAATAAACATGTGGTACCCCAAATACTTTTTATATTCTTTACTATATGAAAGAATTAAGAAACTATGAAGTGTACAATGCCAAAAAAAATAAATATTTATTTTCTTTCTTTATACCACCACATTACACAGGCTTCATGAAATTCTGTGTTGTATCAGTTGGGAAACTTTTGAATGAAAGTTTCAGAAAACACAGCTGAAAGTGCCTTGAGCAATAGTGGGAATCGGGAAAAAAAAATCAAGAGGTTGTAACCGGAACATGAAAAGAATATAGGCTTCGCTCAAGTATTCGTTTCTCTGTCATATGTTGTGCAAATTTAAGATGTTTTCTAAATTCTCTGAACTTGTTTTCTCATCTTTAAAATGAGCGCAGTCATACTTACATAATAGGGTTGTTGAAAGATTTTAACACCGTAAAGTAGTTACGGCACCTGGTATAATGCCTGACACACAAGTGGCATTCAGTGAGTGGCAGTGACAAAGCAAATTTCCATAATTGTCATTTGAGAGTTCACTATCTTTGGTATGATTGACAAAAACCTAGTGAAGGTTATTTGATTCCTCTGATTTATTTTTTATTCTAATAAAATTAAAAAATAATGCCATTTAATAAAATACTTCTAATTCAATAAATAATTCTGTTTTACCATCTATTTAAGTTATCAAATTATCAAAACTGTAACATCAAAACACTAAGGTTATATTAAATGTTTATTAGAACTTTAGATGCACATTTATTTAGACTAAAATATTTTATATTTATAATATTCTTACTTGTTCTTTGGCCCACTTAATTGAACATTTGAAGAGCACAGGAGCAAAAAAAAAGTTCTTTATCAGTAAGATTTTTTAGACCTCTCATTTGATTAGACATCACAGGTTCAAGTTTTATTTATTATGTGTACAGGTTAGAGGCTATGTTTATTGTTTGACATGAGGGTCAGCAGATGAAACAATCTGCCTTTGACCTATCTTTTCAACACCAACCAACAGTAGGTTTAGAGATTTCCTCCCCACCCCATTTATGTAGGTATTCCTTATGGAGATGTAACCTTATGGTGAAATCTATCTTACAACATGATATATGCTAGCGCTTCAGTTATTTACATATACTCATATGAACTCGACTCTTAAATTACAGTGGTTACATGACTTTGACGTGAAGCACAGTCTCTGCTCATTAAAGTGTGAATAGAATTTTCCTATTTCCCAGTCATGCCCTCTGATAAGTGAAATAGTTTCATCACAAAACCAAGTCCTACTAATATTGACATGAACATAAGACATCACATACACACACCCATTCATCGAGTGGAAAAAATATATTTTGTTAACACAGGAGTTGTTTGACTGACAGATGATGATAAGCATAACCATTTTCCCAAATTATTATGCCACTTAATAAAAGGAAGTGATAATGCCTTGAGGCTTTGAAATGTGATAATGCAAATGGGTGCACTGAAGTGTGAATACTCTTCAACCATCCACCCTCGATACTACCGAATGTCTATCTACCACACAGAAAAGAGTTTATATTGGTCAGGTGGGGAATGCACCACTCAGCAATCTAGAGCAAGTTGGGTTTTTTGTTGTTGTTGTTGTTTTCGAGACGGAGTCTCCCTCTGTCACCCAGGCTGGAGTGCAGTGGCATGATCTTGGCTCACTGCAGTCTCCACTAGAGCAAGTTTCTATGGCTGTTTTATTTTTCTTTTTCACCGTAAGTTAACAACATCTAAAATGAAATTAATTCCATTTACTTGATTATAATCTACCTAATGCTTAATTTTAAACAACAAACCATGAAGTATGGGCAAAACTACTAGGTCTGTTAGTAGTAGTTAGGATGATATAAAACTAAAAGATAAAAGTGTGAATGTGTAAATTTAATTATATACCATCTGCCAAATAACCCTGCTGCCAAATTTGAAATAACTTGTTTCAATGTATGTTGAATGCTGCCTTAACATATAATCCACAGTATGTTGAAAATCGTTTTCATTAGACTTGCTAATATGGCAGTGCTGAGGGACAAGGTATGGATAGGCAGTGTTTGGATACGGTTTTAAACTCATGGGATATTCATTTATTTAAATTAATACTTTTATTCATTCACTCATTCTTTCATTACACAAGCATTTATTGCCAACCTACTCTGTGCCAGACACTGGAGATACAAAGGCAATAAGACTTAGTCCATACCTTTAAGAAGTTAGTCATTTTTTTGTTTATCCGGTGACATATTAAGATATTCTCCTTCTAATTGAAAAAATGGAAGAACCAAGAAAAGTGCAACTAAAAAGGTAGACTTCACAGACACTGGTAACCAGAAATAGTGTTTTTGTGTTTGTTTATATCTCCACTGTTGCTTGTTGGAGACATCATAGGGTGACAGGGAGCTTTATAGATTTATACAGAACTTCCAAAGCAGTCCTAGGCTCTGTTTGCTTATACTAAATGTCTATCCTCTTTTCTTGTTCCTTCCCACTTAGCCAGCTGAATCACCCTTTCAGAAAAAGAGAGGGAAAAAAATCCTATAGAGCCCGTTCTGCTTTGAAAATTTTAGGCTTTTAAAGAAACTGAAAACAGCAGGAACACTGTTTAGTGTATGCTCTTAGAAGAATCCTACCTATGGAAAGGAAAAGAGAGCCTGCTTTATGCACTTTAATTTCACCAGCCACATGTCACCTCTGTGTCTAAACCACAGCATTATCATGCAAAACTAGGCCAAATTCAGTCTCCTTTAACCTTTCTTTCGAGCTGAAACAGAATAGTAAGCAGTTAGAAGTGATCTTGAAACTAATTTGTAGCCCCATCACTATCCTTCTACTTAATACCTGGAAAACTTCTCGAACTGACACATGAAGATTTAAGATGCTCCAGTGTTTGTAGGTGAAAGTGTTTACTTTTCACTAAGATATATAAAACTAATTTTCTTAGGAACTGTTTTGGGGTAATGATAATAATAATAATAGCCAATATTTTGCATGTGTTTATTATATGCCAGGCATTGTGCTAAGCATCTTACATGGATTTTCTTGCTTTACCCTCACAACGCTATGATGAATTGCACTGGTTATATAGATTGCATTTTCTTCCATTTGTTACCTGTTATTTCTCCATAATACATAGGTAGGATATTCTTTAAAAAAAAAAAAAAAGCTAGTGATTAATTTCTCTTCTAGATTCCCTCTACCTTTTCTAAATGCCCTGGCAGTTTTTATACGCTATCAAAAAAAAAAAAACAAACAAAGAAGGAAAGAAAAAGAAAAAAGAAAAACTCTCCCTATTATCCAGTAAAAATGAGTTCTTTTAAAATATCCTGCACAATGCTCAGTCATGTCAGATATGAGTACAGGAGTCAAAAGAAATGTGGTCAGTGAGTCATTCCAAACCTCCAAAGCTTTCGGTCCTATGTGGGACTAGCATTCCTATGAAAGTGCTTAAGGCTGGGTGTGGTGGCTCATGCCTGTAATCCCAGCACTTTGGGAGGAATTCAGGAGGATTGCTTGAGGCCAGGAGTCTGAGACCAACCTGAGCAGCATAGCCAAACCCTGTCTCTACAAAAAATTAAATGAAAAAAATAAGATGCTAATAGATTTTTTTTTTTTTGAGTTTCACTCTTGTTGCCCAGGCTGAAGTGCAATGGTGCAATCTTGGCTCCCTGCAACCTGCACCTCCCAGGCTCAAGCAATTCTCCTGCCTCAGCCTCCCCAGTAGCTGGGATTAAAGGCATGCACCACCACGCCTGGCTAATTTTTGTATTTTTAATAGAGATGGGGTTTCACCATGTGGGCCAGGCTGCTCTCGAACTCCTGATCCACCCGCCTCGGCCTCCCAAAGTGTGGGGATTATCGGCATGAGCCACCACGCCCGGCCAAGTGCTAATAGATTTTGCTAATCAAATTGCAACTTTAGATCAAAGATTATCTTTCTTCATAATATACTCAATTCCATCCTATGAAAAACTATAAAAAGAAACATATTTAATTAATAGAAAAATATAATCTTAACACTTCTCTTTATTAATGTTTCATGACTTCAGGTTCTGTTCCTTAGTAATGTATTTGAAAATTGTGTACTGATTTGCTGAAGTTCATCTGATGACAAAAGGCCATATTAAGGCAATTAACAGTATAAAATTGCAAAGGGAATGTTTAATCCACACTTAGGAGAACACAATTTTAACATATTTTAGAGAAACAAATTTTCAAGTCATTTAAAGCATTCTTATTTAGAACAACCCAAAACATAGGAAAGACTTGGATTGATTGGAAAGGTTTTGCTTGTTTTTGTACTCTATTTTAGTTGATTTTGACTTTACTATGAAAATTTTTAAACAAAGAAAAAGTACCAATTCCTAATAACAATACCCATTAACCAATACCTACATGTTATTGACAGTTTAGCTTTTATTGGTTTACTGAAGTATTTTTAAATAAATTAAATATATCATACTTTACCCCTAAATATTTCAGTATGAAAAATAGTATTTTCCCATATAATCAGATCACCATGATTACATCTAACAAAACTTATGACAGTTCCCTAATATTAGCTAACACTGTGCCTATAATCAAGCTTTTCTAATTATCTCCCGTGTGTCTCAAAAATTGTTTTGCTTAAGCCAGGATTCAGTCAGCGACTCCACAGTACATCTGATTCTTCTGTCTTATTTGTCTAAAGGTTGGAATAACTCCCAGCCACCCTAACACCCCCACCTTTTTTTCATGATATTGACTCATTTAAGAGAGCATGCCCGTTATCTTATAGAACATAACAAATAACAGCCAATATTTTGCATGTGTTTATTATATGCCGATGCTAGGCTTCTGAATTTGTCTTTTTGTTCCTCATGTTGTCATTTAACTTGCTGTAACTAGTAAGGTTTTGATGTATTCTGATTCAAATATCAATGAAGATTGATAATAGAAGTTTTTTGTTTTGTTTTGTTTTGAGACGTTGTCTCACTTTGTCACCGAGGCTGGAGTGCGATGGTGCAATCTTGGCTCACTACAACTTCCGCCTCCCAGATTCAGGCAATTCTCCTGCCTCAGCCTCCCAAGTAGCTGGGATTACATGTGCCCACCTCCATGCCTGGCTAATTTTTGTATTTTTAGTAGAGATGGGGTTTCATCATGTTGGCCAGGCTGATCTTGAACTCCTGGCCTCAAAGTGATCTACCCAACTTGGTCTCCCAAAGTGCTGGGATTACAGGCATGAGCCACTGCCCTGGCCAATAATAGAAATTTATATTTGGAAATATTTGGTCAATAACACTAGCCAAAATATAAAGTTACTATAGTTAATTTAAATTTATCAAAGTTAAAATGTTCACATGTGAAATATATTTCTGGGTCATATAATTCTAAAAGCCATCTAAAATTATCTCTATGAGATAAACCAAATTCATGATTAAACAGCAAAAAAAGAGTATATAGGGAAGACTAAAGTCTCCACATTCTCACTGGCCAGAGACAACTATTGATACACTGTCATGTATATTTTTCAAAAAATAAATTATACAAAGTAGAATTACTTGATCAAAACTACATGATTGTTTTAAATATTACCAATTTTCCCCACAAGAAATTTATACTGATTTATTTGCCAACAGCATTATGAGATACCATGTTTTCCAATACTGAGTATTATAAAACTTAACAATTTTTGACAATCTAGTTAATAAAAATAGTTTTTGTTTGACATTTTAACAATTGTGAGTGTACTTACAACTTTTGATTACATATAATAGAAAGTCAACTTATACTGGCTTTAATTTAAAATAAAAATTTTATTAGCCCATATAACTGAGAAATCCAGGGACGGATCAGTTCAGGAAAACTGCATCCAGGTGCTCACCAGAATTATCAGGATCCACACCTCTGTTACTTTTCTACATTGGCTTCATTCTCAAACAGGCTTCCCTGTGTTACAGTAATGATGTCTTTGTAACCCCGCTAGAAAAAGAACTTTTCCCAGATGCAGCAAAGTTTCATCCGATCAAGTTGAATCACGTACCCATTTCTGCTGCAGTCATAGTGCCAATGTGAATAAAATATTATGATTGACAGGTCTAGATCCCATGCCCACCCAGGGAGTCAGGTAGCGAGATCAGCTCACCAGCATCAGGTAGACCAAGAGTGGAGAAGGAATGGTTCACAAAGGAAGAAGGCATAATGAATGCTAAACAGAAAAAACGAATATAGATCCATTACATTGTAGGAACTGGTACTATTTTTTCTTACAGATATTGGAAATTGGCATTTATTATTCTGTGAATTGCCTATTCATCATATCATTTCCTCATTTATTTAATTAGATTGTTCGTTAGCTTCTTATTGATTTGTAAGAGCACATTTTTAAGGAAACTAGCTCTTATGTGCTATGAATATTTTTCACTTTGTTATGTCTTTCGATTTTTGCATAAAATTTTTTTCTAAAATTTCCACATGGAAATTTTATATAATATTGTATAATTGGGTTAATCAGTCTTCATTCATTTAGCATTTATTGCTCGCTTAAAAAGGTTCAGGTACTGTAGGTGTGGGAATAAAGAGATGAATAAAAGACAGGGAGTTTCTTCGAAGGGCTACACTACTGGGTTAAAAGGGTTAGAAAGTTGCCTATTACCAGATGGTGTCATGTAAGGCTTTACAGATGCAATTTGAAAAACCTCCAAAAGAATGAGTTGAAGTTCCTTAGATAAAAAGGGAGCCCGGGAATTTACTTGAGCACAGAAGTGTCTGTAGGTATGATTTCTATGTTGTCATAACAGAATTTTCAGAATGATGACAGGTAGTTCATGACTGAAAAAACAAAAAAGGTAAGAACTCTCAAAGCCTCTTCTAAGGATTTTCAAGCCCTTGATTACAAAAGATAACAAGATAACTTAGATATGTTAGAAGTTCATGTCTTAAAAGTGTTGAGATAACTAACAGCTATCGTTAGAAGCCAGACAAATGGGTCAGATGTACCCAGCTTCAAGCTGTATCTAGCACAGAGCTGCAGCTGGTTCTGTAAAACGTCTAGCCACTGACTAGCAAGGTGATCTTCATTTGACTTTTCTTCAGTGTACTCATTTGTAAGAGATTTGGTCAAGTAGACCTGAATGTTTCCTTCCATTTCTGTGACTCAATGAGGAATGAGGAATTAAATAGGTAATTATGAAAGAAAAAAGTCACATCAAGGGCCGGGCATACTGGCTTATACCTGTAATACCAGCACTTTGGGAGGCCAAGGCAGACGGATCACTTGAGGACAGGAGTTCAAGACCAGCCTGGGTAGCATAGTGAGATTCCATCTCTATTGAAAAATAAAGTCACATTAAGATCAGAATTTCATATTTAGCAATGAGAAAGCAGTGCAGTAATGTGGAATGTGGAGACCCAGGTACCTGTTTCCTCCTCATGAAATTAGGTACATAGTGAATGCCTTGCTGTCCTCAGAGACTTATGAAAATCAGTCTAGGAAATGGATGTGAAGACAATATGTTATATAAATATATAGTATCATCAGCAGTTGTAACAGCAGTAGTGAACTCTTGAACATTTTATGTGTGCAGGTTTGAGTATTTCTTATCCATAATGGTTGGGGCCAGAAGTGTTTCAGACTTCAGATTGTTTCAGATTTCAGAATATTTGCATATACACAGTGAGATAGCTTGGGAACAGATCCACGTCTAAACAAAAAATTATTTCATTTCATATACACCATATTCCATATAGCCTGCAGGTCATCTTATGCAGTTTTTTTTTTTTAACAATTTTGTACATGAAATAAAGTTTGTGTTAAGTACATATGTGTGGAATTTTCCACTTATGGTGTCATGTTGGCATGCAAAAAGTTTTGGAATTTGGAGCATTCCAGATGCCAAATTTTTGGATTAGGGATGCTCAACCTATATAAAAGTAGAATCCTAGTACCATTTTCAGTTTTTTATGTTATACTAGAATTCAGTGTTATTGACATTGCTTTAACTAGGCCTCTGATTTCTCCTTGACAAACTTTTTTTTCTTGAAAATTATAATGTAGTTTGATGACATTGACC
This sequence comes from Nomascus leucogenys, assembly GCF_006542625.1. Lineage (NCBI taxonomy): Eukaryota > Metazoa > Chordata > Mammalia > Primates > Hylobatidae > Nomascus > Nomascus leucogenys. The sequence goes on along the minus strand of NC_044389.1, from coordinate 3,751,872 downwards.
ATTCATCAGATCAATCCACATTTATTTATTTGTATTTGTTTAAATCAATAACTCTGTGCTCAGACTTTTATGTTCTCTAAAAGTTCTTCTGATGTCTTATATAATACCATTTGTCCAATATGTTTTATTTATATAATTTTTGCAATCATTTTTACTTATTAAATTTATATATTTTATACCTGTTTTAAGAAAAGGACTTGGTACAATATGCAGGTTTTAAAAGATAGAAAAATATTGATAAATCAAGGCTAAGATGACAGAAAGAGAAAACAGCAAAATGAAACTAAAGAAAAAGTTAGCATGCAGAAATACACACCAAATACATACCAGAAGGTTTCAAAGTACAATCTAAGGTATTGCATCTAAACAAGTTGTTTTAAAAACAAAAGAAGTATGTATTTCTCATAAAAAATTTAAAAAATAAAGAGAAACACTGGAATAAACACATTTAAACAATTATATTTACCATAGTATTAATCAGAGCCTTAAGATCACGTAAATCCCCACAAACATCTGGGAGGATTTTTGTTTCATGTAATAAAGTCACAAAGGTTTTTATTTTTAGGAAAACCAAGCTTTCTGTGGCACTGAAGTTTGAGACAGATTTCTCTCTTTGGTCTTCAAAACAGGGAAATGGAGTGATAAGAGTAGAGAAAATTCTCAGCATTATTTCTTCACTAACTACAGTAGTGTTTCATGTGAACATCCTAATGCTACACGTGTAATTTCCCGTAAATTTTATAAGGAATGCAAATTTTTGTACATTAGTCACTTCTTTGATTCTTTGATATTGGAAATAGTGCCTTTTTGCAAGCTATGTAGGCTTTTTAGCAGTTTTAAAAACTGAATTATAATAATAAAGTTTTACAGGGATAGAAATTTTTTCATTTTTGCATTTTTTGCACGATTTTTTCCTATTTGTTAAAGTGTTCACCTGTAACATAAAAACTAAAAAAGACAAAACAGCAATAAATCTAAAAACAGGCTTTAAACTTTCAGTTAAACTTTTGTATATGGTAACACTTAAAAAGTGCAGAAGTCACTGTATCCAAATGCCCATTGTTTGACAGAAAAGGAAACTATTTATTGATATAGTAACTATGATGAAAATTGAAAAATATTGCAAAGTAAATTTATAAATTTTATTAAGTGTAGCCTTACCTTTTGACCAGAATTCTTACCATATTCATCTGCCAAAATCAAATGATATTGACATTGCAGTATTTGCTAAAATTTTTTTTTTTTTTTTTTTTTTGAGACGGAGTCTCGCTCTGTCGCCCAGGCTGGAGTGCAGTGGTGCAATCTCGGCTCACTGCAAGCTCCGCCTCCCGGGTTCCCGCCATTCTCCCGCCTCAGCCTCTCCCAGTAGCTGGGACTACAGGCGCCGCCACCACGCCCGGCTAATTTTTTTGTACTTTTAGTAGAGACGGGGTTTCACCGTGGTCTCGATCTCCTGACCTCGTGATCCGCCCGCCTCGGCCTCCCAAAGTGCTGGGATTACAAGCGTGAGCCACCACGCCCGGCTAACATTTTTAAAGTATAACAAACTGACAACCTTGTCAGTATGTAGGTAAGTAGGTAATTAATTGATAGATAGATAAATATGATATGATAGGTATCTATTAGGATCTCTTAAGAAAATATGTCATCTATGACAAAATTCTTATTTCCCCAAACAAACATTTTGAAGCTTTTTGCTTTCTAATTATTTATTGCTGTTTGACTATTAGAAGCAAAACGATAGAAAAATATTAAGTACAAAGCAAATCACTTACATTATGTTTCATAAAAGTCATGTCTAACCTTATTAGGTAAAAATTCAAAATTAGAAATACATTTTAAGAAGTTACTAATGGAGGCACATACAGACTTTAATACTGTGCAGCTGTTTCCTGCAAAGCATTACTCCGTAAAACACTGCAATAACATGACTTTGATGAAACTTGTGTAAAATAAAAAATATAAGTATTTACTTTTCCTTTTCCAGAAGTATAAGAGAAGATTGGAAAAGATTAGAGGAAGAGACATGCTCCTTTTTAAAGAATGTTTTGTGAGATTTTACAGGACAAACAATATCAGATAAGATCAAACCTTAGGGATTGCACAGACATTTTATGCATGTGAGAGGTCTATTAGCATATTCACAACAGAACAAAGCATTAAACATTTTCAGTGCTTTGAAAAATATACTGAGTTAGAAAAACATATCTGAACATCTAGCAAAGTATAAAATATGTAGGTAATTTTAAATGAAAAACTCATTACTTTGGGCCAGGTGCAGTGGCTCACGCCTATTATCCCAGCACTTTGGGAGGCCAAGGCGGGCAGATCACGAGGTCAGGAGATCGAGACCATCCTGGCTAACATGGTGAAACCCCATCTCTACTAAAAATACAAAAAATTAGCTGGGTGTGGTGGCAGAGGCCTGTAGTCCCAGCTAGTCGGGAGGCTGAGGCAGGGGAATGGCGTGAACCCAGGAGGCAGAGCTTGCAGTGAGCCCAGATCGTGCCACTGCACTCCAGCCTGGGCAACAGTGCGAGACTCCGTCTCAAAAAAATAAACAAATAAAATAAAAAATAAAAAACTCATTACTTCAATTCCATAACAGACCTTACATTCATTTCACTTTATAACAATTACTTTTACCAATAATGTAATTATGTTGTTTTAAATATTATTAAGATTTTATGTAGTGTTTAACAAAATTACATTGCCTTTTTTACACCTATCTAAAGAGATTTGAGAGATAATGAAATTTAACACAATAAAGTTTAAACCTTAGAACTTTTTTAAAAATCTAAATTTTTATACTGTCATACTTTGTTTTACAAAATGAAGACAAAAAAGTTTAGGAACCTTAAAATATTAACACTTTTGTGCATGAAAAATACAGCTTTTATATAAATAAATTGTTGAGTCTTTGTTAATCGTAATTAAAGTTAACAAAAAATGAACATAATTTACAAATAATTTAAATATTCAGGATAAGCACCCTTGCAAATAAGAGTTTATTATGGAAATTCTAACAGACTTTTTACTGTTGATGACCTCATTGTGTTATTTGAATTAGTCTCCTGAGGCCAAAAGAAAAGGCTCATAACAATTTATAAATGAATCTTCCTCTCTTGTGTAACATTACGTGTCTCATTGAAACACTAATTTTCTACTACTTCTCTTGTTAAAATTAAGCCTTCAAGGGATCTTCATAGTTAATTACAAATATTAAATTTTGAAATAAAGTAGTTAGACATTGTACTTAGTACTCTTGTTTTCTCTATAAACATACTTAATTTATAGTATGCAACTTAAATCAAAATAATGTGCTTATTTGATACCATAAGCACGGACTCTGTATACCATTAATCCAAAATTAGACAAAAACTTAAGCTAAGGCAGTTTGCTATTTCAAATCATGAAGATGGTATGCTGGAAATTCCTAATGATTAGATGTGCTAAAATTTTGAGACTGTGATGCAATTAAGCACATGCTTTTTGAAGACATCAGTATAGGGATTCGCATCATAATCAGTAAATAGGGTGGTGGTACTGATAGGAGAGCTCTTAGTGGCCTTAGCAAAATGCTTGCCAGGGAATTTGAATTTCCTGGATTATTCCATCACCCTTAGGTGTGTAGTTTAACAATAAAAAGGACAGTTGTTCCATCTGTATACTAACAGAATGAGACTAACGTTCTATCAGGCTTCCATATGGAGGGTTGTCTTTAACACTCTGGGTAACTGGCTGTTAAGACAAGGTTTTCACTAATATGGTTGTCAGATGGTCAGTCTCTTCACCTTCTCTCCATTGGGTTTCCTGTATTCCAAGCTAAGTTTTCATTATGTAGCTTATGAAGTAGAAGGAAAATAACAAAACTGTTGGTGTGGCCTTAACAGTTTAAACTAGATCACCTCTGATAATCTAGTTTACAAAAACTTGGTAAAGTCTAGAAACTTTGTACTATGAATTATCCTCTTGGGCAGTCTTTAACAAGTGTAATGATTTGTAATTAATATCAAAATCCAGCATGGTTAAAAATATAATATAAAATAATGTATTTATGCTGTATGGCTAAAATGAATTAACAGTGAAATACTGAAAGTATAAAGATTTATTATCTAGGATATCTAATATGACTGTATTAAACAAAATATTTTTTTTCTTTTAATAGCCAATTGGTGCTTTGAATCCAAAGAGAGCTGTGTTTTATGCAGAGCGTTATGAGACATGGGAAGATGATCAAAGCCCACCCTACCATTATAATACCCATTATTCAACAGCAACATCTACTTTATCCTGGCTTGTTCGAATTGTGAGTATCTTCATTGAGTTAGCTTGCCTTTGGTATGTTAAAATTTTAACATAAGTAAATTAAATAAAAATCAAATCAGTTGTAATTTGATTAACAAAGATTAGAGACGAGTGAAGTAGAAATTAAAGATTCCAAAGTAGCAAAATATGAATTTCTTTTAATGAGTTGTCTCATTTGCAAAATTGGATCAGGAAGATAGTTATCTATTGCTAGGTATTATGAGCTTAAACCAAACCAGTTGTCCAGTTATAAAGGAGCCAAAATCGAGTATATACCTTTTTTTTTTCAGTGAGAGGGTCTCTCACTCTGCCACTGGGGCTAGAGTGCAGTAGCACTATCATAGCTCACAGCAGCCTTGAACCCCTGGGCTCAAAGGATCTTCCTGCCTCAGCCTCCCGAGTAACTAGGACTACAGGCATGTAACACCTTGCGGGTCTATTTTTTTTTTTTTTAATTTCTATTCTTTTTTTTTTTTTTTTTTTGAGACAGAGTCTTGCTCTGTTGCCCAGGCTGGAGTGCAATGGCATGACCTTGGCTTACTGCAATCTCTGCCTCCCGGGTTCAAGTGATTCTCCTCCCTCAGCCTCCAGAGTAGTTGGGATTACAGATGGCCACCACCACACCCAGTTAATTTTTGTATTTCTGGTAGAGACGGGGTTTTGCCATGTTGGCCAGGCTGGTCTTGAATTCCTGACCTCAGGTGATCAGCCTCCCAAAATGCTAGGATTACAGGCGTGAGGCACCGCGGGAGGCCCAGCTATTGTTTTTAAACGTGGGATCTCACTTTGTTCCCCAGGCTGGTCTCTCACTTTTGTTCCCCTGGGCTCAAGTGATCCTCCTGCCTTACCTCCCAAAGCACTGGGATTACAAGTGTGAGCCACCACACCTAGCCCTGGAGTGCATTCTTAATACCCACTTCCTCCTTTCTCACAAATGACTCACACTGGCACTTGCTCTCCCCCAGCCCTCTCATTCTTGCTTCTTGGGCAGCATGTTTTAAAATCAGTTTCCAATGTTTTGAAAACCTTTTTCTGTTACTTTTCTCTTTCTCCTAAGACATAAATATATTTAAGTCTCACTGATCTTAAAAAAAAGCCTCCTGCCAGCCCCCGCCCACTCTGAAGTTCTTTCCCATCTCTCTCCCTGCATAGTCAGATTCCTGAAAGCACAACCTCTGCTGTCCTGCAATGCACTGTGGTACCTGTTCCCTCTACTTTATCACCTCCCATTCAGTCTTTAGCCTGGTTGATTTCAGTTCCACATCCATCACTTTACTGAATGGTTTTTGGGGAGGTCACATATTATGCAGGTAGAGCTTCCCATTTTTTACCTATCATGTCTCTTGAAGCATTTCACGCCATTGCTAATCTTCTCTTCTTGAAATTTTCTTTCAAGGTTCCTTTTACAATATCCTCTCCTGGTTTGCCTCCTGTCATCCTAACTGTTCTGCTCAGTCTCCTGTTCAGATTCTTTTTCCTTGATGTTCCTCTTCCCCAGGATTTTTCTTTATATTTCAGCTGAGCTGTGTCATTCAGTTATAAGCTAGTGAGTTCCAGCTTCTCTCTTCTTTGCAAACATTTCTCATGGGTTCCTGACCCATATTTCCAAGTGCCTACTAGATATTTCTACCTGAACATCTCACAGTACCATAAGCAGCATTTCAATAAAGGAACTCCTCATCTCCCTCACGAACCTGCTGTGGTTAAATGCCATGATTATTCACTCAGCTGCCCAATCTAGAAATTGGGAAGCTTTTTCCTAGATATTTTCTCTATTTTTCCAACCTCTTACATCCACTCAGACATCCACAGATTCTACCAGCTAAATATCTCTATCTCCTTTTCTGTATACTCTGGCACTTTCTTTCATTTATATTCACATTCTCTCTCACCTGGATGATTGCAAAAGCTCTTAACAAACCTCTTTTCCTTTATTCTTGCCTTCTCCATTCTGGTCTAGGTAGGAGCACTATAAGTGACTGAGGAGTACTATAGAATGCTAAATTAAATCTCTTAATAATTTTTCCCCTTATTAAGATATACCTCAGACCACTCTATTGTATGGGGCTGATGTGCCCAAGAAACACATTGGTAAAGCAGAGTATATGAAACAGCATCTCCTGTCTTCGAAAATATTTTTTCCCTATACCTAAATGACAGCTCTAGTTTGTAGGTCTTCCTTAGGCATTCTCTCCATTATGGGGAAAAAATTAACTTTCTACAGAAATTTAGTATGAATACGTTTTAAGTAACTTGTAAACCACTGATAGGTGGCAAACTACAATTATTTTTGTTAAGAAAAATGTTGTCAGTATTATGATTCTGTTTGAGCACAAATTTTATCCCTTTCATAATTCTACACCAGCATAAGAAGTTAAGGAAGCCTGGACTAACTAGTCTTTTGAGAAAACAAACCCAAATCTTATTTTTAAAAATAAACTCTGTAATGATAAACTAAAGGAAAAGACATAAAACTATTTTTAGACCAAAGTTATTAAATCAGTCTAGTTTATCCAAACATTCACCTTAATTCTGTGAACTTGGATTCTTTTATAAAAATGTTTCTGAGTTAGAAGTTTCTTAAGAAATACTTTTTAAATCTGGCACTTTTAAAGCATAGACGTTCTCTTTTTTATTTTCTGTTAATTTTGAGAATATTAGATTTATATCATTGCCTATTTATCTCTATAAAGCAATCAGAACAGAGCATCTTTAGTTTCTGGGTGATAATAATAATTCCAGAGGTAGGAAAATACCTCTCACTCACAAGAGGCAGATGCTTTTCAAATTCCAGATACATGGACACATAAAGAGCTTCTAACTTCCAACCTGCAGTTTCAGCCACAAGTCAAAACTAAACAAAGTCACAAAAATTTACCAGTCAAGATCTCAAAAGAGCTGGCTTTCTTTATAATAGATATAAAATATGCTCTTAATTGATTTGAACTCACAAATAGTCAAACAGACAAGAATACAAAAAAACTAATTAATTAGATTCACAGATCACCAAATGATCAGACCATAAAACCAAAACTAAATTCTCAATCATTACTGCCACCAGTGGAAAATTACCTATTAGCTGTGCGGACACCAGAAACAAACAAAAAAAATCAGTAGAAGGAGTAAATTTTAAAACCTAGAAAAAAAAGTCACTGAAGTTCAAATTCTGTTTGCTGCCTAGGGTCCACCCTGGAAGCCAAGAAAAGATGTACCTGGGCTTAAGTAGCCCATGAGATATATTTATTAAGCTACACAGTCAATTTGAGTTCATCAGGTTAATCCACATGGAACTCTCAAAGGGACCACCAAAACTGTTAGCAAAGGAAATTTTTAGAAAACATTGAAGCTAGAGATTTTCACCCTGGGAGGCCTTGTCATACCACTTCAGGTCCCATCAATGACAATCATTGCCTTAGTGAGCCACCACCATGGAAGGAGAAGGACACCTTTTGCAGGTACTTTGGGGATGAGGAAAAAAGTCAGGAGTCCTTCCTGAGAAAATGTTATCAACTGGGTTGTTTGGAGAATTAAATGAGAGTATATATATGATAGTATTTTGAAATGCATCAAGTGGTATTCACTGTTTTTTTACCTAATCAAGTTAGTCTGAAGCCAAATTTACAAGACTTCTTCAGTTGTGACTCCATAAGAATACTTGTTATCAACAGCCTAAGTTAACCTCATCTATCCCTAATCAGCTAAACACCTTCTCAAATCATAACTCAGAATTTATCGTTGATTTATTATTCCAGCAAAATGGAATTCAAATTTGCATCTACGCAAGGGTATGCCAGAATATTCTACACATTTATCCTACACATGCCCTCGTCTATAGCAGTGCTGCACAACAGAAATGTAATGTGAACTACCATGTGACTTAAAATTTCTAGTAGCCACATTTATAAGTAAAAAAGAAACAGGTAAAATTAATTTTAATAAATATATTTGTTAATTTACTATTTCCAAAATGTTATCATTTAAACATGTAACCAATATAAAAATGTAAAATAAGGCATTTTACATTTTTGGAGGAAGGGTACTGAGTCTTTGAAATTCAGAGTGTATTTTATATTTACAGTGCATCTCAATTTGAACTAGCCACATTTCAAGTGCTCAATAGTGACACGTGGCTAGTGGCTACTGTTTTGGACAGATCTATAAAACTGCTTTTGTGGGGACTCAGCCCAAATATCTTATGTCACGTGGTTATAAATAAAAGTATCAGTCTAATGGTTTACTAAGTGTGTATCCTAATGGTCCAGGGAATTGTAATTTCCTCACTCCTATTCCAAGGAGTTTATGAAATAGAAAATGCATTAAAATTTGGGTCACTAAGAATTTGTTCACAAAAATAAAATACACATTAAAATAAGTGTCTGTCCTTTACTTTAGGCCTTTTAGACCTAAAGTCATTAAACTTGTTATTTGTTTCAATGTACTTAGTATAACAACAATAATAATTGCTTAAAAATGCTAATTAACTGCATACTTCATTACTTTAAATTAAAAATATTATTTTAAGCAAACTACCAGTGAAATCACTTGTCTACAATATGAGACCCTGAAAAGATTGTTTTCCTGACAGCTGCCATTGGGCAAATCATGAATAAACTTATAGCAGCGTTTGGAGTTTCTTCAGATATTGATATTAAAGGACACATTTTACTCGGAATGTTTTTACTTTGCATCTTACCCTGGACATATAACATGTATACAGAAGTAATTAAATCTTTTCCCTGGCTTGCTGACCACTCAGTAACTCGTTCACCTTCCAAATTGAGTATATTCAGCCCTCCTATTCAAAACTCATTTGTCAAACATTTCATAATTTCCAAGGAAGTGATGTTTAGAATTTGAAACTTTCTGTGTAAATTATGGCTTGTTTTGAAAGCTTACCCTAAAGCCTCTTTAAACCATAATGTGTCTTTGGAAGTATATATGTATAGTACAAAGATTTTTGCCAGTGTTGTAACTAAAACCAAAAGATAGTGCTACTGAATAAAATACTGTTGTGTTTATCTTGAATACTGATGCATTAAGGACAATGCATATTTACTCAGAGGAAGATGAGAAATACTTAACCAAGAGCCTAGGCACGTAGGAATAATAGTGACTTTGAGTTAAGATCTTGTTTGAAAAAATAAAAAAAATCTGAATAGACAAGCCATAAAAATGATTCCCATTTGTAGAATTATTAATTTCTCAGATAAAAAAAAAAAAAAAAAATAAAAAAAAAAAAAAAAAAAAGCTGTTATTTCCCTTTGTATTTTATTATGCTTCCAATCACTTCAAATATACATCTTTTCTTTGCTATAGTTATGTCCCAGGCACTACCTATTACCCATAAACGAGATTTGTTTTGGCTTTCAAATGGAATGAAGAGAAGGAAAAGAAGAACAGAACAGAACTACAAGAAGCGAAGGACGTAAAAGATTATTATGAGATGACTAAGCAAAAATCATGTAAGACAGAAGAATGAAGAAGTTGAGTAAAGAGAAGAGGCAACAGGGAAACAGCATTAGATGCCCACGATGGAATTAGTTGATCTGTAATCATCTAAAAGCAAGAAAGGCTGTTAGTGTCTTCAGAGGGGACTAAGGGGTATAATAGAATAGAGAAGGACAGGTACTTTCCAGTGCAGGCAAGGTGAGTTAGTTTTCCATCACTGAAAAAGGGTTAGAAGATATGAAATGATGTTGGAGTGGATGTAATTAGGAGAAGAAAGTCTGCCATTGGCCATTTATATTGCAGGACCTAACCTGAACTTTTTAAAGCCTAATGAGTTCCAGAATTGCAACTTCTGAAATTACTGTTTACTATGTATTCATTTATACATCTTATCTCCCATGCCTAAAACTTTTCTAATATAACGATGAAATGGGGCCGGGCGCGGTGGCTCACGCTTGTAATCCCAGCACTTTGGGAGGCCGAGGCGGGTGGATCACGAGGTCAGGAGATCGAGACCACGGTGAAACCCCGCCTCTACTAAAAATACAAAAAAATTAGCCGGGCGTAGTGGCGGGCGCCTGTAGTCCCAGCTACTCAGAGAGGCTGAGTCAGGAGAATGGCGTGAACCCGGGAGGCGGAGCTTGCAGTGAGCCGAGATTGCGCCACTGCACTCCAGCCTGGGTGACAGAGCGAGACTCCGTCTCAAAAAAAAAAAAAAAAAAAAAAATATATATAACGGTGAAATGTCCAATCTGTTGATGTACACATGGAAAATGGCTCAATTGACAGGTGGTAGGCAAATAAATATAAAAGTTATTTAAGGTTAATATAGCACCTAATCCTCTGTGTTAGTCAGATATGAGTCAAATGAAAAAGAAAGGCTCTGCATTGTGCCTTGAAGGTAAAAGGGAAACACGATCTCCACGGTAATCAGAGCTTGAAAGATCAATACTTACTTATAAACAAATAGGTTATCAATTTCTATTAGTACCCTACCACTGTAGCAACTGGAGGCCTTCAGGAATAATGAGAATATATGTCAGTAATATAATATGTGACCCTAAAACAGTTGTTAATCAGATCTTTTTAAAAGCTACTTAAAACACTGAAATGTGGAATTCAATATTCTCTGCTTTTAGGTGCCACCAGATTCATTCATAACTTTGTTACCAGAAATAAATATAATTCTTTAATTTCAGATTTCTTTTCACTAAGCCCATCTGTGCTATTCTTGGCATGTCTTTGTTAAGAGTTGAAAACTAGACAGGATTTTGTAATTTAGGTTGAGGTGGAGATCAGCTTTTAGCGGCTGATGATAAGAAGTACGGCTTTGCATGTATAAATGGGTTTTCACTCACATCTGTTTAATAGGTTAAAAAACCTAGAGACAAGCCTGATCCCTCTAAATTAATCTCTGCCCACTACCTACAGTGAAAATTAAATGCCTTACATCAGCATCCTGCAATAATAAAGTGGGTTCTGAAGATACAACTTTTTGGTCAAACTACTAGTAGTTAAGAACTGAAAAGAAAACCCGTATCTTACTCTCACCCACCATACTCCCATCTCTCAACAATACCTTGTATGTTTAGGTGTATTTAACACACGTTTGTTAAACATTGTTAGCCATGTGTTGTGCTTGGGGCTGGGGATAAAGAGATAGATAAGGCCTTAGGAACTGGCAGTCTGGTGGGAAGTCCAACAGTGAATACTTGGACTTGTGTAAAGCTGGTAGTCATTTTCATAACTCTGTGTCAGGTAAGATACATCAAGCTTTCTCTGTGTTATTTCATTTAATCTTATTTAATCCCATAATTCCCTCAAGGTATTGTCGTTCCCAGTTTACATAGATGAAGGAATGGAGACAGTTACTTGACACAGTTACTTAAGGTTAAGTAAGCTTGCCCAAGATAGAGAAATAGTTCCACCAAGATTCAAACTTAAATCTGTCATCTTTCATTCAGTTTACCATTGCTGCATCTAGAATTTTTATATCCCCATTTTAATATAATTTAGTGACAGATATATTGTTTTCACTACCTTATTTTTAATAGTGAATTAAACATCTAAAAATCAAATAAATTAGTGAAAGACATGTCGTGTAATTTTTTTCTAACTTAATTTCACTAAGATTTATTTATTTCTCATGTCACTTAAAATCCTAAACAGCAATACGGACTTCTTGGATGCATATCTGATTTTCAGGTGAATCAGTACTGTCTCCCTTACTTGTATATTGTTTTTTCATTGTTGATCTTATCTCTTTCATCACCCTTTTCTCTCATCCAACACTGAATGTGAAATAGTGGCAACATATTACAAGTTTACAAAATTGATGACATCTGGCCATACTGAATTTCAGGGAGATATTGAGGAAGATCAGTATTTGTTGCTCTTACCCCAACAGCCAGCCCTTAAGGTTAGTGGCAAGAAGGGGAGTTTAAGGGGACAAAGTATGTCCCCTTTGTACATCCATACAAAGGAATTGTAAAGCATACAAAGGAAAGAACAGAGATTACATATTAAAGAAAGAGGACTAAAATGTTTTGGAAAATGTCATGTAGGTTTCTTAGCATTACTGAACCTGGGAATGACATGTCATTCGTCCTAGACTTGAGAGAGAAGAATTAAAGCAGGGAAAAGGAAATATGTATTTATCTTTGCTATAATTGTAGTTAAGAAATCCTTAGCAGGAATGAATGTTATTTAATCCTTTTAAACTTGGAAGCAAATCTAATGACATCAAAAACATAAGAACAAACTAAGAACTCCCAGTGTGAGAACTCCCAACTTAAGAATTACAGAAAAAACATTAAAATTAAATGCATTAGGACATTGCAATAAAGTTATTCCTAGGTTTTCTGCTATAGGAACATGTACTGGATGGCAGACACTATGTTATCCAAAGGTAATAGTCACAGAATACAAAAAGGTCTAATTTATCTACTGTCATTTGTGCTTACTTTATTCTTCGTTCAACAGATTATATATTGAGCAACTTCTATGTACCAGGAGTTGTTCTAAGTGTTGGAGATGAAACAATAAATAAGGTAGATACGGAACCTACTCATAGTGGGGAATATAGACAGATTAACAATCAATTAAAATCAGTGTGATAAATGTTTCAGTGCTGTTTGAGGAAATACAGATTGCTATTTGAGCATACTGGAGAGCCGTGGTAGTGCAAGGAAAGTTTTTCAGGAGAAAATGACATCATGGCTGAGTCTTAAAGGATAAAAAGAACTTAGGTCAGAATAGTGAAATAAATGGGTAAGTTTATACCCAGCCTAGGGAACATCACATACAAAGGACAAGAGGTGAGAGTAGTGTGGCAAGATTTTAGAATGTGAAGAGGGGAATGGTGAGAGATAAGAGTTAAGCAGGTTCCAGATCATTCAGGCCCTTGTAAAACAAATTAGGTAGTTTAGACTTTCTCCTAATCACTCCCAAGAGCTACTGAAGGTTTTTAAGCGGGGATTTGCATTTTAAAAACATCATCAGACCATAAGGTGGTACTAATACTTTCGTAGTCTTTCACAGGTAATCTAAGATGGACGTTCTCTACCTAATTCCACACTGCAGTGATCAGTATGAGTGATTTTTGTGATCAGTATCAGAGTGATTTTTCTTATTGCAGTGTTGGTATATATATATAGCCTTAATTATTAGAAAGAAAAATCCAACTTACGAATTGTCATTAATGCAAAATTATTTATCAGAAAATCATAGAGCACTGGAACCCCATCATTTCACAGATGAGAAGACCAGAAGCAAAGTGACCTGCCGGAGTTGCAGACTGACAGCTGCTGCCTTGGCCTAGTCAAGCCCAGAGGGGCAACTCCTACTGCCTTAATTTGGGGGCATCTTTCTAGGACCGTGCTCTGCCTCCACATCTTGAAGGGTTTTAAAGATAGCCATGTTTCACAAAGGAACGAGGGCAGCTGTGTTTAGAGTGGTCAAATTGCTGATTCTGTTTTTTTGCTTAGGAACCTTTCACAACCTTCTTCCTCAATGCAAATGATGGAAAATTTGATCATCCAGATCGAACCTTCTCGTCCGTTGCAAGGTCTTGGAGAACTAGTCAGAGAGATACTTCTGATGTAAAGGTAGGCTCTTTTATTTGTTGATATTCATTAAATTTCAAAATATGTGGAAATTTTGATTTTTAAGTGGGTATGTATAAGACATTTTATATTGCAGCTTTGTTCCGTCATATTAAAATTATATGGTACATCTAACCTTAAAGGAAATAATTTTAAACATTATAGAAAATAACTGAAAATTATTTTATATTACCCAGTGAAGGTGTTTTCGTTATTTCAAAACATTCCTACCTAATTTAGATTGAATAATCAGGAGATGTGAAAAGCCTATAAATTGCCTTTCCTGCTGTTAACTCAATATTTGGTCCATTCCATAAAACACAGCAGGAATTGGATTTGACCTTAATGTGTCATATTGTTATAGCTTGCCGGGCTTGGGGTTTGCGTAGCCTGGGGCAATTAATAAAGCATTAATGACAAGACCCATTTAAAATGTAGGCTTTTCTGTATAGCCTTAGCTTTTACTTGACTGTGCCTGGGGATACTATGCAACAATACACATTAGATTAAACCAACACACACACAATATCCAGAAGCAGCCAGAGAGCAGAGTAATTTTATAGTTGGTACTGCTTAGCTATTGTTAAATACAAAGATTTGTTATTCATTTATATGGGCTCCTATTTTAAAAAAGAAAAACATTGTATTCAAAGCAATAATATATATTTGTTCTCTCATTTGTCTCATTTTTTTTCCGGATAATAAGGTTACATGGCCAGGTTATTGCATAGGTAAATGTGTTTCTTATTTTAAGCTCATTTTCTTCAAGGCACATTTTTTTCCCATTACTGTCACTCAGTATAAAAATGTTATGGTATCATTCCATTTAGAGCCTTAAACCAACAAAAGTTAGTGAGTTAAAATCAAAATTGTCATTTACATATTTATGCTTCTCTATTGCAAAACATTTGTAAAAGGCAATTTCAGTGTTACTGAACTGCAATTGGATGAATACACGTCTTGTTCAGTATATTTCCAAAGCAGAAAATAAAGGAAATGGAGCCAAGTAGATAGTAACATATCTGTGTGTTTTACTTGTTGTCATCAAACTTTACATAAATGAATATTTATTCATACAACATATTTACATTTGTAGAAAAAATAAGAGAATTTAATATGCATCCTTACTATATTAAGCTTTGAAGTTCTAACGGTCTTACAACTTTGCTGAGACTTAAACTCTAAAATATCCATAAGCCATCATTTAAAATGATTTGTTACCAGTGAAGTCAAGGAGGGAGTCTGTTTCTTATATAATAACGCTTTGAGAATTAATACAGAAAATGGGAGTCCATAGGCTCCCATTGAACAGTAGTATCCAGAATTCACACAATGTTCATAAAAAGCACTCAAATATTTTGTATGTGAATTACATATTCTCATCTATAATTGAAGGCTTCTTATCGCAGCTAAGATTATTGATACTTTAAATCAGAGCTATATCCATATTATATCAGCCTATTTCAAATGAAAATGCCTGCTCACTGTTATTTGACATCATCACACACATACATACACAAAAATTGGCTTTTCAACTTAATTCAGAGATCCACCCTCACATGCCCACACACATACTGGGGTCAGTCATTCTAATTTTTATATACAGTTTTAGATTTCACTTCCTAGCCTGAGAATTTCACTGATGCTTTATACCACCAGTCTCTGATAACCAATGCCCTGTACCGGGCTTTTTCCTCTAAATTCTCCCAGGAATTTTCCTCTTCACAATCCTTTCAGAAACATTTACATTTTATTACTAATTGTATTTGGGGGGCTCCTGGGGTCACATCATCCAGGACAAAGACCAATGTGGCTATCACTAACTTGGGAGTTTTTTTGTTTTTTTATCCTCAAGCAGCTGTACTGAACACAAACATGCAGCTTTTTTTTTTCCCCAAAGACTTAATTAGTTCATAAGAAGCTCATTTCCCCAGGTTGACATTACACAGATCGCTCTCATTTTCAGCTCTCTTACCACCACTCGTGAACCTTTCATATTATATGTTAATACATCTTAGATATCTTGCCATGTAGACTTCCCCTTTCTTTTTAAAGGCAGCATGCTACAAATATACAATAATTTATATATGTGATCTCTGGTTGATGGAGAATCTTTCTCCCTGATTGTTACTATGAAACACAAGGCTATAGTGAACATCTTTGCACAGACATCCTGGTGGACTCCTTCTATATACATAAAGGCTAATTCCTATTAATGGGACTGATGGCTCAAAGTCAATATACTTTTTTTATTTTTTAAGATATTGCCAAACCATCATCCTCAAAGATGAAAATTCACTCCGTACAGCAGTGTGCAAGGGTACCTCCTTCCCCATGCCCCCTACGCCCGTCATCACTATTGTATTAAACAATGGAACTTCTGCTAGTCTGGCAAGTGAAAAATTAAGTTATATTTGTTTTAGTTTGCATTTTTTTTTCTGAGGGAAGTTGAACATTTTTCATGTACTTATTGACCTGTACACTGACTCCTATCTTTTGCTCATTTTTCAGTTGGGTCACATGTCTTCTTCTTACTGATTTGAAAAAGATCTTTGAAGTTGCAGAAGGTTCCATTGCAAATAGGGTTTCTCGGTCGTCTTAGCTTTGTTATGGTTCATTTAATGTGTGTGTGCGTGTGCGTGTGCGCGTGCCTGTGTGTGTGCATGTGTGTGTGTGCATGTGTGTGTGTGTGTGTGTGTCCAGTCAAATATATTTATATTCCCCTTTATAGCCTCAGAATTTGGGGTCCTCATGACCAGAGTGTTAAAGAGAAGATAAGACTTTTGGGTAATAACTAGTGCTAATTTGAGAATCTTCTGAATTCATGATTAAACCTGATTTATCAGAGAAAAATATGTTGCTACGAGTAGTAATTGTTTTGCTACTTGTGTGTTAAAACCTAAAGTTTTTATCTCTTATTTCTAAGCTGTTAAAACACAGCATTTCATGTATTTTTTAAGGAAGTGTGTTCCCATTTCCAGAGAAGAAAAGGATCTCTGCAGTGTCTACTAACTTAGTCAGTTAATCACATAGGAGAGAACTAGGATGCAGTAGATGGTTTTATTCTGTCTGTCTCCATTAATGTCAGTCTCTTCCTGTGCTAATGAATGCAAGCTGGGAAGAAGGAGTGCTGTTGAAGTGACCTTTCAGGAGAGAGGTCTCTGGAGTTGAGTCAGACTAGTTAGTTTTTACTTTATTATTATTTTTTAAATTTCTTTCCCTCTAGCCTAGTCTTGGTAACAATGACATTCAACTTACTGAAGTTCTTACACTAATTTTCCTTAATGCCTTCAAAAGTTGTTATATTACTTTTAGAATAGCTATGTAGATGTCAGAAAAGGTAGCTGTGACAAAATGTCATTAAGGTGACATAGTGTAAATTAATACAGTTAATGGAGGTGCTCGCCACTGACTCATTGACCCATTATGAGCTCTTGTGGAATTAATGAATGCCAGGGCATCAGTCTTTTGAAAAAAAAAAAAGAAAGAAAGAAAAGAGATGGCAGCTTTAAAACCTTGCAATGAATTATATTAGAAAAGTGAAAACGTCTGGATCGGATTTGATTTCACTAGGAAGCCATAAAATGGTACTCTCTCTCAGCAAAATATATTAAACTGAAATGTCAGATTTGATGCAATAGGTATACAATTATGATAGTGTTAATAGTGGTCTTCTATCATTCTAAGACATACTTTCAGGTCCAATTTCTCAGCAGCTTGAACTTGTCATAAGCTTATAAATTAGGAATTGCATTTGAGGATATGTTCTTATTTTTTGACAGAATGTATATAATACTATTAACTATACCGTGGGGTTTTAGCGTAACTGCTAAAATAAACTAGAAATCACATTTATAGACCCAAAATGCCTGCTGTAATGTTCATTTTGCCATTCCTTTAATAATATTTGGTGTTTTCCTGCACTGTTTTTCATTTAGGAAATTTTAAACTACTTGGACTTTTTCCTTAAAGAGAAGCTGATTAACAGAAATTTGTCAATGGGAAGAGAGTCAGCAGAACAGCAGTTATCTTAAGCAGGCAATCTAGTGTCTAATGTGCCTCTGTAGGAGTACACTTACACATTATAAAAATAAACCCATCTTTTAAAATAATACTGAATAGTTTTCAAACATGTTTTTGTTGGTTGTTTGATACAGTCCTTGAAACAATCCTATGAGGTAGTAGTCATTAACCCTATTTTGTAAAGGAGGTTCATGAATATTAAGTGACTCACCTAAGTTCACACTCAGGCAGGTAAAGAGGAAGCCAGTACTAGCACCGAGTCTGTCCAGTTATTTAAGATGCTTCATATCCAAGAGGATTTTAAGAATGGGAGCTGCAAGGCCACTTCATGCCTAGGCCTGGAAGTCACATCGTGTTACTTCCACAGCATTGTATTGCTCAAAGCAAGTCATGGGGCCCGCCCAGAATAAGGAAGCGTAGACACGGACTCCACTTGCTGATGAGTTGGGTTGCAAAGTCACATTTCAAGAGGTCGCTGAGGGTGGAGGGATTACTGTGCCCATCTTCAGAGACAATCTACCACAGTCCTCCGAATCTGGTCAAAATTCACATTCCTCCTACATGTAAAATATACTCAACTTGTTCCCCACAAGTCCCATCCCAGTATTTGTATCAGACTGAAAACTTGGTATCTCGATGTCTACATAAGCTCCAGATACAGATAAGGCACAGCAATTCCTAATTTGGAGACCTGGGAACTAAAAAGACAAATTATCTGTCCCATGTACACACAACATGTGGTGGTAAGACAGAACAGTTAAACTTCAGTAGAAACTCCATTCAAAAGGGGGAGAATGTGGAAGGTACATAGCAGTCAATGGTTCATAGCAGTTCTGAAACCCAGCCAGGAACAAGTTATCGATTACCTGGACTGCAGGGACAGGGACTGTCCATGGATTAGGGCCCAGGTCTGTTATCTGGGCTTGGCTCCCTAATTCATTATTTTCCATGGCTCTTGGTTACTTCCTGTGGGACATTGGCTTTGCCCTCTGAATCGTTCTTTTGTTTCCAGAAGAAATAAGCATGGTTTGCAGCTGAGTATCTTTCTCTGCATGCTTCCTGACCATAGAAAGTTAGGGCCAAAGCCTCATATTCCCAAATTGGTACAGCAGGTTTAAAACTGTGTAGCCTTTCTGTGTATCAAATTAGAGAAAGCTAATACTCACAAATCCTTTTGGAACAGGATTCTCTCTTTCAAGCTGTGAATTAGGATACTGTTTATAACGCCCTAAGAATCCTTTTCTCTAGTGAATCACTCTGTGTAGCTGAGCAAGTCTGAAAAACACTACCTGAAATTTTAACTTTTATAAAAGGGTTTTACAGGCACACCCTTGATTTTAGCTTTATTCTATGGCCATATTTTACTTGTTGCACCTTGGAATTGATCTTCATCCTGAACCTATGTCTTATTTTGAGAATCTTTTGCCAACTGAAGAGAGTGTTCTAGGCCCTTCTGTTTCTTGAAATACTGCTTCAAAACTGAACAGTTTCTTCCTGAGTTCATCTCTCTCTTGCATAGCTGATCTCTTTTGCATAGCTTACACCATTAGATGAAACCACTGGTCACTTTCAGCATTCTGCCTGGAAATCTGCTAAGTCAGAAGCACATGCTTATTAGGTACTTTTTCTGTCTTTGAAATTGTTGCAGAAGACAATGTTAATTTTCCACCACTACTTAAGAGGGACTGCTTCCAATAACAACTTCCTTGCTGATCTTCCAGACCCCCCCAGGCTCCTCACCACCCCTCCCACCTCTGCCTGCTGCCTCATCCCAAGCCAGAATCATGTGTTAAATTCTTTGTATTACTTTAGCACTCCACTTTGAGGATTCAGTTTCTGTTTTGGTCATTTATGACTCTGTAACAAATCACCCCAAAACCTATAGGCTTAAAACAACTATTTATTCATCGACAATTATGCAATCAGAGTTAAGGCTCAAAAAGGAGAGCTAACCTCTAAGCCACACAGTGACAGTGGGGCAGCTTGACTGGGCGGCAGAATCTACAGCGGCTTTGCTTGCATGTCTTGTGCCTCATCTGAGATGGCTGGAACAGCCAGGAACTGCCTGGGCATGTCTGTCTCTATCACATGTTTCTCTAGCAAGGGAGCCACTCTATTGCATGTGGTAACTGGCTTCTAAGAGGACTAAAATAAAAGCTGCCAGGCCTCTTAACTCTTAGGCTCCCCTAAGAAGACTTGCAGTATCACCTTGTCACATTCTGTGTGTTGAAACAAGCCAGGCCATATTCAGACACGGGGGAAATAGACTCCACCTCTTTATGGGAGGAGTAAACTGGAGATGCCAAAGGGCTCACTCATGGGATGGGAGGACTGTTACAGCCGTCTATGATAAAACTCGTGAGTTACCAATTTTAAAAATATTTTAAGTACTAGTTTGGTTTGTACCATTCTCTACAGTCTGAGTGTGCATTTAGACATAAACCAAAATCTCATGAGCAAGCAATTTATAAAATACATCTGATTAGTTTAGGTAATATATTTAGTCCATATATATGTCAACTTTAAATAACCATATTCAGAAAACATGATTAAGTGTAAAGTTTCTTTGAGCTCAAAGCTTGAGAATCGTTACCCCGTAACATAGGTTCAAGTAGCCCTGAATATACACTCTGATTAGCAGCAATCATAAATGGGTTTTTAAGAAAAAAAGAAGAGGCAGGTCCTAAGTTGCTTACCAAGAATTTACATTAAAATAAGATAAGCCATTGGCTATACATTGTTCTTTGTATCACCGATTTCAGGAACATGAAGATAATGGGTAAGGCAGCTGGTCAGAAACAAAATGCCTTTTTAAACAGTTGCTCTCCAGGCTTGGGTTGAGGAGGCAGTGAGTGACTGAAGTCCCACACGTACGTCTCACTAGACCTGATGAATTTTTGCATGCCTCACATAACTCAGACTGCTGTGAGCTATTTTTTTCCTCATATTTGCTAAAAATACTTGCATCATCTGAACTGTCTACATAGCTATTCATTAAAACACAAACATCCATAGTGACAGAACTTTTTTACTGAATTAGAGGATGCACTTTGGTACTGGGTAAACTCTAGTGCCAGAAGTAATATTTTTGATCTGTGCCCCTAAAAAAAATTGAGACCAAATAGCTTCTAGAGTATATTTTATATAAAGTTATGAAATGTATTATTTTATAAACATTATTTCATTTAGTCCTCACATCTACCCTAAAAGTTCATTGCTGACATCAACACCATGTTACTTATCAATAAACTTTTTGTCAAAAGGTTAAGAAACCTGCCCAAGCTAGCAAGAAGTCTGGATTTGAACTCAGACCTGTTTGATTCTGATGTACATAAGGTAACATTTCCCTGGTAGAAGACGGGACAATCCCAATGCTGCTGCCTGCGCAGCTTCCCCCTTTATCTTCAACGCACTGGTAGCCATGAGGTTCCTCTTCTTTAAGAAACACACTTTGAGCCGGGTATGGCGGTTCATGCCTGTAATCGCAGCACTTGGAAAGGCAGAGGTGGGCAGATCACTTGAGATCAAGAGTTCGAGACCAGCCTGGCCAACATGGCAAAACCCCGGCTCTACTAAAAATACAAAACTTAGTCAGCCGTTGTGGCACACACCTATAATCCCAGCTACTCGGGATGCTGAGGCTCAAGAATCGCTTGAACCTGGGAGGCAGAGGTTGTAGTGAGCCGAGATCGCACCACTGCACTCCAGCCTGGGTGACAGAGCAAAACTGCGTCTCAACAACAACAAAAAAAGAAACACACGGCCGGGCGCTGTGGCTCACGCTTGTAATCCCAGCACTTTGGGAGGCCGAGGTGGGCGGATCACGAGGTCAGGAGATCGAGACCACGGTGAAACCCCGTCTCTACTAAAAATACAAAAAAATTAGCCGGGCGTGGTGGCGGGCGCCTGTAGTCCCAGCTACTCGGAGAGGCTGAGGCAGGAGAATGGCGTGAACCCGGGAGGCGGAGCTTGCAGTGAGCCGAGATTGCGCCACTGCACTCCAGCCTGGGCAACAGAGCGAGACTCCGTCTCAAAAAAAAAAAAAAAAAAAAGAAACACACTTTGAAAACCAGGGCCTGCAAAGTTTTTAATCAACATTTCAGTGCCTGAAATTTAGGATATGGTAAACATATAGTAATCTTGATTCATTTTTAATTTCACAAATATTTATGGATTGCATATGATATGTTAGCACCATTCTTAGCAAGATAGACAAGGTCTCTACCTTTTGGGATTTCTATTATGATGGGACATGCAAGCATACAACAATAAATAGAGAAAATAATCATTGCTATGCAGAAAATTAAAACAGAATAACGTCATATAGAATGACCAGATGGTGGCCGGATGTGGTGGCTCACGCCTCTAATCCCAGCCCTTTGGGAGGCTGAGGCAGGCAGATCATGAGGTCAAGAGTTCAAGACCAGCTTGGCCAATATGGTGAAACCCCATCTCTACTAAAAATACAAAAATTAGTCAGGTGTGGTGGCACATGCCTGTAGTCCCAGCTACTCGGGAGGCTGAGGCAGAAGAATTGTCTGAACCCGGGAGGCGGAGGTTGCAATGAGCTGAGAGCATGCCATTGCACTCCAGCCTGGGCAGCAGAGAAGACTCCATCGCAAAAAAACAAAAAGAATGACTGGATTGTTACTTTAAAAGGCAGAATACAGAATATAGGAGCAGGAAACCTGGATTTAAAGTATCTGGGTTTGATTTTTGGCCTTACTACCAATTTGCAGTGCAGCCATTAGCAAATTACCCACCCAATCTTTACCTCAGTGTTCAGGTCTATAGAGTGGGAATAATGAGAACACCTACTTCACAAACTTTTTGTGAAGATTAAAAAAATATATGTAAAGCACTTAGAACAGTGCCAAGACATAGAAAGGTACCAAAATAAATGTTACCTGCTGGTTTAAAACAGAATGACTACAGGTAACATTTAAGTTGATTCCTGGCCTCGGAGCACAGATGTAGTAATTGTCATCTTGCATATAACCAGTTGAATCTCAGAGATGAAACGCTCATATTCTTTGGTTTATATTTTTAAAACAACAACTCTTTTCAATAATGGAATTGTGAATATAAATTATACTAATGTCTTGTGTTTACTACTAACTTCAAATAAAAATTGCTGTTTGAAACAAGATTGTAAAACAATAAAACTGAGACCAAAAAAAAGTCTCCCCTCTGCTGCTTCAGCTACTTCTCTCTAGACTTCTTGTGATTTCACTTCCTCTACTATCCCCTTCACAAAACTCCAAACTATCCCCAACTCTGGAATTCAGGTTCAGAGAGCTTCAGTCACTGATCGCTCTGGTGTTTGAAACCTCTAGGGGCTCTGCAAATAAGCTGTGCTTCAGAAGTTTCTATCTGTGTTTAAAACATGACTGTTTAGTGATTGTTTTCATTATGAGAAATCTGGGAGAGTTTCTTTGTCCCTTCAAACATCAGGCCTCTAACAGCTTACATCTACATCTTAGTTAATGCCCTAATTTATGACCACATTTTGGGTGGCCTGATGAGAATGGAGCCAAAAAAACCATCCTTACTTAGAAGGGTGTCTTGAAGGCCCTGGTAACACTACTTCTTTCTATGACTAGCCCCAGTTAGGGCCTCCTTGAATGATCCTACTGGAGTATTCTTCCTCCTGCCCTTCTAAAGAACCATCAAGACAGATCTTTCTAGGCCTGCGTTGTTCTTTGATGGAGGCCAGCTGTTAGTGCCCTTCTTTCTAGAGTGCCTAAATGAAAATGAAATTAGTCTTCTGCCACTTCTGCAGTTTGAGAACAATTCTGATGGCAACTTTAAAATCAACTTTTTCTGTATTTAAATTGAGCTGTTTTATACTTTTGAGCCTTTTAAATGTAACTTGAATAAGCAAGATAACATTTTTTAAACAGAAAAGTTTCCCCTTAAAAGGCAGATTTCATGTCAGGGTTTATATCCCTTTCCTTTTATTTAATAAAGTTCTTCATTCACTCTTTCCCCATCTTGAGGCATTTTTCCGACCATCTGCATATTCCCCAGAAGATTTCCAGTCTTATTAAAATAACTTCATCCAATATCTTTAATAGTTTAATATTAAATGAGCACCTGCTGCACGCAAAGGATAGCACCGAGAGCTACGAAGGATCCAGCAAAACATAAACCTCACAAAATAGGCTCAAAACTTTGCGTTTGCCCAGATCTTATTCATACTAAAGTTGCATTTTCCCAAATTTTATTCACGTTAATAAATATGACATCCTATGTTTCTTGCGCCTTTGTGAATCTAATGACTTTCAGTGAAATTGCATTGTAGTGGTAAGTAGGTTAATAACGACCACGTATTTTATACAGGGAAGAATGGGAAATAATATATGAAAAACATTATAGAGTGCCAAGATGGTATAAGATAAATTAAGACTATTTGAGTTGTTTAAATAAAACTAAATATATTTTGCTATATACATGTAGATATATACGTTCCTCTCTGCCCTCAAGGAAGCTTCTATAGCCTCATTATAGAGATAGGACATGAGCACAAATAACTGATGAAAGGCACTAAGGGAAACACCTGATTTGTGTGAGTCTAGTACATATAAATCACACTCCCAGCCGAACAGCTGCACAAGCTTATGTTCCTTCCCACTTTGGACCCTTTAGGGTGTTACTGCTATTGTGTCACATGAAGACCAGGACATATGCAAATAGCAATCGTCTTTGCCTTCTCTGCACCTTTTACTAATTCCTCATGTTTTCCCAAAGAGTGAAAGTAAGAGCAGAAGAAACTATGTATTTTGCATTAATACACTGAAGTCATAAGATAATAATATGCATTTCTGATTGGGTGCCAATACATGAGAACAGCAGTGATTCTTTACGTCTGCTCTCCTGTCAGCAATCATACCAAACTGCTCCTTCCGTGACTGATAAATACTGTCATGTTTGCCCAGCCTGGAAACCAAACTCCTGATAGTCATTGCTGATAGAATAGTCACTGCTGAAGCGTCCTTTAGCCTGTCTTGTCCTTCAATTAAACGGTATGATTTTTGGCAAATAAACATGTGTTTTCTACCGTATGGTTTTTCTTTTCAGCCTCTTCTCCATTTCCCCGTTCACACTGGAGTCATTGAAAAATTATATTAATTTGTATTAATTCCACTAGAATTCTCTTTTCCTTTTTCATTGTGGCCTTGAGGTCTTGCACATACTTTATTGTTGATACACATTTGGCTCTTAGTGTGAGCCATCTAATTCCCTCTCTTTAGCTCTGTTGTAGATTTCCCCTCTTTGATAAAGTTCCACAGTAGGGCCCCTTTCTCTCCACACTTAGCAGTTGCCCTTCTCTCTTTCTCCTCCCTACACATGCATATACACCACATCTCCCCATTCTCCAATCTCTCCTTTACTTTGTCACCCAGTGTCTTGCTATAAAACAAATATGACTGTGTTAAAAACTCTTTTTTAAAATTTCTAAACCAATAAGACCAAATCCAAACAGCATATCCTTCATAAAACTTTTCTCATCCATCTGGCCTCATATACCTCCCACCATCTCATCCCTCTCTTGTCTTGATCTACCCACAATATACCCTGTTCTCCTCTCGTGCTCAGTTTCTCACCACTCCATATAACTCCCTGAGGGTGCCCGGCCCCCTCTTCTGGTTTTCATCTTAGCCATGCTCCAACTCCAATGTCCCATCTCCATCGAAGTCTCTCCTGACTTGCGCAGAATCCCCTGCTCTTTCCTCCCTGCTCCCTTCTTCCACAGCTGCTATTGTGTCTTATAACCATCTGGTTCTACATCTGCCCCATAGGCCAGACTATGCATTACTTGACAGTAAGGCCATGTCTTGTTCATTTTTTGTTTCCTGAGTACACATCACAGTTTCTGGTACTAAAAACCTTTACTATGTGCACAAGTAAATGTCAGAGAAATATGTAAAGGATTTTAGAAAGATTTCTATTTAAATAGAAGAAAACTGAGATCCTTAAAAAGCAAAGCTCCATTTATCCAGAAAAATCATTTATATGGACCTGTTGATGCACCCACAACGCTGGAGAAAATGAACATTTATATTTTTCTTATGGCTCACAGTGATCATCATAAGGGTAATGGTCTGTTTCACACAGAGCATTGCTAAAATTAACGCCCACTTAAAACAGATATATCAGTTTTAGCAGGAAAACTTGTGAAAAGAAAGATTTTATATATGCTTTTTCTAGAAAGTTAGGGATCCAGTTTATTTGAAGACCTCAGTATGTGGTGGTTTTAATTTTTTCTATGCATCCCTAGAAAAGATGACAGTGAGATTTAAATTTCAGATGCTATGCCATCAATGCTGATCATATTACACAAATAAATGTGTAGCTTCACAGCCCTATCTTGGTATTTGAAAAAAGATGATCAGGATGGTACAGTAGTTTGTTTTAATTTTCTCCCAATTACTTTTTTAAAAACAACAACAAAAACTTTCAGGGTATTAAAATCAGTTCATTTCTATATCAGATTTATTCTAAAGTAACAGAAACCTCAAATTAGACACTGTACATCACACACAAGTTCTCCTTGAATCCAGTTGTTTATGCTACACTTACATACAAGTTACACAAGTTGTCTTTGCATCCAATTTATTGAGAACCTGTCGTTTCTATGGCATGCATTAAATATTTAAAACTGTTTATCATATTGTGTATCATCTCTTTTATTGTGTTCAGTGATGGATATAAAAATAATTTATCAAGTCAAAAAACTATGAATCTCTTTATAAAAACCACATATTGTAATTGTCAGTATAGTTAAAAAGAAAAGTAGAAAATATGTGATCTATTACAAATACTGGCAATTAGTTTTTAATTTGGATAGTTCATAAATTTTCAGACGAAGATTTTACTCAACATAAACTTGTTTATGTAGCTTTACATATTTGTTTTCTAATGCTATTGTGAACTGTTGTTAATTTGTGTACTCATTTCTCTTCATTAATTTATGGGAGGATAAGATTGAAAATAGGTAACATTTTAAAATATCATCTATCATAAACATAAACTTTCAAGTGAATTGTTCACAAGAAATGCTTCATCTTCTCAGATCTTTAAATAAAATTAAATGAAGAATAGAATAGAATTAATTCATAAAATATTGGTTTTAAGAAATTATTTTATTCCATTTATAGTTAATAAGTTATAAGTTAATAGTTTTATTCAACTGATTTTTATCAAGTGGTTTAATATGCTTCATTTTTCTTCCTGATAGGAACTGATTCCAGAGTTCTACTACCTACCAGAGATGTTTGTCAACAGTAATGGATATAATCTTGGTGTCAGGGAAGATGAAGTAGTGGTAAATGATGTTGATCTTCCCCCTTGGGCAAAAAAACCTGAAGACTTTGTGCGGATCAACAGGATGGTAAGAGAGATTTTGCTTTTGCTTGAGCAGTCACCAGGAAGTTAACATATTCTGTAGTTTTGTTTTGTCCTGTTCTTTACTATAATATTACCAATTGCCCATTAACATCTATAAATACAAGATTAAAATTTTAAGTGAAAAAGAAAACATTTTACTGTTTTCTCGACAGCATTCCTTATTGTAGAGTGGATTTTCCTTTCATGAGGACTAATAAAGCAATGGTAATTCAGTTATGTTTGCTCCCTTAGGAGAAGGCAATCAGATGAGCATCTGTTGACTAACATAATGTATTCTAAAGTGCTTAAAATAAATGCCTATTTCTTAGTTTTGTCTACTGACTAAATCTGAACACTTTTTTCACTTATAAAAACGCTCAAAACGGAAAAATATTTATTTAGAACATATTTATATGTGGGATATTTATGTTGTGAAACATACCTTATGGTATAAACATTCTGAAATAGAAAACATCTTTTTTTGTTTTGTTTTAGAGACAGTGTTTCACTCTGTTGCCCAGGCTGGAGTGAAGTGATGCAATCATAGCTCACTAAAGCCTCAAACTCCTGGGCCCAAGCAGTCCTCCCACCTCAGCCTCTTGAGTAGCTGGGGTTATAGGCAAATGCCACCATGCCAAGTTAATTTTTAAAAAAGATTTTTTTTGGTAAGATAGGATCTCACTGTGTTGCACACGTTGATCTTGAACTCCGGGGGTCAAGAAATCCTCCTACCTGGGCCTCCCAGAAGAAAACATCATTATTTTAAGCTATATTACAGATACCTGGGTGTTTAAATGAGAAATGTATAAATAGAATGTGATGGGAATTTGATGGGTTTTAATACATTTTACACATATTTAAGGAGATTTTAATCCCAACATGGTTATAGTACATGACAATAAACCACTTTACAAAACAGCCTCTCTACTGTACTATTGAATTACATCAATAAAACCAATGATGCCAAATATATTTTTAACCCTGTTTCATTCACTCCCAAGTTTTTCCAACTGTCTCATAAATATATTTTATTTTGTTTTTACAGCTTATTTATTTGAATCAGAATTCAAATAAGGTCCACACATTATAAGGGAATTCACATATTCCTTAATCCTCGTTTTTTAAAAAGCTTAATTGAAATACAATTCATAGCCTATGCAAATTGTTCATCATTTAAAGTAAAAAAAATGTATATTAGTCCATTCACAAAGTTGTGCAACCATCACCACAATCAATTTAAGAGCATTTTTATCACCTCATAGAGAATCCCATACCTTTTAGCAACTTCCCCGATTTTTCCTCATTTCCCCATTCCCCCCAGCTAGCCCAAGGCAAACACAAATCTACTTTATATCTCCATAGATTTGCCTATTCTAGACATTTCATATAAACAGAATCATAAAATACGGGGTTCTCCTCCCCTCCTCTCGGTTTTCTGTCACTTTTCTTTTGGACTTTACTGTCAGTCACACACTTTCTTCTATTTTGGAGAAATATTTGGAGAAATATTTTCTGTCTCTAAGAAATATTTTACTTTTAATGTACTTTATTTTAGAAAGTTGCTGATGTAATCTACCTATGCTTAAAAGCATCATCTAGATAATCTGCAATGTGGTCTCCCCCCCTTTTTTTTAGAGAATTTCATGTTTTGCATAAGTCTTATTGCCAATCCCTCTCACTTCTCAATCTGTTAAATTGGCACTTTCAGATATATGCAGTTATTTCGTACTATTCCCTTGAACAATAGCTTATTTCTTCAATTTACATTTTTAATGTGAATGACTTATATTTCGGTAATATATACTTCTGAAAATTTCTGTTTCTTTTTAGAATTGGTATTTCATCACCACATTATTCTTACATACTTGAATGTTATCTATAAATATCAGTGTAAGGATACCAGCTCCAAAAATGCAACCCTAAAAGCTCACTGTATATCAATATCTCTCAGTCACATCATTCCATTGTAGCTCCAGAGCTCAGAACCCTGCCTGGCACATACTAGTTGTTCAGTAAATATTTCTGAGTGAATGAATGAATTAATGAATTATAGAGGTGTAGTAATCTCATTGCTGTTATCATATAGTTTATTAAGTCCAAACTAGTCAAACTGAATGAATCCTTCACTCAGGCCAGCAAAGTAGCCAATAGTTGTTGGACCAATGCTTTTGTTGATCGTGCTGTTGAACAGAATTATCATATGGGTGCTGATAATAAGTGCCTCTTACCTGTCAGGCATTAAGCAAGGCACTTGATTTTTTTTAACATTTATTTTACAGATAAGAAACATGAAGGCCAGACATGTTTTGTAATTTATCCATGGCAGAGCCCAGATTCAAGTACAGGAAAGTTTTAACTCCTAAGTCACACTCTTTCCAGTATGCCAGCTACCTCTGATATTATCTCTTCTTTGTGAAATTCTTTGAGTTTATTGGATCTCTACTTTTAGGTTTATAATTATCAATCGAGACCTTATTTATTTCCTTTAACATCATGGATATGGTTAATGCAGATCATTCACAGATAAAGACTGCAAGTATACTAAGCTTAAATATGCATTAAAGAAACATAGAGTAGTTATCTTTATTATCCACTGGACATTTCACATTTATTAATTTGCTAATGTTTACTGATAATGTACCAGGAAATGTATATGACATTTTTTAGACTTCCAAACATGCAGTAGCGCAGACTGGATGAGCAGGAGGCCACTGTCGTTTCCCAGTCCCAAGACTAGGGCACATTTCCTGCTAGGAGAGTACTCATTTCAGTGGTACCCGTTCCATTCAGTGTAGAGATAACTTTAGGAAAGGGATTTGCCTTCTTAATAAAAGACTAAAAGTTTGAGAAGAAAGTTTTAGGATGAGGGAAGATTTACTATGATACAGGGAAAGGGCATATGTTTTTAAAAATTGGGGAAATGGGCTCTCATGTGTACGATCTAAACCATCTTGCCTTAAGTTTCTAGTAGAGGCCTAAATTAACAAAATTGTGTTGTGAAAAGCATAGGGCATTTGGCGTTAGCATTTTTGAAAGCAGTTATCTGAGATCAGTTTCTCATTATAGTTATTTAAGCAGAGACTTTTTTGTATTGAAAAGAAGCCATTGGAGAGATAGCTCATTGGAGAGATAGTATGAATGTCTCCTTTCAGTTTTTGCAACAACTCCCTTATCTTGCATTAACAATAGCAAATTTCAGTGAGAACAGGAGTTACTAAGTATTTTAACTAGTACTCAATTATAATACATGTAAATACTTCTCCAGATGGAGAAAGCCTGGGCAGAATGCTGTTTGGAAATAGGAACACAGCTAGTCAGTGGTCTTGGTGAGAAGCTGCCTGCTCTGTAAATGAGCCGATGTCATAACAAAGATAGGTGGAAGTAAAGGTCCTCAGTGATATCTCTTCTTAGGAGTACGTCTGCACTGATGCTTCCCAATGCAGACGTAGGAAACAGTGGACTAAGTGATTGGTCAAATGCCTCCAGATTTGTCCACTGGAAAATAATTTGTTCGCTATAGAAATTGGTCCCCACGGTTTTTCCTCGTTTTTACTGTCCTCTCTGCTCATAGCTCACACCGTCTTCTTAGCTGTTCTGCTGTGTTCTTTGCTTTACCTGATTAATAGACATGGCAAAACAGGCTTTAAAGATAAATTGGTGAAACCTTGTCCCTACAAACAATACAAAAATTAGCCAGGTGTGGTGGCATGGGGTCTGTGATTCCAGCTACTTGGGAGGCTGAGGTGGGAGGATCATTTGAGCCTAGGAGGTCAAAGCTGCAATGAACTGAGATCGCGCCAATGCACTCCAGCTGAGATCGCGCCACTGCACTCCACCAGAGCAAGACCCTCTCTCAAAAAAATAAAATAAAGATAAATTGGCATTCAACAAATGGTGCTGGAAAAATTGGTGCTAGAAGAGTTGGATATCTATATCCGAAAAAGGAAGGGGAAGGTTTCAGTCCTTACATCACATCATATAAAAAAATTAACTCAAAATAGATCATGGACCTAAGTTTGAAACCTAAAACTATAAAACATCTAAAAGAAACATATAGGAGGAAATCTTTCTGACCTTATGTTAGCAAAGATGTTTTAGATATGACAACAAAAGCACAACCCATAAAAGAAAACATTGATACACTGGACTTTATTAAAACTTAGCTTGTTTGAACACTACTGTAAGAAAATTAAAAGAAAGCCACAGGCTGAGAAAAAATATTTCAAAACACATCTAATAAAAGACTAGGATCTGAAATATATAAAGAGCACTCAAAAATAATAAAAGTAAAACAATATTTAGAGAATTAATTTTTTTAAAGGAGGGGCAAAAGAATCTTCAGCAAAGAAGATATGTAGATGGCAAATAAACACATGAAAAAGATGCCTCATATCAAAAATTGATCCACAAATTAAAATTAATCAAATTGAAACCACAGTAAGCTACCATTACACATTAGAATGACTTTAAAAATTAAAAGGGGGGAAAAAAACAAAAACAAAAAACCTCTGACGTTCCAAGCCCTGGTAGAGATGCACAATAGCTGAAATTCACATATCCTGCTGGTAGAAAACAGTTTGGTAGTTTCTTATAAACACACCATATAACCCAGCAACCCTGCTCCTTGGTTTTAGCCCCCCAAAAATGAAAGCTTATATTCATACAAGTACATTAATATTTATAATGGCTTTATTTGCTTTCATCAAAAACTGGAAACTACCCAAATATGTCTCAC
Source organism: Nomascus leucogenys (assembly GCF_006542625.1). Classification (NCBI taxonomy): domain Eukaryota; kingdom Metazoa; phylum Chordata; class Mammalia; order Primates; family Hylobatidae; genus Nomascus; species Nomascus leucogenys. Next base: position 3,719,865 of record NC_044389.1, on the reverse strand, counting down.
CTGGTAAATAGATAAACAAACTAAAATAAACTACAGTAACTCCACATTATGAAGTACTAGTTAGCCATTAAAAAGAACCAGGCACTGATACATGTAACAAAATCACTTTCTTGCTGTCACTTAGATGATGCCAAAACATTTTTAACAGCTTTATTAAAATATAAGTTATATATCATAAAATTCACTTGTTTTCAGTGTACAATTTAATGATTTTTAGTAAATTTTAACAGTTATATGACCATTACCACAGTCTAATGTTAGAATATTTTCACCACCCCAGAAAGATCCCCTGCCCACCTCCAGCCCAAGGCAACTGCTAATCAACTTTTTATCTCCAAAGGTTTGCCTTTTCTGTGTATTTCATATAAAAGGAATTATACAATATGGGGTCTTTGAGTTTGACTTCTTTGAGTAGTTTTTGAGATTCACCCATGTTGTAGCGTGTAATGGTACTTTGCTCAACTTTTTACATAATGGTACCACATTGTGTGGAATATCACATTTTGTTCACCCATTCATCAGTTGATGAACATTTGATTTGTTTCTACTTTTTGGCAATTTTGAGTAATGCTGCTATGAACAGTCATATACAAGTTTCTATGTGAACATACATTTTTATTTATTTGGGGTACAGACCTAGGAGTAGAATTGCTGGGTCGTATGGTAAATTTATGTTTAACTTTTTAAGAAACTGCCCAGCTGTTTCTCAAAATGACCTTGCATTCCCCAGCAATGTATGACATTTCCAGTTCCTCCATATCCTCACTCCCACTTATTACCTGTTTTTTTTTTTTTTATACAGCCATTCTAGTGAATGTAAGGTAATATCTCATTACAATTTTTTTTTTTTTTTTTTTTTTTGAGACGGAGTCTCACTCTGTCGCCCAGGCTGGAGTGCAGTGGTGCAATCTGGGCTCACTACAAGCTCCGCCTCCTAGGTTCACGCCATTCTCCTGCCACAGCCTCCTGAGTAGCTGGGACTACAGGCCCTCACCACCACGCCCAGCTAATTTTTTGTATTTTTGGTAGAGATGGGGTTTCACCTTGTTAGCCAGAGTGGTCTCGATCTCCTGACCTCGTAATCTGCCCGCCTTGGCCTGGGATTACAGGCGTGAGCCACTGCGCCCAGCCTACAATTTTAATATATATTCCCTAGTGGCTAATGATATTGAGCATCTCTTCATGTATTTATTGAATGCTAAAACATTTTTAGATTTATTTTAATGAAACAGTGATTCATTATAGACACAGAATTTGTGTTCTTCATAGTCAAAGAAGTTTGTATGCCCCTAGAATTAATAATTTTATTACTGATGTGCCTAAATGAAATAGAAAAGTCTTGCTTTTAAAGACAAATCCCCTAGACAGTATTATACCCCAAATTTTTTGAATGTAGGAAAAGCTAATAATTATTAATGATGAGAAACCATTAAATAATTAGCGTTGGTATAAGCTAAACAAGACCTACCTGTATCTACAGAAAATGCTACATTCGATTAGTGTGTTGGGTGGTAATGCAATCCAACTAAATAAACTTTCCAGATAAATGAAGTTTCTATATTTTCCTAAGCGAGAACTTTTTTGAAGCATTATGGTTATCTTTTAAGTTTTATTTTATTTTTAATTCACAATTAATAATTGTTTATATTTATGGGGTATACTATGATGTTTTGATATATGTATACAAGTCAGAATAGTTAGCATATCCATCACCTCAAATATTTATCATTGTTTTGTGGTAAAAACATTTAAAATATATTTAAAATATATATATATTTATATATATATATAAATAATTAACTACAGTCACTTTGCTGTGCAATAGAACACCAGAGTTTATTCCTCCTAACTGTAACTGTACCCATTGACCAACATTTCCCTTTTTTCCTATCCGTATCTCCCATCAGCCTCTGGTAACTACCATTCTACTCTCTGCTTCTATGAGTTTGACTTTTTTTAGATTCCATACATAAGTGAGATCATATATTATTTGTGTCTCTGTGCCTGGCCTATTTTATGTAACATAATATCCTCCAGGTTCATTCATGTTGCCACAAATGACAGAATTTCCTGTTATTTTTTAAAGCTGAATATTATTTCATTGTTGATATATACCATATTTTTAAAATCCATTCATTCATTGGTAGACACTTAGGTTGCTTCCATATCCTGGCTATTATGAATAATGCTGCAGGGAACATGGGAATGCAAATATTCTTTTAGCATATTGATTTCAGTTCCTCTGGGTAAATACCTAGTGTGATGGCTGGATTATATGGTAATTCTATTTTTAGTTGTTTTTGTTTGTTTGCTTGTTTGTTTTGAGACAGGATCTCATCTTGCCCAGACTGAAGTGTAGTGGCGCAATCAGTGACCACTGCAGCCTTGAACTCCTGGGCTCAAGTGATCCTCCCACCTCAGCCCCCCAAGTAGCTGGGACCACAGGTGCATGCCACCACACCTAGCTAATTTTTAAATTTGTTATAGAGATGGAAGAGCCTTGAACTCTTGGGCTCAAGTAATCCTCCCACCTCAGCCTCCCAAAATGCTGGGATTACAGGCATGAGCCACCAAACCAGGCCTATTTTTAGTTTTTTGAGGAATCTCCAAATTGTTTTCCAAAATGGCTTTACTAATTTATGCCACTGCTAACAGTGTAGTTGTTCCCCTTTTCTCCACATCTTTGCCAACACTTATCTTTCGTCTTTTTTATAATAGCCAATCTAACAGGTATAAGGTGATATCTCACTGTGGCTTTAACTTGCATTTTTCTGATGATTAGAGATGTTGAGCATTTTTTCATATATCCGTTGGCCATTTGTATGTATTCTTTTGAGAAATGTTTATTTAAATCCTTTGCCCATTTTTAATAGGATTATTTGTTTCCTTGTTGAGTAGTTTCGGTTCCTTGTATTATGGTTCTCTTTCTAAAATTTATTACTACTTTGTTCCCTGCCCTTTTATACAAAGGATGATACTTAAGTTTTTACTTAAAAAAGTCGAGTTTATCATCCTGAGTACCCATTGTTATTCCATGAAGTGATATAATTCCATATCTATTATTTTCTACTTTCTTCTTCAGGTTCTCAGCTATCAGCACAGTTCCTTTAATAGCCCTCAGCCATACCGATGAAAATTGGTAGTTTACAATCTCTTCTAGACTGCAAAACCAGATAATTCATTGTATCAAGCCCTTATTATAAGGCTTAAGAATCAGTCAAGTGCTCAGTGAGGCCCTAGAGGAAATGTGAATTTTGTAGCCCTGATAGGGAGTGACTTTAGCCTCTACCTCAAGTTTCACTGGCCACTGCTGATTTGGAAGTTGTATATCAAAAGATGAAGTGACAAAACCGTCCTTAGTAAATTAATGTTACTACAGGCAGCACCAGGTTAACACTTCTTCTTACATGCAAACAGCTATCTGGCTGGCCTAAGGCACTCTTCTCTGCTAGTGTAGCTGCTTGCATTTCTTTCTTCTCTTTCCTCATTCCAAGACTTAACTGCTGACAACTGCTGCAAATCAGAATGGATACCCTAATCTTAGCCACCTTACCCCATACCCTAGTGATAGTCCTGAGTCATCCTGATATGAAGCTTGACCAGGATATCATAATGGCAATGATAGTGCTTATAGCATATGCCATTTGAGTGTGTATTCTGTGCCAGATACTGTGCTAGAACTTCAGGTGCATCATTGTTTTAATCCTTAAAAAATCACTTTCAGAGGCCAAGGCAGATTGATTGCTTGAGACCAGGAGTTCAAGGACCAGCCTGGGCAACATGGTGAAACCCTATCTCTACTAAAAATACAAAAAAAAAAAAAAAAAGTAACCAGGCATGGTGGTACATAGTCCCAGTTACTCAGGAGGCTGAGTGAGAGAATCACTTTAGCCCAGGTGGAGAGTGAGCCAACATCACACTCCAGCCTAGGTGACAGAATAAGACCCTGTCTCAAAAAAAAAAAAAAAAAAAAAAAAAAAAATTACCTGAGGAGGTGTTAACCTGAAACCCATTGAGGTAAAAATAATTTTTTTTTTTTTTTGAGATGGAGTCTCACTCTGTTGCCCCGGCTGGAGTGCAGTGGCACAATCTTAGCTCACTGCAACCTCCGCCTCCTGGGTTCAAGTGATTCTCCTGCCCCAGCCTTCTGAGTAGCTGGGATTATAGGCATGCACCATCACACCCGGCTAATTTTTTGTATTTTTAGTAGAGACAGGGTCTCACCATGTTGGCCAGCCTGGTCTCGAACTCATGACCTCAGGTGATCTGCCTGCCTCAGCCTCCCAAAGTGCTGGGATTACAGGCCTGAGCCACCACGCTCGGCCCCATTGAGGTAAATTTACATGCCAAATACCACCACCTTATCAAGGTGTCAGTATTCCTATTCACAGTCTCCAGGATAGGTAAGTGGTGGTGGCAAGAGGAGCTGTGGAGGAGAGGAGAAAGGAGAAGAGAAGGAAATCAGAAGCCAGTTCCATAGGGTGAGCAGAAGACGGGAAGAGATGAGAATTGATCCAAGACCAGTAGCATGGTCCAGCCCCAGCAGCTTTTAGGACCTGACTGTCTGTGGTCCCTGTTTCTATATCTTGTACCCTCCACCCTCACCCGTAAGGCTTCCTTTCACTGACAGGAGACCCTCAACTTACAGCTGAGGAAGTACCAGCTCCCTCTGCCCATCTGGTATGAGAGGAAGGGTGTCCTTCTTCAATTCTACAAATGGAAGACATGATACTCATTTACATTCTAAGCTTTGTAGTAATGGGATTTTAGAGCTAGAATACGCCTTTATTTGAATGAGGAGACTGAGGCCTAGGAAGGCAAAGTGGTTCATGGAAAGTCTGAACCCAAGTGCTTTTCTAACTAACCATGCTTGGTGTCGCAAGTTGGAACTCTGAATGTAGTGTCCCCTAGTTCCATCTCGAAGTCTGTAAAATTCCACCTGTATTTTGGATTAAATTTAATTTAAAGATTGACTTGCGAACAAAACCATAGTAGAATAATACTGTTTCTACTGCAATATATATTCCAGTCACCAAATTATAAAGAAACTTGGGAATATCCTGTTTGTTATTTGCAAACTGTCTGTATCTGTGCTTGGATGGCCTCCAAACACCTAATTGTGACCCGGACTTAAAATTCAGTTTTCATCAGTGACACTCTGGTCTATCTCAGTATACATGTGATCAATACACAGGTTTTCTTTTAAAAAGTCTCTTTAAAAAACCTGATTCTCACCAGATGGTTTCATGTCATTTGGGTTTTAGAGAATTAACAGATTATTCATTGAAAGGAATAGCCTGAAAAAATAGTATAATACTATAAAGACAATTTAAACTCTGAAGTAGGCTTTCTCTCTTACTGTAAGAGAGAATAAAACACATGAATACAAATTCTGAGTAAAAATTTTTAAAATTTATTATTGCTCAGAGTACTTATATTGCACATAAATTAAATATAACACATAATTTACTCCTGATACTAACATGACCAGTTTAAGAACTGACTTCTGTTTATGTATACTTCTTACCTGTTATAACTTGTCTTTTTAACATCTAAAGTGCTGATAAGCAGACTTTAATCAAAGTGTGCTTCTTTAAAATAAGCCTCACTGTGTAGCATCCCTGTAAATACATATTAATCCAGCCAGCTGTGTGCAATGCACTAGGAACTGTAAGGATTCATATGTAATTCAGTGAAGCCACTGTTCCTCAAATATTTACTCTTGCAGATTCAAAAGAATTAAGTTTTACAACTGACTAATATATGAAAGATACATATTGTGCATCTCTGGAAATATAAAACATTCTCAGAAATGAATAGTCCATTTTAATTGTAAGTAGTAAGTTCAACTTGTGTTCATGAAGGAATGAAAGAAGCAAGGCACTGCAGTTTCCCTATATTCTAAACCAAATTCCTGTTATTTCATCATAGGAATTAATGAATCTGGTAAGACTTGTGAACTGAACCTTTATTCCATGGAGCAAAAGGCTTTATACAAAATTCTGCGTATTCAGGATAATTAAACTGCCCCAGTCTTTGTTCTCTGCATCACCTGGAAGCAGTGCTGGGTGAAATGGATCGCGTGTAGGAGTGCCTCACTTGAAAAGTGCTTCTTGTTTCTGTGTTGTGCTTCTGGGTTTTCCTTGAAGGAAGTCTACAGAATGGAAAGGGAAAGCTACCTTGTGTATCAACAGAAAGCGGTATCCGTAACACCTATAGCAGCCATTCTTAGTTGCTTCAGAATTAGAGCTAAAGGACAAGCCCACACTGCTGCCTCTGAGAACTGTCTTAAGCATCAATGCTATGCAAAGACATCTTGTGAAATGTGGCTGCGTGACTCTGCAGCTGCTCCTCTCTCAGTGTCTCCTGTGCTGCTTCAACTTGAAGTTTTCCTTCATAGCACCTTTTTCATAGTTTCTGTTGCTCCAACTCCTGGTCAGTTTTCTCATCCTGCTACCAGGAAATGATCATACTGATCTCTTGCAGAAATAATGTCAGATACCTGTGTTAAAACTAAAAAGTTTAACCAGTTATCTACACATGTTCATACTTGCTGAAGGAATGTTTATTTGGTGAGTATGTAATATACAAAGTCTAGGCACTAATATAAAATATCAAGTATTTCAATTTTCCATAAATTCCTTGAATATAGGCTTTATTTTTTATGTTGTTTTGTAACTTTAAAAGTTTCTAACTTTATATTGGCTGGGTAATTCATACAGGATTTAGTTCTTATGAAATAGGTTTAGAGAAAATGTGCTCTAGTATATTTATAATTTTGACTAGGGTTATCTTCATTTATTTGAAAGAGTTCTTTGTAATGAGCCTAAAGTATAAAATGAAAATGTCATATATTCCAAAGAAATGACATTCACAGTGGTCCAAATCCTCCATTTCTTTGTATGGATTAGTATTCTATATCTATGAGTATTCCCTCCTTCTTCTTTCAAACTGTCATTAAGAAATTCAAGGCAAAGATGACAAAATATTATAAAAAGTGATATCATTGATGATTAAATGCCCAGCTTTATTACTGCATGCCAGCAATTGAACAGCAGGTATTTGATGCATTTGTAGCAGACTTTACATGTCTACAAGCTAATTTCATTTTTTTAAAAAATGAAGCGGTACTTTGTTGTTTAGGTTATGGACAATAACGTGTATGTAATTGGTTAGAATTGTTTGTTTTGTAAATACAGTGCCAAGAATCGTGTTTCACTGAAGAGCTGTGAAATACAAAATTTGCTCTCACTAGAATATCTGGAAAAGTGATACAGACACATTTAGTAGACATTTCAATGCATTCTAAGGTCATTAAGTTTATACATCAAGAATTGGTTTAATTTATCCACACGAAGCTCGGCTTATTAGACTGACTTACTCATGAAACATTAATAAAGCATTGTGTTTAGTTCTAACCTGATTATAATCTGACCTTCTGACAAAGGACAGAAATAGAAAGTATCTCTGATAACATTACCCTAATGCTGGGTTCATCCATCATAATCTACCCTTTTAAAAATTTGTTTTAGAAAAAGGCCCTTTCACGGATGTGCATTGATAATCTCATCTAGCCCTCAGCCCAGCAGATTCCTGGTGCTGCTGAGCCAAGTACAGGCTGTCTGCAGTCAGCAGAGCATGCACAGCCACTGAGGCAGGGGAAGCCAAGCTCCAGTATGGCTCTGCTCATATTGTATTATAACCTTTACAGAATGTCCGTATTTCAAAGAAAATGTTTCCTTTTTAAGCTGGGTTTTTTTTTAAGTAGATTATACCCCAAATGCAAATGTAAAAATTTGCATTTGGGGTATAATCTACTTTTAAAAACCCCAGCTTAAAAAAGAATTTCAAGCAAATAACATAAGAATTTTTGGAAGTCTTAATGTAGGAATTCAAAATATCAAGACAGACATCTTGTGTTTGAGTGCCATCTCTGGAACACCTGTTAGCCATGTGTTGTGCTGAACCCCTATTAACTTCAGGGATGGCACCAGGTTCTAGAGGCCAAAGAAGAGACCCAGAGCCAGCGAGCATGACATAGAGTTTTACTGGGGACTTACCTATCGGGGAAAGTCCAGTGGTAGCAGGCTGGACAGGAGACCCATATGGCTCAGTGGCAGCAGACTGGACAGCAGAACTGCAACCACTTGCAAAAAACCTGCTGTTTATATCACATTTTTACTTAACACTCCCCCACCCAACCACAACAACCTCTGTCTGGCAACCTTCATTTAACCCAAAACAAAGGGCCTTGATTCCCATTATGGCCTGAGTTCCAAGAGATGGGCCAGAGGGGGCTCAGATATTCTTCACAGATAAGGAATGGATCTCCAGGTTGGCCACCCCAATTCCCTAGCTTGAGACTCTCAACTGCATTCAGGTGTGTCTGCCGTACAGGGTCATTCTCAAGGTTTGTTCAAGTCATCACTGTCAGGTGCAGCTTACCACACACCATGGCACTTGGAAGTAAGACACCCTATCTCTTGGAACTGCAGTGTCCTCCTTATTTCTCAAATTGAGGACTTGTTCGTTCCTTAAGTCTTTACTGAGAGCTAGTATGAGCAAGGCATTATGGAAAATACAAAGAATGGCCATGGATCCTACTCTAAGTGAAGCTAGAGTAGAGAAATTCCTTCGTTCATTCCTTAGTTATGAAGGGGCTATCATGCGCTTCATCCTGCTCTGGGCTCTGGGAACACAAGGATGAGCAACTCAGTGAGTGGCTTCAGAAGGTGCACTCTAGTTAGGACACAGACAAATAAACAAACAGTCCCAGTAAACACTGATAGTGTTTATTCAACGGATACCTGTTGAGTGTTCCAAGTGATGTTTTATGTGTTTGCAAGGATCCCTGCCGTCCCGGAGCTCACTTTTGACCAAAGGGAGACAGGCGATAGACAATTTTTTAAAAGTGAAATATCTAGTATCTTAGAAGGTGATCGGTGGTAGAAAATAACACTGCAAGAAAAGGGGACCGTGAGTACCTGCAGGGGAGAGAGGTCAGGACAGCCTCCCTATGGAGGGAGATTAGAGGTAGGCCTGGAGGAGCAGAGGGAGGGAGCCAAGTGACTCTCTTGGGGAAAGAGCATTGTGGGCAAAGGGAACATTAGAGCAAAGGCCTTGTGGCAGGGATGTGCTTGGCAAGGAGGCCAGTGGGCCAGGAAAGGGTAGGCAAGTGGGCACACAGTAGGAAAAGAGGACTGAGTAATAGTGGGGGAGCATCACACAGGGTCTGGAAGGCCATCTTAAGTACTTTGCCTTTTTACCCTGAGTAAAATGTAAAGTCCTTGCAATCTTTTGAGTAGAAGAGTGACTGATCTTCCTTAAATTTTGAAAGAATCACTCTGGCTGCAGTGTTGGGAATGAATGCTTCTGCAAGGGTAGAATCAGGGAGATCTGCTAGAAGATAATGTAAGAGATGATGGTGGCTTGGACCGGGGTAGCAGTAAAAGTAGTAAGAAATTATTGATTCTGGGTGTATTTTAAAATTTGAGCCTATAGTCTCCCTGGGACTTCCTACCAGTGGCCATTTTCCCTCAGGTATCTCTAGTCTTACAGAGGCAGGTGAAGGGCTGGGGATGAGCATGCGGAGTAGTGATGGCTACAGCAGCAGAGATAGATAAATCCACCTTAGCAGAACATTTTAGAGAGTTCTGCTAAAATGAAAGCATGGGTGTTTAGTTCCTGTTGTCAACTTGGCCCTTTAGCAGAAATTCTAAGCAGCAGAAAAAGCCAGAGTCAACATGTTTATCCTCCACTAGACCGTAATCTTTTTCAGGACGTTGAATGCTTATTCATCTATGTGTCCTCCAAGGCTAATGTCTGACATATGGTAGGTGGTCAGTAATTTGGGGCCGAAGAGAGATTAGACTATATTCACCTTCTTTATTTGCATTTCAGTGGGATCTGCTCCCAAACATGAGAGGTTTTGTCTTGTTTATCACAGTATCCCAGGGCCTAGAACACTGCCTGGCACATAACAGGTGCTCCATGTTGAATGAATGAAGGTTCCCTCTGTTTGAAATGCCCTTCTCTCAGATGTCTTTACAGTTCATTTCTTCATTGGGGTCCTTAATTGTCACAAACTCAGAGAAGCCTTCCCTGGCCTCCTCCCCTAAACTAGCAATCCTCCCCCTACTACACATATACCCTACTCCCCATCCTGCTTTTCTGTTTCCTTTGCACTTGTCACCTGCTGACACACCCTGTATCTTACTAATTATCTTAGTTTTTGTTGGTCTCCTCCCACTACAATGTAAACTCTCTTGCAGGGACTTTGGGTTTTTTGTTCACTGCTATAATCTTACAATCTAGAAGAGGGTCTGTCACAAAGCAGATGGCCAATCATACTTGCTGAGTGAATGAATGAGCTTCTTCCCCAGCCCCACCCTCATTACTGACATTTCTTTTATTCCTTCCTCTTGTGACTATCACATCTTTTCCACTGCTTTAATTAATAAACCTATAAATATTTATTAAACAATAATTGTCCAATGATAGGTTAAGAGTTAAGGGAAATGCAAGATAAGAATTAGATAAAGTCCCTATCTTCAAAAGGCTTACATTCTAATTGAGGGTATAGTATTGACTTTGGAAACAATGAAGTGCTAATTGGCAATCATCCCATTCATTTGCATAGTACCTCACAGTTTGTTGTAAAATGATTTCACAAGTAAATTTGCATGTGTTATCTTACTCTATTAAGTAACAAGAGGACACTGATGAAAAGTGTTGGGTAGAAATTCATAGAAAAAAACAAGTGAGAGCTGAGAACACAGGAAGCAAACACTGAACTTGAGTAAGAAGGATGGGTAGGTCTTCAAAAAGCAGGAAGACAATGCTTTCAAGCTAGAGAGAAAGAAAGCAAAAGCTCTGAGGTCATACCAGCTGCTGTGTGCCCAAGGGCTGTGAAGTGTCTGTGCTAGAGAGGCTAAGGATTTGTATCAGGAAGTCCTGAGAGACAGTGGGGAAAGGTGGGATGGAGGTCAGATAGGTTATGCTGGGAGGAGCAGTGGCAGCTTTGAAATAGAGAATGGCAATGTGGACATGATGGCTTGACAAGTCTGTCCCACAAGCAGGACACCAGACAGACTGGATTACAGAAGAAGTTTGAAGTATGTTGTAGTAACCCATGTGGAGAGCTGTGAGGGCTGGAAATAATCTTCTGTCTTATACATCCAGGAACAGTCAAGTACTAGAATAATTTAAGCCCCTTAAAATAAACATCCAAGACAACTATATTGTCTCTACTTAAAACAGTTGAATTATTGAAGTTGTAATAGCTACAACTTCAGTCAAATTATGAAAAGAAGATGGCAAAGACACTACAGAAATGACAATATGGCTTTCTGATTATCTACTTGAATATATGCAACTCTATTTCGAGAATTTTTTAATCCCAAAAGCAGATTTTTGAGGTAATGAGAAAAAGGGATGGGAAATAAATATTTTTGCTCTGGTCTAGAAGAAGACATGGGTATTTAATATTCTTAAATTTTAAAATTCAGGAGAAATACTGTCTCCTCACAGTTAAATTCGGTGTCTACTTTCTTTTTTTCATAAATTTCAGAGAAGCTTTACCTCAAACCTGCTAGAGAAAGAATTCTGTACCATCCAATACTCATGGGACAAAATAGAAATTAGAATGAGGGAAATATTATCCATCTAAGAGATATCCTCTCTAGTTTAAATATCACTCTTTATTTCCTTCTTTCCAGATCCCTAGGGTAGAGCTATGGATTGGGAATTGGTTTATCTAGGCTTAACGCAATTGCTTCTGCCTTTAGATATGCAAGTAGAGGGTAAAGAAAGCTATTAAGACCATTATGACACTAATAGCTTAGTAATCAAGTATTTCTTTACATTTTTCCAATGTAAGTATTGTACTAAAAATCCTGTTTCAAAGTGCCAAATAGGTTTGTATATAAAAATGGTTCTGAAAAGAACAAAATAAACAGATACCAATGACCGGTCAATACTGTTTATAGTAAAGAGTCTTAATGTCAGGCTTCAGCTTGAGACAAGTTGTTATATTTTAATTATTGATAGCTAATGTTCCATTCTTAGATATTCATTTAATTTTGAACTAGATTTAGCTTTTAAATGTGTAAACTGTATCTTCTTTTCTTTACGCACAGTAAGTCGCAAGATAAAAAATCGACAAGACTTTGTTTAACCTCTTACCTCATTGTTCCTTTGTCATTTAATTTTATAATAAGACAAAATTATTTAACTACAATTAATTATTTATTGATTCACTATGCTTCCTCTCTAATATATAGAATAGGGTAAATAACTATAGACATAAATATTTTTAAATTTAATTAAAGACTATTATGAGCATCTATGAGCTAATAAATTTTAAAACTGAGATAAAATGGATGAATACTGAGAAAAATATTTAAAATGTCAAAATTGAGACTGACAAGATTTATGAAAATTTAAATGGTAAAATCTTCCCATCCCCTCCTCAAAATTCAAGGCCCATATTACATTACACGTAAAATCTACCAAATTTTCAACAGATAATGAATTCATTTTCTTATACAAATTGTTCCAGGAAGCATGGAAAGCTATCCAGCTAATTTTATGAGGCTAGTGGGATCTTAATTCCAAAAATAGTGAAGGGGAGGAAAAAGAAATAACGCTTATTTCATGTATGGCTATAAATATACAAATTCTAAATGAGTTATTATCAGTGTTATCAAATGTGTGTGTATATGCCTGTGTGTGTGTGTGTGTGTGTGTGTGTGTGTGTGTGTGTGTGTGAACTGCATCAGGACTAAGTAGAGTTTAACCCTTAAGATCAGGAAAAAGACAGGGATTTTCCCCATCACCACTGCTGTTTTACATAGTTCTTAAGGCTAAGAACAATTCTATAAGAAAAAAAAAAAAAGTTATAGGTGTAACTACTAAGAGTTGCTACAAAAACAATCACCTTCTAGAAATCAGTATCATTGTTCTACATCATTAATAACCAAGTATAAAATATAGTTTTAAAATATTACAGTTGCATCAAAATTTATGAAGTATCTGGGAATAAACTTAACCAAGAACACTAAGATAAAACTTTTATGGAGAAAATTTTATTTTTTAACTCTAATAAAGGACATAGAAAATGATCTGTATAAATCAAGATATTTGGGGACCTTGGATACTAAAACCTAATGTCAGTGTTCACAAATTAATTTATAAATTGATTGGCATTCCCATCAAATTCTTTTGATATATCTATACACTTAATGTAAAAGTTACAAAGAAGAATAAATGTTCCTGAATAGCCTAGTTTATCCTGAAAAAAAGAATAAATTCTAGCACATATTGAGATATGTAAGAAATAAGATAATTAAGATAAATTAAGGTAATAATAGAAATGAAAAATATAGAAAGCTGGGCACACACATATCTAGACATGATAGATACATAGAAGAGAGAGCAAAAGAATATAAAGATAAAATAAATTAAGATAGTAATAGAAATGAAAAATATAGAAAGCTGGGCACACACATATCTAGACATGATAGATACATAGGAGAGAGAGCAAAAGAAAAAGGGAGGAAGAAGGCTGGGCTTCTTCTATGTAGATTATGATATTATCTGTAAATAATGGCAGTTTTATGTCTTCGTTTCAAATATATATTCACACAGTAAAGATAATACCATACATCTCTGAGAAAAGGAATTTTTGTTTAATAGATGGTATTGGAAAAACTCACTCACTATATAAACAAAAATAATACTGGACCCGTATCTAATATCATATATGAATGAAAGTAGATCTAGATTAATTAAAGATCAAAATATGAAAAGTAAAACCATAAATATAAAGCTAATTGATAAAAGTATAGTTATCTCTGTAATTCAAGACAAAACCTCAAAGCATAAACATTTTTAAAACATGATTTGATGATCTCAAAATTAAGAAAATATATCCAACAAAGAACATGGATAAAGTTAATAGATATATGACATTTGGGAGAATGCATTTGCAGTGTTTCAAACCAACAAGGAACTCTTATCTAAAATATATAAATCAGGCCAGGTGCGGTTGCTCACATCTGTAATTCCAGCACTTTGGGAGGCCGAGGCAGGCGGATCACATGAGCTCAGGAGTTTGAGACCAGCCTGGGCAACATGGCGAAACGCTGTCCCTGCAATACAAAAATACAAAATACAAAAATTAGCCAGGCACGGTGGTGCATGCCTGTAGTCCCAGCTACTCAGGAGGCTGAGGTGGAAGGATCGCTTGAGCCCGGGAGGTGGATGTTGCAGTGAACTAAGATCGCAACACTGCACTCCACCCTGGGCCATGGAGTGAGATCCTGTCTAAAAAATAATCATAATAAAATTAAATATATAAATCAACAATATAAAACAAGAACCTCCAGTTTTTAAATGGGTAAGGGATATGAACAGGAAATTTACAGAAGAGGAAACCCAAAACACCAACAAGCATATTAAAAAGATGTCAAATCTATTAGTAATTTGAGGAATACAAATTAAAACAATGAGATATTATTTTGTGTCTCTTATACTGGCCAAAATTAGAAACCTGGATAATACTAAGAGTTGATGGAGATAAGGATGTATAGAAACTGTCACGCATTGCTAAAGAGTGGGCATGGATGACTCACATTAAGTATGCACTCCCAGTTCTACTCCAGATTATAAATCCCAAAGAAATTCTCACAAAGATCCTAAAGGGGCATTTATCACAGGCTTGTGTCATGGGGATTAGAGGCAGCCTGGTGTTTATTACCAGGGGAGTTTTGTGCAGCCATGAGAAGCAATGGGCTAGTCACACAGTGACACAGGTAGATTTTTAAAATAATACTAAGTGAGAAAAGTAAGGAACAAAATGAAATTTTTAACCCTATATATTTTTATGGTTCAAAAGTATATCCACAAAAGAATGAGTAATATTTTATAAGGGCACATGCAAACAAAAGGAGAAACATTAAATACATTATAGTTATTGCCTGTGGTGGTGGAAGGAAATGAAAATAGGAGATGGAGATAAAAGAGAAAAAATACATTTTAAAAGCTCAAATTATTGAAAAGTCATCATTCCCACTACCACTCATGATTCCATTAGGTATTTTATTCAACAATGGTTTTACTCTAATAGAGATAATAGTAAATTTCATCAAACTTTTCTTTAGTGGTATCTATATTTGTAGTGAATGTGCTTAGCTGATCACGTTGGTAAAATCTTCCTTTAAATTATATATCTGATTCCATAACTAAATTGGATTCCTGTGAATAGACTTGAGCAGTAGTTACTCAATAATGAACCTCTATTTATTCATTTTTTAAATCCCTTCATGTATTGCATCAGACCCTGAAAATATTACTAAATAATTAGACTGACCTTTTTTCTTAATTGAATAGTTACAGAGAATTGACAAAATCATTTATACAAATTGACCAAACTAATATAGACATAATACGGAATTTTAACCATCTCTTCTTTCAGACTTTGTCTCATTTCCTATGTTCTACTCTGAACTGTTATTTCAAGATCGATGAGATAGACAATATAGAAATTCTGTTTAGCTTTAGTACGGAAACTGTTCTTTCATAAAATGTCATTGTTTACATTGCTGAATGAGAAACATCCACACTAATTGGTGTAGATGAAATACAAAAAAAATTTGAAAGGAGTAAATAAGGAAAGGGATTGAAGGGAATAAATTACTAGTTAAATGTGATCACAGGAAAAGTTGAAAAGTATTATTTGTAATATTTTACAGGAAAAGTTGAAAAGTATTATTTGTAATATTTTACAGGAAAAGTTGAAAAGTATTATTTGTAATATTTTACATACTTAAAAAATGAAAAGCAGTTTTTGGCAATCTAATTCAAGAAATCATTTATTCATTAAGTGAATTCCAAATTGGTTTCAACACCATGGAAATCACAGAGAATGACTTTGTTCACATATTTAGTGACAGCCATAATTTAGAAAATTGTCTTACATGGCTATGCATAGCCGAAATTTACGAAGCTAGATGTACAGCTCTTTTTCATGTTGTTGAAATCAGTGTCCTCTTTAAATCAATAGGAAGTTGATGATAAATGACTGCAGGAAGTGAGAGGCGTAGTGAGCCATGCACCATCACTACTTATTTCACGGACCTGAGCAAGACTCCCTACCTACCTGTCAAGACACCTCTAGGAAGCTTCTGATGGCTTCTTAGGAAATAAAAAGGCCTTTTTTTTTTTTTTTTTTTTCTGTTTATGGAAACTTAGTATGGCCCTTGACTCTCAGTAATTTATATTTCTTTCCCATTAGCTAGCAAACATCCAAAATTGCCCAATGATTCCCAAACTGTGTAATAGCTGAGTTAATTCACAGCAGAAGAAAGACATTCCCTTCTAGTCATCTCAGAGGTAAGCTGCAGGACTCCAGGCAGGAAAATAAATGTATATCAGAGTTTCTCATAAAATTGCTTAATTTCAAACTAATATTTAAAAACGAGAAATGAAATTGTTGTAACATGGTATTAAAAAGGTATTTTAAATTGTTTTTCTTTTAAACATGAGTGTGTTTTTATAAGAAATTTATTTATGTTAAATCATATTGTGTACCTAATGGAGCCAAGAGAAAGTTTAGCATTTTACAAAGGGAAAATTTTCATTTAGGTCTCTGTATTTTCATTTAGGTGTCTGTAAAATACTACTGAGGTAGTATTTTTCCATTTCTAGGAACTGAAGATCTGATACATAAATCAAGTGTAGAAATTTAAAGAGCATATTCTTTTTATATATAATATTTCAAAGTTAAAAAAAAGGATATGAAGGTGTGCTAAGTTTTGATGGTCTCTCATTTCTTTCTTGACTCATTTCAGGCCCTAGAAAGTGAATTTGTTTCTTGCCAACTTCATCAGTGGATCGACCTTATATTTGGCTATAAGCAGCGAGGACCAGAAGCAGTTCGTGCTCTGAATGTTTTTCACTACTTGACTTATGAAGGCTCTGTGAACCTGGATAGTATCACTGATCCTGTGCTCAGGGAGGTAGGTGTTAAGTCCCATATTATTCCAAAAATTTCTGTCATCTCTCAAACACAAATTTGACATTCCATCTCTTTCTGTATAATTTTGTTTTCAACATAACTTCTTACAAAACATAGATTTCAGGTTCTTGACATATGTGGAAAAATTGGAAAAAGTCCCCAAACAAGTAATGAGACCAGTATGTGGCTCCTTTTTAAATTGCAGGCACTTTTAATATACTTCTATATCTATATTTTATTTTTCTTACTTCAAAATTTACATTAAAATATGTAATGCTTTATGTGTGTTAGTAATAAATGAAACCTAGCTGAATATTTAAATAGGAATATTTCACATTAAAATAATCTGCCACTGTGGCTATTCTTAAAAATAAAAGCACAAGTGCTAGGATTACAGGCTCAGTGGCTCTTGCCTGTAATCCCAGCACTTTAGAAGGCCAAGGCAGGCGGATGGCTTGAGCCCAGGAGTTCGAGACCAGCCTGGCCAATATGCTGAAACCCCATCTCTACAAAACATACAAAAATTAGCAGGGTGTGGTGGTGCAGGCCTGTGATCCCAGCTACTGCAGGGGCTGAGGTGGGAGGATCGCTTGAACCCAGGAGGCAGAGGTTGCCATGAGCCAAGATTGCACCACTGCACTCCAGCCTGGGTGACAGAGCGAAACCCTGTCTCAAAAAAATAATAAATAAATAAAAGGAATATTTCTACCTTTTAGACAGAATACTCAAAAAAATGCATGAATGAAATAGATGCAGTTATGCTATTTTGTTCTTATGTGTTTTCAATCTGAAATGTTTATAGCTAACAGTTGGGAATTATGTGCTGTAGTATGTGTATAGTATTTTTAGTGAAAATATTCATATAAAATATTACTTAAATCACTTCTACATTCCACAAAATGATTTCAGATAAGTGGAAAGAGTGAAGATGCAACAGCTGCTACATAAGTGTTGCTTCAAGGAAGTGATATCCCAGTCTTCCATTCTACCAGATATCTGCCATCTGTCGTATGCAAAACAAGTAATCATTTCTGCATCTCCAGCCAGTGGAATGCTTTTCTTATTTTTTATTTTAAAGGTGGAAAACTTGTAGATGGGAGCAATGAAGCTCTACAGAAAAATTTGCATTCATAAGTTTATTTCTTATATACCTCTATAAAATTAAAATGACTCCATTTGCATGGTTCAAGCAGAGAAGAGGAAAAGGAAGGGAAGAGCCTCATAATCATTGATCCTTGGACCCTTAGGGCAAAATATTCTGAGAACACGTTGCAAGCATATTATTAGGGGCAATATTGTACCATATTGTGTGCACAAGAAGATAAAATTATTGCCTGAAGCCAAGAGAAAAACATAGAGACAGAATGAATGAATGAGAGAGAAGGCAGGTATTATGAAATTGGCTGGTGAAATAAGGAATTTTCTCTACAAATCATTACACTCACCCAACTGAGTATCCCCAGTTATGTGTAAATTGTAATCAGATTATTTGGTAGGAGATAATTCTGAGCTTAATTATTCTTTTAACTATACACCCTTGCTTATTACATGCCTGTTTTATTAAATACTTTATAAGCTATTCTTTTAAGGCTAATACCTTTTAGAATCAGAAAAAAAGAAAACAATTGTAATACTTCATCCTTATATTCCAAGATCAACTCTGAATTATCTTTTGACTTCTAAATGTCATAGACATTTTTGCTTTTGGATATTTTGTTATACATTTTTACCCATTACAATAAAGTTCTATTCTTATAAAGAAAGTTGAAAGTTAATCCTGTTGGGCAAAACAAATTAAATACATTAAACACAAAATAAAATAAATTAAATACATTAAATACAAAATAAAATACATTAAGCATCTTATATGTGATGAAAGTGCAAGGCAGCATTAAAATTGACAGAAAAATAGCAGGTTTTTCTAATTTAAATGAGGGTTTAAAAAGAGATAACTGAAAGAATTTGAAAATGAAATTAAAATGGAAACTTTCTTTACATGGATACAGTGTTCATTATTTGAATCTTATAAAATACCTGTTTCTACAAAATAACACGTCATTGCTTTGGACAGTGAAAGAATTGCGTATAAGGCTTTGTTAATGTAGAAATTCTTAATGAAACATTACATAGAAATGTAAAATGTAAAATGTAAAAATTAAAAATTAAAAATTGTTTTCTGTTGAATGGGAATGTTTCAAGCATATGTTGGCATATTATATGGATGGTCTGAAAAATATCTTGTATTACAGCTTTATGACCTTCTAGTGATGCAGACTGTCTATTGCTAGGGTGCCTCAGCTCAGGACTCTGGCTCCTTTCAGCATGCTCATTCAAAGCACATAATTGCCAGACACTCAGGTTTCATTAGAGAGACCCAGAGTCATACTGTGAAATGTATGTTCTTTCTCCCCAAACCCCTTGCCCACTTCCTCAACCCTATAATTCTGTGTCAGTTCTTAGAACACTATACATGCGAAGGAGCGCATACCTGGAATACTCTTACTTCCCTTCCCCCAGCCCCCAGAGGCCTGAGCACACATCAGCAGAGAGGTTTATCATGATCCCGTGGACCTGTGTGGACTCAAGATTGCTTAGGAAGAGCCTCTATCTCCTTGTGACCACTAGGGGGCCATTTAGTACAGTGTAGACATAACAGATTAAATGATTTCAAAGGATGCTAGTAAATTTCCCCTTGCCCACTTCCCACCATTCGCCCCTCTAACATATTCCCGTTGCTGTTAATGCCAGTTAGCCAAGTAGAAGCTAACAGATTCCCACAAAGACAGTTCTGTACTAACATTTAAGAATGTGAGGAATAGTGCCCTCCAAAGGACGAGAGCCCACCTGAATCCTGTGAGCTGGGTAAGTGAGGCCGAGTCATTCAATCTCACTTTACCTCAGTTGCTCTCTCTGTAAATACATCTATTGTTATAAGAAAGAACCCAGATAAAATGGAGTGAAGTACAGCATATTCATTATTTAGTGCTCATTTATGCACCCTTACCTATATACAACCCCTATGAGTAGACCATGTAGGAGGCACAATACCTTTTTTTAAAACATTCTTGTTGAGTTCCTGGAGGTCTTGTACTGCTGTGTCATGACTTGAGAGAGTTGATTCCCACCTAAGTGGTTGGACACAGACTCTTGGAAAAAGCAGAGTTTAAGATATTAACCCTTTTATTGAGCTCAATACATTTCTTTTATTTGATAATGTTTATCTTAGCATTTTCAAAATACAAAGATTGTACATTTCATATAGATAAAACCAAAGGAAGGCTAATTATGGCTACACTAAACTCCAACTAGCCTAAGATGGATTTTTTCATGCTTAAATTAAACACTAATTTAAAAAGAGAAATATTTAATATATGAATATCTACATATGTCTCCTTTGTAAAAAAAAAAAAAAAAAAATTCTACTACCTGCCTATAACTGAGTTTTGAAGTTAGTGCTAAAGTTTGAGAAATGGCTTAAGGTTATTGATTCATTCTTCCTTGACAGGTGAAATCGTGAAGCAGCACTAACCACAGCAATTATGGCATTAAAATGTCAAGAAATTAGAGGTCAGAATAACAGATAATTTTCTTCTCTATGTCAGATTGAAAATTGACATTCTTTGACAGTTTAGGAACTCTGGCTGAGAAAATTATGACAGCTTAACTTATTTTATACTTGTAAAGCAGTAATTGATAATAAACTTTATCATGACAGCCTCTGGGCAGAAACATGACAGTACAGTTCTGGTACAAAGCTCTTCTTAATATGTAAACACTAGATCTGTTGGATAGTAGATATTATTTAAATTGTCTAAAGTCTTGGCTTACATCATAATCTTCTATGCACCTTTTTTCATAGATGAGCTCTACTATTTGAGCAGTTTTTCAAGCATTATAAAGAATATTTTTTCTTATCCATTTTTATATATTAAGAAGAAGTATATGACCTGATTTATATTTTTTACTTACTAAATGATGACCAAGAAACTTCATCCTGTGACCTGCTTAGGAAAGAGAATATTCTGGTTGGTAATCATTTAGTCCCATGGTTTTCTAACACCTTGATGCTCAAATGTGGCCCATAACCCAGCAGAATCAGCATCACCTGGGAACTTGCTAGAACTTCAGCCTCTCAGCCTTCCCCAACCAACTAAATACATGTAATGAGATCCCTATGCAACTTGTTTGAGACATTAACTTTTAAGAAGCACTGCTCTACTAAAGCTGTGTTAGGATCATTTGGAAAGCTTTTTTTTTTCCCCTACAAAAGTACAGAGAATGGTACAATGAACCTCCATGTACCTATCACCCAATTTCAAAAATTTAAAACCATTTCATCAAAACCTCACCCCTCCCCTTGTTTTTTTTTTTTTCTTTCAGAGACAGTCTCACTCTGTTACCCAGGCTGAAGTGCAGCGGCTTACTGCAACCCACCTCCCAGGTTCAAGCAATTCTCCCACCTCAGCCTCCCAAGTAGCTGAGATTACAGACACCCACAACCGCGCCTGGCTAATTTTTGTATTTTTAGTAGAGACAGGGTTTCACCATGTTGGCCAGGATGGTCTTAAACTCCTGACCTCAGGTGATCCGCCCGCCTCAGCCTACAAAAGTGCTAGGATTACAGGCATGAGCCACTGTGCATGGACGGCCCCCCTGTACTATTTTTAAGTACACATGTGATACCCATCTAACTTCCCATCCACTCTATCTTCCCCTTCACATGGGTATCTCAGAATATCCAGGGAAAGGCTTCAAGCAAGTCTTATTTTGAAAAAAAAAAAAAAATTATCTAGGAATTTCCCACATATTCCCAATTAAAAAACATTAATCTGGCCTAACACTCTCATTAAATAATTTTTTGTTTGTTTGTTTTGAGACAGAGCCTCGCTCTGTCGCCCAGGCTGGAGTGCAGTGGCACAATCTCGGCTCACTGCAAGCTCCGCCTCCCGGGTTCACGCCATTCTCCTGCCTCAGCCTCCCGAGTAGCTGGGACTGCAGGCGCCCGCCACCACGCCCGGCTAGGTTTTTTTGTATTTTTAGTAGAGATGGGGTTTCACCGTGTTAGCCAGGATGGTCTCAATTTCCTGATCTTGTGATCCGCCCACCTCGGCCTTCCAAAGTGCTGGGATTACAGGCGTGAGCCACCGCGCCCGGCCTAAATAATTTTTTCAGCTGGGCGTGATGGCTCACGCCTGTAATCCCCACACTTTGGGAGGCCGAGGCGGGTGGATCACTAGGTCAGGAGTTCAAGACCTGTCTGCCTCAGAGTATGATTATATTGTATGCCATAGGCAACAAAAATGGATAGAAAGATGGGAATGAGATTGTAAGTTGTATCACAGCTCAACCATTAGTATTTGAGTGACATGAAGTCAGTCACTTGAATTTTATGTACCTGTATTTTCTCAACTAAAAAAATGATGACAGAGATGATACCTAATTCATAGGAGAAAAATATGTGAAAATACTTAAACTATAAAGCACTACACAGGCATTATTACCTAAAGGCATAATTAAATGAAGTTATCTTAGAAGAACTTTTGTTTCAATAATTTCATTATATATGACACCAAAACTATCAATTTAATTTAAAAAAATCTGTTAGCAACAGAGAAAATAAGTTAATTTGTTTTAATATTATTTAGTAAAAAGAAGCAGTTGTGGCTTTTAAATTTATTTTCAATACTGTCTCCAAAATTTTATAAAGATGGCCTAATTGCAGCCCACTTATTGCCTGTAACATTCTTTCTTGATCTAAATTAGTATTAGCATTTATATCCTTTATTATCCTTTATATTTTTAAAAGTTTTACATTAGGCCAGGCGCTGTGGCTCACGCCTGTAATCCCAGCACTTTGGGAGGCCGAGGTGGGCAAATCACGAGGTCAGGAGATCGAGACCATCCTGGCTAACACGGTGAAACCCCGTCTCTACTAAAAATACAAAAAAATAGCTGGGCGTGGTGGCGGGCGCCTGTAGTCCCAGCTACTCGGGAGGCTGAGGCAGGAGAATGGCGTGAACCCGGGAGGCGCAGCTTGTAGTGAGCGAAGATCATGCCACTGCACTCCAACCTGGGCGACAGAGTGAGACTGTCTGAAAAAAAAGTTTTACTTTAGTGTCATTAGTTTTCTGTTCATATTATCAAATGAATTAGCATCACTATTACTGGCATTAAAGTTGTACTGGTTCAGCAAGAGAAAAAAATTGAGTCAATATTTCAACAGAAGCTGTAAGCATATACCAGACAAGTTATTAACAAGATACTAAGTTCTGAGCTTGTCATGATACTTGTCATCATTCTATAGTTGACATTGCCAAACTGAAAATGATTTCAATGGCTTCTTTTTAACGGTGAGAGGTATGCACATAAGTCTATCATAAAAGGCTGTTTTGCTGGCAGCTATTAGAACATACGAGCCATTGCAATATTTATTTATAGATATACACATTTATTTATGCTGGAAATATTAAAATATTAAGTAGTTTTTAATATTACCAACAGTCACAAAAATGTGGCATTTTTAGTCTAATTTTCTGTTAATATTTCTTGGTTTTCTTAGCTTATAGTTTCTTTTTCTACCTTTTTCTCAATCTGACAGGGATAACACCGCCTCCCTTTGGATCTGCTGTGGTGAAAATATGCCCATAGGAAGTAGGCTAGATTACTTCAGTTTTTATTTTCTTGCTGAAATATTCCTTGTTACTACAGAGAATTGACATGATAGGGCTGTCAAGAACCAGAAGATAGATGTGTCTTTAACCAAAACAGCTGCAGTGCTGGCTTTTCTGAGAAGATGAATTCATAAAATTTATAAGACAAAAAATTAACACACTTTTTCATCCTGATGATGTAAATGAAGGGTAATTTAAAGGCCCATAATGACAACATTGAGGGCCTCTACAATCATTGCCTTCCTTGAATTCTTTCTATTATTCTTTATTCTTTCTATGAATCCTTTATCCCTCAGCCTTTCCTCCCCCCATTTCTGACTCTCTTTGATATGACAAGGAATATCAACACCACCTGCCCGATCTGCGTGAATGAGTTGTAGCACAAAGTTATCCATTTACAGATGCCATGATGCCTAATTGTCTTCATATGGGGGATATCCAGGGTTCTCCTGGGCAGTTATTCTGAGAAGTGATTGCAACAAATGATCACAAAGTGGTTGATAAAGATTTCTTAAAACCATCTTAATTTCCCCCTATAATTACTGCATGTTTTACTGGGATGAAAATTTTAACAGATTCAAAAGCCAAATTAAAATGGAAAGAAAACCCCTACATTTTAATTAGTGGAGTGAAAATACATATTTGGTGTTCTTTAAAGCTAAAGGATCATTTTGGGAACACGAAAAATACTATGATTCCTAAAACTAATAAGGATATAGGTCCAAATATCTTTGTTATGTGTTTCTCACTGCAAAGGTTTACACTGAGAGCCATAAGGCTTGCATTGCAAAGGTTTGATGAAAAAGGTTTTAATATAGAAATTAGTATCAAGGAAATTAATGACACACATTTAATTTTGATTAGTGAATAAATCTTTAATTTAGGTCTATCTTGCCTCCTCATAATTACTGCAGTACTTTACTAGGCCGTGGTCGTTAATCGTCCACTAGAAAAGCATAAATAATGCAGCTAGTCAAAGTTGGATGTATGTCGTTTATGTGACTTGTGCCTCTTCCTCTGCTTTGTGTTATTTTTATTGTGTGGTGTTGAGAAGTGCTAATTATTGATTTTCAGAAATTAACAGCAAGTACTTTCACAAGCATCTAAAGCCATATTTTACTCAAGGGAAGAAGGGTGAAAATTGCAGCCTCTGCCGTTTATAATAGAAATAGCTGGAAGGGATTTCCTCATCTTCTGTTAACATAGATTTCACTTCTATAACACAGTTGTTACCTCAGCATAAATTAACAATTATTCAAAACATATTGCATGCTTCAATTTGTTGAAATAGATATTACTCCATCTAAGTACCTAGGCATTTCAGTTAGATATTTAGAACTCATTTTTAAACATTTTAAACATATTGATAATGAGCCTATTTAAAGCCATTTGAAGTCTCAATACAGTATATCTAAATTATTGTTGCCCATTTATGTCAAACTCAAGAAGAATATTTTGTTCTGCTGAATACATCCAATAATACTTTATCCTCACTTTAGTATACTAAAAGTATATGATTTCAATTTGGAATATTTATACCAGCACCTGGTAAACCTGTGTGTCAATGTCATTCCACATACCAAACAAATCTATTTCAGCTTTTTTTTTTTTTTTTTGAGACGGAGTCTCACTCTGTCGACCAGGCTGGAGTGCAGTGGCGCGATCTCGGCTCACGGCAAGCTCCGCCTCCCGAGTTCACGCCATTCTCCTCCCTCAGCCTCCCGAGTAGCTGGGACCACAGGCACCCGCCACCTCGCCCAGCTAATTTTTTGTATTTTTTTTTTAGTAGAGACGGGGTTTCACCGTGTTAGCCAGGATGGTCTCGATCTCCTGACCTCGTGATTTGCCCACCTCGGCCTCCCAAAGTGCTGGGATTACAGGCGTGAGCCACCGCGCCCGGCCTATTTCAGCTTTTTAAAAAAATATTTTCCCATGATTAAACACTTCCAGTGAACTTATAAAGGCCACCACCTCTCTCATTCCTACTCCTACACCACCACCTCCCCCTCAACTTGTTTTCCTCCTTCTTCACCTCCTGAATCAGCCAGCATAGAGTTTAGTTTATATAAACTTATTCAACCAGGGAAAATTTGGCAGGGATGTCATACTGATTCTTCTCACCTGTGGTAAAGGATTTGTGGGTTGAGTCCTCTACTTAGGTACCATTTAATGATTAATCCCCAAGTGGGCAAAGAACCAGAAACCTGGAAGAATCCTTAAGCGATCATCTGCTAAAATCTTTGCTTCCAGGCAGGCCAATCCCTAAGTCATCTAGAAAAGAGTATTTCAGTTCTCTTCCTGAGTATCAACAAATATTTATTGCAATGAGACTCTACAGCCTTTCCTATATGCTTACAATGTTTATCCTGAAATATTTAAAATCCTCAGTGAAAATGCCCCTTGCTTGGATATAATCTTTTTTTGGTCATTCCTACCCCAACATGTAGCAAAAGGTAACCAGAATTTCTCTCATTTGTTGTGCCTGAATGACAGTCCTATTTGTATCAGTCAGGATCTCAGCACATTACCTTTCAAAGCGATAATGAAGACTCCAAAGAAGACATACACATGACCAACAAGTATGTGCCAGCATCATTCATCGTTAGGGAAACGCAAATCAAAGCTGCAGTGAGATACCACTTCACACCCATTAGGTTAGCTACTATCAAAATAGAAAATAACAAGTGTTAGTGAGGATGTAGAGAAACTGGATGTCACGACATCTGAACTGGAGGGACAAGGATCTTAAACCCAAAGTACGAGAGATGTTTCTGTTGAATGTAATGCTACATGAATGCTTGATTTATCAAGCGCCAAAAAGGCATTGTATAGTAGGAAATGTAAGTGGGGTGGCTTATGGCTTCTTTATCCTCTGATTCTAGCACTTTCAAGTGAGCTGTTGTGTACTGTATCATATTGTAGCTATTAGGGAAGAGAAGAATGTTGCTTAAGAAAGAACATCACCATTGATTTTAAATACAAGTAGCAGGGTATTGCCTTTGATTCAACTGTTTTAAGTCCTCATTTTCTCAAGCTAAGTGCTTGCTGTTCCCAAATATGCAAGAATAACTTTTACACTTTTTCCTTCCAACACTTCTTGATTGGCTTTGCAGAAATAAAGTTTAAAAAAAAAAAAAGAAACTGGAAACTTTGTGCACCATTGATAGGAATATAAAAGGCTACCACTGGTATAGCTGCTGGAAAAAGCAATATGGCAATCGTTCAAAAATTAAAAATAGAATTCCCTATGACCCAGCAAATTCTACTTCTGGGTATATATCCAAAAGAATTGAGAGAAAGGGTTTCAACAGGAGCATTTTTCATAATAGTCAAAAGTTGAGGCCAGGCTCAGTGGCTCACACGTGTAATCCCAGCACTTTGAGAGGCTGAGGCAGGCAGATCACAAGGTCAGGGATTTGAGACCAGCTTGGCCAATATGGTGAAACTCCATCTCTACTAAAAATACAAAAATTAGCCAGGCATGGTGGCGGGCACCTGTAGTCCCAGCTACTCAGGAGGCTGAGGCAGGAGAATCACTTGAACCCAGGAGGCGGAGGTTGCAGTGAGCTGAGATTGCGCCACTGCACTCCAGCCTGGGTGACAGAGCAAGACTCCATCTCAAAAAAGAAAAAAAAAGTTGAAAGCAACCCAAGTGTCCATGGATGGATGAATGGATAAACAAAATGTGGGGTGGTGTATGTGTGTGTAATGCATTATTAGTCAACCTTAAAAAGGAAGGAAATTCTGACACATGCTACAACATGGATGAACCTTAAGGACATTAATACTAAGTGAAACAAGCCAGTCACAAAAAGACAAATCCTGTATGATTCCACTTCTATGAGGTATCTTAACGAGTCAAAATCATTGAGAAAGAAAGTGGAATCGTGACTCCCAGGGACTAGAGGGAGTGGCGAGTTTTTGTTTAATAAATATAGCGTTTTAGTTTTAGAAGATGAAAAGAGTTCTGGAGACTGGTTACACAATAGTGTGAATGTCCTTAACACTACTGAACTGTACTCTTAAAAATGGTTAAGGTGGTAAATTTTGTGTTATGTATATTCTACCACAATGAACTTTTTTTAAAGGATAATGAAGAGAGTTTAATAATGGTTCTATTTACAAAGTTATAGACTTGGTAAAGTGGATGAACAAGGGAAAGTGACAAGGAAAGGGAGCCATTCCCAGGATCTGGCAATAAAAGTGCTCACCCAACAAGAGCTGTGGCCTTAGGTAGAGGAGTACCAGCCAGGCACTGCCAAAACGGGACTTGGCAGAGCGGGTCCATAGAATCCTGTCTCTGCTCCTGAGCTGTGTCATCGGCTGAACCCACTGGGAAGGTAGAGAGCAAGGGAGCACAGGTCTATGGACACGCATCTTCCAGAGCCAAGGAAGGTGTCCAGCTCACCGGTTCTGTTCCCCCTGGGTTGTTCATTTCTCTAGGCCAAGAAGACTTATTTAAGGCTTCCAGGCTTGGTCAGCCACAGTCAGCTACATTAAAATGCACTCATTCTTCCTACCTGAGTTGACTTATACTTATTTTAAGTGGAAAAATTGAGTGAGCTTGTCATTGATGGCACTGACCTGATTTGGACAGAAAATATTCTGGATGGAGCATTTTCTATCTGGAGGAAATGGTGCTTACTTTTTCACATTCATTTGTTAAGTCAATTATGTAATATCACCATTATAATTCAACATGCCAAGGAGGAAACAGGGATCAGCAAGAGGATAAGTCACATCTTCATTCTGCTTAGATTTACGCTAAAAGAAAGAAACCAAGAATTAAGGCAGGTAACTGGACAAATCAGAATCCTTCCCTCAAATATTGTCTAAGCGCATCTACTAATTAAGGCAAATGTGGGCCCTTTTTACTCAGATTACCAAATATTTGCTTAAATATTCTAATAATTTTGCCAGGATAGGTTTAGCCTTAATGCAATTGAAGGTTAAAACAAAAGGAAAAATATTTATTCTTCTGTTTTGTGGTTTCTATGAAAAACTAGAAGCAGTTGAATATAAAATAGCATTTTAATTTTTTATATAGTTTAATATTTATAAAGCAAGAAATAACAAAGCACGGATATTATTTGCTTGATTTATTTTGCTCCTGTTTTTCCAGCATTAAAAAGTAATGCTTTATATGATCTTGTTTTATTACAACAATAAACCAGAAGCAAAAGCTTATCAGTTAAAATATAGTCTGCCACTAAATAACCTTTCCTTTTATCATTTCAGACTTAAAATTCCATTGTTTTTGTTTATTTTTTACCTGTTTGGCATTGGTAGAATTGCAGGTGGAACAGAAAGACGATATCAATCACATGTATTTTTTTATTTTGTGTCAAATTTGTATTTTTTGGTTTAAAAAAGAGTACTTTTAAGTATTAAAATAAAAGCCTTGTAAGTAAGAGCTATACAGTGAGATAAACAAAACGCTAAGGAAACTTTGAAAATTTTTTTCTGTTTTCTCAAGCAACCACTTTTACTACTTTTTCTTGAATTTTGTGAAAATTGTTAGTGAATTTACTGGTATTTGGATGTAGTTTGATATTTTGCATTGTGGGTACCATAACCTATAGTACTTTATAAAATGCTGATTTTTCTGAAAAACAATTTAAAAGTTTATACAGACCAGGGAGATGGATGAATAGGTCATTTGAGAGACTCTATTATTAGCTCCTTTGTGCTGTCTGTCATGGCTCCATAGACCTGATGGCATTTCATCTGAAAGATAATACTGAATTACATTTACCAAAAAAAAAGTTGTAATCATTCTATGGAGAAAAAGGTAAATGGGTTAAATCTACCTGCAATGTGGGAAAGACAAGATTAACCAAAGTTTTTACCTACCACACACCAGAGAAGTTATGGCTTCTGAATTCTGGCTTACTTGGTTGCCATATTTAATTTTACCTTAGTAGGAAGTCTTTTATATTAATAAGCAAATGTGCAACACATAAGCACACAGTATATTTATCAATTTCCTCTTCCGAGGATTTAATTCCAGGTATGTATCTTTATTCATAGAGGAGGTAGAACTTCCTTGGAAGGAAAGCCAGAAAGGAAAGAAAACAATTAAGAGATACAGAGGTCAAAGGAATAAGGCATATGTCACATCATAGCTAACACACACGCCCCTTCGTGCACACTTTAGAGGACACCTTCTCTAAATGGATGAATTACAAAAGGCACTCCTTGCTCTGGCTCTCAAGGTAGATTCTGTCACTTATTTGCCTTCCAACTGGGCATCTTTGTACAGGGCATAAACAGCATACCCATGCACAGTGGCCCTGACCTATGAGGAAGAAGAAAGACTCAAGAGAACTTGTTAAGGAAAAAGGGGACTCCCATGAAGATGTCATGATTTTGTAACTTAGTAGGTGGGTCCTGCAGAATCGTATAAAGGAGAGCATCAATAGACTAAGGAATGGGATAATCAGGAAGTAGGGAGGGGACAAAAGGGAAAGTGTCCCTAAAACTTATCCTTAATGGGAGCTGTATACACAGATAAGCAGGTAAAACTGAGTTATGTGTCATATATGTGTTTGTAATCTGAAAATCATTTATACTGTTCAGATTTACTTATTTTGTTCATTTGTGCATAACTCAGTTCACATTTATCTTTACTTTTCTGCATATACCTACAGAATTCCACGTTTTAGAACTTCCTCAAGGTGTTGAACCTACCTATTTCTTGGTGCGTCTTAGCTGGAGAGAAAAATAAATGCTAAGCACATGATGTCAGTTCAATAAATATTCAGCAAAACAACTTTTATAATCAGTAAGAATCCATATAACAATTAAAATTTATTACTCTTTAACTTAATTTTCATTTCTGCTTTAACAATTCCAGGTAAAGAAATAATTATTATAATTGTTTTATGAGGCAATTGAGTTTTGATATATACAAGTTTTACTAATAAGTTATCAGTACCCTAAAAGACCACACACTGTAAATCATTACTTTATTCACAGCTTCGACCATTACATTTTGGGTTCACAAATACTTACAGAAAATAAATACACAAAACCATTTTGGAGAAACAGTTTGGCAGTAAAACTAAACTTACTCCTACCCTATGACTCAGCAATCCCATATCTAGGTATAGACCCTCCAGAAACTGGCTGCTAACCTCCATCAAAAGACATACACAAGAATCTTCGAAGCAACTGTATTCATAATAACCTGAAACTGCTAACAACCCAAATATCCATCAACAGGAGAATTGATAAATTGTGGTAGGTTAATACAGGGGAATACTGTACAGCAAAAAAAATGAACAAACTACTGATACGTACAACAAGGTTGAATCTTGCAGACATTATGTTGCTCCAAAAAGCAGAAACAGAAAATATGTAGTGTATAACTCAATTTATCAAAAATTCAAAAATAAAAAATAATCGATGGTAAACATCAAAATAATTATTAGCTTGACAGGGTGATGGGGCTAGATAGGGGGAATAATTGGCTGGGGAGGCACACAAGGTTACCAGTATCTATGTATTCTCTCATGTAACCACCACCCAGACCAAGATATGGAACCTTCTAGTTCCATTCCAAAGTCCTCTGTCTTAATCTAGATGATGGTTAGAAGAACTGAAAAAATGTATACACATACATATATACATTCATCAAGCTGTACACGTAAGATTAGTGTGCCTTATACACCTTTATCTTAAACCTTAAAAAATGAGAAATTTGAATAAATAAATAAAAGTGAATGCACATAATAAGCTTAACTTCAAGATACCAAAATCAGTGATTTCTTAATAACATTAAGAAAGAATATTATTTAAGTACAAGCAAATCTATATTTTCATGTTATTCTACCAAAGTGTTGTCTACCAATGGATGCACGGTCTTTTGTATTTGCGAAACATCAAACGTTTTCTTAGCCACATTTGTTTTAAAAAATCTAGTGGTTTAAGCCTATTACCTATGCTAGCTTTGTATGAAATATGTAAGTCTCACGATACCACTGTTTATTTAAGTAAAAAGTTACTATGATTTATTGATTCTAAGATGCACACCATTTTCATATCTCAATACTCCAAAATCATAATGTGTCTTACAGTCAATCAATCATAGTAATAGTATATAAATAATGGAGCTTCTAATAATAGATAACATAGATTTAATGAAATTGGATTGACAGACATTTCCAAAGTTTTAGTGTTTTTCTATATACATTATACATGCTCATGAGCTCACGTGATCAATGTTAACTCATTTTGTGTTTACTGGAAAGTACAACAGATATACAAAGCAATTGATATCTTGTAATACAAATTAAAGTTTTAATTATTATATTTTAAAAGGATTCACAAACCCCGAAGTATATAAGAACCAGACAGGGAATAGATGAGTGACACAAGCCAGTGGCAGTGCCCAGGTCACATGAGTGGTGGGCGTTACAAAAGGGCAGTTGTGCAGGAATGCTGATGTGGTATTGCCTGATCTGCTAAGTTTTTAAGAGAAGCCAAAAAATACAATTTATTGCATGCCATTTACTGACCTGTAAATTTCAAATAGAAGCCATGTCTGTGAGCTGAATCTAGCCCATGGGATGCCAGTGTGTGACTTTGGGCTGACTGTAAGCTCTTTGAGGGCAGAAATCTTTA
Organism: Nomascus leucogenys; assembly: GCF_006542625.1. Taxonomy (NCBI): domain Eukaryota; kingdom Metazoa; phylum Chordata; class Mammalia; order Primates; family Hylobatidae; genus Nomascus; species Nomascus leucogenys. The sequence continues at coordinate 3,687,552 of NC_044389.1, read as the reverse complement.
TCTGTTTTATTTTACCAGTATCATTAATATCTAGAATGGAATCTATTATGTAGTAGGTACTCAACAAATACATGCTTTGTGAATAAATAAAGTTAACATTAAATCTCTCTGACCCTTGTAGACCAATGTATAGAGAAATAGATACATGTAGAATTTTTTTAATGACATTTCTGGATAATATAGAAGGAATTCATCTCACAGTTCCAGTAGTTATTTTTTTTAACTTGATAATATTTGGAAATTTTTAAGGGAAAAATATATGGCAGAAAAGCTTTCATGCTGTTGACAAGCTAATTCTTACTGAATCTTCAAACCTGAGCTCTGTCCTTTTTTCAAAAGTCTCTTTCCTAAGAACCTATTCCCCTTCCCCTCTGTCACTCCCTGGGCTCCCGGGGCAGCCTGGGCTTGTCTCCACTGTGGTCCTGCTCCCTACCGTGTGACACACTTTATTTTGGGGGCTGCTAACTTCCTGAGGTCAGTCTGGTATCTGACTTTGTATCCCTTGGCGTAGAGTAAGCATTCAACAAATGTCTGTTCATTGTTTTTGTGGTATTGAATTGTAAAAGTAAAAAATTCTGAAGTGCTTTTCTTTTTCTAGACTAGGTTTCAGTTTTGTACAAATGCCCTGCTTCTATATTCACCAAATATTTTTAGAATCTCTGCTAAGACTAACTCACCGTCCTGACCTGCAGAGATTCAGTCTGCACAAACAGACATACATAAAGAATTGTGTGTTAAAATCTATAGTAAAGGAGAAAAATGTGCTGTGAGAATATGCAGGGCATTCATTATGATTTAGGGAGTCTGGGAGGTGAAGGATTTAGATCCCTGCCCAAGGTTAGCATTCAGGGAGGATTTTCTCCTCCATTCTCCTACATAGCTCTCCGAACAACTACCTCATTGTAACAATTCATGGGTTGCAGAATGGGTTCTGCGTGTCACCAGGCAACCCTCCCATGCACAGGACCTGCACACTTGACAAGAAAGTCATTGGTGACCCCCTGAAAGTGGGAAAGGACAGAAAATCTTACATGGGGAGCAGGTGAAGAAAGACAGTAGGTGCTCACTTCCCCCTCAAACGTTTTAGGAATGACAAGAAGTAGAACTTAAAGGAGACAGCATGCTTTTCAAGATCAGAAAGATCTGTACATTTTTAAGTCAGAGGGTAAGGAATTACTGGAAGGCAGGATTACCAGATAGCTAAAAGGTAAATATTGGACTGAGATCCTTTGGGTCATGAAGGCATGTAAAGTAGAACACAAGGAAGAGGGAGTCAGTATAGTCTCAAAAGAAATAAACATTCAGTGTCGAGAACTGAGTGTCTTAATGAAAGGATAAAGTTAGTCACAATCTCATCTTTATCCTGATGCCTGATTGGGGAGCTCTTTTAAATATCTACGCCTATGTACTCTGCCTTAGTCCAAAAAGGTCAGAGTTGGGACTCACTGAAGAGAACAGCACAGAAGATTTCTAGAAATTTTATCCATTTCCTAACATTTTCTAGTACAATTTTAATACTTTAAGAAACAAAACGGGAGTCAAGCAAAGCATGTTTGTTGACTAATTCCTTCAACAAACATTTAAAGGCTCCCTACGAAGTGCAAGACACTGATCTAGAGACTAAAACATGTTTTAATTTTACCTCTGGCTCCTCGCTCCCACTTGGGTCCTTTTTCTGGGAAGTAAAAACAGGAGTTAGCGGTATCTGTCGTTAGAGAGACGTTTAGCTGTTCGTGATACATGAAGCTAGGTATTAAGCATTTGCTAACCAGGGCAGCGCTAACGATAAAATTACCACTTTTGTTTCCCGAATAATTCTCAAGAGTTAGTTATTAAAAATGTGAAGCTAACCAGAAATGGTCTCTTCCCCCTTTTATAATCATAAATCTTGCACTGGGGAGATAAAAGTAGGATGTAAATGCATCATATGTGAATAAAATTTAGTTAAATAGTCACACTTTACTTATGAGTGGACACCATGCAAATAAATGTATACATAAAAATTGGACAGCACTTAAAGAGATTTAATAATTTATCCCGTTGCCTCTGCAGATAAAAGAACCAAAGTCCCATTTACGTGATGGCTAAAATATGGCAGATACTGATGCATTCATGTTTAATATTGCTAATAAATTTGCAGGTTTGCATTTTTCTTTGATAAACATTTTCTTGAAATGCGGTGTAGGAGGACAGATTTTTAAATTTAAGTACTTTATATATTAGAATTGGAGATAGCGATGAGATTAGTGGTGGTGCTATGTCAAGAGCCATCTACCAACTCACCTGTGCTTCTACAAACACTTAGCTATGATTTTCGTATTTCACTTTTATGTGCAACCAAATTTCACACAATTTAGGGAAAAAATTAGCATGGTAGCAGAGTAATGATCATAGTAAATATCATGCTTCTCCTTGTTGACATAAATTACATATAACATTTCAGAAAAATATTTTTGTTAGTCTAGCTTAATATATGGAAATATTTTGCCTATAGAATTCATGTATAGAGGAAATACTTGTTTCTTTTAAGATTATCTCTTTGACACACACAAGAAAGGTATATTGTACAGTCCAGACAGTTTGAGGGCTAAAATTATTTTTATTCCTTGGAGGCTATAAAGGCTCATTTCCAGCTACATAGGCGTTAATGAAATATTGTATAGCTTAGGATACAGAAAGATTTATTTCTTTTTCGGGTGAGTTCTCTCTAAAATTTCAGAAGAAAATTTTGGGAAAATGAATTTATACCTTAAAAATAATATTCCAGAATTCATCTTAAAATGGCATAGAAAGCTAAAATATATTTTTGTAATGAAAGTTTTGTTATGTTTAATAATTCTATAAAATCTTGGTGTTCTTTCTACTGATTGCCCTCTGAATTAATTGGAACCTATAACTTTCTGAATTTTATTTTGTATAATTGGTAGGCTTTATGTCTCATTCTTTTTTTCCCCATTAAGATTCCAGAAGCTTATTTCATTAGAGACCCCCATACATTCCTTCTTACAAAGGACTTTATTAAGGTATATGTGCTGTATTTAGTGTGGAAAGTGTTCTTTGGTCTTTAGCTGCATGCGTGTATTCACAGGTTAGATTTTCCACATTTAACCCCAGCTTCTGGAAATAAGAATAGTGACTGGGTTAACTGAAGCATGTTTGGAAGGAGAAGCAAAGCTTGTCTACAAAATACTAACACTTGGATGATTCTGCACCCCGAGAAAAGAGCACCCGTTGAATTTTCTCGACTTTTTTTCATGGCTGACTAGGGATACACTTGCATTGTCAAAGAGTGTGTTGGCCTCTCTCTTTGATGCATATTGATTATGACAGTCACCCTCCTTCCCCTGCAGGCCATGGAGGCACAGATACAGAACTTTGGACAGACGCCATCTCAGTTGCTTATTGAGCCACATCCGCCTCGGAGCTCTGCCATGCACCTGGTAAGACATATCAGCATGTTGAGATTTTTTTTTTCTTTCCTTTTTACCTGGGAATAGAGCAAATAAAATTGTGATTTTTACAGCGTATTTTAAAAGGCTTCTCGATTTATTGGTTAACTCTTCAGCCTAAGTACAAACTAATACCCCAGGGAGAGACAGAGAAGGAAGTATAAATCTACCTGTAAGTCCTGCTTAAGCTATCCCACTTTTGGATTCACAATAATAGCCATCTTCTCTATGTATGCCTCTACATAAACTCATTCATGCACACACAGGCATAGAGACACACACTGACACCAGAATTAGACTATATTTGTAAATTACAATGGAAAATATATTCCAGACACAATATGATATTGCCAAATTTCGTGGCAAGGTACAGTAGGGGAAGTAGTTCATTTGAAGGAAAGGAAAGAAATATAAAGGTAATTTATGGTTATTGCAGAGAGGTTGTTGAACAGAGTGGTTAAGAATAAGGGTCGCAGAGCCGGACAGGGCAAACACCGTCTCTGCACTAGCTAGTAAATGACTTGGGCAAGGTATTTAACCTCTCTGTTTTTGCATTTCGGCATCTGTAAAATAGAGGTAAAAATAGTACCTACTACTGAGAATTGAATGATTCAATACTGTATAGCACTTAGAGCAGCACCTGTCATACAATAAGTTCTTAATAAATGTTAGCTGACATCATCATAATTAGCTACTGGTTAAACCTCTTATTCCCACGTTGCAAGGGAGTCATATTCTTTTCATTTTAATCTGAATTTAAAAGTCCATTTCCATAAAAAAGTTTCTTTACAGTTTATTAGCAAATAGTAAACATTTTCTTCTTTAAGTAATTTGAAGAAGGTAAAATTTTTATGAGCAATTTCTTTAGAATTTTTTTTTAAATTGATTTTTCACTATTTTTTACTGAAGTAAACAATTCTTGAAGGTAAAAATGCGTTCACAAGATGAACTTCAAGACGACAAGTACTCTAATTTTAGAGTAAAGAGCTCTGGAATATGGTCCATAATATATGTGCAAACAAATGTATAAGCTGTTATTTTGTGATGGAAGTATTAATCACACCTTTCATTTACTCTGACGCTTAACGAATTTTTATTGAGCCCCTTCTGTATGTCAGATCTGATGCTAAGCACTGGAGATACAGTGACAAATAAGTCCTCTAAACTTTCAAGAAATCAGTTGTCGAACTTTTAGGAAACACATAAATGCTTTTTTTTTTTTGAGACAGAGTCTCACTCTGTCACCCAGGCTGGAGTGCAGTGGTGCAATCTCGGCTCACTGCAACCTTCGCCTCCTGGGTTCAAGCAATTCTCCTGCCTTTGCCTCCCGAGTAGCTGGGATTACGGGTGCGTGCCACCACCCCTGGCTAATTTTTGTATTTTTAGTAAAGATGGGGTTTCACCATGTTGGTCAAGCTGGTCTCGAACTCCTGACCTCGTGATCTGCCCGCCTTGGCCTCCCAAAGTGCTGGGATTACAGGTGTGAGTCACCACGCCTGACCTAAATGCATTTGTTTTTAGATTTTTTTTTAAGATAGGGTCTCACTCTGTTGCACAGGCTAGAATATAGCAGCATGATCATGGCTCACTGCAGCCTCAAACTCCTAGGCTCACACGATCTTTCTTCCCCAGTCTTCCTAGTAGCTGGGACTACAGGTGTGTGCCACCATGCCTGGCTAAATTTTTAAAATTTTTTGTAGAGATTGGGTTTCGCTATGTTTCCCAGGCTGGTCTTGGTCTTGAACTCCTGGGGACCCTCAGTCTCCCAAAGTGCTGGGAATACAGGCATAAGCCACCATGCCTGGTGTGTGTTTAAACTCTTTTTTTTTTTTTTTTTTTTTTTTTTACCTTCCTACAACAGCTCAGCCAAACAGCTTCATCCTCCTTGGTTAGTCACTAGTGAACTCTTTTGACTGCAGTTGGTCCTTCTGTGTAACTAAACAGAAAGGTTTGCACCAAGCTCAGGCTGTTGCCGTATAAACCTCTTAGCCACATTGTAGACATAGAGATGTGGCCTTGGAGCCTCACCATTTTTAATAAACTGTCCAGGAGAATATCTCTAACACTTTATTTTATGAAATGCTTTGGCAGAAGAGTTTTATTCCCATATTAGTTTTCTGTGTTTAATAATAATAATAAAAATATTTATCCTGGAGAGATGCCCAGTCAGAATTCATTACTTTCCTAGAGGAAGTTGTTAGAGACTGAATTGGCATGAAACTGTTTACAAAGAAACTCTAAGCTTTCTAAGTTCATGTAGCAGAGAATTCATGTATACTACAAACCATTGTGAAACATGTATGAAAGCGAAATAATGGTTATTTCCAGCCTCCCTACTTTATGTTTTTAATATGGTGGTATTTGTAGTGTTTTGTAGGACTTACAGTATCTACTTTCTGTCAAGTCATATGCTAGATGTTTACAAAACAGAGGCTAAAACCAGAAAGAAGAAAACACATGGACACATGATAGGGAACAACACGCATTGGGGCTTGTTGTGGGGGTGGGGGTGGTGGGAGGGGAGCATCAAGAAGAATAGCTAATGTATGCAGGGCTTACTACCAAGGTGATGGGTTGATCTGTGCAGCAAACCACCATGGCACACGTTTACCTATGTAACAACCTGCATGTCCTGCACATGTATCCTGGAACTTAAAATAAAATAAAATAATTAAAAAAACAAAGAAGAAGAAAAAGCATTGGCCCTCCATAAGCTCCCAGCCTAGAAGGGAGAAGCAAGACTTCAACCGTAAACAGTGAGTGCCAGAGCAGAACCTGGGGAGCACTGCCAGGGAAGCGCTCGGCTGCTTTATGGGGCTATTATATTTTAATTACTTAGACTGTAGTCATGACCCCAGATCAACCAGATAGAAATGAAAGTATTAGTCAATTCACTTTATATTTCATGTAAAAAATGGGAGTCACTGATTTGACTAACTTTCCCACCAAACTGATTTGTAAGCTGCATTGAATAATTGTGTTACATCATGTGGGTGTGTCTATGAGCTAACTTTTCACATTGCATTGTGGTGATATTTGAATTGAGGCTGGTCTTTAATGATTCTGTGTCCCTGTATCAGTGCCTTCACAGAATTCTTATTCTCTACTCTCTGTGCCATCCCCAAGACAAAGCTGCTCGATTTGGGGCAGACATTCACCAGTATGAAAGTTTAGGTGGCTTTTCCTCCTTGTGTGTGCTCGTGCTAGCCTTGTCTGTTTAACCTCATTCTCCCTAGACCTGTCACTAACTATGTTATTCCTTTTGTCTTCCTCTGTTCTCTTCCCTTTCTATTCAACAGTGTTTCCTTCCACAGAGTCCGCTCATGTTTAAAGATCAGATGCAACAGGATGTGATAATGGTGCTGAAGTTTCCTTCAAATTCTCCAGTAACCCATGTGGCAGCCAACACTCTGCCCCACTTGACCATCCCCGCAGTGGTAACAGTGACTTGCAGCCGACTGTTTGCAGTGAATAGATGGCACAACACAGTAGGTACGTGTGCCTGAGCAAATCACTTACTAAAGATTTCTTAAAAGCTACAATTAAAGTAAAAAAGTGTACTGGGATTAGTTCGTATCTCACATTATCTACAAAAAACAGCAGACTAAATAAATAATTGTCAAACCCAACTAAGTGACTTCTATCTGTCTCCTTCATTTCTGCTGTATGTTAGTGCCTCATAGGATGCTTGGATCATAGTTAAGTACTCAATAACTATTTGACAAACTGAAGCAGTTTTACCAATAATTCGGGTTCTCCTACTCTATTCTGCTATTGCCCAAGTGCAAAAAAACACACCCCACTTTTTTCCTATATCAAACAGAAGACAGTTTGAATATGGGTTTCTGGATGCTGGCTTCAAATCCTCTTTTCTCTGTATCAGTAATTTATTTAGCAAATATTTGAATGACTATTATGTGTCAAGTAGTCCTAAGCACTGTATATACAGCAATAAACAAAACAAGCACCAGCTCTAGTTTTGCAGAGCTTAGAATCTTTGCAAAAAGACAAAATCTAAATTCTCCGGTGATTTCACACTTCACATGTGTTTCTCCAAACTCATTCCTGAAAGTACCAGCCAGTACATATTGAAGCGACATAATGTTGTGGCAAACATTTAGACATATTGCAGGAGTTCAAGACCAGCCTGGCCAAGATGGTGAAACCCCGTCTCTACTAAAACTACAAAAATTAACCAGGCACAGTGGCAGGCACCTGTAATCCCAGCTACTCGGGAGGCTGAGGCAGGAGAAACGCTTGAACCCGGGCAGCAGAGGTTGCAGTGAGCTGAGATCATGCCACTGCACTCCAGCCTGGACGACAAAGTGAGACTTTGTCTCAAACAAACAAATAAAAACACATTTAGACATATTGATGCTTAACCGGGGCAGAAGTGGATGTGACCAAATGATTTAGTTGGCCCAGTTCACCACTTGAGATCTCCCAGGAAGCCGAGGACTCCCCGTCTCCAGAGTTGAATAGCTGAGCCATGCCGAAGTAACCTGAATCTTTCTATTCTACTGACCTCTACATTGCTCTAAAAAATACAGTGATTTGTATCCTAGCTTTATCTCCTAAGAGTTTCTAAGTGCACCTATTTTAAGGTTATTGGTGATATTATCAACATAAGGTAACGCTACTTCCATTCCATCAGAGATAGGCAGCACATATCTTAAGGAAAATTTATGACTGTATTATTCTCAGGAGACAGCCTCTAGAAATGTTTTGCATTGAGAAAAACTATAAAGGACTAAATTTTTATTTAAAATTGTTCGAAAGTGTTGTATATATTATATAATCACATGGGAAAAACTGTGACTAATGAACTTCATCAAGCTCTAAACGTTAATCCTCTGAAAGTAGCTTTTAGTGAGATTAAGATTTTAGGTGTGGCCCAATTTTATACCTTCAATTTACTTGTCATATGTTGAAAAAAAAGGCCCCATTGGATGGGAGCCCCAGCTTCCTCTGTCCTGCCCCAGGTGAGCCCAGGCTCATACCCATCCCTGCTTGGAAGCGTAGCCCTTTCATTGATTTCAGGCTCATTGATTGCTCAGTGACCTTAGCTTTTTGATGGGTTCAATAAATGTTACAATCTCCTATTTTTCCGCTTTTTCTCATCATTAGAACAGAAACAAAACTCTTCCCAGCCTTCTACATCACAAGTGGAAACCTGAAGTCCCTGTTGTGATTATTTTGTAAGGCTGTCTACAGAGACACATAGTATAACTGAATCAGAACAATTTACCAAATCATTTTTAAGCAAATATGCATTTTGTAAAATCATCATAAAACACTGCCCATTATGAAATTCCTTCTTTCTGAGAATTTTATGTTAGTTTTTCTCTCTTTTTTTAATCTTTAGGCCTCAGAGGAGCTCCAGGATACTCCTTGGATCAAGCCCACCATCTTCCCATTGAAATGGATCCATTAATAGGTATGTTAATCAAAAAAAATAAATTTTCATGGATACTATCCACATATTCATATATAGTTATTTTTCATAAGACAGCTGAACAATATTTTTTCTACCACAAGATTAATATGCTAATAATATAAAATTATCATCAAGGAGCTGTGTAAATCATAATATGCCATTTAAGAACTTTTTGGTATTAAAGCAATTGTTTCTTGATATTTTTGGAGGTCATTTAAGTTGGTTATAAATAAGGCAAATAACTCCAAACTGTATTTTATTTCAGCCTAAAGTGTTCTCTAGCAGCTCAGTATTATTTAAAATATAAGGATTCAAAAAGATTACTAAAGGCTGGGGGAGGGATAGCATTAGGAGAAATACCTAATGTAAATGACAAGTTGATGGGTGCAGCAAACCAACATGGCACATATATACCTATGTAACAAACCTGCACATTGTGCACATGTACCCCAGAACTTAAATTTTTTTTTAAAAAAAGGGCCAGGTGCGGTGGCTCACGCCTGTAATCCCAGCACTTTGGGGGGCCGAGACGGGCGGATCACGAGGTCCGGAGATGGAGACCATCCTGGCTAACACGGTGAAACCCCGTCTCTACTAAAAATACAAAAAATTAGCCGGGTGTGGTGGCAGGCACCTGTAGTCCCAGCTACTCGGGAGGCTGAGGCAGGAGAATGGCGTGAACCTGGGAGGCGGAGCTTGCAGTGAGCCAAGATGGTGCCACTGCACTCCAGCCTGGGCGACAGAGCGAGACTCCGTCTAAAAAAAAAAAAAAAAAAAAATTGGAAACTAATATTGAAGAACATCTTTTCTGGCAGTCTTTTTTTTTTTTTTTTCTTTTTTGAGACGGAGTCTCGCTCTGTCGCCCAGGCTGGAAGTGCAGTGGCACGATTTCGGCTCACTGCAACCTCCGCCTCCCAGGTTCCTGCCATTCTCCTGCCTCAGCCTCCCGAGTAGCTGGGACTACAGGTGTCGGCCACCACGCCCGGCTAATTTTTGGTATTTTTAGTAGGGTCAGGGTTTCACCGTGTTAGCCAGGATGGTCTCGATCTCCTGACCTCGTGATCCACCCGCCTTGGCCTCCCAAAGTGCTAGGATTACAGGCGTGAGCCACCACGCCTGGCCACCTCTGGCAGTCTTTATCATTGAATTTTTTTTAAACTAACATGTTGTAAAGCAAATGTTTCATATGAATTGCAAACTGATGAGCTATAACTCTTTGCAGCAGACATTCAAAATATTTTTAAATAATCGTGTACATATTTATTAGCCATTTGATCCAGAGCTAGCATCTTAGTCTTTCTAGGCCCTTCCGGTTTCATATCTGTAAGACAACTTTTAATAATGTTTGTTCTATCTATATCACTGGATGATTAGTAAGATAAATTAGAAAAAAATTGAAAATGCTACGAAAAATTATTAGGCTACATATTAAAGTCAAGGTGTTTTATTCTTAGGTTCCTTTTTTTTTTTTTGAGATGGAGTCTCATTGTGTCACCCAGGCTGGAGTGCAGTGGTGCAATCTCAGCCCACTGCAACCTCTGCCTCCCAGGTTAAACCAATTCCCCCACCTCAGCCTCCTGAGTAGCTGGGATTACAGGTGTGCACCACCACACCTGGCTAATTTTTGTATTTTTAGTAGAGACAGGGTTTCATCATGTTGGCCAGGCTGGTCTCGAACTCCTGACCTGAAGTGATCCGCCTGCCTGACCCTCCCTTAGATTCAAATTCATCTTTCGTCTTTGAACCTGGAAATAAGATAAGATACAGACATTTCAATTAGTTACTTACACCCAAACACAAAATACCATTTACATGTCTTTGGGAGCTTATAAGCTTTAGGATTAAGAATATTATTAGTCTAGTCTAGCTATTTCTCTTTCCAGTAGACATTGACAATGAAATATACAGCTAGTATATTAATAGGTCTATTCTAATTAGTAAAGGACCAACTGTATAGTTTTCAAGTGGCCTGGGACCTTTGATCTTCTTTTCCTTACTGACTTTTTTGTATAATTTTTTTATTGCTTATGTTTCCTAGTAATTACTTTTATACTGTTAGTAGGTATCTACAGATAGTAGTACTTATATTTAACTGGTGTTAGAAAGTGGTGGTGACCTTCTACATCTGCATTTCTGTTTAAGAATTCAGCCCAGGGATTTATCCTGAAAGGATGGCGCGCAGTAAGGGACAGGCTGGCATGCAGACAGGCACTGGGGAAATCAGATGGTGTCTCTGAGTTCCTGACTTTATTCAGATTCAATCCCAGGGCTCTGCACTGATTCTTTGCCTGTCTCTTTCCTCCCCAGTCCCTCTCTCATCTTTTTTGTTCCTCTCCTCGCCTGCTAGCCCTTTCTGGAAAGGCCTTCTGTCTGTTGACAATCCAGGCCTGTAAAGCTGCTGACCTGAAGCTCCCTGTGGGGCTGCCCACGTAACAACATCCCTTGCTCAAATCTCTACCCTCCTTTTTCATAGGAATTATAAATACCATCCAAAAATGACAGACTGGGGCAAATATTAATATATCTCTTCCTTAATAACATACTTCATACAATATTTAGTTCTCATGTGATTCTTATAAACTAATGAACTTGTGTATAGTGAACACCTAAAGAATTAAATGCATTAAAATATTGTATTATGTTTTAAATTAATTGTCTTGAATTCCTCATATTGTTTTTATTGGTGGAGGGAGAACTAAAATTTCTGGCATAATTTTAAAATACATAATGTGATTCGTAAAGAATTACTGCTACTAAGGAAATTTATATTCCTCAAGGGAGAATCTTAATAATCTCATACCATTAAAAAAACCATTTCTGGATAAATGAAGCATGAAAGTATGGTTTTCCTTCTATGAGTGCTTGGTGAAACTCGTATGGAATCTTTCTTCAACTGCTTTTTTCCATTTACTTTTAGCCAATAATTCCGGTGTAAACAAACGGCAGATCACAGACCTCGTTGACCAGAGTATACAAATCAATGCACATTGTTTTGTGGTAACAGCAGATAATCGCTATATTCTTATCTGTGGATTCTGGGATAAGAGCTTCAGAGTTTATTCTACAGAAACAGGTAATCCTAACTATGAAACACCATATTCTCTTCGAAATGACTATTGTTAAAACCAAAGCTGAATATGAAATCATACTTAATGTAGGCATTTTTATCATTTGCCAACTTGAGTAGTCAAGATTCAAATTAAATGTTCACATTGTAAGCAAAGTAACTAACTATAACTTCATGTATTCCGAACGTTAGCATGATCCCTGAGTTCACAGGACAAATGGGGCTATTGTTCCTTTCCCACAAATTCATATGCAGTAAAAGATCCTAAAACTCCCCTTGGTCTGGCACAAACCCTGAAGAGAAAAATCGGGATTGTGTTATTTTATACAGTCTTTTCTTTAAAAATCTCAAGTGACATTCTTGTATCAGTTTTCAAAAGCAATGCAAGAAAGCAACCTGTAGCCAGATTTGAATAACATTGTAACTTTATCAGCAAACTGATATTTACAATGATATCAGTTTATCATTATAACTGGTAAAATAAAATAAAGAATGGTAAAATTTTAAAAAAATCGGATAAAGTTACACTTATTACCATTTGAAGAAAAAGATTAAATGAAGCAAACCTGTCATTTCTGTGTTGCAGGGAAATTGACTCAGATTGTATTTGGCCATTGGGATGTGGTCACTTGCTTGGCCAGATCCGAGTCATACATCGGTGGGGACTGCTACATCGTGTCCGGGTCTCGAGACGCCACCCTGCTGCTCTGGTACTGGAGTGGGCGGCACCATATCATAGGAGACAACCCTAACAGCAGTGAGTGTTTGTATCAAATTTGTCCTATCAAACTATAGTTTATTTAAATATATTTTGCCTTTTTGATTTTCCTAATAGTTTTTTCCTAAGGTGTAAGGATTTTAAAATATGAAAGCTTAAGTGGCCAAAACATGAAAGCTTAAGTGGCCTAAAAAAAATTTTAACACATGTTCAAAGTGTTAAAATGAGCAGTACTATCACCTACAACATGGAGAGACTTCCAGATCCCCTCGCCAATCCCCTACCCAGATCCTCTGCTCAGCAGCGCAGTCGCCAAATGTCCCCATCCTTCAGAAATTGTCTTCAGCTTCACCTTGTCCATTAAACCTCATGTTATTTCCTTCAGCTGAAAATAATCTCTTCCTGCTCTGAATTTTCAGAAGATTTTGCCTGTGTCTCATTCAAGGCACTAACTGCTATCTACTGTATACTGTAGTAAATTTCTCCATTTATTCGTTTAGCAAACAGTGAGTGAGTACCCCCTTCACATGAGGCATTGTGGGGGATGCAAAAACTGAGTAAGACAGTTTCCTTGCTTGGGAGGATTGCTCAAGTGATTGTTATTCCACAGTGCACCCTAAGATAGCCCATAGGAAGAAAGCGTCAGGGGAGGCTGGACTCCTTCATGAAATAATTTTGGAGTACAGTGTTTACACTCAAACTTTCTACATAAGCTCCGAAAGTCTTACAGAAATAAATTTGTTGATGCTTGTTTAATCCACAGCCTCTCAAACTTCTTTTTCCAAGGAAACTTTTATTTATGTAAGAGAAGTTAGTTATTAGTTCTTGGACTGCTGCCCCAAGAAAACACTAAAGTACATAATGAGTGTCTGTCTTTCCATCTTCAGTTCCTGTCATAGTGATATACATAATAGGTTTCCAATAAATTAAATGACTGAAGAGCTGGATAAGAGATTGCCTAGAAATAATTACTGCTTTTAATTACTACGCTTTCAATAGTTCATTCAAATGCATGACTTTCCTGTAAAATATAGAAAAGTTTCTGTGAAGTGTTAATGGCAAGTACTCAAACTAGGATTATTCAAATTGTCACAGCTTACACAGCACTCCAAAATAAAATGAAACATGAATTTGGGGAATACTTATAACCCAACAGATAAAAATTTTTCAGGAAACCTGTGCATCTACAACTAAAATACTATAAGAGTGGATAAGAAATCTACAAGATGTCATGTTACATTGCGTGGCTGGCTGCTGCCTCTCTGGTCAGTTCCAACCTGTGAGACGGCTAGGGGTGGAAACTGAATTGCACATCCACCCTTCATGTCCCACTCCATCCCCCCAACTCTTATGCATTTTGACAGGAATACTGCAAAAATAGGAAATGGCTTTGGATGGATAAGAACAAAGGCCCCATCATAGTACAGGAGAGAATGGAGAAATATATTTGTATGAGAAGATAGTGGAAGATTGGATTAGATGTCCAAATGTTATGTGAAGTTTTATTCCTGTTGCCCATAGCTAGAGTTGAACAGTGGATGAAGAAACTAGGTGTGTTGTAAAATAGCATGTGCCTCTTGGCATAGCTACTGAACAAGAGAGTGTCTATTATACACATGAGTCTCTGTTCTAAATTTGAACAAGATGTGATCTTGATTTGAGGGAAAAGATATTCAATGTTGTTTGATTTCCAACCAGTTCAAATAATTAGTTACCAATTCTATGTTATTAACAAACATTGTACTCTAAATACCAGTAAGATAATCTCCCTATTTACTCTTTTTTAAAACCATGTCCTTAAAAAATTCATTTTTAACAGAATTCTAGTATGCCTATGTATGCATATGTGTACATGTGTATAAGACATATGACCTACCAGTGATGGCTTTATTATTCTCAAGAATGGTACATTATCAAGTATATTTTATCTAAATATATGTTCACATATTTCCAGATTGTCTTTATTTCCATAATAGTGTAGCGTTTCTTTAAAAAGTTTAATTAAGCAGCAGGTCTGTGTAGTATCTTTCATATACATTGATAAAAATTAGAACTTGTTAGAAAAAATTTAAAAGAAATAGAATAGAGCTTTACATCTAATTAATTACCATCTTCAAAATGAAGCCCAGAAATGATGCAAGTGTTATTTCCTAAAAGGGGATTTGTTTCTTAAAAGCTGCCATCTGGTAGCAGAGATAAGATGTTTTATAAAATGTACTGCTAGGAGGTGAAGAATATTAAGGAAAAATATTAAATTATAGTAATTATCTATGTTCACTACTGTGTTTTCTAATGATCTCTTAAACCAAAAGATGGCTAACTATCAATTGTAGCTTTGGTGCATCAGTTAGCAAGAAAAGTTAAATACAATAATATTTAAATTATTTAAAGCTCCTTACAACAGGAGCTGTGTAAATACAAAATGCTTGTATGGTTCTTAAGAACAAAAATATGGATATTATATTTGTTAAAAAGCAGTATCATATTTTAGTTCTAAGTAAGGACAAGATTATCTTAAAGATATTATGACAAAATTATCAATACGTATTTTCAGTATTACCTCCATCTATAGGAATTTATTTTTAGTCAAAAACTGTTGTCATCATTATGAACCTAAACCACTTCCATAGAATCCATCCTGTCAAGACTTTATTAGATACTTAATGTGAACATGTAGTATGGTACATTAATACAAGGGAAAATCGCTCTTCTAGAATAAACAAGATAAGCACCTAAAGTATTAGTCAAGCAACAGTATGTGTTGAGTGCCTACTGTGTGCCTACCGTGTGCCTGGTACTATCTCAGCAGCTGGGAATGCTGCAAAGTCACAACCTCTGACTTTCTAGAGTTTACAAGAATCTACTTTTATACTAATCACAAACTGCTTCTCCCGCTTGGATATACTGGGGATGTCAAGTATTTGTTAAATGAATCATGAATTGTTATCAGATAATATTTTGTACCGTACTTTAAGCATTCATAAAATGCTTAACTTTACATCAAATTGATGATTATGAAAAAAACTGGTTTTAGCTTTTTTCCAGAAGGATGATCACAATAGTAAAAAAATGATCTCAGGTTTAATATTGATTGACTGACTGATTGATGACTCACTTATCTATTTAAAAAGCTAACCTAGTAGCATATATATGCCTGACTAGGGCAACCGTCTGTGTTGGTCTCTTCACTCCTTTTTCAGGCAGTCACAGCACACACTGAATTGACTGCCATGTCAGTGCCCCGCCTGTGGTTTGACGTAGACATACTTGTTGCCATCAGAAAACTCACAATATGGAAGAGATTTTTCTGTGCCAGTTTAATCTACTCTAGCTTCCAATTCACAGGTCCGAGAAGCAGGCCATATGTGTTTTCTATCTCATAATACATTGATACTGAAGACCAGAAAGCTAGTTATGTCTAAATTTGTATTAAAGTGTGTGACACAATGCCCTTAGGTTTTGGAGGTTGTGTGTATTAACCTACCCTTGACGCGGGAAGTCCTGGCATGTGACATGATGTCCTAGTAGCTGTTATAATGCAGGGATTGGCCTTGGTGTGGACATGGAACTGCTTTGTGTGTCACCGAGGCCAAGTCACAGCTGTTCATCACAACATCGTGAAATGATAGGATTTATCATTTAACCTTTACATGCATATCACCAAAATGTTCTCAAGATAAATTCAACCGATTTTACCATATTTGTTTCTCTCGCATTGTCATTATTATATTGTAATAGATAGCTCTATTAATTCCACAAAGAAAAAATGTCATGTTTGTGAGATCTTTTTAGGCAGGTATAGAAAGTATGTGTGGTTTCATTGTGTCAAACATATTGTGAAGAATGCAGACATCTCAGAAATATTAGTCTTTTTCTAATCATTTTGACCATTGTGATGAATTGGTCACAAAGATAATGAATATTTGTAAGCAGACTATTAGATATAGTGTCTCAGACCATAAAAGAGATCAGCAAAGTCTACCTAGTGTAGGTTAGAGTTGAATTATCATGGCTTTATTAATGTACTTCATAATATTATTCATTGTTATTCTTTCAAACTTGTGGCTTTGAACGTAGAAATTATCTTGGAGACTTTAAATAGGTCCCTAACTCGATAACAGAATTGCAAAGATGTGAGGGACAGATGCTTTCATCCGAAACAGACTTTTACACAAATTCTGAAACTAATTTGGAAGTGATAAAAATTAATTTGCGCACTTTAATTGGAAGCAGCCTACTGCATGAAAGAGAGCAGAGCAGAGCAGGCAATTTGTGCTAAAAACTGATTGAATTTTTTATCAGGTAGGTATCTTGGACTTGGCCGCTTATCCTCTTGAGCCTCTCTTTGCAATATATTACAACCCATCTCTGACTGGTGTTCTTTAAAAGGATCAATGCTATTCCTGTGGAATCCCTAGAGTCCAAAATTTCATTGATCTTGGGACTTGACATTTCTCATTACGTGCTGTAGCTTCCAACAAGATAGTCACAAGAGAGACAAGTTAACATGGTTGTCTCTTCAACAGACACTCAAAATACATTGGGACTTCAGCTCAGAAGCCAATCTGCTTTTAAAGAATGTAGTTTTAATGTTTATACCACATATAAGATGCTGTGGAGAGTGTTTGATATACATACATACAAAAATTTTTAAATCATAGCCATGTGAAACTTTGAAAGAGGACTTACCGTTCATCGTTTCAACTCAAATCTACAAATATTCATTGGGTAGTTTGTATAACACATTGTTATTATGCTTTTCTATTCCACTTTTTAAAAATAGGCCTTTTAGCTCATGTACAGGCATTATGCAGACTGTGAAAGGAGAAGCCAATTGCAAAGGAGACTCCAGCTGTGCACACACACCTTCTCTGGGCTCCCATTGTGTCTGCCTCAGCTCTGGACGCTGACCCCCCTGCCAGCCACAGCCTGTCACCAAACATCTGCCAAATCACATCCCTCTCTTTGTTTGCATCCAGGCTTCTTTTAAAAAGACTGTCCTGGTGCCCAGCTCCACAACTGCCACTAACCAGTGCTATTATAAGAAATGAAAGCATGGGCGATGGATAGCCCAGAGAGATTTTTAGAGAGTATTTAGATTTAGATACATTAAACAAGTTTGTATCACTTCTCGGAGCAAAGAATCTTAGCTAGGATTTAGCATATGTTAAACCATCTTTTTAAGATGAGAGGAAGCGTAGCTCCGTATGCAATAGTTCTCACCTTGCAGGGCTTTTTGAGGACCAAATGGTAATGGATGTATTGGAAGATCCACAGCACAGAGCCCATTCTGCAGTAGACCACTCAGCCACCCCATCCCCTCGTTCTAACACCAGTTCACTTTCCAGGGTTCCAGACTGAGAAGGGAGCTGCTTGCCACTCAGCCTCTGCTTTTCCTTTCCCTTTATGGGACTAAGGCCTCAAGAAAGGTCTTTGGCCTAGATTGGAAGCAATATATACAGAGTGACTAATGTGCTCTGATCAGAGAGCTTCAGGTTCCAACCGGGGGTTGTCTGGGCTTTACGCAGAGCCCAGCTTCCTAAGGAAGGAGAGGTGGATGATACTATTAGTTGTTTTTAGAAGGTGAGCGTAGGACAGTAATGTACTGTGACCTAGATCTCGGCTCAGGACTTCAAGAGAAAAGGTTGTCCTGCAGTGGCAGTGCTCAGAGGAAAATGTAGTCATTGTTATCTCTGAAAAGGAAAAAGAAGTTACAGTGAATGAATAAATACTTTCACCGTATCTATCTTCCATTCTTCACTGAATACTCTATGAGTAAGTACATAAGGAAATGAAACCACATCATGGGTGAATTTGACATTTCTAACCCACAGAATGTTTTCACTTGCATTATCTTGGGACCTTCGGAAATGCGGGTCCAAGTGTATTTGGTGCTTGGAACAGACCTCCACAGCACCTGCCTGTGGCTGAGGAGTTGGGGTCTTGATAAGGGACTCTTGACCGATACCGCTTTTCTCAGCTATTCCAGCAGATTTCTAAGGTAATATGTTGAAATAAATCTTGAAATCATAGTAGTAATGAAACTACCATACCCTTTGACTAAATCCCTTATTCTGGGATTTGAACTTTCAAAACTCTATTATATTTTATCTAAGTATAAGCATGAATAAAAATACCTTCTGCCATGATTCTGCAGTGACTTCCCCAGGGTCAGAAATAAAATCTGAATCAGATTTTATCAGGAGGTTCATCCTCTTCACTGTGGAGCAGAGGTCTGTCTTTGTTTAGTTCTAAATCAGAAAGACCACAGCTTCCCCTGCATATCAGTGTCCCACAAATCAGGTTCAAAATAAGAACCATGAGTTCTTTACTTTGGCCATTTCTCTAAAAGCCAGAGACCATCTCACTAAAAAACCTCTCCTGTCTATGTGAATAAACAGCATCTAATACTAGTATATTTTTTTATCATCCGTTTTGAGAATATTGAAATGGCCTTTGATAAAAGGAGGATGGGATTTGTTTATTTTAAGTCTTTTAATATTCGGAGTTTCCAAATGCATGTCTATAAGGAATCTAAAAATTGGACGTGTTTCTTCTTCATCAGTTCTAGTCATTCCAGCACACGGTGAGTGCTTCTGTGGAGGCAGTGGTGGGACTGAGGGCGACGGCGGTGGCCCTCAGAGGGGTGGTCCACCTGCACCTCCCTCTGCACTGGGTCCTTTAACCCTGGGCTACATCCATTAACTGTGATGTGACAGTGACAGAATATTCTCAGGATTTTGAATGATTGTTGGGGTGTGTGACATCTGTCCCTAGCAACGAAATGAAATATGGGAAATAAGCTTTACCGCTGCTGCAGGTTTCCCAACTCAGAAAGCCTGGAATGGCATTTTATTTGCCTTTCACTTAAAGAAGGAAACAGTGCTTTCAGGGGCCCTAAACAATACCCCCTAATAGTTAAGTTCCACAGTTTATTCAGATGATCTGGGGAAATTGTAATGAAAAAAATAAAACATTTTAAACTCTCTAAATCAGACACGAGCCTTTGAAAAACTCATTTCCTAGCAGAAAATGTATAACATGCATAAGGAATATTTTTATGCATTTTTTTTCTCAATTCCCTGCTGTAGGATCAGATTGCTTTTTATTTTTTCTATAGCATATTAGGGAAAGGTCTCAAAACTATTTGTTTTATATAAATGAATTAAGTGTATAATTTCAGGGGTTTCCAGTGTGCTAGTCTCTCCAAGATAAAATTACCATTTAGAAAAATTAAAGCTGATATTACACATAAAATCTTTCCAATACTTTTTTAGAGATTTAATTTTTATGGATACATAATAGTTGTACATATTGATGGGATATGTTATACAAGGATAAAATGTGTAATGATCAAATTGGGGTAACTGGGATATCCAACACCTCAAACATTTATCACTTCTTTGCGTTAGGAACATTCCAAATCTTCTCTTCTAGTTATTTTGAAATGTATAATAAATTATTAGCCGTAGTCAGCCAATTTTGCTGCCAAACACTAGATCTTATTCCTTCTGTCTAACTGTGTCTATCTGACTGTATTGTTCTACCCATTAACCAACCCCTCCCCACCACCCTTGCCAGCCTCTGGTAACCACTATTCTGTTTATTTCTTCTGAGAGATCAATTTCTTCAGCTCCCACATATGAGTAAGAAGATGGGACAGTTGTCTTTCTGTGCCTGGCTAATTTCACGTAACCTCATGTCCTTCAGTTCCATCTATGTTGCTGCAAATGACAGGATTTCTTTTTTTTATAGCAGAATAATATTCCATTATGTAAATATACCTCGTTTTCTTTATCTTTTCATTATTTGTTGGACACTTAGGTTGATTCTATATCTGAGCTATTGTGAATAGTGCTGCAGTCAGCACAGAGGTGCAGATATCTCTTTGATTTGCTGATTTCCTTTGTTTGGAAAACTCTTATCAATGCTTAAAGCTTATTTTACCAGGGAACCCAGGGCATCTTTGAAACTTTTTTTTTCTTTTTCACCTTTTTCCTGCAGTGTGAAACATAATTTTATAAATTATATAAATATGTTTCAGACAAATCCAGGACTGCTGACATTATAAATGGACACTCTACCAATAGTCAAAACACATTATAGCAATATCCATGTATTTAGAAGAAGATGGCAAACTAGCATGAGCTGCTGTCCCCCTTCTCCCACACTCCATCCAAGAGATACCTCAAAAACAAAATTGGAGCTGATGGGTCTGAGAAAATGCAAATGAAACTGAGAAATCCTTGGGGCGACAGAAGATAGGCAGGTCTTAAGAGAAGATGGGCAGGTCTTAAGAGAAGATGGGCAGGTCTTAAGAGAAGATAAGCAGGTCTTAAGGAAGGGGCTCTTGGCCGACCAGGGTGGAAGACGTGGGGTGCCTTACTGGGTAAGGCCTTGTGATTATGCACTTTCCTCATGAACTCTCTGTGGCTTCCCTCTTGCCACTGTGGGCAGAGAACTGGAGCAGCAGTCCAGCTGGCCAGCACCCAGAGGTCCCATAAGTGCCAAAGAAGGGGCTATTCAGGGGGAGGGGCACCTGTCAGCCTTGGAATATTTAACTTTCCCCAGCCCCAGTGAGGGCCAGTAGTTCAACCTAGGAGGCAGCTCTAGGAAAGAGGGGCACCAAGACCAAAGTACAGGGTGATTCTCTGAGAGACAAGATGGGGGGTCGGGGGTGGTTACCCCACCAAAAATAGGAATTCACAAAGAAAAACAGGCAAGCATACAAAGAACACAAGTGCTAGAAAAGAAAGACCACAAACGGAACAACCTATATGGGTGATGCAGAGTAAGCTCATTTCTTTCCAATAAAAGAAGAGAAAAATATATAACTTTTTACAAAAGGCGTAATATTCTCTAAGTCCTTCAGTTTATGAAAGCGGTTAGCAGTGAAAATGCTTCTGGGATATAATTCAGCTGGACTTTTTAGCTAGGTTTGCACTAATAATGTGAAGTGGGTTCAATTCCAACCCTTAGCTGTATGAACTTGGGCAAGTTGAATCACCTTGCAAAGCCTTGGGTTTCTACACTATAGACTAGGGATAGTAAGAGTTCCTACCTCATAGAATATTACCATAAATACATGATGTAACACAGATAAATGCCTTAGCAGGCAGTGTACCTGTTTCATAACAATAATGGAAGAAAAAGAATAGCCATTACCACTCTTGTTATATTCTAAGCATGTCACATATGTTAACTTGTCCTGTCATCTAAACAGCATGTATAATAGGTTCGCTAGTTATGCGCATTTCACAGAAGAGGAGAGCAGAGAGGTTAAGTAACTGGCTGATGGTCACACAGCTTAATAATAATGCCCTTAATAAACATGGGTATTTTTTGAATATTGCATTGCTGGTGTAGCTCTCTCCACCTGCCACTGGTCTGTAGTGCCTCACTGCTGCTGTTTTCTTGCAGGTGACTATCCGGCACCAAGAGCCGTCCTCACAGGCCATGACCATGAAGTTGTCTGTGTTTCCGTCTGTGCAGAACTTGGGCTTGTTATCAGTGGTGCTAAAGGTCAGAAGTCATTTCTTTCATTTTCAGTGTTTAGAAGATGACCGTTTTCTCACACTAAGCATGATTGTCAGTTTATTTCCTCCAGGAAGCTTCCCATAGACAAATGGTATCCCGAAGTTATTTGTAGATGTTTAGATTTATGATTAATATTTACTAGCACTAATATAAAATATGTATACAATTTTATGTGGTATTTTGTGGTCAACAGCATTCTAACCAGAACACTGATAAATTACAGTGTATTCATCTGATGCAGCCATTATAAAGGACATTTAAAAGACAAGAGGAAAGTATCCCTGATGTAGTGGGGGAGGTGGGGGGTCAGGTCACTCATCAGACATGGCCTTGGACCCCCTCCCTCTGCAAGTCCCTTTCTTCATAAGGCCAGGGGCTGTGTAGAGGTTGGTGGAAAGGAAACAAATATTACTTGGTTCTTTGGAGGTTTTGTTTTGTTTTGTTTGGTTTGGTTTTTGAGGCATACTTTCACTCTTGTCACCCAGGCTAGGGTGCAATGGTGCAATCCAGGCTCCCTGCAACTTCCGCCTCCTGGTTTCAAGTGATTCTCCTGCCTCACCCTCCCTAGTAGCTGGGATTACAGGCACCTGCAACCACGCGTGGCTAATTTTTTGTATTTTCAGTAGAGACAGGGTTTCACCATGTTGGCCAGGCTGGTCTTGAACTCCTGACCTCAGGTGATCCACCCACCTCAGCTTCCCAAATTGCTGGGATTACAGGTGTGAGCCACCACACCCAGCCTCTTTGGAGTTTTTGTAGAAGACATTTCATTTCAGGAAGTCAGGAAACTTACGTCCTAGTTCTGGCTCAAATAGCAATTCTCTGTGGGAAGACTCCCAGGCAGAAAGGAGCCTGATGCTTGGAGAAACTGAAAGGAGCCCTGGGTGCTGCTGGAGTATCACCGTGGTGCCACAGCCTGGAGGAGTGAGAAGGCTGGAGGGATGGGAGGGGCCTGGGGCACAAGCATTTGCAATTTTTTTTTTTAATGAGTATAGTAGGAAACCATTGAAGTTTTTTAATCGAGGTGATGAAATTGATAGGTTTGGTTGTTAGAGCTCATTTCAGCTGTTCTACAGAGAATGGATAGAGTCTGAAGGCTGGCACCGTGTTTTTAAAATTTTGGTATCTAAGAATAAATAACCCAGAAATGGACACATAGGATATTTTTGGTCTTTTAATTTTAAAAAGTAATAATATGTGTAATATCATTTTACCCTGTGAAGTTAAAAAAAAAAAAAGGAAAATAAGTGACACATAGTAGGCGCCAAGAAAGAGACATTTCCTACAGGGGCTGCCTGATGTTAGAGATGATTGCTGGTGTTTTCCTAATTTTCTATAGGGCAAGTCTATTACTTTAGTAATCAGGACAAAATTTAATAATGTCACTTGCTTTGTAAAATATGTGTCTATTCAGCTCAATTAAAAATAAACATGTAATTCATACACTGTTTTGTGGAGATCTTTTTGGGACAAGGGAATAGATATATAATACCAAACTATAGTGACCAATTTTTATGAATTGATTAGTGAATTTTTTACTTTATCAACACTATTTTATAAGGGCAAAGAAACCCAGAAACCATCAGAGCCAAATGTCACTCCTTACCCTCTTTTCACACTCTTGCCTCACTATTCATTTATTTAAAAGACGAAATATCTTTCTGTAGGCTGAAATACTTAATAAGTTTTCTCAATTTTGCTTTTACATTTTATGTATAGACGACAGAAAAAGGTAAAATGTACTTGATAGTAATTATTGATGTGGTACAACACGTAACATTTTGATGCTACTTGAGAAAATGAGCAGCTGTTCGGATAATTCTATTAAACTTTCAAGAAAAGTTTCTAAAAGCGTATTGAGAGAAAATGTCTGGTACATGAAGTCTTTTACTTTCAGGTAATCTGTGAGCTCTACCATTTCATTATGAATATTACCTGACAAAGGAAAAGACCAAGTATTTACCTGGTGTGGAAGTGTGCAGCGTAGGAGTGTGATGTGTAACAGGTGCTCTGGCTTTGCTCTGTTTAAATGTAACATCAGCGCCTGGCCTGGCCAGCCTATCTCTTTCCTGTCCTCTTTGGTCACCTCTGAGTGCACCCCCAGCAAGGTGTTCAGGTTGGTGGGAGCTAGTATGTCGTTTGTCATCCCCAGCTGACCCTGGCATTGATGTCCCCACTTTGCAGAGGGCCCCTGCCTTGTCCACACCATCACTGGAGATTTGCTGAGAGCCCTTGAAGGACCAGAAAACTGCTTATTCCCACGCTTGATATCTGTCTCCAGCGAAGGCCACTGTATCATATACTATGAACGAGGGCGGTTCAGTAATTTCAGCATTAATGGGAAACTTTTGGCTCAGATGGAGATCAATGATTCAACACGGGTAAATCTGCATAGTTCGCGCTAAGTAGGACTGAAGCCAAGACATTAAAGATTGATTGTTTTACATTAAATAATTCATAATAGAATGTCTGTGCTATCCAGATAAATGTGTTCTAGATTAAAAGTATATAACTTCATGTGGGCTGGTACTTTAAATAACCCAAAGTTCATTTAATTGCAAGTAATTAACTCAGCGAATTGGACTTCAGAAATGATAGCTCTTGTTTGATTAAAGCTTAGACCCTCAGGAGGGTTTTTAAAACTCCTTTTATAATTGTTTCAGTGCTGCACCCTCACAACATTAAAAGTGAGTTTATTTTCAAAGATTTCTATCTTTAGAACCCTAAACAAAAATTACATATACCCATTTACCCTTCATTCATGAATAAATTATAATTGCTGGGTTGTCATTATTAACCACTGTTTTGAAATATGTTTCTTCCATTTGTTCTTTAATTCTCTATAATATTAATATTCAGGATTTAACTAAACATGTTACTTAATGTTCAAATTCTACCTGGATTAAATTGATAATATTCTCTTGGGAATTTAATCTTGGTTTTAATAAGATCTTTTGTATATGTAAGAACTTCGATGAATTCCACATTGGAAATTCTGTGGATTGAACTTGAGAAAAGTTGGACAAATGACTGACAGTAGGCAATAATGATAAGGGAACTGTACTGAGTACTTTTCAGTAGTGGCAGTTGGCTATTTAGGAAAAAATTGAGAGAAATGGTTGTTCTGTATTTTATTTTGTTTTGTTTTGTTTTACCTTTTCTGAAGGCCATTCTCCTGAGCAGTGATGGCCAGAACCTGGTCACTGGAGGGGACAATGGGGTAGTAGAGGTCTGGCAGGCCTGTGACTTCAAGCAACTGTACATTTACCCTGGATGTGATGCTGGCATTAGAGCAATGGACTTGTCCCATGACCAGAGGTGAGCTGCGTCAAGGACAAGTGTCATCACTGAGGACTGTCATTGAAGGCTCTCTTCATTCTATCGAGGGTGAATTGTGCTGTGAGTGCAATTCCAGCATCCAGATGAAAGAAAGACTGGCAAAGAAAAGGGGAAAATGAGGGGAAGAGTAAGGATTCTAGTGAGGGGGAAACAGAGAAAGAGGATAAGAAGGAAAAAAAGACAAGGATCTGATGAAGAACAGGCGCCTCCAGACATGTTTTAAGGGCCCAAGACATAGAACTTACTCCCACCAAGTTCCCTGTTCTCAGGTCCCTGCCTAGTCTCAGACAGGCCACCCTAGCTTATATCATGTGAGGGAAACAAGTATTTTTCAGCAGAGGTGGGATTCAGTGTGAGACCTACTTCTTGCTAACCAGTTTCCAGCAAAGTGCACAGTGTGGGCTGTAGCTGGCCTCCCTTTCAACAGCGTACCGCACTCAACGCATTACCCAGAACAATTTCTTTACCCCCATGTTCTTATTTCCCTGTTTCTCATTTATGTTATTTCGTTTTATTGTATGTATTTCCCTAAAACACGTTAATC
Source organism: Nomascus leucogenys (assembly GCF_006542625.1). Classification (NCBI taxonomy): domain Eukaryota; kingdom Metazoa; phylum Chordata; class Mammalia; order Primates; family Hylobatidae; genus Nomascus; species Nomascus leucogenys. The sequence continues at coordinate 3,661,461 of NC_044389.1, read as the reverse complement.
CTTTAATCCAACTCTTTCTTGGAAAGAGTTGATATGAATGTTAATCAATTAATAATGATTTCCATTGTTCTTCAGTTTGCAATAGGATTTTACTATTTGCTAAAATTTACCTTTGGGTTTCTTATAAAATGAAAATAATATTAGAAATATAAAGTCTAAAGTTCCTAAGCCTTTAAAATAACCTACAACCCTATAATCTGAATACGGCATGTGATTTCTAACTTTTGCTATTTAACAGAAATAAGAAAAGCTTGTTAATCAACGTTTTTCCCAACTACATGTAATTTTTCCTCATAACAGTATTGGTTTTAAAATATTTTAAATATTAAGACATAATAAAGTTAACAAAGCACCTTCACAATATAATAAAATGGTACCGAGGTCATCAGGAAAAACACTGTAAGCTAATTAGTGTGGGAAAGGGTGTTTGGTCTGCAGCCCAGACCGTTTTTAAAGAAGGTTTAAGGTTATTATTGGAGTATCCCAAAGTGCTGCAGCCCATACTTAGGAATAAATGGGAATGATTTATTGTGTTATTATTTGTATGTATGTGTGTGTTTCTAGAGTGTTTGAAATGATTTGTGTTTGTAAGCAGTTTCAATATTTCCCTGATATTCTTGCTCTTTCGTGTATTCATTTTGCTGCCATCATCATAGGTTGAGTGCAATGCAAAGTACTAAGGATCCACAACAAGAAACTGACCCCAGAGAGCTCAGATCCTCGTAATCATTGCATATGAGGGCACCAAGAACAGACTAACAGAAGAAGGATGGAGATTAACTCTTCTTGAGGGCTGGGGAGGGCGGGAAAGACCTCAGAAGGTGCTCATCCATTCACCAGGCATGAACAGAGAGGGTGGATGGAAGAGCATATTCAAAGTCGCAGTAGTATTAGGGGGTCTCCAAATGGAGGGGGGAAAGATACTAAGTTTCTCTTTCTATGTTAATCTCATCCTTGGATTTGATTATTTCGTTGTTTTATAATGAATAGTGCATGCATATCAATTATAAACTGATAAACATATATCGGGGATATTACTCAAAAGGTATTTATTGGATGAGGTGTCTGATCAAAAGTGAAGCAACCCTTTATGTAGGCAGAAATCCCGAAACCTGGAGTCAGTGGCAGTGGGACTGCGGAGGAATATCCCTGAAAAAGAAGCCTCAGAGCTGAACAGCTGATCAGTCAGGAGGGAGAGGCAGAGGAGACAAGGTGACTTAACCAGCAAAAGATCAGCAAGGTCAGAAGGTGCCAGTGATTCATGGTGGACATGTTGAATCTGAGGGTTTTGTGACACAGCCTGGCAGTGACCTCCACTTGGCAATGGGAAATCAGCATCTGGGGCTTCAGAAAGAGACGTCATTGGCTTTACGTCCAGGGAGAGTGTGGACCGAGAGGACAAGAGGTGGAGTGATTCAAGGGGGCAAAGAACAGAAAGGTCAGAGAGATAGGAAGAAATGCCAGATATCCTCAGAGAAGCCAATAGATGCCCAAAACAAGGCAGCGGACAGGCATGTGTGTGATTGCTGAGAGAAATGGGGCACCCAGCGGAGGCTGGAAATGTGGTTCCGTGGGCCCCTCACGCTCTGCAGCAGGGCTGGCTGTCCAGGCATGTGCAGGCTAACTGTGCTCCTCTCAGCAGAACCAAGAAGAAATTTCAGTCCTACTTCCATGAATACAAAATTAAGACTTGGGAAACTTTGAGCTCATGATATTGTCTAGTGTAAAATGCCAAACTTTGAGATCACAATACTGTCTAGTGTAAAATAGCAACCACCGAAATGATTTTATATCACTCTTAACTGCTGTTTCTGCTTTTCCAGGACTCTGATCACTGGCATGGCTTCTGGTAGCATTGTAGCTTTTAATATAGATTTTAATCGGTGGCATTATGAGCATCAGAACAGATACTGAAGATAAAGGAAGAACCAAAAGCCAAGTTAAAGCTGAGAGCACAAGTGCTGCATGGAAAGGCAATATCTCTGGTGGAAAAAACTCGTCTACATCGACCTCCGTTTGTACATTCCATCACACCCAGCAATAGCTGTACGTTGTAGTCAGCAGCCATTTTACTTTGTGTGTTTTTTCACGACGGAACACCAGCTGCTATCAAGCAAGCTTATATCATGTAAATTATATGAATTAGGAGATGTTTTGGTAATTATTTCATATATTGTTGTTTATTGAGAAAAGGTTGTAGGATGTGTCACAAGAGACTTTTGACAATTCTGAGGAACCTTGTGTCCAGTTGTTACAAAGTTTAAGCTTTGAACCTAACCTGCATCCCATTTCCAGCCTCTTTTCAAGCTGAGAAAAAAAAAAAAAAAAACACGTTTGATACTTTGTACATCAGATGCATCTTATTTAAAAGGGATACTTTTGTAAAAGTAAAACCTTGTATAAAGAACAAAATGTTTCTTAATTTTATTGTGGAGTTACAACTTGCATGTTCCTTACTCCTGATGGCTTGATGGAACAGGTGCATTCACACTATGAAACAGAAAGATCTGTCCAAGGACACAGCTTGTATGAAAGGGTTGAATTTGGGCTCCATCAGTAATTTTTGACATTTTCACCAAAATATAGTTTGCACTTTTTAATCTAAATTCATCCCTTCTGAGTGAAATTTGCTCATAAAGCATTTGGATACTAAGCCATTATTTGCCATTTTGGGTACTTTATACAAAGAAAATTCAGCCCTACCCTGCATAATTTGAAGACACAGCAGAAAGGGGGCTTAGGGATGAGGTCCTGGTTTTTCTTGTATAAATAGGAGTCATGGGCGTTAGTTCTGTAGTAATAACTTCCCAGCACCTGGACATCTCTTCCAGAGTCATCCCACTGGCTTGGTGTGTATACATTAGGGGAGGATAATCTGATGCTAACTTTTTTTTTCTCTTTGGTTCTTGAATAGCTTAGTTTCTTTAATAACAAGTCAGACTTTATTACAACAATAACTGAAGTTATTCTTTTAGGTTCTCGTGAAATTCTCACTGAAAGCCACATTCTTAGCCTAAGGCATTTCATCTTTTATGATATAAAATGATGGCTATCAAATGATTTTCCATACATTGTACTGATCAAGTTATACACCCAGGGGTATATACACTTTCTTCATGTTTCTTCTTTGTATATTTGGTGACTGTATCGTCATAGATGTACATATTGTGTCGGTAGGGCTATGAGGCATGTTACAGGAATGTAATTTTCTCAGAATTTACACTCACTTGCAGTCATTTATTTAAAAAGATAAAACAAGATAATGGGTTCTTTGTATTGGCACTTTGCACCAGAAACATATCATTATTTATTGATGTGATTACTTATTTGTTATCCACCTTGTACTAGTAAGTTTTAGCACTGAATTCCTTCTTCATTGTTGTTTGTATTTATGAAATTCTGAAATTATGGGGAATCAGCGTAATGATTAAGTTATTCATCACCAGGCTGTAAGCAATATCTTGAGTTTGTAGCTTAGAATTGGGAGGATACTGAACATCTGGAAGACAAGTTCATTTCATCTTGAGATCATGGTGAAATATTTTGGATATATAAATTCCTTAAGCTATTGTAACCATGTTTTATTGCAAAGATGTAAAATATGCCAGATGTGTGTGAGTTGGAAATCAAAAAAAGAAAAATAAAATATGCAAAGAATTCACGGACTGTTTCAGATTTCATTGGACACGTCACTAGCATGCTTTCATTGTGTTGTCATACAGGTTTCACAAGTCATCATCATCTGATGTAGAGCCTACAGCATCTAAAAACATGAAATCGAGTCCTAATGAGGTTCTGCAGTTTGCTGAAACCTGAGCTGCTCTGCCGAGCCATCTGGCAGGGATTTGGGGCAACAGTGACCATGAGGAAACGGCCCTCATTGTCTATTCTGCATAATCCACTTTGGGGATTGTCTTTATTTTATTTAAAAGGAACTAAGTAGTGAAGGTTATAATAGTTCCTTTCTTGAGTGTTATCACATAATGCCTTTTTCATTTGAAACCACACCTTCTAGAACTCATCAGTGACCAGGCATGGCACAGGCAGGGACTGAGGACCTGGAGAGGCTGAGCAGCTGCTAGCAAGGGCAGCCACGAGTGGGCTGAGGGGGATTCGGTCACACAGATTGGCATGGGTGGTTGGGGCAGCGGCCCAGACAGGCCCAGAGAATGACAGAACTGCAGGCCGTGCTTCCATCTGCGTTCCCGAGACTGCAGGGACAGACCCAACAGTAGCCTAAGGAAGGTTTGCGCTCTTACTTTCCATCCTATCCCCAAACCAGAAATCTGTCAGTCATCTGCCCTGCCGGCTCCCTCACCCAGCCCTCCTGCCAGGCACTCCAGCCAACTGACTGATCACTACCTAAAGTGTCTTTTGAAACTGCCCCTGCCCTTTCCAGCACTGTCATCTGGACTGTCTGAAAACCTCCTGACCTCTGACCTGTCCCCTCCCAACCATGCTCCGCCCTGCTGCGGAGGCACCCATCCAGTCATCTCCCTCCCTGCCGCCCTGCGCCCCCAGTGCCCCCCAGCGCCCCCCAGAACCCCCCAGCACTTTGAAAAACCAATACCAATGGCTTAAAATGTATTCTTAAACTCTGATGGGTTGAAAATCACCTGGGGAGCTCATTTTTAAAAGCAGGATCTAGAGTCCCAACACTCCCCCTCCCACCCCCAGGCACTTCTTGGGCACATTTTCAACAACACTGATTGGAGGGATAAATTCTAAGTTCAGTAAAGCGCGGAAGTCCTTCAGGAACCACCCCCAGCAGCCAGCACCCCTAGTAAACCCGCCTTTTTCCAGGTCCCTGAGAACTGTCTTGCACCTGAGTCCCTAAGTTTCCTCCTGCCAGGTGGACGCTCTCTGCCTGCGCCACTCACCTACTGCCTTGTTGCAGATTGACCTAAACCAATTTGGTCATGCACAGTCTTTTTTGGCAGGTAAAGGTAGCCCCCAAAACACCACATCTTCACTATTTCATGATGAAAACAACTTTTAGAAACAGTTTCTGCTATGTGTGGGGATACCTTTTTTTTTTTTTTAACTGAGACAGAGTATCACTCTGTTGCCCAGGCTGGAGTGCAGTGTCGGAATAATCTCAGCTCACTGCAACAACCTCTGCCTCCTGGGTTCAAGCAACTCTTCCAGCTCAGCCTCCCAAGTAGCTGGGATTACAGGCACGCATCACCACGCCCAGCTAATTTTTTTTATTCTTAGTAGAGATGGGTTTCGCCATGTTGGCCAGGCTGGTCTTGAACTTCTGACCTCAAGTGATCTGCCCACCTCAGCCTCCCAAAGTGCTGGGATTACAGGCGTGAGCCACTGCGCCTGGCCAGGATAATTTTAAATGAAACACATTTTAGCAAGCAGGCAAAAGAGTGCCTGCAACTCTTCTGTGAGTTTGGTGAAGTCCAGAGCTTGTTTTTTTTACATGATCTCAAAACCATTTTACATTTCCAAAGGTACACTTGAAGCAGATGCACAAATATTCTAGAAGTAGCATCCCATGAGCCTTGTAATGCCATCAGCAGCCTCAATCCTCCAACCAAATCATGAAGCCATCAAGCCCTGGGCACCACCCAGAGAGTATGTGATAAAGCCTCAGTAGATTGTTAAACCCTGGTTATAGAGAGGTAGGAAGAGTTCAAATACTTTAGCCAGCGTATACTGAATTTATATGTATATTTAGCGTCATTAATTCCATCAACAAAAGAACATTTCTATTATCCATTAAAATAATTTAGAAGCCAAAAATTTCCCCTGCTGAAAAGCCATTTCTAGTATTTACTATCCTAACTCATGAAGCTTCCAGTTTCTTTAGGATTAGGAAGCTGGATTGTTGGAATGACCCCTTTCTGAAATGTATATTTCTGATCAGGGCAACTGGCTATCCCTAGAATGCAGTATAAATTAACACATCACATGTCTATACTGGATATTTTAAAGTAAATTACAACATCATAACATTCCTACTTACTCTTACAGGCTCCCCACTCTGGGAAGTCTTCCCTGACCACTGGCTTAGCCTCCTCACCCCTGGTGGTGGGCCTGGCACAGCGCTGAGCAGTGCATTGTTGTAACTCACGTGTCTTTCCACCATGTGGCTATGAGCTTCATGGGCAACACGAAGCTTATATCCTTAAAGCAGTGTTGGATTCAGAGTAGATTCTCAACAAATGCGATTTGCGGAATGTATAGATAAGCAGACAGATACCACGTCCCTAAGCAAAATGACAAAGTTGGCTGGGATGGTCCAGAGCCCCCAAACTTCCCTCTTCTCATTGCCCCAGGGCCCCACAGCCTCATGTCACCCTCTCCCAGCCTGCATGACAGTGCCTGCCAGGGAACCTCCTGCTCCAAGTACCACCTCAGTCGTGGGCCTATTCCATCAAGGTTCAGAGAATCAATTTCCAATAAGCACCAAAAGAGGGAATGTTTCAAAATTTTAATGACTGCTCTTGACCCACATTCATCCAGTGGGAAGAAGAAGGTACTGACAGATGATTTGGGGTAAGAGCTTCTGGTACTGCAGCCCATTCAAGCTGCCTAAGAACAAAATCCAATAACTGGGCTCTTCACTCTGAGAATAACTTTTTGGCTCCCTCGTCAGTTAAAATAGGCACGATAGCTACATTAAGTATTGTTTTGAGTATCAAAATACAGAGCATACGCCAAGCAGCTAGTAAGGCACCTGGCTCCCAGCAGAGTTCAGCAGATGGTCATTACCTCCCACCGTCTGGTGAGCGTGGATTATCCTCATCTGCTCAGCATGCCTTTCCCTATTTACCTGCTATGGATCTTCCTGTGGGAAACTTCTCCTGTTTTCATCGTGGGATTTAGTAGGACTGCCAGTTGTACCACCAGATCCCTGGAACTTCCTGGACTCAGGCCTGGCCAACCACGTCACCTTCATTTCTGGGACCTCGATGATTGGTCAGGGTTGGACATGACCTGAGTTGGGCCAATGAGAACCCTTTTGAAAATTTTTATATTTTGAAGTCAGAAAGAAAAGTCTTCTTCTTCCAGAGTCACTAACCTGTCAATAAGAAATTGGGGACTACTAGCAACCCTGTTCTCCATTGTAGTGAAGACCTGTTTGCAATAGGTAAGAATAAAGCCACGAGAAATGAAAGAGCATGTGCACTTGTATGCCAGACACAAGTTTCTGGGAAACTAAATTGCCCTCATATTTACAGATGTCCCAATTCTGGATGTTTGCTTTAGTCAATGACCAATAAATACTTTTCTCTCCCCCTTACATTGATCGAAGCTGTATTTAGTTTATTATTTATTATTATTTATTTATTTATTTATTTATTTTTAGTACTTGAGATCAAATCAAATAACCCTTAAGTCCTACAGCTCACTGCCCACAGCTCTCCACCCTTGCTTAGAAAAATGTAACATATTCCAAATTTGGTAGGAAACTAAGCATATTCCTAGCCTATGTATGACGCCATAACCCCACATTTAGATATAGTTCCAACTAAATGCTTTTTCCATCCGTCAACACACATGGAAAAGAATGCTCTTGTCAACTTTGTTCCTAATAAGCAAATATACCTGTTCAGTTTTTTAAAAATTCAGATACTGATACATGCAGTTAAGAATCAGAGCAGTGGTTACTTCTGGCCAGAGGTAGTGACTGGTAAGGGCCATGAGGGGGTTTGGGGGTACTGGAATGCTATTCTGGGGTGTTGGACTCTATCTCAGAGCTACAGGTGTTACAGAGAGGGGTCTGCTCTGTGAACAATCATTGAGCTGTGTAATGATGATTTTGCACTTTTCTGTGTGTATGTTACACTTCAATAAAAAGAAGTTCACTTTTAAATTTTTTTTTTAAAAAGCACTGGCTCTTGTCACCACTTCGAATTTGTCTGCCCATCATCTGAATTTGGGACCACCATCACCACTCATCCCTTTCTCCAGTGCTTTTTAGGTCTGCCACCTTGGCTGCCATGTCCCAATGGGCACTTTTCTTCTGATGACAGCCTGGCCCCAGTGCTTCCTCCTCCAGGCAGCCTCCCCTCCACTGTCCAGTAGGAACCCTGCCTCTGTGCACAGCTTGTACACCCCCCTCCTTTAGCACCTGTCTTAGTGTAACTATAAAAAAATACCTGAAACTGGGTAATGTATAAACAACAGAAATGTATTTCTCATGATTCTGGAGGCTGGGAAGTCCAAGATCAAGGCTAGCAACAGATCTGGTGTTCAGTGAGGGCTCATTATTCATAAATGACACCTTCTATGTCCTCACATGGTGGAAAAGACAAACAAACTCCTTTGGGTCGCTTTTACAAAGGCACTAGTCCCATTCATGAGGGCTCCATCCTCATGTGCTAATCACCTCCTAAAAGGTCCCACCTCTTAAAAAATAGCCAACTTGGAACTTAGAGTCCTGGGTCTGTGTCCCAACTACCCTGCTTGCCAGCTCTGTGGCATTGGGAAAGTCCTCTAACCTTTCTGAGGTTCAGTTTCTTCCGATGTACAATAGATACAATAGAATGTGGATTTCACATTATTTGCAAATCATAAGGTACCACATAACTAAGATATCACTACTGAACAATGAAGCCCTCAGGCCTCAATTGGAGTTTTTATGACACAGCCAAACCTCCCAGGATGATCTGGAACTCTTTTTCTATAAAATCTATGTTCTCCGTGGGGAAGCCTGGGCCAGCAGCATAAATTTGCATTTTGGTTCAGTTTACCACCTAGTAAGAAACATTTTGTTTAATTGAGTTCTGTTTTTTTTAACGTGCCTTCCCAGTCAGCACAGAAACAAAAACAGGAAGCTACTTGACATCACTGGGAAAGCCAGCTCTCTTCCTAGCCGGGCCTTTCTCTGAGTGATTGTTCTTTTTTTTTTTTTTTTGAGATGGAGTCTTGGTCTGTCACCCAGGCTGGAGTGCAGTGGCGCCATCTGGGATCACTGCAACCTCCACCTCCTAGGTTCAACCAATTCTGCCTCAGCCTCCCAAGTAGCTGGAACTACAGGCGTGTGCCACTATGCCCAACTAGTTTTTGTATTTTTAGTAGAGACAGGGTTTTACCGTGTTAGCCAGACTGGTCTCAAACTCCTGACCTCAGGTGATCCACCTGCCTTGGCCTCCCAAAGTGCTGGGATTACAGGCATGAGCCACTGCACCTGGCCATTATTGCTCTTTTGGAGAAATGAACTGTATTCCCTGTTTGCCTCTAGAGCAAGCTTGATCAACCTGTGGCCCATAGGCTGCATATGGCCCAGGATGGCTTTTAACGCAGCCCAACACAAATTCGTAAACTTTCTTAAAACACTACGAGATTTTCTTTTTGCAATTGTTTTTTCACTTCGTCAGCTATCATTAGTGTTTGTGTATTTTGGGTGTGGCCCAAGATGATTCTTCTTCTTCCAATGTGACCCAGGGCAGCCAAAGGATTGGACACCCCTGCATCTAGAGCCAAAAACTTGGTAGGGAAAGGGGTGGTTAGAGGCTCGGATGCCACTGTACTTCCCTCCCCTCTGGTGGCAAGAACTTCCCCCAGGAATGGTTCTGAAGGCAGAATGGCTTTTGCAGCTGGAGGCCAGGAATGCTGAGAAGGGCAGACCAGAGCCGGCTCCACTCAGGCTGAGAGAGGCCTGGGGAAGAGTCAAGCTCTGCCTCCCAGGCGCAGGCCCGGTGACAGGCCACGGGTCTGAGGAGAGAAGCCTTTAGCCCAAGGTTACTGAGGGGCCACAGAGGCCAACTCATCCACTCGCCTCTATTATCCTACTGGGAAACTGATGCCCAAAGAGGTCATGACCCCTGTCCCAGGCCAACCACACAGGTGGTAGGTGGCAGGGTCCCCATCCTGCTCCCCTGCCCTAATGAACATGCAGATCAGATAGGACAAGGCTGGAGAGGGCTGCAGGCCCGTGAGGGGGGTTGGTGGGGAAGGGGAGTTTGGGATGAGAAAGACTGTGTTAGGGTCCCCCAGAGAAACAGAGCTGTAGTAGAATACATCTCTATTTACACATATACATACACACACACACATAAATACATACATATAGACACACACATAAATATATACATATATATACACACACATACACACACATAAATATATACATATAGACACACACACATATATATACACACACATATACATATATATACACACACATAAATATATACATATATACACACATAAATATATACATATACACACATAAATATATACATATATACACATACATATAAATATATACATATACACACACACATACACACAGACATATAGAGAGATGCTTGATGAGGAACTGGTTCACACAGTTACAGAGGCTGACAGGTTTCACCATCTGCTGGCCGGAGACCCAGGAAAGCCAGTCATGTGGTTCCTCCTGAGCCCGAAGGCCTGAGAACCGCAGGAGCTGAAGGTGTCGATCTTAGTCCAAGCACCGGAGAAGGCGAGATGAGATACCCCAGCTCAAGCAGATAGGTGGGAGGCAAAAGGGGCGGCTCGCTCCTTCCTCCACCCCTTTGTTGGATTCAGGCCTCCGTGGAGGAGCTGATGTGTGCCCACACTGGGCAGGGCAGAGTCTTACTGTGTTGCACAGGCTGGAGTGCAGTGGCACAATCTCAGCTCACCGAAACCTCCACCTCCCCAGTTCAAGCAATTCTCTGATTTTCCTGCCTCAGCCTCCTGAGTAGCTGGGTTTACAGGTGTGCACCACCACGTCTAGCTGATTTTTTGTTTTTAGTAGAAATGGGGTTTCACCATGTGGGCCAGGCTGGTCTTGAACTCCTGACTTCAGGTAATCCATGAACCTCAGCCTCCCAAAGTGCTGGGATTACGGGCATGAGCCACCACACCTGGTGGTGGCACCACTTTACAGAGTGCAAATCCCATGAAGAAACAGCCTCAAAGACACACCCAGAGGTAATGTTGAATCTGGGCACCCAGTGGCTGGTTAAGACAACACAGAGAATTAACCCTACTGCAGATACAAATGCTCCCCCAGAGGCAGACGGGTGGGCTGCCTAGCATCCCTTGTGTCATTAGACCAGCTGTTCTCAATCCTGATCTGAGCGCCCAGGACAAAGATGCCCTTGGTCTAACAAGAAATTAGACAAATAAGGGCCATACAGCGAGCTTGTCCTGATGCCTAAATCACCCCATTGTGTTTATTCTGAGGTTATGTCTTTTGTATGTGCTGAAAGTTTCCTGTCAAATGAAATTATGGAAACCATAGATGATTGCTATTCATGTCTTTCTTGATCAAATAAATTCAGTGTCTAGAATGTTTTTGAAATGTTACTTGTTTCTGAAATTCCAAAATCAACCTGATTAAGACCTGGCATCTGTCTTCCAAAGAAGAGAGGACTGGGAAGCCCTGGAAGAGGTAGACCCAAGTCCCCAAACTCAGGATGCTGCAGCTAAAAGCAGCCAGGGTGGCCAAAGTTGGGGTGGGTGCAGAGCCGGGGGCATCACACTTCTGCTAAACCCAACTAAAGTAACTCTTCCTCCGTGCCTGGGTGGTTCAACAGAGCTGAGATCTGAATGGACGTCTACTTGAGGTAGCAGGAAGCTACTGGCTTAGTTCTGCCCACAAAAACAGATTCCATCACAAAGCTCCTGCAAGGGATCCCCTGCCCCAGCTGCTGTGTGTCCTGCCCCTGGGAGCAATTACCCCAAGCTCTGGCTTTCTACCTGGGGTTGCATAGATGAAAGAACCCCCTGTGAGTCTGTCCCAAAGTCCTTTGTGGGGCTATGGCCAGAGGTCTTGGTGCCAGGCTAGGGCTGGAAGCTGGCAGGATGCAGAGAGAACTTCAAGGCTCCAGGCACCCACCCTTCATGATCTGAAGTGGGGTGGCGGGGGATGCCCAGGTTCAGGAGCTGCACCAGGAGGGCTGCCCAGGGAGCTGGAACGTCAGGCCCAGCACACACTGGGAAGCTGGGTGGACCATTTGCCAAACTCAGAGGATTTTGTCCTTGGAGACAGGGTCTGCCCTCCATCAGCTGTGCTTCTTAGAAGCAAAGAAAATCAGCTGTTGGTAACTGAAGCAGAAAAGTGGTTTATCCAAGGGGTATTTGGGAAAATCCTTGGCCAGGTGCGGTGGCTCATGCCAGTAATCCCAGCACTTTGGGAGGCCAAGACGGGCAGATCACCTGAGGTCAGGAGTTCAAGACCAGCCTGGCCAACAGGGTGAAACCCCGTCTCTACTAAAAATACAAAAATGAGCCAGGTGTGGTGGTGCACGCCTGTAATCCCAGCTACCTGGGAGGCTGAGAAGGGAGGATTGCTTGAACCCTGGAGGCGGATATTGCACTGAACCGAGATCATACTACTGCACTCCAGTCTGGGCAGCAGAGTAAGACCCTGTCTCAAAAAAAAAAAAAAAAAAAAAAAGAAAAAGAAAAAACAAAAAAAAAAGAAAAGCCTCCTCTACTTCAGGCTGTGGAATGTACCAGAAGCCCTGGGTGCCATACCCAAATGGAACACCTAGAACATTGCATTGGATCAAATACAAAAACCAGTGTTTAAATGCATTGCTGGGTTGACACCAAAGGAGAGAGTCCCCAGAGGCAAAGCACAAAGTGAGAGCAGGAAGCCTGGGTCCCCTGCAGGGAATTGTTTTGGAGACCAAAGGAGGGTGGAGTGGGGCTGGCTGCCCAGAGTCCCAGGAGCTCTCAGCAGGCAAGGGATCTAGGTGGGTGCATCTGCAGCAGGAGTTTTTATAAACAGACAGTACCAGATCTACGATGGTTGGATTTAGAATTTTTCCACTTTATGGATGTCTGGGGTATTAAATGTATTTTCCACTTCATGATGTTGACTTACGTTGGGTTTTTGGGGACATAGCCTCATCGAAAGAAAAAAAGCATTTGTATGTGTTGGTTCAGTGTTTGGTTTGGTTTGGTTGTGAGTGAGGAAATAGGAGACTGTTGCCTCCCTTAGTAGAGATGGAGTAGTCAAAATGTGAGGCCCGCGGGTGAGGATGAAGACATTCGCAAAGCACAGGCCCATGCAACAGGGATTTACACACTGCAAATCTCAAAACTGACGATGTTCAGTCACAGCAGCGGCCACCCCTTTTGGTTAGCATGGTTGCTATTCTTCCTAGTTTGCTCTTTCTCAGGGACAGTCAAAAACAAAAGAGAAGCATAATCATCATAATAATAGTTATTATTAGTAACTCTATTGAGGCCATCACTGTGGCTCACACCTGTAATCCCAGCACTTTGGGAGGCCGAGGCAGGCAGGTCACTTGAGGTCAGAAGTTTGAGACCAGCCTGGCCAACATGGCGAAACCCCATCTCTACTAAAAATACAAAAACAAATTAGCATTAGCCGGGCCTGGTGGCACACACCTGTAATCCCAGCTAATCAGGAAGCTGAGGCAGGAGAATCGCTTGAACCTGGGAGGCAGAGCTTGCAGTGAACAGAGCGTGCCATTGTACACCACCTCAAAAAATGAAGAAGAAAAAAAACTATCGAATAGCCCTACTGGGTACCAGGTACCTGGCACAATTATGCGACTTAAATACATTATTTCATATCCTCATGTACAGTAGACACTATCATTCCAGTTGTTCACATACAGGAACTGAGGCCCAGAGAGGTTAAATATCTTGTCCAAGGACGTACACACAACTCTGAAATTAATTTATCATTATATGAGACACTGAGAAATCAACAAGCAATGTTTTTACAGCACATGCAAACACAGTTTTTACGTGACCTTTCCCAAAAGAGCATTTGATAAAATTCAAGGATACGATGTGAAAGCAGCTCAGTGCATCAAACCCTTGGACGTGCTAAATGAGCAGGACCAGGTTTGCAGCCTTCTGGAAATCTAACTTGATAAATTGTCTCTAGGTTGACACATTGCAAAGAACTTGAGGGCAGACAGCCTCCCCTCACAGGGGCCTGAAGAGGCCGGTCTGCCACAGTGGTGGTGGAGGCAAATCTGGAAGGTTTTTTTTTTTTTTTTTTTAGATGGAGTCTCGCTCTGTCACCCAGGCTGGAGTGCAGTGGCATGATCTCGGCTCACCGTAACCTCTGCCTCCCAGGTTCAAGCTATTCTCCAATTCTCCTTCCTCAGCCTCCTGAGTAGCGGGGATTACAGGTGCACACCACCACGCCTGGCTAATTTTTTTATTTTTAGTAGAGACAGGGGTTTCACCATGTTGGCCAGGCTGGTCTCAAACTCCTGACCTCAAGTGATCCGCCCCTCCTCAGCCTCTCAAAGTGCTGGGATTACAGGCATGAGCCACTGTGCCCAGCCAAACCTGGACGTTTTAGAAATCATGAATGCAAGAAATGGGGGCCACCACCTCTCACAAATGTTGAGAAGCCTGACGGGTGTCCTCACTGAGCATGAAGGCCGCCCCCATTATTAATTCATTCACTCATTCAGCAATTATGTCGTAAGTCTTTATGGTTTGCCAAGTTCTGTACGCGGCCCCGCGTTCAAAGCAGTAAGCAAAACCCTCGAGTTCAGGGGGGAGCCCAACAACGCACGCATCGTTTCCTTGCCAAGTATCACTGCTGCGGTGAGTGACGGCAAAACAGAGGCAAAATGACAACGCAGGTCTCTCACTTCATGGATCACATCCTGGGATCCCAAAATCGCCACATTAATACTGATACATTGTATTTTATCTTAAAATAAGCCATGTCCAAACTGTGTACCTCTAGCTAAAATAACTATTCCAAACTAGTCCCTGGTCTCTGTTCTTGCTAAAAGCACAGCTGTGTTTCTCCAGGTAGGATAATCGGGAAAGACGGTACAGGCTGAGATAAATTTTCTCAGGCCGGGAGAAAGGAGGCTCCAGGGACTGGAGTTAGCTGAGAAAGAAAACAGAAGGGGATGGAGGATGAGAGGAGAAAAGAACCACCTGTGGGAGAAGGGACGTGTCTGGCTCCAGGTGAAGAGATGGGAATTAGGCTGGGAAACTCCCCGGCTCCTGTCTCCTTCCCTCCTTCCCCTCGCTGCCATCCCCTCCTCTAATCCCCTCACCATACCCCATCCTGTTTGCATTACTGTCTGTTTCCACTCCACCCTCATTCTAAATGATTTTCCAGTCGATAGAATTTCACTGGAACTCAAAACTGCTTTGAGGAGACATGAAACAGAGGAATAAGCAGAAGAAACAATGAGAATCCAAGGGAGATCTTTTGGGAGGGGTTTTAAACTGAGAAGGGATGTGATCAGAGCCCTTTCTAAACATGTGCACCTTTGTTCAGTTTGAATGTAAAGACCATATGTCTTTATTTTATGTAATTGCATATCAAGATATAAATGAATATGACTTCAGATTGAAATTCTGAAAAATCAGTATTACACCAACAAAAGTACCATAACCCGGTTCTGAAATGTCGCTTGTTAAGCCAGAATCCCGGATGCCAGTGGATATTGTGATCGCCACTCTGGTAGGGCTGTGGGCAGAGTGCAGGGGCACAAAGAGGAGAATCTCTGCCCAGGCTGGGGTGGGCTTCCTGGAAGGGGTGATGACCAGAAGCTGAGATGTGAAGGATGGGAAGTTAGAGAAGAAAAGGAAGTGAATGTGGAGAAGAGGTGACCTCGCACCTTTGGGTGCTGTGACTTTGCTGTTGGTGCTCCGGCCACACGGAATGCTGCAAGCAGTGCCAGGGTGCTCCTCAGGAGGCAATTCAGGACCCACCTCACTTTTACTTTTTTCTTTTCTTTTCTTTTTTTTTTTTTTTTTTTTTGAGATAGTGTGTCCGGAGTTTGTTCCTTCCGGTGGGTTCATGGTCTCTCTGACTTCAAGAATAAAGCCACGGACTTTCAAGGCGAGTGTTATAGCTCTCAAAGGTGGCATGGACGCAAAGAATGTGCAGTGGCAAGATTTATTGTTAACAGCAAAAGGACAAAGCTTCCATAGCGTGGAAGGAGACCCAGGTAACTGCGGCTGGCTGGGGTGGCCAACTTTTATTCCCTTATTTGTCCCTGCCCAGGTCCTGCCAATTGGTCCATTTTACAGAGTGCTGATTGGTCAATCTTACAAACCTCTAGCTAGCCACAGAGCACTAATTGGTGCGTTTTATAATCCTAGCTATAGAATGCTGATTGGTGCATTTCATAATCCTCTTGTAAGACAGAAAAGTTCTCCAAGTCCTCACCCAACCCAGAAGTCCAGTTGGCTTCACCTCTCAATAGAGTCTTGCTCTGTCACTCAGGCTGGAGTGGAGTAGCCCAATCTTGGCTCACTGCAGCCTTGACCTCCTGGGCTCAAGCAATCCTCCCGGCCTCAGCCTCCAGAAAAGCTGGGACTACAGGCATGCACCACCATGCCTGGCTAATTTTCTTTTTTCTTGTAGAGACAAGGTCTCATGTTGCCCAGGCTGGTCTTGAACTCTTGACCTCAAGCAATCCTCTGTCCTGTGTCTCCCAAAGTGCTGGGATTATAGGAGTAATCCCCCTATGCCCAGCTCCACCTCTTTTTTTTTTTTTTTTTTTTTGAGACGGAGTCTCACTCTGTCACCCAGGCTGGAGTGTAGCAGCGAAATCTCGACTCACTGCAAGCTCCACCTCCCAGGATCACGCCATTCTCCTTCCTCAGCCTCCTAAGTAGCTGGGATTGCAGGCACCCCCACCATATCCAGCTAGTTTTTTTGTATTTTTAGTAGAGATGGGGTTTCACCATGTTGACCAGGCTGGTTTCGAACGCCTGACCTCCGCAGATCCCCCTGCCTGGGCCTCCCAAAGTGCTGAGATTCCAAGTGTGAGCCACCGCACCCAGCCCCCACCTAATTCTTAATGGACTTCAACATACACCTAGAAGAGATGTCTGAACAATTCTAAAAACAGACAATCCTTCATATCCACTTCAACCCCTCAGAACATTAGCAGCACCCTAGGCACAACTGATTCCCAGTGGCAGGGTTTCTGCTGTGTCCCCTGAGCCTAAATGTATGAATTAGCACTTAAGGAACTCAAAAATCAATGTCAGAGAATGCAGCTGCCGATATTGAAGTAGGCAGTTGTTTCCTAACTCTTAAATTACACTAATATATCTTAACAAGATGGAAACAAACTACATCGTTCTGGTTATAGAGGGTTCTCTTCCTCCATCACTAACATGGACTTACAGGCTTCCCAGAAGAAATCTCCTTTCTAGAACTTTTAAGAGATGGAGAATACAGACAGACCTTGCCCCTTTGTTAGAACAGATTCAAATGTTTTGCTTGTTTTTGTCATTTATTTTTTTAAAAATGTTTGGTAAGAAACAGGTTCTCATTCTGTCAGCCAGGCTGGAGGGCAGTGGTGCAATCTCGGCTCACTGCAGCCTCAATCTCCTGGGCTCAAGCACATGTCCCACCTCAGCCTCATGATTAACTGGGACCTGATTAGCACACACCACCACTCCTGGCTAATTTTTGTATTTTTTGTACAGACAGGGTTTCACCATGTTGCCCAGGCTGGTCTCAAACTCCTGGGTTCAAGTGATCTGCCTACCTCGGCCCGGGCTTCCCAAAGTGCCAGGATTACAGGCATGAGCCACTGTGCCTGGCCTTGCTTTTCTTGTATAGAAAAAAAAATCTACCTCATTGTCATTTCCAAACATACCTTCAGTTCTGCCCCTGGAAGCAAAACAAATAGGTACTGGAAAAAATGAACAATCCTCCTGGCATCAGGAGCCCCAACTATTTTTGGAGAGCATGTGTTGCTTATTAGAGGGATCTTAACAACAGAAGCCTCACAATTCATTAATTAACAGGAGAATACCCATCTTCCTATTGGATTTGACAAGGGGGCTATAATAAGTTCTTCTGAAAGCAAGCCCAGACCACTTAGTTATAAATTGTAAATGAGGAAGATTTTTTAAAAATCCTTGTTTCACAAAACTTCACACATCTATATACAAAATCAAAGATTGTGAGTGTCTACACTGATTTTTGTTAAGTGTAGTGCAGATTTTTATAAGGGCATTAATATTTGGTTCATAGAGAGACCAAAGAAAAATTTAAATAATTGTTGCATTATCCCTGGCAGATTTCTCCATAAGGTGAAGAGAAATATGGAAGTGGTCAGTGTTTGGGAATGAAATCCAGTTGTTCCTCATAAAAAATACGGTAATGAGAAATCCAGACCCGAAGTTCTAAGGAGAAAACAGGCACAAGTTTAGAAGCAAAAACTATCGAAGTAAATGAATAGGCATGTGGGATCCTGACATGGGGATATTGGGAAAACAGAGTAGACTGCATTTTAAGCTTATAAAGTAGGGCATATAATACATGAAGTAAAGAGACATAAACAATTTAGCAAGAATCAGAGCAAACCATTTAGACTCTATTTTGGTAATATGGAGGCTTCGCTATTCTCAAACCATCCCATTACTACACACCTGAAAATGTGGGGGCCCATGAGAATGTAAGGGGAGCACACGAGAGGCCAGTATCAAAGCTCAACTGTGAATTCCGAAAGCTAAATTCTTCAAACTTCCCTAAGGCTATTTGCCAATCCCGTTTCCACAGCCCTGTGGAGAAATAAAGATAAGACCTGGACCCATCAAACTAAAGAGTTGGAACAGAGCCCACCCACCTCCCCCGCACCCACCCACTCCCTCAACACACGATAAAGCCAGAATTCCTAAAAGGCTATTCTTAAGGTGTAAGAGTGAACTAGGAGACAAAAAACAAAAAAAAGGAAACAAATTTGTTTCTCTTTGGCTTTGTGTGGAGAAGGGGAACAGTCTCTACTGAAAATTCATGATCACAGCCCAACCAATGATCTGTGTGATGTTGAAGGCCTCAAGCCAAGGCTTCCATTTAAAGTGGATCTAGTTTGTTACTTCCCTAGGCACCTGGAAAAAAAAAATGCAAATTGTCCTTGGAAAAATGGACCTTAGTCTTCAGTAATTTTCCATGATTAAATTTGCATGGAAAATGAGCTCTTGGGAGAGAGAAAGAGTGAAAGAGAGAGAGAAAGAAAACATTCTACTAGGAATATGAATCAGTACAAGTAATCAACAGCTGAATTAGACTCCTAAATACTACAAATATGAGAACTACAAATATAAAAATGTGTTAAAATTATGTTTAATGTGCTATGTCTTTTTAATATGTGTTTTCCATATTCTGAAATTCTACCAGTTATGAAGTGGCTACGCTGTCTGGAGTATATACCCTGGGGTTCGTTGTTGTGCTCCGAGAAAGAATTCAGGACACAGACACATATGGGTGGGTTAAGGAGTGGAAAATTTAATAGATAGAAAAAAGGAGAGAGGAGAGCAGCTCCTTGCGAAAGAGAGAGAGAGAGATGTCCGAAAAAGCAGGAGGTGGTGGACGGTATCAGATTTTATAGGCAGTCTGGAGAAGCTGGCATCTGATTTACACAGGGCTCACAGATTGGTTTGATCAGGTATGATGTCTACATAGTGTATGGGGAAGGCTGGTCACCCCACCCTAATCTTCTTATGCAAATGGGCTTTCTAGATGATCAGTGCCATCTTGTCTGCTCCTTTATAGTACAGGTGGCTGGCAGAGAAGAGAAGATGGAGCTGCCATCCTGAACATGTCTAATCCCCGCTGGCATTCACCCATACAAACTCCTAGCTTGCAGGCTGTTCTTAGTTAGAAAATTATTTGGGACTGCTTTTTATTAAAAAAAAAAAAAAAAAAAAAAAAAAGCCTTACAGAGGACTCTCATACCCTTGGTATCTGCTAAGTAATTCTTTCTCAACTTCTATATCAGTTATTTTTAAGGAAAGGAGAACAAGAAAAGAGAATTAATATAAAAATAAATTTAAAATGAATATAAAAGAATGAATTTAAAACAAATATAAAAGAATGCACATAAAATTAATATAAAAGAGTAAATATTAGAAAAAAGAAGAACACACCATCTCAAAAGACCGGGCTGATTTCAAAACTAACCAAAGAAAACTTCAGAAAATAAAATATACAATTAGTAAGGCATGAGCTTAATGTGTTACACAGCAGATTAGACTCAGCTGAAGAAAGAATTAGTGAACTGAAATTTAGATCTTGCTAGAATACAAGACAGAAAGCAACGAGATGAAAAATATGAAGACATGGAGGATAGAATGAAAAGTTCTACATATATCTAATTGGAATTCCAAAGAATGGAAAGAAAGCAATATTCAATAAGATAATGGCTAAGAATTTTCCCAAACTGATAAAAGACTTGAATCTTCAAATGCTGGAAACATAATAATTCCCAAATGGGATAAATAAAACACATGTACAACTAGATTCATTGCAGTGGTAATATAGACGCTGTAAATCAAAGAGAAGATTCTAACAGAGCAAAGACAGATCACCCTATAAACCATACAATCAGACAGAAAATTGACCTCTCAACAAGAAACACAATGGATCCAGAAGACAAAAGACTAATATTTTTAAAGCACTTCAGAAGAAAACAATGGGTAGTATGTTGTATTTTAATCATACTATATTCACAGCAAAATTCTTTTAAGAATAAAAGTGAAATAAAGACATTTTCAGGTAAATAAAAATGAGAGCTGGCCAGACGCGGTGGCTCATGCCTGTAATCCCAGCACTTTGGGAGGCCGAGGTGGGTGGATCACCTGAGGTCAGGAGTTAGAGACCAGCCCGGCCAACATGGTGAAACCCCGTCTCTACTAAAAATACAAAAATTAGCTGGGCGTGGTGGCGGGTGCCTATAATCCCAGCTACTTGGGAGGCTGAGGCAGGAGAATCGCTTGAGCCCAGGGGACAGAAGTTGCAATGAGCCAAGATCTCACCACTTCACTCCAGCCTGGGTGAAAGAGCAAAACTCCATCTCAAAACAAAACAACAAAAAAAAATAGAGCTTAACTAAAACAGACCTTCAAAAAGGGACTTAATATTCTTCAAGCAGAAGAAAAAGGATCACAGAGAGAGAGACATGAGCTGCAAAAAGAAATCCTGTGCAAGAACCTGGTAGGTGCATAAGTAAATGTAAACAATAAACTGAACAAACCATAATGACAATGTCTAATATAGGGAGTCAACAAAAGCTGGAAACCAAGTCCTAGACAATGAATGGTATCTTGTAAGTGAGTAGTGACTGGTGATAAAGCATTTTAGGGTCCTTGTGTTGTCTGCTGGGATGCTGATAAAGGAGACTCAGCTTCTTGATGATCTACAGGTGGCCTGCTCAGAAGGGTTTAGAAGCCCTAAACCCTTATTCTCCCCTGGGCTGATAGCAAGAATGGCATTAGTTTTGTTTTTACTTTACTCATTTTAAAAAAGTAAAAGAAAGGCTCTAAAGAGTTCAAATACAAAATATCTTTTCTTGGGACTTTGTTCATTTTAAGGTGGTTGATCCAATGAGGAAAAGGGATCAGGTCTGTGATGGTTAATATTGTGTCAACTTGACTGTACTGAAGGATGCAAAGTATTGTTCCTGGGTGTGTTGGTGAGGGTGTTGTCAAAGGAGGTTAACATTTGAGTCAGTGGAGTGGGACAGGCAGACCCCAACCTCAGTCTGGGTGGGCACCATCTAATCAGCTGCCAGTGTGGCTAGGATAAAGCAGGCACAAGAAGATGGAAGAGCAGATTTGCTGAGTCTTCCAGCCTCCATCTTTCTCCCGTGCTGGATGTTAGGAAGCCCTCGAACATCAGACTCCAAGGGCTTCAGCTTTTGGACTCTTGGATTTACAACAGTGATTTGCCAGGGGCTCTTGGGCCTGTGGCCACAGACTGAAGGCTTCCCTACTTCTGAGGTTTTGGGACTCGAACGGATCCACCACTGGCTTCCTTGCTCCTCAGCTTGCTAACGGCCTACTGTGGGACTTTACCTTGTGATCGTGTAAGTCAGTTCTCCTTAAGAAGCTCCCTTTCATGTATATGTCTATCCTCGGCTGGGTGCAGTGGGTCACGCCTGTAATCCCAGCACTTTGGGTCAGGATATCGAGACCAGCCTAGCCAACATGGTGAAACCCTGTCTTTACTAAAAATACAAAAATTACCTGGGCGCGGTGGCATGTGCCTGTAATCCCCACTAGTCAGGGGGCTGAGGCAGGAGAATCGCTTGAACCCAGGAGGTGGAGGTTGCAGTAAGCTGAGATGGCAACACTGCACTCCAGCCTGGGTGACAGAGTGAGACTCTGTCTCAAAAAAAAAAAAAAAAAAAATATATATATATATATATATATATATATCTCCTATTAGTTCTGTCCCTCTAGAGAACCCTGACTACTACAAGTCTCAGGCTGCATAGTTGTCCTGGGATCAATGAGACCTCAGATTGTCAATGAGGAATCTACTTCCACAATATCCATTCCTGAAACCACACCACCACCCCCTAGATCCCCAATTACACATTGTTTATTAGTAAAAAAGGAATAGTTTCAGGATTTATTTCTTTATTTCTTTTTCTTTTTCTTTCTTTCGACAGGGTCTCACTCTGTCGCTTAGGCTGGAGTGCAGCAGCACAAGCATAGCTCACTACAGCCTCGAAATCTTGGGCTCAAGTGATCCTCTTGCCTCAGCCTCCAGAGCAGTTGGAGTGACAGGCACACACCACCACACCCAGCTAATATATTTTTTCTTTTTTTGTAGAGACGGGGTCTCACTATGTGGCACAGGCTGGTCTCCAACTCCTGGCCTCAAACGATCCTCCTACCTCGGCTCCCAAATTGTTGCGATCACAGACATGAGCCACTGTGCCTGGCCAGTTTTGCCATTTATTATACATAAGTTTTGCTTAGGCAAAAAAAAAAAAAAAAAAAAAATATATAGTAGTAAACTCATGAAAAGCTTCTTCCATGTTGCACCTGAGGTGTTACCTCCTAACCTGCTTAGGCTTGTTTTTGTTTCTGGTTGTTACTAAACCGAGAACCAGAAGACAGAGGCCCCTGTGTACCAAAGGAAGTCCTCTTAGGAAGGGGGAAAGCATTCGATGAGTAAGTGTTGGCAGAGCCGGCTTACATTTTCTGCAGCTGTTTGGAATGCAGTCAGGATAATGAACTTCATTACGGGGTAGCCCATATAAGAACAGGCACAAAATGGTTTTTGTTTTGTTTTTTAAATAACACCCCTGGATGCCCGCAGCTGGAGGGATATGAAATAATATCACACAGGGAGGACTCTGTCTCAAACAGGGAATTCGTTGCCTTGTGGATTCCATTAGCAATCGCTCTTCTGCTGAAGAGCTGGGGAGGTGAAGCAGAGAACCAACTGGGATGGTGGAAGAACTGTCCAGCCGACGGAGAAGATCATCAACAACCAACCTCAAATGTTTATAAGAAAATATAGCAAGGAAGAAGTCCCTTTAGAACCACTGATAACAGGATGTCCTGAAAATGAATCCCAACAATTGCGCATCTACAGACTAATTTCTTTTTAAAAAATTCAGATATACAAACTGCTGTTGCAATATGCAAAATAGGACAGGGTCAAGGGGGTAGGGGGGCAGCCTTATAAGAGGCTGAGGTTGGGCAGAACTTAGGTTCCATCAGAGTAACACCCTAAGTCACACCTCTTGGAAGGTTTTCACTAGTTTTTAAATCAAGTAGAAAATAGAAGTTAATTTTGTAATTTCCCTGTGTTTCGCTAGTAGTGTTTTTTGTTTTTTTTTTCAGGCCATTATGGTTTTCATTTCCAGTGTGGGTCCAGTCATCTAATGTTTCACTTCTTCCATAAAGTCCTAAGTTCAAGAACTTCTCCAGGTTTTGTCATAATGGCTCCTGCACAGAGTAAAACATAGGATGCTATTAAGGGCAAAAGTCTCATTCTTTCAAGGGGATATAAAACTAGGAAAGCAGCCCCCAGCCAAGATCCCCCAACACAATTGTATTAGTCTGCTTGGCTGCCATAACAAAATATCACAGATGGGTGGCTTAAACAACAGAATTTATTTTCTCATGGTTCTAGAGACTGGAAGTCCAAGGTCAAGGTGCTGTCAGGGCTGGTTTCTAGTGAGGACTCTCTCCTTCGGTTGCAGAAGTCACCTTCTTTTATATTTTCTTTTTTTGTGTGTGTCATTTTATTTTATTTATTTTCTTGAGACGAAGTCTCTCTCTGTTGCCCAGACTGGAGTGCAGTGGTATGATCTTGGCTCACTGCAACCTCCACATCCTGGGTTCAAGTGATTCTCCTGCCTCAGCCTCCCAAGTAGCTGCAACTACAGGTGTGCGTCACCACACTCGGCTAATTTTTGTATTTTTAGTAGCGATGAGGTTTTATCATATTGCCCAGGCTGGTGTCGAACTCCTGACCTCAAGTGAGCCACCCACCTTGGCCTCCCAAAATTCTGGGATCACAGGCGGGAGCCACCGTGCCTGGCCAAGGCACCTTCTCATTGTGTTCTCACATGGCCTCTTCCTGTGTGAGAGGGGAGGAGAAGGGAGAGGAAGGGAATAAGGAGGGAGGTCCCTGGTCTCTCTTCCTCTGCTTATAAGGCCACAGTCCTATCTTATTAGGGCTCCACTCTTTTGACCTCATTTAATCTTGATTACCTCTCTAAAGGCCCTACCTCCAAATACAGCTGCAATGCAGCGGGGTAGGGCTTCAATGTATAAATTCCAGGGACACACGGTTCAGTTCATAAGAAAAGTGTTGCTTTATGGAGGTTCATTTGTGACATCTGAAAATGTGACAAGACCTCAGACTTGTTCGAACCTCCCAGTTGAGAGGAAGAGCACTGCCTTTGTCTTCACAAGATGTGGTTTTGAATCTTCTACCCCTTACCTGCTAAGGTGATGTTGGGCAGGTTCCTGAACAAGCATTTTGGGAGGGTCATATATGATACATGAAAATGTGTAGTCCTGGGCCCTATGAATAGCAAGAAATTAATACCTGATAGTTCAATGACTCTTCTGGATGATTCTGTGTGTGCCAGAAATGTGAAGTCAAAACGCTGTGACTGAGTTGGGTCAAATATATACGGCTATAGTATTGGTTATTGTAGGGTAAAATAAAGCAAGTTGAATTTATTTCCAGGGCTTTTCAGGGTTAGCTAATGTTCTCATATTTGTTCCTTTATACCAAAATATGAACAGCTGGGCTACCAGAGATATGTTCTTCACCCCATTTTCTGAAGCTAGCTGCATTCCTTTTCCTTTCTAAAGTGAAAGAGGATTAGGATCAACAGTTAAGACAAAATAGCGTATGTGTGTCTTTCTTGGAGAAAAGCAGAACTCACTCAGTTAGCCATTTTTCTAATAACCAAACACTGTCCTAAAGCCCTTTAAACTGATACTGTGTTGAATGATGTCACTAATGTTAATTGACAGTTTGCTGGAAACCATCTCTTGAAAATTCTCCTTTTTCGTTCAAGTCCTGTTTATTTTGTCACAGAATTAGAAATCAAGAAACTTCCAGAAAGAAAATATGTGTGTGCATATGTGTGTATGCACATATGTTCTGGCTTTTAAACTAGGAAGGTCATTTGCAAGAGAGAGAGAGAAAAAAATGCAACAAGTAGAAATGAAATTAGACCTGTGTTTATACAGTTCTCCTCATTGGCCCAGGACTTATTTTTGAAAGTTTGTAAACTGGCCTTCCAGTTTAAATTGAATAAGTAGGTGCAGCTGAGTAAATGGAGAGATCTGGGTTTGCAGCCATGTGTTTTCACTTTAAAATTACATCGAAGAGGAACAGTGGGGGTTAGCAACAAAAATAAGAAAGGGAGAGAGAAGACAAGTCTACATTTAAAGGGAAAATGTGAGAAAACGAATAGTCAAAACAGAAGTCCACTCTGCTTGGCCCCAAAGGGGTCGGCAGCCACTCTACCATGACAGGGGAGACAGAACAGCCTGCCCAGAGCTATCCCCACAGACCTGGGGACGAGGGGAGAGCCTGCAGGCAAGGAACACTGAGGTGCTGCGCGGGGCCTGTAAAGGCCTGGAGACTTCCACGCTGGCGTGGATTTAAGACACCTTCATCTGGAAGTCTCCCCACAGCCTCCTGGGGGAAATCCATTCTTCTGCTCAACTTAAAGACCAACTTAGCTGGTCCTCAATAAGTAAGAACACTGACTTTCTCTGTAGCTACTTGGTATTGGCTGAATTGTATCCCCCTTCCCAAAATTAATATTTTGAAGACCCAAGCTCCAGTATCTCAGAATGTAACTATTTGGAAACAAGGGCTTTATGGAAGAAATTGAGTTAAATGAGGTCATTAGGGTAAGACCTTATTCCAGTATGACCGATGGCAGATGTCCTTGTAAGAAGAGGAAGAGATACCGGGGGCCTGTGAACGATGAAAGGCCACGTCAGGACCCAGCGGGAAGGCAAGTGTTTGCGAGCCCAGGAGAGGCACCTCGGGAAACGCTGACCCTGCAGACACCTTCACCTTGGACTTCTGGCCTCCAGAACTGTGAGGAGATACGTTTCTGTCGTGCCTGCCACTCAGTTTGTGGTATTTGGCTTGTGGGTTATGGCAGCCTGAGCCACCTGATACACTATTGAAGACAGCGCCACCTATGGCTCCAGGGAAAGACGGGCCATGTTTTTGCTGGCACTGACACGGGGAGAATAGGGTGGCTTCTTCCTCTGACACCAGCGGAATCACTTCGTTTCTGCCTCCTTAACGGCCCGGGCACGTTGTAAAAGCCATCTGGAGACTGTAATGATTCATGAACTCCTGGGTGATCCTAAAAGACTTCCCTCAGCTTACCCCTGCCACGTCCCTGCTACGGGTAGAACTGTGTCCCCAGCCCCTCCCACTCCAAAAGCTATGCTAGAGTCCTGAGAATAGGACCTTATTTGCAGATAAGGTCTTTAGAGAGGTGATGGAGTTTAGGTGAAGTTATCAGAATGGGCCTAATCCGCTGTGACTGGTGTGCTTATAAAGGGGAAATGTGGACACAGAGACAGGTGCAGATGAAGGCCATATGCAGATATGAAGGCAAAGAGTGGGTGATGCAGAGGCAGAGGAACACAAAGCTTGTGGGGAAACCCCCAGAGGCTGGGAGAAGGCCTGGAAGAAACCAACCCTGCCCCCACGTTGACCTTGAACTTTTGGCCTCCAGAATCATGAGACAATACATTTCTGTAGTTCTGCCCCCCGGTCTGTGGTACGTTCTTATGGCAGTTCCAGGAAACGAACGGTCCCTCTTCCCAAGGTCCATCTCCTGGGAACCTAATGAGAATGAGCTCCGGGGCGTCCAGTCCACACGTGGCGCTCGGAGAAGCTGCAGGGCCCGATGGCTGCACACAGTTGGTGAGAGCTGAGAGCTGCAGCAGCCCTTCGTCTGCTCACACTCAGCCCGCCAGTCCCCCACCCACCCCTCCTAATGGCTCTGAATCTCCCCCATGCCTCTCCGCTTCTCTCTCCACGCCCTATGTGCCCATGCCCTTCTCCACTCCTGTTTTAGGCTTTAGTTCCCCGAAGTCTTCTGGTTCCCTCTCTGGCCCCTCCCGGGCTGGCGCCTGCAAACCCACCCCATCCCCATTCCCAACGCCCCCACCCCTCCCACCCCCAGGCCCCTGCCTTCTGCGGATCCCTGAACTCGAGGCTTGGCGCGGATTGCAGATACTCGGTAAATATTCGCTGAAATAGTAAATAAAATGAAAAACCGTGTCGAAGGGTGTGATGTAAAGACAGACGTATTTGTCTATGACCATGTAACCAATTTCCCCAAACCTCGCAGTTTATTCTCGCGGTTTCTGTGGGATGGGAACCGGAGCCTCAGCTGGGTTCCAGGCGGGCTGTTGGCTGAGCCTGGCTGCCACACCAGGGCTCTGCTTCCAACTGGTTCACAGCTGCTGCCTGGCCTCAGTTCCTCGCTGGCAATGCAGAGACCTTGGCTCCTCACCACCTGGGCCTCCCTGTGGGTGGCCTGCCTGTCCTCGGGCACGGTGGCCGGCTCCCTGGGTGAGAGTGAATGACCAAGCCGGAGAGCCCGAGAAAAAAGCCACAGGCTCTTGCCACCTAATTGTGGACAGGACATATGGTCACTTCTGCTGGATCTATGGATACAATATGGGGGGAGGGATTTTCCAGGGTGTGAATTCCAGGAGGCCGGGATGATCACAGCCATCCTGAAAGCTGCCTACCCAGAGAGACAAGGGTTCAAAGCCCGGACTTTCCATCGACTGGCTCAGGGCAACACTGGCCCCTCTACAGATCTCCTTGGCTGATTTTTAGCTGAATCATGATGGCTAATAACTGGAAGGCGATGGACTGTTCAAGTGGTTGCATATGTTGCCTCACTGAATCCTCGCGTCAGCCCCCAGAGCCAACTAGTACTACTCGAGTCTACTTTAAAGCACCGCTGCAGGTCACTTGCATGGTAAGGGACGAGGGCTGCAGCCTTGAACCTGGTCTGCCTCTCACTCCCTCCCATGGTTTTTGTTTTTGTTTTTGAGATGGAGTCTTGCTCTGTCGCCCAGGCTGGAGTACAGTGGCGTGATCTCAGCTTACTGCAACCTCCGCTTCCCAGGTTCAAGTGATTCTTGTGCCTCAGCCTCCTGAGTAGCTGGGATTACAGGCAACCACCATCATACCCGGCTAATTTTTGTATTTGGTAGAGACGGGGTTTCATCATGTTGACCAGGAACTCCTGACCTCAAGTGATCTGCCCACCTCAGCCTCCCAAAGTGCTGGGATTACAGGCGTGAGCCACCACACATGGCCCACTCCTATGTTTTTAATGTGGGAAACTGAGACTGCTGGACTGCTGAGCCTTCTGCTGAAGCCTCGGGCTGAGGAAAGGGCTTCCACCTTGCTGCAGGCCCTCACCCCGCACACATTCTGTCTGCTTTTCCTGTGCTAGGAGCAGTACCACTGGGCCCGTGGATTCTCAGGCAACACAAACACTCATCCTGTGGGGAGAGCCTGTCTCCTCTGAGGTGGGTGGTTCGGGCTGCTTCTCGGAGTCACAGTCTGCAGGAATCAACTCTGGCCTCATGGTACAGTGTCCGATGGCCGCTTGGACACTGGCTGGACACACAGCAGAGCCAGGTCATGAGCTGTCACTCTCAATTCACTTTTGTTTCCAAACATTTGCTTCTGCCACTTTAAGGGCAGGGAAGGGTTTTAGACCAAACAAACTCATGGTTTGGAGCCACTCACTGGAGGCCGAAGACACCTCCTGGGGGCAGTGAACAGGCAATGAGAGGGACTGGAAGGTCACATTTGCGGCCAGAGCCCAGGCTGCCCTGGCACGTCCGGCAGGACCATGGCCCATCCTCCTACTGTACGGCCGCATATCCCCTTTCCCTCGGTGACCACATTTCAGGACCCACGATGTCTTTGCAAATCGCCCCCTGCCTGGCCAGCCCCCTCACTCTCATACCAACCACAGAACCAAGCCTGCGCCCCTTCAAAGGCAGAGTTGGGGTAATTTTACTTGACAAGACTGCTGCCTGCCCACCTCCTCTTTCCTCAACTGCCTTCCTCTCTCCTGACCCTGTTTATTATTATCAGGAAAAAACAATAGGTCCACATTTAAACTTCAAAGAAAAGCAGGGGCTCAGGTTTCAAACAACTGCAGAGGCCTGGGCTTGGGACAGCTCCATCCCTCTCTCTCCCCTGAACTATGGGGAACCTGGGGACGGATTTCAACTCTCTGCAGCCCAGCACTCAGGGTCAAGGTGAAGCCCAATCTGTGACCACGGAGGAATTCTGGAATGTGGTGATGACCAACAGGAATTTTATGAGTGTCCCTCTGTGGAGGAGCCTGAGAGAAAGGCTTACAGAGGGTGGAGGGTGGAGGGCGTGGGACTAAGTTACTTAGATAAGGCTGTGGCCCCATGGTAAGGGTCTGGACGGGGAAGGTCAATGTTAACCCTTTGAAGGGCCCCTGGGAAGTGGATCAGGTTCAGAGCCCAAGGCTTTCACACATAGCTGTGTTCTAAAGCTGGTAAAACCTCTGATCATCAGCCAGTGTCAGGTGTCACAGCACAGCCAAGCGACCAGACCAGCAGATGAGATCTTGTTAATCCCCAGTGGTGATGAGTAACTGTTCTCCCCATCACATACTGGATGCATTAGGGGGCCCTTAGGACTTACTCCATTCTGCCTTACCCCACGGTGACTGGAAGGCACAGTTCCTGTTCCCCAAATGAGTCTCAGTGTGTTGTTCTCATTCCTGCCCTTTGAGTACATCTACCCAACCTACTGATTTCCCTTGTTTAATAGCATTTAAAGCTGGGTGCAGTGGCTCACACCTATAGTCTCAGCAGTTTGGGATTTTGAGACAGGAATATTGCTTGAGACCAGGAATTCAAGACCAGACTGGGAAACATAGCAAGACTCCCATCTCTACAAAAAAAATAAAATAAAATATTAGCTGGGCACGGTGGTACATGCCTGCACTCCCAGCTACTCAGGAGGCTGAGGCTGGAGGATGGCTTTAGTCCAGGAGATTGCGGCTACTCACTAGCTATGATCACGCCACTATACTCCAGCCTGGGTGACAGAGTGAGACACTGTCTCAACAGTAAATAAATACATAAAAATAGCATTTAAGTGATAGAGGGAGGGAGATCCTTGTGGCCTTTATCCTGTGTTGCTAAATGGACCTTCAGAACTCCAGCCAACATGTCAGGGACACCTTGAGAAGGCAGAGTGGAATAACTAAACAAGACTTGGCGCTGATGGCAGACAGGCCCCACTCCAATTCACCTCCACTGCTAGCTCACTCCATCTCACCTCCACTGCTAGCGGGGCCTCTTCGAACAGGGCTCATAAGATAATTGAAACTTTCAGCTTATCTCTGGAATGGGGAAAATCATACCTATTTTGCAGAATTTATTTAGAGGGAAAGAAATGCATATAATATGCCTAGCATGGAAGTCAATGTTCAATGTAATCGTTTTCTTTTTCCACTTTCCCCTGGAAGTGATTCATCCAGGTGGCGCTAGAAGGGATCTTCACTGCAGAGGGCATTCGAGAGATGACAACTCTAGACATCTATGCAACTTCTGTTCTTGTGCTCCTGCTGTTTTCAAATTCCATAGTCACAGACTGCACCCTGGAAAACTCAGGACACCCTAGAGTGAACTGCTCTGAAGAACAAAGTTGCTACTTGCTTGCTACCTCTGGTTGCTACCCCTGGTTGTGTTTGGTTGCCACATAATGAAATGATTTTCTTTCCCTCTTTTATTTCCTTTCTTTCTTTTTTTTCTGAGACAAATGGAAAAATAATTTGATCCCCTTGGATCTTTTCACCCTTGGTATTCTCCCCCTTCACACCCGAGCACCGCCCCTTGATAAATGAGAACACATGTACTGAAATCGCGGACTTCACCCTCCAGACTCGTGGTCCTCATGCTCTCAGGGGGGACACGTTTCCTTTCAAACCTCCAGAATAAATTCATCACAGCAGGAAGAACATTGTTTTTCTTAAAAAAAATCAAGTCCTGTATCACAATTATTTCATTTCAGAGGGAAAATGCTCCCCTTTCATCTAAAACTTTCTTCTCTCCAGCTCTGCAGTCTTTGACGGTGGCGATCCGGCACCCTCGGCCCGGCTGCTTTTGCAAAGTCCACACTGATTCATTATTTCAGAGAGCCAAAGGGTGACACATGCATATTTTGAATATTACCCTGTATGTAGATCTGCCTCTGGCTTGACTTAGGGGCTTCTAACTGCCTGATGTACTGGCACTCGCATGCTTTCAATGGTGTGTGCATTTAAAAAATCATCTTCAATTCTTTCATTTGGAGGGTGAACTTTCTGAAAAGGATGCTGGGAACCATGTTATTTCACTGTATTTCTCTACTATACCAGCCCCTTTGCAAGCAAACCCTTTTTTCCTTAATGACAACACACAGTGACAAATGCCCAGTGCCGTAAACGTGAAGCTCCTTGGTTTGACTGAGACGGTCTGTAGCTGACACCAGAGAAACAGGACATCTTCTTGAACCAAAACACCCACTCAAGAATTTCTATAAACTTCCTTATGCTTTGTTTTAAGGAAAACCGCCTGACAAGAAGCATACTTGTTCCTCACTGCCAGGCATCTTTCTATTTATGTAGCCTTTGTTTACATGTGTCCCCTGTTAATAACAATCAATATTTAACAGATGCACTCAAGCACCTTGGAAACTAATTTTCTTTCAAACGCAAGCACTTTCTGGGAAGGAATAAAAGGAGAGGAGAGTCGGGTTGGCAGCCCTCCATCGCGTGACCATTTATTGTCATGGAATGTAGCAGAAGACGGCTCCTGCTATTTCCTTTTGATTTCAGTGTGTAAATCTGCTCTCACCTAAAGCTTGACCGCATGACAGTGCAGACACACATTAAACTGATTATTTCTGTCTAAGCTGTGTGTAGAATGTGCACTCTAAATTGCACATAAAAATGTTCTCCAAAATAGTACCACCTGCCTGCACGAGGATCATTTTCTTTCACAAAGGCAGACTCAAATGTGTTTCTGTGATTCCGCAGCCTCTGGGCTGATGAGGGTTGCCGCCCTTTCTGTGTTGGGTGCAAGCCGGGCTGGACCGGGGCTGCTGCTCTTCTTAGCCCCCTGCCTTCCCCTCCAGAGGGAGATGAGGACTCCGGCGGCCTCGCTGTGGTGTCTTTAGCTCTTGCTTAGAAGAGGGTCTCAGATTCCCAGGGAGCAGCTTCTCCTGATCAAAACGAGAGAGAACAGAGGAAAGCAGGGTGGGTGGGCAGAAGGGGCTGGAATGAAGTGAGTGGAGAACAAAGAGGCAGAAGAATGTGAAAGTATAGCACAAACCATCGCAGCCCAGGGAAGAGCACCTAGAGAAGAGGGGAGAGAAACAAACCTAGTGAGGAAGACAGAGAAAGGAGGATAAAACTAAACACTGGGAGAGTGGCTTCATTTTTTACAAGGCAGAATGAAAACTAACTGCAGAAAAGGCAAGATCAAATTATCATGATTTCTCCAGATTAGTCCATGTTTCTCCAAACAAATGCCGTGCCCTTGCCAAGAAAAAGAAGAGAAAGCTGCTCAGAAGGAGAAAGAGAGGTGTTTTGCCCATACAGGGGCAAGCTATGGGATGTCATTCTCAACATTAGCACTTCTCTGACTCACTAACTCACACAAGGACCAGAGTAAAGGAAGTCATCTCATCCCAACTTTGAGGGCTGGGCTTGCAAATGCTTCTAATTTTCTAATATTTGGGGATATGTGCAGGAATTTTCTTGGTCATGTTATGCTCCGGATACATGGCTTTGAGGATCTAAGCACGGAAGATAGAGGCTGCCCTTTCAGTTATAGTTGAAAAATTGAGGACCACAACTTTTCTGTCATGTCTTTATTAGCTCGGAGGGCTGAGGCTACTCTGCTCGCTCATAGACTTTGGGACTTTTTGTTTCAGCCCCTAAAAGTCTGGGGCCCTTCATCCTCACCCACAGACTGTGATTTTGCTTCTATTTTCCATTTTAGCCAAGCTTCTACAAAGCAATCTATATCCGTCTGGGCTCAGTGGATCATGCCTGTAATCCCTGTCCTTTGGGAGGCCAAGGCAGGAGGATATCCTGAGGCCAGGAGTTTGAGACCAGCCTGGACATCATAGGGAGACCCCATCTCTACAAAAAAATACAACAAAAGCTGGGCGCGGTTGCTCACGCCTGTAATCCCAGCACTTTGGGAAGCTGAGGCGGGCAGATCACCTGACATCAGGAGTCTGAGACCAGCCTGGCCGACATGATAAAACTCTGTCTCTGCTAAAAAATGCAAAAATTAGCTGGTGTGGTGGTGCCTGCCTGTACTCCCAGCTACTCGGGAGGCTGAGGCAGGAGAATTGCTTGAACCCGGGAGGCAGAGTTTGCAGTGAGCCAAGATCGCGCCACTGCACTCTAGCCTGGATGAAAGAATGAGACTCTGTCTCAAAAAAACAAAACAAAAACAAAAACGACAACAAAACAAAAACAACAACAACAAAAAATAATATTCCATATCCCTATTTCTGCATCTGCAGCTCATGTTCCCATATCAGACATCTGTAAGTCAGCTTCCCTCTCCGATACCCTGCTATTCCCCACACCCTGGCAAAGTCTAAGCCCCATGCCCAAGGCAGAGGGAGCTTTTCAGTCCATTTCTTGTCTTTGTGGTGACACCTAATGATGCTGAACGGTCCCTTGTTGAATCTGCCCCTCTGTTGAGCTACCTGACACCATCCTCTCCTGTTCCCCTCTGCCTTTTCTGACTCGCCATTCTTCCTCTTCCTGTCAGATACCTGTTTTGTTTGGCTTGGTTTGGTTTTAGCTCTGTGGTGGTTAATTTTATGTGTCAACTTGCCCTGATATCTGGTCAGACACCATTCTGAATGTATTTGCGGGAGTGTTTCTGGATGGGATGAACATTGAATTGGTGGAATGTGTAAAGCAGATGCTCTCCCCAATGTGGGTGGGCCTCATCCAGTCTGTTGAAGGCTGAATAGAACCAAGTCCTAAGGAAGAAGATGTTCCTCTCTCTGCCTGGCGTCGGTCTTCAGGCTGGGACATTGGTCTTCTTATGCCTTCAGATTTGGACTGAGACTTACACCATTGGCTCTCTTGCTTCTTTGGCCCTTGAACTATATAGATCTTGGGATTTTTCAGTACCCCCGCGAGGGAGGGGGAGGGAGAGAGAGGGGGGAACCTAATGGTTCTGTTTCTCTGGAGAACCCTGACTAATACAAGCCCATTCTTAAATGTTGGTGTTTCCCTCCCCTACATCTCCCTCATAGCCAAGACTCAAATGAGTCACCCAACCCAGGTCCCAGGCACAGCTCAGCCCTCTGAGTTCTGCTGCTGCACCCTAGCCGTGGGTAAACTATTTTCACCAAGGTCATTGCCACTGGCTGAATAGTGGTCTCACAATATATCCATGCCCTAATCCCCAGAGCCTGGGAATGTCACCTTATAGGGCAAAAGGGACTTTACAGATGTGATTAAATTAAGAGTATTGGGATGGGGAGATTCTCCTGGATTGTCTGGGTGGATCCTACATGTTATCATAAGTGTCTATAAGAGAGAGAAAAGGGGATTCAAATTCAAAATTAGCGCCCGATTGGATCACAGACCTAAATGTAAGAGCTAAAACTATAAACTACTTGAAAGAAAACATAGAAGTAAATCTTCATGACCTTGAATTAGGCAATGGTTCTTTATACCTGGCACCAAATGTGTAAGTCACAATAGAAAACAGATAAACTAGACCACATCAAAATTAAAAGTTTTTGTGCTACAAATGATAGTATCAAGAAAATAAAAAGGCAATCTACAGAGTGGAGGAACATATTTGCATATCATAGATATGATAAGAAACTTGCATTTGGAATATGTAAATAACTCTTACAACTCAAAAATAAAAAGACAAGCAACCTAATTTAAAAATGAACAAAGAATCTGAATAGACCTTTCCCCAAAGAAAATATACAAATGGCCAATACAATTATGAAAGAATTTGCAACATCATTAGTCATTAGGGAAATGCAAATTAAAACCACAATATCACTTCACACCCACCAGAATGGCTTAAATAAAAAAGACAGACAATAACAAGTGTTGTCAAGGATGTAGAGAAATTGCAACCCTTATTCTTTGCTGGTGGGAATATAAAATAACATAGGTACTCTGGAAAACGTTAAACTCAGAATTATTATGTGACTCAGCACTTCCACTCCTAGAGGTGTATGTGTGTGTGTGTGTGTGTATGTGTGTGTGTGTGGTTTATAGATACATACATGCCTATGTATGCATGTATATAGAAAGATGGATAAAAGATACATGTGTGTATATATATCCAAGATAAATAAAAACATACATGTACACGAAACTGGTATGTGAATGTCCATAGCAGCCTTATTCATAATAGACAAAAAGTGAAAACAACTTAAAGGCCTATCAACTGATAAATGGATAAGCAAAATGTGATCTATTCATATGATGGAATATTACAGAGCAATGAAAAGAAATAAAATCCAGATACAATGCTATGCCATGAATAAACCTTGAAATATTATGCTAAGTGAAAATAGCTAGCCACAAAAGACCACGTATTGTATGATTCCCTGAATATGAAATATCCAGAACTGGCAAATCTAGAGAGACAGAAAATAGATTACAGGTTGCCTAGCGCTGAGGTGAGGGTGGGAAGTGAGGAGGGCACAGAGGGCACAGAGCTTCTTTTTCAGATAATGAAAATATTCTAAAATTAGATTCTAGTGATACATAAATTTGTAAATTTACAAAAATCATTGAATCGTATCTTCAAGTTCTGGAATTATATGATAGGTGAATTATACCTCAATAAAGGTGTTAAAAATTAAAAAATAAAAAAGAATGCCACAGAAGTGATGTGTCCTTTGAAGGTATCATATCCTCTGGGGGTCCCCATGTCCCTTTATTTGTTGACTTTGATCATTTGGATAAAAGGTCATCTGCCAGGTTTCTTCACTGTCACGTTACTATTTTTTCCTTTGTAATTAATACATGCTTTGTAGGGAAGTCCACTGAAAATACATAAATATTGTCTCTCATCACATTCCATGCATTAATCTTAGCATCCATTCCTGATTCCTGCCTGAAACAATGATTAGTGTTGGGTTTGCTGAATGGTAATTTCCTGTTTCCATCATTCCTTCCACATTTAGTAGCTGGAATTCCACTGGAAGGAAGACCTGTCCTTCCCCTGCCCCCGTTTATTTATTTATCCAATTGTTTATTTATATGATCATGGACCCATGGGTTCTTATTTTATTCTATGGGTTATAACAAAAGCACACACATTTACTCACTGACTTATCAAGTATTTACGGCGCTCCTAGCACATGTCAAACACTCTTCTGGGCTTTTGGATTTCGCTGTTGAGCATGACATCTTGGCCAAGACAGCTTTTATTCTCCTTGGAGAAGTGTCCCCTCCTCCCTGAGCTGGCACAGGCATCTCCCTTGTCTGTGTCCTGTGCACATGCTTGCACGGGTCCATGCACTCAGTCATCTCCCTGTTTCTGGATCTCTCTGGCTGGTCTGGAGGACCCTGAGGGCAGGTGCCCACACTGAGGATCTGAAAGACACAGCACTGATCTTCGAAGACACTCAGCTCTTGCTTGGGCCTTGGGTGAGCTAGTGAGGGAAGAGGTGAAGGAATGAACAAACATTGCTAGTGCTCAGATGCAAATATTAGAACATTGTCTAAGAAGCTCAAAGTTTAACCTTTGTTTGTCCTTGAGAGGCTGCCAGCTATCTGTTATATTGGTTTTCTATCCAGACTGGATATAGAAGAAAAAGGAAAGAATTCAATATGCCTCTGAGATTTCTGGCTATGAGCCATTGGTAGAAGGAGGTGCACACACTTGGGCTGGGGATCCGTGTAGAGAAGATCTGTGGGTTTGGCAGTGCTGAGCTGAAGAGGAGCCCCCGGGACACTCAGAGGGGAGGTCTAAGAGGCAGCTGCAGACTTGGGCTTCAGATCCCCAGAGAGGATAGTGTGGGGTGGGGGGATGGTGGCACTTTGGGAGTCATGGGCCTCTGTGGGGAGGAGTAAGCCACTGGAGCATGGGCATGAGCAGAGGGAGGAAGGAAGAGGGCAGGGAGCGAAAGAACCTATGGCAACACCAAGAGTGACACCTTGGAGCCTGAGGAAGAGGCTGAAAAGACTTTCAAGGAGAGAATGGTCAACAGAGCCAAGAAAAGCAGCAAGAGTCCCCAAGATAGAGGCTGACATGGGCCAGGACCTAGGTGGGGTGGGGAAGTTAGGGGGCGGGAGGCCTATTTCAGAGACTGAAATGGGATGATGGAGAGGTGGAGTAGGTGGAAGGGAAACTTATTCCCTGAGGTAACTTGAATGCCAACAGGACAGACCTGGGGATACCTTGGTGGAAGCAGAGGATCAACTGATTAATTCTTTAAAGGACATGGAGGGTCTTGAGTATGTTCACACAACAGAAAAGACTGGGCCAGGCCGGGCATGGTGGCTCACGCCTGTAATCCCAGCACTTTGGGAGGCTGAGGCAGGCAGATCACCTGAGATCAGGAGTTCAAGACCAGCCTGGCCAACGTGGCAAAAGCCTGTCTCTACTAAAAATATAAAAATTAGCCGGGCGTGGTGGTATGCGCCTGTAATCCCAGCTACTCGGGAGGCTGAGGCAGGAGAATCTCTTAAGCTCGGGAAGCGTGGAGGTGGCAGTGAGCCGAGATCATGCCACTGCACTCCAGCTCGGGTGACAAGAGCGAGACTCTGTCTCAAAAAAAAAAAAGAAAAGAAAAAAGACAGGACAAAACAAGATAAGCCTGTGCCAGTAGAAAAGAAGTGTCCTGGTAATGGATGGAATCATGATCAGCAGGAGGCTAAAGATGCAGGAGGAGAAAGGGTTCAGGGCCTAGATGGCAGGGACATTGGACAGGGAGGGCCCTGCCTTCCTATGAGACGCAAGGGAAGAGCGGTGAGCGAGGCGCAGAGGGGCTTGAAGGGGGAGGGGCAGGGGCAGGAAGCCAGGGCCACCTCCTTTGAAGGCCTCTGTGTTTCCATGTGAGGAGGAGGGGAAGTCACCTGCAGGGAGCGGGAGTGGCAGGCCACAGGCTTTGGATCCCTTCATTGCTGAATGGCTTCCAGAGACATCACCGATGCCTGACCCCACAGCTCCCAGCAGGCTGCAGGAGAGAGAAGAGGGGTGGGTGGGGTGGGAGGAAGAGCTAGAGGGAAGGAAGTTAGAGTAAGAGAGCAGCTGAAGGGCTGACTTGAGGTCTAGGGAGGAACCCAGGAAGCAAACCCAGGGGAGCCAGGGAGGGAGCTGGAATAACGAGGCTGTGGCCAGCAAGTGGGAAGATGGAGCCCGGTGGGGGAAGGTGTCGGAGGAGCAGTGGGTGATGACAAGATCTGTGTGTGGCTGTGGGTGTGAGTGGCTGGGTTTGCCAGAGCCTGCGGGGGCTTAGGAAGTGAAGGGGGCATTCCAGGACACCCGAGGTGGGGGGACCACCTTGGAGGCCTCAGCTAAGGCCAGCCAAAACAGTGTCCAGGGTGTCCAAAGACAGATCCTGCCCCCACCCTGGGGCAAGGGAGCAAAAGAAGAGATGGGAGAGTGATGTGCTGGAAGGGGTGGGCCCACAGAGGAAGGGAGGAGAAAGAGAAGAAGGGCCAGGGGACAGGCACAAGGGGTGGGGACCGACCTATGTTGCCTCAGTGGGGACACAGCTTCAGAGAAGCAACACTGCTGCCTGGCCTGCGGTGACTTGGAGCCTCGCCTCCCAAATGTGAACTCTGCATGCACCTCTTCTAAAGGCAAAGGATTCTCTGGGAGTCCCAGTTTTTTGTTTGTTTTGTTTTGTTTTGTTTTGTTTCGTTTTGTTTTGTTTTTGAGACGGAGTCTCACTCCCTCACCCAGGAAGAAGTGCAGTGGTGCCATCTTGGCTCACTGCAATCTCTGCCTCCCAGGTTCAAGCAATTCTCCTGTCTCAACCTCCCAAGTAGCTAGGACTACAGGCACCCACCACCATGCTTGGCTAATTTTTGTATTTTTAGTAAAGATGGGGTTTCACCATGTTGGCCAGGGTGGTCTCAAACTCCTGACCTCAGGTGATCTGTCCCCCCACAGCCTCCCAAAGTGCTGGAATTATAGGCCTCAGGTGAGCCACCACTCCTGGCCCCCAGTGTTAAGGGAGAAAAGGGTTAAATTCAGTACAAGCGCTTCAGGCTCTTCAACTGTTATGAAACCTATGCACCGGTGTCCAACTTTTATACCCAGCAAGAGGCTGATAATGGAATTTTGCTGAAACAAAATCATTGTTTTCGTCACAGCTATCATCCGGTCTACTGGAGTCCAGTTTCTTTTTACTTTGGCCTCTTGCCCTTTGTCCTTATGATGATTCAGATTCTCCTGCCGCTGGATTCTGTCTGATCTGCTTTGAAACCTTTGATCATGTGGGATGTGTCAGTGGCACCTGGTTTCTACCTGACAGGGTATAGCTTGTGTGTTCTGGAGGTGCTGGTGACTGGCAGCTCTTAGTGGAACTTCTCACTTGTGGATTCACCCTCCCTGAAGAGCACCACCTTGCCCAAGGTCACACTCCCTTCCAGGGTCCACCCACCCCCAGTGATGGTCAGTGTCGAGTATTGATATGATTTGGCTGTGTCCCTACCCAAATCTCATCTTGAACTGTAATTCCCATAATCCCCAAGTGTCATGGGAAGGACCCACTGGGAGGTAATTGAATCATGGGAGCAGTTACCCCATGCTGCTGTTCTTGTGATTGTGAGTGAGTTCTCATGAGATCTGATGGTTTTATAAGGGGCTCTTGCCCGCCTTTTGCTCAGCACTTCTCCTTGCTGCTGCCATGTGAAGAAAGGCATGTTTGCTTCCCCTTCCACCATGATTTTAAGTTTCCTGAGGCCTCCCCAACCATGCTGAACTGTGAGTCAATTAAACCTCTTTCCTTTATAAATTACCCAGCCTCAGGTATGTCTTTTTTTAGCAGCATAAGAATGGACTAATACAGGTATAAAGCCCCAACCACCTCCTTCAATGTGAGATGACTCTGAAGGGTTGCCCCAGCTCAGGAGCCCCTGTGTGGGGTTGGCTGAGGCCTTTGTTGCAACTGCCTCACAGTTCAACTTCTCTCTGCTGGGTTCAGCTGCCTTCTCTCTCCGACAGGTGTTGATCCTTAGAGCATTCCCCAGTAAACTTCCTGTATGCAAGCTGCATCCTGGAGTCTGATTCTTTCTACAGTTCTTAGACTTAATGCATAAAAATGCAAGGTGTCCAGTTAAATTTGAATTTCAGATAAACAATGAATAACTTTGTGGTATGAGTATGCTCCAAATACTATACAAGACAGTATACTAAAAAATTACGTGCTGTTTTTCAGAAATTTAAATTTAACTGGGCACCTCACATTTTATGTGGCAACCCTACTTTTTAGGGAGCCCAAGCTGGGTCATGAAATGATCCTTCGTGGCCCTCACAGGCTGTGGAAGAGGAGCCCTGTGGTTTCTATGGCAATGAAAGGGCACAAAGGTTATCGTAGGCACGAGCACCAGGGACACTTCAAGATCAATGGAACACCCCATCTGGAGAATGGGTTGAGGACCGGTATTACTGGTGGGGCTGAATGATTCTCAGTGGTGGAGGTGAAACTGAACAGCTCTCCAAGGAGAAAGCTCCCACACTGCCCATGTGAAGGCAACCACCTCTGGTGAGGCCACCAGGAGAGCAGAGCATGAGCACCCAGGGGCCAAAATCATGGCCCCACCATGACAGTCATGAGGGTAGACTGCCCACTTCCTGCCCAGGAGTTGGGGAGCCCACTCTTACTGAATAGGGGGCTCAAAGCAAAATCACACCCACCCCTTTGCTCAAAGCAGTTATAGCCCTTTTCAATGATAAGGATTGAGCTTTCAGTGCTGAAATAAATCTGTTTTAGTAACCAAGAATGACGAATAATTATAGAATCAAGTCACAATGGTGTGATGAAGGGACCTTAGTTGGCCTTTGGTAAGAAAAAAGTTTCAACATGACATTATCAAGGGGCAGTTATTGGAAGGAATAAAACCACTTTATGCTTATGTCCAATGAGTTATATGCTCAATAAATAAGTTACTATTATTATTATCATGTCAAAGGGCTTTTAGGCCTGAGAAACTAAGTTTTCTAATATCCTAAGCAAATATGCCTGCTAGTAACGCTTACCAGAGATAAAGGAGAAAAGATCATAACTTGGAAAAGACCTCGGTCCTTACTCCTTGGCGAGGCCACCCCCTCTTCCTGCCCTCTCAGCCTGTTCCCACTGCACCAGCTCTGGGAGTCAGGGAGGGGAGTGGCTTTTGGACCAAAAATGTACTCAGGTCTTCCTAAAGAGCTTGCCTCACCCTATTGTTTCTTCAAATTCTTCTCACCCACACCCAGCGCTGCAAGTCACTACCAGCGTGGCTCTCTTGGGGACATTGGTGACCTGGTTGGTTCATGCCTTTTATACTGGTTCGACTCTTCCTCGACCACTTGGCAGTGCCAGAAGCAGCTGTCTGCCCACTTCTTCTGATGCTCCTCCTGTGGGGGGACAGGACCTCCTGCCTCTCCCAACACCCACTTTCTCTGTTGATTACCTACCTCCTCTTTCCACCTTGGGGAAGGTACTCATTCCCTAGAATGCCATTCTCAGTTTTCTTTCATTATTTGTGTTTTTCTGTGTGTGATACTTTATTTTTAATAGACTTTTTGCATATCAGCTTTATTTCAGTGTAACTTACCTGCCATAAAATTCATTTTTTTAAAATGTTTGATTCAGCAGCTTTTAATAAAGTCACACAGCTGTGCAACTACTGTGGCTGTGGGTGTGAGTGACTGGGTTTGCTGGAGCCAGGGCGAGTGTAGTGAAGGGGGCATCCCAGGTCTCCCGAGGGGGCAGCCCCGCCTCCACGATCTTGGCTGAGATCGGCCAAAAGAGTGTGCGATGTACGTGAAGACAGATTCTGCCCTCAGCCCTCAGGTGGCATCATAGCGCGTGTGTTCAAGTAACACTTACTTTACTTAATAATGGTCCCAGAGCTCAAGAATACTGCACCTAATTTATAAATTCAACTTTATCGTAAGTATGTATGTATAGAAAAAAACCATAGTAATACAGGATTAGGTACTATCCATGGTTCCAGGCTTCACTGGGTGTCTTGGAATGTATCTCCTCTGGATAAAAGGGGACTACTATATGTTTTATTTCTCTTTTGAGGTTTTTTTTGTTTGTTCGTGTTTTGTTTTTTGAGACAGGGTCTTGCTCTGTCATCCAGTCTGGAGTGCAGTGGTGCAATCTCAGCTCACTGCAACCTCCACCTCCCAGGTTCAATCGATTCTCCTG
The DNA here is from genome assembly GCF_006542625.1 of Nomascus leucogenys. NCBI lineage: Eukaryota > Metazoa > Chordata > Mammalia > Primates > Hylobatidae > Nomascus > Nomascus leucogenys. The sequence goes on along the minus strand of NC_044389.1, from coordinate 3,618,809 downwards.
CCTCAGCCTCCTGAGTAAGTGGGACCACAGTTGCACCCTATCATGCCCAGCTAATTTTTGCATTTTTAGTAGAGACGGGGTATCACCATGTTACCCAAGCTGGTCTCGAACTCCTGCCCTCAAATGATCTGTCTGCCTCGGCCTCCCAGAGTGCTGGGATTACAGGCCTGAGCCCCTGTACCCAGCCTGTTTTGAATTTTGAATCTGTGGGTGGTGATGAGCCTAGCTGAAATTCAAGAGTTCCAGTGAAATGAGAGAAGAGAACAGATGCGTAGGACAACTAGCAGACTCTACTACCATAATAACTCAAAGGCAAAACTCTGTCTCTTGCTGTACCAGTCAGGGTCCAGCCAGGCAAACAGAATCAGTAGGACACACACTCTCAAACCCACGCATCCCTAGGGACTGATCATGAGGAACTGTCTGGCTAAGAACATCAGAAATCTTTAGGGCGGGCTTCAAGAAGGCAAGATCAGAAGCAGGCAGGGCTCCACAGACACAAGCAGAAGCTCATGTCTGGAGAAGGCTGAAGCTGTCTTTAAAGGCTTTGCAAGTTATGCCCATCCAGGGTAGTCTCCGTAACTTAACGCCAGCTGATCAGGGGCTTGAAGCACATCTGTGAAGTTCCTTCACAGCAGCATCTACATGAGTGGCTGAGTAACCGGGAAGAAGGGTGTGTGTGCTACACAGGGCTACTGCTTCTTTTCCATCCTCACAATCTCCTAAAAGCATGTCGTTTATGGCCCACCCTGTCTGAAAACATACAGGAGAGGGAATTCTAAGAAATGCAATTCAGTACAGTAGTGTATCACAAAGCCATCACACCTGTGGTCCCAAATGGAGAAGTCCCATAAAAGTCCCTAGTTGGCCCAACTCAAGTCATATGACCAGCCCAAGTTCAACCACTGTTGCCAGGGGAAGGGGTAGAAAGATTGGGCTGAACCATGTGACTGTCTCATGACTAGAAGGGGGAGGATACCATGATGGGTGGCCCCATAGCAGCACCTGATTGGGATGGGGAAGGAGGAGAACCCCAAAAGAATTGGGGATACTGAAAACCTAACACAACCTATATCATCATCTTGGATGCCCCATAGGACTGAGCACCATGCTTAGTGCTTAGAAGGTCTTCAGAAAGCACAGCTGGCAACTGAGGTTAGAACTCAAGTGAGACCCATGGATTATATTAGCTCGACCATTTGTCCACTCACTGCCATTGGCTGGACCCGGCCAAGACCCAAGAGAAGAGCAGTCCAGGAGGTTCCCACTGACACTTTGGTTCCTGCACATCAGGAATGGCTTCTCAGCAGCCAGGGCCTTTCCAATGTTCAGAAACAGTTGTTACTTGCCGAGACATGTTACATATCTCCACCGCAGACTGCCGCTTGTTCACGCTCAGTTTCCTCCGGAAATCTCCGGCAAACACCATCTGGCTGCAGCGGGGGACTGAGCCCTGGTCTTTTGTTGCTCCACGGCCTCCTACTCAGGGGATTTCACCCCTCCTCATGGCCCCCAAGGAGAAGGCCCTCCAGGTCTGTGGGCCCCATTTGGCAAAGGTGGCCAGTGTGTGCCCCGAGTCCCGGCGGCATCATCCCCTTGATAAATCTCGGTCGGGGAAATGGTGCCTAGCTGTTAACCCATCAAGGTTTCATGATCCTTTTCATCTGTGCAGTTCCAGCAGGGAGAGGAGCTGTCACTGTGTATGAGCCTAGTCTCATCCTCCACGATGTTGTCAACTCCCTGGCAGGAGAAGCGATGTTGCATCCTGCCTGTATGTTTCCTCCATGCCTAGGACGGTAGTTTGATTTTGAAGGGCACCAGGTAAATGTTTGCTGATGACTATTAAATGAAGAAGGAAATGATTTTCCAGCCATCATGGGAGGAGGTCAGGAGGGGCTGGACTCCGCTTCCCTTTAATCAGAGTCAATAACTGAGCTGAAGTTCTAGCCTGCAATGCACAGCACTCATGCAAGGTGGGTTGGTGGTGCTAGTGGCATGACTTCTCCCGTTGGATGTTCTTTGCAAGCCCCCTGTCCTTTTCTTTTGATATACTTACTGGAGGAGTTTGTAATTACTTATACCACATGCCTTTCATTCTAGCTCTCTCTCCTCCTAGACTATAAATTCTGTAGGAATTGGGACAGGGCCTCCTCACCTGGCCCACAGCAGGCACTCAGTAAAGAAGTGCTGAATGAATGAACACATTCTTCATGTCATCTGGCGAGCATATTTAATTAAAAATATCAGTGCTTTCTAGGAAGACAAATGAGCTCTGCCACCATCTTTTTCATGTGAAATTCTAGTTCTGATTCTGACTTTAAACCGGTAGTGTTTATTGAGTACTTGCTATGTGCCAAGCGTTGTTCTACACTTTTCCCTGGTATACTTAAAAAAAAAAAAAATCCTCCTGGCTGCGTTTGGAGTATACAGTAAAGAACAAAACACACTCACAGCATCCCTGCTGGAATGCTCACTTTACAGCTGAGGAAACAGAAGCTCAAGGAGCTCAAGTACTTGCTCGAGGCCATGCCGCTGGTAAGAGGTGGAGACACCTAAGAATGAAACGGATCTGCCCCTTCCTTTGTGTCTAGACCAACAATGCAATAAAGTGAGTCTACCAACTCACAGCAAGGCCATGGGTAGAGGTCTTGAAAGGCACCACGGAGCCCAGAGCTGAGCTGACTCTTCAAATTCATCACTCTGATATTTCACTTCCTGTATGAACCACCCAGCAACATTCCTAAACTCCCCCTTTCTTAAAAAAAAAAAAAAAAAGTTCTACATATACTTGCCAAATGACCCAGCAATCCCACTAATGGGTGTTTACCCCCAAATAAATGAAAACATATGTCCTCACAAAGTTCACTGCAGCTTTATTCTTAATAGCTAAAAACTGGAAACAATCTAAACATCCATCTACTGGTGAAAGGATATTCAAATTGCAGTGCGCCCATATAAGGAAATAGGACTCAATAGCAAAAAGAAATCAGCTGCTGATATGCACAGCAATGTGGATGAGCCTCAAAGGCGTCCCCTGTGTGAAACAAGCCAGACACAAGAGACTCTATAAAGTATGTACTTCCATTTATACGATATTCTGGGAAAGGTAACCTACAGGGCCAGAAAACAGATCAACGGTTGCCAGGGGCTGGAGGTTGGGGGGTGGAAGGTTCATTGCAAAGGGTCACAGGAAGCTTTTTTTCTTCCTTGGGACAGGATCTTGTTATGTTTCGCAGGCTGGTCTTGAACTCCTGGCCTCAGGCGATCCTCTCCCCTCGGCCTCCCAAAATGGTGGGATGACGGGCATGAGCCATGGCTCCTGGCCAAGGAAACTTTTTTATGGGGTGGAGAGAAGGGGCTGAAAATTTGATTGCAGTGGTGGCACTATATTTGTTGCCAAATTGTACACTAAAAAGGATGAATTTTATTATGTGTAAGTTAGACCTCAGTAAACCTGATTCTTGTTAAAAGTAATTTTTAAGATCTTTTATTCCAATGTATAAACTTGGTTCTTCTATTCCTTTCCTTATAAATCCAAGCAATAGTTTCATTCTTTAAAAATGCATAATGTAAAAATAGCATTAGGAAAGCTGCCTTGATATATGGATACTAAATGCATCCCACTGGGCAACTTCAGCAAACCGCTGGGTCTTCCACCACAGTTAAAATAGCTCCTGCTGTCCCCGGGGCAGGAGTGGCTTAAGAAAGCATTTAATCCAGGAGTGCGTGTCTGGAGCGTTGTGTTAATCAGATTCCATATGACTGAATGACCTTTGTTTTCCCTCTGGTGGAATCGTGAGCATTTGGGAAAACCGGTTTACTTTTAGTGAGTGTTGCAGGGTGCAAATGAAACTGTATTCAACCTAGGATTCAACTGGGAGAAAAACAGGAGAAAGGCCACAGGATTTGTGCAAGGACAGCGGGTCAGTGTCAGGGGCTAGGTGACTGGGGAGAAAGTGTGCTGTCCCCTCTGAGTTTCCTCCCCCAAACCTCGGCCTCCCCTCTTGGGGACCCATGCCATGGCCCCGGGCAACAGAGGCAGCAACACAAATAAATAGAAGAACTGTTTCATTAAAACCTCCTCCAGACAAGGCCAGATCTGGATGCAGTCTTCTGTGACCTCTGGGCGAGAGGAGGTGGTGTGTTAAAGACAGGATTACCCCTGAGGCCAGTCTCTGCAGCGGGACAGGGACAGGGCAGCCAAAGGTCAGCCAGGGCAGCTTCCAGCTGGAGGGGGATGGCAGGCCTCAGCGGCACCAGCAGCTTCCCAAGGAGAGGAAGCAGCTGCAGCTGGCTCAGGCAGGAGCCTGGTGCGTACCCGGAGGTAGCAAGCTCACTCAAACCCCTGGGCCATATGATGAGCTGGGGAGAAACTGAGGCAGCCTGAGATTCCTGCAAAGTGGGTAGGTCCAGAGTCACACAAAAAACTGCTTTCTTACTGTGATATGTATCCCTCCCCAGCTGGTGTGTGGCTGGGGATGGCACAGGCCACAGGCACAACTTTTAAGTAACTGGATTCTGTGCTGCAAAACATGGATGTGCAGCCACATGGCACCTCCCATCCTCCAAAATTCCCACCTGCATTACATACAAATCTCCTTAAAGATTTCTGTGTATGTCTTCCTGCCTTGGCATGAATTTCCCAGGAGCTCTGGTGCATAGCAACCGAATTAGCATCCAGGCCTGCTTAATTAATAAAATGAACCTGCATACGTCTGCAATCCTTTCAAACAATTTCAGCATTTCTCTCATTTCTACATGGAATTCATCCTGTTAGCACAAAAAACCACGGTGCACCAAATGCTTGTTTTAACCTTTAAAGGAAAAATTCTTTAAAAATACAGGTTGTTTCGGCTGAGACCTTTCAGGAATTTCTTCTTCTGAACTGTGCTCACTCTGCTCGGTATCTGGGAAACCCCAGGCCTAGCACGAAATAGAGGCCTAATATTTGCTGAATAAACTGTGACCTTGAGTCTGTTGCTTAATCTCTCCCCGAGCCTTAATTTTGCCATCTTTAAATAAAGAGAATAACGCCACTCCTGTAGGACTGAAGTGAAGATAGACACAATATATGTAAAACATGCAATACATTGTAGCTGTGAAGACATTTAGCACTTTACATGTCAAAAACCACTGAAAAGGAATAGAGACCTGCCTGTTCATCCCAGACCTGCCAGCAAATTGTTGGTTGACCTTCAGAACATCCCCAATCTTTCTATCTTGTGGTAGAGACACTGACACCGGTGCCTTCAGGATTTTTCTCTAACATTACATGAGATTATCCAGGTAACAGCAGGTTGAAAATTAGGAATTGTTATTCAATTTCTATAGCTCTGGGATCAGTGTGCTTCCTCCATAGTTAAACTTTCCTTGCTCTGGGAACTGACCCTTCTTAGCTATCAAATTGATCCATGTTTCTGTAAGAGCTCACCTTGGTCCATCTATACATTTCATCTCCACCTGAGTTCAGCGCGAGCACTGCCAAACCCCGCCAGGGTCTCACAGCCCTCCTGAGAAACACAAACATGCCCGTGTTCATAAATAAACACTGTGGTCCTTCTTGCTTTTTTTTCCTAGGAATTGCTACACACGCGTTCCCTTTTCTGCACCTCAGTCTGTGGAGGCAGGGCTGTATTTATTTATTTATTTATTTTGCTTGTCCATTCTCGTTGGAGGCTGTTTCCCTCTCGTCATCTTTTGGAGCTGTCACCCTTTGTAGATCATTCTTATTAAGCATTAACTTAGTGAATGGATGAGCATCACTTGGGAACAGCTCTGGGATATTACAAAACAAAGCAGTCAGTGCAAACATCTGCAAAACTTGGCAATCCACTGTGGTTTCAATGAGCTAGAGGCCAAGTCCTTGACAGGCCTTGAGGTCCTAAGAGAACGCTGCACAGGAAAGATTTATTTGGGGAAAGGGCGAGAAATGTCACTTTGCACTTCAGGTATGAGGTGGAGGCGGTCAGCGTTTGCAAGCATAAGTCATTGTCTAATCTTAGCCTTTATGGGTGTTGGCTAAGCTGCCCTCATCCCCATTCCAACAAGTCCTTGTAATGGCTTTGAAAGAAGCTTAAAATCCAGGATCACTTCTGGAAGGAGATTTGAGGAGCAGGTGCCATCTCTGGGCCGGGCTCCCTAAATCGCCGGGTTCCAGAGCCTGTCCTCCCACCACCTCCCACTCTGCACAATCGAGTCCCTCTGAGGCCAACCAACGCTCTGGGCTGCAGCTTTGGCACCTCTTCTGAGGCGACTGGCCAGGTTGGGCTGTCGCAGTTGGGAAGCCCTGACGTACACCATCAGCCTGCTTCCCCAGCCAGCAGCCACTGAGGCCTCCTGTGCCCACTGACAAGCAGTGGCGTTTCAGCGAGTGAGCCGGCTGAGCCTCCTCCTGAAGTCCCCAGCAGTGCAACGGACACTCGCCTGTTTCCAGAGCATGACTTTGCTTCTTGCTGCCTCGCATCCTCATTCATTGCAGGGAGGGCAAGCAGGCCCCTTTCCCAGCAATTCCTGGATTCTCCACAGAAACTCCACAGTGATGCTGCTTGGGTTTCATGAAGGGGATGCTGGTATTTGGACCTTTCTTCTTCCCCTGGGCTTTTAAGGCAATGTCTCATGCTTCTAAGATCATTTTCCTCTGAAGGTTGGACCTTGAGATATCGGATCCCCATTTATGATCATGGATAAAACATTCCCTCCAGTTTCAGAGTATGTACTTCAGAGCTGAGCAATGTTTTCTGTACTTTGTAAAATCCCATATGCATTGAATAGCTAATATTTAGCCATCACTACAGGGCCACACGGTGACTTTCCTGGGCTGTAGGCAATTTTGCTTTCACGGGCTTCTTCCTCTGTTCATTAAATAAAGACATATTTGTATTTGGAAGGGGTGCCAGTGCGATTTTTTTACATGGATATACTGCCATAGTAGTGAAGTCTGGACTCGGTACATCTATCACATCAGTACTTTGTACCCATTCAATAGATATTGTTTTTATGACCGTGTTGATGTAAGACAAATATAATTCAAGGTGGGTTTATTATTATTATTATTGTATCATATTCATCATTTTCTTCTGATTTTAAGGAAAAATAAAAAACACTTTTTGTTTTGTTTTTGTTTCTTTTGAGACAGAGTCTTGCTCTGTCGCACAGGCTGGAGTGCAGTGGTGCGATCTCGGCTCACTGCAAGCTCCACCTCCTGGGTTGAAGTGATTCTCCTGCCTCAGCCTCCCGAGTAGCTGGGACTGCAGGCATGTGCCACCACACCTGGTTAATTTTTGTATGAAAAATAAAAAACACTTTTGGGGGCCCTAAAATTGTCGTGGGTCCTGGGCACTTTGCCCACTGAGTCTGCGGGGTGAGTCAGCCCCTCGTAGAGGTCTTGGATTTGGTCTTGCAGCCTCACCAGGAGCCCAGAGGTTCTCAGTACCTGCACTGCAGCACCCAGCTGGTTGCAGTTTTCTGTTCCCATTAGCAATATCCCATGGCTAGGGTTCATGTCTGATTATCTTTGAATCCCATCCTCACTTTTATACCTTCTGTAGATTTTCAACAAAAGTTTGTGGAATTAAATTGAAGTTCTAAGATAAAATTTCACAGCCACATCCCAGGAAGGTTTGGGAAGTCAGCTAATGTCACTAACCAGGGGCCACATGCACACACTGCCGTGAGATCATCCAGAAGACAAACGATGGTGCCGGTTCCTTCACAACCACGTGGTGGAGACACATCAGGGGAAAAACCTTCTTCTGCTTAGGCCGCGGATCTGGAGCCATCAGCCTTTCCCTGACCCCCAACTGCAAGTTCCTTCATCTTTGTTCTTTGTTTGTTTTTTGCTTGTGAATTAAGGTGATAATAATAACAGCAATCTTGTTAAAAAGAGGATTGATGTGAAGATATTAGGACACCACCTGGGACACACAGAATATTCAAGATGTTCGTTCACTATTTTCAGTAGTATAATCTTGTCCTGTATCCGTGTTGAATTATCACCTACATCTTAATGGCTATATTTCCAGAAATTTCTGCAATCAGCTAATATAGTGTGTGTTCAAAACTGAACTCCTTTTCTTATACTGAAACACATAAGGTGTGTCCTTTTCACCTATGCTGTTAGCTGTTTGAGGGCTGAGGCTGTGCCTCTTATTTTTGTTCTCTCAGAGCCTAGTAAATTCCATTTATGGGGGCAGGTGTGACACAGATGCACCGTGAGGCTCCCAAGGGACTGTAGCCTGAAGGATGTTAAGTGGTGGATTTAACCAGAGAAGTGAAGTGGTGTTTGGGCTCATAGCTGATGGGTTCAGCTCAAAATTCTATGGATAGAGGCTTTCCCACCAAGCTATAGCGTATCTACCCCTTTGCTGCCTCAGGGACTTGCCGTGAAGAGACAGGTGCAGGCTGGGGCAGCGGATGTAAATCTGGAAGCAAACTTTCTGCAGCACCTATTGGAGCCACACACAAACTGTTCTAAGAGCAAACTTGGAACTTCTGCAGAAATAAAAACTATGGACATCTTGATATGGTAGAATAACATTTTTGAGATTTTAATGAAGATAGTATTAACTGGTTTGGAAAATCTCTCCTGGTAAATCTTCCTTCTTTTCTCTCCCCCGCTCTGCTTTGCCTCAGGGTGAGACAGCGCAGCTGTGAAAATCTAGAAGGCAGAGGGGAGCTGCCTCTACCTTGGCTTCCCGAAGCCTCGACCCACTAAGCTATCGTCAGGTGCCTCCAAGGCAAACCGGAAAGTATAGGAAGTTTCTCTCAGGGAAAAACCTCAAGAATGGAAAAGAACTTCCTCCACTGGTGTCTAGAAAAAACATGCTCCTCAAGACTGGGAATTAAATCCCAGGGAAGCTGGCTGAGGGGGATCCTGAACATTTTCCTGGACAGAGTCCTGAGAAGTCAAGACCCCGGAGAGGGTTTGCAGGTGGTGCTGAGCCTCAGGGGAGCAGCGGAAAGAACATCACCTCTGCATCTCGGTGCAGGGCAAAGAGAGCCTCGTGCCTGTGGACAGGCTCAGCAGATGCCCCAGTGGGGGCCTCGATGGACACATGACGCTGGGACCACGTTTCCTCCAACCTCCTTGACACAACACTGGTCAAATTCCTGCAGCTACGACATCACCCTGGGAAAAATGGGGATCGGAATCCCTGGATAAATGGAAAATGTGTATCTTTCAGTCAGGTAGAATAGCACCTTGAAACAGAAGTTAACTTACAGAAAAAAATGGGAAAAATCCTGTTTCTAACTCTATTGAATTTGTGGATGAGACTCATTTTGGCCACAATAATGAAGACCCATGCCAAAGATGTGAGCCCCAGCAGAGACAATCCTTCGGGATGGCCAGTGGCCTGGGACCGGAAGAGGACGTAGTACCTCCACGGATGACCGAAGAGTCCTTTTGATCACATTGCCTGAGTCTCTTGTGAACAAGAATAAGAACTTGCAAAAACTCCTATAGTAAATGATAGAGATGTACTTCTCTTTCCAAAGTACCCATCATTTCAAACAAATTCTCTTGGCAACTTGATAAAGATTTGAGTTGAAGAAGCCCTCCAAGATTGCTTTATCTATAACAGTCAGGACTGGGTGAATGCTATCTGGCTACTAGAGTCAAGATTTTGGGGCCCAATGTAGGTACAACCAAATGAGCACTCTCTCTATGTGATGAAGAATGCTGCCCCAGCCTGGCTTATTTCTGATTCATTTTGTTGCTGGGCACATACCAGGTGCTCAGTAAATACCCACTGAATGAATGAATGAATGAATGAAGCCTCCTTGGTTGCCCTGGGCCAATGAAGTCTGAGCCTCTCCGGAGCCCTTTGTTGCTCCAGGGCAGTAGAATTGCTTCTCGATTGGCAGGGCCTCAGGCAGCCAAGCTGCTGTTGACGATTCTGGCCCAGGTATACTCAGATGTTACAGAGGACTAGGGCTGGATGGCGTCCTTCTGGGCTGAGTCAAACAGTGCCTCATTTTATAAGTGACTAGAGCACAGGTATATCCCCAGCACAATGCCTGGCTCACGTTAGGCGCTAAACAAATGTTTGATGAATTACATGGTCATGTGCTAAAATCATGCCAGATGAACCTGATGGCTGAATGAATGAATGAATGAATGCAGAAAAAACTTCACATAGTCAAGGGGCAGTGGGTTGGCAATCTCTGATCTGGGCTACTTTTCACAAGGTGCTTACATTTTTAAAAATTCCCATTTCTGAAGTTTTTGAATTTCCAGTGGGAAACTCTATGTCAAGCAAGCCAGCCTGGCTCGGACTCCCAGGTGCTCAGGCCAGAGCACAGGCTGGTTCCCCGGCGCGGGGCTGTCCTCCGCTCCACCATGCACTAAGGTGCAAAAAATGGGATGGTGAGGAGATGGGAGGAGTCTCTGATTATGCTCTAGAGATGCCTGAAGGTCGGAGAAGAATCCTGGAGCTCAGCAAACAAAATGCAGCCTAGCAGATACTGCAGGCTGAGGTGGCTGCTCCTTCAAGTTCGCTGGGGGGCTGGAAGAGGGATCCTGTTGGTCTTCCGGGCCAGTCCCTGGGGACTGGGATGATGCACGGGTGCCCCCTGGTGGTCTTCTCGCCAAACTGCGGGCTCTGAATGCAGGGGGGTCTCTGGCTGGGGAGTGGCCCGTCCACCCAGAGGAGCAGCATCACCTGTTAGGGAAAGAAAAGAATCAATCAGGGGCAGAGGAGCCAGAGCGCCTTAATTAAGTGCCTGACATTGTGGAATGTCTTCTTAGTAAGTCTATGCCCGGTTAGTCTATGTGGATTGATTTTGTGATTACATCTTGAAGTCCGGCCGCCAGGAGCCTTGATAAAATCTTTACATCTACATTAATCAGGAAAACCAGGTAGGGCCCTCGGAGTACTTTCCAGATGTGTCCAGCAGATGAAGCCCTCCACGAAGATCAGTGTTCTCGGGGTCGTCATGAATTGTCAGATCCAGTAGCCAAAAGGGGCTGAGCAGCAAGAGTCGGGGAAGGAGATCAGGGGTGGGGCCGGCGTGGACATTTGGAGAACTTGCCGAGAACCCAGCAAATCCAGGCTCTGTGGAGGGGCCACAGGCCTTCATCCCTGAGCCTTCAGCAGAGGGTCGCCCCCTCCCTCGAGAGTGGAGAGATGGGGTCCACACGCAGGCCACTGCCAGCTGACACTGAAGAATCTTCAGGATTCTCCCAGAGAACTGGGAATTATTTCACATATTAGAACTTATCCTTAGGGGGAAAACCAAGGCTCTTTTCATCCCCATATGCAGACGAATCATCCCATGAAGTAATATGTCTTTTAAACGTGTATGTACCAGGTTATGTGTTAATATGATCTATTTAACCAAAGGGATGTTAGAAAGCAGGGAATTGCATGGTTCACAGGTAGATAAGACATGTAGGTAGATGATGTCTCTCACCAAAAACCACCTGGATTCAGGATAATAATGATAACCAAGAGTGGTGGCCTATCGTCCCAGCTACTCTGGAGGCTGAGCCCAGAAGTTCAAAACCAGCTGAGCAACATAGAGAGATCCTATCTTGGAAAGGAAACACACACACACACACACACACACACACACACAACAAAAAAAACCCAAAAACTATTTCATACATTGAGTCCTCTTCAAGAATCTGGAGAAGGAAACACTTAATCCAGAGCCCAAACGATCATAGAGTTTGAACTGCTTCATCATAAAATTACAGCTTATGCCCCTACGGGTTCTTTTGCTTGTGCCTCTACAAGTGACTAAAACAGCTGTTTAAATATTGTGGCTGCTTATTTTTGCAAAGGCAAATGGCAGTCTTAAAAGCATGAGTTAAGCGTGCTCCACTTACAATAATCACACACCCATTCAATGGGTGACAAAGCTGAGGCTCTTAGGATGTTGCTGTGTGTTTCACGATAACTGCAATGAGGAAAGACAAAGCGAATCTAGCGTCCCTACATCCTTTCACAGGGAGAATGCTTCCCTGGTGCCCCCTGAATGCACGGCCACAGCAAGCGTACTTTCTTCCGGCTTCTTGGAAAAGACAGGCCGCGAGAAGTGATTTCTGAGAAAAGCAATACCCCTCAATGAAAAACTGGTCATAAAACATAAAAGAAGAACTGCCCTCCTCTCACCAACAGTAATGTGCCTTCTACTGTATCCTGCCTTCTAGAGGCTTCAAATGGTAAAAGAGCCGAATTTGAAACATTTGCTGCATTAAGGCAAAATTGAGCTTAGCCAGGATCTTTATGGCTCTTATAAATATTTATACTTAATAACATCTGGGCCTGAGCTTTAGTTTCTAAGCTCGCATTTGCTCAACAAGGCTAGTTGTGTGTGTGTGTGTGTGTGTGTGTGTGTAAATGAGAAATGAGAAACGAGGTTCGGGAAGATACCTTTAGTTTGCTATTTTTGTTTTTATATTCGTTTCTCTTAGCATATCTCATAAAAGCCAAGCTAGGGTCGGTTTGATTTATTCATTTTACTACTAATCAAGAGGCACGAAGTGAAGGAGGATGGGAAAAAAGGGCGAATGGAAGGTGGGAGCTCTCTTAGGACCAGCTCACACAGCTGAGAGTTGCGCAAGTATCTGCAAATGTCAGGCCCCCAAATCTACTTTTGCCTGAATTATATGATTGGCTGTCCCAGAGGTCCTGAATTTCCTCTAAATAATTGCATAATGTTCTCACTTTGTTTTAGCTAAGACGGCTTAGTCATGAGAATCAAATAAATGTTGTTGAGCTCTTCATGTTTTCCAAAAGCTTTTCAAGGACTTGATTTATTATTTTTGGGTAGGTCGAGATCAGCCACGTTTGCATAGCCAGAGAGCAATTATGTCTTTTGAACTTAAAGGACAAATATGAGTGAATGCAAATGAAGTCAGCCCTCAATTTTCTGCACTAGGAAAAGCAAGACCATTCGAAAAATCACTGGTATTTGGTTTGGAAATGGGTCTGTGCTTTTAATCAAATCCAATACTTTTTAATTTTGTGGACATTCACTTGCAGGAGGGAAAGGAACCTTGCTTTGAAGCACTGACTTGGAGCTCGGAAGCGCTTTTCTTCTCTCCTCTTCTCTTGTTTCTCAATGAACAAGAAGGGGAGAAGAAGGCTTCCTTGCCAGCTTCAAAGATTTTAGGGAAAGCTGTACTGCCCTTGTAAATAGCTCTGCTGCAAAAACGGCAGTACAATTCATTTTGCAAGGGGCTCCCCAGCAAGGATGAATGTTGCAGAAAAAGCAAGTGAATACTAGAAGATCTATATGTCAGTAAAGCAAGGAATTAAAATGTTAGTGTTTCCTGCAGAAAGAGTGAGCTGTCAACTTGGAAAATAATTAAATGGTAAGTGCTGTCAAAGAATTTGAAAGATTTGCCTGAGGTAAACCAAAATGCAGATAATTGATGCATACAATAACACAGCAGATACACGCGGCTAGATGCCAGGGAGGATATTTTGACATATACAAGGGAAGTGACTAGTTCAAGATCACTTGGGAATTAAATTCCGCAGCTTATCTCCTGTGACTGTAGTCCCCTGGCCGCCAGCACTGACGTTCCATTGCCTTGTATTGTTGCACAAGCATTTAGCTTTGTTTTCTGTTCATCAGTGCAAGTGTGATGCTACCAATTCCATTCTTAGCATTAGACTTTTCTGACTCTAAGCTCCCTCTGGGTGTCAACATCGTCTCCCTTGAAAGCAGAGATAAGCCTCTACTGTGTTATTAGAAGCAAAGGGTTTGAGGAAATGTTTTTCCCCACCCTCAGCTCATCCTCCAACATGTGATGGAAAGTGAGAGTGAAACAGAAGATAAATGTCCTCCTCCTTGACTTGGAAGTCGGTTTTTGTCCAAAGGTAGAAGTCTTTGGAATGAGATAGCAGGTAGAATTACACCTCATTTTCCTAACGATACAGGCACTATAATAACCTTGGAAAAGTAATCCTCAACACGATACCCATAGGAATATTTCTAATAAGTAATTTGAAATCATATAACATTCCTGCTGTGGCGCAGTGCAAGGGAACCGTGAGGAGATTAGATTTATTTTCTCATGTTTTTCTAAATGAGGCCGAGAGGCAGGAAAAGGGGCATCGCCTATTTAATACTAATACTCTGACATTGTGTGACTATGTTCTCAGGCCCAGATCCAAACGGTGCTCTGGCTGAGAGAAACCAAAGCTGAAAGCTGAGAACCATCAATCTCTGAAGCTGAGCTTTTTCAGATGCTTTCTGAAAATTGAGTATGCACATGATGGCTGGTGCATCCTGCGATTTCTAAAGGCTGGGGACTCCGGGAATGCGCTGATGAAAAGCAATCCCAGAAGGAATCGACAAAACCGAGTCTTTGAAACAGAGACTCAGATTTCAGGGGTAAAACAAATGATTGTGTTTAATATAGAAGAAAGCAAATGCTACTTTAATTTGTTAGTTTCACAAAAATTCATTATGCCAGAAGGAAAAAGGGATAGAAAAGATTTCTAGTCTAGCATTTTAAGTATAACAAAAATAAAATTTGTAAAATATGAGTACAAAGTATCAGGTGGAGGAAAGAGTTACATGAACAGTTTTCACCTTTAAGTCTTGACTATTCTGTTGGGCGTGCTCACTTAGAACAATAGCTACCATTTTGGGGCACTTGCTAGAGATCAGACACTAAATTAAGTACGTACTTGATGAGCATTATCTTGATTAATCCTCATGACAATCCTGTGAGGCAAGGGTTAGTATTCCCATTTTCTAAATAGGAAAATTGAGATTCAAAGAGGTAATTAATTTTCCCTAAGATCATGCAGTTAGTCTTTGGAGTAGCTAGGATTTCAAACCCAGACTCAAGAGTCATCAGTAGGCTGCCTGCATCCCAGAATGCATCACTTTAGTAGTTCAAAGCCCCTCCTCCACCAAAAAAGAAGCTAATTGTGGAACCAGAGCTTAATTCAGACCCAGGGGAAAGTTTGGGCCCTCTTACAACGAAGATGACTGAGTGTGGTGGCTCATGCCTATAATCCCAACACTTTGAGGGGCTGAGGCTGGACGGGGGGCGTTGCTTGAAGTGAGGAGTTCTAGACCAGCTGGGGCAACACAGCAAGACCCCCTCTCTACAAAAAAAAAAAGAAAAGAAAGAAAGAGAAAAGAAAAAGAAAGAAAGGAAGGAAGGAAGAAAGAAAGAAAGAAAGAAGAAGGAAAGAAAGAAAGAAAGAAAGAAAGAAAGAAAGAAAGAAAGAAAGAAAGAAAGAAAGAAATCTAAGGTAACCAGCCACTTGGGAGCCCTGTTCTAATAATATAGGTTAATGAAGAGCAGGGCTCTATAGATTTATCAAAACCAATATTTTAAGGATATTGTCAGAATTTGATAAGAAGAAAAGACAAGGCTTGTGGTCACTCTGAATAATGCCCAGAACATGAACCAGAAAAGGCAAGGAAGAGGTGTTCACACCGGATTGAACTTGGGCTGAGAAAGCAACAGAAGCAAGGTCTGTAATTGGGAGCAATGGGTTCACTTTGGGAAAGCAAAGAGGAGCGCTTCTGACAAGCCTTGGTGCCAAGATCAATATTATCTTATATTAAAAAATAATTGAAACTGATACAAGGCTTTTGCAGGTCCAAATTCACCATGACCAGGAGAAGAACAGGGGGTGGGGCAAGCAGTTGAGGATAGCAACCAATTTTCAGTAGCCTGGGGAAGGAGGAGAAGAGAAGCCGAGGAAATTCAATATTCCAGAAGTTAAAGCCTCATGCTTGTAAGGAACAAAAGAAAACACGCCTAATGGAGTAGAATAATAAAGGGAACACTCTGCATTCAGAGGGATTGGGTCCTTCAAAGACCTTTGCTAATAACACAGGGGACTCCCTCTCCTTACACCTGTGGGGCATTATTATTTGCAGGCTACTCTCTATTGCAAACCTGGCCATTGACAATGGTAAGAAAGTACCAACTGGACGATTGCATTCTAGCCTTGACAGAATTAGGACCCAAAGCCACTTGGGAAGAGAATAAGACAGCAATAGCTGGGGCCCCACTGCCTAGGTGCTCATTTCGCCAGTGGGTGGGGAATTTTCGGTGTGGTCTCATGAATGATGAGGTCACCATTCCCTTCCTCTCTCCCTCCCTCACTCTTTCCAGAACAGCTAAAAAGTTCTGCAAATAACTCTCTGTTAACCAGCCACATGGTTAAGGTTAACAAAGTGAGTTATTTGAGTATGGCTGATGGAGAGTTGTATATTTTTAAATAGATGGCTAGTTTGCAGAGAATGAGAATATACCAGAGCAATTATCCATAACCATTTTGGTTTACGTACCCTCTAAAATAGTCTGAAAAACTTTGTACCCCCACACATATTTTTCAGTTGACATCTAAGTTTTTTCATCATAAGTTTGTGTAATTGCAAAGGGTTTAACTACGTAAAATTCTACAATTCAAAATATAACTGTTATTAACTTTCTTAAATGTATCCAACTGAATGGTTTAATACCCACCATCATCCATTTAAAAAATACAAGTACAAACTCTTGTTTAATAGAAGGAAATTCCACATCATTCCCTTTTCTCCTTGACATTGTATCTGTATTCTAATTCTCTTTAAGAGTCCTCTTAATGTATTATATTTTTGTGTTTGTCCTGTATACTCTATCCTATGGTTCTGTGATAAATATATATATGAATGTATATGTATATGTATGTTTTTAAATTTATAGGTTTAAAACCTTTCTTCTGGATTGAGATGCCATTCTAATTATTAATAAATTATTTGACATAACAATATAAATATTTTACAAATTTAAAAAATAATC
Organism: Nomascus leucogenys; assembly: GCF_006542625.1. Lineage (NCBI taxonomy): Eukaryota > Metazoa > Chordata > Mammalia > Primates > Hylobatidae > Nomascus > Nomascus leucogenys. The sequence goes on along the minus strand of NC_044389.1, from coordinate 3,602,041 downwards.
ATAAGCACAAAACTAAAATTTTTACTGGACATTTCTTTTAATGAAATGGAAGAGAGTTTACAGTTTTTTAAATTGTTCCTGTGTTTGATGCCCTGGAGGATTTTACACCTGGAACAATGCTGCATAATAAGCCTTTGTCGTTGTTTGTTTTTGTTTTTTATAAAATAGGGGAGGAAAAATTTTGGCAGGAGAGGTGGGAAAGGAGAAAAACAAAGCCTTGTCCTTAGATCAATCAATTTTTAGGAGAGAGAGGTCATAGAAGTTGAAGAGTTGAAAATTGATTTTCTTTTCTTTTTTCTTTTTTGAGACGGAGTCTCTCTCTGTTGACCAGGCTGGAATGCAGTGGTGCGATCTTGGCTCACTGCAACCTCCGCCTCCCAGTTTCAACCGATTCTCCTGCCTCAGCCTCCTGAGTAGCTGAGACTACAGGTGCACACCACCACGTCAGGCTAATTTTTGTAATTTTAGTAGAGACAGGGTTTCACCATATTGGTCAGGCTAGTCTGGAACTCCTGACCTCAGGTGATCCACCTGCATTGGCCTCCCAAAGTACTGGGATTACAGGTGTGAGCCACTGCACCCAGTTGATTTTCTTAAAATTATCCAAATGCGGGTACCAGATGGAAAGATTTGGTGTAGGGTCAGACAGGGATCTGTACTTCGGCTTGAAGATGATTGCCTTAAACTGCACTGTGGATTGCCATTTACTCTTTCTCTGGGGAGTCAGAAAAGCCAGCCAGAATCTTACAGTACAGGCTGACAGTGGAGATGTCAGACAAGCCTGTGCAGCCTCCAGCTCTGCCGCTTGCTAACCATGTGACTTCAGCAAGATGTAAACTCCACTGACACTCAGCTCCCTCTTCTTTAAAATAGTTCCACCACAAGGCTCTAGAAGGGTTACATGGCTAATATGTATTGGGTAATATGTAAGCATGGATGTTGAACGTGGATGCTTAGAGCATATTAGATTCCTTTCCTGCTATAGAAATATTTGGATTATGGCCGGGCATGGTGGCTCATGCCTGTAATCCCAGCACTTTGGGAGGCCGAGGTGGGTGGATCACCTGAGGTCAGGAGTTTGAGACAAGCCTGGGAAGCGTGGTGAAACCTCGTCTCCACTAAAAATGCAAAAATCATCCGGGCATGGTGGCATGTGCCTGTAAACCTAGCTACTAGGGAGGCTGAGGGAGGAGAATCACTTGAACCTGGGAGGTAGAGGTTGCAGTGAGCCGAGATAGTGCCACCGCACTCCAGCTGGGCAACAGAGCGAGACTCCATCTCAAAAAAAAAAAAAGAAAAATGAAAAAAGAAATATTCAGATTTTTTGAAATTAGCTACATGGACATTTCTTCTATTCCCTGAACTCTTAGGGGCAAAGCACCTGAGAATAGTCCCCTGCCATTGTTATTCAGAGTCAGTCCACTAGGAAAGAAAATAATCACTTTGTGTGTCTTCGTCCCTCTCTCTTGCTACGTTAGACACGGTAGGGGAGCCAGTTCAGCCCTCAGCCCCTTCGCTCTGGGATTTGCCTTCTTCTCTTCCTCCTTCCTTTTTAGTAATTGTGAGTAGAAACCCCACCCATGGTTGCAGAGGGTCGGGGATGTGGGTGTATAGAAGCACAGTGTTGTCAAACTTAGAGAGCTGTCTTCATGGCAACTCAACCATTATTTGGGTTATTATGCATAAACTACATACACGCATAGTTACTATTCACACACTTATTTGGGTCTCCAGTTTATCCGGAAGGCATTAGGAGCTCTTCACCCTGTCCCCATTTGGAGGGGCAGAGGAATTCCTTAGGAGCTGAGAGGAAACCTGGGATATAACTGAAGACCATGGGCTGTGGAATCAGAAAGATGCAGGTTCAAATCCAAGTTCAGTGACTTAGTTGGGAAACCTCAGCAGGTCTTTTCACCCTGTAAGTCCAAGTTGGCTTATGCACAACATGTGATCAGTGGTGCCATTTTCTTTGCAGGGTTGTTTGGAGAATTTAATGAAATGATGCACATAAAACACTAGCACAGTGTCTGGCATAAATAAGTATTCAATAAGTACTGGAAGTTCTAGCCAGGAAAACTAGCTAAGACTACGAAATAGAAGGCACCTAGAATGGAAAGGAAGAAGTAAAACTATCCACATTTGCAAAGCAGAACATTTGGTCAGCTTAGAACATTCCCATGATTTATACTGATTAACCTCATCTTTGAAGTAATACTTTTTTTGGATAAATTCTAGGGTATAATTGGCAGAACCGTGTTCAAATATGACAGCTCCTGGGAAGAGCCTTGTGAAGAAATGTTTGTGAAATTGATCCAGTGTTCTGAGGAAGGAACCCAGGATTACTCCACCAAAATTTGTTGAAAGATTGATCCTTGTATCCAAAGTGTGTATTTAATAGTTAATAGAAACTCATAGGACAACTAAGAATGAGATTCCAGGTGGTTCTGCTTGTGGGAGGGTGAACTGGCAAAAAGTACTCATCTGGAAGATGGGAATACTTTATTTTTGTTACTGTTTCACATACACGTGTGAGTGAACATAGCCCTCTTCAATTTTTTCCCTGTTATTTCTAATTTTTTATTAAAGTATAACCACTCAAGCTTCCCATAATGGCCCTGGAAGTCCTCACTGCAATGTTGAGGACAAGATGGACAAATCCATGTCAGCTCAGGACTGTCATCAAACTGGAAGCCTGCCACCAGCCCTCTGCCAAATGGTCCCCAGCAATGGCCCCTCCCAGTGCTGGCCAGTGGGGCCCATGCGTCAATGACCTGGAAGAACAGTTTCTAGCTGTGTAGAAGTCCCTTCACTCAAATCAGCAGCACTTGGCAGAGCCAGTAAGATCTGTCATACTGTGACGTTTGCACGCTTGGGCTTGGTGTCTAAAGGATTGGCGTTTAACTTCAAATTTGGTGGGAGGGACCTTGAAAAGACATTGGTTCTGTTCTCCATCTCATCAGGACAAAAGGTCATGGGTCCCCTTCAGTGTGCTGACTTGCTACTGCTAAGAAACAAAAGCAAAAGCAAAAGCAAAAACCCAAACCCAAAGGTAACAAAGCATGGCTTGTTGCGCCCCTGCCTGGGTAAATTGAAACAAGCCTGTGGCTGCCCTGAGAAAATACTCATTTTGTGGTATCAAGTGTGGATTCCTGTTTGCTTTTTAAATGAGCCTCTGCTCTGGGCCACATGAGCTCTTCATGCTCTGTGCTGTGGACTGAATGTGTATGTACACGTATGTTCACAGTCATATGTTGAAGCCCTACCCCTCAGTGCGGATATATTTGGAGATGGAGCCTTATGTAGGGGAAAAGTTCTCAAACTAGTTTTTTCCTCTGCTCTCACACCACCACAACAATAATCCTCAAGACTTCTGTGATGATGAAGATTTCCGTGACCAAACACGTGTGGTTTTCCCCCATGCATCAAGCAGCGGACACCAGCTGGGCATCCTCCAATTCAGTTCCGACAGTATCTACCGGGAGATGGCATCAGATCCCACTGGTTAGGGGCTCAGTCCCCAAGAATGCCCCCTACACCCTCAGATGCCAGTTGCAATTTTGAGCCTCCGGAACTTCCTACCAACTGGCTTCGAGTTGGGGTCGCATGACTCTCTTTTGGGTTCAGTTAATTTGCTGGAGCAGCTCATAGAACTCAGGGAAACACTTCCTTATGTTTACCAGTTTATTATAAAGGATATTGCAAAGGATGCAGATGAAGAGATGTGTAGGCGAGGTTTGGGAGAAGGGGCACGCAGTTTCCATGCCCTCTCTGGGTGTGCCAGCCCTCCAGGAGCCTCCATGTGTACAGCTATCAGGAAGCTCTCCTAACCCAGTCCACTTGGGTTTTTATGGAAGGCTTCCTTCTCCCAGGGTATGAGGCAGGACCTTTGCAAAGGAGGGTCTTAAGACCTACAATCAGAAAAGCGGGGAAAGATTAGAGTCCCACCTTGGGGCAGGGAAAGGAAGGCAGGAGAGAGATTCTGTTTCCTGAGGCCCATCCCTGAGGACTCACATCCCCAGCCTTATAACAGAACACTGTAACAATGGGATACGGGAATTATGAGCCAGAAACTGTGGACAAAAACCAATATATCATAACACCACAGGCTTCTAAGGAAGTAATTAAGGTTAAATTTAAATGAGGTCATAAGAATGGAGCCGTGACCCCATAGGATTAGTATTTCTCCCCCAACCCCAGCACACGAGCACTGAGGAAAGGCCAAATGAGCACATGGCAAGAAGGTGGCCATTTGCAAGCCACGGGGAGAGCCCTCACCAGAAACCAACCCTGCTGGCACCTTGATCTTGGACTTCCCAACCTCTAGAAGAGTAACAAAATACATTTCTGTTGTTGAAGCCATCTGCCCGTGGTGTTTTGTTACAGCAATCCAAGCAGACAAATGCCGTCTGAGAAACTTGCACAGGTAGGGGATCTCAGGCTCTCCCCTGGTCCTGCATCCCTTACCTGTCTCTGCCTAGAAGCAGCAACTCAATCACCCTGTCTTTAGGATTGCTGATTATAACCTCCCCTCCAAAAGCAAATGAGACTGTCTCCCAGGTAGGAAACTCTGGATGAGAATTTCTTGCCATCCTACTGCCATGCCTCATCTGTGGGCTGCTCTGACTGTGTCCTCAGTGGAGACATAGACGAAAGATTTCACTTTGGCAGGTGAGCTCTGTAAATCTGGGCCATCCACAAGGCAATCTTCTCCAGGTTGCATAATTTTACTACCCTCTGGACTCCTGTGTAAATTAATGGTGTAAAATGTTCTCTCATGTCCTTTCCAGATCTAAAGCCACAGCATTTCTTCTTTTTATTCATTTTTTTTTTTTTTTTTTTGACAGGGTCTCACTCTGTCTTCCAGGCTGGAGTGTAGTGGCACAATCTCAGCTCAGTGCAACTTCCACCTCCCGGGTTCAAGTGATTCTCCCACCTCAGCCTCCAGTGTAGCTGGGATTACATGCATGCATCACCACACGGCTAATTTTTGTATTTTTAGTAGAGACGGGGTTTCACCACGTTAGCCAGGCTGGTCTCGAACTCCTGACCTCAAGTGATCCCCCGACCCTTGGTCTCCCAAAGTGCTGGGATTATAGGAGTGAGCTACTGCACCTGGACTTCATCTCTTCAAGAGACATCATTTTCGAGGTAAAAATCAACACACATGAGAGTTGAGTTTTCCTTAAACATAAAGTAAATATGGTACCTATGGGTGTATGGGTGGGAATTCACTTAACGGGATGAACATCCTGCACTGGGTATTGGGAGCACAAAGACAGATAAGATGGTCCCATTTTCAGGGGCTTAAAATACACTAGACAACATCCAATAATTAGTCCTCCTTTTTATTTTAGGCTTTTCAAACAAGAAGAAAGAAACATGGCAGCAGTTTGTTCTTCGACCTTTCCTACCTCACTTATAGAGCGTGCTTCAAGTTTGGAACATCTGAGCAATAACAGCAACAAATGCTAAGTGCTTTTAGCAGAACTCGGCACAGAGCCTGGCTGACATTCTAAGTACATTGTGCACTTGTATTCAATTACTGTGTTGAATATATAAATTCATTCATGGCACATGGTGAGGGTTCAACACAGCAGCTATTAGAGATACTGAACATCAGCACAAGCGAATTGTCATTTTGGAGCTAGTTGGGGTAGTGGTTGCAAAATGCTGTAAATCTGCTAAATGTCACTGAATCATGAATTTTTTTTTTTTTTTTTTTTGAGACGGAGTCTCACTCTGTCACCCAGGCTGGAGTGCAGTGGCACGATCTTGACTTATGGCAACCTCCACCTCCTGAGTTCAAGCAGTTTTCCTGCCTCAGCCTCCTAAGAAGCTGGGATTACAGGTGTGCACCACTACGCCCGGCTAATTTTTGTATTTTTAGTAGAGACGGGGTTTCACCATTGTGGCCAGACTGGTCTTGAACTCCTGATCTCAAGTGATCCACCCACCTCGGCCTCCCAAAGTGCTGGGATTACAGGCCTGAGCCACTGTGTCAGGCCTTAATCATACATTTTAAAGTGTTAAGTTTCTGTGATGTGAATGTCACTTCAGTTTTTTTTTTTTTTTTTTTTAAAGCTAATTGCCACTTGCACCAGGTGCTGGGCAAAAATGCAATTAAATACCCAAGATTCGAGGCTGAGAGTTACCACTAGAAAGGAAGAAGGAAATCACAAGGTTAAAATAAAAAATAATTATGTGCACAGGAAGGCCTGGTGCCCCCCGAGATGAGCATACATCCACATCAGACAGTCTGCAAACATTGAAGAAACACAGTAGGGAGATGAAAATCATAGGCCCTAGAGGACTTAGGCCAAGAAGCTCATGCTTACCTCCTCTGAGCCTGGACTTGACCACATGAAGGTCACAGAGATGCTTGGTGGGGTGAAGCGGGTTTCATAACTTTCTTCACTGTCACCATCTACTGCTTTCAGAGTTATCCTCTTAGCTTTTCCCATATAATAGCATACTTAACTCTGGCCTCATCGCTGCCTTTGCTTAATTTGTAATGTTTTCCAGACCTGAAATGCCTGGCAACGTGCAATGTAATATTACTCTTATCATCACTGTGTTACCATTTGCCCTTTTAAGGACTTTGGAAAATGCCTTTACTTTTAAGTGTAATGCTTTATTTTCACACAGATGGACACACTTCTTTCTTCCTCTTGGATTCCTCCCAGTTGGGGGATTACGCCCTAGTAATTTAATCACTTGGCTTTATTTGCCTAGTTTCTATCTCCCTGTTTACATCAGAATTGCCTTTCACTGCAGAGTGTGTTTTCTGGTCAACTATCTTGTTTCTTCTCTTCTGTGCAACTGTGGGAAAACAACACAGCCAATGCAAATTTAAGCTCTTGTTTCTTTTCTTTAGGCAATGTTCAAGCGTTCACACTTTCTTCTTAGCTCCCTGAACTGCTCATTTCTTTCTGCTTCAATGAAACATACCTGTCAGTGCTCACGAAATGAACCTTTCTACCCTGTCCACTCCTCATTATTCAACCTCTGATGTTTTGCTGTCTGGGGTTTCTCCTCCCCTCAGGGCCGATGTGGCTGTTGTTGGATTTTTGTGTGTTTATTTCTTTTCTTTTTGTTTTCCCAACTTAAGCAAATAGAATTTCAATTGAATTAATACCACAGTTTTTTCCTTTTATTTTTTGTTGACACATCATAACTCTACATGCTTATGGAGTTCAAAGCTGAAATGTCACTGTTTGTTTCTTTAACCACTGTTCTTGCCAGCTTCTGCCCTCCAAGCATGTTCCATGACCTTCAGTGGATCCCAAGACATTTAGGTTTGTGGCTGCTCTTCAGTACACAAACCGTGGTATCCACAATTCATATCCTGATACTGTCACTCACTAGTCTGTTGATTCTAGGGCTGTTTCTTACTACCTATTTGGCACAGTTGTGAGAATTCAATAAGGTTATGCCTGTGAAGGCAGGCAGCATCGCGTCTAGGGGATAGTAGGTGTTCCATAAATGTGTGTTGGATTGAGAATAAACTTATTTTCATCTCATGAAATATTTTCTCTAATTTGAATCTCTGACCATACAAGTGCACTTAAATAAGTGTGCAAGAAAACAGGCATTCATGGTGGTAGGAACATAAATTAGTACAACCTTTGTGGACGGCAATTTTATCACATGTATACGAACTCACTGTCTTAGTCCATTTTGTGTTGATGTAACAGAATACCACAGACTGGGTAATTTATAAAGAAGAAAAATGTATTTCTCACAATTCTGGAGGCTGGGAAGTCCAAGACAAATGACTTGCATCTGGTGAGGGCCTTCTTGTATCATCCCATGGTGGAAGGTGGAAGGGCGCATGAGCATGTATGTGAAAGAGCAGGGAAGGGGCAGAACTCATCTCTTTATCAAGAACCCATCCCTTCAATAATGAACCCAGTCCTGAGATAACGATATTAATTCATTCATGAAGTCTGAACCCTCAGGACCTAATCACGTCTTAAATGTCCCACGTCTCAATACTGTTGCATTGAGGATTAAATTTCCAACACATAAACTTTGGGGAACACATGCAAACCACAGCACTCTCTGTCCCAGCAATTTCAATTTTAGAAACTGACACTGAGGAAATAATTGATCTGCACAAAGATTTTGCTATGAGGTTGTACAAGATAAGAAAAACCCAACTGTTTTTGCTACTTTCACACTCAGCCAAACACAGAACACTTCTGTGAAATGTATGTGGATTCTCCAGTGGACGCCAACTGGATATCCTGTAATTCAACTCGATTCTGACACTACAGGAGGGTTGGGTTCCACAGGTTGAGAGCTCAGTCCCCTAAGACTTCTCCCATTTCATATGCCAATTGCAAGCCCCAGGTTGCGACCTCTGCTTCTGATCAGTTGAGGTTCCCATAACCCCCTAGTTGAGTTTGATTATTTGCTAGAATGGTTCACACAACACTTTACTTACAGAGAAACACTGTACTTACATTTACCCATTCATTATAAAGGATATTACAAAGGATGCGAATAAACAAGCAGATGAAAAGATACATAGGACAAGGTTTGGAAGGGTCCCGTGGGCAGGAGCTTCTGTCCCCATGGTGTTGAGGTTAACCACCCTCCTGGCACAAGGATGTATTTGCCAATCTGAAAGCTCTCTGTGTGCCCTAGTTCCGGGATTTTTATGGAGTCCTCATCACACAGGTCTGATCCATTATTAACTCAGTCTCCAGAGCCTCTCCCCTTCTCAAAGAATGGGAGGTAGAACTGAACATTCTAAGCTCCTAACAATGGTTTGGTTTTTCTGGTGACCAGCCCCATCCAGGAGCCCACAAAGAGTTGTCTCATTAGAAAAAATGATGCTCCTACCATCAAGGACGTTCCAAGGGATTAGTGGCTCTGTGTCAAAAATTAGGGCCAAAGATCAAATATTTGAACAAAAGATGCACCTAGAACACCCATTGCTCAGGAAATTACCAGGATTTTAGGAGCTCTGTGCCAGGAACCAGGGACAGAGGCCAAATACATATTTCTTTTTTGATGTTGCTGTTGTTGTTTTGAGATGGAGTTTTGTTCTTGTTGCCCAGGCTGGAGTGCAAGGGCGCGATCTTGGCTCACTGCAACCTCCTTCTCCCGGGTTCAAGCAATTCTCCTGCCTCAACCTCCCGAGTAGCTGGGATTGCAGGCGCCCACCACCACACCCAGCTAATTTTTGTATTTTTAGTAGAGACGAGGGTTCACCATGTTGGCCAGGCTAGTCTTGAACTCCTAACCTCAGGTGATTCACCCACCTCGGCCTCCTAAAGTGCTGGGATTACAGGCATGAGCCACTGCGCCCGGCCCAAAAACATAGTTCTTATTGTCTCATGGTATCAGAAGATATTCTCTGAAGCCTTATTTATATTCATAAAACATTGGAAACAATTTAAATGTTCATCGGTAGGGGATGATTAAAAAGATAACGCTATATTATTTAAAGGAATGGAATACAATAATTAAAAAAGGTGTTATAGAAGAATACTGAAAGGTAAGTATGATATTCATAACATTTTGATTGAGAAAAGAAGGTTAAAAAAACTTGGATATTTAATAGACAAAAATTAAACTTGTATATTTAAAAAACGTAAGTCCTGATTTTCCCGTACTCACCAAACATGCTCTACCTGTAGCCACTACCTGTCCAATTGCTCAGGGCGAAACTTCAGAGCCAGCTTTGATTGTCAGAGCCTATGTTCAACTAATCAGGAAATCCTTTCACCTCTACCTTCTAAGCACACCGAGAATCTCAGCCTCACCAGACTCATCACCATTGCCCTAGGGCAAGCCACCACCATCTCTCAGTTGGATTATTGCAATAGTCTCCTGCTGGTCTTTTCACGATTATGCCTCGCAAGTTATTCTCAACACAACAGCAGAGTGACCCTGTTAAGGCATTAAATCTCTTCATGGAGCTCTTCTGTTCAACAGCTTCCCATCTCACAAAGAGTCAAAGACACGTAAAATGACCAGTAATAAATGGGCTGAATGTAGTTTATTCAGCTTGTTTGTTCAGCCACTTTGTGGCCTCCCAGTACAAGGCAGGACCCCTTTGGAATGAAGGTCTGATGACCTACTTTCAGGGGAGATAGGTCAGAAAATTCTTTTACATCCTGTTTCAGGGGAGAAAGGTGAGAGAACCTCAGAGAATGATCCTCCTTTTTCTGCAATTTTCTCAGTTTCCTTCAGTTTAAAACACTTAGTATGGGCCAGGCATGGTGGCTCATGCCTGCAATCACAACACTTTGGAGGCTGAGATTGGGGGATCTCCTGAGCCCCAGGGGGTTCAGAACCAGCCTGGGCAACATAGGGAGACCCTATCTCTACATAAAATCTAAAAAATTAGCTAGGCGCTCATTTGTATTCCCGACTACTTGGGAGACTGAGGAAGGAGGATCATTTGAGCCTAAGAGGTGAAGGCTGCGATGAGCCACGATCACACCACTGCACTCCAGCCTGGGCAACAGAGCAGACCCTGTCTCAAAAACAACAACAACGAAAAAAACCCCAAACAAAACCAAACAACTCAGTATGCTAAAGTGCCATATTTTGAGGCATTATGTTCTGAGCCCTGACACGGAATAGAAACTTCATGAGGGAGAGACTTTTACCTCTTTAGTTTTACTGGTGCGTGCGTCTCCTCCACCTAGAGCACTCAGTGAATATTAGTTGAATGTCTTGAATGCATTAGTATGGGATGAACCTATGTTTGTTAAAGGCTAAAAATACAGTTGGTCTTCATATTTTCTTTTTTTTGAGATGGAGTCTCTCTCTGTTGCCCAGGCTGGAGTGCAGTGGTGTGATCTCTGCCCACTGCAACTTCTGCCTCCTGGGTTTAAGCAATTCTCCTGCCTCAGGCTCCTGAGTAGTTGGGACTACAGGCACCCACCATCATGCCCAACTAATTTTTGTATTTTTAGTAGAGAAGGGGTTTCACCATGTTGGCTAGGCTCGTCTTGAACTCCTGACCTCAGGTGATCCACCCACCTCAGCCTCCCAAAATGCTGGGATTGCAGGTATGAGCCACCGTGCCGGGCCGATGCTGTATTTTCTAATTTGCCCACTTAATAGATATATTGATAATCCTCAAATCAATAGCCACAGTGCTTCCATGGTTTTTCTTGAACAAGTGGAGACGGAGAAATAGTTGAGTAAACCACTGTGCACTTCTTCAGCTGAGGTTGAACAAGTCATCATTCTGCCCTCTTGTTTCAGCTCTCATACTGTAAACAAGTGTTTTACAGATGGTCTATTTGGTGCCATTTTTTTTGCATGTTGATATTTTTAAACCATGCAATAATAAAATTGCAACTCCACTAGCGATTTGTTAAAGGCTAAAAATACTAGCCATTTCCGTTTGGGGGAAAATCCCTTCTCACCTGCATGTTCTAGTCTTATGTTATTTTCATGTTTTGGGTATCTGGAATTTCTAAGGTTAAGGATACAAACATTTAAGCTGACAAGGAAAGTATCAACTTTCAACAAACCCCTAGTTTAGGGCTTGGGTCTATTAAAATTGTTGTTATTCTAAAAGTTGTCCTGATTTGCTATTTCAGTTCCATATATGCTAAAATGTAGTTAACGCCTCTCCTTAGTGTTAACCGATCATTACAGTTCTTATCTGCGGCTATTAGCACATTAAAATGGTGTCTGCTATTTGGAGAATCAAGAAACTGCCTGTTTGCTTTTGTATACTCAGGGTTTATGTGATGGTTAATACTGAGTGTCAACTTGATTGGATTGAAGGATGCGAAGTATTGTTCCTGGGTGTGTCTGTGTGGGTGTTGCCAAAGGAGTCAGTGGGCTGGGGAAGGCAGACCCACCCTTAATCTGGTGGGCACAATCTAATCAGCTGCCAGCAGATATAAAGCAGGCAGAAAAATGTGAAAAGGCGAGATGGGCCTAGCTTCTCAGCCTCCTTTCAGAGAGGTCTTCTTGAAGGGCCACAGGCTAGTCAGAGACGACACCGGTGGCAGCCAAGAGATCTTTACTGGAGAGGTAGAGGTCAGGTCGCGCGTGGGGGAGAGACAGAAGAGAAGAGAGAGAAGACAGAGAGAGCTGCTGGTGTGCTGGGTCTTATATCCCTTGGGCCCACGTGGGGCGGGCCCAAGGGAAGGCGAGAGATGCCTCTTCCTGATTGGCCCTCCTTTGGCGGGTTCAGACAGTGCCCGGTCAAGGAGGGGAGAAGAAACTGGAACCGGCGCCATTAAGGTACCCCTGTTACCTAACATTCCTCCCTTTTTGTTTTTTAAGAAGTGGGGAAATGGGCGTTGTTGTTCGTCTGACTACTTCCTGCTGAGCGGGGGCATCGTGGGGGAGGGGTATGGAAGGACTGTGGGGGTTGTGTATGGGGCGCAGCAGGAGTATAAGCCAAGCAGTAGGGCGCTGTATGTGAATATCTCCTCAGTTGTGAAGTCCATGAATGTTCCTTGTAGCCAGCCAAGGGGCAGGGAGGGGTCTGTGATGAGCCAGCAGTCTTTGCGGGGATCGTCTAGGAACTGGTGGAACTGAGACATGGCGCTCAGAGTCTGTCTCTGGAGTCAGCCGCTTTTTCGCTGGTTGCTAGGAGTTGATAATGTGTAAGGAGAAGCTGGTTAAAGGTTTGGTTAGAGATGGATGAGACTTGCTGTCTCATGAATTTGAGAAGGCACAGAAGGAGAGCACAAGAGGACCCACGAGAGGGCCTAGAAATGGGAGGATCCAGGCTAGGAGGGGGTCTTTAGGGCGTCCCACAATGATGGGGACGAGTTGGCCCCTATTAGTTTCTTCCTAATGTTATGTAAGTTTTAATGTTTGTAAGAAGATGCAAGTACCGCCTTTTTCAGCGGTGAATAAATCTAGAGCTCAGCGGTTTGAAGTGTTACCCCTGCTAGGGATGTGATTTGACGTTGTAAAGCGGAATCTTGAGATCGGAAAACTGAGACACGCTGTAACCTAGGGAGGCAGCCCCTAGTCCTGAGCCTAGTAGGGAGGTGGTGAGGGATAGCCCGAGAATGAATGGTAGGAAAACTGCTCTCTTGTGTCGGTGTGCTGATGAGCCTTCAGAGAAGGGTAATAGGGTGAGTTGGGGAAAGAGAGTGACGGGAACACAGGGGCCACCAGTGGAAGAGTTGATAGACTTGTGTAGGGAGCCATTGCACCAGCCTTCGGGGGCTGGGAAGTTTGGAGGAGCGGTGGTGTAGGTGCAGTTGGTGGGGGGCGGGCAGGCGCTGCTGGGAGGGGGTTCTGGTTGATCTGGGCCGGCGGCCGGAAGGCGGGGCGGAGGGTGGTGGTATGGGGGGGGGCTTGGCTGGGTCGAAGTTGGGGGCAGAGGGAGGGGTTGGCAGTTTAAGAGCGGCAAGGAGCTGTTGGGGTTCGCAAGGGAGGCAGAGGTTAGGTGTGTCCCGTAGGAGGAAGAAGCCGTGAATATATGGGATCTCTACCCATTTTCCTGTTCGCACGCGATAGTTGTAGAGATCCCGAAGAAGATCAGGATGGAGAGAGCCATAAGGAGGCCATTTGTTTTGGTTGTCTAGGGGATAGGTGGGCCAGTTTTGAGTGCAAAATTTAATTAGGTGTTTTGGTTTGATGTCTGAGGCGAGGCCAAGGGCTGACAAATTATTTAAAAGACATTGTAGGGGGGAGTCGGCCGGCAGGGATGCAGAGCCTCCCTTAATGAGAGGAAGGAATAGACGGCGACGAGCTAGGCAGGGCGCCCCCTGCTGGCTGCTTGCCGCGGAGCGAGTCAGAGCCTCCGGATCCATCGTCACCGAAACAGAAGGACTGAGGAGCCTCTGAGAGGCGGGAGGCCGTGGGTCACCTGCTACCAGGATTTTAACGAGTGAAGGAGAGGGGCCCAGGCCAGAGACGTGAGGAGGAGAGGGAGAAAACTCCGTTCCCTGCAGGCTGAAACGGAAGTGAATGACAGGGGCCTACCACTGCCGTAAGGGCATCGGGCAAAATGTGTCCGTCACGGGAGCGGCTAGGGTCTGGCGATTTGCCCGAGAGGTAGGCCCAGGAGGGGAAAACTTACCGAGATGAGGCCGGTGGTGGGCGAAGAGCTCGGCGAACAGGAAAATGGGTGAAGGCTGGCCGGAGGTCTAGACTGAGCCTGGGAAGGGGATCGGGGTCCCACCTAAAGGTGGGGAATCCCGGTCCGAGTCACGGCACCAAAATGAAAGGCGACAGGCTAGTCAGAGATGACACTGGTGGCAGCCAGGAGATCTTTATTGGAGAAGTAGAGGTCAGGTTGCGCGGGGGAGAGAGAGAAGAGAAGAGAGAGAGAGCTGCTGGTGTGCTGGGTTTTATATCCCTTGGGCCTACGTGGGGCGGCCCCAAGGGAAGGCGGGAGATGCTTCTTCCTGATTGGCCCTCCTTTGGTGGGTTCAGACAGTGCCCGGTCAAGGAGGGGAGAAGAACCCGGAACCGGCACCATTAAGGTACCCCTGTTACCTAACACTTCTGAAAGGAAAGACTGACCGGTGGTGGATGCACTGGATTTTATAGTCAGGCTGGAGAAGCTGGTGTCTGATTTACATAAGTCTCACAGATTGGTTTGATAAGGTATGATGTTGACATAGCACGTGGGGAAGGCTGGCTGCCCCACTCTAATCTTATGCAAACGGGCTTTCCAGTTGACTGGCACCATCTTGTCTGCTCCTTAGTGTACACGTGGATGACAAAGAGAAGGGAAGATGGATCTGCCATCTTGAACATGATTGGCACAACAGCCAGCATCTGTCTGCAGCTCGATTTTACAGGCTGCTCTTTGTTAGAAAGGAAAATAATTTGGGGCTGCTATTTATTAAAAAGGAAAGCTTACCGAGGACTTCTGTACCTTCACTATCTGCCTAAGTAATTTCTTCTTAACTCTTGTATCAATGGCACTGGTGGGAGTGTAGTAGTGAGGATAACCACAGGTCACTCGCATCGCCATCTTGGTTTTGGTGGGTTTTAGCTGGCTTCTTTACTGCAACCTGCTTTATCAGCAAGGTCTTTCTGACCTGTATCTTGTGCCGACCTCCTATGTCATCCTGCGACTTAGAATGCCTAACCATATGGGAGTGCAGCCCAGTAGGTCTCAGCCTTAACCCAGCCCCTATTCAAGACAGAGTTGCTCCAATGCAAACACCTCTGACAAAAATATGTTCCTTTGGCATAAGGATTATTTTGCACTGATTATTTTGTTACAACGCTCAAAATAATCATAGGAACATATGTCTAATACTGCAGACATAGGAAAAGCTCTGAAAACAGAGTGGGTTACCCCTTTGTAAAGGAAATTTACATCTATAAAAGAAATCTCCATTTGTATAACAGGATCTCCCTCTCTGAATCAGGAAGAGAAGGGTAACTTAATCACTAGAGACTCTTACCAACGGAAAAGGCATTGACTTAAGTGTGCAGAGCAAACATTATCATTTTACCATACTATGGACTATACCTGGATACCTCTCCATTTTGTTTAAGTTGAAGATGGTATTTAAGCCTGAACTCAAAGTCGCCTGTTTGAGATTTACTCATTTTCCCCTGGCTATCTCCCACGTGCACAGGAAGAATCCATTTTTAAGCCTCTGTTGTTTTTTCTCATGTTAATTTGTATTTTGTTGCTAGGGTCTGTCTCCAGTAAGAGCTATGGTGGGTACAGAGAAAATTAATTTTCTCCCCTATAGTACTTGACAACATTTGCAAGCTTTTTCTTCTTCATTGACAATACAATTGCCTATTAAGGCATTCTTTTTCTCTCTCTATCTCTCCATCCTCTGCCCCAAAACATTTGCTAATGTAGGGGCCAAGGGAAAACTTCTCCTTTGCCCTCTGAGGTTTCACTGAAAAATCAACTCACCAAAGGCAGATTAATTGGAGAAAAGGTGTACAAATTTATTAGTATTGCAAGTTGGGGAGAATCACAGAGTGATTGTTCAGTATCCTAGTGGGGCCTCTTACATAGCCTTATTTCGGAGGGAAGAGGGAGATGGGGAATATAGGTAATTCTACTGAGGGTCAATCAATGATTACTAGTGAGAACGAGTGGATGGAGGGGTAGGGATTAACTCACAAATCGTTCTTTTTAGAAATGGAGTGAACCTGAGAAAGGG
Source organism: Nomascus leucogenys (assembly GCF_006542625.1). Taxonomy (NCBI): domain Eukaryota; kingdom Metazoa; phylum Chordata; class Mammalia; order Primates; family Hylobatidae; genus Nomascus; species Nomascus leucogenys. Next base: position 3,585,950 of record NC_044389.1, on the reverse strand, counting down.
ACATTATCTTGTGAACAGGTCTGTTCAGATGTGGTTACATTCTCGGTCTTCTCTTCTGCAATAGATAAGGAGATAACAGGAAGGGGAAGGAAAAACTACTGCTCTCCTCAGTCTGGTCTTTATGTAGATAGGGAAAACATCTGTTTCAGTGTCTGTTAATCTTTGAGGGTTTTTAAACTCAAAATACCCATTGTACCAGGGAGGCATATTTTAGAGTGAAGTCCCCTGCATTCTTTCACTAAGCATCACTTTTTTTTTTTTAAAGTGTAGTGTTAAATGCTACAGAGAAAAACATGGGTGAGACAAGCCAGTTCTCTCAAGAAGCCCAAATGGGTGAGACAGGCATGGAAACACAATATAGCCTTATGATGAGATGAGTTGCCCCCATCACTGACTAAATTAACCCCAATCTCAGTTAAGGAAACCCCAGAGAGAGCTTAAAAACTGGATTCCCTGCCACAATAGAGAAAGAGGTCTGACACATCTCATTATAACTCCATCCTTATGGAGTTTAGGCACAACTGACCAGCATTAATGTTAAAATAAATATCATAATGTTACAGGAAAGGAGTTTCCATCCAGACCCCAAGAGAGGGTTCTTGGATCTCATGCAAGAAAAAATTCAGGGTGAATCCGTAAAGTGAAAGCAAGTTTATTAAGAAAGCAAAGGAATAAAAGATTGGTTACTCCATAGACAGAGCAGCCCTGAGGGCTGCTGGTTGCCCATTTTTATGGTTATTTCTTGATTATATGATAAACAAGGGGTGGATTATTCATGCCTCCCCTTCTTAGACCATATAGGGTAACTTCCTGTCATTGCCATGGCATTTGTAAACTGTCGTGGTGCTGGTGGGAGTGTAGCAGGGAGGATGACCAGAGGTCACTCTTGTTGTCATCTTGGTTTGGGTGGGTTTAGCTGGCTTCTTTACTGCAACCTGTTTTATCAGCAAGGTTTTTATGACCCGTATTTTGTGCTGACCTAACTCATCCTGTGACTTAGAATGCCTTAACTATCTGGGAATGGAGCCCAATAGGTTTTGGCTTCATTTTACCCAGCCCCTGCTCAAGATGGAGTTGCTCTGGTTCAAAACGCCTCTGACAATAAGACAACAAAATTGACTCTTTGTGACAATAAGATAAATTATAAATAGAACCTAAAGCCATGCCAGACAAGGGTTAATTCACACAGCCCTGCCAGTCACTCTGACCCAGTGTATTTGTTAACAGACTTCCTTACCTTAAACAGTCATTGCTGCTGACCCCAAATTTTTAGACAAAGCTTTACTCATTTAACCAATTGTAAACTAAAGAATCTCTGAATCCACCTCTAAGCCCCTGTTTCAAGATATCCTGCCTTTTCAGCCTGAACCAGTGTATACCTTCCGTGTATTGATGTATGACTACCTGTAACTCCTACTTTCCTAACATGTGGAAAACCAAACTAACGTGGAATCTGACTGCCTTGGGTGCGGTTTCTCAGCACTTCTTGAGACTGTGTATCCCTGGGCCAAGGTCACTCATATTGGCTCAGAATAAACCTCTTTAAAATATTTTACAGAGTTTGATTTTTCTCTTAACAACTTGCTGGGAGTAGAAATGAGTGTGGTTAGCAAAGACTTCACCAAGAAGGAGATGAGCTAGGGGGCTCTTGCAGAGTGAGTGGAACTTGACCAGCTGGCAGAGGAGGTGTGGGATGCATTCCAGGCTGCGGAGAGCACGCTGAGAGAGAAGCATAATACACATAGAGAGCTGTAAGTCATTGGATTTGACTGACAGCCTGTGCTGAGGAAGGGGAGGAGGCACAGCAGCAGATGTGGCAAGAGAAAGGGAACAGGGACACATAATCTTAATTTTTAAAAATAAGAACTTTAGTGGGATATCATTCACATGTCATATCATTTACCCTTTTAAAGTCCACAATTCAAGAGTTTTTAGCATATTCACAGAGTATACAGCTATCACCACTTATCATTTTAGAACGTATTCAACATTCCCCCAAAGACACCCCATACCTGTTGGCAGTTACTTCACACTACCAGATCCTCCAAGCCCCTGGAAACCACTGGACTACTTTCTGACTCTGGATTTCCCTATTCTGGATATTTCATGTAAATAGGCTCTTGCAATGTGTGGCCTTTCTGACTGGTTTCTTTTGTTACTAGAAAGGGGTCCTGATCCAGACCCCAGGAAAGTGTTCTTGGACCTTGCACAAGAAATTTAGGGCAAGTTCATAAAGTGAAAACAAGTTTATTAGAGAAGAAACAAAAGAATTGCTACTCCATAGACAGAGGAGTGGCATGGGCTGCTTGACTCAGTATACAAATAGTTATTTATTGATTATATGCTAAACAAGGAGTAAATCATTCTTGAGTTTTCTGAAAAAGGGGCGGGCAATTCTAGGAACTGAGGGTTCCTCTGCATTTTAGATTATATAAGGTAATTTCTAGACATTGCCATGGCATTTGTAAACTGTCATGGTGCCTGCACCTGTGAATAAAGCTTGTCTTTTCTCCTATTAGTCTGTCTATTGTCAGTTCTTTTGCAGTTCCCCAACCATGGTAATTTAAGTGGATAGAGGAAAAATTTCCCTCCCAACGAACTTTTTGGTTATTATGAATAATGCCACTCTGAGCATTTGGGTATAGGTTTTAGAGTGAACAGATAGTTTAAATTCTCTTGGGAAATATCTAAGAACGGAGTTGCTGGGTCACATGGCAACTGTTGCTTGAACATTTTGAGGAACTGCCAGGCTGTTTTCAGAGGGGCTGCAGCATTTTAAAACCCTACAAACTATGTATTGTGGGTATAAGGTGGCATGCCACTGAGGTTTAGATTTTTATTCCCTAATGAGTAATGTTGAGTCTGTATGCATTTTTATACTCATCCCTCTCTCTCTTTATATATACTGTTTGCTTTGCTTGCTTGCTTTTTTTTTTTTTTTTCTGGAGATGGGGTTAACATCTGTTATCAGGCTGGAGTGCAGTGGTGCAATTATAGCTCACTGCAGCCTTGAACTCCCAGGTTCAAGCAATCCTCCCATCTCAGCTTCTTGAGTACCTGGGATTACAGGAACACAGCTAATTTTTAAATTTTTTGTAGTGATGGAGTCTTGCTATATTGCCCAGGCTAGTCTCAAACTCCTGGCCTCAAGTGATCCTCCTGCCTTGGCCTCTCATAGTGTTGGGACTGCAGGCAGGAGCCACCACGTCTAGCCCTGCTTTCTAATACATTAATGCTTGTCCGGATTTTAAAAGAGATAACACAATTAACTCATTCCTTTCCATTCACGTCTTACCTCTAGCCTTCCATTCTCAGCCAATGTTTTCTAAAAGGTGAGCTCTATTTGTCTGACTTTATTTCCTCATTTTATACTTATCCCTCCAAGACCACCATGTCCCACTGCTCCAGGTGACACCATTCACTTAGAATACAATGGGTTTGTTGCCCCCAGAGCTGTTTAATGGTAGCTGCCCTGCCCCTCACCAACTCCCCCTGCATCCCTTGTTATCAGGCTTCCAGGACTTTTGCTCTCACTCTTGGAAACAGTGCCTTCCCTGGAAGGCAGAGCTTCCCAACTGCATCTGCTGAGATTAGGCAGATACGTTTCAAGCTAAGGATCCCTTAGGCTTCAGGGCTGCCAGGTGGGTCCCGGGAAGCTAGAGCATCTGAGATGGTGGCATCTGGCCTCAGGCAGCCTTGCCTGTTAACGTTTTGGTATTATACAAGTGTCATTTTCTGTTCTGCTCTGATCAAGGACTGAGAAGTTGTGTTAAGGTAATGAATCATCTCCAAATTGCCAAATCCAACAGATTTTTTTTTCTGGTCTTCAATGCCCTCTCCTGGGCCCTTCCTATGTCTCCAGCTGCTTCTGTTATCGGCCAGGTCTAGGCCCGTTCAATGTAAATCAAGCACTGTGAGATGGGTTTTGTGATTTATTCTCAAGGCTGCCAAGCAAGCAAGCAAGTAAGCAAGCAAGAAAACAGCTCTCAAATCTATCTACTAAAAGATAAGGCTTAGGGATATTTATGGGTTAAGGAAGTGGGGTGGCCTTAGGAATGGGGAAAGGTGATTGGCAGTGGGGAAAAATGAAGTAACAGTTTCATTCTGCGCAAGTGTAGTCAAGGTTCATGGCATTTCATAAACATATATACAGAAAATGGTGGTGTTAGCCTGATCTGAGGATGGAGGTTTTGGCCCTCTGACATCAAAAGGCCACCTCTCGGGCACTTTTGCAGGCCCAGTGGAAGGCTCAGTGGTCTGATCTGGTTTGAGCTGGACAGAAACTGGACCAAGTTCCTGAAAAACACTAGAAGTGACCATTAGCATAGTGACATGTGAATGTTATCTATAAAGTAGCCAGGGAAGGTTAAAGTTAAGTTTCAGCATTCAGCAGGGCAACCTTTAGGTACTGTAGCCATCAGCTTCATGGAAAAAGGGGGAAAAAATTTCACAAAAAGCAAGCAAACACAGTCAAGCAGGGCAGGCAGACCTGATTAAATTAACCTGTCCATCTCACCTCTTTGTCTGTCTGTATCTTAAAAAATTTTTTTAAGTTTTAATTTTTATGGGCACATAGTAGATGTATATATTTATGGAGTATATGAGACATTTTGATACAGGCATGCAATGTGTAATAATCCCACCAGGGTACATGGGGTATCCATCACCTCAAGCATTTATCATTTCTCTATGTTACAAACATTCCAATTATATTCTGTTAGTTATTTTATTTATTTATTTATTTATTTTTGAGACGGAGTCTCGCTCTGTCGCCCAGGCTGGAGTGCAGTGGTGCAATCTCGGCTCACTGCAAGCTCTGCCTTCCAGGTTCACGCCATTCTCCTGCCTCAGCCTCTCCGAGTAGCTGGGACTACAGGTGCCCGCCACCACGCCCGGCTAATTTTTTGTATTTTTAGTAGAGACGGGGTTTCACCGTGGTCTCGATCTCCTGACCTTGGGATCCGCCCGCCTCGGCCTCCCAAAGTGCTGGGATTACAAGCGTAAGCCACCGCGCCCGGCCAGTTATTTTTAAATGTACTATAAATTATTGTTAACTGTGGTGACCCCATTGTGCAATCTAATACTAGATCTTATTCATTTAATCCACCAAATTTTTGTACTCATTAACCATCTCAACTTCCTCTCTCACCCCCTCCGCCACACCCCTTCCCAGCCTCTTGTAACCATCCTTCTACTCTCTATCTCCATGAGTTCAATTGCTTTGAGTTTTAGCTTCCACCAATAAGCAAGAACATATGAGGTTTGTCTTTCTGTGCCTGGCTTATTTCACTTAACATAATGTCCTCCAGTTCCATCCATGTTGTTGCAAATGACAGGATCTTATTCTTTCTTATGGCTGAATAGTGCTTTATTGTGTGTATGTATCATATTTTCTTTATCCATTCATCTGTTGATGGACACTTAGGTTGATTACAAATCTCGGCTATTGTGAATATTGCTGCAATAAATATCGAAGTACAGCTATCACTTCAATATACTGATTTCCTTTGTTTTGGGTATATTATATTTAGCAGTGGGGTTGTTCAATTGCATGGTAGCTCTATTTTTAGATTTTTGGGGAACCTCAAAACTATTCACCATAGTGGTTGTACTAATTTACATTACCACCAACCATGTACAAGAGTTCTCTTTTCTCTACATCCTCACCAGCATTTGTTATTGCTTGTCTTTTGGATAAAAGCCATTTTAACTGGGGTGAGATGACATCTCATTGTAGTTCTGATTTGCATTTCTCTGATGGTTAATAATGGTATTTACCTTTTCATATGCCTGTTTGCCTGTTTGCCATTTGTATGGCTTCTTTTGAGAAATGCCTATTCAAATCTTTTGTCCATTTTAAAATCAGATTGCTGGATTTTTACTATTGAGTTGTTTGAGCTCCTTGTATACTCTGGTTTTTAATCCCTCATCAAATGGATAGTTTGCAAACATTTTATCTCATTCTGTGGGTTGTCTCTTCACTTTTTTTATTGTTTCCTTTGCTGTGCAGAAGTTTTTAACTTGATGAGATCCCATTTGTGCATTTTTTGCTTTAGGTATTACACAAGAAATCTTTGCCCAGACCAATATCCTGGAGAGTTTTCTCAATGTTTTCTTTTAGAAGTTTCTTAGTTGAAGTTCTTAGATTTAAGTCTTTAATCCTTTTTGATATGATTTTTGTATATGGTGAAAGAGGGGGGCCTCATTTCATTCTTCCAAATATGGATATCCAGTTTTCCTAGCACCATTTATTGAGGAGACTGTCTTTACTCAGTGTATGTTCTTGGCACCTTTGCCAAAAATGGGTTCACTGTAGTTGTATGGATTTATTTCTGGGTTCTATGTTCTGTTCCATTAGTCTATGTGCCTGCTTTTATGCCAGTGCCATGCTGTTTTGTTTACTAGAGCTCTGTAGTATAATTTGAGGTTAGGTAATGTGATTCCTCCAGTTTTGTTCTTTTTGCTCATGATGGCATAGGCTGTTTGGGTCTTTTGTGGTTCCATACAAATTTTAGGATTTTTTTTTATTTTTGTGAATAATGTCATTGGTATTTTGATAGAGATTGCACTGAATCTGTAGACTGCCTTGGGTAGCATGGACATTTTAATAATATTGGCTCTCCAATCCATGAACTGAAATATCTTTCCATTTTTTTGTGTCCTTTTTAGTTTCTTGCATCCATGTTTTACAGTTTTTATTGCAGAGATCATTCCCTTCTTTGGTTATGTTTAGTCCTTTGTATTTTATTTGTAGCTACTGTAAATGGGATTACTTTCTTGATTATTTTTTAGATTTTTCACTGTTGGCATATAGAAATGCTTCTGATTTTTGTATGTTGATTTGATATCCTGCAACTTCTCTGAACTTATCAGTTCTTTTTTTTTTTTTTTTTTTTTTTGAGACAGAGTCTCGCTCTGTCGCCCAGGCTGGAGTGCAGTGGCGCAATCTCGGCTCACTGCAAGCTCCGCCTCCCTCTAATAGTTTTATGGTGGAGTCTTTAGGTTTTTCCAAATATAAGATCATATAATCTGCAAACAAGGATAATTTGACTTCTTTATTTCCAATTTGGATGCCTTTTATTTCTTTCTCTTTTCTGATTGCTCTAGCTAGGACTTCCAGCACTATGTTGAATAACAGTGGTGAAAGGGGGCACCCTTGTCTTGTTCCAGATCTTAGAGGAAATGCTTTCAGTTTTTCCTCATTCAGTATGAAACTAGATGTGGTCTCTATTCTGTTCCATTGGTCTATATGTTAGTTCTTGTACCAATACAATGCTGTTTTGGTTATTGTAGACTTGTAGAATAGTTTGAAGTTCAGTAGCGTGATGCCTCCAGCTTTGTTTTTTGCTTAGGATTGTCTTGGCTATTTGGGCTCTTTCTTGGTTCTATATGAGCTTTAAAATAGTTTTTTTCTAATTCTGTGAACCATGTCAGTGGTAGTTTAATGGGAATATAATTGAATCTATAAATTACTTTGGGCAGTATAGTCATCTTTATGATATTGATTCTTCGTATCTGTGAGCATGGGATGTTTCTCCATTTGTCTGTATAAGACCGCACAGCTACAACCATTGGATCTTTGAAAAACTTGACAAAAACAGGCAATGGGGAAGGGCCTTTCTATTTAATAAATGGTGCTGGGAGTGCTGACTAGCCATAGGCAGAAAACTGAAACTAATGTGCAGAGTCCTTAAAGAACTAGAAGTGGAACTAACATTTGATCCAGCAATCCCACTACTGGGTATCTACCCAGAGAAAAAGAAGTCATTACATGAAAAAGAGACTTGCACACACATGTTTATAGCAGCACAATTCACAATTGCAAAAATGTGGAGCCAACCCAAATGCCCATCAATCAACGAGTGGATAAAGAAACTGTGGTATATATACACAATGGAATACTACTCAGCCATAAAGAGGAATAAATTAATGGCATTCACAGCAACATGAATGAGATTGGAGACCATTATTCTAAGTGAAGTAACTCAGGAGTGAAAAGCCAAACATTGTATGTTCTCACACATAAGTGGGAGCTAAGCTATGAGGATGTAAAGGCATAAGAATGACACAATGGACTTTGGGGACTCAGGGGGAAAGGGTGAGAAGTGGGTGAGGGATAAAGGACTACAAATTGGGTTCAGTGTATACTACTTGGGTGGTGGGTGCACCAAAATCTCACAAATCACCACTAAAGAACTTACTCGGCCAGGCATGGTGGCTCACGCCTGTCATCCTGGCACTTTGGGAGGCCGAGGTGGGCAGATCACTTGAAGTCAGGAGTTCAAATCCAGCTTGGCCAACATGGTGAAACACCATCTCTATTAAAAATACAAAAAAACTAGCCAGGCATTGTGGTGGTTGCCTGTAATCCTAGCTACTCAGGAGGCTGAGGCAGGAGAATCACTTAAATCTGGGAGGCAGAGGTTGCAGCAAGCTGAGATTGCACCACTGCACTCCAGCCTGGGTGACAGAGTGAGACTCCATCTCAAAAATAAATAAATAAAAAATAAAAAGAACTTACTCATGTAACGAAACACTTGTTCCCCCAAAACCTATGGAAATACAAAATGTTAATAAATAATAAAATAAAATAAATTCAATATCCCTTCATGATAAAAACCCTCAAAAAACTGGATATGGAAAGAACATACCTGAACACAATAAAAGACATATATGACAGCCTCTAATGATCCTTTGCATTTTGCATTTCTGCTGTATCAGTTGTAACGTCTCCTTTTACATCTCTGATTTTGTTTATTTGGGTCTTCTCTCTTTTTTTTCTTAGTCTGGCTAAAGGTTTGTCAATTTTGTTTAACTTTTTAAAACTCCAACTTTTTGTTTTGTTGATTTTTCATATTTTTTTGTTTCAATTTCATTTATTTTGGTTCTGATCTTTGTTATTTCTTTTCTTGTACTAATTTGGGGTTTGATTTGTTCTTGCTTTCCTAGTTTTTAAAGATGAATTATTAGGTTAGTTATTTGCAGTTTTTCCACGTTGTTGATGCAGGCACTTATTGCTATAAGTCTTCCTTTTAGTACCACCGTGTTTGGCTGTTCTTGTGTTGCTGTAAATACCTGAGACGGGGTACTTTATAAAGAAGAGAGTTTTAATTGGCTCAAGGTTCCGCAGGCTGTACAAGCATGGCACTGGCATCTGCTCAGCTTATGGGGAGGGCTCAAGGAGCTTTTACTCGTGGCAGAAGGCAAAGGTGGAGCAAGCATACCATATGGCAGAAATGGGAGCAAGTGAGAGAGTGGTAGGGGAAGGTGCCACACATTCTAAGCCACCAGATCTCACATGAACTGAAAGTGAGAGCTCACTTATCACCAAGGGGATGGCCCAAGCCATTCATGAGGGATCTGCCCCCATGATCTAAACACCTCCCACCAGGCATCATCTTCAACATTGGGAATTACAATTTGCCATGAGATTTGGCAGGGATATACATTCAAACTATATCAACTGCTTTTGCTGTATCTCGTAGGTTTTGGTATGTTGTGTTTCCATTGTCACTTGTTTCTAGAAATTTTTTGATTTCCTTCTTAATTTCTTCATTGACCCACTGGTCATTCAGGAGCATACTGTTTAATTTCCATGTGTTTAGTTTCCAAAGTTCCTCTAGTTATTGATTTCTAATTTTATTTCACTGTGGTCAAAGAAGATACTTCATATGATTTCAATTTTTTTGAATTTTTATAGCCTTGTTTTGTGGCCTAACATATAGTCTATCCTTGAGAAAGATCCATGGGCTGAGGAGAATAACCACTTTGCAGTCATTGGATGAAATGTTCTATGAATTTCTATTAGGTCCATTTGGTGTCGTGCAGATTAAGTCTTACGTTTCTTTGTTGATTTTCTGTTTGGATGATCTGTCCGATGCTGAAAGTGAGGTGTTGAAATCTCCTGCGATTATTGTATTAGGGTCTATCTTTCTCCTTAGCTCTAATACTATTTGCTTCATATATCTGGGTGTTTCAGTGTTTGGTGCATATGTATTTACAATTTTTATATCCTATTGCTGAATTGACCCCCTTATCATTAAATAATGACCTGCTTTGTCTCTTTTGATAGTTTTTGTCTTGATTTTATAGTTTTTATATTATTTTATCTGATAAAACCATAGCTACTGCTGTTTTTTGGTTTCCATTTATATGGAATATATATTTTTCATTCCTTTGTTTTCAGTCTATTTGTGTCTTTATAGGTAAAGTGTGTTTCAAGTAGGCAACAGATTGTTGGGTCTTGTTTCCTTATCCCTTCAGTCATTCTGTGTCTTTTGATTAGAAAGTTTAGTCAATTTACATTCAATGTTATTATTGATAAGTACTATTGCCATTTTATTATGTGTTTTCTGGTTGTTTTATGCTTTCTTCCCTCCCTTCCTCCTTCCCTCTCTCCCTCCCTCTCTCCCTCCCTCTCTCCCTCCGTCTCTCCCTCCCTCTCTCCCTCCCTCTCTCCCTCCCTCTCTCCCTCCCTCTCTCCCTCCCTCTGTCCCTCCCTTTGAAAGTGGTTTCCTCTTATGGCATGTTTTAATTTCTTTTTTTTTATTTTTTCAGAATCTGTTTTATTTGATGTTATCATGAAGCTTGCAAATAACATCTTATAACCCATTATTTTAAATGGATGATATCTTAACTCTGATTGCAAAAATGAGCAAGCAAACAGAAAACTAAGAACTCTAAACTTTAACTTTATCTCACCTGCTTTTTAACTTTTTGTTGTTTCTATTTACATCTTATTATACTGTCTATGTCTTAAAAAGTTGTTGTACTTACTATTTTTGATAGTTTAGTCTTTTAGTCTTTCTACTTATTATGTGAGTAGGTTATACACCACAAATACAATTATAACATTCTGTATTTGTGTGTGTACTTACTGTTACCAGTGAGTTTTATATCTTCAGATGATTTCTTATTCATTAACGTTCTTTTCTTTCAGATTGAAGAATTCCCTTTAGCACTTCTTGTAGAACAGGTGTGGTATTGATGAAATCCTTCAGCTGTTGTTTGTCTAGGAAAGACTTTATTTATCCTTCATGTTTCAAGGATATGCTCACTGCATATATTATAGTATAAGAGTTTTTTTTTCTTCAGCACTTTAAATATGTCATGCCACTCTCTCATGGCCTGTAAGGTTTCCACTGAGAAGTCTCCTGCCAGATGTATTTGAGCTCCTTTATATGTTATTTGTTTCTTTTCTTTTGCTGCTTTTTAGGATCTTTTCTTCATCCTTGACTTTCGGGTGTTTGATCATTAAATGTCTTGAGGTAGTTTTGTTTCGGTTAAATCTGACTGGTATTCTATAAACTTATTGTACTTAAATATTGATACCTCTCTCTAGGTTTGGAAAGTTCTCTGTTATGATCTCTTTGCTTTTTTTTCCCTCTACTTAATCACTACAAGTTCCTCTTATTCTACATTTATCAGTTTTTTTTTGTAAATGGCTTAGAATTTTATATCTCCTCTGGGCTCCAAACTAATGTATACTTACTGCATCCTTGAGGTCTCTTGGATGTTTCAAAGTTACCTAAAAAAGAACATGTCTAAAATTAATTTAGCATCTACCCCCACTCCTCCAACTGATCTTCTTCCAGACTTCCCTACCTCAGGGAATGGGAGCATTATTCGCTTTTGTGCACAGGAAAGTGAATCAGCTGTGATCTCTTTTGCTCAAACCTCTTATGTTCAAGTCCTGTTAAGAATAGCTCTCTAATATTTGTTTTCTCCATTTCCAGGACCACTACTGAGTTTATCTACTCCCATCTCCTACCTGTACCGCTTTCTATGTCTGTCTTCTTGGCTCCATGCCCTTATAAACCAAAACGTATGTGAGACAAGTCTCAATCAATATAGAGGTCTATTTTGCCAAGGTTAGGAACATGCCTGTGACACAGACTTAGGAGGTCCTGACACGTGCCCAAGGTGATTTGGCTACAACTGGGCTTTATACATTTTAGAGAGACCTAAGACATCAATCAATACATGTAACATTTATATTGGTTCCATCTGGAAAGGCAGGACAATTGAAAGCAGGAGCTTCCAGTTCACAGGCAGATTCAAATATTTTCTGATTGGAAATTGGTTGAGTTGTTATCTAAAGACCTGGAATCAGTAGAAAGGAATGTCTGGGTTATGATAAGGGGTTGTGGAGGCCAAAGTTTTTCATGCAGGTGAAGCCTCCAGGTAGCAGGCTTCAGAGAGAGTAGATAGATTGTAAATGTTTCTTATCAGACTTAAAGAGTCTACACTATCAGTCCTCAGGTCTGTGCTGATGTTAATGGTAATGAGGCATGTCTGACTCCTCCTTCCCATCATGGTCTGAGTTAGTTTTCCAGGTTAACTTTGGAACGCTCTTGGCCGAGAGGAGGGCTCCTTTCAGATTGTTGTGGGGCTTATAATTTTATTTTTGGTCTACATCCTTAACTCTCCAGACTGCAGCCAGCATGATGTTTTTGAAATGAATATCTGATCACATCACCATCTCTACCTCCTGCTTAAAACCTAACAGTGATGTAGGGACCAGGACACTTGTCCCCTGAAGGTTTGCTGAAATTCACTGACATGAGACAGGTTGATTAATAGGAGAAAAAGCATACAGATTTATTTAATGTGCATACACAAGAGCCTTCAGAATGAAGACCTGGGCCCCCATTGGGATGCAGAGGCTTATATACCATCTTGAGATTACAGAAAGAATGTGAGCTCAGAGCATAGCCAAAAACAGGTTATGGTGGTAAATCATGTAGTGGCAAGGCTGGTTATGGGAGGGGGCGAAGAGGAGGCTTGGCTAGAAAAGGTGGTCTTGTTATGTAGATGAAACCTCACAGGTAGCAGCTCTCAGAGAGAATATACGGTAAATGTTTCTTTTGGATCTTTAGAAGTGTCAGACTCAGTTAATCTGTCCTAGATCTGGACAAGGGAAGGCCTGGCTGCATTAACGGAGATTCTCTACAGATGCAAATTTCCCCCACAATAGATAGTTTTGAAGGGCCACTTCAGATTATTCTCCCTGTGGCAGCCATCTCAAAATATGTCCAAAAATTATATTATGGGATATAGTTTGATTTCCTTCAGTAACTTCTGATTACTTAAGGGATAAAGGTAAACCACTGCTCAGCCTGCGAGGCCGACCTAGCCTGCCTTCCTCTAGGGTTTCTCACACCATGCTTTCCCCACACTGGCCGGATGTCAGTCCCTTGGGCTGGCCCCACTCCCTTTCACCACCAAAGCTTTGCACAAGTTGTCCCCCAGATACTCTTTTCTTTCTTTTTTGCCTAGTTAACTCCTACTCATCCTTCTAATCTCAGCTCAAGGCTCACCTCCTCTTAGAACCTTTCCTGAGCTCCCTATCTCCACTAAATTTCCATCACACCCTCTCATAGTACCCTTATTTCTCCTTTTGAATACTCCTCATAGCTGAACTTTTATTTGTGCCCTTATTTGATTAATGTTTATCTACCTCTAGATTGCAAACTTCAGAAGGTAGGAGGGTTTATTTGATTCTCTGTTGCCTACTCAGCCCATAGCAAGATGTTCGGCGCATTGTGGGTGTTTCGTATTTGTTGAATGAATGAATGAACAAATGCCATACTAAGATGTTTGCAATTTATCCCTCGGGCTTTATTGAAAGAATGTAAGCAGAAAATAGATTATTTAAGTTTAAACAAGAAAGCTCAGTCAACTGTTTTGAGACAGGATGGGCAGAGGTTGGAAACGGACCAGTTTGACACCTGTCACAATAGCGCAGTTGAGAAAGAATGAGCACCCAGCCAAAGTAGTCCCAGTGAGGCTGAAGAGTAGAGTGGAAGTGATCATGATTAGAAGGTAGAACAGATAGAACTTAGTGACTCTGTGAGGTGGTGAAACTGCCTTTGCAAAGATTATAACACCCTTTCCCCAAATAAGCCGCCTTCTTGGCTGGGAACTAGACCGATTTTCTAGGACGAACAAATTTGCCGCAAGATTAGAAATTACGGTTTAGGAGTCATGCAGCTGGAGGCCACAAAGTTCTAAACCTCCCCAATTGCTCCTAGGGATAACATCACTATTGTAAAACCTAAGATTGGGGCTCGAGTTATTTTTTCAGGCCTTGCACTCGATAGATCAGATAGTGTCACCCAGATCAGTAAACTGACTCATCTGATCTTATAGTCCCCATCCAGGAACTGACTCAGCTCAAGAGGGCAGCTTCAACTCCCTATGGTTTCCTCTCCAACCCAACCAATAAGCACTCCCCACTTCTCAAACCCCTATCCATCAAATTATCCTTAAAAACCCAAATTCCAGAATTTTTGAGGAGACTGGTTTGAGTAATAACAAAACTCCAGTTTCTGGTACAGCTGGGTCTGCATGAATGAAACTCTCTATTGTAATTGCCCTGCCTTGATATCTTGATAAATCCGTTCATTCTATGCAGCAGGCAAGAAGAACCTGTTGGGAGGTTTACAGTGGCTGCCGGGATGGAGGGAAGTGCACCAATGATTCCAGGGTACGTAGAGACAGAACAGCTTTGTGGCAAGAGAGACTGTGCTCAGTTTGAGACTTGATGAATTTGAGGCTCCTAGGAGACACCCAGGGGAAGATGTCTAATGGGCAGTCTTACATTTTCAGCCCTTTTCACGGGTTTCTTCTCTGCCTAGTAACAAAGGCTAGGTTTATTCTTCTTTTAACCCTTTCCCCATTTAGAAAAAAAAGTGCGGCTTGCTTCCAGCACTCATTTAATTTTATAATAAACATGCCCTTTGAGGTTGAAGCAAATCAGACTGATTTTTAATGTGAAAATAAAACATAAAAATTTTTCTTGGAATTATTGCTATATAGAACTGCCTGAATCATCAGAGACATGTATTTCAGAAAAATCAGATTCGTCAAATGAATCTTTGGCCAACAACTGTTCGAGAACGATGTGAACAGCATGTGTAGAAATGCTACGTTTTCTAGGATTTGACATTTTCAGTGATCGAGAATTACTGTATTTCCTAAATGGAAATACCACTACTGGAAACAGAATGCTATAAATAGGATGATGTCTTTTGTTTCCAAAGTTGATATGCCAGAGAGATGCAAAAATAATAATAAAGTGAGATTTCGTGGTAAAGTTATCTCGTGGTAAATGCTGCAGCCACAAGTGCTGCCCGTGAATATTCTCAGGGAAAAGGGCTAAAAGCAAAACATTTCTTGGAACCTTATTCCTTTACTCCTCTTCTTAACAAACTGTCTTTGAAAGGGCAGACAGCACATGCTCTGTCTGCATCTGTTTAACTCCTGTTCACCCCTCTACTCCCCATTCTCTTGGCATCGCTGAAACTACCTTCAATAAGGAGCCCAGAAGCCAAATCTAGTGCACCCCCAGAGGCTGAATATACAAAAGGACAATGTCCAGACCATATATAAAAATAGAACTTTGATCCACAACCTGCAGCAACCTGCCCAGGAAAGCAACCCCTTATTTACAAAAAAACAGTCTAGGAAGCCAGCTTGCTATATAAGTCAGACTTGCAGGAAGCCAGATAGCTATCTTAAGTGACAATCCAGTGAAATAACTTTTCTACCTACTGGCCACAAATGGCCAGGACTTAATTAATGACTGAAATAATTGGCAATTGGCAGCTTCCCAATTTTTTTTCTGCTGCTCTCAACTTAGAACCAACCAGAGAAAGCCAAATATGCTCCAACCAATCATACAGGATGCCCCACTTCTGATTAGCCTGCCTACAGCTTCCTCATGCCGAAAGTCACCAATCAGGGTACACCCGAGCCTTCCATTTTTTCTCCTGTAAGGCGTTCCTGATCCTCTGTCTGTCTCTGAGTCTCTGCCAAAACTCAAGTGATGGTGGCTGACTCCCCTACTACAGCAAACTCAGAAGAAATAGCCTTTGCTTTTCTCATTTAGCTGGTCTTCATTTATTCCCACAATCCTCCACTTCTTATCAAAATCACTCAGCTGCCCTTAACACTACTGATCATGCCCTCCTTGAAATTGCCTCTTCCCTCAGCTCCTGAGCCCCCAATTCTGATTCACTGTCATTTGTGTGTATGGCGTTTTCACGTCCTTCAGGGTCTCTTTCTCTGCCACGGGTATCCAGGGTTCCCTCCTCAGCCTTCTTCTCTACTCACGTTCATGTCTCCTTGGGTAATGGCATCCACTCTTTCTCAACCACCACTGTTGCACTTATTCCCTAAATCACTGTGTCCAGCCCAGACTTGTTCCTACCGACTGTCTCCTCCCCGAGGCTCCACAAGCACCTAAACTCAACACATTCAAAGCCAATTCCCCCTACCACAAAACATACACACACATAAACATGGTGCACCCTTCCCTTCCCACCTCTGCTGGTCATACCATACCCACCATATCATCCAAGTAAAATTATAAACTTGTACTGATTGATTTGGCCTCTTAAATATCTCCTTGGTGCATTTCCTCTTCTTCATCTCTATTTCCACTGTCCACTTTAGGATGTCACTATCTCTTCCCAAAATATTACAAAAGTCTCCTAACTGGTTTTCAGCTTGCCAGGCTTGTCTCCTTTCAAACAGCCTTTTAAACAAAAGATGACTTCACAGAGTCATCTTTTCAAAATATCCTTCTGACCATGTCATGCCTTGCCTACAACCCCCTTCATTATTTAATATAACATACAAGTCCCCACAGTGTTCTCATCAGCCATGTTTCCTGTCATACAAGACTTTGAACTTAATGCTCTAAGCAGATTTATCACACTGTTTAGACTCCTGATGCTGTGCAAATTGTGAGCATGTCCCTGGGTGGTATCAAAGCACCAATGATATTCTCACTTGTATCCTCGCTGGTGACCTGTGGTCTTAGCTTGGCATCCCTAGAGAATGTTTATGGATCTCTGTGAGGAGGTCTCTGCTCAGGTGGCTAGCTGCAAGGAGGACCATGTTGAACTGAATTAGTTATGATTTGCGAGCTTCCGAATTCTCTTTGTTGGAAGCCCTAGTTTATACTTGGCTTGCAGGTGCGGCTGAAACCAAATGAAGGACTCTCTAGGGCTTCCCAAAAGAAGGGGAATTTCAAACTCTTGCCCTCAGAATTTTTCATCTTCTGCACAAATGGAGTCTCTGCTTATACTTACAGATGTGGTCCTTTCCCTCCCATGACCCCATTGATGTATCCTCATCAACAGATAAGGGGTGCAAGCAGGCCTTTCTGCTCTCCAGAGGTGGGCGAGAGCCTTCCCAGCAGGCATTTACTGTCAGCCAAACCAGCAGGAAGAAACAAAGTCAATATCAGAGGGCAACTGGCTGATTGTTAAAAGCTGGGCCTCGTGTGGGAGAAAGATAATGGTCTGGTGATTTCACACGTAAACATTTTTAAGATGCCAATAGCCAGCAGGCGGTCTTTCACATCAGATATCTCTGAAGGGCATCAGCATTTGGGGGAAGGCTGGGAGACAAGAAACTCCCCCCTTCAACTAGAAAATATCGTAACTTCTATTGAAGAAAGGAACGCCTCATTCTCCAAGTGCCAGACAGTGCCTTCCTGATTTACAGCAGGACTTTGGAGGCTGACTACTCAAATCTAAAGTTACCGCAGCTGCCTCCCTGCTTGTGTGGAATGATGAAGTGGAAGGCAATAGAGGAGTGTAAATAGAGCTCTAGGAGGCCAGTGCTCGCTGGGAACCAGGTCCCAAGTTACAGCCAGCCATTAAGACTGACACTGTGGGAGAGGGTGATGGTTATGAGGATAGAAGATGGCAGACGGCAAGAAACAGGGAGGCTGCCCACACTGGCGGGCTGGCTGCAGGGTGCGATGATGCTGGCTCACACCAACACACATATGCACACACACACACACCTGTGCACACCACACACATACATACGCACCTACACACATACATACACACTTACACTCATACCCACACCTACACGCACACACCTACACACACATACATACACACTTACACTCATACCCACACCTACACCACACACCTACACACACATACATACACACCTACACACACATACCTACACACCTACACTATACACACCTATACACACATACACACCGACATACATTCACACCTACACTCATACCCATAGCTACACACATACACACACATCTACACATACCTACACATATACACACCTATACACACATACACACCTACACACATACACACTCATACACACCTACACACACCTACTTGATACACACCTCCACTCTTACCTACACATACATACACACCTACATTCATACACACCCACACTCTCTGCACACCTATACTAACACACACCTACACACACCCACACACACATCTACACTCATACACACCTATACACACTCCTACACACCTACACACACCACACACATACACATCTATACACACTCCCTACATACCTACACATCTACACACACACACCTACACTCATACACACCTACACTCATACATTCCTATACACACATACACCCCTACACACCTATACACACACATACACCCCTACACACATACACACATACCTACACCTACATTCATACATACCTACACACAAACACTTCTACACACCTACATACACATACCTACACACACCTACACACATGCACACCACCCATATACACCTACACACACCTACACACACCTACACATACACACCTATACACACCTATATATGACACACATACACACATACCTATACACATACACAAACACACCTACACACATACACACCTATAATATACATACATACCTACACACATACAAACCTGCACACATATAGGCATACACACCTATATACACACACCTACACACATACACACCTACACGCATACATACACACCTATACTCATACACACCTATGTACACATACACTTTTACACACCTACACACATACACACCTGCACACACACAACATACCTACACTCATACACACATACACCCCACCCACTTATACACATGCCTGCACACATACACACCTACACCTACACATACATACACACCTACACTCATACACACCTATACACACACTCCTACACACCTACTCATACATACACACCTACACTCGTACACACCTATATGCACATATACCCCTACACACCTACACACACACAAACATACACGCATACATACACGTGTACTTTCAAGATAACAGGGTAGTGACTCGGCTGGAAAATCTAGCAATGGCACCGTGAGCTGCTGCTGTGCGGTGGGAAACTTGGAAACACGGGAGCAGCCGCGGTGCAGGGTCTGAGCTCCAAAGCTTCTCTCAGGCATCCTTGGGACCTGCAGGACAGTGAAGAGCAAACAGCCTGCCTGCCAGCTGTGCTTTGACTTCCTCCAGATGGTGTCTGGTCCTCTCACAGGGGCTTGTGGTCCCTCCTGCGAAAGTTCACTTTGAGGCTCATTCCCAAATTCCAGACTTGAAGAGGCACAGAGGTGGCCAAGGCCAGAGTTTGCCCAGAGGCCAGTTTGGCTTTAGGGCCACATTAAGGGGAGGTGAGACTGTGAGTGCTTATGGTGGAGAAGCCACATGGATTTTAGGCAGTGGATGTGCCTCTGGGGAGGACAGCAGGTTAAGGGCAGGGGCTGAACTTGGACTGCCAGTGGTTTACCTGGCTGTTTTTGCTAAAACACAGCTGAGTGGAACTAGGCGCTGGGAGGAGGCAGGTGCCAGCAGTTAGGGCCCGGCTTGGCCCAGTGAGACCCCGGCCTCTCTTTTGCCTGGAAAGTTCCTATCCATTAGAGCAAGCCCTGCTGGGACAGAGCTGAGTTGGACAATCCTGAGTGTGACTAATGGGAATGATCGCTGAGGCGCAAGGGCAGCCACTGCCCCTGGACTCTGGTTTTAGGAGGGGCCATAGAGGCTCTGATCCACCGATCCTGAAGATAGCTAAAGCCCAACAGTGAACAGATATTGCTCTGGTAGCTGGATCATCCAGGGCCAGAGTTCTCGGCCGTCCCCACCCTTCTGAAGGCATCTGTGGGCACTGGGGAGACTCAGGTTACAGAGGTGCTCCTTGTTTCTCTCCTCTTGCTGGGTTTTCATCAGGTTTTCTTCTGATGAAACATATTGAGAGAGGAACACTCTGTTGTAAGAAGACTCTGAGAGGCAACAGGATTAAGCCACACAATACCTCTCAGCAAGATTTTTGCAGAAAAGCATATTGAAGTGTGGGCATTTCAGGAGAAGCCACGAAACCACAAGGCAGAAGTCCTTTGAGCAAATCAGCAGACAAATATGTTAGGATGAGGCTTCCCTTCCATCCTGAGCAGAACATTTTCAGTTTTCCAATTTAAGAAACCAAAGTGAACTGTTACCTTCCTCTATAAAGTAAGAAGAAACAATAGGAGCTTTTCATGGAGAAAACAAAAAAGGCTTGCTCAGAAAGATAGCAGAGAACTTAGAAAACGTTATTTAAAAATGGAACACCTGAGACAGTAGGAACAGAGGAGACCGTGTCAAGAGAAGAAATTGCAAATGTCTGGGTTGGTTTGGACTTGGATTTACTTGTTGAAAATGAAAGGATATTTCATATTCTGAACGATGAGCCATTTCACTGCTTAATCAGAGGAATCCAGCAAATTAATAGGTAATTCTGATGGAATAACAAAACCTCTCTCGGGTGGACCATAAATTATCGCCCTGCTGTAAGGGAAAGGTGACAGTGTGGATTTGTCCAGGAAGAAGGAGGGAGAGAAATATTTTCAGGGTCAGTGGATTTCGCTCTCCTCTCTGTCTCTCTCTCTTCTCAGAACAACATAGGAGAGAACAAGGTTTTCCCCGTGAGTGGCGAGCTAATAAGCTTTGTGAGCAGGAGGGCCTATGCATTAGGAAAGGATTGACCCATGGCTAGCTCCTTTGTTTGCACAAGGAGGTGGCCCTCTGCTATTGCTCTGAAGGAGCAATTGGAATCCACAGTATTTCAGAAGGGCCTGAGGTCTCTAATTCTCCCTCAAGAGCCATCCTCCCAGCCCTACTTCCTCCTTAGCTAGCTCTGGGACCTGGCATTGGGCACCGTTTCATTTTTACAGCTGCCTACCCCATCCTGAGCACATTTGCACAGCAAGGAGACGGGCCAGTTTCCTGGGCTCTACCCTGGCCTCGTTAGGGCTGACTTGAAGCCTCCATCTCGCTGATTCTGAGCGCCTCTGTGTTCTCTGTGTTTGCACTGATTGTTCCCATGGTTTGGAATATCTTCCTCCTCTTTCTCTTGGATAATTCCTGCTAATCTCTCAGGCCCTCTCTTAGGGACACTTTCTTCAGAAAGCCTCTGATTGCCCATGGCAGTTAGATGACCTTCCAAAGTGATCCCAAGTGTCTGTCTTGGGCGTTCCTCCGTCACGACCCTGGCCACGCTGGACGGCGACTCTCTACTTCTTTCTCACACAGGCCTGTGAGTGTGGGAGAGGTAGTGGTTAGGGCTTTTGTTGTGTGGCCCCAGATCCAGCAGAGGGATGGGGGCATATGACAGGAACTTGCTAGAGGTGGGAGCAGAAGACTCGCCTACATGACAGATGGTGGGGAGGGCGTTGGGGGTGTGTCGGGGAGGGCTTCCCCAGGCTACAATTCCTTTTAGTAGTACAGGTTCAGGGTATGTCCTTCCAGGTGGTGGAGAATACGTTCTCCAAGAGGATTTTGAAAGTCCAGGAAAGAATGGACAATGATGTGTGAAAATTAGAAGATTCTTGGGAAAGGCTCCACCTCCTGCTTCCAACAAGAATGCACGGATGGAGCCATTGATGACATCTTATGATAATAAAACACTCATCCTGTCACAGGGGGACTGTGCTCCTGGATGGAAAATGTGGAGGAGACCAAGACCCATGTTGAACTCATACCAAAGTGTGTTCCACGATTCCCATACAGCATCTCCCAGGACTGGTTTTGAGGAACACATTTTGGGAGACACTGATATTTCCCTTCCTTTTAAACTTTCCAAATGATACCTCAGTTTTAAGACTGTGGAAACTTTGGTCTCTTCAGCCTTTATTTCTTCCTTTCCTCCTTTGCTCTCTTCCTCCCTCCCTCCTTGGCTTCTCGTCCTTTCTCTTTCCTTCCTCCCTCTTTCTTTCTCTGTTTCTCTTTCTCTTTCTTTCTTTCTTTCTTTCTTTTTCTTTCTTTCTTCTTTCTTTCTTTTTCTTTTCTTTCTTTCTCTCTCTCTTTCCTTTTTCTTTCTCTTTTTTATTTCTTTCTTTTTCTTTCTTTCTCTTTCTTCTTTCTTTTTTCTTTCTCTCCTTCCTTCCTTCTTTCCTTCCTTCCCCCTTCCTTCTTTCTCTCTTTTTCTTTCCTCTCTCTCTCTTTTTCTTTCCTCTCTCTCTTTCTTTTTCCTTCTAGAGGTTTACTAAGGGAGACATTTGAATTGTTGTAATAGAGTGGGCCACAGGTGTATTTGCATGTGACTGATGGCTGGCTTGCGAGCAGCCTGCACGGTCTCCACATGCTGAGAGCCAGTCTCAGGCTGGTAGTGATGCTGAGTCCCTGACAAGCTGGTGTTCTGCCATCTGTGAGTGAGAAATCAGTCACCCCACCCTGTGAACATCCAGGGTAAAAGATTTCTCACTAGATGGAAATTCTTAAGAACAGGAATTGTGCTTGTTTATCTCAGCCTCCACAGTACATCACCCATCGTAGGTCCTTGTTAACCCTTGCTGGGTTAATGGACACAGTGCAATATTAGTGCATGACAAGAGGTAAAATCTCACAGTAATTAAAGATGGCAGAGAGGACTCAGGAAAGCCTTCCAGCTCAGATCCCAGGAGTCAAGCCAAGAGTACCATGGGGTGCATGTACCATTGAACAGGCAGATGGCAGACACACATCCTCAAGTTAGAGGCTGGAAGATGCCATGCATGCACGGTCTTGCTACATGTGGGTGTGTACATCAGCTGAACCCTGGACTAAGAGTCTCAGAATAAATGGCAAACCTTCCAGCTTGACATATATTTTCTCGTCTTTAAAGTCTTCTGATCCATAGTGAAAATAAACATAGAGAATGAAGTTTCTCTTTTCTAGGCGCAAATGAAGTGCCTTCCATATTGTTGGCACTCACTCAAGAAACATTTAAATGAATGATTTGGAAGTGCAGGCAAGCTGGCCGGGACATCTGTCACTGTGCTGATGGCCAGCATGGATTTGGTCTGTCCAGCTGGCTGGGTGTGGCTTCTTGTCTTCCCCTGGTGCTCCTCCTGGAGCTTGGGGGGGCAGGGGGCAGGGGGCGGGGTGCAGGCTACCTTCTAAGGGAGAGCACAGCTTTTCTTCCACTTAGGAGATGTTATAAGAACATTTCCAGGATGCTTCTATACCTGTTTTGTGTTTGTTACCCAGTTACTTCCATTTCCAGGACCGCCTTCCCTGTACATGAGTGCCACCTTGCCCACTACCCATCCAAATGGCCAGGAGTCGTGGAAGGTCCTTCTTTCCCAATTCCCATATGTGGCAGTTTTATCATCTCCAATCCCAGACTTGTGCTTGAGGCTTTCACACCAAGGCCCAGGTTTTCGATGGCAGGTTTTTGGCAGAGCTGCCAGCCTCGTAAAACAAGGTAATGGTCTTTAGGAAGTAATCACTTTAGCTATTGTTTCCCAGCAGTTGTCGGAGAGTCTAGAAAGGACCCAGTGACTTCACGACAGTACAGCAAAAGGGAGAACAGCAGCTGCAGCAGCAGCCTGTGGATGGCAGGGAAGGTGACTGCTAATTTTACAAGCACTTGGAGATATTCTGGCACCTTCATAGGACACCAGGGAACCTGCAGTCACTTTTGCTGGCTGAGTTTTCAATCTCCTAGCATTGAAAAGCTCAATAGGAAAGAACTTAAATCCATTGTACAGTTTTGCAATTTTCTCTAAGGCCAATATTACACACGGAATGCCTAATGGGAAATTGCTACAAAAGTGGCAGCTAATTACAGGTTAGCGGATAAAACAACACCCTTCTCTGGAGAGCCTGTGCACATAGGTTGAAGAATAAAATAGGGCTGAATGGTATTTGATTTATTTGTATTTATCCAAGTCAGTGGCCCAGGCAGGAAGGTAATATATGAAAAGGGACATTTTTGAAATAGCTGTTTTTGAATTATGCTCATGAAATACACACCGTGCTATGGAGGACATGTGGGAAAGCTACACTCTGACCGCATGACTAATTTTTAAAGCCTTGCATAGAGAGAATTCCCCCTAAGAACACAGCTGGGCTATTCCTTCGTGGACTGAATGTGTCAATTATGAATTGAACTAAGATGAAATTTTACTCCAATATGGCAAATGAACCGGAGTGTTCCCTTCAGCTAAGGTATTATGTAGTAGTTCATACACCAAGTACTATTATTTTATTAACTTTAAGAACATGTTTTACATAAAAACAGGCAACATCAAAAAAGCTCAGTTGATAAATGAACATAATATATCACAGATGATTTCATTCCACATTAACCTACATGTATCAGCTTAAACTGAAGGATTAGGGGGAAAAATTGGATCTCATTCCACCTTTAATTAAGGACACAAATTGTTTGCAAGTTATTTCATTAGGATTCTGAAAATCGAAGATTAACCTACGCCATCTGATCCATGCAGCAAGTGATAAATTCAGTATTTTTAAAAGAAATATTGAATTTTTTTCTTGAGTCAAATTGAAACCTTTCAGAAACTTGTTTAAATGCGTCGAGTCCCTACCCACCTTTTTAGTATGTATGAGCAAAGTACTATTTAATTTCACACTCAACTAATCCTTCAATAATTTTCTTTCAGCCAGAATGAAAAAGGCTAGTATTAATTTCCTAATAAAATTTTTTTTCAAAAGTTATCGAGGATATGAGTATATAACCTTGGACCAGTTTCAATTTCTTTTTATTTTTTTCTGAGAATACACCAAAGATTAATGTCAATGACAAGTGAGAAATTGTCCCTAGAGAACTATTCAAGGACTCTTTCTTACTATATTTGATTGGACTGGAATGAACTGACATTATAGCATCTTTATCATCACCTTTAAAATTCTATTTTCTCTTAGTAGCAACAGTGAAGACTTTAGAACTATTACTTACTTTAAATTAATAAAGTATATCACAGACAAAATAGACAATTTTACATTAAAGCAACATTAAGGGTCTCAATTTCGTTGAACAGAAACAAATGCTGAAGAAATTTACAGGTATGATTTAATTTTAGAGTGCTCTTTCTTTAGGGAACAAAATGAAACTAGATCTCTCAATTGTCTGTATGGGCAAGATATGGTAAACCTCATGATCGAAACACATGCCAGTTAGAAACTTGATCACAGAAATGATGCTCAGTGTTGAAACCCAACAATAAACAAACAAACAAAAAACCCCACTCTAACCAGAGGCATTTAAGCCTCTCCACTGAATTTCCTGTTTCCCACCAGTTTACGACCCTTAATGTTACTGGATGAATGGTTGCATATTTGAGATGATTAAAAATAAAAGACTGGCTTAAGAGCACCTCCTCCTCTAGTGTGTAATTACACACAAACTAAAGATTCCTTCTGACAGTCCTAGGAACCCCATTTGTTACTGTTTCATGTGTAAGCACCATTGAACCAATTTTTAAAGCACATTTGCAGTTATCAAATGTTTAGTGTGTCCTCAAGTTTCATTGATTTCTTTGCCTTTAAGCAAGAAAAGAGTAAAGTGTGTTATTTTCCCCTGCTTCTTATCATATCTGAATTGTCAAAAAATGTTAATTTTGGAAGTGCTTTTAATCACTATTTTCCCCCAACAGACTAGAATGGCTCCATGAAATTTGACAATTAAGTAAGGAAATCTTTATCCCCAAAAGAAGCACATATCTTACCCTCTAAACTGCATGCAAAGTAAGGGTCTGTGTGAGAGTATTTTCCCCAAACTCCTAATGGACATGGCAGACAATACGTAGAAAAATCTGACTTTTGAACTGACCAACTGCAAGTCTTTTAAAATCCTTGGGCAAAAAAAAAAAAAAAAATCATGTAGCAGTTAAAAAAATTATTGACTTACAAATTATAGAAAAGATATGTTATCTACAATATATGCCAGGTGACCCATTAAATTTAAAAAACATATGCGAATGAGTAACTACATGAAAACCACCATATTGGATCTTGGTGCTTTCCAAAATTCTGAAATCACTATTAAGGAGGGACCATACCAGATTTTTTGGTTGTTCTTGTCTTCGGAGAATGGGGAAGAAGTTGGAAAGAGAAGGAAGTAAACCTTCACTCTTTGGTACAGCCCTGTATAGCAAACTTCAGCCTGGGGCACATTTTTATGGTCAAATTAAAAACCTTTGAGAATAGGAGTTTATCATAGAAATGCTGACAGATCCTAACCCAGAGAAGGGCTAGGAGCAACACAGTAATATTAAGAAAGCTCTCCCTCAGCCCTCAGCACGATTGAGCTTCAGCGCAAGGGATAGAGTTGTCTAATGGACGCCCTTGGCCAGTAAACAACCATGATTTAATGTGCTTGAGACTTGGTCATATGGGAGCTCTGTGACCCTCTAAGCCAAATTTTCTTTTCTTTTTGTTTTCAACTGAAATATGCCTCAAAGGGTAAAGGATTGCAATTTTAGCCTTCATTCATGGATATATTGCTTTCTTTCGACAATATCTGATGGGCCTGTTAACTGCCACCCATGGGGAGCAGGTTGCAGGAAGGTCTCATTGAACACAAAACACCAAGTGTTTTCAGTAGTTTATTCACATTTTTTTCTCTGCTTATTTTAATATGCACCACGTGTAAGTTAGATGAGGGCTACGGTAAAAACATTTTTGATGACTGAAATCTTACTTTTCCTTCTAATGATCTGGAGCAAATCACATATTCATTGATCATGACGAATAAAATGATTTCTGCTACAATGTTGAGAAAAAATGTGTTCATTAATATGAACACATGTCTACAGAGATGATTTACACGATGCAAGTAATGAAAAGAGTTCTTCCTTAACTAGTCTACTATCAAACTGAAAAGATGAATCTTAAAATTCCCTTGAAAATACCGTATGGTTGGTCATGTGTCAGTAAAAGAAAGACAGTCCCCATCACCAGGCCACCACCATAAGAGAGCTATATTAAATACTTGGGAAAAAATATGGAAACACTTGTGGTGATGATTAAATTGATAATTACATAGATACACTGCCATAATGATACATATTTGTTCTATGATAAGTGAAATCAAAAATAAGATCAATTTGGTTATAGAAATTCCTTAAAGAACACCACCACTTAATTATTTCAAACTTGAACTATCCCAAGAATGTCGAGAAAAAAATTAGAAAGCACTGGCTAAAAGCAAAGCAATCTGGATACACCAATGTAGTCAGCATGCCTTGTGCTTGTCTGTTAACCCTCTGAGTACATCTCTGACATTCAGGATCTTGGTAGCTTAATGTTAGAAAGATTGCATTCCATCTGATTACTCAAGATTTCTACTTGACTGGTCACATTCCACTGTTTATTCAGCATAGATCACTCAGATTCGACAGTGATGTGCTGGGATCCCCATGCTGAATGGGCCCTGCATTCTTCTGAGCTGCCCTTCTGCAGTGTGCTGAGAAACACCCCCTAGCTTCACATGGTCCAGAGTCCCCCTAGACGTCGATGGGAAAAGGCCTGAGCCATGCACTGCAGGCTCAGTACACTAGATGCTGGAGCAATATAGTTAATGCCCACAGAAAAAGCAGTAATTCAGAGAAAGAAAGGAAAACGACAGTCCACTGCAGGTAGGTCTCTGCCCATTGCATTCTTCACACTTTTCCAGTTGAGGCCAGGCTGTAGAGCTACTCCATAGCCTTGGAATAGCGCTTTGCTTTATATTGCTAGAGAAAGCAGTAATTTCCGACTAGTTCAGTGTTCCTCATTAATATGGAATCTACCTACACACCAACACTCTTTCTGGTGTTCTGTGCCCCCCACCCCCACCTCCCCCCAAAAACAACTCAACTAATTTACTGATTTATGCTACTTTGTTATTTTGTGTGTTATCACTTCCGGATGCTCTAAAAGGGGGGGAAAAAACCTCAATAAACGATATGCTTTTTACAAGTCAGGACAACACAGACCACAGAGATGAACCTAAACGTAAAAGAGCAAAAAATTTTGGAGATGGTGTTGCAAAAGTAATGACATGTGATTTAAAAATCCATATTAATGTAGACCATAGTTTCAGGGTTGAAGAGTAAAAATGCAGCAAGTGAAGATCAACGTGCATTTGAAAATAAAGGACTGTAGAAACGTTGTTCACAAATTTTCAGACTCTCAGGTATTAAAGTATATTCAAAACAGAGAACATAGGTACTGTTCAGCCACCAGATGCAAATTTCATGAGCTATCCCTCCCTGGTTGTCTCGTGTATCCCAGAGCCCAGCAAACCTTGGGAGCACATTTGAGTTGGGCACCTGCCTCTAAGACACCCCAGGAGAATCCTCTCTGAGCACTGCAGTGATGCACAGAACCTGCAAATCCCCGTTCTAAAATGGAATCTGTTCCAGAAGAAACTCAGGCCTGGAGACACTGCACTAGGGAGACAGATTTGGTAACAGGAGTGAAAATACAGGTCTCAGACAGGACTTGGCCCAAAGACAGAAAAACCACTATGACCTCCTGGACAGCTAAAGACAGTGGTATTTAAAAAAATTTTAGGGGAATGGAGGTTTTATTCTCAGGGGTATCATCTAGGTCTTTCATCCTGATCTTCCTGGGAGACTATATAGGTAACCTAAAGGTGCACATGGAATTGTCTTGCCAGTGGTTTATTCACTGAAAACCTATTGTTAGAACATTCTGGATTGTGTTCCCAGTGTGCTTTCTCCTCAGCCATCTTGCAAAGCACCTGCCTCCAGTCCCCTTGTGCCCCAGCTCTCCTATGTGTGGATTTCATACTAGATGTAGATTGCACAGTGATGACCACAGTGCGTGGAAAAGCAGGTGAGAAAAATCACAGGATTTTATTCCCTTTCTGTTTGAAATTCCAGCCCTACAGAGCACCGGGCAGTTTATTGCTCTTTTCCACCAGTTGTTTCTTTCCTGTAGATGTGTGACACTGAGTAGAGAGACCCTCACTCACCAAGCACAAGACAAGCTGTGGTGACTCCCTGAGAGTCTGCGCTGGCGCTAGCAGCAGCTGATATGGAAGCAGCATTTCTGGGGCGTCATCAGTACAGCTTCATGTGGAGACAATTTGGGGGACACCATCTATTTCCTGGGTCAAGCTCTTTGCCACAAACCCAATTCCCTCCACCTGGGATGCAGAACTCACTGCAACTGACAGTCATATCTCTTATGAAAAAAAAAATCTGTTTCTGAATAGGATTGTGAAGAAGAAAGAATCGTGCGTGTGTCGAAGTTATAAACCTGCCACGTTCTAAACCCACAGAAAAGGACAAACAAGATATCATTCTAAATGTCCTTCTTTTCTGGACATTTCAGCATCTAACAACACCCCTTGATCTGCAGTAAAATCAAGAAACATGTGTGTATACATCCAAAGGCCTGAAAAATTCCCCAACAGGAATTCTCAATAAAATTCTATGCACTCAGAGGGTTAACAAGTGCTATATTACATACTGCAGATCCTAGCTTGACTGATGAAAACATTCATTGCTTCTAAGTTTAAAAAAAAATTGCAAATTGGCCTTAACCCTTTGAGGACTCTATTAGCAGCAAATTACCATCTTCACAATCACCACGTGTCATCTCATTCAGTAAAGGGAAACCGCTACAAAGATACCTGAAAACACTTTCAGTTCTGCCATTCAAGCATTGAGCGCTAGATAGATCAGATGAAACTGTTTTACACAAATTTGGGGGAAAAAAATCTCAGAGTCTCAAAGGGTTAAGCTAGGACTTTGAGTAAAAGGGTCTTATTAAAAGGGCGAATTAGGGGAGCGAACAGTCTCGGAGGAGCTTGGGGAGTAGTCTTCCGATTCCGAGTTGAGTTCGGGAGGAGCTGGCTGCGCCTTGTACCGGCTCCTCACATCCTGGTTGCGTCTTCGTCGGAAAACCTGCCTCTCCTTATCAAGAGCGGTGGTCTAGCAGGGGCATAAAATGAGAAAGAGGACAATTAGGGCGAGGGAAATGGCAAAACAAACTCTTTCTAGAACTTTCTGAGGTCAGAAAAAATACACTGGCCAAGTTCACCTGTCCATCATGGCACACTTTTTGTTGATAGTCACCACTCTCAGGGAGCCCTCTGCTCCCCACAAATCTAGGTCTTTAAGGGACCTGGTCATGACATCTGCAGGCACAGGCAGGATGGATGGTGTACTGGGTTTGACCCTTCCCCACTCCTCCCCAGACTTTTGCTAGCTGAACATTTATTTACCCTTGGTGCCTCCTAGGCTAGCCAGAGGACACTCCCACCTTCTCTGAAAAGGGGTGCCTGAGTCCTGTGTGTAAAAACGCTCCCTGGGCAACTTCAATTAACATGCAGCTCAGGGTAGCTGCATAATACAGATGAAAGGTGATGAAGCTGTCAGTCAGACATGGAAACGGAGCCACGGCTCATCCTGTTCTTTTAGCACCTCCTCACTCTAAATGATCTTATTATCTGTTGATGAGGGAGTGTGGCTGAATTTCTGGGAAGGATTGGTTTAATTTTGATGAAACCAATGCCTGAAATTGAACACTGCTTTGAATGCAATTAAACCAAGTGGAAACCTTCCCACGGATTTCACTTTACAAAGTTCATTTTCATCATAGTATTTGGTAATTTATGAAACTGAGATTCAGTTTCGTAGGTATTCCAACTCCCAGTCTCTATGCCCCAATTTCCTGAGGAGACCTCCGATGATTCCCCGGATGTGTTATCTGCCTGTAGCTCTGGATGTTATCATGACATCAGAATGGGGAACTGCATGACTTCATCACAGATTTAATGGGTGTGGGGGAAAAACAGGGGTCATTATAGAGAAATCTCACACAGAAAGCAGAAGAGTAGGTATGAGGTCTGAAGAAAAATATAGAACACATATAAAAGTTGAAGGCATTCTTGTTTGAAAATTCCTCTTTAAAAGGATGTAGCCTAGAGGTTATTCTGCTTTTAAGAGATTACTTTTCCTCTACAGGGATATATACCACCATTTTTCCTCTTGAAAATTTACTGTTAGCTCCTTCAAAGAACAGAGATAAATTTATAGCCAGCCTGGTTCTGAGAACAAAGTGAAAACTAAGCCCCTCATACAACTGCAGTATAGCATTAGGGCAATCTTAGATCTAAAATAGGCCAATCAAAGTTCCAAAATGAAGTAATAAAGAGATAAAGAGAGGCAGTGTGTAGAACCAGTACAGTAAATGGCTTCGTTAGGCTGAACTGCTCTACTTCAGAAACTATCCACACACTGAATGAACAGTGTTACAAACCAATGAGGAAGATAAACTTCAATAATTCACTTCTTGTCTCACTAGATTGTTAATACAATGATTCAGTAACCGGTCTGTTGAAACGTCTACCTTTGATTCTTGCTGAATTTTTAAGGACCCTCATATAGTTCTTAGCATTACACCTATTGATTTTATGATATTTTCAGTATCATAAACCCAAATTCCTAACTTTATTTAAAACATTGTAAAGTTACAACACATGGTATTTTGCTTTCAAAGCAAACTGAAATGTTCTGTTTGTGTAGAGTTGAATGTTTGTAAAAAACAGACGTCTATTTAGTCTGTCTTACATAAAAAGCATTTTGTAGTTAATCCAAGAGTAATATAAACACCTCTTGGTCATAAAAAATCTTTCTATTTCTACCTCCTTGAGAAAGAAAAAAGTCATTGGCATTGGAATGAATTCTGACTTGTGAACAGAGGCAGTCAGATGTGGGGAAGAAAAGCACATCAGGTTTGTGGTCAGGGATTTTGCATCCCACTCTGTCCATTGCCGACCATTCACCCAGGTTTCTCATCTTTTAAATAAGGAGCACCTTTCCACTCTCACAGAGTTGCTGCAGGTAGAAATGGATGTGCAAATGCTTTCTAAACAGCCAAGACTCCCAGAAATGTAAGGTGTTCTTTTCTTTACAATTTGATGTAAGACACTGTTTTAAAATCAAGTAACTGCAGGTCATAGAAAAGCAATTTGCACAAAGCTCACATTAGAATTTAACTCAGTACTTTCCCTCCTTCCTTCAGTTTCACTGGCACCTTCTTGATATTTACTTCATTTCCCCATTATCCACTCAATACGTCACACTCTTGGCTGCAGCCACTGAAATACACCATTCTCCACAAATACTGTAATTCAGTTTATGCAGAAGCTGGTGGCACTTAATATTGAGCCCATGCTTGGATGGTCCCCTCACCCTCATTTTCACCTTCATTTCTGCAAATCCTCGTAAGAACAATTATATTCTCTTCCTTACTTGTCCTGCCTAGAAAGCCCTTCCCCTGTCGCTGTTGAAATAGTCAGTTCTGGCCAGTCCTATAGATTGCCCTAATCAGCAGCTTTCTAAATGTTCACCTTTGTAGATAAGGCCTCATGCACCAATGCTCCTGAGCTTTCAGGTGCATGGATCCCCAGGATCCTCATGACACGTATTCTTGGAAATATATCACGGTCATGGGCATATGTCATGGAATAAGTGGTTCAAGGTTGTCTCTATTGGATTTGCAGACTCTTAAAGTTGAATGAGGGTTTACAAAGCATTTTTGTCCAATGCTCTGTCTTTACAGGCAGGGAAACTGAGGCCTAGGCATGTGGAGAGACTTGCCCATGTGCATTGCTAACTAGGAACAGAACTCAGTCTACTCCTGTGCAAAGCCCAAGCAGTTTCTTCCCATTTACTCTGAAGTTTATTGAAATGGTAAATTAAAGTCCCTGCACTCCCAGCAGCTCATCCCTTCTCTGTTCCCAGCCAGCATGAGCTAGGGAAAGACATTGGCCACAGGTAGTATCAAAGACCAAAAGACAGTGGCTTCTCCACATTGATGATCAGAGAAACTTCTCTTTGTAGAAGCAGATAGGATCCACCATGTACACAATCCCGTGTACACATTCTGAATTTTGATGCTCATAAACTCCTAAGGAGACCTGAGTCTGATGACAGAGGTGCAGTTTTCCACCCCTCAGATCCTCATAATATTCTCAAACCAGCATTGAGGATTCCCAACTGACTTGCTCTCAGAGATGTTCCAGAGGGTGTCTCTGCCTACATGTCTCTTCTTCTGGGCCCCTGCCCACTCTACTTAGAGAAAGTATTTTAGGAACTTCTTCCTTCTCTGTTTCCATGACAATCTAGTACCGTTATCGTTGTTCATCCTGCCTGCACCATAATTGACCCTAATTAACTGTTTTCCCTACCACTTTGTAGACTCTTTGGAGGACCAAGGTCAAGCCTTGGATATTGTCTCTGTGTTTTCCACAGTTCATAGCACACGGTAGATATTCTACGAACTTTGTGGCATTTGAAAGATGGGAAAGTATAATGGAGGTGATCTGTTTCTCTCCAAAAACTTTGTGGCTTTTGAAACATGAGAAAGTACAATAGAGGTGATCTGCTTCTCTCTGGAGCACCCACCTTCCGGTCCATTCTGCACACAGCTGTCAGGTCAATTTCTACAAGGTCCAATTTATTTACAGCTCCTCATAAAGCCCAATTCCTTGTCCCAGCCTTTGCAATGTGCTTCCAATAAAAACTTCCAGGGTGTAGTACCTATTATTACTCAAAATGATCCTATGGCATCAGTAGACTCATTGTCTTCCTTTAGTGGACACTTGATTTTCAAGCGCAGCGTCTGTTTACTCTGCCTATGGTTAACTAAACCTTAATTTCCCTTTGGATACCTCCTCACTCCCACATTCCATGATTCTGATGAAGTTGACCCTACTCCTATCTCTAGGAGTAGGGTTGGGGTGGGCTTGTGACTCAGGAGTAAGCCTGAGTTTACTGCATTCCCCAATACCCATGAATGGCCCAAGATGGGCACCCGACCCCGTCAACAGGACATGGTAAGACTTTTGCTGGAACTTCACATTTATGATGAGAGACTGGTAGGCCTGGAGCTGCTTCTCCCATCCTGGGTACCATGTGAAGTCCAACACTAAAGCCAACACAGGGAGGCAGGGTTGAAGGATGTCAAGAAACCAAGCACTAACTGAGTGCTTGATCCATCCATCACTGAACTCAGACTCAACCTGTGAAACTTTCAGGTTATGTAAAAGAATACATTTCCCTTCTTGCTTAAGCCAGTTTGGTTTTGGTTTTCTTCACTTGCCATAAAAACAGTCCAAACTGATATATCTCTGAATGTACTTTAATAATTCTCACATCTACCTCTTGGTTCAAGGTACTCACCAACATGAAATTACCTCTCTTTCTCTCTCTGCCCACTCAAATTTATTTATTTATTTATTTATTTTTATTTTTTCGGAGTCTTACTCTTGTTGCCCAGGCTGGAGTGCAGTGGCACAATCTTGGCTCACTGCAACTGCCGCCTCCCGGGTTCAAGTGATTCTCTTGCCTCAGCCTCCCAAGTAGCTGGGATTACAGGCACCCACCACCACACCCGGCTAATTTTTGTATTTTCAGTAGAGACAGGGTTTCACCATGTTGGCCTGGCTGGTCTCGAACTCCTGATCTCAGGTGATCCACCTGCCTCGGCCTCCCAAACTGCTGGGATTACAGGTGTGAGCCACTGTGCCTGGCCAATTTATTTATTCTTGAAGACTTGATCAAATTTTATCACCTGTACCATATTTTTTCTTTCTAAACTCCTTAGGCAAGAATTGTTTTGACCAAACTTTTGGGAATTAATTGCACACTGACCTTCTATTATTTTTTTCTTTGCATATTCCCCAAATACCTTGCCAACTACTCTATGGTAGAATTTGAAACTTCTTTGCATTTTCCAGATGATTAGTAGACTGTGGTACACATATTAAGTGTGTATTAAATATTTCTTAATTAATACAGCATTATTTTAGGGGACTATATACTTTCTGAATAATAACAATAGCAAAAAATAGAATTCAAAGCAACTCTAACACAAAAAAGTAAAAAGTATTGAGTCAATATTTAAGACCATAACTTATGTTTCAAATATGACCAAATTCTTATGTCAGATAAAGTCAAAATTCTCTTATGAATTCACTCATCCTACAAGCATTTATTGTGGTCTAATTTCTTATCATACTAAACACTGTCATGTAGGATGTTTAGGAGTTTGTGGCTACAAAATTAACTTGACTCTAAAATATATGCAGTTCTTCTTTTCCAATTGAATTTTGTAGCCCATATATGCAGTCTGGGACAGATGAAGTTACCAAGGAAATAGCACTGTAGGCTAATATATAATTTTTACAAGGTATAGTCATAAAACATGTAATCCAATTGAAAATTTGTTCCCCACCCCTGAAAAAAAAAAAAGCATTTGAAACATAATTTGTTCCTCTGAAATGCTGCATCACAACTTCAGAGTCTGAGCCCTTTCAACCATTTCTAAAAGGCAGCTTTACTATTTTTTTAGGCAGGGGAGTCCTCAAGAGTCAACTTGATTTTGTGTGTGTGTGTGTGTGTGTGTGTGTGTGGCTAGCTTTACTCTTTATCAATCACAAAAGAATCCCCAGACATCAAGCAAATAGGTTCTCTTCGAAACGCCTATTTTTGTAAATTAAGTATGTCCTCAGATATAGGCTTGAGGCTCCATGAACACTTAAGAGTTCCTAACAGATTTATTATTTTATTAGTTATTTTGTTCACAGTTTGTAGCTTTGTTGGAACCTACACGAATAGGCTTGCAGAATTCCCACGTGTTTCCTTAGTAAGTTACCACTTCATTAAGAGATCCTAAGAGACTCTGAAGAGTGCATTATCACATTTTGGTGCTAATTATCACAGGTTAGAGGTAAGCAAGAAATCTCTTGAGATTTTGGAGTTGACCAGTGGTAACCAAGGATGCAGCTCTAACCTAGTTACTTCACATATGTGCACGATAGCGACTGCCATGCTGTGTACTGGGTGAGAGCTGAGTAATGATGGCCTGGGGGAAGCTGGTAAAGAGAGAACACATGGTTGATTAAATAAAATGGTATAGAGAAATGGACTAATATAAACCCGTCCTACCCAGAAGAAACACTGCATGGTCCTACCACAAACTGTAAGCCCTGGCTTATCACAAAGCCCTTAGCAGATGCTAGATCAAGTGTGAAAGCAGAGGAATGGTAAAATAATGCCAGCTACCTCGGCAACTCAGGTGGCTGCACATGTGGTAGCTGAAAATCTTAGCGAAATCCATCCCCATCATGTTGGTGCCTGCCGTAACACCAGGCATACATAAATAAAAGACAGCGCTTGCCTATTATCAGATTTGTTCCCATAAAGGATACGTCTACTGAATTTGGCCAGTGGCCTCTTCTGTCACAATGAAATGACAGTATCCTCTACATGTGCTCAGATAGTTTAAATCCTTTGTTCTGACATTAAATTGGGAAAATCAGTATAAAGACATATGAACTACCCATCTGGTATGTCTGTAACGTTAAAGGAAAAACATAGCATAGAGGAGGAAGGTCAGGAATAATCAAGAACATGAACTGAAGCATTAGCTTAGATTTTGCCAGTCTGAGGCACCCCACGTCTCTAATGCCTGTCTTGTCTGGTAGCTTAAGTTTAATCCCCTTGGAAGCAGCAGTAGGTGGAAGTCAGGAGAATTAGCTTTTTGTCCTAGTTCGGCTAATTATGTGACCTTGGACATGTTTTCTAACCACATCGAGCCCCAATTTCCAGGTCCATAGACTGAAGGGGGCTTACTGTGCATGATCCCTAGGGAAACTTTCACCTATGAAATTCTATGAACATGCTTAATATCACCATCAATCTACTTAATGGGTTCTGTTTTTCTCTTAGCAAACAATAGCCCTTACGGTCTATGAACCAAACATATTTCTGTTCTGCAATACTTGCAGGATTCACAAGAGATGTACTCATTTTCATTGTGAGGCAATGTTTTCTGTCATGGCAGTAATTATTGGATTTAAGTAACTGCATTTTTCAGAGGCAAACGTTGACTGCTTTTCCTTTTTTGCTTTTCTTAATTTATTGCTAGCCATCACATATAGTCTTCATTTCATTAATAAAAGAACATTATTGTGCATTTTGCCTTTTAGCCCATCCATTATTCATACTACCTAGGAGACTGAACTGGGGATGCAGCTGCTGGGACATTAATCTCAGGAACCCTTTCTTTTGCTTACCCTCACTCTGTGGGGACTACATTACGATTTGCTTGTCAGTTTGGAAATGTTTTGCTTGCTAGTAAAACTAAACTGACAAATCGATTGAAATATCCACCCTCCTCATTTTATTGGGCTTACTCTCATGCTTATTGCAGTTCTGTTTTGTTTTGCTTTCATATCCTTTTGAGGTCTTGCCAGAAATGAAACAGTATCTGAAGACATGGCATGGCTTTTCTTAAAGATGACCATTAAAATGGCAAAAGGAGGCCTTCTTGGGATGCAACTGAGTAGCCTCCCAAGCTGCTTACTTTCTTGGCATAACTATCTTAAATATTATTCCCCATTTTCCTGGGAGAGCTGACCTTATGCTTCTGCACTACTAATCTTCAACATAGGCTTCTCCTGCTGACCTGGTTCTTAATAGAGTCTTAAATTGGCCTAGCTCTGCAGTGGGTTTCTGATGGCCTCCCATCAGACAGTTAAAATTACAGCCAACTGGTGGTGGTTGAGCTCAGGACAAAATTTGTGTGCTTCCTCTGCCTGAAAGCCCCTGATTTTCTTATAGGAGCCCAACCTCAGCAGAATTGCCATGTTTGTTCTCCATCATATCAGTAAACTAAACAGCAACCAAAAGCACAGTCCGCCTTAAGAAAATCTATGAAAATTTCGTGCCTACAAAGCAAGTAAGTCAGGGGCAGTTCCTTTAATTGCAGAAACCATTTTAACCTTGCCAAAAAGCTTAGTCCTGGATTGCTAAAAGTGGGATGTTATTCTAGAGCATCTCATATGTGATCTGATTGCCCAAACTTTGATGTATCCCGAATTCTTCAAAAACATGTCTATCCTGAAAAAATCAGTGAAAAAATGGTCCCTTCTTTGGAGAGTTCAATCATTTATTTGTTAACTTAACAAATATTTATTGAAGGCCTCTTCTACTAGGCAGTGGAGATATAGTTTTTAACAAGCCCTAATCCTGTTCTTGTGGAATTTGCATTTGTACAGATGGTGCCTTTTAATTTAGACATATTTTCCCCCTACAAAGGATGTTGGAAAACTTTTCCGGAGAGGGCCAGATAGTTAATATTTTCAGTTGTGCAAGCCACATGGTTCTCTGACTCAACTACTCAACTCTGCTGCTGTAGGGCAAAGGCAGCCATAGACAGTTTGTAAATGAATGTGTGTGATTGTGTTCCAATAAAACTTTGTTTACAAAAAAAGGAAGTGGGCTAGATTTGGCCCATTGGCCATAGTTTGCCAATCCCTATCCTAGACGATCACATTTGAAACTTCATCAGAATTTTTGGCTATAGCTACTTCAGGTAAAACATAATGCCGCAAATGCTCAAAAGAAATATAACATATACATTACTGAGCAGTTTACCCTAATCAGAGCATTAAAACAGTTCATGATTCTACTTTAGTAACAAATGCCTCTCTCTGGAGAGAGATCAGTTTTCTCAGGAAAATCTGTGGAGTGGATGATTTGCTCTTGGAAGTGAGGGAAATAGAAAGCAATTTGTTTTTTTTTTAGTTTCTTCTTTGGGCTGGGGTGTGTGAAAGCACTTTTGCACAAGCAGCTAATTTAATCCTCGCCACAAATTTGGAAGGTGGGTAACACTCTTCTCCTTTTCGTAGGTGTGGAAATTGAAAATCAGACAGAGAATGTAACTCGCCCAAGGTCACTCTGCAGGAAATGGGGTGGACTAGATCCAAACCCAGGGCTTCTTGACTCCAAAGCCACACTCTCTCTCCCAGTACACTGGGCTGCCAATCTTTAATTAAGTTAATTGAATCTCAATCTCCATGACTTTTTTTTGAGATGGAGTTTCACTTTTGCTGCCCAGGCTGGAGTGCAGTGGTGTGATCTCGGCTCATTGCATCTCCGCCTCCCGGGCCCAAATGATTCTCCTGCCTCAGCCTCCTGAGTTGCTGAGATTACAGGCGCCCACCACCATGCCCAGC
This sequence comes from Nomascus leucogenys, assembly GCF_006542625.1. NCBI lineage: Eukaryota > Metazoa > Chordata > Mammalia > Primates > Hylobatidae > Nomascus > Nomascus leucogenys. Next base: position 3,546,862 of record NC_044389.1, on the reverse strand, counting down.
TAATTTTTTGTATTTTTAGTAGAGACGGGGTTTCACCATGTTGGCCAGGCTAGTCTTGAACTCCTGACCTTAGGTGATCCACCCAACTCGGCCTCCCAAAGTGTTGGGATTACAGGTGTGAGCCACTGTGCCCAGCCTCCAAGACTGTTTAATTTCTAAAAGTGCCATGTGTCTGACATATATTTGAGAATTGTTTATTTCAGCCTATGAATACTTACACCCTTTCTTAATAAAAGGTGTGTCGATACTTATAATTAAGTTCTTTATGTATGATTTCCTGTGCAGTTATACCTCATAAAGCCTCTATCCTCTCAATGAACCTCACTAAGGAGCATTCACAAAGTATGGCAGGAATGAATATGTAGAAAAGAGCATAGATGTTTACTTGTAAGTCAAAATGAGGGAAAGAGATTCTGAGGCAAGGGCAGAATAAATATGATACTACATAATTTTCAGTCAATCTAGAATCATCAGGAATCTTAGGAAAATGTTAAAAATCTCTCTTCACTTTACACTCAATGATTAAGACTTGGAATGTCATGACATTTTCTCATTTTTAATACTAAGTAAGCTAAATTTTAAAAAGACTTATATGTCATTGGAATCCTCTCTTAAGGGGCCCCTGAAAACAAAACAAAAGAAAATAAAACCTCAGTGAGCAACCCGTTTGAGTTGGGAAATGTAACGCAGATGTTTCGCCATTCCCATGTTCTTTCCAATGACCCTTGGTGACCTTCACGCCGCAACAGGCATAGGTATCACTCATCTTTTGAGCCTATGGCCTAATAGCTCATGCTTGGGTATCAAGGTACAACTGCAAGACCAATCCTCACTACTTTCCTAAGACTTCTCTCTAATCACAGTTTGAGTGGTTTTGAAGTTTAAATCTATGACTTTTCGATGTGTTAAACTGAATCCCCCAAACTCTGTGTTACAGAGGGAGACTCTGTAGTGGGTGAAACATCTGCCCTGGCTGCCAACCACGCTCTGGCTGTCCGCGGGGATGGCGTTCTCACTCTGCAGAGCAAGGCCAGGTCAACTGGCCACCGAGCAACCTGCAGTGCATTGCAACTTGCTGTGTACATTTGGCTGCTTCGGGCCGAGGCCGGCCCTACATCCCTCCTCACACCACACGGAGGTTCCTCCCTGGCTTCCAGGGGAACAGTTTTCTTCAACCTGCGTGGAGCAAGGTGCATTTAACTGACCCCATTCCTTTTAACAACCGAGCATGACAGCTTTTAATAGCCTTGCAAAGACGGTGCGCGGCCGCCACCGCTCTGCCTCATTACTCACTGTTTCGGGACGGTGCTCGAATCCAATATGCACATTTTAGTCACGTCTTGCCTGAGAACTCAACCACCCTTTTGTCCTAGCTCACCTCCCCATTTTATCTTATTTCTCATGTTTCGCTTATGTCTCGTTTTGATATTTGTTTTATTTAATTGGGTTACCCGGTTCTGGCTGTTGCCCTGTTCTGTGTGCTGAAGGTGCAGGATTCTTCTCCCTGTGTTATAGGGCATAGCACTTGCCATGGTGACAGCTTCACTTGGGAAGGTAGAAATGTGTGTGACCACGTCCCCTTTGAATAAGGACGCATTTCCAGGAGGGAGAAAATGTAACGGGATGCAAATGTTCTCCAGTGGCTTGCAGCAGGGGGAAATGGTGGCTTCTTAGGTCAGGAGAGTGTGGAATAGCCCAGTGAGCTCATTCCTGGGGCAGCGTCCTCCCTGGACTCTGGGTGACAGGAGCAAAGTCTCCTGGATGCATGGGTCAAGTGAAGGATGCTGCTCCCTTGGAAGCAGCTCTCTGGTGTGAGGCTGGAGAATGGAGAGAAAGGGGAAAACAAATCCCCACTATTTGTCTATAATCACCCAAAAGCCAGTTAAGAGGGACAGACCAATTCTGGGCACCCTGATGAGATGGTTTTCCCAGCCTGTGCCCTCATGTGATCTGCTTTACAAAAAGCAAGCGTGACTCCCAAGTGTTCGGCTTACAGCAGTAAAAACAGCCATGAGCGCTTTAAACACAACAATTGGGAGCAGGGATGCTCGCCTGTAATGGTTGTTTATGTTAGAAAGTTGGCTGCCACCATGGTTAGACAAATGCTCCCACTTCTGCGGAGATAAAAGGCAAGCACTTGCAATCAGTAAGGAGAGCGTGTATGTTCTGGGGCTAAATGGCATTATAAAACTCCCTAATTAAGCATATATGCCGATGAGTTTTTAACATCATTTCTCCAATTTAGCTTTACATACTGGGTGCGCTGTTCAGTACAGCACTAACTATAAACATTGTTGTTACTGCCCCAGCTGGAAAACAGAGCAGTTTATGTGTGCAAGAAAAAAGAGATTATTTCCCATCTGCTCCTGCCCATTATTCAGGGATGTGTCATTTTGTCTGCTGATGGGAACCATCACTAAGATTTTAGTTAAATGGCCTTTTTATAGTTGGCTATGTTTATTAATTATTGTGTTTTCTTGGGGTTTAGTTCCCATCCTTAATCCTACAAATTTAGTAATTTAATTTTCCAGAGGTTTTTGAAATTAGATGACTTTATATGTGTAATTTTTATAATACAAATATGCACAACTATAATTAGACATACTTGATGCCTATTTTTAATTGTATATTAACTTTACACATAGATATCTGGTTAATATTCCTGACATTAGGAGACATATAATTTAAAAAGGATGGAGCATGGTGTGATTCGATTTATATAAAGTACAAAACCAGCCAAAGCTAATTAATGTGGCTAGACTCTAGGGTCAGTGTTTACCCTTGAGGTGAAATGACCCTTCCTGGAAGGGAGCCCCTGGGGTGCTAGGAATGTTCTGTGCCTGATCTGGGTGTTGCCTACAGGGGCATGCTCAGTTTTTGAAAATTTATAGAGATGTGCATTCCTGACAGGTGCACTCTTCTGGAAGTATATATTCTTTCAGGCAAAAGTCAAAGATGGATGAATCCTCTTCTGTGTTACAAAGTCAAAAGAGAAGGGTCTGCACAAAGGCACGTTATGACTAACTCACCCTCTTCCCTCCAAAATAAAGTAAAAAATTAAGTTCTTTCTACATCTATAAGGCCAATTATGTAGGTAAATTAAATAAATGAATGTGCAACTCCTACGTGCATTATAAATGGAGAAGACACAAATCGCCTTCTATGTCAAAATGACCTTAGAAAATTTTATTGAGCTTCGGGTGTTTTCTTGCTTTAAACAGATTTGGAAATGATCATGATTTTAGTATATCTGAATCATTTGTCAAGGTAGGCCCCTTTCTGCTTTCTTATGTACTATGTTTTGAGTGTCTGATTATAGAAGAATAACCAGGAGTAACAATTGGGGCTAAAATCATATATATATATATTAAAAATATATATATACACACATATAGATTATGTATAATATATATACTTTATATATGCATATATACACACATACATATATATTTTAATTTTTTGTAAAACTTTGCAGTCTAACCATGAAACAACATCAGGCAGCTACTGTCTTACTACAGATAGGCTCCATAGTTTGGAGAAAACAAATGCCAAAACCAGTGGAATTTTTTTTTTTTTTATCAAACACTAAGTCGTGGAGTGTTACCTGGAGATCATTTCAGAAACATTAAGGTGGAGAAAACAAGCTCCCTAGAATTTCTCAGAGTTCATTTCTCAAACCATCAAAAACCATCCTGCTTGTGGATAACTTAAAGAGACACAAACAATGCCCCTTAAAGGAAATGCCAGGGCAGTTGACTGGAATAGAAAACGACTGGATAGAATTCTTAACCCAGTTTTAAAAAAATCGATACCTCCCATAATCCCTTTTGCTTGAGCAGATAAGCCGGCTAAATAATCTGACAGTTACAAAATATTGAAAAATAAATTCATGCAATAGCTAATACATAGAGGGATTTCCAGGGGGAAGAGGGAACAATAAAACAAAAACAAAACAAAAAGGTGGAGAATTTGAAAACACAAGCTTACCAACACACACAATGCATTCTATAGCCCATTGTACTTTGAGGTGCTTCTACTACTAAGGTGTAAATGCATTGTTATCCATCTAATCAGGTCAAGGTTGGGCTTGATGACTTTAAAATGACAGTATATACTTCTATAGAACACACACTAGCGTGCTATTGTTCTTCCATTTGTTAAGGGACAGAAGAGCACTGGAAATCATTGTTTTAATTAGCAACATCAGGAAAATGCTTTGGCATTAGCACTAAATATACTGTCCTTTTAACCATAAGGAAAATTGATACTGAGCATGTGCAATGGAAAGAAAGCTGGCAAATGTCAGTGTGAATAATGGGTGAAAAAAAGGAATGAGGGGGTGTGGCATCTCAATCAAGATTAAAATGAAACTGATAAAGCAGCATATGGACTGGATAACAAATCAAAAGCATGTTTATCCACCGAAGGAACTGGTTAATGGAGACTGCCAGCACGTTGCCATGGAAACACTGACTGTTGAGCTGCACCATCTCATACCTTATCCAATACATTCCTGGTTGCTGGTAGTAGTCCAAAGACCCTGATCTCTTGATGGTAAACCCGTGGTCCAGCTGAGCAGAGAGAAATGGGGCAACTCAGTGGATCAACATTGTGCTAAAGAATTAAGACTCCAGACCAAGCTGTTCTTCATTGATTCTATATGTATATATAGTTACGATGCCTCTTCTGCAGGGTAACTAGCTAATATCCTAAGTCTGCACACTGAAAACAAAAAGGCAGGAAATGACACCTCATGACTATTTTGGAGGCCAATTTGCTCAAATAGATCTAGTTCTTCAACTAAGTTTTTGAATGACCATTTTAATCATGTCCTCTCAATTTCAAAAGATATAAACACCTCTTCATATGCCATAGACTAGAAAATGCTTCACAATTCAATAAAGTACTGAAATGAGCATTAGCCACTTAAGAGAAAGCAGATTGGACCCCATAGAGTATTAGCGCATAAGACTTAAATCTGAGGGCTTCATAACTATGAAATGAAAGAGGAAAAGAATCAGGTTTTGAAACCTCATCAATTACAGCAATTTAAATTTCGGAGTTAATCTTCAAAAGAGCTACTCTTAAAGGTGAATCTTTTCCTTTTTATAAAAGGTATATGATCTAATTAAAGGTGAATCTTAATTACATTTCTAAACTAAGAAGATAGAGTATAAAACAGTCAATAAATTTTCTCTATCAAAATATGGAAAGTGAAATAAAACAAAAAATAGTTTTCACTGTATATTAAAAATGCGTATGAACAGTTAAGTGCTTATGATTAACACAAAGTACGATAAATAGAAGACAGGAGAAGTTCTCAAAGTTGTTCTTCCTGGAATAAGATGTTAGCTTTTGGCTACCTGGGAATAAAAGATTCAATTCCCCAAACCTGAAGAACACTAATCATGCTGTGTGCCCGCTTCCCCATTCTGCCCACGAGAGGCTGCGACTTGGACACCTTTCTTCAGAGGGGCTTATGTGCTCTTTCAAGTGCGTTACTGGTGTGATGCTGATGACAGTTTCTACTTCTAAATTCACAAAGGCATTTCAAAAACATGCCAGGGCACCAGGCATTTAAACTAAAAACTGCTTGGAGGATTTGGTGTTCTGATTATAAACTAGGCTATCCAAGTGTTCATAAAATGTAATGTGAAGTTTTAATCTTTTTAAAAATGTGTGTTTCGTTTTATTGAGAAAAAAATCGAAGTATACTTGCTCTCAGGAAGATGAAGGTGTATGCCTGGCCACAAAGACAGCTACTTAGTAATTAGCTTTCTATTGCCATCTACAGGCAAAGTGTCATATAACAGGTCTCATTTTAGAACTAAGCTTCCCAGTGTCACAATTATATGTACGCTGATTAGTATGGATTTGTTCAATTAGACTGAAATGCTCTATTTGCATGAGCAAAATGCAAAAGAAGAACTTTAAAGCATTAGGAAAATTATTGGTTAAAATAATAAACAGTGTTAAATGAGGAAAAATAAATTGGAACTGACATCTTAGTCATCGGTTCTTCATCAAGCTGAGCAAATCTAATAATGCCTCTCTCTCTTCCCTCAGCTCTCAAAAAGTTCACTGTTAAAATGTCATCTCTAATTCATTTTATGTCTATAAATTGCATTTTAATAACCTTTTGTTTCCCTTTCTCTCTCTCTCTTTTTTTTAAATCCCCCAACTACTGAGAAAGGCAGCAGAGGGACAATGGCGTCTCTGAGAGGCACAGAATCACAGAATGCTGCAGTTCTAAGGAATGCAATGGCTTCCACCTAATACCATGGCTTGACCTAATTCAGAGCACCTTTCCTCCTTCAGGAGGGTGTGTGATCCCTGTGAACCTCCAGCTGGTAATTACTGTCCTAGCCAACTCGAGGCCCTCTTGCAACCTTAATATAAAGTTATCATTTGTCCTTTCTTTGGTCTTAATAATGTAGGGAGTGTGAAGCCGAAGAAAAAAATGACAACATGAACAAAAAACACTACAGTTCAGAACATGAGTACATGTTAAGCTATGTTCATATCATAAATTACACCTGTGAGAGAGGCTGCCGGTTATGACAGTATGCTTTTTTCTTTTTTCTTTTGTCATTCTAAGAAAGAAAAAGTGTCACAGATTCTCTTATGAGCATTGGTGATCTCCAGCAGGTAGTTAGGTTTCTAACTAAGGAGTGAGAAGTACTAGTTAAAAATTAGTTATTTAATTGTTGATTCCCCAACCGCCACCCAACCACAAACTAACACTACATCCTAAATAATAATTTTTTAAAAATTCTAAAGGGTGTATGTCATTCTAAAAAATTAGTCCCATGGTAAAGGCGGTTTAAAATACATTATTTTATAGCCTCTGGGGACAGTGTATATACCCCGGAAAATGCTGTTTGAATGAAATTTATGCTGAAATCAGTTTTTGTAAATCTATCAAATAGAAGTCATCACTGTATTATGTCAATTCCTGAACTTTTAATAATGTGAGCAAATTAATCATTATATTAAATTATTGAATTATCAAATAGTCTTTATAGAATATGCCATTTATAAAAAATTTTTCTTCTACCTCCCACTTATTTTGCTTCATAGCAGAATAATCTTTCTTGGCAGTCATACTTTGGAATATTATTTAATGCCAGGGTTTCTTTTTCTTGTGATAGTCCCCTGATAGTCAGCCTTTGCATTTTAAGAATGAAAAAATGGTTATGCAATATAATTGGATGTATCCAGTGCTATTCTGAAAGTAACACAATGAAGGTGGCCAAAATAGCCAGTTTCTAATTCCCAGCCCTACACTGTGGCTAATGACCTTGGCCGGGTTCTTCTAGAAGGTAGAGATATTTATGAGGGAAAAGCATTCTGGGGAAGGTACCTAAATGTACATAGTATGGTAGACCAGTTTCTCTTAAAACAATCTCTGAAATCTACATTGATATTCTCTTTTATGCTTGAAATATTAATGCTGATAGTTAACATATGAATTGTGCTATAGATCTGACAAGCATTTTTTAAGATATAGTTTTCTGAAACCAGCCAATAATTTTGAATCTGAATTAAGTTGATAATTATTTAAAAAGAAAAATAACCTCTGCAGCGGTAAAGATTAAACAAGCATGCAACCAATGCATAACTCAGCATTACACAGCCCACTTTACAATTTGTAAGTATATTACCAGTTTGTGCAGTTTCCATGGAAACCGTGTTAGTGATGAATTGAGAAACTTGCATTCAAAATTGCATTCAAAGTGGTCCAATCATGACATTTAGGAAAAAAAAATAGTGGATCTTTGATCTTCAAATACTAATGAGTGTTTTGAGATCCACCTAGATGAGGTTTTAATGAATTCATACGGATAACGCTTCAGAATTTATCCAACTTTGATTAAAATAGGATTTCCCCTCAAATATGTGTTGTTTGTCAATTGGAAAATTGCCCTGACGTTCCTGCCCTTAGTCATTGTAAGATTCCTAGAATACTGTGAACAAACCAATATTGAGCAACCAAGGCAAACTTAACCAAAGACTGATTAAAATAAAAGACCAGGAAAAAAAAAGAAAACAAAAGCAAAATGACAGAGGTGGAAAAGGCACTCTCTCTAGCAGCTGTAAGCCCTTAGCAGGAGAAAAACAGTCCCTTTCATGGACAAGCGTGCTGGCAGTCCATTCCAAAAGAAAACTGTGGAATCAAATGTTTGGAATAGACATATATCTTGAACGAACAATGGAAACAGAGTATAGAATGTCTGGTTTAGTAGAGAATCACTATGAGATTGTTGCTTTCAAAACTTACTGACTGAGTATCAGCTCAGAACAAAGAACACTGACCATCTATGGAAGATGTAGAGGCTAATTTACTTCTACATTGAATTTTCTTAGAATGAATTAAAGATAGAGGGCAAGAACAACTTGAAATTTTAAAACTTCAGCGGCACTGAGGAACATCTGGAAGAGTAGGCATTCCCTTTCACTTTACACATGTGCCAGTTGCTCACACGCATGTAAATCACTGTTGAAAGGGTTCAATCGAGAAACATGAAATGCAAACAGTATGAGGGTATGTACGCATGCATTCGTACCATTTGCAAATTCTGGAACCTCATATCAAGTATTTAGTAACCAAGATCTGGGATTGGTGGTATCAAACAGATCACTTGTTTAATCTTCAGTTTTTTTTAGAGCTCTCGCGCAACCAAAAAAGAAAAAAAAGAAAGAAACTAAAAACACCCAGAGAAGTGGTTAAATATTCAGTACTGCTCATGAGTGAGAGGTGCTGTTTCATAGCATAAATACTTTTGAAAAAGTCCACATCCTAGTGTCTTAAATTCTTTGTTTGGAGAAGAAAAACAGCTCAAGTGATTTTCAGATTGAATATGCTATTAAAATTTACATACTCTGAAAAAAAGAGGAAATTATTAAAAACTCAAGTAATTGGAACTTGAATATATTTACTCTAGAATATGACACCAGGAAGTATGAGGTTTCATTATTCCTCGGCCCAATTTAATCTTTGCCTAGAGCTGCGATCAAATTGCATGTAGTGTATGTCTGCATGTATAGAACAGAAAAGAAAGGCCTTGTGCAGCCGCATCAGTAAAATAGTAAATGTTAAAAGACTTTCAGCTTTAAGAACAGAAATTTCTAAGGAGCAAGACATCGTGACTTCGTTGGGTGTTCACAGTAATTCAATTTCACTGAAAATCTCACTGCGTAGCTTTCTGCTATGCTTTGACTTTAATTTAGGTCTAGTATCAAGATCTATAGTGTTCCAAGCTCTCCCTGCAATGTCGTCTCTCTCAGCTTGCCTTTCCTTTCTAGGTCGTAGCAAAAGGACACTATGAACTCTTTTTCTTAGAGCCAAGAAGTTTGCATTGGCACAGAGTCCAGCATGGGGGAGGTTTTCGGTTTTAAATAAATAAATCATAAAATTAATATATACTGCGAGACACCCTGGAGGTGCTGGATAATGATGTGACGCCCAGGGAAGTGATCTGCAGAAACACATAATATATATAAGTCCCATACCTCCTCTAGTGCATTAAGTGGCTGAGCTGTCTAAAGAAATGACCCATTCTGCTGTCTCTGACTGGAGAATCTCCTGAGTAATGCCTGTCTCTTAGGTGGGTTGCTTTAAAAAAGTTATAGGTGGATATTTCAGATGCTTACTGCTATGACAGAAACTCCAGCTGCTGTGCTATTCGGCTTGGGGCCTGTGTTGAAATGCTTCTTTATCTTTCCAGCTACTGACAGCTGATGTTCATTTTCTGGGAGGCCATCATCCTGGAGAAAAAGAAATAAAGAGAAGAGAAAAAGAAAGAAAATGAGATAAATGAAAAATGAAAGCCAAATCTTCTAGTCACAGGCAGTGATCTTAGAATTCATAAGATGTCAGAAATAAACCAACCAATGTCTACTCGATTGTTGGAAGTACTGCTCCAAGGTCTCATCCATTTCCACATCTGCTCTACAATTAATTTGCTTTGTGTCATCTGACCCTCAGAGATTTGTCTCTAAATTAAAAAAAAAATTATTTCTGTTTTTGGTTTCTAATAAAATCTATTCCAGCCACGGCTCTAGGAACATGTCAGAGAGCAAGTTAATCTAGATGACCAGAAAAAAAAATTCAGTGTGAACATCTTACTTTTAATTTTTTTTTTTCCTCTTAACCCATCATTTAGACCCAAAGCCAAGGGTCTTGGATGGCAAGCTTGGGCTTCTGCATGGCCCATAAATAAACTCGGGCTGTTCCACAGTTACTCATTTGGCCATTCTAAAATTTCAGGCAGCCTTCCAGGCAGAAAGATCTTCTTTAAATTTTAAGTCTTTCTTGCTGCCTTCAAATCATCTGTTATTATGACGTAGTTTATATTGGAGCTTATTTTAACCAAGGTCTCTATTCTCTGCTGGAGCCATTTATGACTGAGGCTGGATACATGGTTCTCTTGTACTAAATACTGTTAGAATCACAATAACCAGGGCCATAAGTATGTGCCACCACTTACTAGAGTTCATGATGAAAAGGCTGCAGGATCCTTCAAGGCAGAGACTGTGTTTTGCTCACTATAGAATCTCCAGGTCTTAGCATAGGGCATTGGCACATAGTAGATGCTCAATTGTGGAATAAATGAATGAACAATACAGTGTTTGTAACTCACTGCTGAAAAGAAACTCCTGGCAATCACTTCGATGCCATTCATTATTTTTCTTTTCTTCTTCCTCTCCATCATTTTGCAGGTAATTTCTTGGTTCCACCCAGGAAAATAAGTCTGCTGCTTCTCAAGCATAATGTGCTGGCTCCTTTTGCACGAGCTGGTCCCTCCACATGCCATTTGCTTTTTCTTTCAGCATTTGGGCATTCACTTATTCAATGGACATTAACTGCATGCCTACATGGACCAGGCACTACAGTAGTTCGGGGAGAAATGATGGCGAGCAAAGACAGGCATGAGCCCTGCTCTCCTAGACCCCCTGCTCCATTTCTTTTCTTCATAACTTGGGTCTAACTGGCCTGTTCCAAGGCATTTATCCCCGAGTTCAGCACAATCCATTCTAATGGCTTTACTGGAAACCCCCAGTGCTTTTTCATTATATCAATTTGCACTATTTCTATTTTTCGGTGTTAGAAACAAGGCGAAATTCCAGTAGAGTGGGGATGCTACTTGGGGAGGGACGAGTAGCAGGGCCACATGAAGTGCCAACCTTGTCAAGGGCTAAGTTAGGAACAGCAGAGTGTGGGAGGAAGATGGGATCTCTGTCCAGCAGAACCTTGCAGGCTAATTGGGAGACAAAACATGCACACACTACGTAAAATCGTGAAACAGGCCAACAAGATAAAAAGGGGCTGTTACAAGGCTGCATGGCTGGATGGCTCAGCTAGATTCACCAAAGAAGTTCAGAGGAGAAAGGGCATATTTTCTGGTGTGAACAGTTACAGCCGACTTCATGAGAGATATGGGACTTGACCTGGCCCTTAATGATGGAGAGTGTGTTGACAGGCAGAGAGGAGGTACGGTGATATTCGGTGTGCAGTGTGTGCAAGTGGGAAGCCACAAAGTCATGTCTGCCAAACAAGAAGTCGAACAGTTTGTCTCTAGTTAAGAGTTTATGTGCCATGGTAATGGCAGAGAAAGCTGAAAAGACAGGAGAAGATTGGCCGTAAATGAATACCCAAAAGATCCCAGAATTGAAGCCTTCATCTCCATTAGGAATACAGCTTTTCAATAAGAGGACTGTAAGTTTAACAAATGTGAAGGACTACCTTCCCTTTACCAAGGTATTTTTATAGTACATTATCCAGCTCTTGGTTCACTCTACAAGTGAAAGAGAAATCAGACGATAATTACAAAGAATTAGGATTATGCGTCCAGAGTTCTAAACACAAGGGTGAATTGAATGGTGTATGTAAAAAATGTTTTTATTAATATGGTGAATGAGGCCAAATGCGGTGGCTCACATCTGTAATCCCAGCACTTTGGGAGGCTGAGATCACTTGAGGTCGGGAGTTCGAGACCAGCCTGACCAACACGGAGAAACCCCGACTCTACTAAAAATGCAAAATTAGCTGGGCGTGGTGGCGCATGCCTGTAGTCCCAGCTCCAGCTACTCAGGAGGCTGAGACGGGAGAATAGCTTGAGCCCAGAGGCGGAGTTTGCAGTGAGCCAAGACTGCGCCATTGCACTCCAGCCTGGGCAATAAAAGCGAAACTCCGTCTCAAATAAAAACAAACAAACAAACACAACCAACAACGACTGGTGAATGAAACAAAAGGCCCCTGGAATTTAAGTTGGACAATAGCGTTTGGGATCTAAGTTAGAATTTTTGAGAGTTTTTCAACATTTGACAAGGGATAAAATGATACTGAAAGTCTTCTGAATATTAGTATCATGCCTTGGCAGAGTGTTGGGTTCTGCCAGAATAAAAGGGGCCACCTTGGGTACCCTACTGGCCTCACCCCCAAGATTACACATGCACTTCTTACCATCTCTTTGTAGAGTTCCAGGCTATCTCGGGCAAAGTGATCAAATGAGCTTTCAATGATGAGATACTTCGAAAAACATGACTGTGGAGAAGGTTGAGGAAAGGTTTTTCTTTTTAGGATGAAAGAAACTTGAGCATATTTGTGGTCTTAGGATAAGAAGCTAGTGAAAAGGGAGAGTTGAAAGATAGGAGAAAGGGCAGGGTAGGGACAGAGGGTAGAATTGAAGTGGTTTGCCTTGGGGAGGTATAGGTTTACCTCCTTCTCTGAGGCAAAGATGAAACAAAGAGAGAACCAGCAGAGGTGCGGGGGAGGGAAGTTAGAAGAGCACGGCAGTGCGAGGAAGGTGACACAAGTGTTAACTGCTGTTTACACGTATGATCTCTTTCCTCCTCAAACTTCCGTCCATTTATTAGTCCCATTTTGAACATGGGCAAAATGAGGCTCAGCAAGGTTAAATCATTTGCTCAACGTCACACAGCTAGAAAGTGGTTGAGTCAGCATAGAACCAGGCTTGAAACTCTGTTCTTTTTCCCACACCGGGTTGCATCAATTGAGGATGCTCACTAGCATGGCATCAGCTACAAAAGGGCTGCTTAACTGCTAAATGGAAATACTCAGTGAATCCATGATGAAAGTGGCACAGTGGTGAGGGGGAAGGAGAATTGAATTAGGGGCCGAACAAACCAGATAATATTTGGACACGACTTAATGGAGCCTGGGAATCATCTGGTGGTCAATAAAAGAGACGCTGAGCATTTCAGGGACCCAGTGGAACACAGTTAGAAATTCTCTGTCAAGTGGAGACTGGGTGTCCACTAATCTGGGATGTGTCAACGTGACCTATTAGGGCCAGAACTCTAGGATCCTATGTGCAGCAAGCAGTGCAGCAAGGCCTGGCTGACACTGGGCAGAATAAAGTTGCATGGAGCCAACAGGGTTGCCCTATGATCGGCACAGGCTGTGTTTACCAGCCTAGGTATAAATATGGGGAAAGATAGCTGGGTTTCCATAAGAGCAGCCCCTACTTAACTTACTGAGAAAGATTCAGCTCTTGCTGAATAACCCCACCTTCTTTTCACTCCCCACCATTGGCATCTTTTCAGAAACTTGCCTTCACCTGGCTTTCCCCCCACTGCCAGTTCTTGAGCTAGGAGTTTGCTCTCTAGCCACCTCACAATGGATTTCCTTATCATTTCCCAGCCCTGTCCTGGTCCTAATCTCCTATCAAGGTTCCTAGCAACTCTTTCAGATACTGGGGCCTGGAGGTGAAGGCCTCCAGCTTTAAATTCCAGTGAAGGTTTGAGCTTCCCCTGGGTTATTAGTTCACATTGAAGCAATGCAAGTAGCGAAACAACTCTCACAAGTTGTCAGAGAGGCTTTTGACTCCATAAATCTTAAAACGTTCCAGGATTTTTTTCCAATGAAATAAGGTGTCTCAGCTGGAGTGGGTAAAACACATACATGTACACACACACACACACACACACACACCCCATGACAGTGAAAAAGTCTGCAGTGTTTTTATATAAATTTTGAAGGTTTTCAGCATAATTGGATAAAAAGGCTTAAACAATTGGCTTTGCAGGGATCAAATCTGTACCTGCGCCATACAGATGGATGATAGAGATTTAGCTAACTTACTGTCATGCATCAATAAAATAAATAGGGACGTTAAAAACATACATTTATATATATACATCTTTATCACCATTATTCAGAATAGATTATGTGCCAAAAATGTGCTATGAATTTTCTAAACGTGACAAATCTGGCAGTATTTTACAAATAGTTATGGTATTATTACCATACATTCTGGTCTGGTGGTGGTTTCTGAAGTTCGACGCAGGCTGGTTGTAGTTTGAGGTTAGTAGTTTTTGATTTAGAAATTCCCATCCACCACTTGGCAGAGCATTGCAACTGACACGAACAAAATTAGTTTGCAAAATGGAAAATGAACTCTCACCACTGTCCATAGGAGACCTGGCCTCCTGGTCTCCATTTCTCTAGGGGTTACTGGGGAAGAGCTGTGGGGAGGCTTGTGGGGGAAAGGATGTGAAGTCACTCTGTAGTGTAGAATTCCTCGCTTTCCTCTGGGAAACCATTTCAGGCATCATGCTTTAGAAAATTCTCATCCCCTTGTGGATTTTTGGTTTTGAATCATGGATCTGGTTTGCAGTCTATTCATTGCCAGACTCTATTATTAATATCTGTAAACTCAGGAGAAGCATGGCAGTCTTGAGCAGTTTACTGCTAGAATATTCCCACTTAGTTTTAAACCATTCCAAGGTCATTAAAGGACTCTTCAATAGCAGTTCCGCTCCACCACCCAGTGTGCTTGACTCCTATTAACCGTCCCCACCTGCATGGCACCCCCAGTCCCCTTGACTCTCTTCAGCATGGCCCTATGATTCTCTGTCTACAATTCACACTGCACTTTGGGAGAAAATGTAAGGCAAGTTAAGATTTATCTTAGAGCAAGGACAGGATAAAATGCCCATATGGAAACTGCAATTCCATGTCATTGTTTAAAATTTATGAATAGAAATAAGTGGTTTTATATATTATTACAGTGTCATTGGGCTTCACTTAATTGCTAGCAAATTCTACCAGCACAATAAGATGAATGTTTACATTTGTGTGTGTGTGGGTAGGGCTGATTTTTATTAGTCAACATGGAATATCTTGGGAGATTATCCAGGCTTCTATTTTTTCTTCTTTCTCTTGTTCTTTTTTTCTTTTTGGATATCTGGACTTAGCAGAATCTTTTCAAAAGAGTATGTAGGTGGAATATAGGAGGTAAACTAAAGTGTAAAGGCCAGGAAGGTGATAGAAAGTCTTGAATTGGCTAAATAACTATACTTGATTTATTTAAATCAGTCTGTTCTGCTAGTATAAAGTTTCTTGAACTTCGTTTCATATTATAATCACCTGTGAGCTTTTAAAAGTCCTGATGCCAGGAAGCCAGTGCAAACCAATTAAATCAGAATGTCTGGGGGCAAAACCCAGGCATCAGACCTGTGTTAGAGGCTCCAGTGGGCTTCAGGCTAGACTCCTTTGAGCCTCAGTTTTTTTTTTTTTTCTTGAGACAGAGTTTCGGTCTTGTTGCCCAGGCTAGAGTGCAATGGCACGATCTTGGCTCACCGCAACCTCTGCCTCCCGGGTTCAAGCGATTCTCTTGCCTTAGCCTCCCGAGTAGCTGGGATTACAGGCATGTGCCACTACGCCCGGCTAATTTTTTATTTCTAGTAGAGATGAGGTTTCTCCATGTTGGCCAGGCTGGTCTCGAACTCCCGACCTCAGGTGATCTGCCCGCCTCGGCCTCCCAAAGTGCTGGGATTACAGGCATGAGCCACTGCGCCCGGCCCTCAGTTTTTTTAATCTGTTAAATTGGCAAAAATAATTTGATGTAAAACATAGATTCATAAAATTATAGCATCCTAGGGTATCAGAAGAATAACTCGGGATAGGGTAGATGAACATTTTGAAAATAAAAATGGAATGACAGCAATATATTTAAAATATCACAATGATGATAATTTGATCCTAATTATATATAAGATTTTTTTTCTGGAAATGTCAATTCTGTTTATGAACTTATCATGAACCTACATGTTCTATCAATAAAGCATCATTTGTGGGGAAAGTGACTCAACCCTCTTTCCAATTCCTGGAAAGGTCAAGATATATTATTGCCTATTTTATTCTTATATTATAATAAATGTGCCTAAATCATATTGCTCTCCACTAGATGGGTAATAGGGTAAAGAAACGTATTTGGGATAATTTTGTTGGTATTTTGTAACTACATTAAAGTAGCTGTGATGCTGCAGAAAGTAACAGAGCTGGTGATACACATATTATCTATCTGGATCTGTGACACACAAACAGGACCATGTTGGGGGACGACAGTCTTTCTTCCTTAATCAAGCTTCTCATTCACCAACATTAATCACAATTTGCATTTCATCAGCACATAGCAATGGATGAAACAGTTGTCACCTGGCTCAGACTCAAATTCACCAAATATTTGCTAAGTACCTACAAGGTGCTAGGACTTCAGATTGCCCTCTCATACTCTTCAACTATATGATCCTTTTCCCATCCTTACAGCAAGTGGAGAGGAGAATCCTATTTTCTCCATTTCACAGATACGAAAACAGGTTTGAAGGAGAGAAAAGACTTGCCCAAGGTCACACAGGTGAGTGAGCTGATGCTCCTCCCGTGGGTCTATATTCCTCTTCCAGACATGTGGCTGGTTACTGACGATGGCTTTGTTCATGTGGCTCATTGGAACCATCCACAGAGAGGCCTCGCTCATGACTCTTTCAACAACAGAGCAAAGGGCAAGAATACGGCAGAGCACGGTGGGATTCGGACCCAGGACGTGTGAAAAATAAAGGTGAACTTAGAGGAAGTTCCTGGATGAGGCTAAAACAAGTGACTTTTGCCAAGTAGGTTTTCCATTCTGCTGCCCTATGCTCTGCTCTCTGTTTTATATAAGTCTACCTTTCCTTTTTCTTTCTTTCTTTCTGTTTGTTTTTTTGAGACAGAGTCTCCCTCCGTTACCCAGGCTGGAGTGCAGTGGCTCAAACTTGGCTCACAGCAACCTCTGCCCCCAGGTTCGAGCCATCCTCATTCCTCAGCCTCCCCAGTAGCTGGGATTACAGGCACCCACCATCATACTGGGCTAATTTTTTTTTTTTTTTTTTTTAGTAGAGGTGTGGCTTCACTATGTTGGCCAGGCTTGTCTTGAACTCCTGGCCTCAAGTGATCCACCTGCCACGGCCTCCCAGAGTGCTGGGGTTACAGGCATGAACCACTGCACCCGGCCAAGACTGCCTTTTCAATTCCAAGTATGCCAAGTAAAAAAGTCATGGTATAAGCAATAGAGAAAATTAGAACTAATGAGAGCAGAGAAAGAGCTTTTTGACAACGTCCTTAGGGTTCACATAATTATTAGTACTTTTCTCCCCTCTTCTCTCCTTTGTGGTAATCAGATATAATTCGATTGCCAAATGCAAAATGTCTTACTAAACGGATATTCTTTGAAATCCCTAATTTATTTATTTCATTTGCTTGGCCATTCATTTGTTGTACTTGGAGACATCAACAAATGCTAAATGCTGATTGTGAAAGCTTACTTTTAACAATTGATTATTTTCAGATGAAGAAAAAATCTGTTTTCTGATTTAGTTACTTCATAAAGATAATTTCAAAAGTTAAGCACTCACTTGAGTCTTTAAAAAGCTTTTAATTAAAACCATTTTTTTTAGGATGGTAAGTCTGTTTGAATTGCAGAAAGGGTATTTTTTTTTTAGTTTTCGATCTCCTAGATGATTACTTAAATTCTCTCCTTGCTTTTAGAAAATGCCTTTAGGAAATCTAAGAGGAAAAACTGAAATGGACAGCAGAAATCTAAGATCCAGAGGGAGCCATGGGACGTAATTATCAGCAAAGTGGGACCATGTGTAAAACTGCGCACAAAACCAGGTAGAGGAGGCAGAAAGTTACTGCTGGGACACGTATATATTGCCATAATGAGCAACTTATTTTTTCACTGGTAA
Organism: Nomascus leucogenys; assembly: GCF_006542625.1. Taxonomy (NCBI): domain Eukaryota; kingdom Metazoa; phylum Chordata; class Mammalia; order Primates; family Hylobatidae; genus Nomascus; species Nomascus leucogenys. The sequence continues at coordinate 3,528,832 of NC_044389.1, read as the reverse complement.
CAGCCAGAAGCCTTCTTAATTTTGTTTCTTTACCACAGTTGAGTTGGGATATTATTAATATAGGGCCATTTGGTCTGGAATCAGGGGAAGATTCATGCTGTTCCCAACAGCATTCCAGACCCCTCATGTATACAAACAAATTTGCTCACATTTACAAAGTTATCTTCTAGCAAACATGCACATTCTGCTGGAACTGACTGTCAGATATCTTCTTCCCAGTCTTCTCCAGGATTGAGCTCTGGCACCTCCTTCTCTGGGCTCTGGGAAGTCTCCCCACAGAGCAGACTGGGGTAGCCGTTCTCACTACCCTGGAACCGTCTGGTTGTATCAGACTTTGTTCCTAGAAGGCAGGGCCGGCACACAGTGTCTCTGTGATAAAAATGTATTTAGAAATCTCTACGTATAACTTTTAAAAACAATTACTCAGTTGTGCACACCTGGGGCCCCAGCTACTTGGGAGGCTGAGGCAGGAGGATTGCCTGAGCCCAGGAGGTCAAGGCTGCAGTGAGCCATGATTGTGCCACTGCATTCCAGCCTGGGTGACGGAGCGAGACCCTGTCTCAAACAAAAAAGTAAAATGATTATTTGTCATCTATGAATATCTTTCCTCTACGGCTCTTCAGGAGCCTTTTAAGGCCACATGTCAAATTCAGATTGTCTAGTTTCTTCTGTGTGGTCACCCTGTCTCAGTTTCTCCAGAGCTAATATGCAATTTGACAATTTATGGATGGTGGGCTTTTATTTTTTTCTTTGAAATTTAAAGAAAAAATTTATTGAAGATCGGAAAAACAATTCCTAAAAGATCAACTTTTCCAGAAAACTAGCTACACAATGCATTGCGTCTATCATGTTAAAACGTGCGTTAGACACGAATACAAAAACCATGAAGCAAGCCACCATTCTTCAACAATTTGAGCCAAGATAAAATGCCTAAGCAACAGCAAGGATGACTTGCAGAGGACGGGCTCTTTAAGCATCACTGAAAAAACAGTAGCACAAATGGATAAGTGTGTTCAGTTATATACACTGAATTGAACCTTTGGCACTAGGAATCAGAGCATTTTGTCATATAGCATTAACACGTGGATCAGTCAGAACCAACCACTGCCACCCAGAGAGCCTGCAGCTGGCTTGTGCCTCTTCCTCCCTGCACAGCAAAGAAAAAGGTACCATGACCTGGGTAAGTGAGTTTGGAAAGGTTGCTGACTTGTACTAACAATCATTGCAGTGATGACAATGTCCATTTTGTACCTACCTGTTTACAACATTACCATGTTTTCATGGGTAACAAAGGGTGGGGTAGATGTAATGTGGTGCATGGGACTTTAAAACACCTGGGCTGAAAGTGAGGGTATCTGGCTGCAAATTCTGGCTCAACTGCAAGCTTGGCTACTTTGAAAAAATCACCCTGCATAGCTTTAGTCTCCTCATCTGTAAAATGGGTACAATAATACCCATCCTGCTTATCTTGTAGGCTTGTTATGAGGCTCAAGTAAGATGCTTCCTAATCTTTTCGGCTTCATAGAAAAGGGTAACTTTTGCTTAGCGCCCTGGGGTGAACGCAGATGTTGTTGAGGTTGGAAGTGACCACTCCTGGATACTGGCTGTACAGCCCCCTGTCCCTAGGGCTGCGGGGACTACTATTTTTGCATGTCTGTACACCAGTTAGAAAACTCTGCTATATGAGAAGCCTTAAAATAAACCTCACTGCATAGCTCTACATGCTCATTTTCATGTCTATTCTCCTATTATTTGTATATAACCTCCCAGTGGAGTGCGAAGAATCACATTCAGACACGTAGAATGCTGGAATCTAGACCTATGGCCACCTAGTGGCACAACATGAATGAGATCCCAAGTTCTTGTCCCCCCATATGTAGTCACCTGACACATTGACTGTGCTTTCAATCATGCCTTGACCTCAAGCTTTTGTTGTTTTGGAAAACAAAACAAAACAAATCACTCGACTACTCACCAAGGTGACAATTCAGAGAAATGGAACATTTTGTGGCCTTCAATGTACAGCCAGATGATTCAGTGCAGTAGGGAGGCTGGTAAAAGTTATATCAATGAGCTGGCAATTTTATGATCGTCCACTTCTATGACCATGTCCATATATATATTCAAGCCTATATCTGTCTTCTATTCTGGCAGTAGGAACCATTAGACCTAGTGATGGAGCTTCCCCATCTATCAGTGCAGATTACCATAGAAACTAGATTACAAAGTTACAATGTTGTTGGGAAGAACACGGTAAGTACAAACACAACACAGTTAAGGTATATAAGACGCTTAAAATACTTCTGGCAGACTCTAGAAGTTAAGCATTCTATCAGTATTAACTACGAGCATTATTATTATTATTATTATTATTATTATTATTATTATTATTTGAGACAGTCTTGCTCTGTCACCCAGGCTGGAGTGCAGTGGTGCAATCTCCACCCACTGCAGCCTCCGCCTCCTGGGTTAAAGCAATTCTACTGCCTCAGCTCCCAAAGTAGCTGGGATTACAGGTGCATGCCACCATGCCTAGCTAATTTTTTCTGTTTTTTTGTTTTGTTTTGTTTTTAATAGAGATGGGGTTTAGCCATCTTTGCCAGGCTGGTCTCAAACTCCTAACCTCAAGTGATCTGCCCACCTTGGGCTCCCAAAGTACTGGGATTACAGGTGTGAGTCACTGTGCCCAGCCTATTATTATTATTTTTTTGAGATGGAGTCTCAATCTTTTGTCCAGGTTGGAGTACAGTGGCACAATCTCAGCTCACTGCGGCCTCTGCACCCCGGGTTCAAGTTATTCTCATGCCTCAGCCTCCTGAGTAGCTGGGATTACAGGTGCGCACCACCACACCTAGCTAATTTTTGTATTTTTAGTGAGATGGCGTTTCACCATGTTGACCAGGCTGGTCTCAAACACCTGGCTTCAAGCGATCTGCCTGCCTCAGCCTCCCAAAGTGCTGGGATTACAGGTGTGAGCCACTGAGCCCAGCCAACTACGAGTATTATTAATCAAAACAAATTTTACCCATCGGTTGTAGAGAAACACAGAATTAAAAAATAATGACTCTGCTCTGGAGAATTCCCTCATAGTTAATGAAATATCATTAGACCCGTGTACTTAAAGAACAGCCACAGAGGCAGCACTGGGGAGATTTTGGAAATGCAGAGCCTCCAATCTACTGTGTTAGAATCTGTGTTTTAACAGGCTCTCCAGGTGATTTGTGAGCACATTCAAGTTTAAGAAGTGCTGCAGTGCAGTAGCCCAAGGTGTATGCCGAAACCCTTAGGTCACTTGCACTTTCGGCAGGAATCATGCAAAAAGCAGGACAGGCTCAGAAAGTCTGTTATGTCTTCTTGATGACTATTCAGCTCTAATCTGGACCGCAGAAAGCAGGTTGCGGGGTAGAAGACTGAGACCACTGGCACCTCACCAGTTAGAAGGCAGTCCCATCAGAATAAAATGTAATGGATACATCAGATGCCCTCGTGGAACAAGTCTAAGATCCTGTAACTGTCCTGGCACATATGGGGGCGGGGGGAACAAAATGAAACACAACCCTTTTTTCTTTTTTTTTTAGATGGTGTCTCACTCTGTCACTCAGGTTGCAGCGCAGTGGCATGATCCTGGCTTACTACCACCTCTGGTTCCCAGGGTCAAGCAATCCTACCACCTCAGCCTCCTCATAGCTGGGACCACAGGCTTGTGCCACCATGCCCAGCTAATTTTTTGTATTTTTGGTAGAGATGGGGTTTTGCCACGTTGCCCAGGCTATCCTCGAACTCCTGAGCTCAGGAAATCCACCCACCTCGGCCTCCCAAAGGGCTGAGATTACAGGCGTGAGACACTGCGCCTGGCCCGCAACACTTTCAAAAGGAGGCGATAACATTAGAAAATCTTCAACTGATTTTTAAAAGGAATGTTAGGAGAGAACATAGGAAATGGTACGAGTCACTTACATTAACCCAGGGATGCTCAAGGACTTGAACAGCAGAAAATCGCTGATCTACGTCGACCAACAGCATCATGGTAATGAGCTCCTGTGAAGGGGAACATTAGAGTTCATTTATCTGAATTTAAGGTGAAAAGCTGGATGTGTGCAAATGCAAGAGTTCTCTTTTAGTTTCGAAAAGCATTTGTAAAAGCTCTAAATCTTAAATACATCAACTCCACTTACCTGTGGCTATTTATCACCTTCAAAAGTTAAAAATGGTGAGCACTTGGAATTGTAAATACATAGCTTGTGGTTGAAGAAAAGTTAAATTAATATCAGAATCAATTTCATAAAAATGTTTGTAGTAGAAAAGAAATTATACAAGTTAAGGAATTAATATTCCTTTCTTTGTCTAGCATTTTGCATGTCAAAGACATATTTATTAATTAGTTTAATACAGAAGTCACATTTAAAAAAACACTTTACTTAAAATTTCACTTTAGCAGCTGAAAGGAAAAATGAAATTTTCCCCCTAATTTCAAGACAGCATACTTAGGTGTGAAAGAAAGGTATGAGGAAAGACACAGAATTGTCAACAGCTAGGTGGCAAGATAGAACTGATCCTTTAGTAGCTAAAGAATTCTAAAGAAATATGTTACAATTGCTTCAAAAATTTCCAGACAAATCAATACAAAGAAAAATAGAACTATTAAGAGGTAAACAATTTCATCATCCTGAAATTAATGGAACTTCCTCATGAGCTCAAATGGACTTGGACCAGGAATGCTCTACCTGGATCTTAACGATGAGTATGCTGTACAATTGTCCACTTTGGATTAGAAGTTCCCATGTCACAAAATGGTTAGATATGCATTATCCAGTTCCTTACATACACAGGCTTTATAGTACCACTCGGGAAGGGGGTGATTTAATTTCATTGAGGGAGAGAGTTCACTCAGCCTTCTTCATTCACTTTCTAACTTGGACCAGAGCTCGTGAAAGTATCTGTTGTGTGTGATGCCCTTTGCAGTTGCTATGGAGGTGTAGGAGATGGTCCTATTTGTCAGTAACTGTGAGCCCTCAGGTCATGCAGTGACGGCATGCGGAGCTGGACAGGTTCCTGAGGAGCCCCCAGCCCTGCAGCTGTATCGTCCCATCTCCTTTAGCCTGCACCTTTCTCTGACACTCCCTTTCTGGCAGGTTCCTGGACAGTTGAAGAAAATGAGAGACTTGCACTCCATATGCATCATTTTCTACACAAAGTGGTCACATCTGAGGGGTTGGCTTTTAAAGGGAACTCACATTCAGGACATGGCAAAAGCAAAGGCATAAACATTGAGCAATCAAAAGATAATTATTTCTCAAGATAATTATTGAGAACATTTTTCTCAAATTTTCAAACATTTAAGTCAGCACTTGGAGACATAATATAAATTTCAAAAAGAGCAATGAAAAGGTTTTCCTTTTTCTCCTCAAAGTCTACAAACATCTCAATGTAAGATTTTTATAGCCTTCTTAGAAGTTGATTTATTATAAATATTATTTAATGTGGTAAAATATACATAAAATTTACCACTTCAACCATTTTCAAGTGCACAGTTCACTGACATTCAGTACATCACCTTCATCCATGTTAAGGACGATCTTTTAGTTTCATGGGATAAAAACCATGAATCTTGTGTTTTTCTCCCCCTCTGCCTCTAAATCCTGGCTATTATTCAAGGTTCAACTTAAATCATAGCTTCCCCATAAAGTCTTTCTTGATGATTTCAACCTACATTGAGGTTGAGTTTTCTTCCCTCTGATTAATTGATGGATTCATTCATATACTTGTTCATTTATTCAATATATATTGAGCACCAGTATACTGGTCATACTTTAGGCAGTGATGGTACAGCAATGGACAAAATAGATAAAAATCCCTGCCTTTGCAGAATTTGCATTCCAGTGGAGAGAGTCTGGAAATTAACTATATAAAGAAGATATGCCTACCTATTTATATCTATCTTTTTTTGGGTAGAGAGATAGGTAGTTAGATGGCATACCAGATGGACACGCAGGTGTAAGTGTTCTGGAGAAAAATAAAACAGACAAGTAGGATACAGCAAGCCAGGTAAGGTTTAAGAGATGCAATTGGAACCAGGATGGTCTGGGAGGGCTTCACTGAGAAATTAAGTCATTAAGTCAAGAGCTGAGAGAGGTGAAACCACAGGCCATATAGAAATCTGAGCTGGGCTCAAGCCTGGCGAGGGTGGGGCACAGCAAGAGGCTACAGCAATGTCACTGGAATGGCACCTGAGAGAGATGAAGGCAGCAGATGGAGATGCTTGATAAGTACTTGTTGGGATGTCTGGGAACACAGGACTTGATGACTGTGAAATCTTGGAAAACCTAGCAATTACAACTAAAATGTGTACAGAAATCATGCTTATGATGTCATTAGTTTCTTTGCACACAATGATTTGGAATAAATAATTCCGTTAAGACACACAGAATATAGGGAAGAGGAACGCACTGGACACCTACCTTTGCAGAATCGGAAACATTATCCCAGTATGGAGAAGGAAAGTCCACTTGCCCCATCAAAATCTGATCAAAAAGCACCTCCTGGTCATCACCACTTCTGTTTAGATGAACGACAACAAGGAAAAACAGCACTCAGATATCAACTCAGTGTTCATCTTTTTAGTCTCAGGCACTGGAGCCCTTCCTTTCCCCCCATACATGTGTAAAAATGTGTGTTTTTAACCGATTGAAAAATGTCAGTGTGGAAGTGTTTTGGTAAATTAAGGAAGAGTTTTTGGGCCGGGTGCGGCAGCTCACGCCTGTATTCCCAGCATTTTGGGAGGCTGAGGCAGGCGGATCACTTGAAGTCAGGAGTTCAATACCAGCCTGGCCAACATGGTGAAACCCCATCTCTACTAAAAATACAAAAAGTAACTGGTGTGGCGGCACACGCCTGTGATCCCAGCTATTCAGGAGGCTGAGGCAGGAGAACTGCTTGGACCTGGGAGGCAGAGGTTGCAGTGAGCTGAGATTGCGCCACCGCACTCCAGACTGAGCAAAAGAGAGACTCTGGCTCAAAACCAAAAAGAAAAAAAAAAAAAAGAAAGAATGAGTTTTTAATGATATGGGGAAGAAATACGGAAGGCATATAAATTAGCATGCATGACACAACAGGGAAAAAATAACAGGGATTGCAAGTGAAGTTCCCGTGCTCTTTTCCTGGCGCAGGCTCCTTTGTGCAAGAAGGGCTAATGGATCACTCGGAGAGTAGAGAAATGCTTTGTCGGCGCTGAATAAAAGATTGTTGCCCATACCCACGGAATGGAGGGAAACCACACAGCAGGATATAAGTGATTACACCTGCTGCCCAGATGTCCACCTTGAGGCCGTATCTGGAAAAATAAGGGATGTTAGAGTTAGAAGAGTCAGGCTCGGACAAATTATGCAGCTTGGTAAAATCGATGACTTTCCTCCTCCAAGCCAAAACTAAAACCAAACAAAATAACAATCCCAACAACAAACACTAAACTAAAACCCACCACCTAAACAGAGTTCAAAGAAAAAGTTTAAAAAATAATAATTTAAAAAAAGACCAAGGTGCAGGAATAAAAATCAAAGGAATGCATTGCTGGACTTATTTGTAAATATCAGTAAATAAAGGGTTTCAGCAAAAAGGTTTATTACAGTAATAACAATTCTGAGATAAGAACGGACCCTTGAGATAAATTCCCTCACTTCAGGAATAATAATTATTTCTAGAATGTTTTCCAATTTATAGAGCACTGACATACATGATCATACTTTGTTTTCCTAGCGTTGGACAAGACAAGTATTGCTTATTGTACAGAAGAGAAAACAGGTTCAGACAGGTGAGTAATTTTGCTTCAGATCACACAGTTAGTGTCAGAGCTGGTCCCCAATATGGTCTTCAAGACCCACCACTTCCTCCCAGCAGCAAGCAGAGCATGTCCCAGTAGGAAGTGTGGCTGTGCCCCAGGCAGCCCCACCTGAGGGAGGTCAGACAAGGCTATGGATGTGGGCTCCCACCTCATTCAAATGTGCCAAGTAGCAAAGTCCTCATTCCCTCACATCTCACCTCAGGAATTTCCCTATTGGGATTCCCTCCTCATCTGTTTGGTTTTTCTGCCCTTGTGGTCTATGGTACAAGCAAAAAACAAAACAAAACCCCGAAAAACTATCTCCAACTGGTCACAGGGGAGAGTGCCACCCAGATTCCCAGCTGTGGACTGAAACTGCTGATGAGAAGAAAAAGTAGGGCTGCCTCCCCTCAGTGCCCCACCCCCCTATTCCTTCTGCTTAAGGATGGCACCTCAGAGCCTGCCTATGGCCCTTGGTAAGAAACATGGCTTCTTACCAAAGGAGTCTTTGACTCAGGCTGACCTGAGTTCAAATCCTGACTCAACCACTAAAACTAATCATGAGCTTGCATGGTATCTAACCCATCAGAGTTTCAATTTATTGAAGTGCAAAATGGGAATCGAACCACCGACTGGAAGAGTAAGAAGTAAAGGAGTTTCAGGCCTGGCATATTGTGGGGCCTTAGTAAGGAATAGGCTACCCTGCCCTTCTCCCCACATTCATCTGATTCTGCACACAGAAACCAGGAAATTCCCAATGGTCCCTGATGCCTAAGGGTGTTTGTACTCCACGGAAAATCAATGGATCCCCGAGAGGTCCCACATGGGACCTGGACTGGAGGATAAGGGCAGCGGAGAGAAATAACCGCAGGAGACTATAATCACTGCACACGGCAGTGTCTGCTTCTTTTATCTCCAAATGAGAGTTAATTACCATCGCTGTGTGTTTCTGTTAGTCTGAACATTTTTTACTCTGGGGTTAATAACTTCTGTTCTACCTTTAACAAAGACCAAATGGAAGCCTTAAGATTGCAGTAATTGACAAAACAGATTGGGAAAACAGAGAAAATGGCTCCCACTGTAAATGTTAAAGAATAAAATAAAATTTTAAAAAGAGTAAAAGAAACCTGATAGCTAATTATGTCTGGATAGGGCACAGCAGTACTATTTTTCCTATTCTCGAAGCTGGCTAGTTCTTTTGCAAGCACAGCACTTAAACATAAGAGAAGCATTTACCCAGTCTCCGCAATGATTTCTGGAGCCACGTATGTTGGGGTGCCACAGACTGTGTACAGGGGGCCGTCTACAATGGTGGCCAGTCCAAAGTCACCCAGCTTCAGTGATTTGCTGCCATCTTGGTGCTCATACACCTAAAACAAAGGTAAAAAGCACAACTGTCTGAAAACCAAGAGCTCAAAAGCCCTTTCTTGAAGAAATGAGGAACACTGTGTTTAAATTTAATGTATAGAAGGTAAAAAATAAATTAGGCAATTATGCAAGAATGGATATGTATACAAAATAGCTTACTTCCTTTAGATTACTGCAAAACTGGAATCATGGTGAACACCTAGCAAATGGAAATTGATTAAATAAATTATAGTACCTTCATACAACGAGAGGTTACATGACCTTAAAATGGCGATATGGGTTTATAGTTATTGAATTACGTTTGGGAAATGAGCAGAGCAGTTTTCAGATTGGTTTTTATAAAATGTCCATTAAAGAAAAAAAAGTACATACAAGAAAAAAAGAAAAAGTCTGAAAGAACACAGTGCCGATGTATCTGTCTCTTGGTGGTAGGATTACAGGTTTTCTTAATCCTTTTGTTTATCTGTATTTGATATTGTCTATAATTAAAACTGATCTGCATAATACAATGAAGCACAGAAAGTCCCTAGTGCGGTGTCTCCGATTTATGAAAATCTCTTCGTTTTAATATATTAAGAAAACTTGCTGGGAGCTGTGGCTCACGCCTGTAATCCCAGCACTTTGGGAGGCCGAGGCAGGTGGATCACCTGAGGTCAGGGGTTCAAGACCAGCCTGGCCAACATGGTGAAACCCTGTCTCTACTAAAAATACAAAAATTAGCTGGGTGTGGTGGCGGGCACCTGTAATCTCAGCTACTTGGGAGGCTGAGGCAAGAGAATCACTTGAACCCGGGAGGCAAAGGTTGCAGTGAGCTGAGATCAAGCCATTGCTTGATCTCATTCATTGCCAGAGCGAAAATCTGTCTGGAAAAAAAAAAAAACTTTAAAAATGCAATTCTTTAGTAACTAAATACAAAAAAACTATACTTATAGTAAAATATTTTCAGTGCCTCGTATTTTCAACATGATCTATTTACATTTCTTAAATTAATAATTGAAAGAGATATTAACATTTCATTTCACCTGTGGCAATTTGGAAAGATTTATCAGGTGCAGAGTCAGCATCCTGTCCAGGTTTCCCTTATTAAAGCAGTAAAAATCTTCTCTCCTTCACCCAACAAATCAAGAAAAGGATGCATGTGACTGTAGGCAAGTATTTATACTCCTTTAATTCCAGCCACGATCAAAACAAATGGAGCTGCTCTAAAAAGTATCCCAAATAACTTATTTTATTTCAAAGAAAAGATGAAAGGGCCTTCAGAATCCTAATTGAGTGCCCTCTGTTGGAATGAATAAGATTAAGAAAAGAAAACCACAGTAAAAGGCTAGTAATTCCAGCAAGGGCAATCTTCAGGAAATGCCTCAAGGAAGCAGCCAAGTTTTCCATGTACATCAAGATACTTGATCCAGCAAGCTGAGGCTTGCATATTCTCCTGTTCTCACTCTGTGATCATCTGTTACTTGCTGCAGTAGTTTGAATCTTTTGCACAGCAAGGCACATCTCCACACATCAGGGGCACCGCTACTGTTCACACGCCATGTCTGCCTTCCTTTGGAAAAAGTAGATTAACTTTGCATTTCACTGCCACATAAAGTGCAGATGTTTGGCCAGCTAAGCTGCAATATCAGCAATGATCACTTGGATCCAACAGTTTTGGCAGAAGCAGGCAGTCAGATCCACCTATCTGAGAGACTGCATCTTTTCTGAGCAGAAAATATTCTTTTACATTTTCTCCACACTCATAGCATGGAGTCTTATTCCCAGGAGCTGTTGATCAGGATCCAGTTTGGGCTGCCCTCTGGCAGGTATCTGAAGATTTGTGAGGTCACCTGTGATGGGGTTGTTAGGGCAAAAACAGCCATATGTCCCTCACAGATGTGGCTTTGCCCAGCTGTCATCTGGGATGGACATTTTCTTCCTTACTTAATGAAGCAGGTGTCCAGCCTTGGTCACTTAGAGTTAAGTTTAAAACTTTGAGGCATCACAGCTGCAAAACACAACATCGGCCCCAGCCTAACTGTTCTTAGGCAAAAGAAACCCCTAAGTTGTGGTCTTACCATGTCAGCCATTCTGGTCATCCAAATGACAAGCAAATGTTTTTCACGAAAAGAAATCTGAGATGGAAACATCTAGTAGATGGTCTAGTTGATTTCCCAGGCAGAGCAGAATTGTTTACTTCCTTAATTCCATTTTGTTAACAATAACCTTTCTAAAATGCCAAATAATCTCCTGCTTTGATGTTCTGCTAGGTCCAAACATTCATTCTGTGTGCTTTGTGAGGTGATGCAGATTGTAATTTATTCAACCCCCTTGATGCAGGAATTCTGTAGCTTTTTTCTTAAACACAGTATCTACATCACCTAACTGTACTCAAAAGTTTGACAAAAGCAGATGTTGGTGGATTCAGTCATAAGTCCCATTTTAGTTCTAAATATGACCTTGTAATTCTCCTACATGTAGGAAAAGTTTTCTTTTCGAACATCTACATTTTAATAGAAATTCCATCTAACATATAGCCATAGACCAATTATATTTAATATGAATGAACAATATAGTTCAAAGTTTCAATAACTAAGAAAAAATCACTAAAAATCTTCCTTAAAATAAAGACAATGAGTACTAATACAAAAGTATTATTAAAAGTAATAATAGGGCTACAAAAATGAAAACCATTGAAATACACAGAACCATAATTGTGATGTTCTTTTTATTCCCTGTACAGTGGTCTTTTAATCACTTGCACAGGGCCCTGCCCCGCTTTTTTTTGCTTTAAAAACCACATAGTAGGATTTTTGTGAACATAAAGAGGTTCAAGGGATGCTTAGGAGAGAAAATAAGAGCTTAAAGACAAAGGCCAATTGCATGTAATTGAAACCATATCTAGACACAAGTACATTTGAAATGCTGCAAAAAAAAGTTTTTGCAGGTGAATAAATGTCCAGTCCTCTAGTTTGGAATTCCGTTTAACTCGCTGTCAGGCAGGGCAGGAAACAAGGTCACTCTGTTTTTTTCTCTCTCAACACTTTGGGATGAGGATGGAGAAGAATATACTTCAGTGTTTCTTCTCCAGTGGGAGAGCCCTTCCCTCAGTGGTTTAAGAAGCCCTCTCACAACGGGGGCTCTTCATTAGCACCTGCTGCAGCCTGAGCTGCGTGCACCCTTATCTCTTACTGAGCCAGTTACACAGGGGCATGACTGAGGCCATTTGAAAATGTAATTAAACCTTTGTTAAAAAAATCACAGATTGCTAAATACATCCATTTAAAGCCTGCATGTGCGCACACATGCACGCACACACACACACATCCTTACAAAACCATCTCCAGAAAGTATTATTCCAAACGGCAGCCATAAATTCACTTTGAACTAAATTTTTAATTAAAAGTTAGAAATCAGAAAGGCTCCTAACAAGTTCACATTGAAAATGCCAAATCCTTGGCTTAGACTGCCCTCTGGATTGACTTGGTACTTGGTGTTCCTCCTTATTCTGACCATCTTTCAGAAAGGGCATGAGCAGGCTGCAAGTGCAGGCTTGGACAGGCTGGTCCAGCTAGTGGAGCTCTGGTGTAAGAACTTTTTGCCGTAACTGTATTTTAAAGCCCCTATAAAATGTGACCCACATGTGAAGTGGGAGTACATTAATTGTCAGTCAAGGAGTATTCACAACATGAGGTATGATTTAATGTTCATCCCTGGTCCTTTAAGTACTATAGATGTTCCCCCACATTTTAAACACTGAGGGGCTATTAAAGGGACAGGGATTAGTGCAAATTACCCAGTATGTAGTGCTTTCACTGTTTTAACTAAGCCATAAAACTGTGTAATTGTACAACACTAATTGAATGCAGCTACACATAATTGTGGGCTGCCATATGTATCCTATTACCATAAAGACTGTCAGTATTTTGTAAGCTACGCTTGTGATCATTGCAGATGGCTACGGTCGGAGAAGTTGTTCTCTAGGGTTTATTATATGGCTATAAAGACATCCTGTGATTTGACAGACTAAATGTGTTAAATGGCAACAATTATGAAAAAGGTTCCAATTAAAAGCTGAAGGCATATCCAACTAAGAACAGATATAACGAAAGGTCAGGTATGTAGATTTTGGGGCACACTGGTATTTTGCACAGGATTGTTTTTGAAAGAAGGGTTTTATTTTTGTTTCTTTTTTGTTTATTTGGGGTTTTGCATTAGCTGCAACTTACTGAGCAGTAGATAATTTAGGCATATGCTTGATTTCCCCTGGATGGGAAACTGAGACCATTTGGAAAAGTTATTTGAAAAAATAAAACATTTAATATATAGTCATAAAATGCAGCCGGTGGCCATAAAATAATATGAAAATTCACAGATAACCTGAACCCAGTCAAAAGGTTTCTGAGATTCCCATAATATGGCACTAAAAGCTGCCTAATATAACAGATGTGTTGGAACAAATGTAATTCTCAATGTTTCTATGAATCCAAGGGTAACCCTGATGAAACATTGGCTAATGAATTATTAGTAACTACTGAAAACTATTTAACAGAGGAGCTCAGTAGGTACTAAAAATTATTTCACCAAATAGAATTGAACAAAAGTGGCATGAAATTGACAAAGCCATGAAAAAACGTCAATTTACTTTTTAACATATATGGTATCCCTTTAAAAAGACATTGATTTTCCTCCTGCTACAGTATATGGCCTTTATGATGCTTTCTGAGGAAAATGGATTAAATTTAAATCTTTAATCTTTAAGAAATGAAATATAACAACATTTAAGCAGGGAGTTATTTTGTAGAATGCATTTTATGGCCCATGTACTTTTGAATTAAATCTCCTGGAAAAACATAATAAAAAAATTTATACCTACATGTAAAATATTTATGAAATCAAAAATTAAATGAAATAATAAAAACAATGAATGTTGTGCAGATGTCAGAAAGGAGTAAGTCAGAAGAGAGGTAATTAAACGAAAAAGTAAAATTGCTCTTCACTATTACACTGGAGATATCTGGGAAGATGGAGAAGTGAACGAAAACTCCAGGAAACCTGATTCTCACCCTCAATTTAAAACAGTCATGAAACTATCTTAAAAGGAGTTCTATGCAGCTGCAGCGAGATACACAAAACACGCACATTCCGGATTCTGTTAGGAATTATACATCCCAGGATTTTGCCAAAACTGTGGGAACTCAATGCTACTGAAATTTTAAAAAATGTTATTACATTTCGGTCACACAATTATTATCCAATATGTCATGGTAGGAAAATGATCACTACAGAAGAAAAGGAACTAAACTCACCCGTAATCTTGACACTCAGAAATAAACACTGTTCATATTTTGGGACATGGACTTCCGGAGCTTTCTTTCTCTCTTTCCTATCCTTCTTTTTCCATTGAACAACATATCCTGAATGTTTTTCCGAAGTGAATCGCATATATCTATACAATTACTCTCAGTGGCTGCTGGATATTCCATTATATGGATGCACCATATTAGTAATCCCAACAGCTACTATTACCACTGTCATTTATTGCACACACAGGACATACCAGGCATCGTGATGAAGGCTTCATGTGCATTTTGGCCCATTTGATCTTCATAACAGCCCTATTAATTTAGCACACTTACTCATATTTTGCAGATGAGAAAATTGAGATTCGAAGATGTAAAGTAATTTACTCAGTGTTACACAGCAAATAAGTGGCAAGGCCAGAACTTAAACTCCGATATGTCTGAGTCCAAGAGTCTAACCAGCATGTCCTGCCACTACTGGTGGTCTAACCACCATTGTGCCACTATCTAATTCATCAGTGCCCTGAGATAAGTTATCTCCATATATACTGTTTGGGTTTTTTTTTTCCCCAACTGCAAAACCCTGACATGAACATCCCTCTGGATAGCTACATATCCAGTTTCTTCCTCTTAGGTTACATTTCTAGAAGTAGAATTACTTGGTCACGAGGCACACATGTTATTGAAGGTTTTGGTTATATATTACCAAATTGCCTCTCTGACAGGTTCCGCCAAGTGACTCTCCCACCAACACATATGAGATAACTGTTATCCTCCTAACTTTGCCATCATTGTATGTTATTTTTAATTTTTGCTAGTCTGATAAGGCTGTGTCATTTTAGAAAGAAATGAGTGTCATCTCTTAATGACAGCAGAAAGGAGCAGTGAAGTAGACAAACACAGACCCACCAAGGTGACACAAGGTGAAAATCAACGTCTTCTTAAAGGGATACCTTTTCCTTCCTGTCCTCATCTCCCTGATGAAATCACAGGTCTTTGAACAAGAGGCCCAGTAAACACTTAGTACAGTAACTGGCCAATTACGGCACTAAATAATGCTTTGGGAAAATATTGTGTCTTCTATTTTCCCTCAACTCCCATGCCAATTCAGAGAGTAGAATTTTTTTTCTAAACACCCCCCAAAAAAGGATCGTTCAGTTTCTGCCCGGACACTTACAATGACTACAAGCTACCAGTAATAAAGGACATTTAAATTTCAAAGAAATTAGATTATTAAAAAGTTTTTCTAAAGTTAACCCTAAATCTCTTGCCCACTAACATCTTCTCTTTAATTTTAGTTCCGTGCTGTCATATACAGTACAAGAAAGTTATCCCGTCTTCCATGTGGCAGCCTTTCCTATATTTGATGAGAACCACCATGCCCCAAGTGATGCATCCCTTCTCTGGGTCAACCCCAGGCCCAGACAGAATGTGTTCAGATTATTACCATAAGGGGTAACATGGTAAGCCGCACCAAGGACTCTCCTGACTCTTTCAGGGAAAGAAGTCTAAGCACATATGAATATTTTTAGCAGCCTTGTCATACTGAGACTCACACTGAACGAACAGCCTTCTCCAGGTCAACTAATAGCCTTTTAACCTGCAGTCAGGCCAAGTATTCCATTATTGTTTCTGAAATTGACAATAACACAACTACAGCAAAACTAACTTAGTCTCTAGGGATTTATGTTTATCTCTTGTTTAATTTCTTCTTACCAGTTTTGGACCTTTATAGAGCCAAAAATATTTTTGGATCTCACTTCTGTCATTGGAATAATTCATCTTCATTTGAAGTCACTGGTAATGATGAATAGGGCAGGATTGGGGCCAGACTCACAGAAGATCACTGGCTCCCTTCCTTTGGGTAACCTCCAATCTATTAGTCAATACACTCTGAGGGCTCAAGTTCTGTGTTTTTGTCCATGACCTCTAGACCAATTCTCTCTGTGGCACTCATCTTGTCCATCCGCCAGTGCAGTTAGCTATCCTATCACCAAATGGACTTATTTGGGGAATTAAGAGTCATGGGATTAAGGTGAAGGAAGTATGTTATCTTGTGAGCATGGAATTGAAAACTAGGAAGAACTGGAGCACAACGTGTCATCATCACTTGGGTGGAACAGGACTAGCTTATTGCTAGATATAATCCACTGCATGAAAACAAGGACCATGAGTTGCACGTGTCATTTTGATGGGCAGCTGGGAGCAGGCACAAACACTTGAACACAGAGTTTCTAGCCAAGGAGAGGCAGTTTTTCTCCTACAGGGTCTTGGGGACTTTGGGAGGGAAAAGAATTTTGAACGTTTATATTTGAAGAAAATGACTATGTTTGTTTCTGGAATCTAATAAAAACTAGTGCTGTGAGTTATAGTTTTGTTAGTGAACATTTAATTTTCATAAGGAGGAGGCATCTGCGTACACATTTTTGAAAGACCTGCCCAGGTCCCTGGAAGAAACACAAGCTGCTACTGATGGTTTTTAATTGCTAAGGGTACAAGCTTGCCATCTAGTGGTGACTTGGGTAAACTGAAGGTATTAATTTTTTTTTTTTTTTAATTAAGCAAAAAGTTCCTCTAGTCATGAACTATCATGGCACACACACACGCACACATATACACATACACACATACACGCATACATACACGGTGGTTCCATGCCTAAGCCCATCTGGGGAAGCATCATACTTTCTGCCACTGCTCAGTGAAGTTTATACTGAGGCCAGTGTGAGAACTCCGTCTAACAGGCCAGTTGGGAATGTTTTGGGCTTGCCAGGCGGCTCTGTCCTCTGTTTAAAGAAGTATCACTCATTCACTCACTCACTCCGCTCATCCACTCTGACGTCCACCTGTCCATACAATTATTAAGTACCAGGCATGACAACCAGTAAAGCAATAAGAACCATATAAAATCATGGGCATGATCAATTTGGGGGGAAAAACTTTAGTTAAATACAATAATAAATTTATAAGAGGTATTTTTTATTGGGTCAGTGTCCAGTTTTCACCTAAAATGTGGCTGAAAACTTTCCTGTAAGTCAAATCATATTTTCTCATCAAAATACTTTAACCCAACCAAACACTAGAGTTAAATAAATCATTCATACAATCAATATAGATCCTTAAGACCAGGCTACATTTTTATGCTGTTCTATAAGAATTAAAATTAAAAAACGCTAAAAGTTCTATATACACAATTATACTACATAGAATGAAATCTATAGCTGAATTAGATATGTATTAAAAATACTTTGCTAGTTATAACAAATATTAACCTAACACTCAGCTAACAAAAATCTTGTTGTCAGTCTTACAATTTAGAAGGGTTTTATAAGCCTTTTAATAAAGTAGTAAAACAAAGTATGCTGTGAGGTCTTTTTATATATTTGATAAGTTTCCCTATAATAAGTAAATGGATTCCAAATCTTTACATTAACTTTATTATAACATTTTCAAAAAATAGTCTATAGCTTTACATTTTGCCACGAGGTGGCAAATCCACGCGTGGGTGAATAGTAAAATTTCTAAAGCAATATCAAAAAAAAGGGTTAAAAAGTGATTTTCACTACATATATTATCGTTAGGCAGTTTTATTTTTAGGAATAATTTAATTTCGTTTTTAATTACAAAGAAAGGGGAAATTTTAAAGAGGAAATTAATAGTTATGTTATCGTCATCAAATCCCCTTAAAGAAGGCTTGAAGGAGGTACCTTCCTCAAGGTCATAAGACCAGTCAGTGGAAGAGTGAACCACTGGGTTT
The DNA here is from genome assembly GCF_006542625.1 of Nomascus leucogenys. Lineage (NCBI taxonomy): Eukaryota > Metazoa > Chordata > Mammalia > Primates > Hylobatidae > Nomascus > Nomascus leucogenys. Next base: position 3,510,609 of record NC_044389.1, on the reverse strand, counting down.
TGAACTTTTGTCCGTCTGACTATAAATCCTGGGTGTGCGAGGGTCTACCTTCTGTGATGGTTCTCTTATTTCCACAACTCTCCACAGAATGTGAAATCAACAGTGGTCTCATGTGCAATTAGTGACATCATCCTAGTTTTGTTAAACCAGGACAGAATAAGTTGTGTTAAGTTTTGCTAAACTTATTTGAACTATTTTATCCTGTAATAGATTTTTCCCTGCAAAATTCACCAACCCCTAATCCCTACCATCAGAAATCACTGTAAAGGAGAATAAAATCTCTTTAGTTTTTCATATAGATATTTTAAACCTACATTACAAATGACTGCAATTGTTTCTCTATATAGTTCAGCTTCTTAAATTAGAAAAAAAGGGAAAAAGAAAGGAAAGAACATTCTTTTTTTTCTTTTGTGGTAATTTAAAGTAAAATATATTTGAATGAGCATAATACGTTAGAAGTATCATGTAAACTGGAATTTTAGTAAAAGTGCACTCCAATGTAATCACTTATGGCATTTACAGAAATAGATAACACTCCAGCGAGGAGTAAGTGAACAATGGGTACACAAAACTGAGCAGCAAAAGCAAAAAGGAAAGAAAATGAAACTTAAATTTTCAATCGCTGAAGTATGGGCGCTTAGAGAAGTTTTTAAACAAAGGCCCAGTTGTAAGTCCGTCCCCACGAGACAATCCTACATAATTCAAGACACAGGAAAAATGAGTGCAGATGAGAGAAAATTGGTGCAGTTGATGGAGGTAACTATGCAGAAGAGAATGTTTAGGCTACTGTGAAGATGAGGAATTTAAGGTGCAATTAAGTCAGGGCTCAGTCACTTGACCTCGGCTGCCTTTTATTAGCCAGTAGCTACAAGATGACCAGCATAATTGCAATGAACTAATTGTGTGCATATTTATTTCTTGAATGCTTATCTTTTCTGCTTCAGTGCCAACTTCATGAAGACATGTGTCTCTCTTGTTCCCTCGCGCAGTACCCAACACATAGCCAGTACTCAGTTAACCTCTCTTCAATGCAGAGCTTACTGTAGTGTAGTGGTAAGAGCTAAGGCTCTGGAAGTCAGAATTAGGTTGAGATCTTGGCTCTTCTACTTAAGAGCTGTTACAACCGTGGGCAGGTCATTTAACTTCTAGGTATCCATGTTCCTTACCTATGAAATGAGACAGTAATAGAACTTACCCAGTGTGGTTGCTGTGAGGATGAAACGAGATAATGACTGTCGAGACATTAGCACAGGGCCAAGCACATAGATGGTTCTCCATCATCGCGGATCTCACTAGCTTTTATTTGTGTCATGGGAGTCGGGTGGCTCATCCGCTTTTAGACTTGAGTGTGTATGCGGGTTACCTGGGGGAGGTGGCTGCCTTGTGGATTTCTGCAAGCTGTCATCGGTCAGTGGATTCTGATTTGGTGGGGCTGCATCCAGGCCCAGAAATTTGCATTTTTAACAGGCATCTGGGAATAATTCTGATTCAGGGAGTCTTTAGACCACCCTGGAGAAACACTACTTTAGAAAGAGAATCCTCTTTTCCCAGATTTCTGAAGAGATGGGCAAAGTAACAGAACTCATACATTATACATGATGCTCAGCGGTGGATAATGAAAGTAAAAGAAGAACTAGCATCTCTGGGAAAAGATATACATATATATATATATATATATATATGCACAGCATATAGAAATGAAATATATTTCATTAAAATTCCAGCCTGAAGAGCCAGCAACATTTATATTACTCCCATATTTCCCGGTGAAGCACCCCATGCTTAGTCCCTGCCTCTTTTTTTCCTATGTATTCCCCTTAATAACTGGGTGAGGAAGGACCCCCATTTGCTTTTGTGGATATCTCTCAAGGTTTCCCCAGAGATGTGGAGTACATGAAAAGCAAACCAAATAGTGTAAAGTTGGGGGAAGGATGTCTCTGTTTTTAAAAATTAGTCTTTTTCAAAATTGCTTTTATGCTAAGGGGCTAGAGTGTTAAAAACCAATTATAGTTTTTTTTTTCTTTTAGGTTTTGGATCATATTATTGAGCTGTAACCCTAACTCTGTAAAAGTCTAAAAGGGCTTCCTTTTTTTTCCCCGAGTAAAAACTTCTTTTTACTTTTCTTTTCTTTTCTTTCTTTTCTCTCTTTCTTTCAAGACAGGGTCTCACTCTGTCACCCAGGCTGGAGTGCAGTAGTGTGATCACAGCTCACTGCAGCCTTGACCTCCTGGGCTCAAGCCATCCTCCAGCAACCTCAGCCTCCTGAGTAGCTGGGACTACAGGTGCACACTACAATGTCTGGCGAATTAAAAAAAATTTTTTTTTGCAGAGATGGGGGTCTCACTACGTTGCTCCAACTGGCAAGTAAAAACTTTCTAACATAAAAGCGCCTAAGATAAATGACATCCGTGTCTGTGTAACTTGTCGCTATCTTGTCCTAGCCCAAGGAGTTCAGTACAGCCCTACCCTTCATGAGTTCGATTCCCATTCTTGTGCCTGGTTTTTATTTGCTAATAAATCAGGTGTTCTTAAGGGCACATTAACTCATCTAGATCAACCTAAAAGGCTAGTTTCCAACTAGATCCTGAAGGCTAACTGGAAATTAACCTTAAAGGTAAATTTTTAAAAAAAGAAAGAAAAGAAAAAAGAAATATTCATATTCATTCATGAGTGCTTGGAACTCAGGATGCCCTGTAGGTGGAATTCCTCTTACCAGCAGGTTCTCTGGCTTGATATCACGGTGGACGATGTTCAGGCTATGCAGGTATTTGATGGCGCTGGCTAGGTTGTACAGCATCCCACTAGCGTCTCTCTCGGTGTATTTGTTAGTGGAAGTAATGGCATCAAAAAGGTCTCCCCCCTGAGAAGAGAACAGAAGGTGCAGCAGCACATTAACAGATGGGCCAGTGGGGCCACCTGCAGAGGCCACTGACAAACCCCAAAGACAGCAAGAATGGATGTGGAATCTTTGGGTTCCTAAGGGCTTTTCCTGCTACTTCCCTTTCAAAGGCTCGAAGGCTGAATGGTGATTTCTCCACCCACTACAAAAGCCAGTGGCGTTTCCCCCAGAGCTCAAAGAAATGAAGATTCTCTACCACCAGACACATGGCCATTTCCACAGCTCCCAGCTAGGGGACGAGGAGATGCAGTTGGATCTCCAGGGCAGAGGACTGCGACACGTGAAGATCCCAGTGGCATGTGCTACCTGCCTCACATTGACTGCCAGCCAGAGTTCAAATTCGTAATCCTTCACCTCCTCCAGTGAGAAACAGGTAATACTGCAAACTGCACACTGAAAATGTTCTACTGCCTAGTGAAATTATTAGGACGCACACACACACACACACACACACTCACACACACAATCCCCTTCATACACTAGATTTAGCTCTCTGAGAGTGGGCGTAGTGTTTTCTTTTTCAATATTGTCCTCCTTTGTAAGGAACAGAGAAAAGGACCAGAAACTTCATTTCAAAGATGAGTGAGAAAAGGAGGGAGGAAGGGGGGGAAATCGCCAAGAAAGTTTTCTAGGACTGTTATTCATCTGAACTTTTGTTTCCTTTGTTCCTTTTTAAATATATTGCTTTTTGGTAAAATGGAATGATTTTTAAGTTCCAACCTAAGTTCCATTTATTTAAAACCCTTTCAGAGAATTGGGGTCTGATTTACTATCAATATGTGCATCATTCTTGCCTACGGTGCACCAAACCGCTATGCACAGTAACCAACTGTGATCGTCTGTTACCTAATGTGCTAAGGAACTCAGTTTTTCTTTTTAAAATAGCTAAAGCAAAAGATAGCCCCTGTAGGCTGATGATTTTCAAATCTGCCTCTCAGGCCTGGGCCCTCTGTGACCCTGTATAGTCTCCACGCTGGAGACTTCTCTCACTGTCCCCGAAGCTGCAACGGTTCTCAAGCCAAGCACACAGATTTTTTTTTTCAAAACGAATAGTTTTTTTCAACTTTCTGCTTCCCTCAGAGGTAAGGCTGCTACACACAGGTTTTCGGGTTGTCTCTGTACCACTTGAGGAGGGGGGACAGTCACCGTGGTGTATGTGAACAGCACCCCTGGAGTTCTACCACAGGGCATGTGTGGCTGTATATGGAGACCCTGCAAAGATTCCACCAGTCCCAGTTATCTGGGCTCCTGGCATCTTGTCATGTCCTTTTTTATAAGAGACAAGGTCTTGCTTTGTCACCCAGGCTGGAGTGCAGTAGCACAATCATGGCTCACTGCAGCCTCAGACTCCTGGGATCAAGTGATCCTCCTGTCTCAGCCTCCAGAGTAGCGGGAACCACAGGAGCAGGCCATCATGCTTGGCTAATTATTATTATTATTTTTTTTTGTAGAGATGGGGCTTCGCTTTGTTGCCCAGGCTGGTCTCCAACTCCTGGCCTCAAGTGATCTTCCTGCCTTGGCCTCCCAAAGTGCTGGGATTACATGCGTGAGCCACTGCGTCTGGCTCCTTTCCTCTTTGTCCTCAACAATGCAGTCAACGGGTCTTATCGGTCCTTTCTTGGACACGTTTCTCCTTCGCAGCCATCTGGGCCTTCCTACTCCGCCAAACGCTCCTGTTGCCTCATCCCTGGGTTGCTGTCGTGTGGTCTCACAATCCGTTCTGCTTCCCTCCCTGAGCTCTTTATCCAAAGCATCCTGCACACCGACTGCTACCTTCCCACACATTATGTCACTATTTTCTTTCTCTCTTCAAGAAATCACCATTCTTTTCCCACAGCCGAAAGGAGGAGGCTTTCAGTGTTCTGCCCCAACCTTCATTCCACCCTGTTTAATTTCCTGTCTCGCCACTACTTAACAGAGTGACCCTCATGCTCCAGGATATTTCTTCCCTAGCCATCCAAACAGGCCAAGATCTCTGTCCTCAAGCCTGTCCTCATGACAGCGCCCTTCCTGAAGTGTCCCATCCCCTCCCCTTCAGTTTTCCAACTCCCGTTGCTCTCCCAGGGCCCAGCTGCAGACCCAGCTCCTCCACGAGGCCTGCCTTCCTCTGAACACTCAGGCAGCCTGCGTGTGCACCGCCTCTGGAGGCAGAAGGCTAAAGTCCTGCGCCTGATGAGTATGGAATTTCATTCCCATTAACTGCTGATCCACTGCCTTCCGGAACATGAGCCTTGTTTGTCTGAGAGCTTCGGGCATTCTTTGGGACATCACTGGGCCCTGAGGGTTTGAGAAGCACACCCCACCTACATGTCTTAGTGGAAAATTCCTGGGAGTCTTTCAAGTCAAGGCTGGGGCTGGCCTTCACTTCCCTGGGAAGCTTCCCGAGCTGTCCTCAGGGCATTCTGGGTGAGATTAAATCGAAGGGTATGATCTTGCAGCACAATTGAGGGTCCCAGTACTGGGCTACGGAGACTTCTAGGCCTTTTTAGGGTATCTTGGTGATGCAGAGAGAATTCACAAAGGCAGTTAAGTGCAACGAAGACCTTACCATAGTCGCCTAAGCAAGCACACGATTGACAGTCAGACTAAGATTTCTCACAAAATGCATTCAGAGTGCCTGAGCCTTTGCCATCTTGAAATTTCATTTAGTCTCAGCACTCCAAAAATCAGCGAACAGTGGGGGTATGTCGATAATAACGGGGGGGTAATCAAATTATAACAGCACAAAAAGGACAACAGAATGGCTTGAAGTTGTTAGTCTAAAAATTAAGATTGTTGTAAAAAGACTTCTTGGTACTAGGGAAAGCATAATTTACAATATTGGTAAAAAGATAATTTAATAATAAAGCACCAATGAGAAAATCTTCATATTTTTTCTTTATTCAAATGAAATCGACTTTTCTTTCTTTTTTTTTTTGAGACAGAATTTTCCTCTTTTTGTCCAGGCTGGAGTGCAACGGCGCGATCTTAGCTCACTGCAACCTCCGCCTCCCAGGTTCAAGCGATTCTCCTGCCTCAGCCTCCCAAGTAGCTGGGATTACAGGCACCTGCCACCATGCCCAGCTAATTTTTTGTATTTTTAGTAGAGACAGGGTTTCACCATGTTGGCCAGGATGGTCTCGATTTCTTGACCTCATGATCTGCCCACCTCGGCCTCCCAAAATGCTGGGATTACTGTGAGCCACCGTGCCTGACCCATGAGACACTGCGCCCGGCCGACTTTTCTTTATTGGATTTTCAGTTTAACATTTTTACCTCTCTCAGCCTCAAACATGACAATAACCTTGTTACTACAAAAAGGCTCCCATTCTTTGAAAGAAACAAGTCTGGCCGGGCGCGGTGGCTCATGCCTGTAATCCCAGCACTTTGGGAGGCCGAGGTGGGCGGATCACCCGAGGTCGGGAGTTCGAGATCAGCCTGACCAACATGGAGAAACCCCAACTGTACTAAAAATAAAAAATTAGCCGGGCGTGGTGGCACATGCCTGTAATTCCAGCTACTAGGGAGGCTGAGGCAGGAGAATCGCTTGAACCCAGGAGGCAGAGGTTGTGGTGAGCCAAGATCGTGCCATTGCATTCCATTCCAGCCTGGGCAACACGAGCAAAACTCCGTCTCAAAAAAGAAAGAAAGAAAGAAAGAAACAAGTCCTAATTTGAAGTAGACTAAAAATAAGTTTCACCTATAAATACAAATAACCACTAAGTTAAAAAAATGCCGATATGTCTAAGGTGAAGCAATTCTAAATAATAAAAACTTAAAGACCCTAGAATGAACATTTTTCATATCATCATAGATTAGCTTACTAAATGCTTTCCTTGTCTTGAATTTTTAAAAGAGAAAACCTCACATTCAAGTCAGCAGTGTGGGGATTCCAAACATGCCCCGGGAGCCTGAGGCGCCCCCTGGCGGCGCTCACAGCTGATGCAGAAGGCGGTGCAACCAATTACAACCTTCTCCAACTAAGGTAGACATTACTTAAACCTTCAGTTTAATGACTATACTAGAAAAGACTTGAGAACACAAGAGCTTCACGAAAATGAAGCATGCCATTTTTTAAAACTTCTACTTCCTGAAAATGTCAAATGTATGGAAGGAGAGAGAACAGGTAAGAGACCTTTTGCATCTCCATTCAACCATCATCAACAATTGGCTATCCCCATAGTGTATGTTTTCATAGAAGAAGAAGGTCATATTACGTGACAGGATGAGATTACAACATTCGCTGAAAGTCAGTACACTATTCACATCATTATTAGGACAGCGCTATTTTCCCATTATCTTGGTGACTAAAAGTTTAAAGCTTGTTTTTACAAGATGGCTGGTACCTTTGGATATAGTTCATGGAAAAGTGAATGATTTTCCCTTATAACAACGACAATTATATTGGTACCTAATGCTCTGTGTGTCACACAAACTGGTGGAAGCCATCTCTTCATCCCCACAATAACACCATTAAGCAGGTATTATTAGTATTCTCACTTTACGTACGCTGAAAGTGAGACATAAAGAGGTAGACCCAAAGTCATGGGTCTCTTTGTGCCAAGGCTGGGACTTGAGCCCTTGTGTACCGTTCTCCTATGAACATTCCTAATCACTGGGCCAATGTACAGAAATGAGAACCTGAATACTGGTGGGAGAAAATAAGGGAAAGAGCTCTAAAATACAGGCAAGTGCGGCACCATCAATAAAGACTTACTTTCTTTCCAAAATACACACCTTTACTAATTCCATGACAAGATACAGTTCAGTTGGCACATCCATCTCCTCAATCAGAAGAACAATATTGGGATGCTTCACTCTTCTTAAAATAGACACTTCATTCTGGATCATGTGCTCCTGTCCAAAGGAAAAGTTATCTTCATCAGCTTCCACAAAAACATATGGAGGGCTAACTCAAATGAGTACAGATATACTATGTAAGGGTCAAGAGAGATGCGTTTTGGTAAAATGTAATGAGCCTGTCTTATACTCTGATACTCAGGTATAGCCTAGAATTGGCAATAGATGTTGAGGTCCTTACATAATGCTTGTAAATTCAGAACCAATCATGATAACTACAGTTTCATAGCAAAGAATGGGATGAAACTTAGATCACATGAAGAAGGGAAGAGAGTAAACAAACAAAAAGATAAGGAAGAGAAATCATATCTAATCATCCCAAATAACTTTTATCCGAGGGATATACATAAAGTTATATTCTAGTAAGTACGTAACATTCTATTCCACCAAAATTCAACCCTTAGGGTGAACTTATGTTTGTTTAGGAGCTGATCTTTGTGTTTCTTTTGACCTCTCGAACACTCTATCTCATAAGAACAAATTTTATACATACTTTGCCTCGACATTTGCTTTTCTTGATAATTTTCAGAGCATACTCTCTAGCAGTCGATCTGCAAAGAGAAAGTTCGTGTTTTTAAAATAAAACTTAACTTCTAATCTATTGAATTATTTTGTCAGGGATCAATTTCCTACCCCATAGATCTTGCATCATGTTGTAAATATTTTGTGAAAGGATTTCCTTTCCTTTTCTTCAAACAAACAAATAAATATGTAAATGTTGATGGACTGACCAAGTGTAAGGACAGTAAGTCTGCTGGCATAGAGAAATCTTGGGCTGTTGATGCTGCCATACTTGTAATAAAAACACTAGCACTGGCACTTTGTTCCTCGAATTGCCCACTTGTTCCTCTTCCAAGTGTACTTTCCTTCCTTTTCTAACTGTTGGAAAGCTTTTTAATAAACTTCCACTCCTGCACTCAAAACAAAACAAAACAAAACACTAGCATTGCTAGTGTGTCTTAGCTCCTCCTGCTGCCACGTTGCTCTTCCCTCCGAAGTGATGTAGGGGCAGCCTAAAGCAGAGATGAGTTTCCGCCCTTCCCCTTTCCTCAAGTCTCTCCTGAGGTTCTCTATCCGCCCAGGGCACCTGTGACCGTTTTCTGAATGTTCATACGATCACACTGAAGACTCTAGAGAAAGCACTCCACGCTCTTTAGACCTCAGTTCAGTGTGAGAGCCTGTGTGAGTTCTGCTGGAGAACTCATAGATGATATGGTCAAGGTGTAAAGAAAGGGATAAGATCGATTTCAGAGCTTCCTGGGACCCCTGGGCCCTTTTATGGGCTGTCTCATTTTACTGAAAGAAAGTGAAGGTGACTGAAAATCCGCTCACTTCCCAAAGCCACAAGGCAGCATTAAAGTTGGACTCTGAGTTCTCCAGGCCCCTGCTCCCTGCATAGCACAGTGAACGCCGCCCCTCCTCTGTGATAGGTGTAGGAGGAAGGATTTAGTCATATCGCTACCTTTAAACAGCTTCCTAATTTGTGCTAACATTGCTAAGAAACTGTAGTGACAAACACAAGAACATGTCTATTACTAAAGGGCACAATGCATACTTCATAGTCATAGTAAACCGCGATTTCACAAGCATTGCTGTTTTATTTCTGGTGTGAAATCGAGAGAGCCTAGCTTTTTACCTACAGATAAAAGCCAATTTTGCGGATCCAATGGACACAAGTAGTAATGAGGTTAACTAAGAACATGCTTTAAAATAGGGCTTTAAAATATTCAGTATGGTGAATTCAATGGGATTTCCTAGTTATATGGTTATAGCAAGAAAATGATTTACCTCTAAGCGAATCAAGAAGCCAGGCATTAATGTGTTTTGAGGGCATTCTAGAAATTTTTCATGTCATTTACTTCTAAAAATGCTTCTTCCATGACACTTCCAAGGCTTTTCATGGTGCCGGCCTCAAAAACCAGTGAACACTGAACTATGATTCTATCTGCTGAATAAAATCACAAGATAATGACTTAGAAGCCTCTTTTCCTCACTAGAGGGCTTTGGGGTTCAGGTGGTAGAAGGTAAACCCTTTGCTTCGAGACTCCCCTCCTGCAGATATGCGGCTGTCCAGAGGAATTCCCATAGCTTTCACTCAGGAGGAAATGCACTAGAAGCCCAAGGATGCCCCTGCCACTGTCTCTGTTGATTCTTCAACAAAGACTCTGCCATGGCTGGGCAGAGAGGCCATGATGGGGTGTGAGCCAGGCTGTGGCTAAATGCAGGGCTTGGTGTGCTAGACTTTCCCACATAAACACTAGACCACCAGCAAGACTGTGGGGTAGAGGAGGAGAAGGCACTGCAGTGTAAACCAAGTATTTTTTATTTGGTTTAAAAATATTTAACATTAGAAATTTAAAATGTGGGTTGGGTTGGTGGCTCATGCCTGTAATCCCAGCACTTTGGGAGGCCAAGGTGGGCGGATCACTTGAGGTCAGGAGTTCGAGACCAGCCTGGTAAACATGGTGAAACCCTGACTCTACTAAAAAAAATACAAAAATTAGCCAAGCATGGTGTTGCGTGCCTGTAATCCCAGCTACCTGGGAGGCTGAGGCAGGAAGATTGCTTGAGCCCAGGAGGTGAAGGCTGCAGCGAGCCGAGATCATGCCACTGCACTCCAGCCTGGGTGACAGAGAAATTTACAATATAAGAGCAAATATAAATGAGAAAATGAGAAAGTGAAATGATTCACGTGTGAAGAGATTCTTCATTGTAGAAGCTCTATATCCTATAAGACCACAGGGTCCCTCTAAGTAGCTTCTTCTTAAGAGGCTCCTGTAGAGTTTGTCTGCAAACTTGAAAATACTTAATCAAGAGGAAAACTAAAAGCTCAAGTGTTTCTGGATTCTGCTTTTCATAAATTACTAAAAAATTATGATAAAGCAAACCTCAGGTTGGAATACTTGAGCAATTTCCTATCTGGCTTAACATGTGTCATTGGATGGCAGGGAATCTAGACCATTGCACTGTCTGCCTGGGTAAACATCAGCAATCCCAGGCAGGGCCAGAGAGCAAGAAGGGATGTTGTGAGGCTGAAAAATAAAAGCTGCCGTTCCCTTCACCACCTCCACAAAGGGGATGGATGGACAGGACCACGTTGGTCAGAAGAGAAAGTGGTTTCTTAGCTTGGTGATTTCCCCATGTTTGCCATTTGATGCTCTTTTCCCTTGAAGGAGTAATTTTAAAGCACTCAATCCTCAGGGCTGGTGTAGAGCACAGGAGGGCTGAACCCCCTTTATAGCCAGCCAGACAAGAAGCAGGATCCCCAGTGAGCCAGAGGGTGTGTTGGCTCCCAGCAGGCCAAGGAAGCAGGTTCTGTCCTGAGCCTACAGCTGAGGGGAAGAGGGCAGCAAACCTAGGGCTTACTAGGAGCAAAGACCTTGTAGATTTCCACCATAGAACCTTTCATAATAGGATTAAACCTTCCATTACATCTTCTCATATTTCATAGAGGACAATGAGCTCCACAGAGGACCATCAAATTAATGTTGCACCTTTTCTTTTTTGATTCCCTGAGGGCCAAACTATAAAGCCACATAATAAAATCCATAATAAAAGCCACATAATAAAAATTAATTCCTAGAATCACAGGTTTATAGGAAAGGAGCTGGTCTAGAAAGTGTGCCTGAAAACAGGTGTTAGGACTAAATGTGTGTCATAAGAATAAGCATATAAGTGTCTGCTGTAAGTGAAAACACTTGGCAAGAAATCGAATCTTATATAACGAATTCGCCTTCCTACATACCTCGAACTCTGAGGACTGCTGTGCCTGTGTAATTATTCAGCAGTGGGACGCAGGGCTCTTTGGTGGATTCAGAGGGGAACGAGACCTGATCCTTGTCTTCAAGGTGTCTATGTTTGAGTGTACTGAGAAGAATACTAGATGACCTGACTGATTACTGGTGAGGTGAATACAGGCCGTTCGCTTGCTTGTTTCTGAAATTATGTTCTTGACCTTTTACAGAACCCTCTTTGCCACAACAAAAACAGCAGCAACAGAAAACTTTGTCTTCCTCCTTGACTAAGGGAAATCAATTTGTGAGGTTGCCTTCTTATTAAGTGTGACCCAAGGTTAGAACCCAAACTACTAGAGGGAAATTTCCAAATTTTACAAACTTTAATTAAATCCAACTTTTGGTGTTTGTGCTAAAAATGGTTTGGAGACAGCTGTCTTGTTTAACTGAGTGATTCCTAACTCAGGCCAGTCTTCTGCCCGCTGCACCCCTCACCCAGGGAGTGTAGCAGAATGCTTGTCAAAAAAAGAAATGGGCCAGGCATGGTGGTTCACACCTGTCATCCCAGCACTTTGAGAGGCCGAGGCAGGAGGATCACTTGAGATCAAGAGTTTGAGACCAGCCTGGGCCACATAGTGAGACCCATCTACAAAAAATAAAAACAAAAAAATTAGCAAGGCATGGTGGTGTGCACCTATACTCCTAGCTATTCAGGAGGCCAAGGCAGGAGAATGGATCACTTGAGCCCAGAACTTTGAGACTGCAATGAGCTATGATCTTGCCACTGCACTCCAGCCTGGGTGACACAGCAAGACCCTGTCTCAAAAAAAGGTGGTGGTGGGGAAATGGCTAGCAAAGATTGGGATGTTCTAAGCTAACATGGTTTCTCTTGTTGCTGTTGTTTGCTATGTTTTGAAGGATTTAGAAAAAGAGTATATGGAGAAGGAAAAGCAGCTCCCAAGTATTCCTCTCCCATAGCATTCATTGAATTTCATGGCAATCCCTGTTTGTGGGTAAAGTTCTCTGTATGGGGCTGTGTCTTGTCTCTCTCTGTAACCCCAGAAGTGCCCCGCATAAGCCTGAACTAGGAGGTGCTCTGCATATACTGTGGAAACTCCAGAGGATGGTGGCAGTTAGCACAATGACGGGAATACCACCCTCAACACCAGCAAAAAGGAGTTAGTAACACACCCTTTGTTTACCAAGTAATCCTAACAAAGCTTAATCTCAGCCTCCTCCATAAAGAGAGAACTGCCAAGAGCAGAGAGCAGAGAACTGAGGCATTCCACAGTGTCTTGTCACGTAGCTCCCAAGTGGAATTTGATTTTGAATTTGACAAGGGCCCCATGGCTCTCAGGAGCCAGAGGCTCCTCAGGAAGGAAAGAAGGAAGAACAGTAATCCACTAGCCAAGAGCAGTGATCTAAGCTTCAGCACAAGGCATCCTCCAAATGCCAGTTCTGATGGAAATGCTTTCAAACTATAGACACACAGTCGCTTTGTTGAGGTGATTGAGAATTTTGAAGATTTTCCAGGTGGAAGCAATGCATTTTAGTGACCCTGAGGTCTCTGCTTGTTCTGCTGGGTTTGAGCCTGCTTATGGTCATTGCTAGAGCCAGCAGCTTGGCTGCACACATCCTCAGGCTTATAGGTGCCGGTGGGAGAGACAGAAGCATCCACAGCAAGGATTTTAATTCAGCTCTGGTGCCTATATCACTAAGCAATGCCAGCAGTGCAGGTGGGGGAGATGACCAAGAGCCACCGGGGGTACCATCCCTGCTCATGACTATATCACCCCTACCCTCGGCTCATGTAGTAGTTATTAGTCCACACAGAGCCAGGAAAGTTAGGGATGAAGGGCATCTCACATCACGCCCTCTACTTATGCTCTGACCGCTCATTAGTGGTTTTCTGCTCTTTGAGTTTGCTATGGGGCCTCAAAACGCTCCATAAAACAGCTTCAAAGTAGAGCATGTCTCTTCCAGCTGGAGTCACAGTCCACTAACTTCCTTTAGCATGTCCCGGGTGCCCCAGAGGCCACTCACGAAGTTACTCCTGGAGCATGGGCAGAAATCTAAATGGACCTAGCTGCCAAAGACTATGCCAGAACAGGACCACAGAAAGACATTGTTATTGTGTCCATTGTTGTAGACAAATCTTGCCTGTGACAGGATATGATTAGCAGAGGAGAGGCATATTCACCCTTGGTAATACATATTCATCCTTCCAAACACAGCAGAATGTACCCGCAAGCAATGTGTGCCATTCACAACATTCTTAGCTCGCTTTTTATTTCCTTGGACCTCTGGAAAATATTAGAAGAATGTTTTGTGATACCTCTGGGGAGAGAGGGCACATGCCATATGTCCTCGTTCAGCAGGAGCTGAATACTAACTTCACGGAGCAATCTGGTGTTTAGGTTCTGAAGTTTCATACAGTGAGACCCAAGACATGAACTCATGCAAAACAAACACAATCCAAGTTAGAAAGAAACAAATTGATTCTGGATGGAGAAATGGGAAATTTCTATTGTGAGAAGGCCAGTCCTGTTGGACTAAGACACCAGCCCGATCCAAGGACTAGCTAGGAGAAATGGCACATGCCACCATGTCAGACTTAACAGATGATGGATGCTGGCAGATCACCAGCCACCCCACAGCTTAGGGGCATGGCAATCTGCTAGAAATGGGGTTTTCTGCTACGGTAGAAATAAAGCCAAAAAAAGCTAGATTTACTATCAGTAAAAGCATCAATGAAATATAAAATTATATAAGCACACATGCACTTGCACGCACGCTTTTATCCATTACCATAGGAATGGCTTTCCCAAATTAATTAGTCTTATTTGTACAGGGCCAAAGGGAACCTGTGTGATTTTGGCTCAGCTAAGCCAGAGTCTTATGGGAAACTCCTTATTAGTGGAGTAGAGTGGTTAAAAGTGTGGTTTTCAGAGCTGGGCTCTGACCTATGTCTTGCTGAGTACTTCTTAGCTGACTGACCTTGGGCACTTAACGTGTCCATGCTTTCTATCTATAATGTGGAGACAACAATATTGATATTATGAAAGTATTGTGTTAAATGAAATGTCACAAATTAAGGACTTTGTAGATAGTTTATGCTTAGCAAAGCGAGGTTGCTCCTGCTTTGGGAGGTGTGAGGCCCAGGAGTGCAATGGACATTTTCCATGTTTGTCACAAATGTGCCAAATGGCCAAGCTTCGTGGAGAGGTGGGGGAATGAGAGGGAGAGAGGAGAAAGGTGGCCTGGCAGCATCAACTCATGGATGTTTCAAGCTCCCTATGACTCGTGCCCCTCCTGGATGCACAGTGGCTGCTCAGCTGGGTCTCTGTCCCTGTTGGGAATATCCTAGCCTTGCTGACATGTTGGAGTAGAACAAGATTTGAGATCCACTGCACAAAGGTCGATAAGGAGGGCTCTGCTACAGGAGCTGGGGAAGCATCTTCCAAAGAGCCGCAAGGGGTGCCGGGAGCACATAAGTGACTATTGGCCAAATGAAGAACCCTCATGAGATGTGGGGCCCTGTAGAGACTGCCAGCTCTGATATGGCAGGAACCTGTGCTTCTAAATCAAAGTCCGCAGAGGAGGCAAGGTCTAGATCTTCCAGGTCCAAAGCCTTCTCATCTGTCTTCTCTCCTCAGTCATCCTCTCTGAGTGGAGTTTAGCAGCGTGATTCTCAGAGGATTAAGAATGGGAAGGGTGTCCAGCCCCACTGCCGGCAGAGAAAGGTGACAGGGAAGTGTGTACACCCCAGCCCACCCCCCGGAAAGCCAGAGGACACAGTCCCTCAAGGAATGAGGCAAGTTCCCCCAACTTTTCAGTATTCTGCCCACCAGCCCTGAGGAGAAGCTGCTGGCTGACCAGGTTCCCTAAAGCAAGCAGCTGCTCAGGAAAAGAAACCCAAATCTGATTCTGAGTGGAGGGCTTGAGGCCCCCGTAGCTGGGTTGTAACTTTATCAGTTGTCACTTCTCCGTCTAGTAGCCACCAGCTAATGTCCTCGATTAGGTATCTAGAACCTCAGGATAAATCCTTCCCTTTGGCCCACAGAGTACCGGGTTCATTCATTTTAATATGTCTTAATGTATTAAACACCACTTCTGTTGGGGTCAATACATACGCCTTTTAAAGCTTTTCAAGATGATCCTGTATGTATTTCATTTTATGCTAGTATGCATTACAGACATAAACTCTCACAAGAACTTTCTGACCTCTACAAAATATGTCATAAAAAGTGTGTGAGAAAAACTATTCAATATGGTTTTTAACAACAATAAAAAGGCTTACCTGAAAGAGCTGGCAACGTCTCTCTGAGTACATTTAAAAAAATCAAAGTCTTTAATTTATAGATTGTCCCCAGGTATCACTACGTTTTTCAAATCTGTTGTTAGATGGGTCTTTCTTTTGCAAAGCATTCTTTTGCATCTGGGGTTGAGACATTAACTTACTCCATATGTGCCACAGACTGGAAACAGAGACACGATCTTGGAAAACATAACGCCAAATGTAACCTTTAAGGTTTGATGCAAATGATATCCTTCTCACCTTTCTACACATTCCTTGACAACAGCAAAATTTCCATCTCCTATTGTTCTTCCGACTTTATATCGTTCTGTTATTGTAGCTGGAATCTGGAAGCCTTCCTCTGACACTTCTGAAAGAATCATTAATACTTTTTTATTGGTAGAAAAGGGAACACAGATGTTGCACAAGGAAACATTTAAAAGTATCATCTAATTGACTGGAACAGATTCAGAATCAATATGTCATTCTCTGTACAGTGAGGCAACTGCCTCCCCACCCTTGCTGACATTGTATATACTCAACAGTTTTTACTAAGACAAATGATAAAATAAAAGAAACGTAAGGGGTCCACTCCCACCTATGTAAGAGAAACTTGAGTTTTCTGATGCCGTGGGGATTCTCAGGAGGAAGCTTTGCTCCTTTTACTTCATGCCAATTTGATCAATAGTGTTTACTGAATACCCACTGTGTACAGAAAAATAGCATTCCCATGTATGGCGCAGGAGGCAACTGCAGTTCGCAAGGGACTCTGGGCTGCCCGACACTGTACAAGCATGAAAATTGCCTGCTGTCTGGACACTTAGTTTTACTACATCCTGAAATGGAAATCTCCGTAAAATTCCTTATGAACTAAGCACTGATGGCCACCCATCCTCGGTATCAACGAGCAGACTTTAGACAAATGTTCTCACCAGCAACCTGCATAGCAGATGTTGAGTTAAAATTACAATATCTATTATGTCTGTGAATGGAACAGTTTTGTAGTTTCAATTATGTTAGTGCCACTAACACAACACATTTTCCCCCTGAAAATGCATTTTGAAATATTTCACAAATGCCTAATAATGCTTTAAATATCTAAGGCCATAAAACTAAATAAGCCACAGTTAGGTCACGTAAATAGACTGAATAACCTTTAACATCTTAAGGGTGTAAAAAGTCTTTTATAGCTGGGCTCTAAAATGTACACGCTTTAAAGTGATAAATCCCAGCTCTCCCTCAGGCAACCTGAATGCAAAATATGATGGAACCCTGGTGTGTTTTCTAAATGTACTCCTCTCCCAACCTTTCATCATAAACTGAGACTAAACATCTCTCCTCAAAATAAAACTTTAGGTGGTGAATGGGCTTTCTTAGTAGTTTTTGTATTCACGCTTGCTCTGTATTGTTGGAGACTCATAATGAAATGCAGACTCATAATCATCAGATATCTCCATGAGGGCCTTTCTTCTCGATTTATGATGATGCTCATTTGGCATCAATCTGAATTCTAGAGTGGATGAAATTTCTGGAAAGTGTTGAACAAATGTAGGACATTTGCTGCTGCTACTTTTGTCCTTGGCGTTGGTACAGCCTCTTCACCCCTTTATAGGTGACATTTCCCTCTTACCCTGCTAGAAGCCATCTAGGTGGTCTCTAGAATAAAGTGAGGGCTGTAGCCAATCCCCCTAACCCCATCTCACCCCTCTAAAGAAGCCACAATTTTGCCTCTGTTTGAAGGACTCAGCCAGGGAAGTTTTGTCTACTGCAAAGCATCCAGATTTACAAAACAGCTCCCGGATGGCATAATCTTAAGGCTCTTTACTATGTGGCTAAGAAAGGAACCCTCCTTGGCTGTTGGGTACAAGTGTGACCCTGCAGGTGGGAGATGGAAGAAGGTACTTCCATCCTGCCTTCTGGTGGGAGCATTCACTGAGACACCCACTCAAAGCACGAGGCTTGGGATTTTTTTTCCTTGACTATTCATAAAAGGTACCTTTTCTCACTTTTGGTTATGAAGGCTCAGCCAGGCTGGGTGTGGTGGCTCATGCCTGTAATCCTAGCACTTTGGGAGGCCGAGGCAGGTGGATCACTTGAGACCAGGAGTTTGAGACCAGCCTGCCCAAGATGGAAAAATCCCATTTCTGCTAAAAATACAAAAATTAGCCTGGCATGGTGGCAGATGCCTGTAATCCCAGCTACTCAGGAGGCTGAGGCAGGAGAATTGCTTGAACCTGGGAGGTGGAGGTTGCAGTGAGCTGAGATAGCGTCATTGCACTCTAGCCTGAGAGACAGAGCGAGACTCCATCTCAAAAAAGAAAAAAAAAAGAAGAAAAGAAGGCTTAAATCAAGAACCATGTGATTTCATTCAAAGAATACAAAACACTTTGGAACAAAAGAGACTTCTAGGTGGCTGAATTTCATATTTGTGGAAACATAAAAAATTCTGATGTTGCATTGTAGTCAGAAAATAATTATACTGTAAATCACATATTTCACTTAATATAATAAAAGCACTTCCCAAAGGGTACTTTTTTCGGAAAAAAAATTAAATCATATCATTTAAAACAAATAAGAGAAGCAGATTCCTTAACAGTGGCTTGATGGTGTCACTTTTATCTTTTCCAAATACTTCCCCACAGTTGACTTGAACCTGGTAACAACTTTCAGGAAGGAAATAGGTGTGATTCACAATCTCCATTTCATAGGAGAGGAAGTAAGATGCAGAGAGTTGAAGATGCTTGTCCAAAACAATCCAGTGAGTTAGGGAAAAAGTCACTTCTGGAATCCTGATCATTTGACCACATCACGGAGACATTCTGGAGTGAATTAGCTCAAGGATATTTTTGCAATTTCCACTAATTCTTTTTGTAAAACCATATTTCATGTATTGAGTTCACTTAATTTAGAGTACATCTGTGAGACTACAACAGTCAAAAGAATAAATTGTCTTTAAATTTGAATGGCCTTTGTTCACTTAAAGTAACACTAAAAGTGAACAGAGTTTGGGAAAACAAAAGCAGCCACGATCCCAGCGATCCCCTCTTATTTCCAAAGCAGGCAATAGCTGGCCTTCTTAGCATACATATGCCCTCAGAGGATGGGAAATGTCTCCAAAATGGGCCAACTTCCCCTTCCCATTCTCACAGAGCAGATACCAATCCCTGGTGGGCACCATATTCAACCCTATCCCCTTGTGATTGACCCTCAGGAGCTGCTCAGCCTTGTCCACGTCATTCTGCTTGAGAAGCTACAGTTTCTTGGGATAAATTTAGCCAACCCATCCTCTGCCTCCTCAGATACCAAGTCCCAAGCTCATCACCTTCTCCGGGGCCGTCGTTCTCATCCATCGAGCTGCAGACTTTGGTGGACGCAAGTGACGTAGAGGAGCCGCCATGCTGAGAGCTCTGTAGGGGAACAGAAACCGGTAATTCGAAAACTGGGTCAGAATGCGTGAGTTTCCAGGGACCATGCCCAGCCCCGAATCTCAGGAGAAAACTTTGCCCATGCTAGGGAGGATTTGATTTTAACACTTGGAAAAAGACATCTTCAGCATATTCAACTGGGGCCACATCTCCCTCTCTCCCTACTAACCAAGAATAGACTGTGATAACAGGATCAAGCTGGTTATTGTGAACTTGAATGTTCCATGACTTCTTATTCCTTTTGCTCAAAATCAGGGTCCTTTAGCTCGCTCCTTGGGTTTGGCAGAGTTCAGGCATCTCACCTCACTCTTCCACAGTCTATCGGCAAATGGCCCTCAAATTTGGCACCATTCTGATCCCATCCACTATGTTTCCTATTTTTCTGACAGAAGACGTTTCTCTTCAGTTTGTTTTTATAAAATATCCTAAAAAGAATTAAATGCTCCACCCTACCACAACTTTAGGAGAAAGGTTAAAGAGTGGGGTTGTCATTTGCATTTTGAGATGAAAACGTAAGCACTGAGTAGGTTATTGGTTTGTTAAACGTTACATAATAAGTCTGAAGTAAAGACAACAATAAAAGCCTAGGCCTTGTAGTTTTGCTTGATTTTGACCCAAGATCCATGAAAGCAAACAGGGTAACAACTGTATGAGGGAGCTCAGAGAACAAAACAGGACCAAATATTTAATATTATGATTGGCTATGGGGCAGTACTTTATAACAATGAATGTTTCCATCTCTGCATCTATTTCCTGAGAAAACAATTTGCACATTTCAATGCTATTTCTAAATAGTGAACACAGCTTGTCCTAAAAGATCTTCCTTCTGTTTCCCTGGGTTTATCCACTTGGTTGGCCTGATGGGAGCAGGAGGCGGTGAGGGGGCGGGCGGCATTGGCTCATGGTGCCGGCTGTCTGTGGAGCAGAGAGAAGGGAAAGAGCATCTGTAGTTGAATTAATAATGAAGAGGTGGCGAGAAGAAAAGCTGACCTATTTTTCCTCTGCTTACCTGTTTCCCTTCAACCTCCTCCCCAACCCATTCAGCCTTAAAGTATATACGAAGTAGGAGGAAAGAGGTTTGACGTAATTTCATTATGGTCTACAGTATCCTGCATAGGAGATTCAAAGATTTTAGTTTTCATTAAAAAGATTAATAGAGTTGGGGAAATGCTGCCTAAGTCACTGCAGAGCCATCTAAGTCAAACATCATAGAACGTTTTCCTGGGTGTGACTAAGATGAGCAAGTCCCATTGGTCAAGTTCATCAAAGCTCACAGTTGACACCATTGGGATGAAAGTTAAAGTAACAGCAATAGTATATCTGCTTTTCTACAGAACAGGCTAAAAGTTGAGAGATGACCCTTGTGTACCCCTGAATATTACACAGTTTGTGTAATGTCCCCTTTATTTTCCAATAGTATAAAAATCCCCCCTCAGTAAGCCTGGTGACTTGAGCTGTTTTTCTATCTTTTGTAACCAGCAGCACACGTTTCTCATATGTCAGGCTAGAAAAACGGATTGAGATCGTCACCTTGACACAGAGTTTTTCTTAGTGTGACACTACGTACCCATAACCCACTCTGTGGAAGGGACTATAAATGTAGGAGCTTCTAAGCCACGCTCTGCTGACTTTTACGGATGGACGTCTTTTGGTGAAAACCTTGTTATTTATAATATTGCAGTGTGAGGCTGACACAAGGCAGATTTATTATGTCAATAACTGAAGAAAATAAACATAACCACATTTGAGGGGAAGGTGTGTGTTTTCCACAACAGTGAGATCCTTCATCCTCTGGGTCATCGTTTTTGCTGCAGACATAACGGTGTTCCAAACAGAAAAGCACTAAGTAAATGTCTACAATGTAGACCTTCTCTTCTGGGCTTTCTGGACCTTGAATTTCTCCCAGCAGCAGCACAAATGGTATTTCATAATGGAGACACATGGTGTGGTTTAGGCTGGCAGGTGCTGCCTTGTCACGTGGTGTTTTCAATTTAGAATACAAAGACACATTCTTTCACCAAATTAATAGACCAGTAGCATGATTCCTAGCAAAGATGTTCACAATTTAGACACTCAGTCCCAAAAGCTTGTTCTTTTAGTAAGAACATCAGGTACTCGACACAGAGCTCTGACCCATAGTACATGAAACCATCGTTTAAACTGTAACATTCTATAAACTTGTGAGCTATTATTCACTCAACCGCCCTATCAACTAATGAATTGGATTTAACAGTGCCACCAAATGGCTGATCCCTGAATGCTTGTCACAATGCCAGCTGGGTTTTCTCTGCTTTCTGAACAAAAATCTCTCAAGGATTTTAGGCTCTCGTAGAAAATAAAAAAAGGAAAAAAAAGTAGGGTTAACACAAGTTTGCTTATGTTTATAACTGCTTATTTTCAATGTTACAACTGTGTTTTTGTGTTACTGAAAATGTATCCCAAGTCATTTCAAATTTTCTGCTGCTTGAGAGTAACAGATGATGGGCAGTTAAGAGAAAAACATACTTATGGACATACAGAGTTCTCTGAAAATGGAAAGCTTTCATTTTATTTATTATGCTCAAAGAGAGTAAAATAAATGTATTAAACTTCTAATAGTGTTATCTCTTTTTTCCCAAAGAAGTAAGATAGTTAATACTAAATACTTTTCCAAGATGGTGACCATTCGCTGATTCAAAGAGTTTGGGGGACTGGGATGGACCTTAAATATTACCTATTCTACCCCACTTCCATTCAGAGACCAAATGCCGCCTACAGAAATCCCAGTGGGTGGTCAGATGGCCTCTGTCCAAATACTTCTAGTACTGAACATACTACTTCCTGAGGCAGCCCTTCATCATTAATAGGAGGCAAAATAAAGGAAGTTCTTCTGCTAAAAATAAAAAAAAAAATTAGCCAGGCGTGGTGGCGGGCACCTGTAGTTCCAGCTACTCGGGAGGCTGAGGCAGGAGAATGGCGTGAACCCGGGAGGTGGAGATTGCAGTGAGCCGAGATCGCACCACTGCACTCCAGCCTGGGTGACTGAGCGAGACTCCAGCTCAAAAAAAAAAAAAAAAAAAGGAAGTTCTTCTGTAAGTTATGTTGAAATTATGTCCCTCTATGTTGTCCATTTATTGGTCCTATCTTTGATTTCTAGAGTTGCCCAGTACAGGTCTAATCCGCTTTTCACCTGACAGTGCTTTCAGGTGTTTGAAAATAGCTACTGGTCTCCGTCTGTGTCTTCCCAGCACGTTGGGAGGCTGAGGCAGGAGGCTTGCTTGAGCCCACAAATTCAAGACCACCCTGGGCAACATGGTGAAACCCTGCCTCTACAAAAAAAAAAAAAAAAACAACAAACCCTGGTGCTTGAAAATGAATGCAATATTCTGGGTGTGCTCTGACTAGCACAAAGCAGAGAAGGATAGAGTTTTCTTTCTCATGAATAGAGTATTAATTCACTTCAAGATCTTATTGGCTTATGTGGATAAGGCCATAGCATTTCACCTTCACAATGAGCCCACAGCTATGCCGTGTCTCCCTGGTGTGTGTTTGAAAGGCTGTCTTGGGCCAAGTCCAGGACTTCACATTTCCTCACGTTAAATGTCATCTTTATTATATTAATATCCTTCCAGTCTGTTATCTTTTAGATTCTGATCTGGTCTCCTAATGTTTTTGCTCTGTCTCCCAGTTGAAGCCATTTCGGTAATCAGGATGGCTCTTTGGGTAATCCACCAATTCTTCACTAAACCACCTAAATAGACTAACTTAGACCCTGCTGGAACATTTCTATTATTATCCATAAGTCCAACAAAAGGATTTCGAACATAGTAAAGGCAAAATGTGTCAGTGCTTGCTCTTTAGAATTAACTTAATGAGATTAACCAGCCTTTGTTTACAACCAACGGATGCTGAAAAGCCCACCTATATGTTTTCATTGCTTGTAAATGAAATCAATTTACCTTTTTGGTTTTTCTGAGCAGATAAACCATTTTATAGTCCACATGCCAACAAGATTTTACGTTTGCTTCAATTTGCTAATTCCAAGGCATCTGGGTGTACAGTACAAAAATACAGTTATTTTAGAATTTAGGGCAATTAGCTGCTCTGAGAGATGTTGTGACATTTGAAATGTCATCACCCCCAAGCAGACTTAATGGGAACCATTTGGGCAGGTTGCTGGCACCTGGATGCTTTTATGGCACACCTTCATAAAAGCACTGCCCTAAGTAAGAACACACCCTAAGTGTAGCTATTGAGCTTGGGATCATATAACAGATGGAGAACATATCACACTTTTTGAAGTAAGTGAGAAAGCTGACATAACAACCCTAACCACATTTTATCAAGATGTATCTGATGACTGTGCAGTGGAAAAGAGTTCACTTTAAATGGTGTGAGTTACTCTTGCCATTTGTATTAATGTTGTCACTCAGCTGGGGTCCACGCTGCATAAAGATTTGGAAAATATTCAACTGACAGAATGGATCTAATCAAGGTAGAAAAACCTCACCACACAACTTTAGCTTTAGCTGGATAATTGCGCATTTCCACTTCACATTTTATCTTGGCATACAATTACTACCTCATTGAATTGATATTGATTTGAAAAATGGTTAAAAATAATTTAGAAATCAAGTAATCACTGTCATATGATTTCTGAATCAATCTTATAAAGGAAACACAAGCAATACGTTTTTAACAAACTCAAACAGTTGTCTTGGTGATCTTGACTTTAGATCCACAGAAGCTCTAAAGATGATCTCTAACAAAATTAAATAATAATCTTGGTGTAGAGAGCTTGAAACCCACAGAATTCTATATGATACAGAAAAGCCATACATTTATTTATTTCCCAACTGGATATAGAACAATAAGTTGAAGGCATCACTCTGCAATTACCAATAAGGCTCCACTATTTGAAACAAGGCACAAAGGAACTGCTTTTTCCAAATTCCTTTGTCTGCAATCTTCACAGTAGTACGTTCAGCCTAAATAAAGTTTATGGCACAGATAAGCATGAGCATAAGTAAGAATGAATACCGAAAAATGTAAAATGGTATCATAAAGATTTGGATAATTTTTTCAAAAGACTAGAAAACTGTTACTCATGAAGTTGGTTTACTGAAAGGAGGAGAAAAGGCGAATGGAAACAATGGTGTTATGGCTATGTTAGTGAAACCACGAGAGCCAAGATTTCAAAGACAAATGCACTTAGTTACAACTAGATCTGTACCGTTTGTTGTATTGGGTAGTTTTTCTGGCCTCAATTGTCCAGTCACTATACTCATGTAAGCCAAGGTCTATAAATTGATAATCTGAATGATTTGTCCCAAGGAGACTTGTGTCATTGGGTAGTCACATGCCTCCTCTCATGAGTTACACCCTTCATGAAATCGTAGTTTGGAAGCAGCCCAGGAAGTCATCTACTGTATTTCCTCTGGATAGAATAATTCCCTCCATGATTTACTCCTCAAATGGGATTCCCAACCTGTAATGAAGGGAGCTCGCTACTCTTCTAGGCACCTGCTACATTTTAAGTTAAACTCTGGTGATATTAAGAAACTGTAACTACAATTTGAAATTTTTATCAATTTGGAAACATTCCTTCCAATGATTACTGCTATGGACATGGATTATACTTTGCTGTGATCATTGCTATGGACATTTATCATGGAAATAATAGAGAACCAATTAAAGTTAATGTAATTCAAAGATTAAAGTAAAACCAGTAAAAATGTTAGATTTAAAACCAGAATTTGGAACTTATATTGTAATTGTAATATAAAATATTTTTTCGTCTGGGTGCGGTGGCTCACACCTGTAATCCCAGCACTTTGAGAGGCTGAGGTGGGTGGATCACTTGAGGTTAGGAGTTCGAGAACAGCCTGGCCAACATGGCGAAACCCTGTCTCTACTAAAAATACAAAAATTAGCCGCACAAGGTGGTACACACCTGTAATTCTAACTACTCAGGAGACTGAGGCACAAGAACCACTTGAACCCAGAAGGCGGAGGTTGCAGTGAGCCAAGATCGCACCACTGCACTCCAGCCTGGGCAACAGAGCAAGAGTCTGTCTCAAAAAAATATGTATGTATTTTTTCTAGCTCGGTCAGCAGAATTTCCTATCCTCTTTAACATCCTTTTCTATCCTTTTGGAAATGAAATATGTTATGATTTTTGTTCTGAATTACAGTCAAGTATTTTATTATCATTATTTTAATTAACTTTGTTTTTAAAACTATATATTTATCCAGTGATTTTAAAAGAAATAGCTTGTATAAATACATACACAGACATGCTCACATACACATGCACATTTTTTCCCCTGCAAATTAGGTCACCTTGGGAAAAATGCCTTCAAGCCAAGGACACCATTAGTGGTTTTAAAACTGCATGTTAATTTCTTCTCTTCAATGAGTTATCAATATGTCTGACAAATTCCTCCTTTAAGGCAACCTTGAAAGGAAGGTAGAGTCCTGATTTTAATGCAACTACCTGAAACAGAATTCTTCATCAAATAATCTTATTTTGTTATTACTGTCAGCATTTTACACTTTAGACGTTATGCGGTACCATTCTGCAGTCTCTCAAATATCACTCGTTGATGCTAATTACAACAGAAGAATGCCATACACGTGATTGTGAAGGTCACCCTTATCCCACACGTGGTCATTTCAATTTCAGTGTCTACTTATCAAGTTTTCTGAAAGAAACTCACTGAACAACATAGGCAGTTTTTCCTGTTTATTATATAGTTATTCTAAGGTGGTAAGTGTCACAAAGTTAACTTCAAGAGGAATAACATGGTCCAGTGTGAAACACAAGGTACAACATTTTACAACGAAACTGCAGCACAAAGTAATTGAACTTTCAAAATTGGGTAGTTCAATGAAACATTTTGTCAACCCTTAGCTCTATAAAGCTCTGCTGAAGGACTCAGTTGATGGATTTAAAAAAGATATTGCTGTGTCAAATGTTTTAACACCAAATTTTTTTTAAAGAGAATACACATCCAATCAACTGAAACTGTGAGCAGAAAGTATGTAACCTCTTTATAAAAATGTTATCCAAATTTACAATATTCATAATATATTTCAAAGTAAAGAGTTCTTAGAAAAAATAAACTCAATTCCTTGCTTACTGATGAGTATCAACTCCTCAAAAACACATCACAGAAAGTTAACTTTCATACTTCTTTGCCTATAACTTTTAGGTATCTACTACCCTGGCTTCAAAAACATTTTGTGGCCATATATAATACAAACACTCATGTATTACATGCATCATTTGTACTATCTTGGAATTTATCCATAATCTACTAAAAGGAACCACATTTTAAAGACATCATATGTCATGCACCCTTAAAAATTATAGTGAGGGCCTCTGATTTCCTCTTTTTTCCACATGCATAACAGGCACAAAATTACAAATTTTTTCAACTGACAGTACAACACACTATATCAGGCAATTGGTATATTGAATTCAGTATATCTCTATTTTTCACACTATGCCTCTGTGGGATATTTCAATCAAAGACAGTTGTCACTAACATGCACAAATAGAGATGCTAGCAAAGTTAATGCAAATATGCATAAATGGGCAAATGTATGCATATATAGTAAATTCGTTCAATTAACATTTTCAAGTGTGTATATATTTATGTAGATATATACACACATACAGCAAGTATATTCGAAATTTGTCAACAGTTTAGAGTTTTGAAAGAACATACAGAATTGCCTTACAGGTTATCTGGCTTTGTTTTTAAACTTACTTCATATCAGATAGACTCTGGATTCTCTTCTATTTATGTTCCAACATTACACTTGACAATCTGCAACTGTATCAATGTTTCATTTTTTTAGCATATAGTGATTGACAACCACTACAAGCCATCCATACACACACAATAGAAAAAAACCATAGTATTCAATCTTGTTAATAATCGAACACAAAGATATATCGATATAAACATTAATGTTATATTTAATAGTTAAGACAAATTTTCTAAATCTTTTTTTTATAAATCAGTATATCTGAATATTTGGAACCATTTGCCATACTAGTTGAGCAAACTGCTTTTTAATTTAAACATGCCCCAACTAATATGTCACAGAGTAACACTTTATGACATGAAGATTTTATGTATAATTCCACAAGAGCCAGTAACTTATAAGGCTGTATCACAAATACTATATTTTACTATTGATGGTTTATACACATACACAGATACTTACAGAAGCATACCCACATACACACCAAGCCTGGCAAATTTACATAAACACCCAAACACCTGTATAAATATATGGCCACGTATGAAAAATTTAGCAGTCCAAGAATTAAAATATGTGGAATTTTCAGGAATATTATTTTATATCTTCATTCACTTTCATTAAGGAATCTGACTTGCACACTTCATTGTTTTTAAGCAAAAAAAAAGAAAGAAAGAAAGAAAAAGAGCCCAATCATGTATAGATCTTCAGGGCATGTGTTGGAAATTCCCCGGCTGGTTAGGTAGGATATATATATAGTACGTTAGTGCTGGTTCAAATGGTTTTAGAAAATGTTTTTTGGGTTCTTAATATTTAGATGAGCCAGTATATATGCGCACAGGGATGTATACAGATGAGAGAACCTGACACTTCTTAAAATTCTATGGCAGTACAGAAACTGTCTAGATTTCTCCCCCTGCCTAGTTGATTAAACAAGACAAAAACACACCATGTGGCTTTCAGAACTATAGTCCTTTGAGTTCACACCGAACTTCATACTTTATATATTTTTAACTTTTGCACTTCTAAAATGCTGAAAGCAGGGAAATATTCTTAATATCTTTTTCTACAACGTCTACATCTAAGAAAAAAGTGAGTGCACGTGAAAAAGTATCGAACTTTGAACTACAGCACGATGTCTTCGGAGCGCATTTAAGGATTATCATTAGGACAGAACTGCATGGCTTTTGCTGAAGTATTCCCTGCTCAGTAGAACAATTTAAAAATGCATTGCCGAATTTTTTTTATAAAGAATTCTATAAGTAACTCAATCATAAGTGCCTATAAATCACCAATTCTGTTCCACCAATGAACTGAAAACTTCTGGCTTGTTGCTAAGAATTTTTTATTTCTGCTTTAGTTTAATAGAATTATGTTTTGCATAAAAAGAGTTCTCAAAGACTATAAATGGTGTGCTGTTTCAATCTCTGAGGGACTTTACTTCCAAAAAGTAAATGATATATATAGCCCCTGAACAGTCCTTTAATAGAAGTCATATGTTCAAGAGATTAAATGCTGTGGAAAGCACTTCCCTTGGAACTGCTTGAATGGAAAGTTGGCCATGATATCTATCGGCAATTAGTACAAGTGCCCTGTCTAAACAAAGCTATGGGCTCCATATCAATTGGCAATATCTACCGCTTAGAACAAATAGCCTTTATTGGACCTTTCTAGCAGTAGTTGTCCATAAGATTGACAGTGCAGGGAAGTTAAAATTATTGGAATTTATTTTTGTTCTGGACCATCTGACCCCACCAGATTTAAAGTAACTGTTCCACTGCTTTCTTTGTATTTTTGGCAGTTTAGTCAAATACATACTAATCTTTTATGGACCCAACTGTATTAAGTAATGCATTTTACAAAGACAAAACTAAAACAGACACCAGCGTAGGCAACCTCACAGATGTTTACTGTTTCGGCTAAAACAAAGCAGCCTTTTGATCTCGGCAGGAGTCTCTGGTCACTTCTATTGGAAACAGTTTTAAAACCTGAAGTCTGGAACAGGTATTATTACGAACTGTTCTTTCAAGATGGAATGGTTCAGTTTGCAGCTCTTGAATAACCTGCCAGAGAAGTGTCTTTCTCTCCAACAGACAGCATAATGAGGCACTAATTATTATAGGGCTAAGTTTTCAAATGCTGTTAGATTGCCTGGACGTTTTTCTTCTTCTTCTTCTTTTGGTTGGAATATTTTATTCACTTGTAAAGTGAGATGGTAACATATGTAACTATAAGCCAGATGGTAAAATTTGCTAGTTGAACAATTTATCAGGGAGATAAATCAATAACATTTAAAACAGCGTGCGACAACTGAATTTCTCTCCATCTTGAATAAAACATTTAAAAATTGTTTTCAAGTAAAATTTGAAAAAAAAATCATGTAAAAGCCTCCAAATGGCATCAAACATTTTTAATTTATCACCTACTGAGATACGTCAAGCCTGAAGAATATCAAAACCATGCTTCACAAGTCTTAAATTGTTAGTGTTTGAACTAGTAAAAGTAAATGACCACTAGGATATGGCTTAAATACAATAGACCATACACATTAAATTAATTTTTAACATTCAGACTTTAAAATAATTATTTTATGTTTAAGCAAAGCCAACTATAATTTTTAAAATAGAGGACTAGAAGAGCAGAATTAGTAGGTTAACGTTTAACAATGGGTTATAATCATAGACTTAATTGGTTTAACACAAAAGGAGTTTTGCATATGAAAATTTCCAAAACACCAGCAAGATTGAGAATTTTTCAGAGTGGAGATTTGGATACTCTGGGCCTGATTTATACAGCACCATTTAAGTGAATTTTGCTTTTCAAATGGATTTCTTGGAAAAAGTCCAGACACAATTTTTTTTAGGTCTGCATGAAAAAAAGAAATTCCCAGCTTTAGTTTTTACACATTCAAAAAATTATGTATATGATTATAAGAAAAAATTATACAATCTATAGCAATGCCATTGGCCATGTTCTTCATGTTGGCATATAGCTTAAGCTAAATTTATAGTTTCTAATAAAATAACTTTAAAAAATAAAATTTACTTGACAACAAAAACAAGGAAAGTTCCTAAAGCCTAACTTTAGAGTCTTTATGAGATGTGTCGTTGTCACAATTTTTCTTTTTCTGTCAGATATACTAACCCACAAAACAATAAGTAGCTTTTTCTACTGTCTAGGGACAAAAAATATCTACCCAAGCATTTTTATTATTGTGCAATAAAAGTACCTCTAAAAACCAAGCAATTCAAATTTTAAAAGCAAAATAACCTTAAGAAAAAATATGCCTGCTAGTGCCGTTTTAATATGCTTTACAGAGAGTACAGAAAAATTATATCTCTATGTCTACTTATGATTAAGAAGAAAACTCCATCTACAGAAATTCTGGCTCTATATTGCCACATGATTAGTGTGTTCTTGTACTCAATATTGTGTCCGTGTATGAAATTCATCTGGAGCCAGACCCTGTACAAAAATCTTGGCATTTTGTGTTCAGACTCTCCCCAATCAAATCCATGTGGGAGATATTTTTAAAAATCTCTCAGTTTCAAGGTTGAACATCATGAAAACAAAATGCATACATATTTACTTTTGGATGATGTGGTCTTTTATCATTTCAAGGTATGCAAAGCTCTTTTGTGTATTTTGCTGTTAGACTTTTGCTTAGGAAATGTGAAACCTTCAGCCAATCACAAACCATATACATTGCTCCACTGTTTCTTTTACACTGAGTCTCCTACTGAATCCAAGTCATCCGAAGAGAGGGGGCGGTACAGGTCCTGCAAGATGAAGGGCGGTATAGATTTGTTTACTCGGCTTTCTTGGGTGCCCTGTGGCTCTCCTGGGAGCAACACTGAATGGGCATCCCCAGTTTCTAATATTATTAGACCTTTTCAAGTCACCAACTTGGAGTAGGAGGAAAGATAATAATAGAGAAACCATCTAAATAAACAAAATGGTGCTAGTTTCGCCTTACTGGCAAGAAAATGCCTCTTGGTCTACCCATAATCTTTCACCTTCCTTGATTCCCGTTGAGTTGCATAGCCCCTGAGGTCTGTAAAGGTCAACTCCACTACTATGTGACTAGGCAATTCTTCCTTGACCATTTCCTTCCCATTCTTGGTAGAAAAGGAACGTGCTTACCTCACAATAAAATAATTTATCAGGAGGCCCAGACAGCATTCAGCAAATTCTGGTCCCAGAGCAGCAACTCAAATGTTGTAGCTGCATATAGCATAAAACCCAAGAAAGCATTGCTTTCTCAAAATATTATGTTTGGACGACAGAAAGTGTGTAAAATTAACCCACCTCACCCCAAATCCCTTCCCAATGTTCTTTCCCTGTTCTCCAACCGACCACTCACTCATCACCTCCTCTCTCCTTTCCTAGCTCCCCTTCCTGCTACTAGACCTCGGTTGGTAGCCAGGCAACCAGCTCAGATCTGCAGTGAGTGTCTAGAGTTGGCTTTTCTCCGGTTTTGTACCACCCACTCCTCACATCATCTGACTGATCAGATAATCTACAAAAGTCAGTGATGTGGGAGTATAATGGGGAGCTTCATTCAGCCTACATAACACAACACATTTCTTCCTGATGGATTAAGAAATGGGACCAAAAAAAGTTCATGAGTGGGACAAGAGTCTCCAGGCTCTGCTTCTGTGACCAGTCAAATGCCTGTAGGCAGCAACTTAAATAACTCTGCTTCGGAAAAATAGGTTACCTGGTACATTGCCACGAATATGCTTATGAAGAGAAATGTCTGGCATGCAGTTTCTTTATTGTGTAAGACTATTCCAAAATGTCAAAAGAGGTAACATAAAAATGTGATTTTAACAGAAGAAAAAAAGCTGATTAAATCTGGTAATTAATATAAGTAAAAACTAGATTTTCTTATTTGTAAAGAAACCAGTCAAATGTCTCAACCTTCCTTTTGAAAAAACAGCTCATGTTCCTGTATTTTAAAATGGGGGCAAGGCGCGCGTGCGTGCATGTGTGTGTATGTGTGTGTGTGTGTGTGTGTGTGTGTGTGTGTGTGTTGGGGTGAGGGCAGTCAACTCATTTTCTTGGCCATGTTGCTAGGCAACACAGAGGGAAAAAATAGAAGTAGCTACTGTTTTCCAATCTGCAGTAAAAAGAGTTAATTTATTCTTTGAAGTGTCTTCTTTTAGCACATGCCATCTTTCACTTATTTCAGTATTTCCTGCATAGGAGTATAGCCAATCATTTGAGAAGACCATTAACCAAATTTGAAACAAGATCAGTTTTTAGGGATCTTCTAGGCCCATTTTAACTGGGAGGGATTATTTGATACAGTTGCCTATATGCCAAGATGAAAGCTCCTCTGGCTAAAGCATCTGGGAATGCCTTCATGCACTGACACAGCACATGGATGGGGACGTTCATTTATGGCCTAAATTCAAAAGCTGGGAAAAGGAATCATCTTAGAATATACCCAGTGCCCTGCCTCACAACATGTGCTCAATAAATGTTTTCAGATGGTATAAACCCTTTGTCCTCCTAAAACAAATGGGATTTTTTTTTTCTTTCAAGTATGGTGTTTGCACTGATCGTTTAAATGGTAAAATGAAGAATCTATAAGAAAGCCATATCTTATAATCATTCCCCAAGTGCTGGAAATGTTAATGATATAAGCCGATAGCCACAGAGCTGAATGGAAATTTTCTGCCTCAGTTGGACAAAATCACACTGAAGTGGAAATACAGAAAGCAGAAGAAGCGAATTCTAGCCCTATTCTGCCAAGAAAGGGACATCTGAGCATAGCTTTACACCCCTAAGCTGGAGGTCTCCTCAATAAACAAGCAGGGAGAGAAGCTCCGATCTGCAGCGGGAATTCCCAATCACTCTTAATCTCAACAACTAAGCATAAACGACACCAATAAATCTTTAATCTGAGTTTAATTAGCTCAAAGAATAAAGACAGATTTCTATGCTAGGTGTACTCTCCAAAGCATACACTCTAAGAGACAGAATGTTCTCAGAAAGAGGGCCCTGCCTGCTCTGTAGCTAATGGCGGTCCCTGTAGATTGACGCCTCACTGGGTGATGTTCACAAGAAAAGAATGAGCAACCAACTCTTCCTTCACTCAAGGACAGGCATTTAGGAGAGTAAATAAATTTGGCCAATTCTTTGAGTTGTTCACAAATGATTCCAGCACCTTAAAATTCCAAATTAGACTGTGGCCAAGAAGAAACCATAGTGAAAACACTCAAATGGAAGTAGAATAGAATTATTGGGATTTCTATCTGGAAAGAGGCTCCTTGTTTTGTTTCGTGTTTCCAACGGAGACCCAGAAAAGATAATAGGCTTATCTAAGATACCACAGCCATTTAGCGGACAAGCTGGTGTCAAATCCAGGCTTCATCAAACACTCAAAACAAGCTCCACCTGATGCCAGGTGAATCGGTGGAGAAAGATAACCAAACTTGATATTTGGTGTAACAGGCTCCAAAGGAGCTGGGAACCAACTGAATCTCCCTGCCCCGCACTCTTAGATGTCTGGCAGCCTAAAGACACAACCTGTGCAGAAATCTTGAAGAGAGGGCCTTCCATCCTGGATGACACGTAATTTTATGGAACTCAGAAGTTTTGCTTTAAAACACATAATAAAAGAAACCAAACTCAAGAATCCAGCGTTTGAGTGCAGTAGACGGCAAGGAGTTCCCGCTTATTAAAGTGCTCAGTGAGCACCATCATGAAACCTCCTAGGAGCGTACATTCCCCCCACCTCGTGTCTGAAATCAGGACCATAAAGGGCCTTCCGTTTTTGGCATTGTACCTCCCCCTTTGCCCCCTTCCCACTACTTTTATTTTTGCCTTGGTATTACTGGAAAAGACAAACAGTACAGGTTGTGACAGATAAGAACAGTAGTCTCTCCATCCTGAAAGAAGCACTAACCCTCACCCTCTTCCTTAGGGTGGAGAAGCTAACAGTTTCCAGTAACTTTTTCACTGTGGTCTCCAAGCTCAGCCAAATTCTCCATAAATGCAAGTAGTGATGAAAAGGTGCTCAATGTGGGTTTCATCCACAAAAGCACGTGTCATAGGTTCCCATCCCCTACCTCATGGACCCTCTGCTGCTCTGGGGCCCCATCCGTACCATAAACAATTTTCCACCAGGGCCCTCCCCTCCATTCACAGCACTTCTTCTTTCCCTTAATGGTGATACCTAATCAAACTCATCACAACTAAGAAGGCTTACAAACTAGTGCTAATAAAGCCTGTGCATTCAGAACAGAAAGAGGAGAGTACGTAAAAGTGAAGTAGCAAAGTGCACTCTTCTCAAAGTTAAGATTTGGACAAGGTTACAGAGAAGCTAAAAGCCCTGAGTTCTAAACCACAGCAATAAGCAACCCCCCATTGGTCACCTCCTGTTCTAGCTTAGATATCGCCTAGAGACGAGCAGCACGATTTGCTGGCACCTGTACCTCTCTGCACCGAGGCTGAGACAGGTCTGAAACAAGCAGCTTGCTTATTTCCTTACCCTCTGCTTCCGCAGGCTTCCTGGGCTGGTGGGTGATGGGCTTGGCGACTTGCCTGAGCGCGGAGTAGAGAGCTGACTACCAGGGGTTCCATTAACTAGAAATACAAAGAATCACACACAGAGAAAAATTGCACGTTAAATAGTTTTCATGACAAATCATCTTCTGCAAGAAATAAACAATTATATAGAGAGCCATCTACTAGAACTCTAGACACCCTTCCATATGTACACTGAGGAAGGGCTTTGGGGAAGTAACCTTCAGAGAGTCACAGTTTTGTAAATCCTGTGTTTCATGGAGCAGCAGGTTACAGAATTATTTTTTAAGATGTACATTTCACAACTTTCCTGATGAATGTATTAATGATATCTTTAACTGTGCCAGCAGGGACTTTAGGAATGTATGGTCCTGAGACATTTTCAATGAGATTAATCCTTGACTCTTCAGTTTAGCTACCTAGTACTACCCAGCAGGAATAAATATAAGCACAGATCACCAGTGACATTCCAGTGACCTGATAAATAGATCACTGTATTTGTATAAATCATAACTCACTTCTAGAAAAATGTCCTGCATCCCCCTGTGTCTTGTCCATCCCCCTAGCCTGATTGTGATGGGCCTGCCTTGAACAGGACAGTCATTGGCCACAGATGCTGAGAAACTCCTCACAGTTTCTCTTTGCTGCCTTTGAAAAGAAAAACTGCTAACAAGTTCAAATCACTGAAATTCTACCCAGTTCTCAAAAGTTTTAAGCACATTTTCACCAAACTGAACTAAAGCCACAGAACTCAAGTAAGCAATTATTTTCTCTGAGTAACATCATCTCTAACAACAGACGAAACACTTAAAGACATGGTTTTATAAAGATGTATCAGGTCGCCTCTATTTTACCTGTGGCATTACAGCCCCACAGTCAGTGAAGTAGAATTAACCAGGAGACACATAGATTCTTGAGGGTGCAAAATAAATGCTTTCCACAAGGGAGAGCAGCAATGCATTTCACTTACC
This sequence comes from Nomascus leucogenys, assembly GCF_006542625.1. Classification (NCBI taxonomy): domain Eukaryota; kingdom Metazoa; phylum Chordata; class Mammalia; order Primates; family Hylobatidae; genus Nomascus; species Nomascus leucogenys. The sequence goes on along the minus strand of NC_044389.1, from coordinate 3,475,156 downwards.
TTCTATGAGTTCTAACATGGACACAGTCTTAGTGTTGGACCTGAATACCAAGGGCGGAATCCCGTCTCAGCACTAAGCCAAGCACCCGCGGAAACGGGAATCGGTTGGATGAGTTTAAGGATGGCTAAGGCTGCTCCCAGAGCAGGCTGAATGAGATGCAGGATTCATCAGCAGATGCCTTTTCTGCGTAAAGCTGACGTCTCCCAAGCAGCAGTGGGAGGTGCAGGTTCTGTCTTAGACTACATCAAAGGTGTCAATTAAGCCTCCTGCCAACAGCAACCCCGATCCCGACACCACTCCCTTCCGGAAGCCCCAGTGCTGTCAGTACTTTGCACTGAATCATAATGAAGTGGCCCTGGGGGCAAGAGATCCAGTGACTCATCTGAAAATCGAAATGACAATAACTCTTCTAAAGCCTGGTGACTACCAGGTAATCAGGAAACCCTCACACAATTCAGTGGCAAGGTAGGATGTTTATTGATTTTTCGCACTTGATGTTTTCCCAAAAACTTACAACCCTGGAAAGTGGGAAGCTCCTTGTTTTGTCATCTCCTCCAAAGACCTTAAAAAATGTCACATACCCCATGCTGCATTAATTTGTAGTTTTGCTTTTGAAATGTATTTGGCAACTCCTAAAAATAGAAGCCTAAAAACCTATGTTGTGTTTTTTTGTTGTTGTTGTTGTTGTTGTTTTTTTTGCAGAGAGAGTGAACTGGAAAGCTGAGAATGCTTTAATTTGCTTGCATGCCACCGTCCTGTCTTTGCTGAGTGAACTTCACCCTCGGACCTCATCACGTTAGACTTCCTCAGCCAGTAGCCTCTAAGGAAGGGGCTCAGAAATAGCCAAGGATTAAAGACAAGGGCAGAAGCAGAGCCTATAACTAGTAAGGAAGGGATGCCTTACTGGTTGGCTGGAGAACACATTTTGTGAATATAATATTTTCTTTGCCCACCCGCATTCTACTGCACATCTTTATGTCATACCTAAAGGCTACATAGATTGGAGGGAAAAAATGAGCAAATAGGGAAGCAAACACAGTGTTAACACTTTTTACTTTGAGAATCTGATCTTATCCAGCTGATGGAAAATGAAGAAAAAGAGACAAAGGGCTCATAAGAAAACAGTCTCAGGAATACCTTGCTTTAAAAAGCAAAACAAAACAATAAAAGCCTGTATGTATTTAGTAAGTATCCATTATATGTGTATTTTTAAGGCATTTTTTGAAAGGCATTTATTTTTATTGAAGGCATTTTTATGCACCAGTCAATGCACTTAGACCTTCTATATATGCACATATATGCATCTGTATGCATCAGTATGTATGTATATTACATCATTTAACTCACACAATAACTCTATAAGATTGGCAGTATCATTTCCACCCATTTTACAGGTGAGGAAATTAAGGCTTACAGATGATGAGTCATTTGACAAGCAAATACGGAGCAGAGCCTAAAATCTAACGTAGGCAGTTCAAAACCTGCAGTCTTACTACTTACTACCTTGCCTTTCTGTGCCAGCCCTTTAACCTACAGGTAAACCAGAGAACTAAGCTAGTAATTACAATAAAGTATTTTGAGAGGGGAAGTGAGGCAGGATAAATAGTCAAGGAAGTGACCATGTCCTCAGGATGCAGCATTGGTGGTGACCTCACAGCCAACACAATAAGCCTTGGCATTCACATCATAATTGAGCTCATTTAAGCAAAGCTATCTTCAGGAGGGACTGTCCCTTCTCTAGGGCATGTGCATTTTGATTTTAATTGTCATCAAACTGACCCTTTGCTCATTTATAGTAAAAAACACACCCCTGGGTGGAGATTTAAGATGCTAACGAGACATGTCATATATGAACACGCACATACAGCTACAGTGCATGTGCACCCAGAGGACCACGCAGAACGTGCTTACTAGCAACAGCTCTTCCCACCTCCTTATGAATTATCATGTAAGACTCCCATAAAGGGGGTTTCTCCAGCAGTAATCAACACTGCCTCACCCTCACAAGCAGCCCACCCTGAACTCTCTCTCTCTCAGGGTATACTGTCTATTCTGCATGTAACTTTCAAAAGACTCTTTTTCTTTTGCAGTGAATGACTCTCTGCTGCATCTCCTTTGCTGTGTGTCTTTTGTTTAAATTCTTTTAAACTAAGAAGACAAGAACCGAGGCATCACGACAGCCATCAACAGAAGTATTGGGTGTTGCAATTGGAATCCTAATAACCAACAGTGAGAGTTGGCCTATGCCCTTCATAGAGGGCAGTGGATACAGAAGTTAGCCTGGTGAAGCAAGGGGGGCACAATGAAGGAAAAGTGTCCTCAGCCCAGGAATCTCCTGTTTCAGGGCTGGATACAAGAAAGGAGGCCAGTGTGGTACATTGAAGAGACTTAAATAAGTTAGTAAAGCAAGTGTGTGGGGTTGGAGGCGGAGGAATGTCAGGAATGAGACGGAGGCAGGGGCCGCATAGTGAGTAGGGCTTTAAAATTCATGTTAAGGAGTTTGGTTTTTATCCAAAGGGCAATGAGAAGAAAAACAAAAACAAAAACAAAGATTTTAAGCAGGAGCCGCAGGATCAGGCTTGCAAACGCTTGAAAACGCTCTCCAGCTCTTGCCCTGTCAAGAATGGATTAGAGGGAAACAATACTGGGTGCAAGGAGAATGTCAAGGTAGGAGAGAGTGGGGCACATTTAAGGGTCCTATGGTAGAGATGCTGACGTGGCTGATCTAGGGTAGTGTCATGGGGTGGAGGTAAATGGAAACGTTCCAGAGAAATGTAAGAGGTAAAAACTATAGAACTTGGTAATTGATTGGCTGTAGAAGATTAAGGCCAAAAGGGAGCATGTTTGCAAGGACAGAGAGTTTGGACACTTTGAACAGAAGCCCCTTAGGTGACACCAGTTCTGCCATGTAAGTTGGTGCAATGTTTTCTGTTTTAGATGAAGAAACAGGTTTAGTGGGGTAACTTGTCCAAAGACAAACAGCTGGAAGATGGCAGAGCTAAAGCTGGATTTCATTTAGGTCTTACTCAAAAAACATTGCACTTTTCCCATGAGTGGCTGGTCCTGGCACCTCAGGGCATGTCCAGAACTCTCCCAGCATCTGCAGGGCTGAGGATGCCTAGGCTTCTCTCTCTATCACTGGGACACTCGGATCTGCCTCCTTTAGGTAAGGTTGTTGCAATGGTAATTGTGGTTTTTGCCATTAAAAGTAAAGCAAAAACCGCAATTACTTTTGCACCAACCTAATAAAACCACTGAGCCAGTGCTTCTATTTGCATCGCCATCTCTAGAAAAATGCAACTCAAGTGCCAGACAAGTCATTTACAATCAAATGTTTTTGGAACACAACTTGTCTGAACATTGGGAACAGCGTGTATTCTTAGGGTCAGAGCTCTGTTCAGACTCTTCCTCTTGGCCATACAGAAGAGCATTAGCAACTTCTTAAAATGGTTCTTGACATCCAGAAAGCATTACACACCTTCTTGTTGAATCACTGCTGGGATGAATAGTTTTCTTTCATAAATAAGTTTGACACATGTACTGAGTACCCTTGGTTTTTACTCTGTAATGCCAGAAGTTTCTAAGTGCCAATAACAAGGCTTTTTTACTTATTTAATAGAACTTATTAAAATTCGACTTAAAATGGCATTATTTTTTCAGAGGCCCTTATTACACAATTCTTTATCTTGAATGGGAATAATTAAACTAACATGGTTGTTGTTAAACAGCCAAGCAGGGCTGAACAATTAATTATTTCAGTCTGAATCCACTAAACTCTGAATTAGTAAAGAACTCATTGGAACCAATGCCTTCACCCAGTTCTGGTCTCCTTTGCTTTCATCTGTATAGGTACATTTTCTTATTTTAAAAAATAGGAAATGTCTTCCTTTGCTGTGCTTGTTACCCTTGAATGAGAAGTGCTCAACTTCAAGATGGATCATTCACTGATACCATGATGACCAATTAACATCACTGGCCACCAAAGAGCTGTGGAAGAAGTCTCACTGCAGAGCTAACTTCTATTCCTCCTGACAGTACATGACCCTCCATTATTTCAACTCAGCTGTCACCTAAGCCTGTCAGGGATCCAACAGCATATACTGGTCACAGCGCACTGTTGAATAGTACTCCTCAGGAAGCGTGCAGATCCACCTTTTCCTTCATCATTTCAGACAGGTGAACCAACTCTTCTTCACTAATTGGAGCCACGAGTCCAGGGCCCTAGATATCAACCGATCAGCACACATAGTGTACACTTAGTACCTGCTAGATTCTTATTGCTCCCTGTCCCCAAGATGCTTATGATTAAACATCAAAGTTACTTTAAAAAATCTAGAATTTGGAAATACTTGGCTTAATTTACAAACTCATTGCCCTTTTAAATGACTTTCCACGCATATGTAGGTTAACCCTTCTTTTTGCAGTCGCGTTCCTAAAAGTCTCAGACGCCAAGTGAAAGCTGAATGTTAGTTAGTGTCTCAAATTGGTTCTGAAGTCAGAGAAATCTCTAAGCGAGACTATCTAATTAAAAGATGTGCAACTTTTTGGACATGAAATCCACCTTACTGTTTCCCTGTCTTCTTTTAGCACTTCAGGAGGCTCATTTATTTCTGGTGCTGCACTTGTCAAGATTTGGGGAGAGAATGCGTTTGCATATATGTGTGTGTCCTTGGGTTTGGGGGTGGCGATTCAGGCATGCTGCCAGGGAGATCTGGCTTCCTGCCTTAGACTCTCCTTTACTCCCTAATCATGGTGTAGGCTGTTCATTCCCTAAAATCTCTTTCTCAGCTTTTGTTCCTTGCTTGCCACATTAGTGAGAAGGAAAAAAAAAATGCAGGGGGTGGGGGGCATATAGGGAATCAGTTGAGACCAAGAGAAAAGAGACAACTACCTAACAGAGGGAAGAAGACGTACTTTTTCCCTAATTTTAGCTTCCTGGGTGCTCACCTCATAGGTAAGGTGGAGCTCTGATTTTCTCCATGTCTGTTTTCTCTTCTTGAACTGAGACAATGGGTCCAGTTCAAAGAAACCATCTACAGAGAATAATGGGAAGGAGGGGCCCCGGGAACAGAGGAAAGGGAGACAGGGACATGGCTCTGTGAATTAATTTTTTAAATAAATACTTATAAAGGCTCCAAACCTCAGGAAATTTAGGCAACAGCTCCTAGTATTTCTCAATTCATTCATGTGGTCAACATTTACCCAGTAGTTACCACGAACTCACAGTCACTGTACAGTGCACAAAGAACCCGTGGTCTCAGAGACCTTACAACTGAGCAAGGTGGTACAACGTGTCATCTGTGAATCAGCTGCCGCAGTACTGCAGGGCTGGGGAAGACCCTGGACAGCGAGATGATCCGGGAAAGTGGCAGAGGTCTGCAGGGCCAAATTGGGTGAGTGCGCTTTAGACAGCTGAAGAGAGAGAGGAAGATATTCTAGCTAGGCCAAGTGAGAGGAATAAAGGGATGAGGTGGAAAAGCCCAAGCTGGGGACAATTTAAATTTGTTTCTAGGATAAAGTATGGGTCCAGAGAAGAAATGGGAGACATGACTGGAAAGGAAGATGTCCTTCACTTGAGAACAAGTTCAGACGTTATTTGGCAGACAACAAGTGATGGCAGCAGGTTGGACACTGGTGCCCAGGGCAGATGTAAGATAAAGTGGGAGGACGCCAGCCAGCGATGACATCACCACAGGGAGAATGGTGACCCACTGAGTGTGGACAGGGTGGGGAGAAAAGAGTGGGTGACGATTTGGGGTACGAGAAAAAAATTTAATTAAACAATAAAAAAAGACCAACTAGAGTCCTGTGACGTAAAATTAGGAAATTTTTGGATCTGATCCCTATCAGCTGGGATCCAAGAACAGGCTATGGTTGTGATAGGGGAATTGGGGACCACAAGCACCAAGGGTCAGGGTGGATGAGGGTCCTGGGGCTGATCCCTACCAACCAATTGCTGCAGGACAGCTCCCGCTAGAGTAAAGCCTGGAGCCAGCCTGGGAAAGAACCCACGGTGACCACCAAAAATCACACTCCCAGACCAGGTCCCCCTGCCATCTGGTATTGCCCATTCCTTCATAGGCCGCAGTGGCGTCCTCACTGCTGAATCCTACCATCCCCATTCAGTTCTCATGCTACCTGACATCTCAACATCAAGCATTTCTGCCCCTTCCTTCATCTCAAAACTTTCTGCCCCTTTGACTTCTGTCCCTGTACTCTTACTGTTCTTCCCTGCTTCTGCTGATTGCTCTTAGAAATGCAGACTTCCGGCCAGGCACAGTGGCTCACGCCTGTAATCCCAGCACTTTGGGAGGCCGAGGCGGGTAGATCACGAGGTCAGGAGATTGAGACCATCCTGGCTAACATAGTGAAACCCTGTCTCTACTAAAAAAAAAAAAATACAAAAAATTAGCCGGGCATGGTGGCGGGCACCTGTAGTCCCAGCTGCTCGGAGGCTGAGGCGGGAGAATGGCATGAACCCGGGAGGCGGAGCTAGCAGTGAGCGGAGATTGCACCCACTGCACTCCAGCCTGGGTGACAGAGCGAGACTCCGTCTCAAAAAAAGAAAAAAAAAAAAAAGAAATGCAGACTTCCCTCCCCCATGGTTCCATTTTCATCTTTACAAATCTCTTGTTGAGGCAGCAGGGAGGTACCTTATGTTTCTATTATTCAAATCACTACACTATACCAGGGTCTCCCAAATATATATTGTTAGCGCAGATCTCCTGACTTAGAACAGTTATTTATTTCCAATTGCTTACAGACATTTCCATATCACCTCATACTCCACATGTCTAAAATGAAACTCATTCCCTACCTCTCCTCATCCAACAAACCTGCTTCCTATCTCTGATTCCTCTTTTTTCTTCTAGCCTCACATCCAGTTAAATTTCTGGTTTCATTTCCCTTTGAGGTCTCCCCCAGCTCTTTCAGTTCTGTCTTGACAATTTCATTCCAGGATGACTATAATGGCCTCATAGAGACTTCCTGGACCTTGGCCTTTCATGTGTAGCAATTTTTTCTACCACCGTGCCACTGTTTCCAAAACTCAACTGCTATCTTTCATGGCATTGTGAAAAATCCCGTTCACTTCATAATACCTACAACCTACAGCACAAACATACTTCCATGACCCTGCACAATTTGACCACAACCAATGGGGCTACCACCGTCTTTACAACTCTTTCTTAAAATTCTATCCTGCATTTTTATTGAACAAGTAACTATTCCCTAACTATGCCATATAGTTTCATGTCTTTGTGCCCTAGCTCACATTGGGAGGGAATGCCCTCCTGGCCCTTTCTTACATCCAAATTTATAAATCCTTTTCTCTTGGAAGAGCTCTCTGACCCTATTAATGAGATCTAACCTGTTTCCTCTAGGTCATCACAGCACTTATTACACTATTACAGTTACATGGCATACAGTCAAATACCACATAACAATGTTTTGGTCAACAAGGGACCGTATATCCGATGGTGGTCCCACAAGATTATAATTCTGCATTTTCACTGCACCTTTTCTATGTTTACACCTGTTTAGATGTGCAAATGCTTATCATTGGTTACAATTGATAGAATATTCAGTACAATAACATACTGTATAGGTTTATAGTCTAGGAGCAATAGGCCATACCACACAGCCATGTGTGTAGCAGGCTATACCATCTAAGTTTGTGTATGTACACTCTAGGATGTTCACACAATGGCAAAATTGCCTAATAACACAGTTCTTGGAACACATCCCCATCATTAAGTGACACATGACTGTATATGTTTCTCTCCCAACTATAATACAAGTAACTTGAAGGCAAGGACTGTTGGTTTAATCATCTTTGCACCCTTGGGACCTAATGCATGTTGGGAACACAGTAGATACTCAGGAAATATTTAATTAACCTGGGGCATTAACAGTGAGAAATTTTCACAAGCAGTTGATGTAGGTTGCTGCCCCCAAGTAGACAGTAAGTCAAGATAATGGTTAAAGGCTTTGAAGAGTATCTTTGGAGGTTCTGCTGGGGTGAGCACTAGGAAGAATTGGTGGGTGCAGAGAAAGGAGAAATGGAAGGAGGGATGAGCCTTACATGCAGCCAGAAATTCCAAAGACACAAGGGATGAATCACCAACCTCTCGATTTTCTTGATGCATTTTGTTCTCAACAATTTCCTTGGAGCTCCAAAGCAAAAAAGATTCTCCATAGACTGTATAAGCCTGAATTCTCTACACTAAAGGAAAAGACTGAACTTAAAATTAATAGCTAGCAATCTGCCTTTGAAGATGTTTGATACAAATCAAAAGAATTTGACAAACTGGACTAGTAGTGAGCTGATTAAAATTCTCTTCACTTCCCCAGCTTTGATTCTTATCTGCATATGTTGCATAAAATATTTTTATAGAACTGTAAAAAAGTAAAATTTAAATAGCATGAATAAAAAGACTTCAGGATTTCTGGAGTCACATAGAAGTAAGTTTTAAGGCTGGGTGTTCAGAATGGTGCTTCGTCATGGTAGATGTTCATTAACTAAGCCATTTGGCTTTTTCTTCTTTCAAATGTTTGCCCTTGCATCTCCAGCCCCCAACATTGCTGGTCCACTATAGATTCTCAATGCATACTGAATGAATGAATGGTTGTTGCCATGAATCTTTCTACTCTAGTCTATAAGCTTCTGAAGGGCAGGAAAGTACATTATCTCATATTGGAATTGAAAGGTGTGAGGCACTCATTGGGCCTCAGTTATGTCTGTTATGGGTTCCACAGACAGAGATTCTAAATACAGGGTATCATTCTATGATAAAAAGTTGGCTATCTAAATGGAAATAAAAACTCTAAAACAAACAAAAAAACTCAATTTTTCTTCTTCTTCTTTTTTTTTTTTTTTTGGAATGGGGTCTCGCTCTGGCATCCAAGCTGGAGTGCAGTGGTGTGATCATGGCTGAGTTTAGCCTCAAACTCCTAGGCTGAAGACATCATGTCGCCTCAGCCTCCCAAGTAGCTGGGACCACAGGTGTGCACCATTACACCCAGCTAGTTTTTAAATTTCTTGTAGACACAGGTCTCGGTATGTTGCCTAGGTTGGTCTCAAACTCCTGAGCTCAACCAGTCCTCCTGCCTAGGCCTCCCAAAGTGTTGGGATTAAAGGTATAAGCCACCAGGCCTGGCTCCAGAGCTTTCCCAAATCCAAGAAAAGATCAAAATTTTGAAATCTGTAAGTTTTAAGGAGGACTGCAGCTGTGAAACTTCAAGATAAACACAGTTTTCTTGTAAGATTAAGAAAACAATATAAAGCCAACTGAAATTGTATCAGTCTTTATTAAAACCAAATTAATGCATATCTTATTTTTATTTTTAGAGTTATTTTGTTATAATTTCCCTATGTAGATAAAAAAAAATTGCTTAAAAGAATTTCACTTTTGCCACTGTACTCCAACTTGGATGACAGAGTGAGACCCTGTCTCACAAATCAAATTAAAGAATTTTACTTTTAACTTACACATTTTACTAGATCTGTGTTCCAAATATATACACATGTATGAGGAGTCAAACCCATATGAAACTCCTTATTCCTTATGATGCTCTTAAGATTCTCATTTCTTCAAGAAGCAGCTAGAAGTCATTTTCCAATTTCTTAGTGATTCATCCTCCAGTGTCTCAGCACGCGATTTGTCTGGAGGCTCTTTATTCTTTTCATGTGTTATTAAGGCTTCTGGTTTCTCTTTGCTAGTTCTGTTTGCCTTCTTTCAGCCTTTTCTGTTACGGAGACTAATCATAATTCAACAGGTACGTGAATCATGTTATCTGTGAGGCCTTGACCCCTACGCTTCTTGAGAATAGGGGCTTTCTTTCATCTCCGCATCATTAGTGCCTAGCAAATGCCTGACACTAGTTGGTCTGTAACTGATGGTTCTGAAAGTGTAAATGAACACCTAACATTAATAAATCACTTTGAACCTCTTTTAGTGCTATGAAGCGAAATGGTTAAGGGACAAAGGGAAGATTTACAGAGGATTCTCATTCTTGTTCTAATGCTGACTTACAAGGGAGGTTTCTGCCCAGCAATACTATACATCAGGAAGTTGGGGTAAATCATTCACCTCCTGGAATGCTGGTGCCAAGGGACTAATACTTAAGCTTATGTTGCAAGGTGCTGTGATGCTGTGAATTGCAATCTCAAATCAGGCACTAGATTAATTGTTTGCTGGAGATCAAAACTCTAGTAAGTGGAGGTGAAGAAATAGGTATCGAGGACTGCCAGCCTTGTGTGTCTAGAGCACCAGAAGCCCCTGGTGCCAGCCCCAAGTTGCCATTCTGAACTCTGGGACTCAGAGCAAAACAGTTATCCCAGCCCTGCCTCTGTGTCCTTATTTCTACACACAGAGATAATAATAACTTGCCTTACTTGCTTGCTGTTAGGAAATTAATAGGAGGATCAAAAAAGATTGAAGAAATAAAAGCTGTATGTAAACTCTAATGTTTCAGGTAAATATAAGTTAACCATGTTATATTCATAGCAGCATAGCCCGAAAATTGCGATCTTAACTTTATAATATGCTCCAATTTCTGTACAATATAGGAAATTGAATACTGGAAGTAGAAATGTAAACACTGAAGTAGAAATCATTATAAACTTTGGGTTAATGTTTTGGGGGAAAACAAAGACTTTTTCTTTTTTGAGACAGGGTCTCACTCTGTCGTCCAGGCTGGAGTGCAGTTGTGCAATCTCGACTCACTGCAACCTCTGCCTCCCAGGGTCAAGCCATCCTGAGTAGCTGGGACCACAGGAAACAAAGCAACCATCATGACAGGCTAATTTTTGTAATTTTTTTTTTTTTTAGAGACCAGGTTTCACCAGCCTGCCTTGGCCTCCCAAAGTGCTGGGATTACAGGCGTGAGCCACCACACCCGGTCTAAAGATGCTTTAACATTAAAAAGTCAGATGGTAGTTGGGTTTGGGGCAATATCAATGTTTATGGAGTATTTAAGTAAAATTCATGTTTGAGTCCATATGATTGATGAAAAACACTAAACAGGCTATTTTAAGAAAATGTGATGTAATCCATATAGAGATAATTCAAGGTGCCTTTCCACTAGTTCCAAGAGCTATAGTTGAATAGGGACAGGAGACCTGGGCCAGAGCAGTGGAGGGGCCTTGAGAGAGGGGCTTCCCTGACATCCAGCAGCTGCACTTGCCTCTAGGAGAAGTGGCAACACTGCCGAACTCCTTAACCTCTGGGCCCAGTTCCAGGGAAAGGAGGTGGTCCTGAGGTCACTGGCACAATCCACACATTTGTGACTGGGAGTTGACTGCCCTGTGAAACTCTCTAAATTGGTACCAACCAAAGGAAAGTGGTAACAAGTCACTTTTGGTAGCAAGTCAGAATCAAGAGATAGTCAGTGCATATAATAAGCTCTTATATAATCAGAAAATGGTTGTATGTGATCTCTTCCAGGTCAAAATGCAGCAAGTTGAAAATTTTATGTACATAAAAAGCTCACATTAAACAAAATATGATCAGTGTTATATACTTAACTTTGACCTAGAAGTTAAAGACGCCTGGAAGTGCTAATTTTTCAGGAACATATTAATTTTAGAATGAATTTGGACTCTACTTTCTTTATGAAAATGATACTACTTGGTATGACTTACCTATCACAAATTTCAAGTTAGTGCTGGTCAAATCAACCAGGTTTCAACTAGAGTTGAAAAGGACTTCAAGGAAAAAATAGAATGTGGAAATGCTTGTTTGGAGCAACCTGTTGATTTTGAGGCAATACGTCCTACCCATTTTAAACTCCTAAAAGGAATAATTACAAATGTTGGCAGTGACATACAAGTACACTTAATATATTTGCCTATCTTCTTGAGTTTCCAAAATTACTTTTCAGAAATGAATATAAATTCTTACAATGCTAAATAGTGATTACATTACCAGTTAATTATAAAATGAAATTATTGCCTATATGCATAATTATCTTTTTAAGGTTAGACTCATCAGTCCATTCTTCAACATGTACGCAAGAATCTGATCCATTCCTCATCTTTATTGACTTAAAGGGAGAAGAAAGAAAGAAAGAAAAAAGAAAAAGAGAAAGAAAGAAAGACCCTAAACCCAGGAGTATCTAACAACCTACAGCTTTTTTTTTGAGATGGAGTGTTGTTGCTCTGTCGCCCAGGCTGGAGTGCAGTGGCACCATCTCGGCTCACTGCAAGCTCCGCCTCCCGGGTTCACGCCATTCTCCTGCCTCAGCCTCCCGAGTAGCTGGGACCACAGGTGCCTGCCACCATGCCTGGCTAATTTTTTGTATTTTTAGTAGAGACAGGGTTTCACCGTGTTAGCCAGGATGGTCTCGATCTCCTGACCTCATGATCCGCCCGCCTCGGCCTCCCAAAGTGCTGGGATTACAGGTGTGAGCCACCGCGCCTGGCCCAACCTACAGCTCTTAACAACAAAACTGCTAAAAACCATGACAATAAAAAGTTAAAAGCTGCAGTGCATATTGATTTTCTTGGAATATCTGTAAAAAACATAAGAATTTGGCTAATTATCCATTATTAGATGCATCTGCCCCACATTTGTTTTTTTATTCATCTTATATAATGAGAGGAAGAAGATAGGAAAGGTTAAGTAAAATTTAAGTCAAAGTTGGTTTGGATGGAGAACTAATTTTGTTTTTTAATATTGATGATTTTTAATAGTATTGATACTATTTCATTAATATATTAATTGATACGCTTTCATTAATATAGGCTCTCCTTCTCTTTCACATCCTTCTGTGATTGCATTAAGTAGCCAAAATGTTAGGGGCAATAGGCTAGCTAGGCTTATGACTTTGTTCTCCTTTATTGCTCCATGGGAGTTCATCCTATAGCCCAGAGTTATTTATTTATTTATTATTTGTTTTGAGACAGTGTCTTGCTCTGTCGCCCAGGCTGGAGTGCAGTGGCGTGATTTCTGCTCACTGCAACCTCTGCCCCTCAAGGTTCAAGCGATTCTCTTGCCTCAGCCTCCCGAGTAGCTGGAATTACAGGCACCCACCACCATGCCGGGCTAATTTTTGTATTTTTATTAGAGATGGGGTTTCACCACATTGGCCAGGCTGGTCTCAAACTCCTGACCTCAAGTGATCCACCCCCATCAACCTCCCAAAGTTCTGGGATTACAGGTATGAGCCACCAGGCCCGGGCCCATAGCCCAGATTTAATCAGAGAAAGTAAGAAATGTTTTTTAGTTAAGACTGAACATCCTCCGCAGAGCTCAATATTAACCTGTCAGCTGGACAAGCTCAGTTCTTCCAGGGGAGTTTTCCATGCAGCAATTCCAGGATCACTCTGTCTGTCATTTTGTGGAGGTCCTCCTCTCTATGTGTGGGTGGTATCTCTCTTGAAGAGAGAGACTTTCCCTGACATCCTGGGGTCAGGGATCATCTTCAGAAAGAAATTCTCTCTTCTCCCAGGTGACTGACTCTCTGAGGCCAGGCCATTGCAAGGAGGGAGAAAAGGAAGTTGGCATCTGGTACTCTCCTTTGTTCATTGCTCTTTTGGTCTACACATCTAAAAGGTCTGCTCTTGGATTGCAAGGACACTGATGGACATTGCTACTTGAAGGCAAACAGGGAGGCAGAAAGGAAGTCATCTCTGTCATGCCAGTAAATGAAGATGAACAAGTCATATCTTTCCCTCCAGATTATCCAGAGTCAAATGATTTTCTGCATTTACTTCCTTTCTGTTTTCCATAACCCACTGCTTCTCAAAGTGTGCACTGGAATCAGCTGGAGGGCTTGGGAAAATCCAATTTGCTGGGCTCCAGCTCCAGAGTTTTTGATTCAGTCATTCTGGAGAGGGGGCTCAGGGCTTTGTAGTTCTAACAAATGCTCAGGTGAAGGTGATGCTGCTAGATTGAGAACCACTGCCCTCACCTACTGTTTCTCAAAATGTGGACCATGGACTACCCGATCCGAATCACCTGGAGTACTTGCTGAAACACAGGTTTAGGTCCTTAGTCAGAATCTCAGGGTGTGGGGGGTCAGGATGACAAAGTTTGCCAAGTTCCCAAGTGACTCTCATGAGCTCTAAGCTTTGAGTCTACTGTCTCATCCTTTAGCAATGCCTCGTTTTAGGGCTCCATCCTATTTACATGAGCTGTGTCATACTAAGGGAGGAGTTCTCAGCTCACCTTTAAACGACAGAGGCAAACAAGATGCATCTCAAGTGCCAGCTATGCTCTGAAACGTATTTCCTGACTGGCTATGATGCAGGCCATGCTGTGGGAAGGAGGCACTGGCAGCCCATCGATGCCACCCTAGGCTGAGAGTCAGAGGGGAAGGTGGTCTTTGGAGATCTGTCTAGAGAATAGCAGTAATTGGTAAAACTCCAAGGGGAAGGAGACTCTTAGAGAGTCAAGGAGAGCTGGGTGGTCTAGCTGGCCCGTGACCTATAATGATCCACCCTATTGAGAGTTCCTCCTTAGGCAGCCTCAGCCAACAGCTCTTTTCACACTCCCCCTAGCCCATGCTGTTGAGTAAAAGAAGGCCTCCAAGTAGGCCCCAGAGGTCTTTATTCTTATTTATAAGAGCTTCTTGTCTTCATGAAATCAGGTAACAATCACTTTGACATTTGCATCATTTAATAATTCCCAATCAACAATTTGTGTCATTTAATAAATAATTCCCTTTAATAACGATACAGACCCTTCACCTGAGACAACCAAAGAAGACACTTTCTAACTGACTTCATGTCAGTTTTAAGGCCAAAAAGGAGAAAGTAGGGTTGAGGTGCTCCTCTTGTGCATACACAGCCTCTCCAACACCAGCACTAGAACCCACTGAGAGGCAGACTCAGGCCAAGGTCACTGCAGCAATCCCTGCTCCACCCTCTCAGTCTCACTACCTTTAGCTCCAGAGCCATGAAAGAAAACTGAGGCCAGAGCCAAAAGTGTGTTTAATAAAGGTTCGGCGAGTACAAATGGGAAACTCTTCATAGGCCAGTCTCAGGTAGAATAAATGCTTTAACAGAGACTTCCAGAATCTGAAAGATTAACTTCAGTGGTAGAAATGATACAAGATGGTAACGTTCTTCTATTTGTGGGCAAATCTGGGTTTCCTGAGTCTTCACTAAGTACATTTTTTGAAGCTCAGTGCTTTTTCTTGCAGCCAATATGCTAGACTCCAGCAAATCTGTTCAACCGCTCTAACATGTTCTAAAATTATAAACCGGAACCTACACTTGCTTAAAAACCTCTCACTCTAGGCTTCACACACCCTCTGCTCATCCTGTGTCAGGAACAAGGCAATTTCTTCAAAATCTCCTCTGCTGCTTTACCTGAGCTGGTGGAGGCAGGGGACTTGCTACGCCTGGACGGTCCTGGGCTCTTGGTGGTGCTCCTGCGGGATGATGAAGCTATTTTGGTGTAAGAAGTGGACTTCACCACTCGACATTCTGGGGAAAGAACAAAAACCACACATCGTTATGGGGTAATGGCACACACACACCAACTCATAATGCACAATAAACCTGGAAGTAGAAATATACGACCATCCTCAGTCACATCTACTTCCCACCAGCTGGGTTCTTGTCTGTGACAATGAAACCAAGAAAACAAAGAGGAAGGACAGGGTGGGCTTCTTAGACATGGAAGTAAATAATACTTCAATCCCCCTAGGTTACATTCCTTACAATAATATTTTGGCTAGATTGGGAGTGATATAGGCTAATAAAGAGGTGTTTTGTTGGGTTTCTCTCTACTCACTCCTTGAGTTCTCTTTATATGTGGGTCTCTTGGGATAAACTGTTGTTGCTTCCAAGGAAAATGTTAGAAGAAAGGTCAACCTCATAAACCAAGAAATGCGGTGGCGGAAGATTCCGCCCACCACAATAGGACCAAGTTTATTGTCATGGGTCCTCACGGAGATAGTCGTGGGTCTTTATGATATGTGGGAGATGACAGCATTTGCTTGGAAGAGGTAAAACTGGCGAAGAGGTGGTATTTCCCTGCAACGAGGGCATCCTGCCAGCCTGTGCCACCACATGAAGCTGCCACAGAGTTCATACTGTGTCTGTGAAATGGTTTGTGGCTTGAGGATAAGAAACAACTTCACTTTCATTAGATTTAAATTCTCAGTGTTCATGTCCATTACATTCAATGCTGAACATCTTAAATGGCAGAGAGCTTTCTATTTCTCTCTTAGTGAGCTCCCTTGACCAATTATGATGCTGTGCAAACCCACATATCTTGTTCTCAAGAAACCGCTTCTAATAATTAACAAAAAAAATGTATGCTTGTAAGGATAATCAATGTTCACTGTAGATGGAAAAATATAAAGCATATTTTAAAACACCCCCAATAACCCATGATCAAATGATGCTTTATTTTTGGAGGGGCGTATATAAACTTCTAGAATTTTTATCTATGCATTTATATATTTCAGCATTAGGATTTGTTCATACCTGTTGATCTGTTACCAACCCTTTTCACAATACAGTATCTTGTGAGCATTTTCACTCTGTTATTTAATGGCTGTTGAGCATCTGACTGCATGGAATACCATAATTTACTTAACCGAATTCCGACTATTGAATATCTAACTTGCTTTCAGTATTTCACTGTTATAAATAATTACTCAGTGGCACCATTGTAAATGAGTGCACAGTTATCCTATCATTCCCTTAGGACAGATTTAGTCCCTGGCACTTGACATTTAGTTTCTAGTAGCCAGAAACCAAGGGCACACTGTGGGTGCTCAAAAATATTTACCGACCCTTTTCTTTTTAAAAAATTATAAATTAAAAATTAAAAAAATAGCAATAGCTATTTGTTCTTTCCCCTTCAATATCACTAACATTTTTAATAGTGTAAGGACCTTACCACAGCTTTCCTAAGCTTATATAAACACATATATACATAGCCAGGTTTTTGTTTGCTTTTTATAAAAATGGCAAGATAGCGACATATTTTATACATTTTCCATACTTATAATCATCTTTCTTGGTCAATCCATAGCAATCAAAACTGTTTTTCTAAACCCTGCATCATATTTTGTAATATGTTTATATCACAATTTATTCAATCATTCCCCTATTGATAGAAAGTCAGGTCACTCCTTATATTCTAATTTCTTCTTTATATTTTCCAACTTAAATAAAAAATTTTAGAGACAAGCCTGGCCAACATGGTGAAACCCCACCTCTACTAAAAATACAAAAATTAGCTGGGTATGGTGGTGGGTGCCAGTAATCCCAGCTACTTGGGAGGCTGAGGCAGGAGAATCGCTTGAACATGGGAGGTGGAGGCTGCAGTGAGCCAAGATCCCAAAAACATAAATAAATAAAAATTAAAAAATTTGCTGAACAAAGTGGATTTGGTGAGTTGAAAGAGAACTTTTTAAAAGCTCTGAATGATGCCCTCCAGAAAGTCCAGCAAACTGTACTTTCTTTTTTTTTCCCCAAGACAGAGTCTCGCTCTTGTTGCCCAGGCTGGAGTGCAGTGGCGTGATCTCGGCTCACTGCAACCTCCACCTCCCGAGTTCAAGAGATTCTCCTACCTCAGCCTCCCAAGTAGCTGGGACTACATGGCGCCCACCATCATGGCCGGCAAATTTTTGTATTTTTAGTAGAGGCGGGGTTTCACCATGTTGGCCAGGCTGGTCTCAAACTCCTGACCTCAAATGATCCACCCACCTCAGCCTCCCAAAGTGCTGGGATTACAGGTGTGAGCCACCATGCCCGGCCTCAAATTGTACTTTTACAGACAATGAGTGGTCATTTGCTGGGTCCTTCACTGAGGTTAGGTATTACATTTTCAAAAAATTTTTGCCAATTTCTAAACAAATATTGGATTTCCTTTCTTGAAATCTGAATTGGTTTGATTGCCAGTAAAGTTGTACATTTTTCCCACATGCATATTAGCCATTTGGATTTCTTCTTTTGCAATTACTTATTTATGTCCTACTTTCTCTTATTGGTTTGTAAGAGTGCATTCTATATGAAAATTTAACACTTAGTCTATCATGTTATAAATATTTATCATTGTAGGTAGTTGCTGAAATATGTTAGCTTTTCAAATGTGGTGAACCTTTTTAGTATAGTAGTTTTAAATTAAACTACTTTAACTATTCCATTATATATTTTAAATCCCATTTTACGCTTTAGTAACAAAGAACTCATAATCATTCCAAATCTCATTCTGATGCCTGACTTCAAAATTTTTCTTCCCTATCATGCAATTTCTAATTTTCTAAATTCAAAACATGTTTCTCTCTCTTACATATTCTGAATTGCTTTATATAAACATCGTTTCCTATTTTTTTCTAACATCTAAACCAACAAAGTAGTTTAAATTGTTTAGTAAGAAAAGATGTGAGTTTATATGAAATACAGATGTTATAAGACTAGAAACAGGAGATAAGTCATGGAGGAGAGTGTCTCCTAGAGAGTCTCACGAATTGAAATGGGGAAAAAGAAGAGGGAATATTAAAAAAGAAGAGGAAGCAAATTCTGCCTTGTGATATTTCTTCTTCCTCCACTTGTTTTCATAGCCCAAAGCAAAGAGAAATGAATCAAGGCCTTACAGAGCCTGCCCGGTCTTCCCCAACAGTTAATTGGGCCACTGTCACTGTTCTGGCCTGCCCAGTGACCCTGCAAGATATTTCTGTTTTTAAAAAAAAGAAAAAAATCTATACATACAGGAATATTGACAAAAATTAAAAGACAGGAGTAACCAAGAAACAACATTAACAACGTCAGAAAATACAATAGGAAAACCAGGACCGTTCCCATGGGACAACAATGCCTGAGGTGTCCGTGGAGATTTTGATTCGCAAAGCAGAGCTTTGGAACATGCCAAGAAGATCTCGAATTAGCTCATGGCTCTGACCATGCAACTGACAACACATCCTGGAGTTTGTCTTAGCTTTGGCCTCGGCCTAGCCTTTTGGAAGTACACCAGCAACCAAACTGGAATGCCACAATGTCGCTGGGCCATTGGCATGCTTCCACATACATTTTTATCACGTGGCCATTACGTGCCAGGCATTGAGAGCTGCAGGCATGATGGAGAACAATACAAAGTTTTGGAACCCAAAACCTTTACCATCTGGTAGTGGTGCATAGAGTCTTTTCACCAGTGAGGCCTCTTTTTGCTAATTTTTATTTCATGGACCTCATGTTTGAAAAATGTTGGTTTATGCAACACATTGTTATTAAGTAATATTCAATTTTCTCATCTTAAATCAAAATCAAGATGATCATGAGGGCAGATGACCAGAACTTTTTGTCCCAGGTTATGAACATTCAGAGGTCACATAAATTTAAAACAATAATTTTAAAAGCTCAGCATCTAGTTAGCAAGAATGAATAGTTAAGATAGAAAGCTACCAGATGGTACACATTGTTAATAATATCCATCTGTGATCCACAATGTGAATTAAAAAGTTGGTTTTAGGGTCCATGGCATGCTGTTTGGCACAGGTGCCAGAGTTGCTAGCTGTGGCTATAACTACCAACCAGCAATCCAGGTCACCATAATAGAACCAATCTTACCACACTCAGTTGACATTTTTCCAAGTACCAAAAAGAAACTTGGTATTTCTGTGAGGCAGCTCTTCTTATCAGAAGAAATGTAGGTATTTCATTAAGTTTTTGAAATATTGGAAAAACTTGTGGCCTCTTATCATGCTTCCAAAGCTTCCCTTGCTTCTCCTGAACTGAGTTCTCACCATATTATTAATCAGTCAGAATTATTCATTTATTAGTCTGTCTCCCCACTCCTATACTCCATTGGATACTAACTAGTTCCTGGCATATTAAAAAGCATGAAGTAGCTGCTCGATAAATATCGGCCCAAATTGCTGCTGATCCTGTTACTACTTGTGTGAACTCTTGGTATTCACTGAACTAACCCCAACTCTCATTGTACACCCAAGAAAACTGAGTCTCCGAGAGATGAAATGACTTGCATCAGAACCCAACTCTCTTGGGTTGGTGGCTTCGTCACTACCCCCAGTATCTGATGCTGTGGCCTAAGCAAGCTGTTCCATGGTGATGAAAGCCTGGGAAATGTCTATCAGTGTCCATGGTCAGGGGCAGACACATGGGTGATGGTACATCAGGGGAAGAACTGCAAACAACTGTTCTCATATCAACATTAAATAAGAAATTCAAGGTACAAAAGCTACCTGTCTGTCAAATGTTTATTATATCAGAAAAAAAGAGAAACAAACTGTCTTTCAGAAATGGAGTTATAATGAAGTAATAGCTTGGAGGATCATGGAGTCTGAAAGATAATTACAAATATTTCAACTCTTGGACCACTTGCCTTTAGGATAAGAGTGAGATACTTCATCAGTCATATTGCGGATTAGAATAATTCCAAAGGCTTGGGTTGAATAACAAAAACAGAAACAACAACAAGAGATTTATAGTAACTGCGTTTTCTAAAATGGGTCAACATAAATCCAGTTGAAGAATATTGCAGTGCCAAGCCGTAAATTATAAAAGAAACAAAAAAACAAAAACTCCAACCATCTTTCCAAATAAAGTTTAGATTTTCCATGTTTTAATTAATTTAAATAGGAATTGTATTTTATAATGGTGAAAATGCAGTGAGGAACAAATGCTGCATGGCTTTAGAGAGAATGCCAAAATCTACATCAGCTGATAACCACAATTTTGAAACATTGTGAATAATATAACCTAAATGGCCAGTAATGTAGAAAACCTTTTTGTTCACACAAAGGACATTTTCATAGCCTCAGGCAAGGAAGAAAGCAGTGCCTTCCATTCCCCCTCTCACATGGGGGCATTTGCCTTTGGGGGCCATCACTTCTTTACTCTGATGTTTCTTGGCACCCCTATATTTCATGGACCAATTCTCTAAGAGGACTGTATTTCCTTTGGTGGTGGAGAAACTGCATGACCCAGACACTCCTTAAGAAAGATGACACCGAAGGACTGCAGGTAAGCCACTTGAAGGAAGCTAACAGATGGTAATTTCTCTTGCTCCTAAAGATTGCAGCCTACCCAAAGGACAGGAAATCAGACCAAACTCATGAACTGGTTCTCTGATGACTGAACCTCCCATAGCATGCAAGCAAGTAAGCAACGGTGAATTAAATCTCTGCTCTATTTAGTCCCTACATTCATTTGAGGTGAAAAGTATCATTCCCCACACGATCTATACTAATGTTAGCTTTACAAATGTTTCGGGGATTTATAGAAGTTAAATGTTTCTCACCTTCACCCAGGACATGAACTCATGAAATGGGCATTCTTTGATGGACAGATTTAGAGAGACAGCCCAGATGGTGATGTATAAGGAGGAGGTGGAACACATTCTTTGGCCACATTCCCGGTGGCAGGAGAACCTCCACTTAGAGAGATCCTCCCCCCACTCAGAAACAGTTGGTAGGTAGGCTGAAGTGTTATAGAAGGTGCTGAAGAATAGAAACGGTTGCAGAATTCCACCAAAGGCACCAGTGGCTCACCTGAGCTCACATAGTGTTCATGCATTCAAAGGGGCCTACTTATACCTTCTGGAGAATCTTGAACAAGGCATAGGTGAAGTCCCTTGAGTGTCTAGACAGCCTTGGTGACATGCTGCATGTTGGCTAGGGAATACTCTTTAAACAAGAAATGGTTTAACTTTTCTAGTCTCTTTTTTGAAACCAACCAGCATAAACGCACTCTTAGGCAGAGGCCTCTTAATATATCTCAACTCTAAATTCAGTTTTCTGAATTGTTCAGGAAATGGACAAGTTCATCTAGAAGAATCCATCATGAGCAGTAGATGCTTTGTGTTTTCTACCTTACCCTGATTACAAAGGCAAGCTTCCTCTAAATTTGGCAAAGGTACAAGGCCTGTAAATGGAATAATATTCCTCTCTGTTGCTATATGCAAAAGAGAGTGAGGAAGCACATTCAGTTCCAGAGGCTTTTTATAAAAATGGCACAAAGTCAATGACAAAAAGAACTTGCAATTCTGATTCTCCAATTCTCCAATAAGTTGCCCCTACATGTTCACTTGCCTCCCCTTGGGAGGCGCCCTTCTAGAATATCAAGGCTGTCAATGGTTAATGAGTCAACTCTCTCCTTAACTCAGGAATATTCTCTCCTCCTGTCTCCACTCCAACCAAGTGGTGGTCCAGCTTCCTTCTGAGCACCCCCAGTGCCTGGGAGATTCACCACCTCCTGCCTCATGGTTTTGAATCTCAGTCTCCATCCTCAGTCTCCGGCTTGTCTGCCTGGTTGAGCTGAACAAAGCCATCCTGGTATAATGGACAACTAAAATTTACTTTCTATAGAAATGTTATGATTTTCATACTTCGCAGCAGCATTACAGGAAAATCCACATGTAGGCTTCTTGAGGAAAGGATGGGCCTGCATCTAGTAAGAACTGAGGCCCATCTGGTTTCTTCTACTCAACCTGTTTTCTGAGTGAACCCTGACACCATGGTAAGACTCCCACCCTACTGCCTGTGGGGTTTGAAATAACTGCTGCTTCCCCAAGCTCCACACGCAGCACGTCTGGAATAAAAGCAATCAAGATCGAAACACTCTAAAATACAGCTTTTAAAAAAAAAGGCATTGCAGTGGTGGAGAAATGGGGATGGTTAATGGGTACAAAAAATAATTAGAAAAAATGAATAAGATCTAGTATTTGATAGCACAACAGGGTGACTACAATGAAGAATAATTTAATTGTATAATTAAAAATAACTAAAAGAGTATAATTGGAATAAATGTTTGAGGTGATGGATACCCCATTTACCCTGATGTGATTATTATGCATTGTATGCCTGCATCAAAATATCTCATGTACTCCATAAATACATACACTTACTATGTAACCATAAAAATTACACTTTTTTTTTTTTGAGATGGAGTCTTGCTCTGTCGCCCAGGCCAGAGTGCAGTGGCACAATCTTGGCTCACTGCAATCTCTGCCTCCCAGGTTCAGGTGATTCTCCTGCCTCAGCCTCCTGAGCAGCTGGGATTACAGGCGCACACTGTCATGCCCAGCTAAGTTTTGTATTATTAGTAGAGATGGGGTTTCACCATGTTGGCCAGGCTGGGCTCGAACTCCTGACCTTAGGTGATCTGCCCACCTTGGCCTCCCAGAGTGCTGGGATTACAGGCATGAGCCACCACACCTGGCCAAAAATTAAAAAATATATAAAACACAAAAGTGAAAAAGAAGGCATGGGACAGACTGAATTGGAGACAAAGGCATCAGCTGGAGTAACTTAGCTGGAGAGTAAAGTCCCAGAAACTGAGATTTTAAAAGTACCTTCTAAAAATACAGGGACGTATGTTTAAACCAGCACTTCCACTGGTCCACCACAACTTCCAGAACACCCAGCTCAGTGCTCCAGATGGCGCCCACGTGTTCCTCCACCTGCACGGGGCTCTAGAGGCACTGCTGGGAGCTGAAACCTTATGTAACATCTGCAGAAGGCTTTATGGCACTGGGATTTTCTGTATTAACATCTCAAGAGTCACAGCTCAGATCTACTGTTCTGATAGTATGAATGATTCTCCTTTCCAAACACTTTCCTTTTCCCAAACAGTCACATGAAAGTTCATCTTTTCCTACGTAACAGTGCAGAGGTCTGCAGGTGTCCTGAGGGATAGGTGGTTTAGCTCCGGGAGATTGCTTGGTAACCCAAGTTCCTACTATCTTATCTCTGTCAAACCTGAGTGTTCTCATCCACAAGGGTCCCAGTTGGTTTATGTTGCCTTGTCTGAGTTTCAACCCTGGGGGAAAGCAGAAAAAGAGGAAGGTTTGCAGACACTAGGCATGAAAAGCTGATCTGTTTCTTCTTCTACCAGAACTTAATTTCCTGCAATGAATACTGATCTTTCCTTTTTCCCACATGTCATTTGCACTTTTTTGTGCCAGTTGCTAGTGGTGTCCTTGGCCTCACCCACTAGATGCCAGTGCCACTAGATGCCAGTAGCTCTTCCCTAGTTATGTGACCAAAAACATCCCCACACATTCCCAAATGTCCCCTGAGGGCATATTACCCCTGGTAGAGAACCACTGCCAATGTCTTCATTAGGCAATGTTTCCCAGAGGCACCCTCAATTAACTCTTACATTCTTCCTCCACGGTGTTAATGAAACCATCACCAAGCACCTGCCTGAGTCTCTAAACAATGCATTCGTATACTCTTTCTGCAGGTCTGGCAGGCATAAACTGAGTTTTGGGCTTTACACTGCAGTGTAGGTGATGCAATTGACAATGCTGAAGGTCTTCCAATAGTCTGTTAAAATTGGATTAGTACCCATTGCTTAACCATCCTGAGAACATGGGAACATGGGGTCTTTGTTTCTTAGCTGAGAGTTTGGAGGATAAAGAATGGCATGGGGCAGAGGTTAGAGAAAGAGACTTCCACACTGCTGTGTGCGAACCCGACTGCTGCAGAAGGGCCACAAGCATGGCCCGTGATCAGGCTGCCCTCTAGGTAAGTTTCTTTCCCTTCCAGGTACCACTTGACCTCTACAATGACCCTTTGGAAACAACTCCAAAATGGTGTTCCTCACTATTTTGGATTGAATGCAAGTACAATGCAAGAGATTATGTTTTTCTTACCTATTGAGATGTGGGGATTTTCAACCTTAGTCATTAAGCCTGGCAGTATTGCCTCAAAAACACAAACATGTACCCCTTTTGCTGATTCGCAGTTGGGGTCTTATCTTTCTGAATCCTAAATGCAAGTGTAGTTGGTACCTTTGCTTTCCCCATAAGAACCCAACCTCATTGGCATTAAAACGTGTCACAAAAGGCATCCGTTTTTTCTCTGCCATGGGTTTCCAGCTGGGCTTTGCTCAGGGTCTGCTGCCTTTTCATTGGCCAACGAAGCTTCACCAAATCTTGACCTTTTTGAAAGTAAAGCAGTTATTAAAATTGAGAAGCCCCACTTTGGCTGGCTCTGAGCTTCTTCTCATAAAAAAACCCATGTGTCTTCAGTTAGAGGTTTGAATAAATCAAAGATGCCAAGGGCCTTTTCTCCCACATGATATATGTTCCACATTGTTCAGCCCAAATACAATGCCCTCTTAGTCTTCACTGACGTCTGACCACCTTGAGAGACTGAATATACAGATGAACAATGGCCAGACCATATAACAAAACAGAACTCTGACTCACGACCTGCAGCAACCTGTAGGGGAAAAACCCCCTTTCTATGACAGCCTACCAGAAGGTAGCACACTCTAAGTCAGACTTGCAGAAAAATCAATAACAAATTACAATGGTCTAGCTCTAGTAACATTCCGGGAAGCCAAACAATAACTCTTGTAACAATTGACCTTAAATTGCCAGGACTTAATAAGTGACAGCGTCCCTAATTTTTGTTTCCACTTCCAACTCAGCACCAACTAGAAAGGGTCAAATGTGCGCCTCTAACCAATCCCATAGAGTGCCCCACTTCTGGTTAGCCTGCCTACATCTTCCCCATACCAACTGCTTCCACCAGGGTGCAGGGAAAGCCTTCCCTTTTTTTCTTCTCTAAAGCACTCCTACTCCTCTGCCTGCCTTCGAGTCCCTGCCAAAATGCAGATGATGGTGGCTGACTCCTTGCTATGGCAAGCTCTGAATAAATAGCCTTAGTTTGTTCTCATTTGGTTGGTCTTCACTGATTTGCACAGCACACGTGGCTCTCCCTCAGCTGACTGCAGCACTTGGCACTGTGGCTCGGTACATTTCTCTTTCTGTTACTCATATGTCCAATTCCCTGTGGCCACATTTATTCCTTGTGACACCTTGGAGAGTGGCACCCTGTCTCCCTGCCAGTCTGTCCTCTGGCACTTGGATAGACACCATTTCTTGAGCTGACCATAAAACAAAGCAGCTAACTTCGGTTGAGGGGCATGTCGTTTGAAATAGGCCCACCTTTATCTTCTAGAATCACGATAACAGTTCACAAGGGAAGGAAGGTTGACTGCGGAAACAGCAGGTGAACAATCTCACGCTAACGCTGGGCCTATACTCGTTGGATGGACTCATGTGCATAATGGTGCACATCTGAATTTCGATTTCTCTTTATCTTTTTTCCAAAGTGTATGCTTTAGTTGCCGTAACAAATTACAACAAAATTCATGGCTTAAAATGACCAAAATATATTTGCTCACAATTCTAGAGGCCAGAAGTCTGAAATCAAGGTGTTGGCAGGTCTGGAGTATCTCCAAAAGCTCTAGAATGGAATCCGTTCCTTGTCTCATAGTTTCTGGTGACTCCAGGCATTGCTTAGCTTGTGGCCACATTACTCAAATCTCTGCCTCCATCTTTACATGGACTTCTCTGTGTGTCTGTGTTATTTCCTTGACCTCTTTCTTAGGTGGACATTTGTGATAGGATTTTGGTTCCCACCAGAATAACCCAAGATAATCCCCTCATCTCAAGACCCTTAATTTAATTAAACCCGCAAAGACCTTTTTCCAAATAAGGTCACATTTACACATTGAAACCTTTCAGTGACTACTCTTTAGCCTGCTACAATATGTATGACATCACTTTGATACCAGCCTCTCTTGAGCATTTTTGTCAGGAAATCTATTGTTGCTCCACTGCTTAGAACCCTTCTAGGACTCTTTGTTGCTCTTCGAGAATACCCTTAGAGTAGCCTGTAAAGCCCCTCCCTACTTCAGCTTTCTCTCTCCCTTTTCTTTGGGTGCATTATTTTAGTTTCTTAACTGCACTAAGTAACCTCCTGCCTCTGGGCATTGGAATATTTATTTCCCTGCAAAAGGAACAATTCCCCAATACTGCCACCTTGCCTGGTTAACGTTCTGTTCATACCTCCACACTCAACTTAAATTCACACATTTTGCAAATATTTACTGAGTCTCTGCTGTTTTAGGTGCCAGGATACTGTAGTGTATCAGTTGACAGGGTATCTGCTTTTGTGGAATCTATACTCCAGCAGAGGCAATGAGCCTTAAACAAACAAAAACAAGAACAAGAGCTGAGTTTATAAGAACTTTGCCAAGAATTAAAAGGGTGATGTGACAGTGAGTGGCTGAGTGAGTGGTTTCTCTATATTGGTGGTCAGAGAAGGTCTCTTGGTGTGGAGGACGTTGAAGCTGAGCTCTGAACACAGGAAGAAGTCAGCCGTGGATACATTGAAGGAAACAGAGGAAAGCAGGCACCAGATTAAGTCAAGATTGAAAGAACAAAGTGAGGGGCTTGGGTTTTACTCTAAGCAAGAGGAGAAGTTAGGAGGGGTTTAAGCAAGGGCAGTTGTTGTAGTTTAGATATTTGACCTCCAAACTTCATGTTGAAGTCTGATCCCCCATGTGGGAGGCGGGGCCTAATGGAAGGTTACTGGGTCATGGGAATGGATCCCTTGAGAATGTCTTGGTGCCATCCATGAGGTAATGAGTGTATTCTAGCTCTGTTAGTTCCAGCAAGAGTTCGCCCAACATCTAGTTGTTAAAAAGAGCCTGGCACCTTCCCTTCTCCCTTGCCTCCTGTCTCCATGTGATCTCTGCACATACCAGCTCCCCTTCCCCTTCCACCATGAATGAAAGTAGCTTGAGGCCCTCAGCAGATGCAAATGCTGGTGCCATGCTTCTTGTGTAGCCTGCAGAACTGTGATCCAAGTAAACTTTTTCTATATAAATTACCCAGCCTCAAGTATTCTTTTATAGCAACACAAATGGACTAAGACAGCAGTGGTGTGGTCTGATTTGTGAGTCTAAAAGAGAATTCTGGCTGGTGTGTAGAGGAAAAATTGCAAAGTGGTTATTCTGGGTGAGAAAGGATGGTGGCATGGCCTAGGATGGAGGTGATGGAAACGGATAGAAAACAATGACTTGGATATAATGAGCAGATAGAGTTCACAAAGCTTGAGGATGGATTGCATAGGGGCAGGTAGACACGCAATCCTAGCTTATATGCTCCTTGTGTATGTACTGACGAGTGAGTCCTGCTAACAGCCTTGCACAGTGCAGTGGCTTCATGTGCCAAAGTGCAGGAGAGACCAAGAGTCTAGAAAGGCCTACAGTCTTCCTCTAAGATAAAGGACAGACTTTCCAGCTCTTTAAAAATACATATTCCCTGCCCTTCCCTGAACCTACTATATTAGACTCACTGGAGGTAGAACCTGGGGCACTTAAAAAAATGAAAAACCCATGAGATCCCAATGGTGTGGATCCACAGACCAGACAGCTCTTGCCATTCTCCTGTGGATTGATAAGAAAATTACCAAGGGAAATCCAGAGGTTCAGGGTTTGACGTAATTGTGCAATGTGCCACTTGGAAAAAAAAAAGGACTAAACTAAAAGCATGAGGAGATAAATTAGCAAGACAAACTGGTCTTGAAAAAAAAATAGCAAATATCTGTCCTCCTTCAGATTTTATCTCAACTCAAATTTGCAAAAACAACAAACTATTATCCTAAGATCCAGTTGAAAGCAGACTTTGAAAGTAGAACAAGAGTTCATATATATTGTCAGCTCATGACCACCTGGCTTTAATTAGCTACAAGATGGGGAGGATCTGAAAGCTAGATAAGAAACAAGAAATAGATAAATAATTCAAGAATGGAGAGCTAGAAAATGAATAAGAATTCCTCCAAGGGAAAAGAAAAGGGAACAAAAGGAACTAACAACAATAAAAAGAGCATAACAATGTGAACTGAAATAAAGTTTGATCACTGTCTCCTTGGGTAAGGCTCCTTTAAGCCTGACTTTATCCCAGTCATGCAGAAAAGCAAAGATAAGCATGCATCTTCAGTTTGGTGGTCCAATACTCAACCTACTCTAGCACATGCTCCAGTGGGTTGGGGTCAAGAGGTCTGGAGGGGGCTCCCTGAGAAAGTGGAAATGGTTGGAGTTTCTGGGGACCACACAGAGATGATAGTCAAGAACTCCAGGTGTGTCATTCACAAAAGGTAAGGGTACTGTTTTGGATGATGATTTGTCATAGTTTAGATTACAATAGGGTGAATTCTTATTCCATTAAAACAAATTCACAGCCTCTGTGCTGCCCAATACCTTGGGTCACTTTGGCTAGGGACATTCTCTAGCACCTTGCAAGGTGAGGCTGCCTTGTTCAGATCATCACCAGATCAGCGAAAGCAGGACCAGGCTCTTGGTAGAAGGAGGGGCTCCCATGTAAAGGAAGCTTCCAGAAAGGCACATACCCTCGTCCAGGTGTTCTGTGAAGTGGGCATCAAACTTGATTGGGAACAGAGATTGTCCACCAAGAATGAGGTATCTGTGTTTGGCTAGAAGTCAGCCAAGGCTTTTCCTGAGAAAGACCTCCACCTTGAATCCACTTTGGGTAAATGAGGTAAGACAAGACTTGGGAAGATTATTCTCCAACCAAAATCATCTCAGAGGCTGCACTGTAATCTCAGGGACAATAAAAATAAAATTCTCCCTTCAGACTGTACTAGAACAAAAATAAATAAATAAATAAAAATTCAAGTGGGAAACCAAGAACAAAAACTCTAACTGTAAGGCCAGGAACAAAACATTCAGATTGTTGTGTAAAGAAAGTAATCAGAATGTCATAATAAATGACAGACTGAAGCTCTGTGCTTATTTTAAAGGGATCAAGTGATACTGAAGAAGAGTGATGTAAACATACTCCTGAGCAAAGTCTCACTGGGATAGAATTTAATCAAGAAGTTTTACTTTCAAGAAATAAGCACAATCGCAGAGGCCAGGAAACTCAGCCGTTTCGGGGAATTGATGGGTAGCACAAATGTGTGTTTGGCAGAACACACACAAAAATCAGGCATTAAATTAGGCATACCCTAAAACCTTCAAATTCATATTTTTATATATAACTCAGGTTGCTGATTTGTCATCTAAAAATGAAAATGATCAGGGCCTTACCATGCAAAAGTAATGATAAAATAATGATTGTGTGGTCTGAAGAAATAAAACTTCGGGAATACTTTTGATTGCTTTTCAATAATAAATAATTACTACAGTGATGGTGATGTTCTTACCTAAAATAACAGTACTGCCTAGAGGACAGATGTAAAACTGTAGTAGCAGAAGTTCTCTTAGACAGCAGGGAAAGCTGCAAGATAAAGGCTGAATAGGTTCTTTTTGTTTCTTTGTTTTTGAGACAGAGTCTAGCTCTGTCGCCCAGGCTGGAGTGCAGTGGCACGATCTCGGCTCACTGCAACCTCTGCCTCCCGGGTTCAAGCGATTCTCCTGCCTCAGCCTCCTGAGTGGCTGGGACTACAGGCGCATGCCACCATGCCTGGCTAATTTTTTGTATTTTTAGTAGAGACGGGGTTTCACCGTTTTAGCCAGAATGGTCTCGATCTCCTGACCTCGTGATCTGCCCACCTCAGCCTCCCAAAGTGCTGGGATTACAAGAGTGAGACACCGCACCTGGTGAATAAGTTCTTAAGAAAACTTTCATTTCTTTCCAAGGGGCTACTTAAAAATACGGCAGCCAATCGTGTTTCTGGGCAATGGTTTAGATATTGCTCTAAATATTGGCAGGCTTTAGAATTAATGACTTCTTGGGAGATCGCAGAAATATCTACCCTAAAGAAGCAAAGGATGTTAGATGTTGCACAAGCAGTGCCACTTTTCTAAAAGCGTTTGGAAGAGTGCCACGTGTGAGATCCACTGGAGAAATTCAATTAAGTGCTGCATATAAACTAGTTTCTGGTGACTCAGTTATGTCTATGGGTTTCTAGGCTGCTCTTTGAAGAAAGCAGCATGAGAGAACTCAGGAAACAGGGATAAAATAAATCCTTTCCTTTTTATCATAACTCGGTACATGAACCAGACAACGCCCACATGTTAGGACAGCTTTTGTGGAGTCTGTCAGTAGTTTTCCTGACATTTTCACTGCTCCAGAGAAAACAGAAAGTTAGGTTATTTCATTTAAAGATTAAATAGGATAAAACATTTAGAAAACCCGGAGACAAAATCTCACAGGTTCAATATGAGTAAAAGGTAAATTTCTAGAAACTACACTTGCTAGGAGCTTCAGTAGATTCTAAGCTTCCCCATGGCCACTCCTCTTTCAGTCATTCTCTACTCTGCTGAGAAAGCAATTGTGTTTTTAGCTGAATTCCAACTGCCCTAAACATTAGCTCGCAACCCAACTGGAAAGACGAAATAGTTCTGTGTTGCTTATATTTTTGGCAAAATGAGACTTTGTCTTCATAGATAAATCCAGCTACCTACAGTTGTTAGTCACGTAAGTGATATACTTGCTAATGATGCTACATGTAAGTCAATTGCTTGGGGAAATTACAGGTGATCTAAGTGCCACAGGTGACCTGTTTGAGTGGGCAGGGAGGTGAGGTTAGAACACCTGAAAATGGCTGAATCAAGTAGAAATGGACATTCTTGGTGAACATCTCAGTGTTAGGCTGGACTTGCATATTTAAGCAGCTCTAGTGGGTCTTTAAGTACAAGGTGGAATCCCTTAAAGCCGTTCACAACCAGCCAACATATCTGCCATCATATAAGTGACCTGCTGTCCTGTTCTCTGGATTTCTGGCTGCATGATCTGGTTGCTCACAATTCCCAAGGGAGGCTGCACTTGCTTCTCAGCCCTCTCCTGTCACCTGCCTTAGAGGAAGTTGCTTTCAAGGAAGAGACTGGGTGGGAAAGACTGATGAGGAAACGGGAATTTGGGAAATTCTGGTTTGAAGAGAATAGCCATTCATATCATTTTAAAAACAAAACTTCCAGTTTCCTATTCTGTGAAAAACCAAAGGCAAACAATTATCTAGGAACTGATCTTGTGAGCATAATTTAATCACCTATGTCATGTAGCTAGATTATTTTCTTAAGGACAGTGTTATACCAATAAAAATAGAAGCTTTCAAGCCAGACACTGTGGCACGTGCCTATAGTCTCAGCTACTCAGGAGACTGAGGTGGGAGGATCTCTTGAGCCCAGAAATTCAAGCTTGGACAGCATAGTAAGATCTTGTCTCAAAAAAAAAAAAAAAAAAAAAAAAAGAAACCTTCAGAGGAAGCATGTTCACACATACATATGCAATGACAATTTACGAATGAAAAAGTTCTCCTGGAGTCCAACATTTCTAAACAATTTCTTCTTTTTATATTCTTTCACATTCATCCAATGTAAGGCAGACATTTTTTAAGAGTGAGTTAATTATCAAGGATAATTCTATGTGCCCTACTCTGAAAACTTCAGATTTCCTTTTCCCCACTTTTGCCAAAAAGTCTAGTATTTATTATCCTGTTTCTCATGTTCCCTAATTACTTGACTTTCCTTTTAATGAGAAGTATCCTTCCCGCCAACTGTCTAATAAAATCCTTGGTTGTATTGTTTAATTTTAAAGCACCCTCTTCATGAACCATTTATCTATTTTCCCTCCTATTCCAAATGACAGACATTAAATTACATCTCTGGGTACATGTGATTAATCTTCAATTCCAAAGTGAAGAAAAGAAGAAAAGGTTAGAAACATCTAAAGCCTCTTTTCTTTTTTATTACGAGAAAGCAGACTTTGGGTTGAAAACTTGATTTATTTCCTTTAAACCTATTTGAAGATCACCTTTACAACAAGGGGTCAAATGTGGCTTGAAATGAATTCCCCATGCAGTACTTATGTAAGTCCCTGGGTTATAGCATTTCAAGGCTAATAAATATTGTAGTCATACAAAGGCAGCCATCTAATATGACAGCATATAGGCTTTTGGAGGGATTGTGGTCTTTCAATGAAAAGGATCTGGTTAGAAGGGAGACATTATAGTTGACTTGTGGCCAAGATGCCTGAAATCAGATGATACTCTATTTGCATTTGGCCCTCAGCCATCAAACAAATCAGTCATTACTGCAATTCACAAGGCAGTTATCGTTGGCTAAGTAATTCACAAAATTATTTCAGTAGATAACTTGCTGTTGGTGGCTAAACTTATCATCTTCAAATATTTACCCCATTAATTGCAATGGTATGTAAATTGCAAGGTAAACTTGTATTTCTATGACAAATTTGGCCCTTTCATTTCCAAAACAAAGAGTAAAGTGTCAAGCCCTGTTCAAAGACACGCAATCTCACGTGGTAGAATTTTTTTCCTTTCCAAAAATATTAGCAGAGATGTATTTAGATAATTTTTAAAATATATGCTTTTGCGTTTAAAAAAGACAGATAATCTTGTTCTCTTCATTCTCCCTCGAATATTCTGTACCTGATAAAAATTACAGAAACCTAAAACGTCGTTTAGCTAAGAGAGAAGCTGTTGAACACTATGGTCTCTTAGCAACAGCAGGATTCTCCTGAGGTCTGCTGGGCCTCACTGAGAAAATCATGTTCACACACAGAAAATATCAACCCCTCATGCATAATTTCCCTCTTTTTCTTTAAAAATAATCTATCAGAAAGGGTTTGTAATGGATATATTATTTTTGTAAATATGTTATATGCCATTATAAAAATTCAAAATGTGCAAAAATATTAAAAGAAGGAAGCAAGAAATCACCCTAAATTAGGAGTTAGGGGCTCTGCCATGCTGTGTCTTTCCTGGACAACCACTTTTTAAAGTGTAGGACCCAGACTTGTTCCTCTTTCTTTGTTTGGAGTCAGCTAATGATTTTTTCATTGTTTTTTCATTTTTGTGTTAATTCCTTAAATGACCATTTGTTAGCTTTGTTAGAAATGCAGAAGACATTCTGTAATTCCGATTCATTCCATCATCGTTTTTTTCCCCCCTTAAGATTTGGTGATATGTCTTATTTTTAAAGAAGGAACTTAGCTTTTGGGTATCTGTCACCGCCCAAATCTCATTTATGACATTTATTTTGACAAACCTCTCCTGTTACCTTGATTACTGCTTTCTCTCAAATATTTTCCTTCCAATTTACTTATGAAGGGAAATGAAGAGAAAATGCACTAACAGACTATCATAGCCATGTAATTAACAGTGATATATTTACTTGAAATGTATTGTAAAAGAATATTTAGTGATGTGGAATGCTTATGAGTGAAAAAATGTAGATTATAAAACAGAGTATAGTGTGCACATTGTATGCAAAGAAACATTTTTAAAGGATATCTGAACAGATTTTAACAGTGTTTGTTTCCCTTAGATCAAGGTATTGCTTTTACTTTTTTTGCATTTCCAATTTTCTATAATATATGTGTTGTTTTTTAAATGTAAAAATGTTCTTGCATTTT
Organism: Nomascus leucogenys; assembly: GCF_006542625.1. Taxonomy (NCBI): domain Eukaryota; kingdom Metazoa; phylum Chordata; class Mammalia; order Primates; family Hylobatidae; genus Nomascus; species Nomascus leucogenys. Next base: position 3,441,032 of record NC_044389.1, on the reverse strand, counting down.
AAAACATTTAAATATTTTAGAATTAATTTAAATAATATATAAGAGGATCAAGTAAAAACTCTCTCTCCCCCACTTCCTCTCACTCTTAGTTCAATACGCTATAGGTAACAATTTCTTGGCTGGTCTGTCATAAAAGGTCAGAGCATATATAAGCATTATAAAAATATGCATACCAGTAGGTATATGTGTGTATGTGTTTTCTGGTATAAAAATGGGATACAAAACATAATATTGATACTTTGATTTTATTTTCCCACTTAACAATCCATATTTGACAATTTACAATATTGGCCTGTTTAGGTTGGCCTAATTCTTATTAATGACAGCATAGTATTCCATTAAATGGATATATAGTAATTTACTTAGCCAGATCTCTACTGATGGTTTTTACTTTTTTCCTCTAGATTTTTGTGATTACAAATAAACTGCAATAAACCTTATAAAATACTTTGGTATATTTGTGCACAAAATTTCTAGAGACAGAGTTGCTGGATCAATGATGGCAGACTGATGTGTCTTTAAAATTTCGACAGATTGATGTTGTTTGGCACTATTCTGTCTCATCAACTTGGTATGAGACTGAGTTTCTCCATGCTTTGACAACACTTTCCTTACCTGTTTGAGAAAAAAGTGGGATTTCCCTGTTGTATTAGTTTACTTTTCTTTACTACTTAGTAAATTGAAAACTTTTTTCTATATATTTAATAAGCCATTTGGACCTTCTCTCTTGTAAATTGCCTGTTAATATCCCTCTGCTTTTTTTTCTGGGTTTTTTTCACCTTTATTGATTAGCAAATATTTTATGAAATGTAGTCTTTTGTAGGACACGTTTTGTACAAACAGCACTTTCCCTTTGTCTCCTAATTTTAATTTTTATAGTGTTTTGTCATATAGAATTAATTGTTTTATATTCTGATTGGCAAATCTTTTCTTTTGTATGCTCTGGGTATTAATTATTGTAAGGAGACTATCCAATATGATATTTAAACAAAAGGTCACAAAGTATTTTCAATGAATGTTCTCATTAGGTAGATGGCATTATGGGTCCTGAAAATGACCAATAAGGCAGATGACTTAGGTAGACTGTATAGTGAACTCCAGTCTCAAGGAATGGAATAAAATGTTGAATTTTATAATTTTTTAAAAAGAACAGTTGACAGAGAGCCAAGCTGGATTATCCATAATTTTTAAAACACTTCCAACCTTTCAAGTCACTATTTCCTTGTAAGTTATAACAAGTCATAGATGTTTTATCCCAATTATAACACTACTTTTGTAAAACAAAATGACTATATGGTAAGTCTAGGTTTATAAATATAGGATGTTTCTTTTTCCGTTTGGATAAAAATGAATTACAGGACTGCTAATGGGTATGGAGTTTATTTCTGGGGTGATGAAAATGTTCTAAAATTGATTGTGGTGACGACTGCACAATTCTGCGAATGTACTAAAAACCATCGAATCGCACACTTTAAGTGGGTGAATTGTATGGTATGTGAATCACATCTCAATAGAGCTGCTATAAAAAATAAATTGTGGTGTGTTTTGAGTAGAGCGATGTGCAAAGTAAAGTGCTGTGCTTTGTCACCACACTGTCATAGCATCGTCTGCACCAGCTAGGAAACGGCTTCATTAGGGAACTCTAGAAACATTCGGTTTTCAGTGGATTCATCTTCTGAGGCCCCCTTCCCTCTTTGTTTATTCTCAGCTATCCTCTTTCCCTTCTCAAATTCTTTCACTCTCTTCTTTAGGGTAGAGATCAGGGCAGATGGAGGGGGGTTTTTCCAACCTTCCCTTCTATGTTTTTGTCATTCTTCTGATTCCTGGGATTATATAATTTTACCGCAATGCAGATGCCATATAACATAACATGCTACAGTGTGGATTTTAGCATATGGTAAATAGTCTTGAATGATTCAAGGCATTTATCTTGGTGGGTACCAGCTGAGTCATATCATAGGGCACTTTTATGCTCTTGTGTGTCCTCACCTTGCTGAGGGGAATGTGACACACCGTGTTATACAATCACTATTTCTTAGAGAATCTGTTTCACCCTCTCTCCTTGAACACCTGCAATGATTGTTCCTTGGTAGACTTTGCTTCATACATTTTAATTATTTAAGAGCTTTCACTAAAATACAACACAAAGAATAAAAATATAGGCATTATTGCATTATTCCCAATAGCTTTTGATGACTGTTACCTTAATCACTAAATTATTAACCCCCAGTGTATGAGTCAAAGTCAAGGTAAGTCGCTTTTCTCTTTCCACAAATCTGAAATGAGTCACTGATGAGCAAAAGTCTGTAATTTAATTTAGTGGAATCATCTTTAACACACATAACTCAGGAAACACTGTCAATGTTTTCTATCCAATCTACTAATACATTTGTGAGGTGTTTCTCTACTTTAGACTTAGGAAAATGTGAATTAGATGTTAGTTTCCAGTAGACAGTGATCAGATAATTAAACAAAATATATCAAGTATTTTAGAGGATCTCAGAAATGGTCCAGCATATAGTTTAATCCCTCAAGAAGTTCACAGTCTGCAAAGGATTTTAGTCCACCCTTGCACTCTCCCATGATAAAGGGACAGTCACCTAACATGGGCAGTTTCCCCTTCAACCAGGTCTCACTTCCCTGTTCCCTATATGCGACATTATCTGGTAGCCCCTCCTGTTAAACACCTCTGGATCTTTACCTGTTCATTCATATATTTCAGCATAAGGTAAATAGCCTTGGATGATTCCGGAAAACTTTTCTTGGCTGGAAGCATAAATGGAAAGCCCTTGGTATCCCAGAGGAAGAAAGAGGCATCGCTGAAATATACCAAAAGTTGAGCTCTGCTCTCCACATGACAGCACACAAACGCAAATCGATTTGTTTTCAGCAATGTTCGTTATACTTTGGCACCTTGCTTTCAGATAGACAGTGGTGCCTGGACACATAGACGGAACCCTGTAGTAATTGTTCAATGAACGGTGAATGAAGAAATGAGACAAAACCAAAGACATCTACCCTATCTGAGTAGTTTCCTTTAAGGTTCTGAACTACTGGGGTCGGGGCAAGGAGTCCAGTAGAGGTGAAGGGGCAAGCAGCTTTTCCAGAAGGATTTGAAATATTCCTGCTGTTGGCTCACAACCCCCATTCTAAGTTTATTCATTAACTTATCCCCTTGACAAGTATTTCTTGAACATCCATTGTGTGACATACAAAAAAGAATAAAGCCCCGTCTCTATCCTTAAAGAAGAAAGGCAAGCCATATTAACAACTTTGACAAAGTCATCAATAGCTACCATTTATTGAGCACTTCCTGTGTGCCAGTCACTTTACTACTGGTTGAGCATCCCTGACCTGAAAATCCAAAATCTGAAATGCTTCAAAATCCGAAACTTTTTGAGTGCTGACATGATGCCACAAGTGAAAGATTCTGCACCTGACCTCCTGTGACAGGTCACAGTCAAAGTGCAGGTACGTTGCACAGGTTATTCAGCATCTCCAAGAGAGTCACTGCACGGTGTCCTACCTTGTAATCAAAACAGGGCATGGTAAGTGGAGACTAAAACCTGCATTGTCTGTTGTTGCTGCTGTTTAACAGCTGATCCAGGTATTCTGTGATGCTGCTGTGCTGCTTAGTTAATCTGCACACATTATTTTTTTCCTGTATTAATGGTGTGTCATATTTTTACTGTTAAGTACTTATGTGTGAATAAGTGTAGGAAAATGATTGCTTATTGGTAGCCTATAAATTCAGTCAGTAATGATGGTCATGCCAAATCACCACAGATCATCCACTGGGGTGGCTGAGATAGTGACACCTTTGCTTTCTGATGGTACAACATACATGAACTTTGTTTCATGCATAAAATTACTATAAAAATTATATAAAATCGCCTTCAAGCTTATATGTATAAAGTGTACATGAAACATAAATGAATTTAATATTTAGACTTGGGTCCCATCGCTAAGATATCTCATGTATATGCAAATATTCCAAAATCAAACAAACAAACAAACAAAAACAACCAAACCCTGGTATCTGAAATACTTCTGGCCCCAAGCATTTTGGACAGGGATACTCAATGTGTACTTCCTTAACATGCATGACCTTACTATTCAATGCTAAGAGCTAAGCGCAAATGCAGCCCCATTTTAAAGATGAACTTAAGGCTTAGCACAGCAAGGAATTTATCCAGGGGCACACAGCTACATGGCATCTGAGCCAGAACTTGAACTTGGTGCATTCTGATGCCAGAGCCCAAGCATGTATTCCCGGGGTGTAATTGGCACCCTACCTAGGAAGGGCTCTCGCAGTGGAGAGGAGGGAGATTACTCCAGCCTGGGAACAGGTGGGAGGAAAGCTAATATGCACTGGGCACCTCCCTCTGCTACACAATCTTATCTTTGAGCAGGGCCTAGAGGCAGGGGTGTAAGAGTGTCCTCAAGGAAAAGGAAGCAGCATGTGGAAAGACACAAGGCACAGAGGTGCCCAGGGAACACAACGCCAGAAGGTGCTCAGCGGAGGGGTGGGAGTGAAGAGCCCAGTGTGCCATGCTACATAGACACTTCAGCTCTTCCTTGTTGAGATTCTTCTTCCCTCCTGAGCCTGCCATTAATGTGTAGGCACGAGGAGCAGAGAGGACCAAGAGAAGATGAAGAAGAGCTCAGATTCTGGCAGCATTTCACCTCCAAACACTCACCGACCGTGACCTCTATTTTCAAATATTTGGCTGCTGTAATGATGATTAACAAAAGACTGACTCCAAACTGGGGCATGATTACAAAGATAATCATATTCAAGTAGACTTTGATGCACACTTCCCTTTTTCATTTTGAGACAGGGTCTAGCTCTGTTGCTCAGGCTGGAATGCAGTCGTGTGATCATGGCTCACTGCAACCTCAAACTCCTTGACTCAAGCGAACCTCTAGCCTCCCAAGTAGCTGTGACTACAGGTGTGCAGCACCACACCCAGCTAAGTTTTAAAATATTTTTGTAGAGGTGGAATGTTGCCATGTTGTCCAGGCTAGTCTCGAACAATCTCAAGCGATCCTCCCACACTGGCATCTTAAAGTGCTGAGAGAGGCCAAAATGCTGGGATTATAGGGCACGAGCCACCACACCTGGTCACTGAATATGTATTTTTCTAACAGGAAAGGTTGAAAAAAAAAAAAACTTTAGATGAAAACTCACTGGATAGATTTTAGAGTATCTTTTGGTCATTCAGAATTATTCTTATTACACCTTTAGAAATATGAACAATTGAAGACCAGTTATGGCTGGATGCTTCGTGGTTCTTGGGGGCAGCATTTAGTTTTAGACTGGTCCCATTTAAATTACATGTAGGTATATTTTTCTTCATTGTATCTATTTTAAAGTGCAATATGACATGATGCACACGCTAATCTTATTCCCACTTCTTGGACTGAGTAAATTGTCTTCTGTAAGTGATATCAGAAGTGGCTAATTATGTCTGTGCATTTATGGCATGTGGGTAGCTATCTCTATAAATTATTTTATGACAAGATTTTAGAGAGGAACACAAATAAAGCACCTGCTTTATAAGAAAATGTAACCATTTTACAGTCATCTTCTTTATAACTCAGTGTTCATATACAATAGCAAAAAAAAAAACAAAACAGGAATTGCCTATACTGTATACACTTGAGAGTAAAGTCTCTTTTAGTATAATGAATATATTTTTCAGTGAAAGTAAAATGAATAAATTTTAATAGAAAAAGCTATTACATCTACCACCAACAATATCAAATTTTTAAAAACTTCTACAAACACCAGATTGGTTTTTTTCCTGATTTTTTTTTTTTTGTAGTTCACATAAACCTAAAACTCTCTCTAACAAAAATTGCTATTTTTCTCCTCCAAACATTCTTAGAATAATACAAGTAAGGTGCTTTATTTTGACATCATTATTCAGGAAAACTTCAGGGATGAGATGTTAAATGTATATATGCCCCAAAAGGAAAGTAATATTTTGAATATTTATTTTCAAACAAGGAAGAAAATTGGTAAGATTTGCTGTTAGAATACACAATTTTCAGAGAGACTTTGCTTAGACTGTATATAGAACAACAAAGAAAAGTAAAAGTAAGTGAGGTCTCTAAAATATGCTGTTAGGCCAGGCGTAGTGGCTCACACTTGTAATCCCAGCACTTTGGGAGGCCAAGGAAGGCGGATCACCTGAGGTCAGGAGTTCAAGACCAGCCTGACCAACATGGTGAAACCCTGTCTCTACTAAAAATACAAAAATTAGCCAGGTACGGTGCATGCGCCTGTAATCCCAGCTACTTGGGAGGCTGAGGCAGGAGAATCGCTTGAACTCGGAAGCTGGAGGTTGCAGTCAGCAAAGATCGCGCCATTGCACTCCAGCTGGGACAACAAAAGCAAAATTCCATCTCAAAAAAAAGGTAAAATATGCTGTTAGAACTCGATATATAGAAAAAAGAAAAGACTTTTTTTTCTTCAAAAGAAAACAGCAAAGTTCGTCATATTGAGGCATGCAGTAAAGCTCCACAGAGAAATTATTCCCTTGTGTCTCTTCTGCACTCGGCCCTGGCAGGACAAGATGAAGAGGATGCAGTCCCTACCTCACGTAAACCTTCAGAGGGGAGGGAGAGACAAATCCACCCTCAGATCATTCCAACATAAGGTGCTAAGTATGCTGGGGTAGAAGACAGAGGTGTGTGCAGGGGGCTCTAGATGCTCAGCAAAGGCACACTTAACCCATCTTGAAAGGTGTGAGTGTGGAGGCTCATAGCACAGGGAACACTTGCAGTGCACCTTACAGAATGTGTAGAGATAAACTAGGTGAAGAGAAGAGCAGGTGCCCCAGGCTACAGGACAGCATGGTCCGGGGCAGGAGAGGTCTAAGGCAGAACAGAGAGTGTGGGAAGGAGAACTGCCAGCCATTCTTCATTATCGGGACATTGAATTAGAACAGAAGATGAATCAAGAGGATTCTGGAGTGGCAGATAAAGACCAGATGATATAGGGTGTTTGGGACCATTTAAAGACGACGGGAGAAGGGTGGTAAGGAGGCTCCTCACTCAACAAAATATTTTAAAAGAATGAGTAAGACTTGATCTAAAAGGATTTGCCTTTTAGAGAGAACTCTGGGAGGCAATATGGAGGATGGAGCTGAGGAGTGCAAGGCTGTAGGCAAGGAAAGCAGACAGGGGCCTGTGCTGTGCTAGGGAAGTGAGGAGTGCCTGGGCCTAGCCATGACAGCAAGAATGGAAGGCAGGAACCAGGTGTGAGGTAACACTGGCTGGATCAGAGAGATCTGACTTTTTAGGAGCTCCATATATATATTTAGAAGCTTCACCAAGGGGTCAAGAAACCAATACGTAGAAGGAATTCTTGGACAACGTTGCTTGGGCTATGGCAAGCGGAGTCATGATAAGCCATATTCTTGGAGAACTTTTCCCATTAAAGGCTGTTTATCAAACCATAGGAAGAAAAATGAGAAACAGACATATTTCTAAAGCAGCACATCATTTGACTTTTATCATTAGTTGGGGGATTTTGTTGGTAGTGATGGTTGGGTAGAGGTCAAGTCTACCTTCTCATGTAAGCAAAGCATAAACATTTTAAATCATCCACTTATAAAAAACAAAAGCAACTGAAAACAACAGCAAACTTGATTCAGGTAATACAATGGAAGCAAACACACCTGATAAAGGAGAGTGTCGGATCTAGAACTAGAAATACCATTTGACCCAGCCATCCCATTACTGGGTATATACCCAAAGGATTATAAATCATGCTGCTATAAAGACACATGCACACGTATGTTTATTGCGGCACTATTCACAATAGCAAAGAGTTGGAACCAACCCAAATGTCCAACAACGATAGACTGGATTAAGAAAATGTGGCACATATACACCATGGAATACTATGCAGCCATAAAAAATGAAGAGTTCATGTCCTTTGTAGGGACATGGATGAAACTGGAAACCATCATTCTCAGCAAACTATCGCAAGGACAAAAAACCAAACACCGCATGTTCTCACTCATAGGTGGGAATTGAACAATGAGAACACATGGACACAGGAAAGGGAACATCACACTCCGGGGACTGTTGTGGGGTGGGGGAGGGGGGAGGGACAGCATTAGGAGATATACCTAATGCTAAATGACAAGTTAATGGGTGCAGCACACCAACATGGCACATGGATACATATGTAACAAACCTGCACATTGTGCACATGTACCCTAAAACTTAAGGTATAATAATAATAAAATAAAATTTAAAAAAAAGGAGAGTGTCACTGATAAAACTGTACTTGATAGTCGTACTTAGAGGGTTGCTGTATCTTAAACATTTTAATTTTTCATCTTAAACTCTGTGTTTATAATAATTAAATTTCACTTGGAATTGAGAGACCATCTCTATCAGCAACAGGATAAATTGTTAATATTGTATGTAGGTCTTCAAACATATACGAAAACATTAAACTATCTGGGTTTAAAATACATGATCTAAAATAGCAGAGGGCATATGTGGCTGATTAGGTTAATCCCTTTCTTTTGAGTTTGGTTTTCTTTGATTCCCTTCCATTACTGCTTCCGAGAGTCTACTTTAAACACACGCTTAAAGCCTAAGAAAGCCTAAATAAGTCCCAATTACAGGTACAAGATTATTTCCTGGAACTAAAAAATGTCAATGAATGTCTTATCCTAGAAGAGTAAGCAGCAAGACTTCTCTCCAATTGCCAGCTAAACACTTAGGTGTGCTAGCCCAGTCTTCCCGGAAAAGCTACAGGAAAGAAATCAAACATACTTCTTATTACCCCGAGTTCTTGGAAAGATATTTAATGAAGTCTTGCAAGTAAGCATTTAAATGGAAATGTCTGAAAAACTTGCTCTTACTAATGAATGAGAGGAAACATCAGCAGTAAACATTTCTTATACTATAAAGATTTCATTTGTAAATAATGAGAATCAAAATTGGCTACGATCTCACCATTTAGGCATATTTGCAACAACATTGAAGGAAAAAAATTCAGTACCACCTGGTTGATTTAAAGGAAATTGTGAATTATCACTTTAAAATTCACCCAGGCATGAGTGAGTAAAAAGCATATGGCAGCTCTTGGTTGGTGTGACCATGGCTGCCATTTTGTTTATGTGTCACAGTCTGATTACAACTTTAAGTTCATGTGCTTTTGAACATGGTGGGTTTTTTCTTTTTTTTTTTTTTTTTTGAGACAGGGTCTTGCTCTGTCACCCAGGCTGGAGTGCAGTGGCACGATCTTGGTTCACAGCAACCTTGGCCTCCTGGGCTCAAGCGATCCTCTTACCTCAGCCTCCCAAGTAACTGGAACTATAGGCAGGTGCCACCATGCCCAGCTAACTTGGTATTTCTTGTAGAGACAGAGTCTCACTATGTTGCCCAGGCTGGTCTCAAACTCCCGGGCTCAAGTGATCTGCCCTCTTCGGCCTCCCAAAGTGCTGGAATTACAGGCGTGAGCCACCACCCTTAGCATGAACATGGTGTTTTGATTCCTTAAGTGATGAGCAGAAAATGACGCTCTGCTTACAGGGGGACAGCGTGCAATGACTGACACTGAGGTATACCTTTGGGTTCCAGTTTATGCCCTATCTTTTCCCAAACAAGAACAATGATTTCAATTCCACATTATCAAAATGAAGATAAAAATGTGAGATGCTAGCGTCATTGATCCCAATCATCTCCTTATTCTTAATGTTCCCAAGCCCCAGGATAATAATATGAGAGAGAGAGCAGCTTGCATGTTTTTCATTTTAAGTATGTGTCAATGAGAAATACAAGTGTGTGTGTGTGTGTGTGTGAGAGAGAGAGAGAGAGAGAAGACAAGTGTACATAAAGTGTACATTGTACTATACAAGGGAGGTTATCAGCCATGACACTGATTACAAGAACTAGAGAACTAACGAGCAAGCAAGAAAAAAAGCCTTATAAAAATGTGATTTGGCCGTGTGGAAAGAATACTAATCATGGTAATTTCTCAGGACTGCTTACCATATCGATATGTCTAATTACAATGCAGCACAGTGATGAATATGTAAATCATTAAAAAAGTGTTAGATTAACTTGTGCACATTTTTACTACAACACTGTACTGTGTTAAATCTATCTTCATAATTTATCACTCATAAACTATGGTCATTGGCCCATAACTTACAACTTTGGAAGCTTATAAGAAATGACAAGGTGAGGAAGGAATTAAATGCATATTTAGAGTAATAATAATTTTGAAAAAATGGCACATATAAATGAAGACAAAAAGAACGCTATTGGTAAAAGATATGCTTGCTATTCTATAATACATGCTGTTTCTAAATTAAATTTACTTTAGATGTATTCATGGGTTAAAAAATGGACACATATTTAATAATATAAATTAAAGAAACCAAATCTATGTACAGCTTTCTCTAAAATCATACCTACCTTATTAAATATATTTACTAAGTATTTTCTTCATTAATTAGCACGCAAACTGTGGAAGAATATGTCACAGGAATTAAAGTTAAGTAAAGTTAAAATAAATAAGAAAGAAGGAATTATTGAATATAGGTAATAGAAATACCTTGATAATTTGGGTAATACAACATATGGCCAAAAAACAAATGTAATCAGGGAGAGAGGATAAAGCTGATTTCTTTAGCTTTAAGAGGTTTAGTTTCAACTAAATAAACTTTTTTTTTTTTTTTTTTTTTTTGAGACAGAGTCTCGCTCTGTTGCCCAGGCTGGAGTGCAGTGGTGCGATCTTGGCTCACTGCAACCTCTGCCTCCCAGGTTCAAGCAATTCTTGTGCCTCAGCCTCCCAAGTAGCTGGGATTACAGGCGTGCACCACCACACCCAGCTAATTTTTTGTATTTTTAGTAGAGATAGGGTTTCACTATGTTGGCCAGGCTGATCTTGAACTCCTGGCCTCAAGTCATTCGCCAGCCTTAGCCTCCAAAAGTGTTGGGATTTGTACAGGCATGAGCCACCATGCTGGGCCTAAATAAACATTTTATAAAAACTACTCACCAAGTGCTCTTTCTGAGCACTGCGCAAGCTTACACTGCTTTACAGCAGTGTTTCTCAACCTTTGCACTATTGGGCTAGATAATTCTTTGTTTCAGGGAGCTGTGCATTGAAGGATGTTTCCCCGGCTTCCCTGGCCTCTATCCACCAGATGCCAGTAGCATCACCTCCCACCCTCGGCTGTGATAACCAAAAGTGTCTCCACACACTGCCAAATGTACCTTGGGGGAAAAAATCCCCTCTGTTGAGAAGGGCCGCTTTATAGAATGTGGAAATAAAAATCCCGTGCATGGAGTCATAACTGAAGGGCACTTGCAGAGGTCACTATTCTTAATAAGAACAGGGAAGTTTCTCTATGATGAGAACTATTATGCCACAGGGAGAAATTAAACTCAGCAAAAGGAAAGACTCAACAAAGTATTTTTTTTTTCTTAAGGTAGGTGTTGAGACAGTGAGAAAGAAACAAGAAATAAGGAAATGTTCTCTCTCGCTTATAAAATTAAGAACAAAGGAAATCAATTAATTCAGTAAACAGAGCAGATTATAAAAATATGCTTCAATTCTATATTATGATTCAAATAGGGAGACAAAAACTGAAAGATAAAACAGAGGAGACATAAGTAGAAAATGACAGACTTGGCCGGGCATGGTGGCTTACGCCTGTAATCCCAGCACTTTGGGAGGCCAATGCAGGTGGATCACTTGAGGTCAGGAGTTCAAGACCAGCCTGGCCAACATGGTGAAATCCTATCTCTACTAAAAGTACAAAAAAAATTAGCTGGGTGTGGTGGCAGGTGCCTGTAGTCCCAGTTACTTGGGAGGCTGAGACAGAAGAATTGCTTGAACCCAGGAGGTGGAGGTTGCAGCGAGCCAGGATTGTGCCACTGCACTCTCCAGCCTGGGTAACAGAGAGAGACTCTGTCTCAAAAAAAAAAAAAAAAAAAAATGACAGACTATGAGGATGTGGAGGTGGGGTGGCCTTGTGGGGAGGAAATAGGGTAGAAGTTTAGAAGACAGGGCCAGAGGATTGGTAGTTAAAAGTGGGGATTCTCCTGGCACTCCCTTTGTGTGTTCTCTTACAGGCCTCCTCTCTTAGACCCTGGCCCAGCCCCCTCCACCAGGCTGTCCTCCATCCTTCTCCTCAGGCCCCACCAGCTGCTGCTGGCTACAGCATTCTCTTCAGGGAAGTCCTGAGGATGCTGCCAGAAGATACTGAACACCAAGGAGGAGACTCACTCACTGCCAACCAGGACTGCCACAGAAGGCTTGGGAATTGGGGAATGGCATGATCAAAGCCTTGCTTTATTATACAGAGCAAATTTTTTTTTTTTTGAGGGAGCATTTGTACGGAGAATAGTGAGGAAGGGAACTAAGTGATGAGAGCCTGTCAGAGTGATGGCAGAAGAAATTGAACATAATAGAAAGGTTTATGTTTGGCACCACACTTTGAAGGGTAATGAATGTTATTTGTTCTTTATCACAGTCAACAACAAATCTAGATTTGCTTTATGCACAGGAAGTATTTAATATTAGTTAGGTTTCATTTGATTCAATGCATTTGAAGTTAACCAATGAGCCCTATTGAACTCATAAGGAAACTAAAGCCGAGTAAGGTTAACTGACTTGCCCACAGTTGAAGGGCTGGAAAGTTTTGGAGCCAAGGGTGAAACCCAGGTCTCCGTAATTCAAAATCCAAGGCTTCAATCATGACACCAGTTGCAACAAATCTGTGGCATGTGTGGTGATTCTATTTCTTTGCCACCTCAGACATTGCTAATCGATTTCCTACGCAAGCTTGGATATGGCCTCAGAATCCTTCCAAACACAGGGCTCCAGAGACCCACCTCAAATCAACTTTTCTGTATCCTGGCAGCATAGCATGCTCTCTCTCCAAGATAAAGGAAGGAAAATGGTAGAGGTGATTTGCGGGCAGAAGCATTATCACTTGGCAGCTGTGGGCGTAGATTGTGAGAAAGAGAAAAGGGTAGGCATCAGGAATGATGAAGGATGTAAGCCTGGGGGATGAGGGGGATGGTGACACTAATTAACAGAATAATGGAACTGGAACAGGAGCAGAGCTGTAACATGGTGAATGTGGTCTTGAGGTGTTGTCCAATTCTTAAGGGAGGGGGTGCTGTGACAATGACAGGTGAAGGCGGCTGCTTATGGAAAGACACAGGCAGGGCCTCCTAACACTTCTAGCAATTTCAGCCCCCGAAACAGTGACAACTGTGGATCCTAAAGGCATATGTCCAAAAGATACTGGCCAAACATTTCAGAAAAGATGAAATAAGGAGGTCTCAAAGTCCTGCTTTTCAAGACACTACTAGGAATCTTTTTGCAAAGCAAGAAAATTCTTTTATAATTCAAACTATTAAATAAAAATTAAAATAATTAAATATAAATAATTAAAATTAAAATTTTCATACACCAGGTTTCATTTAAGTGGGAAGAACGGGGCAGGGAAAGAAAATGGCTCTTCAGCAGCCTTCTCAGTGAGAATCATAAACAATTTCTGTAAAACTTCACACCCTAAATGAAGTACCAAACCTGAAGTGCTTAATCAAAACAAGATGTTTTGATTGAAAGAAAGCTTTGATGAGTTGCTTCTATCAATTGCCCTTCAGCATAAGATTAGAAATGCAAGGGCTTCTATCATCCCCATGATGTTCTTTAAACTTCATTATGTCAGGCACACATGGCAAATCAAACAGAATGCTATGGAAAGTGTCTGGCCATAAGAGGAGGCAGAGGCACTGCTTACAGAAACCTTGCTGGACAACTAATTGAACGGTTTTCTAACTTCAAAACAGACGTGTTTTCTATTATTTAGCATTTAATATGCTTCCTCTCTCTCATTTCTTTTTTACCTTTAGCTTGTTTCTTCCTATTTTATTGCCATCTACTTTATAAATGTCTTGATCAAATTATAAAGTTATAACATTATACAGATTCTATTTGGTACCATATGGCTAATGTCAACCAAAGAGTCTTTAATATTTTCTAAGGAACACGATATCATATTTAATGCCCTCAAAACTAATTTCAAGCTAAAAAATGTTGAAGGCTATACATATACACGCACACACACAAATGTTCTACAACAAGACTATCCACCCCCTCCGAAGTCAAGCTTTGATATATGCCCTAACAAAATAAAAAAAAATTCAAATATGCTTTACGACAAACTACTAAAAACCACAGACCAACATAATTTCTTCAGAAGCATAAAGTCACTTGTGATCCATATGCCAAAAGCATAACAAAATGCAAACAAAGCCCTTAAGTTCATTGATTGACCTAACAATATCAACTTTTCTCTACACTTCAGTGAATTATATACATGAAAGAATATTTTGATCTTAAGAATTCTTCATCTGGTTAGTTTTGTTTCCAGTGAAGCAAACATCAAACAGGGTCTTATATATTTACGGATAGGTACAAATCCATGGAAAAGATTCCAATTACTTTTTTTTTTTTAAAGTTTAAAGCTGTGTGTTATGTGCGGAGGGGATAGTACAAAGAGCTATGGATATTCTAAATCAAACATTAAAACAGCATTTCAAGCATCTCAGAGTATCATACAACATTTTCAGTAGTAAGGAAATTTCACGCAGCAGCAATATTTTTAATAGCAAAACTTTTTTGTTTTTGAGACAGAGTCTCACTTTGTCGCCCAGGCTGGAGTGCAGTGGCTCGATCTTGGCCCACTGCAACCTCCGCCTCCTGGGTTCAAGCGATTCTTGCGCCACCACGCCCGGCTAATTTTTGTATTTTTAGTAGAGACGGGGTTTCACCGTGTTGGCCAGGCTGGTCTCGAACTCCTCACCACGGGTGATCTGCTCGCCCTGACCTCCCAAAGTGCTGAGATTACAGGCATAAGCCACCGTGCCTGGCCTAATAGAAAAATCTTCTAAAGACTCTTTAACTGGGGACTTCATCAAACATTGCACTTGCTGCTCTGATAAGAAAAAAGGGGGATGGGGAAAGTGGTGGGTGCTGGATGGCATATAGCTCCTTGTCTATGTCCACCTCCTTCCCTTTTGACTTTAGGAAAGAAGGGCTGGACAACCATGGAGAGTCCTTGGGAGAGCCAGAAAGATTTATCTGGGTTAGCTGGGACAGTGAAGACCAAGCAAAGTGGGAAGATTTTTGGTTTCCCAAATTAGTCTCAATGCTTTGCTTGGGCACGGACAGCCTGTAGAGTAGGCAGCAATCTGCAAAATTGCAAAGGGGCATTTTGGCTTTGTGCCCTTCTACAGTTATTTCTGAAATCTAGTCACCTTTCCTAAGGTACCCTCTTCCCCATCTCTGCAACTCATTCTGTTATTTCCTCCATGACACTTGTCACAACCTGAAACTATCTGTGCCCTTAATTGTCTGTTTTCTTATTGTTTCCTACCCGAACAGATTGTCATTTCCACAAGGGCAGGCGCCTGGCCAGTGCTGTTCACCTCTCATCACCAGCACCTAGACTACCAATGCCTGGCACAGAGTTGGCCTCAATGAGAGAGTGTCGAAAGATAAATGAACCCTTCCTTGCGCCCAGCCTCCTGTCCTCAACTTATGTTACTGTGGCCTTATGTTGCCCTGTGGTTAGTCAAAGACCCCCATCAGTCTTACCCTCCAGCCCACCCTTGGATAAACACTTGTGTTTTCCACCCCCAGCTCCAGAGGTGGGCCTTGGTTGACCTAAGCCAATCACAGTTTTCTTCTGGCACGGTGTAGAGGTAGACATGTGATATACTTTGAACTTGGTCTATTCAGAGAAATGCTCAGAATTTTGTTCAATGGTTGAGGAAAGAGAAGATCCCACCCTATCCGAGGATCCAAGACGCACACAGCCCTGGGGGCTCTCAGTGGCCACCTCACTTCCACAAGCTCGAAGCCCATGAAGTCAAAGCTCACACACAGAAGATGACAAAGTCAAGAGAGTTTTAAAGACAACAAGCTACAACTCTGAGACTTCAAAATCCTCTGGCTCAAATCAACCCCGAGGGCCACCTCTGAATTTTCCACTTAGATGAGCTAATTTGTTCTCTTCCTTTTAAGACTGCCAGAGCCAGGCCAGGTGTGGTGGCTCACGCCTGTATTCCCGGCACATTGGGAGGCCAAGGTGGGTGGATCACTTGAGATCAGGAGTTCGAGACCACTCTGACCAACATGGTGAAACCCTGCCTCTACTAAAAATCCAAAAAAGTAGCCAGGTGTGGTGGTGTGGGACTGTGGGCTGTGTCTCAAAAAAAAAAAAAAAAAAAAAAAAAAAGACTGCCAGGGCAAGGATTTCCTAACTGATACTCATCCCATCTGAAGTCCCAGTCCCCCATTATATATCTCAGCAAACTTTCATTTAATTAACAGAATAAGCATGATCTTAATGATATTTATCTCTTGTGGACAGTATTTTTACTTAAAAATGGAAATAAACTGATCCGAATTTGTGTTTCATTGTTAGAATGTTTTTGAAATGGATGTGGAATAGCATTGTTCTTTTCCTCCCTCAGCCACCCACATTGCTAGCTTCCAGGACCATTCTATCCTGTTCCAAATTACTGGAATAATCCAGACAGCAAAATAGATAGAAACAGCATTGCAACCACACAGCTTCCAGCTTCCTGCCTCATCTTTATATGGGAGACTCTCAAGAACAGAAAAAAGTTTAAAAAAGTTTCCTACATTTAGGAAGTAGATGTTTTCTAATTTTCACTTTATAGTTGGCCAAGTATTTTCTTTTTTTTTTTTAAATAAAGGAAAACAGAACTATAGCAAAGCCTAACGATGTCTGTTAAATGAATAGAAAATAGAATGAGAACAATTAATAAGAAATAGATTTAAAGAGCTATGAGATTTCAGAGGAGAGAATGGTTACTTCTGGTGTGAAGGGTTAGAAAGACTTCACAGAAATTGCATTTGTGCTAGATTTTGATGGATGGTAAAGGGCAACAGGCAACAGAGATGAAAGGAGGGAATGAAACCTTAAATTATATCCAGGAAACTGGGAGTGGCCCAGTTAGACATGAACACAGGAGATGTGTTGGTTGGGGAAAGAAGTTATGGATAAAGTCTGGAAATGCAGTTTGAGAGCAGACTTGGAGAACTCTGAAACCCTCAAGTCAACTGGCTCAGGGGAAATCACTGAAGAGTTATTAGCAATACAATGACATGGCCAGGGTGAGTTGTAGGACACCTTGGTTTGGCAGTGGCCTGAAGCATGGTCCAGAAGTCACAGAGGCCTAAATTGGGATACAGAGTGTGAAACTTGATTATGCAAATTGAGTCATTCTTATCATACCCAACTAAGCCAGAGTCGAGGGGCCGGAGTCAGGTGGCAAGCACTCAGGACACACAGCATCTGCTCCAAGAATTGACATTTCTGCAAGCCCAGCTGCTAAAATGGCCAGCTTTAACCTTAAAAACAACGTCACCTAGTAGCTGCTGAAACGACCTGCCATGACTACAAGACTGGTTTTTCCTACCAGCATCACTGTCACCCACTAATCAGAACTTGCCAGCTCCTAGAAGCTTCTCTAATGCCAGTGAGCTTTCTTCCAAAACAATATGTAACATTTCTTTTATTCATTTTCCTTTATTTATTTGAGACAGGGTCTCAGTCTATCACCCAGGCTGGAATGCAGTGCTTCAATCATGGCTCACTGCTCACTTGACCTCCCGGGCTCAAGTGATCCTCCCACCTCAGCCTCTCAAGTAGCTGGGACAACAGGTGTGCTCTGCCACATCTGGCTAGTTTAAATTTTTTTGTAGAGACAGGTTCTTGCTATGTTGTCCAGGCTGGTCTCGAACTCCTGGCCTCAAGTGATCCTCTCACCTTAGCCTTCCAAAGCGCTAGGATTACAGGCCTAAGCCACTGTCCCTGGCCCACATTTCTCTTTATAATAAAACTCCCAAGCTTCCCTTTTTCAGACATACCAAAGCCCACCTCAGTCTGTGTGTATACCCCAAATTGCTATTCTGTGATTCCCAAATAAAACATTTAATTTAGAGATTTGTTTCTATGTTTTCTTTTGATTGCAACAGGAGCGTATGGGGAAAGGCAGGATAGGACAGCCTGCAGAGGCCATCCCAGGCCCCAAAGCCACCCTATTTCTCTGCATTACAGTTGGTGTCAGCAGAGCCCAAGCCAGGGATTAGGGGACACTATGGCTCAGAGGTTCAGGCTAAGCATGGGTTAAACAGTCTTGTGAACTATCCTCAGACCCTCACCACCATCTTTAATTTTACATCTATGAAAAAACTTTTTTGTTTTTTTAAAAAAGAGCCTAAAAACCAAAGTATAGAGTATAACAATTTACAAGTAGGAGCTTTCAGAATAAATGTAATTATTATTATATAAATTATCTTTAAGTTTAAAAATAACAGTTCTAAGAATATTTAATTTTTTTTCCTCCTGATTCTGGGGTGGCTTTGCGATTTTAGTCTAGACATATTCACACCCTTAAAAATGAGCTTTAGAGTTTAGGATCTTAAAATAGGACTGTGCTGACATAATACAACTCAAGAAGGAACAATGGTTGGAGTACAATTTGTTTCTCCTTTCTCCTGATGAGGTTTGAATTAGTTGGAGATGGAAAATTCAGAACAGATAAATTATAGAAGGAACTAAACTTTTAGTGTACTAAAATGTATTAGTATAAAACATCTATGACATTTTGAATAAGGCATAGATATTAGGAAACAAGTCTCAGCCAATACTATCCATCATTTCTCAATAGAAGATAAAAGCTTTCTCATCGTCCAAAGAGGGCAGGCCATTCAGTTATTCAAATCAAGTAGGAGAAAACGCTGGGTTAAGGACAAAGAAAAAGACCTGGATTATGCTAATTCTTAACTAGTTGATGATAGAGGCTCCTCCAGCCTTTCTTGTGCTATCCTTTGTTGGGGCATGATTTAGCTCTGAAAAGCTTCTCTAGTGCCAGTGAGCTTTCTTCCAAAACAGTATGTAACATTTCTTTTATTCATTTTACTTTATTTATTTGAAACAGGGTCTCAGTCTATCACCCAGCTCCTATTATGGATTTCAGGTGGAAAGGTAGTTTGTCATACAACTTTGTCCCCATGGAACTTTGCTCGTCACCCAGGCTTGAGTGCAATGGCATGATCTTGGCTCACTGCAACCTCTGACTCCTGGGTTCGAGTGATTCTCCTGCCTCAGCCTCCTGGGTAGCTGGAACTACTGGCGCCCACCATCATGCCCAGCAAATTTTTGTATTTTTAGTAGAGACGGGGTTTCACCATGTTGGCCAGGATGGTCTTGAACTCCTGACCTCAAGTGATCCCCCCACCTCGGTCGCCCAAAGCATTAGGATTACAGGTGTGAGCCACCACACCTGGCCGATTCATACTTTTTTGAACAGGAAACCAAAAAGCTTTCTGCAATTTTTTTAAAAAATGTATCTCTACAAAGCAAGAAGAAAAAGAAAACATGTTTCCAGATGCTTTCATATCTCAGGAAGCAGAGACAGGCTCCTAATTAGATCTGAGCACGCTCAGTAGGTATGTTTGGACTGTGTCAGCACCACACAACACGTATTTTCAATAGCACCCGGGAGCGGCATTTTATGCTGCAGAAAAAGAAATGAGGTGGCTGTAGGTGGGGCCACATGGCTGCTGGGCCTCCTGGGGGCTTCTGGATACTCACATGTGTGAGTGCTCCCATTTCAACACCTACAACTTCCTCCTCTCCACCTTGTCTTTCTCCAAAGAGGGTGTGAGAAATGAATATTTGCACATAAAACGGAAGACCCTGTACATGTGACACACGCAAACGTTAAAAATGTGGGTCCTGGTGCCAGGCAGGCTTGCTGGCAATCCTGGCTCTCCACTGTATGACATTAAGCAGCTTACTTTGCCTCTCTAAGACTTCCTCATCTGTTAGGTGGGATGACACTCACCTCATGGATTTTGGGTGGGATTTATGAGATTTTGTATGCAATGAGAAATGCCCGGAACACTGTAAACCCTCAATAAACTCTGGTTATTAACTGCTGTGTGCATATGTGTGTGTGTGTATGTGTATATATATATATATATATATTTTTTTTTTTTTTTTCTACAAAGGAAAAAAAGTGCTTAATTTATGCCTTCATAGGAAGTCATCTGGCAGGGTTTTTAAAGTCAAGGGTGAGGACAAAGGTGGAGTATTGACAGATTCAGGGGACAAGGAGGCATTTTCAACAAGAACTAATCCTTTTTACTAGAAAGGGTGAAATGACACAGACCACCCTAGACTTTATTACTCCTTAAAAGAAAACAAAAATCTCCCCTGGGCATGAGACTTTGCCTCTCTCTCCAAAAACAGGCTTGCTTCTACAGCTCCATCTTGAGAAGCTTCTAGCAGCCAGCACCTCCATCCTCTGTTCTCGCCCTGCCTCACCTGTCATTTTGCTAAAGACACCCACATCCATCCGCTTTGCTTCTCCTTTGTCTTCCCCCAGGTGCTATTTCCTGAGGTTACTCAGGAGGGAACAGGAGAGCTACAAATCCAGATACGTGTTCTCCAGCTCCTCTAAGTTGTATTTATCAAGGAGACAAAACAGGATCCAGGATCACTACCTGCAACTCCCTTAATTGTAACCTACTTTCTGATAAAAATTACATGCTTTTGAAACCAGCAATAAACTGAAATGCATGAACAGTCAACACAATGACAAAATGTACTCTGCAGCGATTGAGGAGACATTGTTACATCTTTTAAAATCAATCTGTGATCTGCCTCTACAGGAGATGAATGAAAGTGCATAGAAGACAAAAGAATGTGATAATAACAGAGATAATACTCAGCCCCAGTACATCCAATCTTTTGTTGGGTCAATAACCATTTGAAAAGGAACTATGGATTTTGTGCCTAATAGAAATGAGAGGACAGCTCCAAGATAATTTGAATATTTCTTTCCCTTTTTTCCTTTTCCTTCCTATGCTGGAAATAAAAAGGTTGATGTCAACATATTTCTCAGAACATAGAGTTCCTTAAAACCGAACATGTCTGGGATGACCAAATCCCTTCCCAATCCCACAGGTTTCTCTCTGATAGTTTTCTCTCTTTCTGCAGAGAAAACTAGCAGCATCCTGACTTCCCAGGGGCCGCTGTGGCAGCACCTTCCTGGCAACAGAACATACGATGAACACGCTAATGTGGCAATGAACTGACATCCAGGAAACAGGCCAGAAATTGCTGGAGGCAGGAATCGGGGAATTAAAGGAGGTGGCAAAAAAGAAGAGCATGCTCCACACAAACCTGCTATCTCCATTCTTTGTGCAACTGATCATTTTAGAAACTAGCAAAAGACAATGATGCATAATTGGCCGATTGAGGGATGTGACACTAGAGAGATTTTTTCAAATCTTACTTCGTGAAAAGTCATCAGTGGTTTCAAATCTTAGAACACAGGCCTAAAGAACTGTTAAATTTTGGCTAGGCATGGTGGCTGATGCCTGTAATCCCAGCACTTCGGGAGGCAGAAGTGGGCAGATCACAAGATCAGGAGATCGAGACCATCCTGGCTAACATGGTGAAACCCCATCTCTACTAAACATACAAAAACACCAAAAACAAACAAACAAAAAAACTAGCCAGGCGTGATGGTGGATGCCTGTAGTCTAAGCTACCTGGGAGGTTGAGGCAGGAGAATGGTGTGAAATGAACCCCGGAGGCGGAGCTTGCAGTGAGCAGAGGTCACGCCACCGCACTCCAGCCTGGGTGACAGAGCAAGACTCTGTCAAAAAAAAAAAAAGAAAAAAAAAAGAACTGTTAAATTTTACCACCAACAATGACCTTTTCAGAGATAAACACTTGTACCATTGCTGCTCCAAGCAATGGCCCCACCTCTCCAGGGATATTTGTCTGCCCACCACCACAGGACACCCACGGGGCCACAGTGGCAGATCTCCTGTTAGAGAGAAGGTGGTGGGATTTCTGTGAGGTTTCCTTTAGTGCTGGAGCTCAGCTAGACATGTGGGGTCAGTCACATCACTCTGGTCTAGACCCTAGGATGTCTCTGCTGTTGTAGTATTTATGCCTTAAATAGGAGGAGGGGGACCTCTAGGACTAGTATTGCCTCTGCCACCCAGAACATTACAATTTCTCAATTTAAGCTGCCCTTTGTGTTTTGAAGTACTACTAGGATGTGGATCTGAACAATTTCTTGTTCTGGTTACTGAGGATAACCGGACAGTAAATGGTTTAGGACTTTAGTGGTCAGTCATCGCAAAGAGGCCACATACACACTTTAACTTATACAGAGATCCAGAGAACTGATTGGATAAAACAGCATCTGGCCCCAGCAGTGGGCTGATTGTTTTGTTGTTTAGAGAGCAGGGTGTCATATTAAGGGCACATACTAGGAGTCCTGTGGCCAGGGTGACCCTTGGCCCTTCCGTCATAGCTGTGGGGCCCTGGAGAGGCAGCTCATCTCTCCAACCATGCTTCCCAAGTGAGCAAATAAGGACCGCTTACCTTCCTTTGGGGTGGTTGTGAGAATTAAATCAATCAATCATGGCCCTCCCTTTCTGAATCCTTCCTTGAATTCTTTGCGTCCTCCTCATGGTCCTCAGCATAGAGTTGGGCGTGCAGGGGGCTCTCAGGCAATGCTTGGCCGACTCCAAGTGATAGCAGCAGGAGGCAGAGAAATTGTAGGCAGACAGGGGTGGGTCCCTGGCAAAATCCCACGTTTGAGCCAAAAAGCCACACCCCAAAATGAGAACTTCTATCCCTGTTTGCCCACTGTCTCCCGATTAGTTCTTTCTGAATAATGTCTTTTTACCAATCGAATGTTGCCTTTTTCAAAACTACCTATGGCCCACCCCACCCCCAGTCCTGTGCCTATAAAGACCCCAGACTCAGCTGGGAGAAGAGAGAAGCAGCTTGACTGGAGAAAGATGATTCGACTTCAGCAGGACAGCTAGACTTTGGAGGACAGACGGCTTAACTTCAGGGAAGAGCCGGCTAGTGACAACCGGACTTCAGGGAAGATTACCTGCCCATCCTGACCCCTCTCTGCTGAGAGCAACTTCTATCACTAAGTAAAATTTTCTACCTCCATCATCCTTCAAGTATCCATGTAACTAATTCTTCTTGGAAACCAGACAAGAGTTCAGGACCCACTGAGTGCAAGTACCCAATAAAAGCTGTCACACTGGTCCTTTGCCCTCACTGGCAGAGGGCAGCTGTCCCATACTGTGAGGCAAGTCCACTGAGCTGATAACACACCGCTGTCCACGGACAGCAGAGCTAAGATAGCATCATAACACACCCTCTGGGGACTTGGGGGTTGCAGGGAGCCCCACCTGGTCTGGCTGAGGGGCCTACACAGAGTCTGCTCCTGCTGGCACCCAAAGTAGCTGGCTGGATCCTGCCCTTGCTCACTCATATGCTCCTTCCTGCAAGAGGTTGAGCGTGGTGGGCCAAATAAATGGGGCACCCCCGTTGCAAGTCTGACAAGGGGTGGAGAAAATTCCTGCATCACAAGGAGCTTTGAAGATATGTGACTTATTCCAGGGCAGTGCCTTGTACCATGCAGCTTGATTGAAACGGTCCTGGAACACAGCCACGTGGCTTTGATGATCGTCTGCCCAAAGGGCCTTGTGTTAGTTCAGTTTCAGCTGAAAATATTACCCAAGTGCAGTCCCAAAGCACTATTAATGCAGGGTTCCATGATACTGGCCTAGATACTTAGAAGATAAGGAAGATGACGGTATATTCTTTCACCAGCATCTACCTAAAATACATTTTCCCCTTAGCATACAATATTCATACCCAGTGCTCTTGACTTCACTTCTTAATGAATACTTTCCTGAAACCATGTCCAACCACAAATGCTCAAATGCAATTCTTTACCATTTGGCACTTCTATTATGCCTTTGGTAAAGAATTTAAATTTTTGGTACACGTCTTTCTTCCTAACCACTTTCTCAAATAAATTATTTTTAATGGAAATACACAGAAAAGGCTATCTGCATATACCCTTGGCTATCAAAGTTTTAATTTGCCCACTAAATTACATTTTTTCCTTAAAACTCTGACTATGCAGACTCCTCACAATGTTAGGCAAAAACAGAATAAACAGAATTCTTGTTATTCATTGTTCCTAAGTGTTTTTTCCCAGCAAAAAGTCTGATACTGGGTGTGTAAGTGTTTCAGAAACGTTGAAAAGAAACTAAGGCTCATGCTTCTAGAAAAAACAGAAGTTACGGGAGCATAATATATAAAAAAATTCAATGACTAGAACTTGGCAGTTTAAACTTGCAAAGGGTAGGTAACCAAGTGCTGTCTACCTGAGCAGGGCACTGACCGGGAAAGATGATTATTTTTTCTTAAATTCTAGCCTGCATTATTTTAATTACAATTTGGTTATGTCAGTTAGTATAGGAAAGAGGTACGAATTTTTAGGAAATAAAAAGATATATTAGGGCTGGGCATGATGGCTCATGCCTGTAATCCCAGCACTTTGGGAGGCCGAAACAGGAGGATCTCTTGAGCCCAGAAGTTAGAGACCAGCCTGGGCAACATAGTGAGACCCCTATCTCTACAAAAAATACAAATATTAGCTGGGTATGGTGGCATGTGCCTACAGTCCCAGCTACTCGAGAGGCTGAGGTGGGAGGATCACTTAAGCTGGAGAGGTTGAGGCTGCAGTGAGCTGAGATTGTGCCACTGCACTCCAGCCTGGGCAACAGACGTGAGACCTTAGCTCAGAAAAAAAAAAAAAAAATAATATAATAATATATATATATATATATATATATATATATGCAAAATTATTGCTAATTGAAAAGAGAAATGAAACTAACCAAGGCCAGACGCAGTGGCTCATGCCTGGAATCTCAGCACTTTGGAAGGCCAAGGTGGGTAGATCACTTGAGGCCAGGAGTTCAAGACAAGCCTGGGCAAAATGGCAAAACCCTGTCTCTACTAAAAATACAAAAATTAGCCAGGTGTGGTGGCACAGCCTATAGTCCCATCTGCTCAGGATGCTGAGACACAAGGATCCCTTGAGCCCGGGAGGTCAGGGCTGCAGTGAGCTGTGATCACACCACTGCACTCCAGCCTGGGTGGCAGAGTGAGATTCTAACTCAAAAAAAAAAAACCAAAAAAAAGAAACTAACCTAATATTTTCCGAGGCTGCCAAATTCTGGGCTGATTATGAACCATCTCACAAAAAGACAGAAGTTTTTTGAAGGCAAAGATCATAGCTTATTCATCATTCTATCCCTGGCAATTAGTTGAAGGCCTGACAGACAGTAAAATCTCATAATTCAATCAAATATAAAGAGGAAGGAGATGACTTGAAGATGAGTAAAAGATCACTGGAGAGAGCCAATGATTTTAGGAATTGTTTTATGAGGCAATAAGGAGCAAATAAATACTGAAAAGAAACATTTATTGTTGCCTTATGCTTTGAAATCTTTACTAAATGTACCCAAATTTTCCATGAGAAAGTTAAGTGCTATTCAGAGAATTCTGGAACATAAAAATAAGTTAAGCTCAAGTATAATGCTATCATAGCAGGCATTTGAAGCAATTTGTTGATCCTTAGAACATATCACTATTTTGCAGATTGAAGAAATAAAAAATTATGTTTTTTCCGAGTCACAGAAACTCAATAGTTCTAGGTCAATATTATGAACCATGCTGAAGAGAATAACTTGGGTAGTAAGTGTTGTAGCACGGAGGGGGTCCCTTTAAATCATAGCACCCTAATGTTAGCAGCTGCAAAGGCTGTGTATCCCCAAACTATATTCCCTACGTTTGACTTCTGGAGTTACTATTCAAAGATGAGTTTTAGGCTGGGTGTGGTGGCTCACACCTGTAATCCCCGCACTTTGGGAGACCAAGGCAGGAGGATCGCTTGAGCTCAGGAGTTGGAGACCAGCCTGGGCAACAAAGCAAGATCTCTTCTCTACTAAAAGAAAAACAAAAAACTAGCTATGTGTGGTGGTGGGTTCCTGTAGTCCCAGCTACTAAGGAGGCTGAGGTGGGAGAATAACTTGAGTCCAGAAGTTGAGGCTGCAGTGAGCTGTGATCACACCACTGCACTCCAGCCTGGGTGACCCTGAGACCCCACCTCAAAAACAAACAAACCGACAAAAACACAGAGCTGAATTTTCAGTCTGAATAATAACTTTTTTAAAAGGCTAAGAGCTATTCAAAGGTAAGTAACCTAAACATTCAAAGAAATGTTGAGTTACTAGTTTACTTATGTTTTGATTGATCACTAACCTGTGTAGGCTGCCACCAAATGAAGAGTGAGGCAGCTTTCTTTCAAAGCTCATTCAAATGTTCAAGCCTGACATATCCGTTTGCAAAGAAGAATAAGAGTAAGTATTTGAAAACAAATAAACAAATCAAGGAAATTTGAGTTTAAGGATGGGAGTCAAAGGTGAGTCTCAGGTCAATGCAATCCTTACCCTAAATCTAACCTTCAGGCTCCGCGTGATGAGGCACCTACCTTCTGCCAAAAGGATCTTCAGGTCCCAGTTAGCATAGGCTCACACTAGGTTTCCAAGATGCCAGGGAGCAAAACTCTAAGAATCCCATGGGCAAAAGAAACCAAAACACCCATAACAAACAAGCACCATAAATAACGTTTGCATTTGAACACAGAAACTGATCAGCTACTTCCCAGGACAGAAATAGCAAATGAGCATTTGAAAGGGTTCTGGTGACCAGTGACTCTGCAACCCAGAGTCCTGTACATTATAGACACAAAAAATGGATTAGCACCATCTGGGACTTCCAGGATTATAGACACACAAAGTGTATTAGCACCATCTGGGACTTCCAGGCAGTCCCTCTGACCCTCTTGGCAGCTCTCTTCCCCCTCTGCCTCTGCCTCCTCTGCCCTCTCCATCTTCCTTACAATTAGCCTTGGTTTCCTTCCCCCATGTAAGAAGCCCAGCCCTGCCTTCAACAGGAACATACAGCAGAGGCTCAATACATTTTAAACTTTCATCCTCTGATCCTGCCCTTCTCCTTTGTTCTTTTTATCTCTTTCTTTCTGCATTTAGATTTCCCTCTTTCTCCTCCTTCCTTTTTCTCTCCATGTCTTTGTAGATACCCTTTCCTTAGCAGGTGAAAATATGAAACTTTAATACACATCCACAGATACACATGCATGCATACATATTACATATGTGATGGTGAATATCTATCTATCCCTATCTTTAAAAAATGCTCATGGGATTGCGATGAGGTTCAGGACATGCTGTCCTAACTATGGCACCTTGGAAGGTGAGGGCATTCAGGAGGTTGCATGTACAGGAAGGCCTTTCGGACCTTCCACCTCCCTTCTCTCCTGCAGCAGGTCATAAAACCTAGAAAGGATTTTCTGACCTTCCAGTGAAGCTGATCATAAGACCCTCCCTCACTCAACAGGTGGCCTTCTTCTACCTCGAGGAAAATAGCATCATTATCGCTGAAGACAGGGCCACAGAGAAGAATCTGAACAAATAGGCCTTGCTTAGCCCCCCAATTCATGACACTTAACTCATACCCTTTTTGCCCCATCGCATTTCTCCATGACTGTCCACCCTTCATCAAATCTAGCATAAAAACACACAGGTTGAACTGTTTCTATGGGTCTTTGTTTCCTTATGAAAGCTCTCGTGTCACACGAAGCTCATATTGAATAAATTTGTAAGTTCTTCTCTTGTTAATCTGTCTCTTGTTATAGGGGCCTCAGCCATGAATCTACAATTGGAGAGGAAGAGGTATTTTTCCTCCCCTCTAATTGCATATAACTAAAACAATGATGCCGGATGGAGGCAGGGTTTTGTTCGGTTTTGTTTGCTATTTTCGGGCCCTCAGATAGCATTTCCTGTGGTCAGTGATGCTTTGGGGGTTGCCAGGTTGTGGCATACCTGGCCTTCCACAGGTGGGAACTTTCAAGCAATCCCGTCCTGCCTCTAAACACAGAACACCTGGCAGGGACTTAGGAGGTGGAGGACAAAGCCTCAAGGAGGAAGAAAAGAAAAAGAGAAAGCATGCCAAGCCTCGTGCGATCCAGTTTTCTTCTCGGCATGTTTTAAATTAAACAAAAACTGAAAACAAAAAGAAAATGAAAGCTTATAAACTGGATACCTACTGAATTTGAAACCCAGCTGCATGCCCCCCACCTACCATGCCTCAAGTACCATGGTAACGTGGCATTTCCAAAATCATTAGTTACCCTGGGAATATTTTAGGCAGAGCTCAGCAGAGCATTTCCTGTGGGGGGGGGGCCTCCAGTGGAGAGGCGTTCTCTAGCTGGGCTGGAGACTGCACGATTGGCCTGACACACATTTCAGAATTTGGGGAGAATTCCAGAGGTTCAGGCAGCCACGGGCAAGGGCAGAGGGCCGCGAGCTCATGCCCCTAAAAGCCAGACGGAAGAGAAAACAAACAGAGACCATGTCCAAACCCCACCATTAATCTGCTATTCTCTTCTCTAAACACTGTTACAGTCAAATGGCAATGCTTATTCTTAACAGGCATACTAAGATGTGATCATTTCAAGCGACAAGCAAAAAGAATGAATCCTTTCTACATATCCTCATATGACTCATAAGGCATACACAAATTTTTATTTTTCTTTCTAAAATGCATTAGAGAGTAAATTTGGAATAAATGTACTCTTCCCCCCAAATCCAGATACAATATGTTCTATAAATTGCATCAAAGTTTGTAATAAAAGGAACATATGTTTGTCAGAGGTGGCTGCAATAGGTAATACCCCGCAGACAGATCATCTATGAGGTTGTGTGGATTCAAACCCGAAATGTGGAAGAGTGGGGAGTTATGTGGGGGAGAGTGTTTCAGCTTATGTGACCATGGAGGGTGTTCCAAACATTAATCACTAAAAGTTAACTGATTCCAATGTCATATGACACTTATTTGCATGGTAGCTTGCATGGACTGGACTCTCTCACCATATTAAAGACAGAGCGGGATCATAAAACCAGCCCTGATTTTAAAGGACTTAGATTCCAACTCTTATGGTCTTTGTTCGATCATTCAACTGTTCAACAAACATTTGTTGAGCAACTACTGGGTGCGAGGTACCGAAGACAGAGCAGTGAACCCCCAGGAAATCGCCTAGCCTTCCAGAGCCCATTATTGGCAAAGAAAAATGGGCACTAATCATGACTGGCCGTATCTACCTCACAGATATTTGCACAGCTCAAATAAAGGGATTTATGAAAGCATCCTGAAAATGGGGAATGTCTGTAACAACACAAGGGCTCCTATTTAATTAATTGTCTTATAATTTGTTAAAGGCCAAAAAGAAATCTTCCTTCTGAGGTTTTTTTTTTTTTTTTAAACAGAGTCTCACTTACTCTGTCTGTTGCCCAGGCTGGAGTGCAATGGTGCAATCTCCTGGCTCACCGCAACCTCCGCTTCCCGGGTTCAAGCAATTCTCCTGCCTCAGCCTTCCGGGTAGCTGGGATTACAGGCATGCACCACCACGCTTGGCTAACTTTTGTACTTTTAGTAGAGACAAGGTTGGCCAGGCTGGTCTCGAACTCCTGACCTCAAGTGATCCGCCTGCCTCAGCCTCCCAAAGTGCTGGGATTACAGCCATCAGCCACCACAACCGGCCCCCAAGAGTTTTAAAACAAGTTTTGGTACTAATTAAGTTTTTTAAAAGTGCATTTTTTTTTCAGTCTGGAGCCAGCAGATTCCCATCTTTGGGAAGGACAAATATCTATTCCTTTGCCTCAGGAAGACTTCTTCAGGCTTGTAGCGTCTAAGGCAGCGTGTGGTGTGAATTCTATAGCATCTTCAACAAACCAAACCACACAAACCCTTGCATCCAGTGGTTTCAAACTTTTTAAACAGGGGATTGTTTCTTAAATCTCATGTAGAGCCCAGATGGTTACACAGATGCCAGTGCGGCTGCCCCGGCTGAAGGGGAGGGTTTTTATTTTGACTGCAAACTCTGAGGATCTTCTTGGAACTCCAGAGACCACTGAACAGTTTGACCATAGCCCTCTCCCGGACTCCTCTCTTTTTCCAGAAGACACTACAGCATAATGGTTAGGCAGGCTGGATTTGCAACCTGGTTTCAACAGTTAAAAGTTCACCTTGGCTGGGAGCGGTGGCTCATGCCGGTAATCCCAGCACTTTAGGAGGCTGAGGCAGGAGGATTGCTTGAGGCCAGGAGTTTGAGACCAGCCTGGGCAACATAGTGAGACCCCAACCCTCTCAAAAAAATTTTTTTTAATTAAAAAAAAGAAAAAAATGTTTACCTTCTTTAGACCTCATCTTCTTCCTCTGTACAATGAAGATAATGATAGTAGCACTCTTGCGGGGGGGGGCGGGGGGGTTGTGAGAATTATATAAATTCACCCATATAAAGTGCTTAGGACACAGCCTGGCAAATAAAATAAACACATTAATCAGTAGCAATTTTCCCCTTCAAGTCCACCTTTATGCCACTGCCAGATTAATTTTCTTAAATAGCTGCATTCCATGTGTGATCCTCGTGTTTCAAACTTCACAATGTTCTTCCTCCACTATTATATACCAAATAAATGAGAAATTCCTTCTCCTGATATATATGTGTATGGACATCTCTCTACCCATATCTGCAACTACATCCACATCTTCAACCTTCCATGAGACTTGCCAACCTCATCTGTCTCACCTTCCACTCCACAGACCTGCCCTTCACGTGTCCTTGCCTTGACACATATGGAGCATAGCAATGCACAGAGCATCACGGAAGGGACTAGCTGTGAAGCGTATGACAATATCCGAATTGGGTATTCTAAGTAAATCAGTGAGGCAGAGTCTATAAAGGGAGAAGATAATGAGAAAGCTCAGTAGTGTGTTTCAAGTGTAAAATGAATAGCAAAACCAAAAGCTTGAACAGGCTAGGGCAGTTGGTAAGTGTATTCTCAAGGAGTTAGGCTTGAAGCAGGAATTGAAGGGAATATGAGCCAAGTGAAGGAAAATGCACGGGGGTTGTGGAGGAAACCAATGAGAGTTACAGAGGGGGCCAATGAGAGACAAGGTTGAAACCATGGAAGACAAGAAGGGTGTTCTTGGTCCTACACTGGTTCATCAAAAGTTTTCTAAACCAGAGATTGAGGGCCATGAATCTGCAGGCTGTGTGCAGAAGGAACCAGGGGTGGGAGGTGATGGGAGGAGGGACACCTGCTCTGGGGCCATCTCTAAGCAGCATCCCCCATACATACACAGCTGCGTGTATCTTCTTCCCAATTGCGTCTCCCTGTCACCACCTGATGTGGCCCCCAGCAAGGAAATTGCCCGTGGTCCCTCACCCATTCCTCTCCTCACTCCCTGCATTCAGTAAGTCACCATGGCCACTCATTCCTGCCATTCCATGTTTCCTAATTCTGTCCACTCTTCCCTGCCCTCACGGCCAACAGCCCACAGCAGGCCACCAACACCTCCACAATGACTATTTTGAAGCCACCTAACTGATTGCCCTGCATTTACCCCTGGGTCCCTCCAATCCATTCTCAGCTGCTTTCAAAGAGATCTTTTGAAAATGCAAGTCAGATCACGTCATACCCTGCTGGGACCACATCCTATTATTTCCAGGATATCCCAAATCCATAAAATGGCTTTAGAAGGTTTACCACAGCCTGGCCCCAACCCTGTTTCCTACCACTTTTTCTCTCCCTCCTTCCACTCTAGCCACCTGGATTTCCCAGTTCCTCAGCTGGCTGGTATTCAAGTGTGTGTTCCCTGTACCTGAAAGCATTCTTCTCTCATCCCACCTCACCGGCCACAACACCCCACTCCCACCCCTACATACCCATGGAGTATCAAACCCCACCTCGGGCACTGGCTAACATCTGTCACTCCTTCAGGTTTCAGCAGAAATTCGACTTCCTCAGAGAACACTTTCCTAAAACCCAAACCTTAGATCCACAATGCATGGTCTCACAGCCCCTTGTATGTCCTTTTTCATAGTACACATCATTCCTATAATTATTCCTTTAATGTCCTGTCCCTATCTCACATGAGACCTTAAGGTTCCATGAGGCAAAGACCATGTCTGTCTTATGTAGATGGCAGCAGCACCCAGAAAGGTGTCTGGCCAAAGTGGGTGCTCAATGAAAATTTGTTGACTGAATGAAGAGAGGAATGAAGATCGCTAAAGAATCTCCCACAGTAACTCAGAGAATGAAAGAAGGACCTGGTGACATTTGGCAAGATACATTATGGGGCTGATGACTGTGGGAAGGGGCAGGTAAGGTGGGGAAAAGACCAGGTGACAGGGCAGAGATAAAGTTACCACCCCAGGAGCTGGGAGGAAATTGTGTTATTGACACAGCTGGATGTCTGGACTAGAAACTGAGTTTTGGAATTTCATATGTTGGGTAGAACTAAAAATAAATAGAGAAATATAGTGCCTACTACCTTAAGTGCTCCATATGGCCTCATGGATGAAGATAAGTTCTATCCAACAAAAACCTTACCAAGGCTAGAAATCCTGTCCTGACCTTAAAACATAAACGTAGGGCGGTTTTTGTTTACTTTTTAAAATTATCACTTGAGTTCAATCAGGGCTCACTTTCAACCTCTGTTATTTCTCTTAAGATCATTATGAGAAAGTGACTGAAAAAATAAATCAAAATTTTTAAAGTAAATAATAGGTACTATAATTTCACAGCTTTGCACACAGTTTGTACCCAATAAACGTTTCTTGGGGGTGATGGTAGCTTGTTTCAATTATCTTCTACCTATCACCTTCCCTTTCCCCATTACTCAGGAATTCCTTGGGGAGAAGTACCACACATCATCCACGCCCTCCACACGGCATCAAGTTCAGAGCTGAGCATACAGCAGATGATCAATAAATATGTCTTGATTGCCTATTAGATACAGCATAGAGCACTGGCTGAAAGGCAGACCCAGGCTGTGAATCTATTTCTTTGACTGCACAGTGTAACTAAAAACCTCTATCTCTGTACAAGGGTATTGTGAGGATTGTAAGCAATAGCACACAAAAAAAGCACTGTGCAAACTGCAAAGAACACAAAACCTCACGCTTGCCATTATTATTAATACAGCTTGGAATTTTAGCACTGGCAGGGAATGGATGGAGATGGAGATAGAAGGGCACTGACATGTATTGGGCATAAATCCTGGTCAAAGACTAAGCCGCACACCTGGCATGTGTTATTGTTTTCAATCCTCACAATAACCCTGTGAAGAAATGGGCTCCAAGCTATTGGACACTTTCCCAAGGTCACACAGCTTCAAGTGGCCCAACTGGTGCTAAAACAGATGTTTGACTTCTAAGCCCACTGCCATCCCTGGGCACCTGGAAGCCTGTCTCAGCACACCCATCTGCTTTAGATCTGAAGAAGCAGAGGCCCGGAGAGCTGCCTCATGGGAACGATGTGCCAGAAATGAAGATCCAATCCTGGTTACCTTTCCTTGTTCCTGAAAGTGACTTGGCTTCTATACCAGAACTTTAAAGAATTGGAGTAACTGCTATGAATCAATTGCGAACTTAAGTAAAGTGAATAGGTCCACCAGCCAGTAATCTACCCAGGAAAAGAATGCAAGAACTCCAACGGGAAAGACCCCTGGGTGGATCTCCCAGGATTGTGCACCGAAATAAAGAATTGTGACCAGTTGAAAACAACTGATGGGGACTTTAGACACGGAGGTCTCAGGACTCAGGTGAGACACTAAGGGACCTGCTTGACAAGTTCACACTCCAGTTTGGTTTGGAGGAGAGCTTGACTTCCAACCAGGCTCTGGAGCACAGTCCAAGATGCCACTTGCTTCACTTTTTTACCACCTTTCCCCTGAGCTGTTGAAAGGCATCTGAGTCACTGGGAAGACAGCCAGGGCTTGGTGGGCTGCCCTGGGCTCAGGGAACATTGTTAGGGAGGAGACAACCAATTCTGTGGGTGTCAGGAGGCTTAGGAGGGAGCAGTGGGGGGTAGAGAGGCTATGGGACAGCTGATAATCTGGTGGCACTAAACATAAAGGACACACGCTGGCTCAGCCCCTGATTCACCAGTGAGTCACTGTCTGTGAGCAGAAAGTATGGCCCTGAGTTGTATTTCAGAAAAGGGCAGTGGGGTAAACATTCAGAAGCTCTCTGTGTTCTCTTTTGTCACCAGAGGCAAAAAGTACAACCAACAATAGCAATTAAATAGAGGCCAAACTTTTATATTAATTAAAAGCCATGTTATGAATCTCTTGTACAATTTTTCTTTAAAAAATTTTTTTTGAGACAGGGTCTTGCTCTGTCACCCAGGGTGGAGTACAGTGGCGCGACCACGGCTCACTGCAGCCTCAACCTCCCGGGCTCAAGGGATGCTCCCACCTCAACCTCCCAAGTAGCTGGGACCACAGTCACATGCCACCTTGCTCAGCTAATTTGTAAATTTTTATACAGATGGGGTCTTGCTATGTTGCCTAGGCTGGTCTTGAACTCCTGAGCTCAAGCAATCCTCCCACCTTGGCTTCCCCAAGTGCTGGAGTTACAGGTGTAAGCCACCACGCCCAGCCACTTGGCCAATTTTTAAATCACTGAGAGCTATAGCTGGTCCCACGGCAAAGATGACATGGGGTCAGGCTGGCAGGTCTGGGTTTGTACTGCAGTTCTGCGTATACTCACTGTGCAGTCCTGGAGAGGTTACACTACCTTTCTGGAATTCAACTTCCTCATTCTCACTCATCTTGAGAAAATTGGAGGCACCACAGATAAATGAATGCTACTACCTAGCACACACTAGTCAATGTTCAATACGGGACAACAGCTAATGAATTATTAGCAGTAGTGTTAGGAACAATATTTCCCTGCTATCTATTTCTATATGCTGCAGTTGCTGTATTACTAGGCATTAACGTGTTAGACATAAGCCACACACCTGTCCGAGAAGGGTGACAATTTTGTGAAGAATGCCATTGAAGGACAGAAGAAACCCTGGGGGTCTGTTAGTCCTTGCTGTCAAGAATAGGACAATAAATTCAGGGAATTTTGACACTAACATTCACAAGACAGTAAGAAGCAGAACAAATGCACATGCTAAACTAGACCCCCTTCTAGCAAAAGGAGAGGTCATTGAGGACCAGAATAGTTCGAGGCATCATAAGGATCTGGGTATTTCAGCTGTGTTTCCAATTACCACGTCACCCACCATTTACTCAAGTATCACAGCCGAACTTCCTCTGACTCCCATCTCTCCCCAGTGCTCCCCAAAGTACACTTTTCCCCAACCTTTCCAACCTGTCCATGGCTTCTTCCCTTTAAAGCCCCTTGATGCGTGCAGCTGCCTCGTCTGGTTCAAGACCTCTATGTCTCTATGAACTGCTGAGTCTGATTAAAGTCCGGAGTTTCTGATGTGAGATAAGTGGGGGCAAATTTTTTTTTTTTTTTTTTTTTTTAATGGCTGTCTCAGAGCATCCAGCAGACCATTACAAAGGCTTTCTTGTCACCATTAAGACCAAGCCCTGGATCCATGGATGAGTTTTAAGGATATATAACTTCTTGAAATGGAAGGCTTAGGCCGGGCATAGTGGCTCATGCCTGTAATCCCAGCACTTTCGGAGGCCGAGGCAGGCGGATCACCTGAAGTCAGGACTTTAAGATCAGCCTGGCCAACATGGTGAAACCCTGTCTCTACTAAAAATACAAAAAAATTAGCTGGGCGTGGTGGCACACACCTATAGTCCCAGCTACTCAGGAGGCTGAGGCAGGAGAATCGCTTGAATCCAAGGCGAAGGTTGCAGTGAGCCGAGATCGTGCCACTGCACTCCAGCCTGGGTGACAGAGCAAGACCCTGTCTTAAAAAATAAAAATAAAAAAGAAATGGAAGGCTAGCATTCTTAGTATTCTGCACATGAATATTTATTTTTCTGGAGTAGGGTCCATACCTCTCATTAAATTCCCATGAGGGAGCATATTCACCAGAAAACTAAAAATCAGTGGCTCTGACCAAGGTTCAGCTAATTATAGCCTGAAAGCCAAACCTGGCCCATTGCCTGTTCTTATAAATAATGCTTTAATAGAATACAGCTACCTTTACTTGTTTACCTATCATCTATGGCTGCTTTCACATGAAAATAGTAGAGCTGAGTTGTTGCACCAGAGACCATATGGCCCAAGAAGGCTAAAATATGCACTATCTTGCTTTTTCCAGAAAAAGGCTGCTGATCTTAAATTTAGACAAAATCTTTTTAGTACCATCCACTACACGAGCAGTTGCTGGCTAATAATTCACCACCAAAATTCAAAGGTGAGCAAATGGTTTTAGAATAAAAGTTTCCTGGCTCTAATACATTTGCAAACTTATAGACATCTACTATAGATTGGCCCTTATCCTGTCCTCTTTGGAAACCTATTGGGCAGAGGAGTGGCCAAAGGAGAGGCTAGTTAGAATTCTTCCAAGGCTACCTGCTACGGGCATCTTGGGTCAAGCCTCCTTTGCGAACTGCTAGAGAAGAGGTAGTCAGGCAAGAGAATTGTCATCACTCTAAATAATTCAGAGTTTTGATGCTGGCTACAAACCAAACATGAGAAATTATATAATTAGCAGCAGCACATTTAAAAGACTATATAAAATATGCTAATGCTCTCACCACGTGAAAGCAAAGCTGCAGAAATGATGCATATATTAACTAGCCTAGGATCAGTCCAAATACAGAGAAATCTCTTAAGAGCATTTTAAAAATAATGATATCAATCAGTTTGATAGAATGCCTTTCCTGGGCTACAAAATAGGTTAACAAAAAGTCTTATTCCATTTTAATGTGTTTTAAGTTACTCATGTCCACTTTCAGTGCATTTTTTGATAGACAGCATATTATGTTAATTTTATTATCTTTGAGTCAAGAACTACCTTTTGTGTGTTTGGTTGTTGTTTTTATTTTTATTCTTATTTTGGATAGATCTCACCATTCTGATCCATTTGCTGGCTGATCAGTTTACATATATGGACTCTAATTATACATGCACATACTCTTCATTCACTCTGCAGAGAGCAAAGCAAGGAGACACCACAGAAAATATGACTACACATCCAAGATATGCAGCGTAATTCTGTTAGTGTCTCCCATGCTTGAAATCTCAAGACCTATATGCTTTACCTGAACCTGCAGTTTGTAGTTTGTATACAAAACTAGGTGGACAGAGCTAGGGGTGAGAGTTCACATATTAACAGTCTCTTGGCCAGAAGGGAAGAAATATTCACAAATGTACAAACGTAATCTTTTTTTTTTTTTTTTTTTTTTTGAGACAGAGTCTCACTTTGTTGCCCAGGCTGGAGTGCAGTGGCATGATCTTGGCTCACTGCAACCTCTGCCGCCCAGGTTCAAGCGATTGTCCTGCCTCAGCCTCCTGGGTAACTGGGACTACAGGCATGTGCCACCTTGCCAGGCTAATTTTTGCATGTTTAGTAGAGATGGGGTTTCGCCATGTTGGCCAGGCTGGTCTCAAACTCCTGATTTCAAGTGATCCGCCCTCTTAGGCCTCCCAAAGTGCTGGGATTACAGGCGTAAGCCACTGTGCCCAGCTGCAAATGTAGTCTCATTGTCAGCGAACCTCTCAGGAGTCTTATTCCACTCAACAGTGTGCCACATGCTGGAATTTCTGAGACTTCCGCTTTGGATTGTCAAGCAGTCCTTGTACCATTTTCCAATCTGAGTTTGCTAAGCGTTGCTGCTGACTGTGGATGGCCTCTTCCTGGGAGTTTCACCACAAGCTAGCATCCCCCACATTCACTAGCATATTGTTCAGATAAATGTTTGTTAAATAGTTCACAATAAAGATCTCAAATTTGCTCCACTTTAATCAAGAGATGACAGTTTCTTAGAACCAAAAAATAATACCACCAAGTAAAAATATTTGTCCATTATATTACAGCCTTGCAACACGGTTTTCACCTACATCATCTCATTTGATCCTCATGACAATCTTTTGTGATTGGTACTACTTTCGTCTCTCTTTTACTGTGGGACCTTAACTCAGAGAGGTTAAGTAATTTGTCCAGGGTCACACAGGTGAGAAGGGCAGGAGTTGGTGGGACCCATGACCACCATCTCCAGAGCTGGTGCTCTTCCAAGGGCACATTTTAGTCTGATGCTGGTGTACTGACTGAATGGTGCAACTTCACATAATGGAATGAGCCCTGGACTGAAAGTCAGCAGCTTTTGGAAGTCAGACGCTTCAGGCCTCAGCTGTGACACTAACCTGCTAGTTGACTTTGGGCCCTCATGTAATCCCTCTGGGCTTTGGCTTCCTCATATTGTGAAATGAAAGAACTGAACTAGAAATTCCTTAAGGTTCTTTCAACTCCAACAATTAGGAATTTTATGGAGCAAAAGTAATCCAGTTTCCAAATTATCTATCTGAAGGAAATAATACATTGTGTGAAATATAAAGTCTACTCTATAAGCAAATGAAAGAGATTTTGCATTATACATATTTTTAGATGAATCATGCCATAAGTCCACCCTTCTCAATGGCTAAGAGCTAATTAACTAAAAGCTGGCTGTGTACACAGTTGTCAAAACATTTCTATGACCTTTATGTGGAAATCAGACTCTTGAGAAGGGAGTGTCAAAGAGTGATCGGCCTCCCTGTCCTGAGCTGGGAGCTAGTCATTTTGCCTTTCTCTGTTTGCAAAGATCCAAAGTCTCTGATAAGTTCATTGTTTTTGTTACACTGTTTGATTTCTCCTTATTATAAGTGTTCAGCATTATTCTCATTACAGAATTAGCGTGGATATCCTCCCCCAGATCTTGACAGCTTCCATGCTGTATAATAAAACATGTGTCTGGTTTTCTTCCCAGGTTCCTGGCAGGGAGCTTCTAAACCCTTGGAAGTTCCCAAGTGATAACACTATGTCGGGTCCTTTGGATGACACCAAGTTTATGCTGATGAGATGACTCAGGATGGGGGCCAATCACACCAGAAAGGTCAATCATGTGATTAGAGGGTTAGGGCTTTGACTCATGTGATATCAGCTTGACCTCTGGAGACTCAGTTCCAGTCACAGGGCCTATGATGTAATCACCCATGCCTACATAACCAAAGCCTGGTAAAGACTCTGGACACCAGCAGCTGAGTGAGCCTCCTGCTTGATGAACATGTCAGTGTGCTGAGAGTGTGATGCGTCCTGATCCCACAGGGAGAGGACTTGCAAGCTCCACTTATGGGACTCTCCCAGACCTTACCCCCGTCTGTCTCTTCAACTAGCTAGCCCTAGTCGGTAGGCTTTGTAATGAAACTGTAATCATAAAGATAGTGCTTTCCTGGGTTCTGTAAGTTGTTCTAGCAAACTGTTGAATTCGAGGGAGCTGTGGGAATCCCTGAATTTGTAGCCAGTTGGCCAGAAGTGTGGGTAGTCTGGGGACTCCAAAATCTATGGCTGGTCCTGAAGCGTGGGCAGCTTATTGGGGATGGTGCCCTTTACCTGTGAAGTCTGGGCTGATTCCTGGTACTTGGTATTGGAACTGCCCTCAGCACTGCAGCCTGCCTGCCACTACCGAGCTGTGCATAAGGACAGGTCAGGCACCCTCCCACCTCAGGCCCTCTGCACTAACTGCTGCCTCTGCCCGGGGACCATTTTCATGCTGCTGATGAAGATATACCTGTGACTGGGCAATTTACAAAATAAAGAGGTTTAATTGGACTTATAGTTCCACATCACTGGGGAAGCCTCACAATCATGGCAGAAGGCAAGGAGGAGCAAGTAATGTCTTACATGGAAGGCAGCAGGCAAAGAGAGAGTGAAGAAGACACAAAAGCAGAAACCCCTGGTAAAACCATCAGATCTTATGAGACATATTCACTACCATGAGAGCAGTATCAGGGAAACTGCACCCATGATTCAATTATCTCCCACTGGGTCCCTCCCACAACATGTGGGAATTATGGGAGTGCAATTCAAGATGAGATTTGGGTGGGGACACAGAACCAAACCATATCAGTATGTCTGTCTGTGTGTGTGTTTGTGTATCCTATTGGTTCTGTTTCTGTTGAGAATCCTGATTAATACAGCGACCTTGGACAGTTTCTCAACTTCTCCTAACATGGCTTTCATTATTGTAAAGCAACACTGCAGATGTTTCCTGATAATTAAACGTGATTATTATTCATAAGCTAGATGCATTTTTTAAAAAAATCCCAGAACACACAGCAGAATGAACAACAATGGTATAATAAAGAGCAAAGAGCTGGAAAAAGAATGAGAAATCAGTAACCGATTGAAACTGAGTAGATGGAGAAAGGCTTTACAAGGATGGTGATGTTTGACTTGAACCTCAAAGGACAAGATGGAGTTTGGTAGGTGAGGAAGGAGAAGAGGAAAAAGAGCATTCCACATGAATGAGACAATATGAGTAAAAGCAGATATTTCGAAAATAAATAGCTTTTGGGAGACCAACAAATAATACTGTGGTTGGAGGGCAGAGGAGGAATAAAGGGTGAGAACAGCTAGAAAGATATAACCCAGTCAGACTACAACTGCCCTAGAATAGCACGCCAAGGAGTCCGTAGGCAGTGGAGGGCTAGGTAAGTTAATTCAGGAGGATCAATCGGGTTCAAACATGGTGTGGAAAGATGAAAAACTGCAACTAGGATGGAAAGTTCAAGCATCTTCATGAGTCTAAGTGGGAGATGATGAGGAACTAACCTAAGATAATGGCAGTAGCATTGGAAAGGAGGGGGACAGATGGGCTATGGGGAGTAAAAGTGAGGGGTGAGTTAAAGACGACTCCATGTTTTGTAACCTTGGTGTTGAGAATGCTGATGCCATGAGCTCATCCAGGAAACACTGAACAAGAAAAGAAGCTGACCAGGTAGATGATGAGTTCAGTTGTGAGATGTGTTGAATTTCAGGTGGCTGTGGAATAGTCATAGGGAAGTTCATAACAGAAAGTTGGAAATATGGTTCTGGAGCTCCTGAGAGGAGTCAGGTTAGAGATGTGTATCTCAAAGGAGGTATATTTAAAGATTAAGGATGTATTGTCAAACAACAACAAACTTGGATTTGCCCTCTGCCTTTAATACTAGCTGTGTGGCCTTGAACAAATTATTTATTATCTCCAAGCCTTAATTTCCTTAATTGTAAATTTGGGAAAATTATATGTACTTCAAAGGCTTTGCTTATTGCATACCATCTGGTTGCCATTTGTCACCATCACTGTCTACCAGAACCATCATTGCTGAAGCCATTAAAGTAGATGAACTTGGCTAGGAATACAGAGTAATTAAGTTTAAAAAAATGAATGAATCTTAGGGAACAATTATTAAGGGATATATGACAGAAAAGCAAACCTGAAAGGAGCTTAAGAGTATTCAAAGGGGGACAGGCAAAAGACCAAGACAGCAAGACACTATGAAGGGTCAAGGGGCAAGAATTTCAAGGAGGGAATCATCAAAAATGTCAAATGCCACTAAGAAGTCAAGAAGGATAAAGAAGAAAAGAAAAATATAGAACGTTGAATATAGTGCTTTGAAGACTATCCTTGCTTAGTGGAACTACTACATATGTTAGGCATAGAAGCCAGTTGCAAATGTAATAGGATTGAAAATGAAAATTTCACCCAGACTCCAAGGAGATGTGTATCAGATACCAAAGTGAATTGTGAGACAGATCCTATTCCAGAAATTTCAAAGCAGATATAAACAGTTCTAGACCTTAGTCTTCTTACCCACTTTGAGGATATAAAAGGCTTAAGTTACTAGAGAGAAAGCAGATCTATGAGAAGGATTCTTTGAGAGCCTTGCTGTGAATTCCATTATTCCAAAAGAGGGGCGATGCTCCCCTTCACCTCAATAGGGGTTTCACTGGAAGATCGTAAGTGCTTGATCAGTGTCCTCTGTGGACAGAGGGAAATAACAGACTGGTATTTATGTGTTTACCTTTCACCCGAGAGCCTCTGGCAGAAAACTGAAGGAGGCCTGGTTGTACCGGATGGCCTGTTGTTGGAGGTAAAGGTTGCATGAATGTTCTGATGGATTTGAGGGCACAAGTTGGCGTGGAACTAATTTAAATTCTTCCCAAGAGGAGCATCTGAGGCCAATAGGGAGGGCTTTGGAAAACAGGGACTGAGAGAGACTCAGCCAAAGCTGGAAGAAACTGAATCAACCACATCAATAAAGAAGAGCAGAATGTTCCCAGTGAGAGTCCCTGAAGAACCCATTAAAACACCCAAAAGAAAAGTTGGCTTTTTTTTTTTTTTTTTTTTTTTTTTGAGACAGAGTCTCGCTCTGTTGCCCAGGTTGCCCAGGCTGGAATGCAGTGGTGCGATCTCCACTCACTGCAAGACCG
Organism: Nomascus leucogenys; assembly: GCF_006542625.1. Classification (NCBI taxonomy): domain Eukaryota; kingdom Metazoa; phylum Chordata; class Mammalia; order Primates; family Hylobatidae; genus Nomascus; species Nomascus leucogenys. The sequence goes on along the minus strand of NC_044389.1, from coordinate 3,398,731 downwards.
GCCTCCCAGGTTCACGCCATTCTCCTGCCTCAGCCTCCCAAGTAGCTGGGACTACAGGTGCCCACCACCACGCCCGGCTATTTTTTTTTTTTTTTTTTGTATTTTTAGTAGAGACGGGGTTTCATCATGTTAACCAGAATGGTCTCGATCTCCTGACCTGGTGATCTGCCCACCTCGGCCTCCCAAAGTGCTGGGATTACAGGCGTGAGCCACAGCGCCCGGTCCCAAAAAGTTAGCTTTAAATCACAGTTCTTGGCTGAGAGAGTTTGAAGCCACCCTACAATAGAATAGTCAAGTAAGGACTTTCCACCTGTCCTTTCTCATCACTCTGCCCCACCCACCTCATCCCCATTCCAATCCTGGAGGGATCAAAACAGCGGGGAGGAGGGAGTGAGCAGGAGAGAAGTCATCAACCCTCCCCTTGTCCTGCAGAGTAGGGGACTCACCACATGCTACACTGGGCTCTAGCTAGGTGTGGAAATGGAACTCCAATTTTGAATGACTATCATGTAGGACTAGATATGAAGGTGGCAATTTTTATCTAGAAGAGTCCACAGACATTTTTACTATCTTAAGAGGGACCAGAAAAATCTTGGGATTGCTGAGGTGCCATCCAGTGCCAAGAAGGGAACTTCCACCCTTACATAAACCTCAACGGATGGGGGAAGGCAGTTTTTTAAAAAACTGATAAAACCCCATAATTCTTGTGTGTTCCATGTACCAGTTACCCAATGGTATAACAAGTGATCAGGTTGAAGAAGTGGAGGCCTCAAGGACAGTCATTATTTATTATTATTTTTTAGCAATTTGGCAGAGAAAGAAAGGCAATGTGGTTTGGTGAGATGACGGAGATGAGTGGAGGCTCTTTTAGGATAGGAAGAACCTGGGCCTGGCTGTGGGCTGAAAGAAAAGAGACTATAGATAGGGTAAAACAACAAATCCACAAAACAGTAGGAGCAGAATACTGACAAGGCAAGGTGACAAAGAGAAAGAGAAGACAAAGACAAGGGACTATCATTGCCTTTTAGAAAAGAAAGGAGACTTCATTTTTTGGAAAGTTGAGGAAAGCAGGAGAGAAGATGAGGAAAGATACACGTCATTTTGGTCTAGAAGGAAAAGAAATAACAGAGTTTACAGTGAGTGACTTTGACCATAGGGAAGGGGTAGGAGGGAAGCTCCCCTTAGAATGAAGGCAGTGGGTGGTATTTGTTACTCTGGAGACCAGAACTAGGAGGACTACGTGCAAGCTGGGGAGACATTAATTTGGGCTCAATAACTTGTCAAAAATGAGCACCAGGCGGGGTGCGGTGGCTCACGCCTGTAATCCCAGCACTTTGGGAGGCCGAAGTGGGCGGATCACGAGGTCAGGAAATGGGGATCATCCTGGCTAACACAGTGAAATCCCGTCTCTACTAAAAATTCAAAAAATTAGCCGGGCATGATGGCACATGCCTGTAGTCCCAGCTACTCGGGAGGCTGAGGCAGGAGAATCGCTTGAACCCAGGAGGCAGAGGTTTCAGTGAGCCAAGATCACGCCACTGCACTCCAGCCTTGGTGACAGAGTGAGACTCTGTCTCAAAAACAAAAAGCACTAGTGGACAGTGGAATTGGCCATTTTCTACATTTGCACCCCATCATCAACAAAGGGTTCCAGTTGGGGATGGAGGAGCAACTGTTGGATGCTGTGGAGAGGGTTTCTGCATCACAGGGGAGGGGAAGCTGATGACCTCCAAGACCTTTAGTGTCCAGGATTCACACACAATGCTATGTTTTGTAGGGTTTTCCACATCAAAAATTCATGTCACTGTTACTGAATACAATAAAAAGGAAGGCCTGTGAGGACCGGAAGAGCAAATGTAAAGAAAAGATTGCAGATGTTATACAATGCCTTGATTTTCTAACTAGAAAATTATCTATTTGTGGCGAAGGAACTAGCTTGCGCTTAAGTTAGAGTCGGTCTCCAAGGTACAGTACTCTATATGTATCCATAGTTTGGCTGCTGATTAAATTGGAACAATCACTATGTTCTGGGACATTCCATATTTATGCACGAGCTAAAAGGTAGCTATGATTGGGAAAGTCTCCAGAAACCCCTGTGGCCTTTCCACTGTTTGGTGGCAAATGGGAACTTGCTCACGAGAGCAAAGCACGTTAGCCAATGTGCCCTGTATTCGGAACACAAAACAGACAAAAGCTCCCAAACCCTCTATTTCAGACATCAGGCTGAATTCTACAAATCAATGCAATCGGGAATGATCATACCAGATTTTATATCCTTTTCTCATAAGACGATGAAGAGCCACAAAAATTTAGAATTATTCAACAAGATAGCTATATTAGTTTTTCAGTTGTTTGGCTTTTGTTTGCCTGTTTTTTGAGACAGAGTCTAGCTCTTTTGCCCAGGCAGGAGGGCAGGGGCGCAATCTCAGCTCACTGCAGCCTCGACCTCTGGGGCTCAAGCGATCCTCCCACCTCAGCCTGCCAAGTAGCTGGGACTACAGGTGCGCTCCACCATGCCCAGCTAATTTTTTATAGAGATGGGGTTTCACCATGTTGCCCAGGTTGCTCTTGAACTCCTGAGCTCAAGTGATCCACCTGCCTCAGCTCCCAAACTGTTGGGATCACAGGCATGAGCCACCATGCCCGGCCCTATACTGTTTCTTTAAAATAGAAACTGTATATTCCTAGAATTAACATCTATTAAAACGATAAAATATGCCAGCACCAACACATACCATCCATCTCAAAGAAATCTGCCCACAGATGCAATGTAAACTGGCCTTATAATCCAATTAAAATTTAGATTTACAAAGAGTTGTCTGTCTATTGTAAATCACTAGTCATTTTACCACAGTATGTTTCCTAAGAGATAAAAGCCACTGAATAATATGCAATATTTAATATTCTGGGTCAAAGTTCAGCACCTAAGATCCCCTGACATCTTTATACATAAACAATATTAAAAGTCAGTATGGACAGCCTGGCCAACATGGCAATATCCCATCTCTACTAAAAATATAAAAACTAGCCAGGCGTGGTGGCATGTGGCTGTAGTCCCAGCTACTCGGGAGGATGAGGCAGGAGAATTGCTTGAACCTGGAAGGTGGAGGTTGCAGTGAGCCGAGATCACGCACTGCACTCCAGCCTGGGTGACACAGCAAGAGTCCGTCTCAAAAAAAAAAAAAATAAGTCAGTATGAAGGGTCACATCTGATTGAAGTGTTACTGTCTGCAGGTACTTGAGCTCAGCACACTGCCTAGTGCATAGTAAGTTAGCTTATTGAATAAATGACTGCATGAGTGAAAGAATGGACGGATTTTGTTAGCAGTAGCTCAAAAACTAGTTTGTGAGGAGGTGTGGTCTTTGTCCTGATTGTGAGCATCTTCCAGTGTTTCCATTAACCTTCTGGTTTCCTAGCATCACCAGCCTCAGGACAAAGCAGCAGGGCCATCAGGTCTCTTTAACCCAAATCAACATGGGCACAGAGAGAGGGAAGCATTTACCAAGGGCTGGGACTCCTGAACACTGTCATTTTAGAAGGCTGATGGGTTCTTCTACATGTGGTTTAGTTTAATTTTCTAGAGATTCCCTCCAGAGAAGAGTGGATATCTTCAAAGGAGCCTTAATTTCCTCGCACCTCCACCACAGCAACAGAAGTTAAGAGTGGAAGAAAGCAGTAATAATCGCTTTCTGGTTCCAAAGAGCACCAAAAGCAGATCTTGATGTCATCTGCCTCCAATTAAGCCCCACAAATGAAGCTACATGGCTGAGTCCAGCTGCAATCCACTAGGAGGTATATTTTAGCTGAGGTGTCATTCCCCAGCATCGTTCACTGGGTAATAAGGAACACAGTTTCGAATGTGCTTTGACATTTATTGTCTCATTTGAGGTCCATCACAACTCAGGAAAAAAATGTGTTTCAGGGAATAGGAAGCAGGCTTGGAGATGTAGAGACCACACAGAAAGTAGGACATAGAGCCTGGATGAGACTGTGTCTTCTCAGCACAATCCCACTATTCCAATACTGTTCCTACTATTCTATTAGGTTGGTGCAAAAATAATCACCTTTTTTTGCCAGTACTTTTAATGGCAGAAGCCGTGATTACTTTTGCACCAACCTAACAGGTTCTAGCCCTATTTTCTTATCACCCAGAATTAGGGAAAGTGATCAGAACCCCATGGTGAATGGTGCCTGATACAGCTTCTGTCTTATTTGGGACATGAGTCCCAGGAAAATGGTTAGGATAGAATATTTCTAGAAATATTTACCAAGCAGATCTTGGGTACCCAACACCATGGTGATCCATAAGAGAGGCTGAGGAAACGTCCATTCTAGAATCACATACCCAGGAAGAACAACATTGGACTACAGGCGCGTCTGTCTGGTGCAGGGAGAAGCAGAACTTGTATTTCCTGGAGATCAGGCACTACCCATGCACACACGTGCACGGGCACACACACACGCGCACGGACATAAACACACGCACACACACATGCACACACACGCTGTGTCTCAAAAGTCTTCCTGCAGTTTTGAGCTTTAATGACTTCAGAATTATAAACACTACAAACATAAAAAATCTGAAAGCTTATTTACATTTCTTCTACAGTTACTTCGTTTTATGAATATTAAATAATACATTTTTTAATTTTAATGTTTTGTTTCAGTTCACATTTACCATCTTCAATCAGAGGGCAAAAACATTTTACAGTATAGAATATGATACCCCTACAATTCACACACAAATGACCCATATCACATAACATCTCATACTAAGCCTACAGTCATGTAAAAGTAAATTTCACACGTGCTGCTGTGAAAACGACATTGTAAGTAAGCTTGCAAGGCTGGCTTTTTTCTTTCTTTCTTTCACACCCTAGAGCTCTTCTTCTTTTTGTTTATATGAATTAAATTTTATCTTGTTAGATACAATCCACCCTGTTAGAACCTTTTCGGATCCTCATTCTACCTTTGACCACATCAGCTCTCCTTCCTGAAGGTTCGAATCCATACAGCTTTAATGTTCTCTAAAGGACACTTTTTTTGTTTTGTTTTTTTTGAGACGGAGTCTTGCTCTGTTGCCTAGGCTGGAGTGCAGTGGTGTGATCTCGGCTCACTGCAACCTCTGCCTCCCGGGTTCAAGTGATTCTCCTGCCTCAGCCTCCGGAGTAGCTGGGACTACAGGTGCGTGCCACCACACCCAGCTAATTTTTTTTGTATTTTTAGTAGAGATGGGTTTCACCGTGTTAGCCAGGATGGTCTTGATCTCCTGACTTTGTGATTCTCCTGACCTCGTGATCCACCTGCCTTGGCCTCCCAAAGTGCTGGGATTGCAGGCATGAGCCACTGCGCCCGGCCTCAAAAGGACACTTCTAAACATGCTAAACCATATCAAGTCCAAAGCAGAACCTTGTGGTGTGAAACCTGTTCACTCTTAGCAAACAAACACAATCCCTTCCTTCAGAGGCCTGATGGGACAATCCTAACAAGAGATCTCCTCCGGCACATTTGACATCAGCCTATAAATCAGTACCTTTTGGACAGAGAAGATAAATCAATTAAAAATACAACCACCTATACCATTTACTATATATTTTCATTTTAGTCCAAGGGATTTCAAGAGGGGCTCTGTCAAACGCACTATTGAAATTCTCACACTGTCTGACAGCATTCCTCTGATTCTTGAGGTGAGAAACCCTAACTGTGAAGGGTCAGATGAAGGGCAGCCACAGCTCTGTTGCTGATGTATTCTACTAACAAATATAATGCTATAACGGTAAATATCTAAGGACAGATCCAAACAAATAAATAAACATTAGTTTACTTGTAATCCAAGTTCAAATAAAATTTGAACAGCTCCCACCAATGTCTTTTTTAGGTTGAACTTTGTCCCCCAAAAAGATATGTTCCAGTCGGAATCCTGGTACCTTTGAATGAATCTTATTTGGAAATAGAGTCTTTGTAGATATTACCAAGCTGAGGTCATAATGAATGTAAGTGGGTCCTAATCCAATAACTGGTGTCCTTATGAGAAGAGGGAAATTCTACTGACATGCAGGGGAGAAGGTTACATGAAGATGGAGGTGGAGATTGGAGTGATGATGCTGCCACAAGCCAAGGATTGCTGGCAGCCATCAGAAACTTGGAAGAGATGAGGAAACATTCTTCCCTAGAGCCTTCAGAGGGAGCACAGCCCTGCCAGTACCTTAATTTTGGACTTCTTGCCTTCAGAACTGTGAGCCAACACATTTCTGTTGTTTTAAGTCACCCAGTTTGTGGTACTTTGTTATAGCAGCCCTAGGAAATTAATTCAGCATCTAAGCAAAACAATAGACATTGAAGGTAATGCCTATTAACATCAGAATCAAGAGCACTTAGGAACTAGTTGATAAAAAAAAAAAAAAAAAACAGAAAAATCTAAGAAAAGCTGAAAGAGAGGATGACAGGTATCTGGACTCCCGAGCAGGCAGCAGGCTTGGCCAAGGTGAGGCTCCGGATGGCAGTGGAATGAATGGGTGAAGGAACTAGCCAAGCAGAGTGGGGGTACTGGCTTTGAGGCCGGCAGGTTGGACAAGAATTGATATCCAGTGTCAGGCTCATTCCCGAGGAGTTCACTGTCCCTCCCAAGCGTGGGGTGATCCTTTCTCAACAAAACCCTATCACTTAAATGGCAACGGATCACAAATTCGTCTATTTGTCATCAACACAGAAGCAAAACCATGTTGAGCTTCCTGTCTCAATATGACATTTTCCCTGCCTCTGTTTCATCATTCTAAATTAGACAGCAAGGGAAGGATCTGCTGGCCTCTCTGCTTGTCTCTATCTATAGTGCTCTAGCCACCATATCCAAGGTGCTAAGATTCTACTGATTGATGACGATATCGCTAAAATGGTTACATTCTGAACCAGAACAAGGAAAGTATTATTTTCCGAATGTGCAAACTTAGGGGAGGAAGGAGTCTCCCTGGCAGTTTCCTATATTAATCTGGCTCCAGTGCGGCCCCATGAAATGCTCATCTACAATGGCAAATCTCCTCCCAGGATGGACCTTGAGAGACATCCTTAGGAGATTTCCTAGCAGTAATCAGAGGGATGTATTATTGCTAAATCCTGAACTCACTGGGAGCCAGGTTAATTTGGAAAGTTAAAAGTGCCACCTTGAGGCAAAAGGCCACTTCTTGGCGCCTTAAATGAAGCACAGCCCTGCGCAGGGCAAGAGTCGTAATTCTGAAGATGTCTGTACCCACCGCTGACACCCCTTTAAGGAAGCTACTATGGAAAAGGCCAAATGAAGCATCGATGTGCAAATACCATTTAGGAAGTACAGATAAGCTGGGCTAAATCATGCTCGGAGCACTTAAAAAAAGATTCAAATGTTAATACATTAGCACTAGAACATGCTGTACAAGCAACAGGAAAATTGCAGTTGTCAATGTGTGAATTTAGTCTCGGGGTAAGTTCATCCAAGGAAGTAAAATCTCAATTTAGATCGTTTTTCTATTTGAGCCCCTTTCCTTCCATATCCATGTGTTTCTTTTGGAATGGGGGAGGACATCGTTACTCAGCAAATGTATTTCACACCAAGAAAGGGTTAGGGTATTATTCATCCAGGGAAGGGATGTGAAGTTCTCAGCTAAGTAGTTTGAAGTGGTCCTTCACAAGGTCAAACCACAAAAGATGGAGAAGGTGTCCTGGGGTGTGTGTGTGTGTGTTTGCATGTGAGTCCTTGTGTGCATATCTCTGTATATAATCTGTGTGCATTCTTATTTATTTATTTATTTATTTAATTTATTTATTTGAGACAGAGTTTCGCTCTTGTTACCCAGGCTGGAGTGCAATGGTGTGATCTCGGTTCACCGCAACCTCCACCTCCCAGGCTCAAGCCATTCTCCTACCTAAGCCTCCTGAGTAGCTGGGATTACAGGCATGCGCCACCATGCCTGGCTAATTTTGTATTTTTAGTAGAGATGGGGTTTCTCCATGTTGGTCAGGCTGGTCTCGAACTCCCAACCTCAGGTGATCTGCTGGCCTCGGCCTCCCAGAGTCCTGGGTTTACAGGCATGAGCCACCACGCCCAGCCTGTGGGCACTGAGAAATAATTCTAAGGGGGAAATAGCAAGAGGAAAGGGGCAGTGCACCTACTCTATTATGGAATTTCTGGCATTTTCCTGCTGTACTTCTCAGAAAGTCTACCTGCTGGTCATAGCAGGTGCATGGGAGTAGCTGCGGCATCCTGGGACGAGAGCGCATTGGCTGTTGCGGACGCGAAGCCCAGCTGTGTGAGCTCACCCAGCCCGGCCGCGGGGAGAAGGGGCCCCAAGTCCATCTAGGGCCTAGATAGAGACCCCAGAGTTTGGAAGCTGTGGCCAACTCTGCTTGCTGGTTTGAAAAAGAGATGTATTCCAGGTCGAGTTTGACAGGCTGTTTTCTATATCAAAGCAACAAACAGATTTTCATTTCAGAACGCATCTGGTCTCCCAAACCATTCTATCACAAGCAGCTATTTTCTTTAAATGGAAAGTCAGGGCAGCTTATTTTTCTCAAAACCGTGCTGTCAACTCTTCTGTCTGACTCTTGACTTTCACCTGTTCTACACAATGGCAAAGCTGCTCTTAAAATGGTGGTGTGGGGGAGACCTTCCCTGAGGACATTATACTTGTGATATATTTACAGAAATCTGTGCCTCAAAGGGCACGTAGATCAGAAATAAAGATGGAATGTATTTGAGTCAACTTATTTAGAGAAAAAGGGACGCCAAACCACTCGTCTAGTTATGGTCCTTGAACCAAAATAAATCTCTTCAGATGACACATCTATTTACCTTCTTATTGGGCATTTGAAGTTTTCATGAGAAAGGGGCGATTTTAAAAATTCTTATCCCTCCCTATACACCCTAAGTCATTTTTTGGGGGGACACGGTCTTGCTCTATCGCCCAGGCCAGGTACAGTGGCACAATCAGGGCTCACTACACCCTTGACTTCCCTGGGCTTAGATGATCCGTCCACCTCAGCCTCTCGAACAGCTAGGACTGCAAGCGTGCACCACCATGCCCAGCTGATTTTTGTAGAGACAGGGTTTCGCCATGTTGCCCAGGCTAGTCTCAAACTCCTAAGTTCAAATGGTCTGCCCACCTTGGCCTCCCAAAGTGCTGGGGTTACAGGTGTGAGCCACCATGCCCATCCTCTAAGTTATTTTTAAATGAAAGAATTGTAGTTCCTAAGTGCATACAACTGATAATATGTATATATGCGTATAATATAGATGCTATGCATTAACACACATCTGTAGTGTTGGAGTGAGACCACTACATCACATCACTTTTCCCATTATTGTTAGTGCTCAAGTGTTGCTCAGCCATTATTTCAAAAGCTCATTGATTTGTTTTTCTGCATTCATCTAAGCAAAAAATTCATTATCATTTCAAAAAGCATTTCCAACTACGCAGAATTTGAGTTGTCAGTAAATATGCAATACTCCCCTAATTAAACTAGAGTAATATTATCAAGGAAGGGCTACAGTAATCTTTGTTTGGTACAATAATCTTACCTGTGATCGTGCTAAGATTCTCAGATGATTAATAGTATCAAAAATATCATTCTTAAAGTCACAACATTTCATATGCATTTCCTAAGACATGTATTTCCCTCTTTATAACCATCCCCTCTTTGTCAATTACAGAATAGCACATTTAGTTTGTTAATGGAAGGAAGCTAACTTCTCTTTTCTGATATCTCACAGATGCTAATGACACATGAATTCTACAGTATTTAAAGGAAAAAGGGAAAGCAAACCACTTGCCTGGTTAAGAATTAAAGGAAGCCACCTGAAAGCTGAGGCTAGAAACATCCTAAATAATTTTATGATGACAAATCCCTCAGCTAAAAATTGTGAAAAAAAATAATTAAAAACGTAGAATTCCACACCATCATTTTCTACATAACATCAATTTAATTACTAAGCAGTTATAAATTAGACATTAGTTACTTATTCTTCTAAATGATTTAACTTTTCCAATTCTCATTTCATCTGTTTTCCATATTTAAAAAAAAATCAAAGAAATTCAAGATATGGAAAAGACACGCTGGGTGAGGATCTGAAACTGATTTGGTAGCTTTGGAGTTGACATAATCTTGGCCTGGTGCAGCTCATTTTCGAAAGCTGCCTCAAATTTCCCCTGGTTTTGAACTTTTTTTTTTTCCTTACCACTTTCATCTAGCAAGAAATCATCCTGGTAACGGAACTTCTCCGGTCCACATGCAATAAAAATGTCATCATCACCAAAAAAGTCCTGAAGGCACATCACCTACAAGAGAAAAGCATGGCACTCAGCGAGGGTGGTAGAACAGCAATTACAGCAATGCAATCCCACGAGCAGACATCTGCATAAAGCCCCGTCCCACCTAATGGAAACTAATGGAAACAGGGCAGCTTCCACAGAGGAATTTCAAAAGAGGGGTTCGAGCATCTGTTACTAGTAAGAAACATGTTCCATTTCAGTTCTGCAGGAAAACAGGATAAGGAAAATAGAACCAGTAACTGTCACATTTATTACTTGATATATCAACAGGCTCTGAGGTAAGAGCCCTTTGTTTCCATAATAGAGTGGGTGCAGCGCCCCTTTCCTCTTCAGAATGTAATACTCTTTGATAGCAACACAAGTCAGCATATGGTTTTAACAACAAATATGTTTAGTAATTGATGCCGTCATATACACATGATAATCACTGAAGAAAAATATTTCTCTCATGATATGAACATCACTTCCTTTAAACCCATTCTACCTCTAGTTGAAAGAAAAATGAAACTCTTTTAAAAATAATAATAAGTAAATTAAGCTATTGCTTAGGCTTAGAGAGATTCCGGTAAGTGTATGCCTACCACCCAAGCTCTGCCAGACTCTAAAACTCCCAGGCCGCCCAACTTCTTCTTGTCATGCAAAAGGCAAGTTTTAAGGCAACCTTTTGATATTTACTCGACTTACTCTCCAATGAGAACTTTAAGAAACCTAAATGTCATTTTTGCAAGTAAATGTGATCAAAATGAATAATTTTCAAGCATCTTGCTCTCTGTCTTTGGATAGACTGTAATATTTTGTTGAGATTATGTGTAATACCAACACTAGGAACACTGCTGATTTCTAACTATTTTCAATTCCTTTTGGCCACTTGGACGAATCATAAGACGGCCAGTTGCAGGCACCCATTCAGAGCTGTATGAAATAGATGTTGTAATAGCATTTTCCCCTGGATATTTGAGGACCAGAGACAAGCCTCTCCGGAGTGCTCGATTGTTTGGCCCTGTGTTTATAATGCGCTCCTCTCTGACTTGTCTGCAGTTTCCTCTGTGGGCACCTCTGGAGTTCTGCTTTTTTGTCAGTCCCTGGGAATGCTACTCTGACACATCACATGTGCTGTAAGACATAGAATAGTAAGTTGAGAGAATGCAGCATTATTTAGAGTCCCCAAATGCAACAATGTGTGGGCTTTAGACTGTCTTTCCAAATAATGTCTCATTTCTAAATAATCACTTGGCTGAAGTTTTTAAAATGGAATTTCTATAACAGTTGGATAATCAACATTAAGCACGAATGAGGTATTATCCATGGTTGTCAGTGTTTAGTCTGCCCATGAAAGCTTAAAAACACAGGGGATTTAAGAGGGACGCTGTAATCACTGAGGAAGATAAACTGAAGGGCTTCAAGAGTGATGTCAGAAGCTCTGATATTCTACTTGGTTTAAAAGCAGACCGTTTGAATTCAGAACCCACTCTCCATTTCACTCCTATCTCTCTGACTCCAACCCAATCCTGTTCATCTTTACCTTCATGACACCACAGCTTCTTCTAGCATCATCTCAATCAACCCCCTATGGCCATTTTTATTTTACATTTCATTTACAGAAAGTATTTACTGAATGCCTACCATGTTCCAATCAGCATCTGGCAGAAATGAAGAAGTCATGATCTCCACCCAAATGTGAACAATTAACCCAAAAGAGCAGTATCTCCTAAAGTGTGGGTGATTAATACGTTTTGTGCAAAAGAGAGTTCTAAAGCCAAACAGATTTGGAAAATATTTGTTTCCAAATTCTCAAAACACTTAATGTTCTAATGTACACCATGATGTCAAAGAAGAAATAGAAAAATCCAATATTTCCCAAACTTATTTGATTCCAGAACTTTTTTCTCACACAACATCATGCAGACAGATACTGTTCCTCAGAGTTCCCTTTGGAAGTGGGCTGACAGCCTTAGGTGAAAAGATCTCTGGGAGCACAGGAAAGACAGAACAGTTACCCACTCTGCTCCTAGGCGGCCATGCTTCTGCAGCTGAGAAATATTTCACTGCCAACTAATTTACTCACTCAAACATTTGTGATGGGCCTACTCTACATCAAACATTCTGATGATGTATCTCCAATAGATGAAAAATATTGTTTTTTAAAGGAAACCCATTCCCACTCCCACCATTTGCATTTGAGAACATCTGATTGCTAACCACATCCTACTCATCAGTGTGTGCATGTTTCACGCCACTTCTATGTGGACAAATAACCATCATCAAAACTACAACAGGTTTTAAGCGGGTTGCTAGCCAATGCTCTTCCATCAGTTTACTGATGACCATTCTCCAAGTCTGAGACTTAAAGAACAAACAATGACCCATCTTGGGCAGTTTTTTTTTTTTTTTTTGGCAAGCGGGAAATGAAACGTGATGAAATTTTGATGTTCTTTCCAACACTGAGACTCCAAGAATATAAAAGGAATGCAATGATTGTTAGAGAAAAGTAACTGTCATCAGCCAGCACATAAAGGCAGGGGCAAGTCACCTCAGTGCCAAGCAACATGCATTCATTTACCTATCACTTTTCAGTGACTGAAATGAGAGAATTTGTTGCACTAACAGAAACTCCTGTTTCTGTTTGACATCATGTAACCACTTTCCTGCTCACAACTTCCCATTGGAAAAGGTAGGTATGGCCAGCAGATCAAATTCAACTTTATAAAACAGCTCCTTGTTAGAAGTCTTCTTAAAAAGTTGATGGCAAAGGAGACTTAAACACAAGGTTATAACAAAGATGAATTTAGGATAATCCGTGCACTTCAATGCACTTCAATTATCCATGCACTTATGCACTATCACTGATACAGAGGTAGCTGTAATGTATTCCAACTAACAAGAAAGAATAACAGAGGGTGATTTATAACCCTCTTCTCTAGACAAATTTACACTGAGAATTTTCCTTGAGGCATTACTGTACATTCTGATATTAAGGAATTATAAAAAGGTGGAGGATTTGAAAACCAGTGTTTCGCACAATAATCTGATTTTATTTATCTATGCAGTGTTACTCCTTTTGAAGGCTGGTGTCCTAAAGATTCAGTGTAGTTACCAGTTTTTTTAAAAATTCATTTTATGGATGAAAAACATGCTTCTTGTTACAAAGGGATAGTGACAATTAGCCTCTCTGCCAGGAATTCGTTGCTCAGTAGGTGTCAGATGTCGGAAGCATTCATCATGATTAGATACAGGGCAGATGTAAAGGCAGAAGTATCAAGTTTGAGAAAAGAGAGATGTCCAACCTTTGGAGAAGCACCTTTCCAAGCTTTTCTGTTCCACCTCCACGCTCCTGTACCTCCTGTACCTCCCAGGAGAGTCGATGTTGTCAGAGCCTGCTCTTCTCTGTGGTTTCACCACGGTCGGAGATCCTGCCCCTGCAATAACTTTCAAACCCAGGCCTTTCTCCCACCCTCCTCTCCTTTACTGCCAGCACCATGTCAGTCCAGGGCTCATCCTCCTGCCTGTGGACCCTGGCATTTTACTCTAATGGATTTTCTCAGCCCCACCTCCTTTCTGTCTAATCCATTCTGTTTAATTCTGTCAGTCTACTCTCCCTTCGCAAATTTTCAATATCTCTCTCCATGGCTCAGAAAGCCATCCATGGCCCACTATCCTCAAGTTAAAGTTCATCTTTCTGAGCTTGGCATTCCAGATGCCTCAAAATCTGACCCCAACCTACCTTTCAAGCTTCCAGTTTTTTTGGTTGTGACATGGTGCCTGATACTTAAATAAGCATTTGTTGGATGGATGGATGATGGATGGATTAATGGATGGACGATGGATGGATTAATGGATGGATGGATGGATGGATGGATAGACGGATGGATGGAAGAACTATGTCCTAACCTGAAAGATGTTTCAATTTATCTGCTTTACCTGTTTTTCCTCGAAAAAGGGCTTGTTCTTTCCTACCTATGTGTTTGTTTGTTTGTTTTTCTATCTAGTATCCTTTCTTACTCTTTGCCTGTTCAAATCCCTCCTATGGCCCATAGCTCAGTTGCAGATTCAAGCCCTACCTTCTCTATCCACTCTAATCCAAAGTGACTCATCCCTGGTCTGAACCTCTATCCATTGATCAATACGTGTTTACTGAGTGCCCATTATTTGCCAGTCACTGGGCTAGATCTTGAGAATATGGCTGCCCTTATCCATCACCTCTTCTTTTCTAGTATATGTTTACAGACTTATGATCCAAATAATTCCTGTTGCAAATCAGTAATTCAGCAGAGAGTGACTTACATTACCTTCTAGTGGTTTTGTCAAAGGCTGGAGACAGGTGATATCACTCCAGCCCTTGCTCTGCCATCATCACTGACTTGCGCAAATCAGGAAACCTCCATCAGCTATCTTGAAATGAGTCCTGTTTCTGTAGATCCTAACTTCAGTCAGAGCAAAGGCAGTGTCTCCCGTTAGGTGCCATTTCTTTTGGCACCATGGAGATGTCTGCTTAGGCTGTTCCCTAAGAGCACAGCACTATCAACAGAGCCCAGCTTCTGAGTTAACCCAGCTCTTCCACTTGGATGTTAATCTCTTTGTGTCTCAGTTTATTATATCAGTTATTTCAGGATGAGTTAAGACGATGAATCCAAAGAGAATAAGTCCTCAATAAAGTTTAGCTATTTTTATTAGCCCAAATATATTTGTACTTCTAAATAAGTATAAATCGAGTGCATATGTAATATAAATGAAGAAAATGTTTAAAAAAGCAAACACACAGTATGTACCTCCTAAGTTTTATACCAACATGCTTCTTTTCTACGTTGATTTGAAGAAAATGTGGCAAATGCGTGCCTCTTCTTGCTTTGGGAATAAGGATTCTATCAGTATCATTATTTTGATGAAAGGCACACTTTGAATTAGCATCAGAGAATGGGTGGAAAGCTGGTAGAAGTTGCTAACACAAAGGTGGGAAAGGGTTTATACCACTGATTTCCATTAGCCTTCCACAGAATGATGCTGCGAAAAGTCATTTGTAAGCATATTCACCTGATATAACAAATGTGCCAGGGACCACTGTCTTAACTCAGGGCCTCTTGAGATCTGTCACTAACTTCTAGTTTCGTGACAACCAGAGATTTTTATTCCTTTGAGAAAACTGCTCTCTGTTGAAATATCCTCCACAGCAAAAGATAATGTATGTGTAATATATGCAATTTATAAGCCAGGTAATCTGTTTATAGTACATGACACTTAATATTCTGTTGACTAATTTTCAGTTTTTACTTAGTGCTTTGGTTATTATATGGAAATCTAACTCCAACGTTGAATTTTTTTTAACTCCAAAGAAAAACAGTCAATTTATTGCATGAGGGTTTATGTGATGGTGCTTAGCATTACACCATACCCACAGTACCTCAAAAAACATGGGTGATTATAATTGCCAGATATGCTGGGAAAAGTCCTTGAACGAGGGTCAGGATACCTGGGTTCTGAGCCCGTATTGCCTATAACTGTTGCATGAACTTGGATGAGTGACTTAAGCTCTCTTGCTTATCAGTTACTGTATTGGTTGTAATATGCTTTACCACAGTAATTATATGGTAAAGATAAAATAAATATGAAAATACTCTTTTTGGTGTGATGTACCAACAGGAATAGTTCTGTATACATTACTACATTTCATCTTCAATATACATGATAACACTGAATCCTTTCAACTCTGAAGGACACAAACTCTATTTGACAATAATTTATTGGTATCAGTATCCCCATTTTACAGATGAAAAAAACCAGCCAGATTAAACAGAATATCAGTAGGAATTTGAAGGCAGGTCACAGAACTCGAATGCAGGCTGTTAACTACCAAGCTGTAGGAAAATGAGTCTATCATGCACCCTCACATTTGCATATTATAAATTTCAGCTGATAAAATCATTATGATCAATAGTTACCACATATATTGTACATTAATAGTATATAATAAAAACGGTGTCTAATAAACCCTCGTTTTTAAAAGAAGGAAGTTTGAATTATTCCTTTGGCTCAAGGAAGACATATTCCTTTTTCTGACTCTCTTTATGTGAAATCTGAATTCATATCTTTTCCATTAACTTGTCATTATGCACAGTCGTCCCAAGAGACTAAGCTGCTTACGAGGAAACAAAATGCTACAGACAAATATGGACTTCCTCTCCTCTGAGCTTCCGGCCTGTGTTGCTCTGCAACGGCAGAGATTCAAACAAAGGCAATAAAAGCATCTGCTATTTACACATTTCCAAAGCAGGACCGTGGAATCCATTCCCCTTCATTGGAATAAGATCTCCATGGTGACGCTGACTTCAGGGAGCTGGGCCAGTTTCTCAGCAGGGCCTAGGCAATGATATTTTCTTTACAAGAGCTCCCTCTTCAAACCAAACAGGGGATATCTCTGCAGCCCTGGATGCATTTGAAGCCACAGAAGTCATTGTGTCTTTATCAGGTGTTTTCCATTGTAACAGAGACACCAAAATATTTTGCTGTCACCCATTTAAATAATATATTTTAAGCAAGAGAATAAACCATCACAGAAGTAAAAACGAGTAAATTCATTCCATCTATTGGAATTATCGAGTATGGCACATTCTTTCTGTTTTAACTTTCTTTTTCTTTAAAATATTTCATTTGTAATTTCTTAAACTTCTTAATACCAGTTAAAGATGGCAGGCTTAAACGTTCTGTAGCTAACATTTTAATGAGATGCTCTTTACCAAAAAGGAATGCTTACACTGTTTTTTTTTTTTTTAAATCTAGTTACCTATGTATCTAAGGTGCCAAGTCAACAACCTTCCTCTTTCTGCACAATTCGTAATGTGACCATTATAATTAGCTTTCAGTTAAAACTTGGCACATGTGGGACTCCTCGTCCTGCCAAAACTGAACTGAGAGGAGGTTCCTCTTCCAATTTCATTCCATACTTGGCTTCTTCTCTCCATTCTTAGCAATGAGCATTTTTATGCCACATGATATTGTAAGTCAACCACTGTGAATTTTCCTGTCCTATAAACATGTAATTCCATATGTTTCTGGTTCCAAAATATGTTCACAATCAGTTTTATAGCCAAATATTAGAAGTGTATTATGTTATTGTCATAAAACGCATTCTCCATCCCTTCTTTACATTTTTGTTTTCACTCTGATGGTAAATTTATGCAAGTGATAATTTATTTTACTCTAGTTCTTATGGCTAGAAGCTTCTAATAAAAAATTCTTTAAAGAAACTCTGGATCTTGGCTAGAGGAAAATATGTGAATAAAAAATAAATTAGTTAAGTAGTAATAATTAACAGAAAGAAGAAAATAAAGATCCTCAAAGTACTCTTTACAAGTTTAAAACATGAAGCTCTAAGACTTTTTTTAAAAAAAATGGATAATACTGTTGAAATTCAGAATAGGCTAGGAGATAACACTCAAACTAACAGGCTGATGCTTAAAGAAATAGAAAAAGGAAAAGTTCTCCTTTGAAATGGTAGCAATTGGATTCGCTAGGTCAATCAGAAAAAGTCAATTATGGAATTGAAAGTGTATTCCTTCCTTGGATGTGTTCTCAGCTGCTGTAGTTGACATGGACATCAGCTATTGCAGGCTGCTGTTGAACATACCCTCTGACCCAGAAATGCACCCTTTATGCATGGATCACCATCTTTCATGGACTCAGACACACCTAAGCAGACTGCAACCTATTCTAAATGATTCATCTTTTATTATCTATCTTGTTTTTTTTTTTAATGCTAACATTTCATTCTCTTTTAAAAAATGTGTCTCTTAGTCCATTCAGGCTGCTATAACAAAAATATCCTAGACTGGGTGGCTTGTAAATAGCAGGCATTTGTGTCTCACAGCCTGGAGGCTGGAAGTTCAAGATCGAGGCACCAGATGATTTGGTGTCTGGTGAGGGTCTGCTTTCTCACTTTAGCCTCACGAGGTGGAAGGGACAAGGGACTTCTCTGGGGCCTCTAATAAGAGCCCTGATTCTATTCATGAGGATGATGCCCTTGTGACCTAATGGCCTAATCACCTCCCAAAGGCCCGCCTCCTAATACTATCGCCTTGGAGGTTAGGATGTCAACACAGGAATTTGGGGGGATACAAACGTTCAGACTAGAGCAAAGTGTAAAACGACACCCTAGTAACAAATACTGACCAGGTGCCTTGGCTTGGCCACCTAATAAATGTGTGACTTTGGACAGCTATTTAACATCTTCAAGCCTCGGTTTCCTCATATGTAAAATGGAGCTACCAATGCTTACCCTGTAGGGTTTCACGCGGGTTTGATGAGATAATGTATGTAGAGTAATCAGTACCATGCCTGGCTTACAGAGAACACCAGGGGTGAGCAGCTACTGCTGTCAGTGCTGATATTAGTAAGGCATAGTAGGTAGGTCTCTGAGTGATCATCTGTCTGAGTGATTTGGGGCTATTATTTAAGAATAGAATACTAAACTTAAATATCTGGAAAAGAGAGGTATGAAGAATAGAGTTTACTCAGAAGGTTTCCAATCCTGGTCTTTTGCCAAGTTAATACCACATCAGTCCTATTCCTCTGGTTTCTCTCATTAAGACATCCTTTACTGTTGTCTACCTCCTTTATAGAATAGCTCACCTACTTGCCCCTCTTTCGCTTA
The DNA here is from genome assembly GCF_006542625.1 of Nomascus leucogenys. Classification (NCBI taxonomy): domain Eukaryota; kingdom Metazoa; phylum Chordata; class Mammalia; order Primates; family Hylobatidae; genus Nomascus; species Nomascus leucogenys. The sequence goes on along the minus strand of NC_044389.1, from coordinate 3,379,791 downwards.
AGGAATTAAAGGATAGTCCAAGAAAACAAAAACTGTGACACGGTAGTTTCCTTGGAGAGGGTACAAATAAACTCTGGTCTGAACCCAGAAGCTAACCTAAATCAATTACCTTAAGATGAGTGTTCAAGATTAAGGGTGGCCAAGCCCAGGAAATTGGCTTATCTGAACTGTCTGAACTCATTATTTTCAAGGATAGGAAAAGATCAAATTTATATTCTATTGCTGAGAGGATCTCCCAAAAGATTTATGCAAGTAGGTAGTTAAGATTGTGGCATGGTTTCTAATTAGGCAGAAACAGCGTACTGTGATAATTGGAAAAAGAAATAAAACTATTAAGAGAAACATGAAGCCACATAATACAGAATCTTTTGGAGATCCTTAAGGGGTAAAATGTGGCACTGAACATATGGCTGGTTCTCTGCTTAATGCCTGGGGAGTGATATTGGACATAACGCTATCTTCAAGTCATTCTGAGAAACACTTCAAGTTCTCATCACCAATGCCAAGAAGTGTTCATAGCAGGAGTCATAAACACAGGACCAAGCAGGGATAGGCAGGGAATATGGATGAGCAAAGGCTGGGCAAAACAAAACAAAACAAAACAAAACACCATCAGTGGCAAACTGGATCATAAATGCCCTGTCCTCAGGCACTCTGCTCCCACATTACTTTCTCTGAAAAATTTTAATAGGAAGAATTGTTGTAAATTTAACATCTCCAATTAAAAAATAAAATCTGTGGCATACAAAATGCTCCTCTGGCCTTTTGTATGGGTTCAGTCCATTCAGTCCATTCAAAAGCATTGAAGAACAAAGCATTGAAGAACAAAGCATTGAAGAACAAAGAAACGATGCTCTGAGATTCTCCTACTAAGTGTTTATAAGCCTACAAAACACCATTAATAGAATAGGTTTGGGGCAAAATAAACTTGGAGCAAAGGGAAAGAGTCAGTGATCAGCTAGTGTAAGGTGCTTTACAGGAGTCTTGGCATGCAGATAAAGTTACAAAAGTCAGGCTTCAAACCCAGAGAACCAAACCCAACCCACAAAATCTGTGTCAGGCAACATCCTCAGATAGAGTCAGGACTTAAAAATGTGTTTAAAGCAACTCATTGTTCTCTTATAATTTTGTTGACTCTTACTCAACATGCACACAAATGCGTTCTGGTGCTATGACTTTCCCTCTTGATGATTTTTAGAAGGAGCCTGGGATGAGTGCTAAGACCTATGATGTGTGAGGCCCTAAGAGAGACTTGACACATGATGTTACATTGATTTCTCACAAGGACTCTTTGGTAAAATCAGATTTTTAAAAACTTTTGCAAGAAAATTATAAGTATCAAAAGTATTGGCATATATTTGAGAGCTAAAAACATAAAGATAAATCACATTGCCTGGTATGTTCTTGTGCACTGGCTTGCTGCCTGAGATTGTGTAAAATAATATTCCCAAAGCCATGGAAGTATGCTTTTGCCAGGAACATTTGTAAAGGTCACTTGACGTTAAAGTATGGAGTGTGTTGCTTTAAATATTTTTATTTCTAGTTTGAATCTACTTCTCTGCATAAATAACTTGAGATTAAAAGGCATTTTTTATACAGTGAAAATTAGTCTTCTTAAGTAAATGATGTTTTTCAAACAACAATGCCATAAAGCTGACATTTCCAAAATGATTATCAGCATCACCACCACCACTGCTATAACCATCACCACTACCACTACCACCACTACCACTGCTACAACCATTACCACCATCACTGCTATAACCACCTCCACCACCAGCATTATCACCATCACCACCATCACCATCACCATCACACGTACCACAACTACCGCCACCGCCATCACCATCACCACTATAACCACTAGCACCACCACCACTACTATAACCATCACCACCGCTATAACCACCATCACCACCACCACTACCACTACCGTAACCATCACCATCACTGCTATAACCACCACCACCACCACTATAATCATCACCACCACCACCATTATAACCACCACCACCACCGCTATAACCATCATCACCACCATCACCACCACTACCACTACTATAACCATCACCACCATCACTGCTATAACCACCACCACCACCACTATAATCATCACCACCACCACCACTACCACTACTATAACCATTACCACCATTACTATAACCACCATCATCACCACCACCACCACTACCACTACTATAACCATCACCACCATCACTGCTATAACCACCACCACCACCACCACCACTATAATCATCACCATCATCACCACTATAACCACCACTACCACCACCACCAGTTATAACCATCACCACCACCGCTATATCCACCATCATCACCACCACCACCACCACCACTGCTATAACCACCACCACCACCACTATAACCACTATAACCACTATAATAACCACCACTACCACCACCGCCACTATTACAACAATCACCACCACCACAAATATAACCACCACCACAAATATAACCACCACCACCACCACCACCACTACTATGACTATCACTGCCATCACCACTATAACCACCACTACCACCAGCACCACTACTATAACCATCACTACCACCACTATCATCACTATCACATCACCATCACCACTATAACCACTACCACCACCACTATAACCATCACCACCATTACCACTGTAACCACCACCACCACTACCACCACCGTCACCACTACTGTACCATCAACAGCAGTATAAGTACCAATACCACCACTACCACCATTACCACCACTATCACCATCATTACTATCAACACCACTATCTCCATAAGGGGAGCCCTTACAAAACTTTGGATTTTGTTCTAAATGAGCTGAGGACAGAGCCTTTTGTTTCTTGAGTGTTCTGTGCAGCATATTAGTCTGTGTTTTGCTCACTGGGTGCTTAACCACTTCTAACTGATAATAATCATCCCAGTGATATTCAGTACAAATGCAACCTAGAATTCTAAAATTATTTTAGGAATAAATTTACTTTTTTCACTCATACTTAAATGCAGCTACTAAAGACATTACCATGGCTTCCAAAATATTGGAGAAAGATACTTGTTCTTCCAAAAATATATTTGAGAGCAAGTGAGCTCTTAAAATTATAAATGGAAACTTCTCTGGAATTGTTTGAATAATAATACTGTTTTTGCATAATTGTATGAAGATCTAAACACAGCTAATAAAAGATTGAGAGAGATGGCAATAGTAAGGTAAAAAAATGTACAGTTCAAAATGAAAGCTTGGTTTCAAGACATTATGTTTTTACAAATAAATTCTGATGTGGGTACACAACTATGAAAACAAACTTGATTCTTAATGGCCTCTTAAAAATTATATATGGTGATGAAAACACCGTAGGTCAATTTTTCCTCTTTGTCTTCATTGTATACTATGTATATTAGAGCATCTACAATTAATTCTTTTCTATTTAAATCTAGAGTTGAGTGAGTAACATGGGGCTGGTTTCCATCTCCCCACGAAGCATGAACTAAGGCATAAAGCACCATGACTTCAAACGCCTACAGAGACCTGGCAGGTAACATACACAGTGAAGTGGGCCAGGCATAATAAAACACCATGCAAACAGGGTGATCACTGGCCATTAACACAGGCAGACAATAGGAAATTGATGGGGACTGCACTGACTTGGAACACTCCCCCACCCATCAATGGGGCAGCTCAACACTTGTCATGCAGGAAAGTAGGCCAGACTGATTAATTTTCTATGAGAAAGTGAAATCAGATTTTCATTTGAAAGCCCCTGATTTTTAAAAAGTTGGCGATAAAATCGTGTTTTATAAAAAACATTGTGTATTCCAAATGAGACATGTCCATGTCCTGAATTCAACCCGTGGGCAGGCATTTGTAGTCTCCAGGGGAGAATTCCAGCAGCCATGGTTAACATGTGCAGAGCCAGTACTCTTGGCTGTTTCTATGATCTCACGGGAGACTACCAAGCTTCCGGACACTCTGGCTCCTGTAATTTCCAAAGGCAGGGTAGGGCACAATCAAGACCCACCACTCCTGGAAATTAGAGCTCATGAAAAAACCAATACAGCAAGTCGTGTGTGGGTGTGTGTGTGTGTGTGCACCTGTGTGTACGTGTTTGTGTGCATGTGTACATGGGTGCATCTACATGTGCTTACATTCCTGTCCTAGGAAAGGGTTCTATTAGTCAACAGATTGTTTTCTGTGTCCTTCCTCTCTTCCCCTATGCTTGATCATCATGACTATCCCTTTCCTTTTCCTGGAGAGAAGAGGAGAGAAAAAAAATGGAGAATCTGTAACAGGAAATTTCAGAGCAAATGTTACCAGCTCAGAAGAGGTGGAACAAAACTAAACCCCTCCAATAAAGCCAAGAAGCTCCTTCTACTTCCCTTTCTCCCCCCTTAATCCATCCTCTGGCTGCAAGGGCAAATCATGGTTTCAAAAGCTACCAACTTCACCTTAAAAATGAATACTCTCTCTCTAAAAATAAAAATCCACCATGTGCAGTAATTTTCCTCCTGGCCACATCTTCTCCACCCAAATGTTAAAAAAAACCACCAGGGCCATTAAAAACTATTAGAAATGTTAGCTTTAGTTGGAAGGAAGCAAAGTAAATAAAACTCAGCAATCTGGGGAAATGGGGTTTAAGACATCAGAGTGAAAGGATAAAAATCAGATTTTTTTAATGTATTCGTTTGTTTGTTTACTTTATTTTAGAGACGGGGTCTCTGTTGCCCAGGCTGGAGTGCAATGGTGCGATCATAGCTCACTGCAGCCTCAACCTCCTGGGCTCAAATGATCCTCTGCCTCAGACTCCCCAGGAGCTGGGACTACAGGCATTCACTACTACATCTGGCTAATTTTTAAATTTTTTGTAGACATGGGGTCTCACTATGTTGCCCAGGCTGGTCTTGAACCCCTGGACTCAAGCCAGTTCTCCTGCCTCAGCCTCTCAAAGTTCCTGGGATTACAGGCATGAGCCACCATGCCTGGCCAAAAAAAATCAGAGCTTTTCACAAATAATTTCTAATGGTGGATTTTTATTTATTGGGTTTCTCACAAATCTGGAATGAGTTGACATGATTCTTTGTTTCTTCTACAAACTTTTCTCATATTACTGATGGCCTTTCCTCACGATGTCATGATTGGCTCTGAATGTCCCTAGTGGTCCAGTCCATTTATGTACAGAACATCTACCTAGCACAGGAAGATGCTTTTGTTGTTTGGATGAGAACATGCTCATGTTTACATATTTTTATATTTCAATTCACTTTAAACAATGCAGCAATATAGAACAGCATATAATAGAGGTTTTGAGTATAGGCTCTGGAGTCAGAGAAACTTAAGTTTAAAACTCAATTCCACGAATGGGAGACTTGAGTCACCTACTCAACACATTCCTTCACAGAGAGAAGGAGAATAACACTGCATCTACCTCCCAGGATGATGGAAAGAATTTGATGAGATAATGCATGGACATGTCAGGCCCAATCCGAGTGTTCAGAGAAAAGCAAATAACAGCAATATAGCCCTTAAGTTAATGTTGGTAAAACATAAACTTCCAAGATTACTCTCAGAGTCAACTATCACGGAACAGAGAGCAAAACAAATCAGTGGTTTCCAGTTTGTCCTTTCCTTGTACTGGTTTTACAGTGAAAATTATTCTGGTCTAACAGCTGTTAGTTTCAGACAACCATAAGGCATTAGAACTGCAATCAACATTGACCAAAGTGCATGAAAATCGTATTTTCTTTCCTTCTGTATATTATCCATTTTCTTTCACATGTGAAGAATACAGTGCAATAACTAAATTAAGATGAACTTTCCCCTTGCATTCCCTGAAATAATTTTCTTTTCAAGTACCTGACAAGTAGATGATTGAAAATTCCCTCGAGGCGGAAACATTTGTCCACGCCAATCATAACTTCCTTGATGCTAAAGGAAATAAGATCTAAGCATGAACTACCACAATCAACAGCAATTTAAAGGTTTAAAACCACAAAAAAGGCAGAGTCATTCAATGCAAATCTCAAAATTAAAGTTCTCTCCTTGTTTCTGATTTAGACAAACTTCAACGTGTTATCCACAAGTTTTAAGTCTGACTTTAATATTAAGTGTAATCAGACATAAATAAGGTTAAAATCATCATACATGATAGCCATAGTTATACATGCATTTAAACAAAATCACCATGATAATGTAATTTCTAAAGCAATCAAGTCATAAACTTCTTTTTGCAATTATTTGTAGTGTTATACTGCCCTTCAGTGTCCAAACACATGAACTGTTCACAAAAATTTTTCAGCTCAAGAAGTGTCTATATGAAACTCTACAGTGAACAAAATAGTTATCTTATTTTTTGCAGTATCTCAGTGAAGGGTGCTGCTGTGGGTTGAACTGTGCCCCCCAAAACTTATAGGTCACAGTTTTAATTCCCAGTACCTCAGGATATGACCTTGTTTGGAAATAGGGTCACTGCAGATGTAATTAGTTAAGATGAGGTCATCCTGGAGTTGAGCAGGCCCCTAAATCAGTATGACTGGTGGCCTTATAAGAAAAGGACGCTTGGACAAAGACACAGGAAGAATGGCACGTGAAAATAAAGGCAGAGGTTGGAAGATGCTTCTGTAAGTCACGGAACACCAAAGATTGCCAGCAAACACCAGAAGCTAGGGGAGAGGCCTGGAACTGATTCTCCCTAACAGCTTTCAGAAGAAACCAACCCTGCTGATACCTTTCTCTTGGACCTCCAGTCCTCAGAAATGTGAAACAATACATTTTTGTGTTTAAGCCACTCAGATCATGGTTATTTATTACAGAAGTTTTAACAAATTAATACAGGCGTGTATTTTTCATGCACGCAGAAATATACAGAAATAAAAATTTTTTACAAAACAACTGTTAAAGGCTTCATTTTTCCATTGAGCTTAGTTAAGTTTCAGAGGGTTTTAGAGAAAAACTCTAAAGCATAGGAAATTCTGGTAACATACATATGTTCTGCCAACCTGAAGAAGGGCAAACATATGGTCTTTATTCATTTTACATTTATGCCAGTTATTACTTATGCCACCATGACCAATTCCTGATTGTATGAAAGAGTTGTTTGTACAGACTCTGGATTATCTGGACTCCCTTATGTCTCTTTGTCTTTTCTGCTTTGTTCACTGTTAGTTGTTTACATTATATATTCAGAAGAGTGAACTAAGAACAGGAAAGCCTTTATAGGACACCTCCTTGACTTCTAAGATAGAAACAAGGAATCATGACAATGCCCCAAGAACAAGTGAATCATGGGCAGGACCTTGCACTGCAGCGAATCAGCAGAACTGGATTCTCCTCATCTTGACTCTGTAAATCACTCACAGTGTGAGCCTAACATCTCTGAGTGCCAGTTTTGTCTTCTTTAAAATGATAAATTATACTAAATGAACAATGTCTCTTCTAGCTCTTTTGTTTCATGGCTTACAAACGAAACCTGCAAAGGGCGAACTGGGGAGGTGAATTTTCTTGTGAGCCTACTACGCTTGAGACACTAAAAACCAAATGCATCTTTATCACCATGCTGAGGAGCTTGTACAGGTAGTAAAGCGGGGAACAACGGAAATATTTTAATTCTGCAATTTACTAGACACTCTTATTGAATGTTTTGGTAGGGTAGGAGACATAATAGGAAGATTTGCTTGGCCATATTTTGTGAATGTGAAGACCGGAATTATCAAGAATTGGTTTATGCTGAGAAGTTAAAAGGGTATGAAATTTCTGGCATTGGTCTGGTCAATGATAACTTAGAACTTCAATGTTCTAGGTGTTTCCAGAACCATGAAGTAGTTAAATTATTATCACGGATGATATGGTTAGACTTTGTATCCCCACCCAAATCTCATCTTGAATTGTAATCTTCAGGTGTTTAGGGAAAGACCTGTGGGAAATGATTGGATTATGGGGGTGGTTTCCCCCATGCTGTTCTCGTGATAGTGAGTGAATTCTCATGAGATCTGATGGTTTTATAGATGGTAGTTTTTCCTGCGTTCTCACGCATTTCTCTCTCATCTGCAGCCATGTAAGACATGCCTCTTTCCCTTCTGCCACAGTTGTAAGTTTCCTGAGGCCTCCCCAGCCATGCAGAACTGTGAGTCAACTAAACCTCTTTATAAATTACCCAATTTTGAGTATGTCTTGATAGCAGTGTGAAAACAGACTAATACAATGGCAGTATAATAATTTGAGAGAAGCAATTTTTTTTAGATAGAAAAATACTTCTAGAACCAGGAAATAGTAGTTAAATTATTATTGCTGTATGAAGTTAAACTTGGAGAGGACCATCTTTTTCAGATTAAAACTACTTTAAAAATGCAATAAAGTCCTCTTGTATCACATTATAAGAAGATAAGTGGCAATAATCAAGAATTATTATGGCCCATTTTCTCTGCAGAACTTCTGGAAACTAATTAAATTTTGAAGATAAGGGGGTGTATAAAATTGCAGAATTAAAGACATTCAAAAGGAATATGCCGTGAAGTGCCAGGTTTGGAGAATCTGTAATATAGGATTGTGAAGGGGAAAAAAAGAAACAACTTTCACTAACAATGAAACCATAAGAATTCCAGGAGCATTTTGTAAAAGAGGAAATGAACATGCAAATTGCATGAATGCAGGATTTAAGATTTCATAGGCAGTGCTAGAGGTTTTAAACTCCCATCTTCCATTCCTACTTGGCAGGCTCTCTTTGTTACCTAAAATTCTGCCTTCAGGAAGACATTAAATCAACAAACCAAATTACACTGAGGCATGTGGCCGGAAATATTTGTTTTCATCTCATAAATTCAAATCTTTGTAAACGATTTGCTAGAACATACTTTTTATTTTGCTTGCATCCAAGTTTTCCTACACATACAAAAATCTGAGCATCAAAAAGAAACATTCTTGGAAGCTATGACTTCCACGGGTTCTGTAAATTGAAATCTATGGGCCAAATCTTTTTGTACAGCCCTTGAGCTAAGAATGGTTTTCACATTTTAAAATGGTTGAAAAAAAAAAAAAACTCAAGCAAATAATCACATTTTGTGTCAGGTAAAAATGGTAGGAAATTCAAACTTCAGTGCCCATGAACAAAATTTTAGGAACACAGCCGTGCTCATTTGTTTACACAATGTCTACGGCAACTTTCCAGATACAAAGACAGAGTTGAGTAGCTGCAACAGAGATCACATGGTTCACAAAGCCTAAAATATTTATTCTCTGACCGTTTTCAGAAAACGTTTGCTGACCACTGACTTAAGCCATAACTTAAGTTGCTCTGACATGAAATCTGCAAGTTCCTTTACATCGTGCCCTAGAAGACACTGTTCTGAGATCACCAGTGCAGTTTTTTACTCTTTCTCTACCTAACAGTCTTCTGAACACAGGACAGGTACCTCATGAATATGTCATTCATTATGCCAATAATTTTAGAAATATGTACCACACATAGCCATCTTTCAGTAGAAAAATAATATTCCTGTATATGTCAATAAATCTCTATTCTGTTTGATCAATGAGCCAGGCCGGGCATGCATTGGCCGTCTGTATTTATATGACCAGTCAGTCCAAAGGACCACCTCCACTGATTCTTTGACTCAAATTTAACTGAATTAACACGAGCATCTGGAGCTTTTGTACTGTGTGCATGCGGCCCTAATTCCATCTGATGGTGCCATGCTCTTTGCTAGCCAAATGTTATTCACTTGGTTGTAAGCGATGTTTCCACATTTAAAAATATTTGCTTTTTTAAGGATCTCAGTTTACCAGTTGCTGTGCAAAGGACAGAAAGAGAAAATTCTTTCTCAGGGAAACCTTGAAATGTCCTCCCACAAAGAAAAGTTCATCAGAAAGCAGATAAAGAACGGTAAAGAAACTACACTGCTCCTCTCCTCTTCTAGGAGGACTGACTGGAAGCCACTGAGAATCAACTATGCTTAATCCCTCTGCATCCAGACCCCTTCCACTCTCAGGGGTGGAGTACAGCACTTGTGTTCTCTCACTCTCTCTCTCAGCCGTTTTGTTTTGTGCTGTGCCCAACCTTAGAAATACTGTTCAGAGCCATATACAGATAAAAACAAGAACAATAAGAGACTGTAAGGGATCTGAACTTCTCATTAAAAAAACAGGAGGGCCACAGGGAGAGTTCCTAGACATTTGAAACAAGGTGTCAGGAGCTCAGGAAATGCTGAGGAATAACAGAAAGCTCAAGGTAAAGAGACAAACAAAACAAACACACGAAACAAGAAACATATGAAAAAACATTTTTGAAAATACAATTCATTTAAAAATGGAAATGGGTTGCCACCCATTAGGGTGGCCATTATTAACAAATAAACAGAAAACAGAAAATAACAAGTGTTGGCAAGGATGTGGGGAAATTGGAACTCTTGTGAAATGCTTGTGGGAATAAAAAATGATGCAGCCACTGTGAAAAACAGCATGCTGATTTCTCAAAAAAAATTAAGTGTGGAATTCCCATACAATCCAGCAATTCCACTTCTGGGTACATGCCCAAAAGAACTAAAACCAATATCTTAATAGATATTTCTGCACCCATGTTAATAGCAGCACTATACACAGTAACTAAAAAGTAGAAACAATCCAAATATTCATTGATGGATGAATGGATAAACAAAATACGACATAACCATAAAAGAGAATATTATTCAGCCTTAAAAAGAATGAAAATTCTGACACATGCTACAACATGGACGAATCCTGAGGTCATTATGCTAAGTGAAATGAGCCCATCACAAAAGACAAATATTGTATGATTTTACTTATATGAGGTACTTGGAACAGTGAAATTCATAGAGACAAGAGGTGGAACGATGGTTGCCAGGGGCTGGAGTGAGGAGGAATAGAGAGATAGTGTTTAATGAGCCTGCAGCTTGAGTTGAAGAAGATGAAAAAGTTCTGGAGATGGATGAGGGTGGTGGTTGCACGACACTGTGGACATACTTAATGCCGCAAAACGCAACACAGCATGAGCAACAGCGGTGACCAGTGAGGGTCACCTCTTTGGGCTTTGGGCTCTCTACAGGGCACCTTCATCTGACACTTCCTCCAGCAGAATTCCCCATAGCTTCCTTTTCCTGAACATCAGATGAAGTTGCTCCTACTTGCAGTTACTACTGTCTACAAGTCTATGGCAGAAAGTCAAATTAGCACTAACAGCCTGCACACTGACAATAAAACAATAGCATTATATTATAGCCCACCTGATTGTTGATCTATTGGAATTTCTCTGAAATTCAATTACAAGGGGCAGCTGCAATTCTTCTCTCACAAAGCAGGGCTGCAAGACTGGGTACTGACACACCAAGTTGCTGATTTACAAGTAATTCTCTCAGCAGATCATAGATTCTCAGTCTTACTTTATAAGAGAAAAAAAATGAAAGAACAAAACAAGAAGAAAAAACGTTACCTGGTCCCAGCATAGAGGACATCTCTACAAACAATGGCCTTTGAGCGCAAACTGAAGAAAAAGAGTTTTTCTCAGGACTGTACCGACCCTCCCAACCCATGGCATTCTCCCAAATACATCCTAACCAATCAGCCAACCAACAAGGAAACAAAATGCTCATTACAGTTCAAAACAAAGCACAACCTCTCCAGCAAATTTCCCAGGGTCTGGTGTAAAATGCTACACGTGAAAAGAAGATAAAAATCAGGGAAATTACTACCATATGTAACAAGGGTGCAGTGTCTCAGGGAATTTTCACTTCTCTTGCGACTATGACGAGCATAGTTTTTGAACCAACAGTTAGGACACATAATGTGAGTGTCTGATGTCCTGATTCCATTGGTGTGTAATGGGTTGAATGGTGGCTCCCACAAAGATACATCCAAGTCCTAACCTCCAGTACCTGCAGATGTGACCTTATTTGGAAAAAGTTAAGGATCTTGAGGTAAGATCATCCTGGATTAATAGGTTGGCCCTAAATCCAGTGACAAGTGTCCTTATAAGATACATAAAAGAAGACAGAGAGGAGAAAGCCATGTGAATGTGGAGGTAGAGATTGAAGTGAGGTAGCCACAAGCCAAGGATGCTTGGAGCCACCAGAAGCTGGAAGAGACAAGGAAGAATTCTCCTCCAGGGCCTTGGGAGGAAACGCAACTCTACTGACACCTTGATTATGAACTTCTGGCCTCAAGAACTGTGAGATAATACATTTCTGTTGTTTTAAGCCAAGTTTGTGATACTTTGTTAAGGCAGCCCTGGGAAACTTGTCCAGTGTGCTCACAAGAGATGGCATGTTTCCTTGTCAGAGTTCCTCTTTCCCTAAGAAATGCTGGCCCTCCACCCAACACACACTGACTCAGTTGCCAAAGGGGCAAAATCAGTGGTGACTTAATTGTTTGCTATGAGATAAATGCTTGTGTTCCCCCTAGAATGTGTATGTTGAATCCTAACCCCCAATGTAATAGTATTGAAAAGTGGCACCTTTGGGATGTGATTAGGCATGAGAGTGAAGCCCTCATGAATGGGATTAGTGACCTTATAAAAAAGGCCCCAGAGGGCTGCCTTTCCCCTTCCACAGCAAGAAGATACTACCTTTGATCCAGGAAATGATTCCTCACCAAGATGTCTTGATCTTGTACTTCCCAGCCTCCAGAACTGTGAGATATAAATTTCTGTTTTTTATAAGCCACTCAGTCTACGGTATTTTGTTATAGCAGCCAAATGATCTATGACGTTGTTTGAGGTCTCTCACAATCTAAAGGTCTCTTTCTCCTTTCTATTAAGGGACCGAGACCCTCACACTTTTTCTTTTCAAAGCTGCCTAGCTTTCCTAGGTTTTGCTAATCTTCCTAACAATTAAAGAATTGTTCTCCATTGGTGGCTCCATCCAGAAATTAGTTGTGAAGAGCAATATCAGAAGTGCCACTTTCCCACATTTGAGGCCATTCACTTTGCTTTAATGTATCAGGCCTAATGATATTAGCATTTTTTGAATGGTAGGATTTTTCTAGCCAATCCCACTTCTAATATTTTGCCAAAAAATAAAAATGGTTAATCCTACTGTTTGAATGTTTGCCCCCTCCAAAACTCATGTTGAAATTTAATAACCAATGTATCAATATTGGGAGGTGGGGCCTCTAAGAGGTGATTAGGCCATGATGGCTCCACCGTCATGGGTGTGTTTAATGCATTCACAAAAGGGCTGTTGGCGGTGGGCTCTCTCTCTCGGCTCTTTGCTCTTCTGCCGTGTGAAGAATAGTGTTCCGCCTTCTGGAGGATGCAGCCTTCAAGATGCCATCTTGGGAGTGGAAACTGGACCCTTACCAGACACCTAATCTGCAGGCACCTTGATCTTGGACTTCTCAACCTCCGGAACTGTGATACACAAATTTCTATTCTTTATAAATTACTCAGCCTCAGGTATTCTATTATAGCAGCATAAAATTAACTAAGACAGTTAATCACAGATATCTTGTGGGCAGAATTGGTGAGGTCAAAAGCAGAAAGAGTAGCCTCATTTCAGTGCCCTAAATGTTAATCACCAGCCTCAGTTAGCACATGGGGCAGTGGCAGAACGGAGAAGAGACTGGGCTACCTATGAACAGCCAGGGCCATGGAAGCAGCAAAGGGCCCATGGAGTAACAGAGAAACAAGCTACACATTTGTTAGGGTAACATACTTGACAGGCAAGAGCAGATGCCCCAGGAATACACTCAGTTCAGTTAAAAAGAAAAGTGAGTTAAACTCAGCTCTTTAGCACTGTGTAGCTCAAACAACCAACTGAAGTTATAAGATTTCCACTCTTCCACAATTGACTGTGCTATGTCAGGGTAGTCTGTTATCAGGATACCATTTTCTTGAATAATTTTTGCCAATGAGGTAGGCAGAGAATGATTGATTGGCTTCAATGTAACTGAAGCACTGAAAAAGAAGAAAAGAATTAAAAGGGTGTTCTCTGGACCCCGCACAAGAGCTCTGCCATTTGGAACAACACATGCACACTAGTTCCCATTTTAGGTTGAAGGACATAACACCGAAGCTAAGGCTGAGAGCTTGATGACACTCCCCTGAGAAATGATGAGATACAAGAAGACAGGAAGATGCATGCTTTCATCAAGAGTCCATAGTAGGCTAGGCGCAGGGGCTCACGCTTGTAATCCCAGCACTTTGGGAGGCTGAGGCAAGTGGATCACCTGAGGTTGGGAGTTCGAGACCAGCCTGGCCAACATGGTGAAAACCTGTCTCTACTAAAAATACAAAAATTAGCCAGGCATGGTGATGGATGCCTGTAATCTCAGCTATTTGGGAGACTGAAGCAGGAGAATTGCTTGAACCTGGGAGGCAGATGTTGCAGTGAGCCAAGATTGTGCCATTGCACTCCAGCCTGGGCAAGAAGAGTGAAACTCCATCTCACAAAAAAAAAAAGTCCATAGTAAAGGCACTCTCCCTGTCAATGCTGGGCTCTGGAGCTGCTAACACAACTCTGGGATGAAATCCCATCCCTGGACCTTGTTTTTTTTTTTTTTTTTGTCTTTTTTTTTTTTTTTTTTTTGCACAAGGACAGGGAGCAAGTTACAAATAATTCCTGTCTTCTACCAGCTAATAATCCTATCCTGGACTTCCTTTCTATGTCTAGACTAAATCCTTCCAATTCTTCGTTAACTGCACTACCAGGAGCTTCTCCTTTTCCAACTGCTGACTTAAAATTCACATTCATTGATTGGTGACCACAGACTTGGATGCCCATCCTTGTCCCACAGCTCAACCATTTCTGTGGCTCAGCATACCTCCAACTGGTCCTATCTACCACCTAGATATTTCTCTCCTCCTCCTTCATCTGAGGTCCTTTCTGTGGCTCTCAAACATCTTTCAGCAAGTTCTTTCCTCATGTAGATTCTTAATCAACCCATTTGACAGGTAGCCTTTATTTTTTTTTAGAGATGGGGTGTCGCTATGCAATCATAGCTCACTGCAGCTTTGACCTCTCAGGCTCAAGCAATCCTCCTGCCTCAGCCTTGACATGAGGTCTTGACTGCTTACTAAGTGCTCAGCTCATGTGTGTGTAGAGAAAGAGACAGACAAACAGAGAAGCTCACTACCTCAGAGCTACACACGTAGTATCCAATAACTATTTGCTTATCAATTTATGATAAATATTTAAGATGGGGAGTCTGATTACAAACATTCCTGAAAGCCCCGGAGGTATTCTGCATTGATATGTGGAGTCAACAGACGTTGGCACACAGAGAGAAGTGACAAGAAGCAGGTGGCATGTTAGAGAGATATCAAGGAGATGGGTGGGGGGCAGCACTGAGACAGAGTGGGAAGGAAGCATGATGAATACTGCAGTGAGGTGGACTCAGAAGATGGTTAGAGTGGAAAAACAAGGGAGTGTAAAAACAAGGACTCAAAAGATGGCTACAGTGTAAAAACAAGGGACCCTTGAACCTAACTTGATGTGAGGAATGAGGAAAAGGGAGGCCCCATCCCATAGACCATCATGGCTCAAGCATGCCCTGTATCCTGTATCCTGATGACACGCAGCCTCCTGGTGCAGTCCTGACCTTTCTCTCTCATCTCCTCTGTCCACTGCATATCACCAGTCACAAAACTCCCAGTCCTCATGCTGTACAAATGCATTATTATTCCCACATCCCTATGCCTGCTCTTCCTCCTGTCCTTTGCTGACATCACTAATAACCCACTTGCCTGAGTCAGGTCCCAGTACATTCTGGGGCCCACAGCAGAGGAGCTTCCACGAAGAAGACAGAGAAAGAAAGATGAGAAAGGAATGAGGATGGCAAGTGAGGGTGGGGCTAAGGGAGGAGAGGCAGAAGGAGGGGAGGTGGTCCGTTAGATAAAGAACACACTGCGTTCTCCAGGTCACTTAGTGGGGGTCCAGTGTAACCCCCATGAAATCCTTTCAATGGTGAGGCACATGCAGAGGCCAGTGAGCTGAGGAGCAAAGGGGAGGAAAGAAAATACCACCCATTTGGAGGATCCCAGACCTCCTGCTTATAGGCTTTTGCCTCTGCTGGGAAGACCTCCCCATGCTCACGGCCCATCTAATTTTCAGGACTCAGAGCAGGGGCCTCTTCCGGGAAGCTCTCCCCTGCAGCTCGCACCTTGGTCTATGCCTTGATTGGGCCAGATGTGCCTAAGTCCTCCTATAGGGCCCACTGGGCTCCTCTCTAACAAGGCATGTCACACACCTCATTATATTACAATGATCTGTTCTCTTCTCTGGTCTTGGGACTATGAATACACATCTTTAGGTTCCAAATGCCTAGCGCAGTGCCTGGCAAAAAGAAGGTGCCCAACAAATGAATGAATAAATGAATGAATGACAAAAAGGAGAGAATAGAATGTAGGCTTTTCCTTCAAAAGCTCCAATGAGAAAAGGCAGAAAGAGAGAGCTCAGCTGCTGGAAGGACAGGCAGGGCCAAGGAACGGGGAACCTGATCCCGCAGACAGGTTAAGGATGGAGAAGATGGCACAAAACTGAAGATGCGAGAAAGAGGGAGCAGGGGCTGGCTCAGGGTCCTGGAGGAGGTCAGAGCACAGAGGAGTGAGGATGAACCTGGAGCAGGGACAGAGAAACCCCCCTTTCTGAGACTGGCAGGAAAGGGATGATATCGGTGAGGTTTGGGGCAAAGGAGAGGGAAGAACAGTCTGCAAGTTGAATGAGTTTATGCCCTGGTACCTCATTTTTCTGCAAAAAAATATAGAAGGAAGGGTCATTTACTAAGTAGCAAATAGACATATAAAAATAGAAATAGAAAATAAAACAAATAAAACAAAATGACAAAAGTTTAGAATAACTGCCCAGGAAAAATTAACTAACATTTGTTGAGCATTTGTTATTTGCTAGAGATCACAGGCCTAACTGACCCCCCCTCAAATTCATGTGTTGAATTCCTAACCCCAAGTACTTGAGAATGTGACTGCATTTGAAGAGAGGACCTTGACACAGATGATTACTTTAAAATGAGGTCAGTGGGGTGGGCTGTAATCTGATCTTGCCACTGTCCTTGCACAAAGAGGGAATTTGGTCACAGATAGATGCAGAGGGAAGACCCTGTAAGGACACAAGGGAAAGGTGCCCACCTGCAAGCCAGGAGAGAGGCTGATATGATTTAGCTCTATGTCCCCACACAAGTCTCATGTTGAATTGTAATCCCCAATTTTGGAGGAGGGACGTGGTGAGGTAATTGGATCTTGGGGGCAGATATCCCCCTTGCTGTTCTCGTGATAGTGAGTTCTCATGAGATCTGGTTGTTTGAAAGTGTGTAATGCTTCCCCACTTGCTCTCTCTCTCCTGCTGGCCATGTGAAGTGTACCTGCTTCCCTTTCACCTTCTGCCATGGTTGTAAGTTTTCTGAGACCTCCCCAGAAGCAGAAGCTTGTACAGCTCACAGAATCGTGAGCCAACTAAACCTCTTCATAAATTACCCAATCTCAGGTACGTCTTTATAGAAGTGTAAGAACAAATTAATACAGAGGCCTCAGATGGAACCAATCCTGCCAACACCTTGATCTCAGACCTCTGACCTCTAGCCCTGTGAGAAAATAAATATTTGCTGTTTAAGGCACCCAGTATGTGGTGCTTTGTTATGGAGGCCCTAGAAAATGAACATACCAGAAATGGTGCTAAGAACTTCAGCTCAATGATCTCATTTCAGTCAACAGCCCTTTGAGGCAGGTGCCATTTCCATGCTTAGTGTGCTGTGAAAAAAACGAGGGCAGAGCTTGTGTAAGGTCCCCAAGGGCACAACACCTGTGCACAACTGTAAACACTACATGACCAAAGACTAGGTCAGGGCTTACACCAATCCATCCATGCTGCAGAAACAGTACCACTGGGCTGCCTAGAGCCAGGAGCAGGAGGGCAGGTGCAGCCTGTGGTGTGGACAAGGCAGAGGACACGGTGTGAGGGACCAGTAGGCTTGGACAGGAAAAAACACTTATGAGCTGTTCTGGAGAACCAGAGATGAGTTTCACCTTTGCCACTGAAAAGAAGAAAAGGGGGTCTGACTCGCATCAGGCTGGAGACCTCAGTTCATGGCACCGTCTAGCTGGTCATGGTGCCAACCTGGGGTGCTAGAAACACAAGGGCAACAAGGTGCAGGGAGGCGACACTGAGGGTCCACTCACTGTTCCTGGACAAGTCCCCACCACACAGCCCACGAAGGATGCTATCCTCTTCCACCAGCTCCAAGGTGAGACCAGGGAGCTGGAGACCACCCCCCCCCGCCCGCCCACCCCACTTGCTACCAGAGTTCTGGCAGCATGACTTGGTATAAAACAGCTCAGAAACTGGAGACAAAAGGAGGAGGCATGACTGTGCCCTGAGCAGGAGGATGAGTTTTCCCTAGGAAATCTTGGGTGGGGGCATCATACAGATCTGCTCAGGCTTCCTCCCTTGATTCCTTCATGGCTCTGCCCTAACTCACCTGAAATCACCAGAAGGATTTCCTACCAGTGGAAACCTGATGTCTAATGACATCTGGGCCACCCTCCCTCGCCTTTTGTGTGCCAACTCAACAGGGTAGGGAGCCCTATCCGCTCTGAAAGTGGCCATCTACTTGTGATTTGGAAACTTCCACAATGCACTACCAGCTGCAAAGCCAAAGCAAGCCTCCCTGTAATGTGTCAGAGAATCACATCCTCCGACCTATTTCCCCAATGGCAGTGGCCTCTGTGGCTTATCACTGGGCCACTAGGCAATGACACAGAGGGGAGCCAGTCCTCCAGGGAACTCCTCCAGTCTCCCACAGCATCAATTGTTTAGCAGATTGAGCTCACTGTTTTCCTAGGGGTTCCAAGCCAGCCCCAAAGGATGACATGCAGGTAGGGTTCTTTTTCAAAGCATTGTAGGGGTGGGTTTGGAGGCAGGGTGAGAGGAGAAAGGAGGTCAGTCCTGACCAGCTCTGATCAGTCCAGGGATGGCAGGAAGGGCGTGGGCAAGTAAGGAAGGACAGCACAGGCACGTGGTGCTACAGAGAGAGAGGTGACTTCGGAGCAGCTGCAGCCCAGATGGAAGCTCCTGACCACGCTGCTACCTCAGCATCTTGCCGAGGCTGGTACAGTGCTCACCGTCTCCTCCCTAACAGCCTCAGCAACACTTCTGGGCAGGGATGTTGGTGAACCCTTAGCAGATGATACTTAAGCCTGTGAACTCGAGGCAGAATTCTGTGAGTGACCCTGAGAAAGGTCCTCCCAGCACTTCAGCTTCCCTGAGGTTTTAAGCGAGGCATGCCTGGCTGGACGCTGCACTAAGTTACGCTTTCAGTCAACACAAATGAACAGACCACGGCATTGGCAATCATCAGCACAGCGTCCTCAAAGAATTAACAAAGCCTCAGGAATGATATAGAGAGCTTAAGCCTTAGTGGAATCTGGATTTTATTATTTAAGGAATTGCATCAGAAATAATTCAAAAAGCTTCATTTGTGAAATTTGCATCCACTCCAGATGTTAAGAAATGACAAAAATAAAATGCTGTATTTTTCATGTATGTGTGTGTGTACATATACAGAGAGAGATAGATAAATTCAAATTTTATCAACTGTTCCAAATATATGTTACTTCACGCATATCAGGAAGCTGAATACAGAACTGTGAGCCTCATAAATGCCAGCTGATTATGTTCCCAACTCAGAGTGTCTGGGCAGATTGGGCAAGTTTCCCCCTGAGCAATCTGCTGTCTGCATTTCTGCACTCCTTCCTTGGGATGGGCAGGAGGGAAGGGTATGTCAGCCACTCCCAGCTCACCCCAAATAAGTGGCCTGAGGGCAAGCAAAGGATTGGTGAGTCCAAAGACTCTTTCTGAGGAGCTACATTTTGGTGAATGGCTATCACGAAGCCCTTTTGACTTGAGCACATGGTTCTCCATTGCCCCAATATTAGGTATTTGCTAATTAAAGTACAGAAATGCACACATTTAGTACTGATCATCAGGTGTATTCAGACGGGTCTGATGGGCTATGTTTTTCTTCTTATTCCACACAATACCTCGAATAATGAATGAGGAAATTACCTATAAGGCCAGATCACAGCCAGAGATGAATGTTGGCAGTGACATGAAGAAGGCTGAGAACAAATGATTAGGTTTAGAAAATCCCAGCTCATCAACCCTGGTCTGCTCTTCAGTACCTAATAATGGTGTCATACACCCAAGAACAGCTCCATGTTCAAGCACTAACTCCAGGCCCAGATGTTGTCTCAGTGGCATAGCAAATAATGGAAAGTTGTTCATTTCTTTCCCCATGAAGAAAGTCAAGGTTCAGAAGCCATCCTAAGTTAATAGGACCAACATCCTCTACACAGTAGGCATAATTACATTGTCAACAAGAGTTCTGTGAGTATTCAAATACCAGCTTTCTTTACAGACTGGGCAGATAATAAGCAGAATGTCATTGTCCCTGAAAGAAATATGAAGGAAGTATTACTAACGATCCATTATAAATTGCTGTCAATTTCAAATATGTCACTGTATTGACAGGATATAAATCATACATGAAGAAAACACTTGAGCATTAAGAATCGATTTTCTGCTTTGTGCAATTTAGAATTCCAGGTTTTTTTCTTTTCTTTTCTTTCTTTTGACGGAGTCTCGCTCTGTCACCCAGGCTGGAGTGCAGTAGTACGATCTCGGCTCACTGCAACCTCTGCCTCCTGGGTTTAAGCTATTCTCCTGCCTCAGCCTCCCAAGTAGCTGGAATTACAGGCGCGCGACATCACGCCCGGCTAATTTTTGTATTTTTAGTAGAGATGGGGTTTCACCATGTTGCTCAGGCTGGTCTCAAATTCCTGGGCTCAAGTGATCCACCCACCTTGGCCTCCCAAAGTGCTGGGATTACCGGCGTGAGCCACCGCGCCCGGTCTAGAATTCCAGTTTTTCATTCAATAAGTCTACATGTAGTACTCTTATAATATTCTTTCCATTCTCACTCAAGACTAGATTGTAATTAAGAGAGGAAAACTCAGAAATCATACACAGCAGAATAATTTGCTATTTTACCAATGAAACAGAATTTGAACACTCTCAAACAACCAACATGTAATATCACATTTCGCCACTTGGTGTCACTAGACCTCCAGGAAACTCAAACTTACACTGAAGAGATTACGTTAGCTTTCCACACCTTTTTTTCTCTAAAGGCCCCATTTCACACAAAGATATTACAAAATGACAATGGCATGAATTATCAGAATGATGGAACTATCTTCTAAAAGGGTAGTAAACTCAGGTTAACTCCCAAACAGAATACACACCTATTACCTTACTAGTAAGAGTAATAACCACCAATTATTGAGCACCAGCCACAGTGCTAAGTGCTCTACCTATATTGTCTTATCTTACCCTGAAAACACGATCTTCCTTTAATGGTAGTTGTCTTTATTTTTAAAATGAGAAACCTGAGCTATGCAGAGTTTAATAACTTGCCAAGCTGTTCCCAGTACCCAATCTCACATACAGATCTCTGCTAAGCCATGAGGCCACAAAACAGAAGTTATGTTTTTGGTCTGGAGAAAGATTCTCCACCTGGAAGACAACCCTTACCCACAAAAAGGCAGTAGCCCAAGGGCTGTAAACGAAGTGCCAAGCGACTTTCCAATGACTATTAAAAGTAAAAGAATACAGCCCGGAATTCAGGAGACCCGGGGAAGGACTAATCAATGAGGTTTCATGGAAGAAGAGGGATGTCAGCTGATCTCTGCATGGGGTTCAGAAATGAGACAGCCAGAAAGAGGACATGTGAATGGGGTGAGGCGCAGAAAGCTTCTAAACAGCCACTGCCATTGCTTAGCAAACGCATGACAGCCAGTCCATAAACAATATTGTCCCAGAGCTATCCTTTCCCGTCAGATCCCAAAGGCCCACTCGTTTCTCACTGCTTTCCACTCCCAGTGCCAAAGTACTGACTCATAGCATTTTTGGCTAAAAGGGAAGGAACTGAATTTTCTTTTTTACTTTTAAAAAGATGCTGAGCTGGCTCCTCAGTCAAGTGCTGATGATTCACTGCGAACAAATCCCGGTGGCGAAAGGCCAATCATGGTCATTTACCTTATTCAAATCTTAACAGCTGGAGAGCAGTGAGTTTTTGCAATGTGGTACCCTGCAGTAAGGGCTGAAAATGACCTTTGTTTCCGCAAAGGCAACCACATGCAGGCGGCCTGGTCCCTCTTCAACTGGACATGAAGGATTCTCTGAGCAGTTCTGGCACTAAGTCAGCTGGACCTGAGCACACTGGCTCTTCTGTGATTCTGGGAAAAACATATTACAACTCAAAGTGTGCTGCTGAAAATATAACAAAATCCCATCTACTTGGGACAAATAGGAGATACGCCTTTATTTTTTTTATTCCGCAGTACACATAACATAAAGATCTCCTGCCTTAAACCATTTTCAAGTGCACCGTTTAGCAGTGTTAAGAACATTCACATTGTTGTCCAACCATCACCACCACTGGTCTTCAAAATTCTTTTCATCTTGTGAAAATGAAACTCTGTATCCATTAAAAATAAACTCCCTGGCTGAGTGTGGTGGCTCATGTCTGTAATCCTAGCAATGGGGGAGGCCAAGGCAGGAGAATTGTTTGAGCTCAGGAGTTTGAGATCAGCCTGGCCAACATGGTGGAACCCATCTCTGCTAAAAATACAAAAATTAGCCAGGTGCAGTAGTACGCACCTGTGGTCCCAGCCACTCGGGAGGCTGAGGTGGGAGGATGGCTTGAGCCCAGGAGGTGGGGGTTGCAGTGAGCAGAGATCGACCATTGTACTCCAGCCTGGGTGACAGAGGGAGACTCTGTGTCAAACAAAACAAAACACGGACTCCCTGTTCCCCCTGGCAACTACTTTCTGTCTTTGTAATTTTGAATACTGTAGATCATGATAGCAAAAGTAGAAGTAGCCCCTTCTACTTTCTGTCTTTGTAATTTTGAATACTGTAGATCGTGGTCCCCAGCCTTTTTGGCACCAGAGACCAGTTTCTTGGAAGAAAATTTTTCCATGGATGTGGGCTGGGTGTGGGGATGGTTTCGCGATGAAATCATTCCACCTCAGATCATCAGGCATTAGATTCTCCTAAGGAGCATGCAACCTAGATCCCTGGCATGCTCAACCAGTAATGCTCACTCACCCACCTGTCACCTCCTGCTGTGCAGCCCAGTTCTTCTTCTTTTTTTTTTTTTAAGGTAATTTTTTATTTAAAGAAGTTGTCTTGCCATGTTACCCAGACTGGTCTTAAGCTCCTGGGCTCAAGTTATCTGCCCACATTGGCCTCCCAAGGTGCTGGGATTACAGGTGTGAGCCACCATGCCCAGCCCTAGTCCTGAATCTGAAGACACAAATAGGTTAAAAGTAAATGGATAGGGAAAAAAAATCCCATTCTAACACTGATCAAAAGACAGCCAGAGAGGTAATAATAATATTAGACAAAGTACATGTCAGAGAAAAGAATATTGCTAGGAACAAAGAGAGCCATTTCATAATGCTATAAGGCTTCATTCATCAAAAGCGTGCAGCCCAGTTCTTAACCAGGGGTTGGGGACCTGTGCTCTAGGTATCTCATAGAAGTGGAATAAAAAGCGGGTTTTTTGTGTGTGTGTGTGACCGGCTTATTTCGCTTAGCATAATGACCTCAAAGTTCATTCATTTTGTAGCATGTGTCAGAATTTCCTTGCTTTTTAAAAAAAATAGACTTTTTTTTTTTAAGGGAAATTTTAGTATCATAGCAAAACTGAGAGGAAGGGATGGAGATTTCCCATAGACCTCCTGTCTCGACACACAGACAGCCTCCCCCACTATCAACATCCAGCACCAGAGGGGACATTTGCTACAACTGATGAACCTACATTGCCACATCATTACCACCCAGAATCCATGGTTTACCTTAGGGTTCACTCTGTGTTGCACATTCTATGAACAAATTTATGACACGGATCCACCATTAGAGTATCATACAGAGTAGTTCTACTGCCCTTAAGAATCCTCTGTGCTCCATCCTTTGTAAAGCTGAATAATCATCCATTGTATTATATATCACATTTTATTTATCCATTCTTCTGTTAATGGACACTTGGGTTGCTTCCACCTTTTGGCTATTGTGAATAATGCTGCCATGAACATGGATATACAAATATGTCTTTGAGACCCTGCTTTCAATTCTTTGGGGTATAAACCCAGAAATGGAATTGCTAGATCAAGGTAATTCTATTTTTAATTTTTTAAGGAATTGTCACCCTGTTTTCCATGGTGGCAGCACCATTTTGCATTCCCATCAACAGTGCACAAGAGTTCTAAATTCTCCACATCCTTGCCAACACTTGTTATTTTCTGATTATTTTATACTAGCCATCCTAGTGGGTGTGAGGTAGAACCCTTCATTCATGTATTTTTTTAAACTCTTCCCCAGTCTGAAATTCTATGAAATTTAAAAGCTCTAATTATAAAATATTGCAGTAGTACCTGATGGTTATAGAAATGCATTGTTCATTTAAGATTTCACCACACCCACCCGGAGGGATCCTGGGCCAGAAAGGAAGAGAGTTAAGGTGAGGTCACAGCCCCCTGGGGTAGGCACTTTTCACAAAGGAAAGAGGGAACCAGGCTGGGCCTGGTGGCATGTGCCTGTAATCCCTGTGCTTTGGGAGGCCAAGGCAGGAGGATCATTTGAGCCCAGGAGTTCGTGGCTGCACTGAACAGTGATTCACACCACTGTACTCCAGCCTGGACAACAGAGTGAGATCCTATTTCAAGAGAAAGAAAAGAAAAGAAAAACAGAAAGGGAGAGAGAGAGAGAAAGAAAGAAAGAGAGAGAGGGAGGGAGGGAGGGACGGAGAAAGGGCAACCAATTCAAGTGAATTTCAACTTAGTGAAGTCAGAATACCTAAAGTTCCATTAATTTCTAAAACCAGAGTGGGCCCACCGTGAGATCACAATGTGAACATTAACGAAGCAAAACAAAAATTACTATAAATAACACAAGCGATGCTTCATTGCCAATCTTTGGATTTGGAATACAATTTTTCGAAAATCTAAAACCTGATTGCTAAGTTACATCCGTTGCGGAACGTTACAAATGATTAGGAAGGTTCAAAGTCCATTGATTAGTGCGAATTACTTATTTTTGTTTGTTTGTTTGAAAGGGTCTCATTCTGTCACCCAGGCTGGAGTGCAGTGGCATGGTCTTGGTTTATTGCAACCTCCACCTCCACCTCCCGGGTTCAAGCCATTCTCCTGCCTCAGCCTCCCAAGTAGCTGGGATTACAGGCACCCACCACCACATCTGGCCAATTTTTTTGAATTTTTAGTAGAGACAGGGTTTCACCACGTTGGCCAGGTTGGTCTCCAACTCCTGAGCTCAAGTGATCCTCCCACCATGGCCCCTCAAAGGGATTACAGGTGTGAGCCACCGTGCCCGACCATGAATTGCTTTTTTGTCTGCTTTATCTACCAAGCTTCCTGTAGGGTCCAGAACTCTTTATTTTATTATTATTATTATTATTATTTTAGAGACAAGGTCTCACTCTGTTGCCCACGCTGGAGTGCAGTGGTACCATAACAGCTCACTATAGCCTCAAATCCCTGGCCTCAAGTGATCCTCCGGTCTCAGCCTCCTAAAGAGCTGGGATTACAGGCATGAGCCAACCCAGAACTCCTCAGAAAATTCAGGAGATGGACAGGAAATCCCTTCCCCAAGTCTTTCTTTTCTAAGGCTGGTGGAGCATGTTAATCTCTGGAAAGCACTTCTGCCTAGGAGCCAAGCTTGGCCAAACTCCTGCTGGGCCTCCTCACCATGTCATGGTCCTTCCATCACCAAGTGCATGAGTGGAATCAGGCTCAGTGGGGACTCCTGGGCCTGAATCCTTCCATCAGAAAGTTTTTTCTAGAATGAATAAGACCTACTATTTGATAGCACCACAGGGTGACTACAGTCATTAATAACCTAATTATACATTTTAAAATAACTAAAAGAATATAATTGGATTGTTTGCAACACAAAGGATAACGCTTGAGGGAATGGATACCCCATTCTCCATGATGTAATCACTTCACATTGCATGCGTGTACGAAAACATCTTACGTACCCATAAATGCATATACCTACTGTGTACCCAAAGAAATTTTTTTAAAAAGTTTTTTCTTGGCATAAAATAGAACTAGTGAATACAGGAGACAGCAACGATCTGCAATCTGGAAATCTGGGTTTGACTTGACCTCCTTGAACAGGAGACTGCACTGAATTGCAATCTGGAAATCTAGGTTTGACTGACCTCCTTGACTATGGGCAAACTGCTCAACCACTTTGAGCCTCCAGGCCTTCCACTATGAAATGGGGCCAACACCACTTACAGTGCTGCAGGCGAGCCTGTGTGAAAACTGCTGACACACAGTAGGTTGTCAATAAGTGCTCAATCTGGAACCAGAGGACCACTGATTTTTACAACCAGAGCCTAACAGAATAACCCCAGAAAGTTCCCTTTTGGTTGCTTGACCCCTAGGGTGGGTGTCTGTCAGCTGAGGATAGGACTTCAGTCAATGTTCACCAAGTCATCATTAATAAAATGGAATCCTTTGGGCATCCTTTCAAGGTCTCTGAAAAACAGTTGTGCCCTCCGTGAGACCTGGACGAGGCCTCATTTGCCTGACACGTAATTCACTCAGACCAAATGACATTGTTTGGAGACAACACTGGGTGCCTCCACCTTGGGCAGAGCCCAGAGGAGAAGTAATGGCTTCGCATGCCCAGAAAACCCTACAGTGGGTGAGGGAGCAATTCGTCTCCTCTCCCCGATGGGGCTGTTGAGCTGGAGGCAGCAAACTATCAACTCTGGAGTTACAGAAAAACTCTGACACCCAAACTGCCTGAACCGTCTGCCTCTGCTCGCTAAAGTCTATTTCTCTACTTGGAAAATTTATGTGAGATAATTCTGCCACAATAAACCTTTCAAAGGGAGGGGCAATAATATTCTGCAGAGAGGAGAAATTTTCCATTTTTGTTTGCCCTTTTCCTTTTCCCATCTGTATTCCCCTTTTTCTTCAATTTTCTATCATTCCCCTGATCCAGGTATGACCTCTCTTCACTACCCTCCAGGCTTCTGTACCAGCGAATGTTCCCTCTGCCTATCTCCCCAACCCCTTCCCCGCTTGGCTTTTTCACACTCCGCACTCCACAGCAACCCTGTGCCCCCAGCACACGCGTGCACACACACACACACACACACACGCACACTTGAGAGGCCTCTCGGTGTGGCAGTGCCCTGGTCCCAGCAGCACCATAATTGTGTCTCTGTGGTGCCTCCTGTCACCATGGAAACAAGCGTTTGCAGGCGCTACAGACAGACACAGCCATTACAGTGGCTGGTGCCTGTCAATCCACATGTGAGTGTGTGCGCTTAAAATAGAAGTTCTGTGAATAAAAACAGCAATTAGGGAAATCTGGAACTCTTTCTGATTACGGATGCATTTAGACCTGCTGCCAGCTGACTTCCCTTCCACATCAACCTTCTCCACTGTTGCTTCTAACAGAGGTGTGGAAAGCCAACAAGCCCATTCTCCCTGGAAACAATGCCTCCTGCTAAGGGGATTAGCCATCCTTAGGGATCTACAGGGTATGAGGATCAACAATAGCAGGTGTGGCACTGGCAGGCCCTTTAGAAAATCTGACTCTGATGCCTGCTCTTTGAAAAAAACAAAAACAAAAAAATATTGGAGTACTGAAAATGCAAAAGGGAAGAAGAGTATTCAGGAAATGATCAATGAAATGCAATTAATAGGAGGCTAAGATATAAATATTAGGACAGGAGACGAGGCTGTCATTGAAGGCAGGCTGTGGAGTCTGTTTACTTTGCAATTAGCAAAGGGTAAGTGACTGAAAGGTAATTGACAACTCTCTAGGCACTAGTAAAGGGTAACCTGATGTCATCTCATTTTTGATGTTACTGAAAGGAGAGGTCCTTGGCAGCCTTAGCCCTTGGGACTGAGGGATTTGGTGGCCTACAGGCTCAGGAGAGACTGGCTGGAAATGGGCTGCCTCCTCCAGGCCCTTTTTCCTTTGCTTTCCAGAATCTTCCTCCCCTTTGGCCAGGTAGTAATGCCAACTAGCAGAACACGAAGGGTTTATTCTAAGATTGATGCTTGTTCCCAAATTAAAATGTATTCCAATGGAAGAAATAGATATTTTATCAGGAAGAAAGCTGCATCCTCAGCGCAGCAGTATTGATCCCCAGATTTAAGGAAAAGTAAAAAGTCCAAACAATCGTAATCATAGAGTGGAGAAGATATTAAGAGTTCATGAGGTGCAGCCCTCACTTAAAAGGCCAATGAAGGTCGGGCACGATGGGTCATGCCTGTAATCCCAGCACTTTGGGAGGTCGAGGCAGGCAGATCACAAGGTCAGGAGTTCGAGACCAGCCTGACCAACATGGTAAAATACCGTCTCTACTAAAAATACAAAAATTAGCCGGATGTGGTGGTGCGCGCCTGTAATCCCAGCTACTCAGGTGGCTGAGGCAGGAGAATCACTTGAACCTGGGACTCGAAGGTTGCAGTGAGCCGAGATCATGCCATTGCACTCTAGTCTGGGTGACAGAGTGGACTCCGTCCCAAAAAAAAAAAAAAAAAAAAAAATGGCCAATGAAGCGGCATTACCCCTGGTTCACAGAGGAGGCAGGGGAGAACCAGGAGGTTGAGGATCTGGTCTCAAACCCACCCTAGCAAGCCAACTCCCAGTATAGTTTGTTTCCATTACATCTTCTCATGGGTCTGTGTTTGACTTTCATTGCTAATACCTTGGCTCGTACGCATGCTTTTAATCAGACCTGAGTAGCTAAATAATGTGGAAAATCAAAAGCACATACTGAGGGGTATAGAAGTGGTCACCTCTTTCACACACGAAAAAACACAGCACTTTTCACAATCTGCCTGACATTAGCTCCTTGAGAGGGTTTCTTTTGTCGGTCACTGGCAGCTTTCTGCATCTCTGAGCGAATGGCTTTGGGGGTAGGGAAGGGGAGAGGTTGGAGAAACACAGAAACCGATGGGACCCTCATGGTCTTCACAGGCAGATCCAAGATCCTTCCCTAAGCAGAGGCTGCATTTGTAAGTAGAGCTACACCTTAGTTTTTCAGGGGTGATGACGCGCGCAATGGGTGTGGAGCACAGAACGTGTGTTCAGGGAGGGAGATCAGCCCTGGAGAGAAGGGGGAAAGATGGTGAGGAGGAAAGTTTCCTCACTGCAAGAAAGCCTGGACAATCACGTAAAGGCATTTCTGTTTGCACAGAAAAGGTCTAATGCTCTTGTAAAAGCTCCATTTTCCTAATAATATTTTGTGTAGAAAAATATTTAAATTACCTGCCCTTCCTGTTCTCTCATTAGTTGAGCAGAGAAAGGGGTGGACAATAGAGACTGAGAAGGGCTGAGAATTAAGTATCAGTGGTGGCCGGGAGCGGTGGCTCACGCCTGTAATCCCGGCACTTTGGGAGGCTGAGATGGGTGGATCACTTGAGCTCAGGAGTTCAAGACCAGCCTGACCAACATGGTGAAACCCTGTCTCTACTAAAAAAATACAAAAATTTGCCAGGCATGGTGGTGTGCACCTGTAATCCCAGCTACCTAGGAGGCTGAGGCAGGAGAAGGCTTGAACCCTGACCCCCTTTTTAGAGGCGAGGGGGAGACTTCTGTAGACAGCCTTAGTGAAGAGAAATGCCTTAATTTTCTACTGAGAGCAGTGAGGCGCCAGCCACTGGGCTTCATCTTTTCACACGTACTGTCTCATTTCATATTTAAAATGACCCTGAGGGGGTGCTTGAGGGGAGGGATACCCCCTTTTCTGTGGCGTGATTATTATTTATGGCATGCCTGTATCAAAGTATCTCACGTATCCCATAAAATACATACACCAATTATGTACCACAACAATAAAAAATAAATAAAATGACCCTGAGGGGGACCACTACCTGGTCTTTTCAAGGATGAAATGGGAGGAGGCTGAGAGAAGACACCTAACCCGCCCTGAGTAACGTGGCCACATCTGGGGAGCCAAGATAGAGTCCCAGTCTGTAACACTTGCTTCTTTTCCCTCGGATTTGAGGTCACCCAATACTATATGCTCCGGAGGCCAGAAGCTTAGAGTGTGAAGAGGTGCTTTCTTAACATATTATTGATGCCTGAACATTTCTAGAGCTTTTATGGCACAATCTCCTCCCTGCTCCCCACATCTCTCTCACTAGGGACAAGAAGCACCCCACCCTCAGGGGTCCCCAGTCTCAGGCCAGCCTCCTGCGTGCTGTGCTGGTGAAGGCAGCCCCAGCCACCTGCTAGATCTACTTCTAGGCCTCACTTTTGGACATTTCTTGTTCCTTATTATTTCCCTCTTTCCCCAGCACCTCGCACTCCTGATGGGGCTGGAAGACCCAGCCCCACTGTTTCCTCCCTCTAACCCTGAGTGGCTGGAGTGCCACTGTCCTCTGTGCTGGGATGCATCGGCCCCCGCCCTACCCACTGCCAGGCTGCAGCATGAGATCTGATCCCCAACGTGACCTCAGCATGCTGACATCAGCCCCCGCAGCGGGGACCCCACGCCCAGGCTGCTGGCGACACCGCGGCCTGATGCGTGCGCGAGGCGGGGGTGCCCGTTTTGTACCAGTGCTGTGCAGCCAGCTGCTCTCCCCTCTTGCAACACCGGTGCCAGCCCTCCCCCTGTGATGCAAGAAGGCCACCTGGATGAGGTCTGAGCACTCACTCACTATGTGGCCCACCCAGATGCCAAGTCATAATGTTGGGGGAGGGAAAAAGTGTTAACTTTCCATTCAAATCTTACAACTTAATATTTATTATACCATTTATGATCTATTTTTTGTAAAAGTCCCAAAGAATGGTCTAACAGAGCTCCCCCACTGCATGCAGATGGCTTTCTCTGTATTCTTTCTGTCTCAATCTGTGCTCTTAAATCTATTTTTCAACAGCTGACCTGAAGTTAAAAAACTGGTGACTCCTCACTGTCTTCTGAAATACTAGTGTGTCTTGACAAATAGCAGTTTCCATGGAGATGACAAAGGAACGTTGCCCATGTTGCAATGAGCTTCTGATTTTATCTTGAACTATTAGCTTTAACCTACAGCTCATTCATTATTCATTTGCAGTAAGGAAATGGCTGCAGCCCAGAACATTTCAGGAGACCTGAATCTTTGCGGCCGCCCAGAACAACTCACACGGTATCATCAGCACACGCCATGAGGGACTCGAACTCCAGGATCTAAACAATTATTGGAAATTGCCTGCAGGTGCTCTCTCACCTGCAGACCATCTTCAGCAATGTAAATGCAAATTCTCAACAAACAATAAATAGAAACTTTACAAATTAGCCCATGATTAAAAGATAATGGGGTACAGAATCCATAACATATTCACTCTCTCCAGCACCTACTGCATGCTCTGCTTTTCCGAATTGACTATCTCCCCTTTGACAGACTCCCTTAAGATACATGTGTAGTGGAACAGCTTGTAAATTTGCTTTTTGCAAAATATCTATACTTTGGAATTTCAAAACATGACTTTCTTATTATTATTATTCTGTTTTTCGAGACAGAGTTTTGCTCTTGTTGCCCAGGCTGGAGTGCAATGACACGATCTCCACTCACTGCAACCTCCGCCTCCTGGGTTCAAATGATTCTCCTGCCTCAGCCTCCTGAGTAGCTAGGACTACAGGTGCCCACCACCACACCTGGCTAATTTTTGTATTTTTAGTAGAGATGGGGTTTCACCATGTTGGCCAGGCTGATCTTGAACTCCTGACCTCAGGTGATCCATCCGCCTCGGCTTCCCAAAGTGCTGGGATTACAGGTGTATAATCCCATTACTGCACCTGGCCATTATTATTTTTTAAGAGGCAGGGTCTTGCTTACAGCTCACTGTAGCCTCGAACTCCTAGAGTCAGGCAATCTTTCTGCCTTGGCCTCCTGAGTAGCTAGGACTACAGTGCACCATCATGCCTGGCTAATTGGCTTTTTTTTTTTTTTCCTTCAAGAGACAGGGGTCTGATTATGTCGCCCAGGCTGGTCTTGAACTCCTGGTTTCAAGAGATCCTCCTGCTTCAGCCTCCTGAGTTGTTGGGATTACAGGCATAAGCCACCACATTCAGCAAAACATCACCTTTATAAAGACTTTTCTTCACATTTTTCACTTTAGAAGAAAATATTTAATTTTAAAAAATAACTGATATGTGATAAACTAAGAGTTGGTAGGTGCCAGATATACCTTTTTGCTTTTTTAAAGAAAGCACAGCTGCTGGGGTAATCAGTCTTAATTACATTTTTTACATATGTCTACTCAAAATATGAAAATTATATCTGAAGGTGGCACATTCGTGATGAGAATGTAAAAAGCATAGAAAATATATTTGTGGTCCTAGGTCCTAGTTCCCAACAATGTCTTCCTATTTAAACCATCTGTTAATTGTCCCCAAGGATACAAAAGTAGGTTGAATATCAGAGTACAAGTTGTACTAATACTAAACAGCAAAATACAGATTAAGAGTAACTAAATTTTGTGTGTATTTAAGTCATAATTTTTAATACTACACTATGGCTTCTATTAATGCTGGACAAATTGCCAGCATCCTGCAAAAATCCTCCGCCTTGCCCAGGCCTTTGAAGCACATCATTTCTCCCAGAGGGGGCGCTCTTTGATGCTCCAGAACTTCAGTCCCAATTGGCTCTTGGGCCTCAGATCTCTGCTTGAGCTCTCACTGTCTGTCTGTTCATCTTCAGTTGCAAGGCTCCCAGGATACCTCTCCACCCCAGGCCATGCCTGGCGAATCCCAGCCTTCTCTGAACTTGCTCTGCAGTAGAGACAGTGGCTGTTGGTGTAATAAACACCTGTTCTCCACTTGGTTCATAGATACAGAATGTAGGACTTCCAGCTGGGCTTAGAAATCTCTGGATCCCTCACAGCACCTATGTAGAGTCGTCTACACTCAGTGAACGCTCTAGATTAAGTCAGGGCAGATGGTTTCCAAGCTCATTTTGAACTCCAAGCAAGACTTCAAATGTTACTATTTTTGTTGGTTTTTAAACAGCCAATGTGGGGAATTTTTTTTTTAAGTGAGGTATTTCTGAATATTCCCACCAAGTTATTTTGAATCTGATAAATTCTCTTGTACATAATGTCTACAAAGTAGGACTGGAGAATACAAAACTGACCATGGAGAGTCACTGTTTCAAATTCCTGCTCTGGGTGATGACTGCCTCAGGCTTCCTGGTGGACCAGGTTCCTTACAAGGCAAGAGGACATACCCTCTCCTTGGTGATGGAGTTCAGAACATGCTACCCCAAAATAGGGCACCTTGTCATTTGAGAAAAAGCAGAAATGGGATGGTCACTCTCATCTCACCCACCTCCCCTTCTCCCATGAAGCAGGTCAGAAGACCCTCATGGGAGAGGTGCCCTCTCTATACCTAAAGAAAAGTGCCTAAGACACAGATGCCAAGAAGAACCTGAACAAACAAGCCTTGCTAAGTTCCCCCCACTTATTACCATTAGATCAGAACTTTATCCAATCATACTTCTCCATGACTGTTCACTCTTCAACAGACTTAGCATAGAAACACAGAAGTTTATTTTTTTAGGTCTTCATTTCTTTATGAAGATTCCTGTGTCATTTAGATTAAAGGCCAGATGTGGTGGCTCACATCTGTAATCCCAGCACTTTGGGAGGCTGAGGCCGAGGATCACTTGAGCCCAGGAGTTCGAGACCAGCCTGAGCAACATAATGAGACCTCGCCTTTATGAAAAATTTAAAAAATTAGCCAGGTGTGGTGGTGCATGGCTGTGCATGCCCAGTTACTTGAGAGGCTGAGCTGGGAGGATCACTTGAGCCTAGGAGGTCGAGGCTGCAGTGAGCTGTGATCGTACCACTGCACTAGAACCTGGGCAACAGACAGACCCTATCTCAAACAAACAACAACAACAACTTGTATTAAGTAAATTTGTATGCTTTTCTCTCATTAAACTATCTCTTGTTATAGGGGCCTCAGCTGTGAACCTAGGATGGAAGAGGAAAAGATTCTTCTCTTCCCCCCATCAGCAAATCCAGGTCTGATTCCAGATCACTTTGTGAGCTTGAAACTGCCTACCTGTTCTAACCTCATATGACTCATGAGAGTCATACTTACTCATCTATTTGGGGGTAATGCTAGGAAGACCTTATACATGGCATTGATCAAGCTTTTTCTAATGCCTGGAAAGTGCCACATAAATCACCTAAAATGTCAAATAAAAGCCTAAATGACATATTTAATCATAAAAATTATGTTTTATGATTACCCTGGCTCAGTAGATTTTGGTTTAATTGCCTCTCTGAAAAGTCCCAAGGCAAATGATAACTAATGAACAAATCCTTTCTGATCTATAATGAAATCATAGATTATAGGGGTTCCCACACTCATACCTTCTAGTTCACACTTCTTCCTTCTGAAAATCTCAGTTGTTAACAGGTTGACAGATGTTCAATTCTGTTTTGAAACGCAAAGTAGTCTGAATCCACTTAAGAGACAAATGATCCCCTCTGATGTGGGAAAACATGCAAGGATTTGCTTTTGCAAGCCATAGTCTGACAAAGATGAGGAGTTCCTGACAGTACATCCAGGCTCACGTTTCAAAATGGAGAATTACAGTGCAACATGTTGACAGTACTAGGATGTGGCTGCCATTCCTTACTTTGTTTGCTTCCTTCAAAAGAAAGTGCTTTTTTTTTTTTTTTTTTTTATGCTGGGGGTTTAAAAGAGGAGTGAAAGATGAAACAAAGGGTTATACAGACAAGTTTTGTGCATTTCTAACTTTGCACTGGAAATCTACTCCTGACTTACCGCAGTCATCTTGAAGCTTAAAATCCAAGATCACTGGCCTTGCTGGTTTTCCTTCTATCAATGACTACAATTGCCCCAGGCTCAAAACCTCCGCATCATTGTTGACCAGTATGATCATATGTTCAATTTGCCTGGGATAGTCCCAGTTTGTGCCTGTTTTCCCACCGTCCTGACCAGTGTAGCATTTGTCTTGGAAAGTGTCCTAGGTTGGACAATACATTTTATGATCACTCTATTTTTCCTCTTTCCCCTGAAAATCCTGCTCCTTTTTCCTTTGTGTGGCCTGGTCACTCATTCATTTATTTTAATTCTACCACGTTTATGAACTGCACTGATATGCTACTCCCCCATCAGTGATCTCCAGTCTCTAATCGATTATACACATGAAGCTACTGCTCTGAAGCCCTGGATATCTTCTCCTTATTTAATGGATTAAATCCAAATTCAGGCATTCAAGATTTTCACATCCTGGTCCTTTTGCTGTTTCTGCAGCCTTGCCTGCAATGTCTCCCTGATGTAATATGTGGGTCCAGCACAATTGCTTGCTCAGCCTCCTACGCACTGTCATATGCATCTGCTTCTGTGATACAGTTGCTCAAGCTGCTCTGCTCTCTCTTAAGACCTACTCTGCTTTCAAGATCAACTCATCTCTCACTGCCTCCTGAAAGCTTTCTCTGCTGTCCCTGCCTTCGATCAATCACCTCTCCTACATGATGCCCCAGCAGTAAGTAACCTCAAAACTACTGACTGAACACTTAGCACAGCCCACCTTCCATTCTTCTTTGTCACTTTTGTACCTCAGTTCTGTCTCTCCAGGTAGACCTTAAACTCCTCAAGAGCAAGGATTTTTTCTTATAATTTTTCTTATAATTTTCTTTCCTCCAACAGCCACCAAAATCTGCTGACAGAAGGCAGGAGGCAGCATAAAACACAGGAAGAGCCCTGGACGTAGCATGATTTGTCTTAGACTTGCCACTTACTAGCTGTGAAACTTGGGGAAAGGTTTACCTCTCATCCTCAGTTTCCGCATCTACACATTGGTGGATGAGGATGAAACCAATACCTGCTGTGCCTTCATTACCGAGTGTTTGTGAGAATCAGGTAAAGTGAGTGTGTTCTGAATTACAAAGATTTATATACATGAGGAATTAGTTAACATTTTTTTGCTGATGGTAATAACATCATCAAAGACATGTAGCCACAACTTAATCAGAACTACCTATCATATGGTGCTTCAGAGAATTCGAATTCAATTCCTTTCTCTGAACACTCATGAGAAAAAAAAAAAAAAAAAAGCTAGGACAAGTATCAGCCTCGAGGCTCCCATATTTCATTTCCTCTCTTCAAAGCCAAAGTCTTTAAAGAGCTGAGTGTGGAATATGAAAGGCAGAAGGAGTGAGGGAAAGTGACCAGTTAACATCTCTAGTCCTTTCAGCATTTCAGACTACTTTCAAGTCCTTTTTTCTCATCTGCAAAACATCCTTTTGAGATACTGGAACCAATACTATGAGCCCTTTGAAAAAAAGAAAAGGGGAAAAGTAACATGCAGCTTCCAAAAAAAAAAAAAAAAAAAAATCTAAGCCATTTAGCAGGAGTAGGTTGGGGCATGGTGATTTTGGAATCAGTCACACTTTACAATTCCAGCTTCAGGCTTGACTGAGGTGTTCCAGGGTGAGCAGCTCTTCTAGAACTTTCCACGTAGCAGAAGTCTGTTCATTGATGGATGTTTGTGGTAGGAGCCAAGCGAATTAGTCAGATAAAATATAAGCGTGAAAACAGGAAAGTGGTTCTCCTGAAGTAGCTTTTCTAGCTGTAAGCTTCCACACCACAGAATAGTCAATCACATTACAGCCCACAAGAAAAACCTGAAAGAATCATGTTCAGCTGACCTCAAACCACATATTCTTAGCTAATAAAACATCCTTGCGTCAGCTCTCGAGAACACAAACTCAAAGCTAATATAAGATACCAATTTTGCAAGACAGTTTGCCCCTGGTAATTATACTAAAAATAAAAAAAGGCAGCCAACTGGTGAGGTTGTCTGTTCTTTTTAGAAAAGACATTTCATGTTCTCTCAAGCTTCATTATCAGTGATTGGCTTGGATGAATGCGAGGCTTCCAACAGCTTTTACCCACGACCAGGTTTGACAAATGTGGCATGATTTTGGCAGTGCTCGGGCTCTGATTCAGTCTTCAAATGTCTGGCATGGAACATGAACTTCTGAACCTGACCTAAAGCTATTATGGGCTTTAAATTTTCAAGCAATTGCATCATTAAGCAACTAGCATGCGATGGCATTACTATTTTATCCACTGCCTAAATACCACAATGCATTTAAAGGAAGTTGACATAAATCAGCAATGAAAGGCACAGATGACGGCAATAAGAAATGGCCCATCATTAAGGTTCATTCAAAAGCATACAGGTTGGAACTACAGCACATTCAATTTTAAAATGCAGATATGACACAAATTCAGAAAGCTATGAAGAGCAATTTGTGAATTTTCACCAAATAGCATGTGCTCTGAGAAATTTTTGTCCAAGTGTTCTCCAAGGTAGCTTTGTAGTGGTGGAGTTTCTTCCTTTTCTTTCTTAAACCTCTGCTCCAAGAAAAGAGACAAAGCATCCACATTCAATTATAACTATAAGAGTTTTCTTTTTCACCTCAAACCACCAATATTCCCTCACCTTTTCCAATATCATATTGGAAAGATACAATCCAAATGCCTGTGTCTACAAGGATTCAGTGGGGGAAATGACTTAACATTTGAGTGAACTAAGTTCACTTTATTACGAAATCTAATTCTATCCATTTTCAATATACTAGTTAGTATGGGGCAATATTTTTAATGGGCCACACCAAAATATAATAAAAGGAATGTAAACAAATCAGAGGATAAAGAGAAGGAAACCAATCTGGTAGTTTTATTAGCAAAACCAGAAAGAATAAGAACATTTTACTTTCATATAAATATTCCTTTGTCTTCTTTCATTTTTACTGAGGCCAATTCAAATGTTGAAGAACAAGCTGGGAGGCTCTTCAATCTCAATGATGATTAACAGAAAATTATCATTCTGAATGGAAATTTCACCTCTTCTCAACTCATTAGAATACACTGGCTTTTCTGACTAAATCACAGGTGAGCAAATAATAGAAGACTGCTTATTTTTAGCAGCAGGCTGTGATAGACAACCTCAAAAAAGATAAACTAACCCACGTACATGAGATCACACCTTTTTACCATAAATCTTTGTTTCCTGGCTGGTCTTTCAAATCTAGCAGAAATGTTACAAACATAAGCAATAAGATTAAAACAGTTTTCCTAAAATATCTTCTATATTAGGCTTTACTCAAGGCCAACAATATTTTCATCTATTTTAATTTTATTATTTCTTTTTTTAAATTTTTTGAGATGGAGTTTCGCTCTTGTTGCCCAGGCTGGAGTGCAATATTATGCAATCTCCGCCTCCCAGGTTCAAGTGATTCTCCTGCCTCAGCCTCCCAAGTAGCTGGGATTACAGGCGCCTGCCACCACGCCCAGTTAATTTTTGTATTTTTAGTAGAGACGGGGTTTCACCATGTTGGCCAGGCTGGTTGCAAACCCCTGACCTCCGGGGATCTACCCGCCTTGGCCTCCCAAAGTGCTAAGACTCCAGTCGTAAGCCACTGTGCCCGGCCAATCTATTTTAATTGTAAATAAAATAATCAGTGCTTTAAGAAGGAGAGATAGATTAAGGCCTCCTGTCTTCATCATTCACTCCATTGTGCTAGTATTGCAAACAGCACCATGTGCAATGCCCATTCCCACTTCAGATGGTTAATTTTATGTGTCAACTTGGCTGGGCCACTGGGCCCAGGTAGGTGGTCAAGCACTATTCTGCATATTTCTTTGAGGGTGTTTTTAGATGAGATTAACATTTAAATTGCTAAATTTGAGCAAAGCAGACTGCCCTCTGTAATGCAGGTGGGCCTCATCTATTGGTTGACAGCTTGAATAGAACAAAAGGCTGACCTCCACAAGCAGGAGGCCATTCTAGCAGATTTGAACTGCAACATCAGCTCTTTCCTGAGTCTCCAGCTTGCCAGCCCTCCCTGAGTATTTTGAACTTACCTGTTTCGATGTTCACGTGAGTTCCTTAAAACAAATCTCTTTCCATATATATATATACATACACAGA
The DNA here is from genome assembly GCF_006542625.1 of Nomascus leucogenys. Lineage (NCBI taxonomy): Eukaryota > Metazoa > Chordata > Mammalia > Primates > Hylobatidae > Nomascus > Nomascus leucogenys. The sequence continues at coordinate 3,340,762 of NC_044389.1, read as the reverse complement.
TAACCTATTGGTTCTGTTTCTATGGAGAACCCTGATTAATACACCACTTATCTGAAGGGTATTATCCACTCTGTACATCATCTTTTGTACATGTTTTTCTTTCATCCATATGGACGGCATAACTTTTTTTTGCCCATTTAATACTGAGAGTGAGCATTCGACCTGTTGGCCACAAAGCTATAGCTATTTACTCAGAGCTTCTATTTTTAACACTCTGATTCCTGTGTTATTTATTTTGCATGCAGTGAAGCCCTTTAAAGCCCCTTAACCACTTCCCTACATCTGCATGCAGGAACAGTCTCCTCCTGCTAGAAATAGAGTTTAATGATGCTTTGAGTTGAAGGTAGGATGGAAAAAGCCAATTAGTTTCCAGAATGGCTCCTTTCTCTTGGGGCTACACCTTGTGATTTGAAATTAAATCCAATATCAGCCTCATTCATACACAAATGCAAAGCCAAGGCTAGCACATTTTGGATAATCTCATGATCTTCTCCACTGAACATGAGCAGGTATTGTCTGGATCAAGTTCTTTTTAATCATGAGGAAACATGAGATTTATTAGTAATGAAGATAGGCCCCAATCCAACTAAAACCTAGGCAGATATGATTATCTTGAATTTCTTTTCTCATCTCTCATTTTAAGGGGAAAATCATCGTAGAGCAGAAGTCTCAAAAACTTGCTTTGGGGGCAAAGAACATTTTCCCTCTCCTGGCTTTTTCCAGTGTGAATGGAACAGGCATGGCTCTAATTTCACAGGTTAATTTCATTCTGACAATGGAAAACAGTTAAACAGCCAATCACATGTTTACGTCTATCAATAGTTTTTAATACCGATGATCATGAGGTGCTGTTGGCCTGATTAGTTCAGTCCTAACCTAAAAATGACTGATTGCTAATGAAAACATTCTTTCTCAGACAGAACATTCCAACTACGGTTGTAAGTCGTGAAACTTGCAATGTAATAGTCTTTAAATCAGTTATAAAAGAAGTTCCCCCCAAACCAAAACTAAGCAAAAAACCAAACAACAAAGTATGCTTCTCATGGATTAATTACTGGCAATTGCTTTGTTCCATTATACAGAAATGCTTTGACTAACCAGAATGCGTAGGTCCTGGAGTGTTTTGGGTAGCTTGGTGCAGCAATCTGAGGTTTAGCATTTTTGCTTCCAGCTTATTACTGATATTTAATATAAAGCACTACCCGTCTACTTTCCTGCTAAGTGTGGTCAGCAGTTTCCCATGTTCTGATCCAGACCATTGTTGCAGTGGCGTCATCACTCAATCAGTTCTTCTTTTGACATGCTGAGCTCCACTCCCACCTTCCTCAGTGGTTTTAGTGACTGACCCCCCTTTTGAGTATTCTAGTATCCCTTCAACTGCCCTAAAGTTTTAACATAATTTTTAAAATTCTGAATAAAATTAAAAAGTATAAGAAAGTGTAGGAGTCTTAGAAGAAAAATTGGCTAACAACGTCCTTAAGATAAAGTACAAAACTACGACACAATACACTCCTATTGTCAGAAAATGCTAAACATTTTGATAAATAATATCATTATTAAAATAAAAATGCCCTTCAATAGATTTGCTTTTTATCATCCTAAAAAGAAAAATAGAGCCCTTTCATAATCCTCTCCATTCAGTACCTCCTGCGAATGCAGAAACCTCACACCCATAGTGATGGCTCTTCAGAGGCACCTCACAGCCATACCAATAGCTCTTCTGCCTCCTCGGGTCCCTGTTCTCCAGCCCATGCAGCTCTACCAATCTTCCTTCCCCTCCAGTTAAGCCACTCAGAATCATCATCCTTATGCCAAACTCTGGGGTCCAGTGTGGTCTTCTTGATCATTTCTAGGCAACCAAAACATTCTTCCCTCTCTCCTTATCCGTTAGTCTCTCCTTGTTTCCCTGACAGAAACTCACTATCACATGCACTGCAGACTTTCAATAAATATTTATTAAACATAAGATAATGATATTGTGATTATGCTTTTCAAAAAAGTGCCCTAACTTTTTTAGAGCTACACCCTAAAATATTTCCAGATGAGATGAGAACGTACAATGCAGAAAGAGTTTCATTTGAAGCTGCAATTATTACAGATTTTGCTACAAAAAGATACTGAACATTCACTACTTTTTATCACTAGGCAGTGAATCCAAAATATCTGAGAATAAGATAATCACTAATTTTAATGGTGATAAAGGATTTTGATTTTTAGGTACAATTAAAAAATTTCCCAAATAGGCCAGGCATGGTGGCTCACGCCTGTAATCCCAGCACTTTGGGAGGCCACTGCAGGCAGATCACCTGAAGTCAGGAGTTCGAGACCAGCCTGGCCAACACGGTGAAACCCCTTCTCTACTAAAAATACAAAAATTAACTGAATGCAGTAGCATGCACCTGTAGTCCCAGCTACTCAGGAGGCTGAGGCTGGAGAATCACTTGAACCCGGGAGGCAGAGGTTGCAGTGAGCCAAGATCATGCCACTGCACCCCAGCCTGGGCAACAGAGCAAGAATCCGTCTCAAAAAAAAAAAAAAATTCCCAAATAGGTTTCTGCTCCCACAATTACGCTTTTTCTGAATAGTCAATGGATATGACATTCACTCAGCACAGCTGCCAACCTGCCGGTTCCAGAGCTGGGGTGAGCTGAATGGAATCCTCCTAAGTTTCCAAAAGTTTGGCACACTGTGTTTCTTGAGATTATAGTCAATGGTATGGGTGGCCTCACTCTTTTTTCCTTCTCTCTTTTTGTCTCTCTCCCTTCAAGGACAATTTGAAATAGAAAATCCCTGCTTCTTCCTCTCAGGACCAGCACAAAAACTCCTTCTACCTGGCTGAGCAAGGCCCTCCCTGCCATCAGGGAGACAGACTCTTTCTCCTGAGGCCTCCGACTTTCATTCTTCCTAATTTTGTTTTCTTGACACAAAGAGAGCTATTATGAGGCTGGAATTTAAAAATAGCAGTATTAAACAATTCTATTCTCCTCATTACTGCTATCTGATGTCTTATTATGCCCTAGTACCAAACTCTTCTTGGAGGAAATTGGTAGGAGATCTGTTGGGAGATGGTCTGGAAGGATGATGCTTGCGGTCTGCTGACCTGCAGCTAGAGCTAATCCTAGACTGTTGCTTACAAAATTACTGACTTTTATACATAAATAGCAGCAATCATCACTGAAATCTCCAAATCCACCCAAACAAGTCTTACATTCTAGGGAGCAAAACGTTTGCATCTGGGACAGTTATGCAGGAAGAGGGACTAATTACTTGATGTGGCTAAAATAGGAAGGAAAGTAAGTAATTGCAAGCCTTAAGTCAAGTGAGGCCTTTCCCCCACTTCACCCCTAACCTTGACTAGCATTCTTCTATTACATGGCCAGCCTGCCCTATTCCCTCAATTCTTCCATGTAATCCTCAAGGCAAATCTTAAACCCCACACAATCTAAGAGGCTTATTAATGGCCCTTCCCCTCAGTGATGACTTCCTCTTTCTCACTGGGCACTTACTCTCTACTGTCATTTTTTCCCCCTGTGAGTTCTAAAGTTTCTATCGTAACTTAAGGACAGAAACCAAGTCAGCTATCTTTGGATATCAACCTGTGAGAACACTCTCTGGCATGTTCCAGTTGATGGCGGTTCTAGGGGTGAGGATGAAGAAAGTCTAGGGGTCTGGCCACATCAGCAGCTACCAGGCATTGCAGGGGACAAGCTTCATCACCTAATGGCTTTGGATTTGTGACAATTCTCATTTGCAAGGCTGCATTAAGAGCAGGATACCATATTTTAATATCTAAAATAATATTATTAAATATTATATGAATTAGTATTAAATACCATTTACATACCATTAGATACCATTACTAAAGTCATCGAAAGTAACGTAACTTCAAAGTATTTGAAAGATCATTTGAAATGCCTTATTGGGGAATTTAGACATCATAACTAAAATAAAGCTATCAAGAATAATCACATCCTGTTAACCATATGATGTTTTACAAGAAAACAAAAGCAAAAGAAAAATCCGGAACATGTTCCAATGTATAAATGCAGGATCACGTATTATCTGATTTGATATTGCCAGTACTTAGCACATAGGTGACATTCAATAAATACATGTTGGTTAATTGAATGAGTAAATAAATGTGAATTATTTTCACATACTTACATTTTTAATACATTAAGTATGTACTCTACACATTGCTATAAAAGTCATATGCATAACTGATTTTTTTTTTTTTTGAGACAGAGTTTCGCTGTTGTTGCCCAGGCTGGGGTGCAATGATGAGGTCTCAACTCACCACAACCTCCGCCTCCCAGGTTTAAGCAATTCTCCTGCCTCAGCCTCCCAAGTAGCTGGGATTAGAGGCATGAGCCACCAAGCCCAGCTAATTTTGTATTTTTTGGAGAGACGGGGTTTCGCCATGTTGGCCAGGCTGGTCTCGATCTCCTGACCTAGGTGATCCACCCACCTCGGCCTCCCAAAGTGCTGGGATTATAGGCGTGAGCCACTGCGCCCAGCCACATAACTGATTCTTTAGGCGCAGTAACAAAACCCAAGGTTGAAAGAAACATCCAACAGCAAAAAACAATGCTACCTTTTTGAACAGACAATAATTCTTTCAGCAACATCAAAGTAGTAAAGTTTAATGGAAAGAACCAGCTGCCTATGGGTTCCAGAAGTCTCCTGGTTTGTGTGACCTCATGCAGGTCATTTCACTCTCCTGGACCTCAGTCTCCTCCTCTGTAAAAGAAGAGGCTGAGGCCAAATGCCTTTTCAGGTCCTCTTCCTCCCTGACCTTCCAAGGGTGCTAGGGCTCCTTTAGCATGGAACTCAACACCACACCCCTTGTCTTCCAGAAGACAACTCACTGACTTTGTGTTTTAAATGGAAAGGATGTATGGCATGGAATATGATGTGTACCCTGCAAGTGATGAAGGAGACAAAAGAAGAACTGTGTGGGACCACAAGATAAAAAATGTAAGACTCATCACCCTGGAGAATCTCTAAACAAAGGCTTCTTTTAGTTAAGCTTTTATTTGGTGGGTAATTTTTTTTTTTCTTGGAAGGTGAAAGATCAGAACCCACGGCCTGGACCTTATTGAATCCCTCTTAATTAACTGGGAATGAAAGCCCATCATTGTACAGATCAAGCTAATTGGAAGCTTTGCTTGGTTTCTTCTCAGTATCAAGTAGATGAAGCTTGGACGCACTCTTGCCTTTTTGTTGTTGTACAAAGAACTGTTTTTAGCTTGGATTATCTACCTTATCCCCTTTTAGGAGGATGATGAGGTTGGGTTAAAAAAATCTCTCTTTAAAAACAACAACTCTACTCACAGGGCCAGGTAAAATGTATGATAAAAAATATCCAATTTTTATTCTGGGTGATGGCCAATTCAAGGCTTGGTTTAGGCAAGAATTGAAAGCCTATATACGCACAGGCTTTTTGGTCTTTTCAACATTTTTCTTTACTTTAAGCCAAGTGAGGTGACAAACATTTCCAAACCAAGTACAATACAGTTAATTCAATGTGCTGGTAACTTCCACATTTTAAAAGTGTTCTGAGTTTCAATTTACTGTCATCCAATTTAAGTCAAAGGATTTCTTCAGCAAAACCTAGCAACCAATACTCGCTAGAATAATATGTGCTAGAGAATAAAATGAGCTTGAAATGTATTCTAAAATAACCCTTACAGTTAATTTTATCCTTCAACGTTAAATAACAACAGATTCTCTTGGAGGAATGGCAATCTTTTTTAGGGTTTAAAAAGTTATTGAAATGCTAATGCTACATTAAAATTTTGTTTCCAATGAGGCATTTTAAGCAATAAACAAATAAAAAAATTGAAGTATAGTTTTATATTGGGACACAGAGAGAAGATCACACTTGCTGGGAGATCAAGAATTAGAAAACAAATATTGAGGCCAGTAGGAAAAGGCTGTCTCTGGCTCATCTGCAAATATATATGTGCATGCACACATGTATGTGTGTGAACATACATGTTCTTTTAGGTTGTTGCTTCTTTCAACCATCCACCATCCTTGTGACAACCACATGATTTGACTAATTGTTTTAAATCCTGTGGGAAATTAACTTAATAAATTATAAATTCTGAAAGAGCGACAGTTCTTAGGAAATCATAAAAGGCACCATTTCAACTCTAAGGAAAGCTATGGCTGCACCCTGAGGGCTGGGGGAGGCCTTGTCAGGGCAGTCCCCTGCCCTGGTCTGTGCTCTTTCCCACTTCCCTCTCCATGTGACCAAAGCCAGTGGGTCTGGTCCAGGGAGCCCAGGCAGATCTAGCAGTGTGTCCTCTTCTCAGCAATCTGCCCATACTTTCTAAACTATCTGATCTCATCTGAGACCGGAAAGCCAGTTGCATAAACTATTGAATGAACATTTTGATGCCAAGCTGATTCCAGTCAATCTCATGTGATTTTGGTGGGTGTGAGCTAAATTTTCCAGGCTCAGAATGTTCCTGGGGCTAAACCTTGGAGACCAAGGAGGAGAAACTGACCTTGAAGATTTTCATTCTGCCACAGACACTTATAACAAAGAATCACAGAACTAGTGCATGCGTGTGTGTGTGTGTGTGAAATCCACCCAATTTGCTATCCTTCATATTATTACTGGTTTGGAGAAACATGTGTCTTATACACTGCTGGGGAAATATAAACTTTAGAAATCTTTGTGGAAAGCAATTTTATGGCATATAACCAGAACCATAATAGCCTATTCAATTTAACTTCTTATAGGTTATCATAAGGATATATTTGAAGATGTAAGAAATATTTGCTGAGACTAGGATTCATGGCAAGATTTGCTTATAAAGGCTGAAAATAAACTGGAAACAACATAAACAGGCAACAATAGGGTATTGCAACATAAGTTAGATCTATACAAAATATATAGCCTATAAAAATTATGTTCAAGAATATCGACTGAAAAACTACACAATATATGGATAAGTCAAAGGTTACAAAAGGCTACAAAACAACAAAAACAACATGTATACTGTGACTTTATTTTCCTAAGAGATATACGGCCATCCTGAAAAGTCTGGAAGGACTGAAAAGATATTTTATGGAAGTAGTTGTGATTTTTAAAAGTTAATTACCTGCATTTTCTGTTGCCAATTTTTCTAATAATGAGCACATATTGCTTTTGCAATTAAAAATTTAAGTTTTCTTATTAAAGAAAGAGCAACGAGTAAATAAAATTTTATATCTTTATGTTAACTTTACTGTAGAGTGTTTTGTTGGTTCTAAAATAATAATAGTCATTCTGAAAAGCAGCAAAATAAAACACAAAGATTAAATATAAAAAGTCACAGAATTGATAACAACAAAAGAATACATTTATCTGACATTTTGCCTTAATATCGGCCTTTCCTTGATTATCAGAAGGGAATGAGCGTCAGCTTCCTTTTTGGAAAGCCACATCATTTTCTGAACTGTCTCTAATAATTCAGTATGTGATCACAAAATGATTCCCTTGTGTCTGCATTTCCAGAGACTATCTAAAAATAGAGCTCCTGGCACATTTTACAAACAGACTTTAAAAATTACAAAAACAAAAAAGTAACATGCACTGGTTCTGGAATATTAGCTCAATGAAAGCAGGGGATTTTATCACTTCCTGCAGAATCTCCATAGCCTAAAACAGGACCTGGCACATAGTGGGGGCTCAATAAATATTTGTTGAATAAATGAGGGGGTAAAGGGCTGGGGTGGGGGAAAAGAAATAGAATATAAAGTGGAAATACAACAAGAAAATTAATTGATGTTATCTTAAAAAGAGAATACTCAGTGAGGCACAAAATTGCTCATTAGTTTTTTGTTGTTGTTGTTTTGTTTTGTTTCTTTTTTGATACAGTCTCGCTCTGTTGCCCAGGCTGGAGTGCAGTGGTGCAATCTCAGCTCACTGCAATCTCGGCCTCCAGGGTTCAAGCGATCCTCCCACCTCAGCTTCCCAAGTAGCTGGGACTACAGGAACACGCCACCATGCCCAGATAATTTTTGTATTTTTTTTTTTGTAGAAACAGGGTTTTGCCATGTTGTCCAGGCTGGTCTCAAACTCTTGAGCTCAAGTGATCTGCCTGCCTCGGCCTCCCAAAGTGCTGGGATTACAGGCATGAGCCACCGCACCTGGCCTGTTCACAAGTTTTAAATAGTAATAGTTGCTACCATTTATTGTCTACTGCGTGTCAAATGATTTATTTACTTTAACTTAATGTACACAACAATCTGGCTAAGTATTAATATATTTACAAATAAAATTGTGGCACTGAAATTTTGCATCATTAGCATGAAACTAATACAAAGAGACTGGTAAGCCCAACAGAGCTTTAATGAAATGCCACTGTATATGATTTTTGCCATAAAAAAATTGCCAAAACTGCAGTCAAAAACTGCATTTACTTAGAAGTTTCTAAATAAGGTAACTTTCACATGTGTCCTGAAACATAAATAAGAAGTTTGAGTGCTAGCTGATTTAATAGATTATAACTTAAAAGTGCTTGTAAGAGTGAGTATTTGGAAAGGGTAGCTGAATGTTTCTAATAAAAGATATCTATTCTGAGTGTAAAGAATAATAAATAAAATGTATATGCAAAAAGAAAAGACTTAACAAAAACAATGATCACTCATTATCCCACCCATTTTGGAGGTCAGCAAACGTTAACAATGTGATGATCACATACAAGGAAAATTTAGTAAATAATCTTGCATCATGAAAGGCATATGTCAAACTATTACTAACTTCATTTTAAGGTCAAAGAGAAACAATAATAAAATCTAAAAAGATGGGAACATGCTTTTGAAAGGATATCAAGTAACACTCCATAGGTATCTCTGGAAAACACTAGAAAAGGGTGCAGGGAAATATGCTATTCAACCTCAAAAGCTATAGCTGCTGCAGGCAAAGTGATAGCAAAGAGCAGAGATGGGCTAGCAGCATGGCGGCAAGCTTGTGTTGCTGGAGTTGGTAAAGAAAGTTGGGATTAGCAGCACTATTTCCAATAGCAAAGACTAGAAACCAACCCAAATGCCCATCAATGATAGACTGGACAAAGAAAATGTGGCACATATATGCCATGGAATACTATGCAGCCATAAAAAAGAATGAGTTCATGTCCTTTGCAGGGATATGGATGAAGCTGGAAACCATCATCCTCAGCAAACTAACACAGGAACAGAAAACCAAACACCACGTGTTCTCACTCAAAAGTGAGAGTTGAACAATGAGAACACATGGACACAGGGAGGGGAACATCACACACTGGGGCCTGTTGGAGGGTCTGGGGAAAGAGGATGGAGAGCATTAGGACAAATACCTAATGCATGCAGGGCTTAAAACCTAGATGATGGGTTGATAGGTGCAGCAAACCACCACAGCACACGTATACCTATGTAACAAACCTGCACATTCAGCACATGTATCCCAGAACTTAAAACAAGAAAAGAAAGTTTGGATTACATAGAAACTTTTAGGGAAATCATACATAAAGGAAAAGGAAGAAAATGGGAATGAAGGCAAGCACCTATTCCAGGGAGCTGTACCAAGTTGTTGGGAGACCCGCAAACCAGTGGGTAGACAGACACACAGTTTAGAGAAATGCTATGAGAACCTCTGGTTTAAACTGGGAAGAGAAACAAGGAAGGACCACAAAAGCCACTTCTGTGTGTGAAACTATCAAATAAAGCATGAAACCTGATACACTGTACCATGACATTACCAAATTTGTATGTATGTTTACATTTATATTTTAGCAATTCAAGGCCCTCTTGTGAAACAGTTTTTGCCTGCTGTACAAAACCTGCTTTGCCACTTTCCATGTTTAAAGACACGAGAGGCCAGTGCTTCCCAGGAGAAGGGAAAAGAGAGGGTGCAGCCCTGAAAGGAGATGCCATGGGGGGAGAAAAAGTTACTTCATTTTGTTGTCTGAGAAACTGATTTGCAAGCTCTTGGGCAAAGAGCCTTCTATTTGGGGTGGCCTAGATCCAGGGGCAACTGCGGAGGGCAGAGTACGAAGTTTGAATCTAGAGGACTCAGGTTTAGGGCAAAAGCTAGCTGACCCCAGTCAAGTAACTTACAGGTTCTCAGCTTAAGTTTCCCAATCTGTAAGATGTACTATGATATTACTATGAGAATCAAATAAGAGAGTATATATTTGAAAGACCGTCTTGATACCTTTAAGTATTTGGAAATATGAAAATGTCTGAATTGCTGTTTCCTGTGCTCAGATTCATAACATAATGCTTTCAAGTTCCATAAAGATGTATATCTTGATGAAAAGTTTACACAAAGAAATCAAGATTTTACCACTTAGGGAAAGTAAATGTGCACAGGAGGAGAGCGTGCCCAGTGGCCAGCAAGGCTCATTGGTCAACTCTGCAGCATGCACATGCCCAGCGATGTCATGGATTGACTGCTCACCACTCCTGCTGAGCTTCAAAGCAATTTCGAATGACTATATATCACAGACCTTTGGGAACAGCCTCAAACATCTGAAATCACGAATATCAAATCCATGAATGCTAACAGTGCCTTCTCACTGATAAAGCTTAGTAGAGATTTTTAATATTTCACAGTCAGAAGCTTCAGCCAACACATGCAATTTGAGTGTTCTAGAATAGTGTTAGGCTACAAGGCTGTATTAACACAAATGTGAATATAGAATCATACAGTCTTGAATTTGCAAAATCTTTGTCCAAGCCCTCTCTGTTCCCAGCAAAATCTCAGCCAAATTCCCTTGGAGAATCCTCAAAATATCTTGGGGTTCTGAGTAGAGATGAATATTGCATGTTGGAAAGCTCTAAATAGTCTTAAAGAAGAGCAACAAACAGGAAGGCAGATAACTACACTAAGGGAACCGGAAGATATTCTATATTGTAAGAGTATTGAATATATTCTATTCCCTAAAATAGTATTTCCTTTAGGATCTTTTCCAAATCCATACTATTTGTGAGTAGAAAAACTCGTAAGGAGAGAAAGAGCAAAAGAAGAACATAAACACTGAAACATAAATCTATAAGCCATTGCTACCTTCAAATAACTAATGAAACAGATTTGTTCTAAAGAGCATATCCATCTGATCACTTTTGGCATACAATAAAACTTAATGAAATATTTAAGTATGTTATATTTAGTATATCTTGGATGATCTTGACTTCTAAGAAGTTAGGGATCATTATTTTGTGTGTCATATACAAACCGTGAATCATCCAGACTATAAAGGCAATCCTCAGGAGTAATTAATACAATTTTTAGTCTATAAAACTCCACATATATATTTAGGTTTCTTCTTATGAACAAAATATATTTCCAATTATACCTAATTGTAATGCCGATCATTTCCAATCACTTAACTACTAACAGGATGCTATTTTTAACACTGACCTTCTCTTTAAAATTTTATAGAGAGCTGAAGATCATATAAACAAAATGCATGTTTGAAAACATGAACAGGCTTAATTCTTGCCATTGGAAAGGCTGGCTTCTCTTCAATTCAACTGAAGCTTACTTTGCATGCTTCTTCAGAATTATGATATTTCAGGGAGCAACTGTTTTGTTGCCTTTACAATTTTAAATTACAGCTGATAAGCTGTTTACCTTATTTTGTCACGCCTAAAATGCTTGCAACCTATGACTGTCACCTAACAACCTGTGAATGACTAACTAATCTAATATAGATGAAAGCCCAATCCTGATGAAGTGTTTCCAGAAAAGTTTTTCACTGGAGAAATGTTATCAAAGCATTTGCAATCTCTTGGAGTTGCTGGGAAAAATAACAACAGCAACAGGTAAGTCAGGTAAACTGATCATAATTCTCTATCTTTTTCTAGCCTGTAAAAAAATTAGTCTTACAATAAGAACAAACATGATTGAGAAAAATAATCAAATTATTCAGTATATTAGTGTGTTTAAGTGGTGTATATTTAAAAAGAAAATAGACGTTTAAACTTAAGCTACAGACTCGTCAGAATTTCAAGTAAATCACATGTTTTTGACCTTGCCCTTTCCATTAACCCACAGAAGAATGTTCTGTGCATAATTCAGTGGTGGCTTCTTCTCATCCTTCGGATCCTGGCTTAAACATCCTTTTCCCCCCACCATGTTCTAATGTGCCATTATTAATTCTCTCTCTCTCTCTCTCTCTCTCTCTCTCTCTTTCTCTCTCTGTCTCCCTATCTGCCCCCCCACACACACAATTTTTGATGTGATTGTGTCTGCTCTGTGGGAGCAGTGATTATGTCTGTTTCATTCACCAATATATTCCCAGCCCTTGGCATATAGCAGATATTCAATACATTAATGAGGATTAATTACACCAACATCCTCCAAATTTCTTCAGGAAATATGAAGTGCCATCTCTCATCTGCAATTAGTTTGAACCTGTGTTTTCTGAAGCTTTCCTGTTTAGCTTGAGGGTTAGTGACTCCCCATGTGGGATCCTTCCTTATTGACAAGCCTCAGTGATGAAGGAAGGAAGGGGGAATCACCCAAAGCTGTTTTGCAGTAAAACCTGGGTAAACTAGCTCTTTAGGAATAGAAACCCTCAAATGAGCCAGCTTTTTAATTTTTTCCAGTGGGGGAGTTCTGGTGTCTGGCATAGAGCTTTGGAAACAGAAGGCATTTAATATTTATTATATTAAACTACCAATCTTACCATAAGTTATTGGACTAGATGGAACTTATGTTTTCTTTCAACCAGAGCTTCTATGATGCTATGATGTCAACATGCCTAACAGTGAGCCTGTCACAACCTATTTTCAATCTTGCCCCCCTCCTAAAGTGGCCCTTACTCTGTAAAAGGCATCAACATCCAGCCATTAGCCCATGCTACCAATCTAGGGCTTACCTGGAATCCATTTCTTTCTTTCACCACCCACCCCTGCCAACCAGTGATCATTCCCAAAGGACTTTATTTTGTATCTGTTTTTTAATCCAATTGCCTTCTCCATCTCTCTCACTGACTAGTTCAGGCACTCATTGTATTTATTCAGACTAGAGATGAAAAACATCAATTTGTTAGAAGACTGTCCTCATGACCATATTTATTCCGTCACACTTCTGCAAATCTAAGTATAAACGGGTTTAGGAATCAGAACCAGTTAACCAGCAAATCACTCCGTGGCTAGGACATCGAATACTTTCATATATTTATTTGGGTAATAACTACTGAGCAACCAGAAGGCTAGAGCATGGATAATTTACTTCATTTAGATGGTCTTGCCAAGAAATACTGATATACAACCAGATCAATTATGCAGTAAAATTCACATTTCATGTTCAAATGGCTAAAATCACTAGTCTGGGGGAACCACTGCTTTATACATGTAACCCCAGGCGCAGACTCATAAAAAGCAACACAAACTGCTACATGCTCACTCTACAGAATAGGTTTGCAAATTTAACCTACAGTACATTAAAATGCAGCATATCTCATGTTTGTATTAGTCATATTTTAATACAAACTTTCTGTATTTCCTTTCTGCCATTATCCTTCCCAGTCATATGAGTGAACTATTAATGATCAACTAGTCAAGGGGTCACCATTAAAAGGAGCCCTAAATAGCACAATGATTCCATTCCCTCCTCCATCAAGAAGCCATCCCAACCCAGCAATTAAACTGAGCAAATCAGGCTAACGGAGCATACACATAATGGTAGAAAAGAAAAGCACAGCCAATAATTACCAAACAGTCACCTTCTTTTATCTGGATTTCCTCTTCCCTATCATTCATCTCACAAGAGAAGCATACACTAAGGACGTGACTCCATGAGTTTTTATCATGGATCCTGCAACAACCTGAACACATTTTCTTTATCCTCTAACAATAGAAACATAATGCAAGCCATATATGTGATTTTAAGTGTTCTAGTAGCCACAGTAATAAAGTAAAAAGAAGTAAATGAAATTAATTTTGATAATGTATTTAATATATCTAAAATGTTATTTTAACATGTAACCAGTATAAAAATTATTGAAATATTTTATATTATTTTATGCCATGAAGTCTTTGACACGGTGTGCATATTTTACATTTACAACACACCTCAAGTCAGACTACTCTCATTTTAAGTTACATATGGCTAGTGGCACGACATCAGACAGAACAACTCTAAACAAAAACATCCAACCAAGTGAGAAAGGTTGCTCGATTTGCCTTGCAGAAAAATATCAGCAACTGCATAATACCTTAAGAAGGTGAATACTAAGCAGCTTGATAAAATAACACATGAATGCCTGTGAAAGCAAAGATGTATTTTTTGAAAGGTAATAACATTTTTAGAAATAATAAAAAAGGAAGGAGACAATGATCATAGCAATTTCTAATACAGAATTGGAGTTACTGACAGTATCTCCAAACTGCAGGATCTGTTTGTGGAATAATTATTTTCACAGCCTCTCAGAAGGAAGTGATCATATCCTCAAGTAACTGAAAAACAAAACTCCAAGGCCAGACACAGAAGAACAGAATGTCAAGAGCAAAATGTCATTCAGACTGATGAAGATAGAATGTAACACAACTGGGAAAGTCCATAACCTTTGGAATTAAATAAAATCCAGTGCAGGGGATGGTTTGATACCCAACATTCTGGGAAACCAGAATTCTCTTTTAACCAACACATCTATAAAAACGTATGACTCGATAGCTAATGTTATAGTGAGTACTCTGTGGTATGGTATGATCCAAACATGACTTCAGAATCAATAAAAAACTAAATGGTGTTCAATATCATTTTACAGCAGATATTTAATTGCATTCTCAATCTCTGAAACTGGTCATTAATATGGTGTGTGTAGGGCAATGCTTCACCAACCACCACATGGGATTATCAGAGCCCCCTCTTTACCTATCATTGCCAGATCTCAAAATTTACTGTTTATCTAGTTTTCTGTTTGCCATACAAAAAGCAGCCCCATTTTATTTCTTACACCCCACAACTGCAACTCTCATCACACACTTCCACACACACATGCACGCACAGACTGCAAAGTCTTTGCCATAAGAAAGGACTTCCAACACTGACCTCTGCCCAGCACCATCCTCCTGACTCATTAGAGCCATCCGTGGTGAGAAGATTCAGTTTCCCAAGCACGTGAGGTCAGTTCTAGATGACGGCAATTTTTAACTCTATTTGCACTGCTAATAACATCACTCAGTTCTTCTAGGGCCTTTATTTCCACCATGGCCAGGAAAGATGAACACACTTGCCTACCACTGAAAATGTTTTAAATTCTGTTATTCAACAGGAGAATCTCTTTTATTTGACCAAGGACATTAATGTGTTACAGTGGTTCCTCTGTGCTGTTGATTTCTCTACACCACACAATTATGATTGTAAAATTGTAACCAATTGTCATGTGTACCCTATAGACTCAGTTTGTACACATCCCTATACATAAATCCAATTTTGTACATAACCTTTCTATTGATTTATATTCTTTTTTCAATTAAGTATAAACAAAAATCTTTTCTCTTAAGGGAGCCAATTTGATTTATGGCATAAAATTCATAAGTTAATTTTCTTGTGCAATTTATAACTTGAAGTTAATAATTATTTTAAGCATTCCTAAAAATCAGTTTAAAATGTTTTTCTATGCATGTTTCAAAATCATTAATCATCTTTTAGTCATCCTCAAACTGAGTCTGACAAATGTAGCATAATTATTTTTTACATGGTTGCTCAATTGAACAAATTACATGAATCAAAATGTATGCTTCTTTTATACACAACCAGTGCCTATTAATTTTGATTTCAAATGTGTTAATTTACTGTGAACATTTTATAAGGCTATCTATAAAGATTTTCTCATGCATAATTATTTACAGAAGAATATAATTTTTAAATAAAAAATTAGCTATCCAAAAGTATAAAATATTGAGCAAAATTTTAAAAGTGTATCCCTTTCTTATTCAAAGGTTTCTTTCATCCATATTTACTTTGCTGTGATATAAATTATACACATTATAAGTGAACTTGCACAGACAATCTTCTGCAATTTAGTTTAGAACTTGGAATATTGTTGATAGCACTCTCTCTATGGCCCTTGATTGAATGCATTTTCTTTCACTAAAAATGCAGATAGCGCACATATCCAAATGAATATGTTGTAAAATATTATAGACCCAATTGCTTGTTTCAGGATCTTAAATTTATCTTGAGGTACGTGTGGTATCTTTATATCTAATTGGCATGCAAATTTATTCTTATTTTGCTTTTCTAAGTATGCTACCAAAATGAGATGCATTTTTTCCATGATTAATGTCAAAGGCACTCTCTGAATTAATTTATTTCTATCATTTTCTCCAACATTCTAATTACGCTGCTCCTTAACCTTCTCATATTTGTTCTTTTAGTTATTATAGAAACCGATAAGATGGTTCCTGTGATTAAAAACAAACTATCCCGTATTCCCAAGATCCAAGCCTATGTAGAAAACAGAACTCAGTTTTCAAATAACTTGGCCACGGTTTCCTTAAGCTTTGGACCTTTCTACTGAACCTTTCTCCTTCTAGCCCCAAATGCCAGACCTGAAAAAGTGTAACTGATAGATTAACAGATAATTATTTATCCAGAGTCTTATCAAAAGTATTGTCAGCCTGTTTCTTCACTTACTACGCAGTATATATACATCACTAATGTATGCATCAATATGTTTAAGCTTACATAATAATGACCTCGCTTCTTTGTTCACATCACCTCTTCTTCATATCCCTGAAGCTTCGTGTACCTGAGAACACTTATCACAATTCTAAACATCATCACATTAACTATGTTTCATGTATAGATTAGAGGTGTATTATGCTAGAGATTTTCTTTTTCTGCTTATTTCTTCATATGCTTCTTATTCATGCCTCCTAACTTTTGGCAATATAAAAATTGCAACTACAAAAGGAGCTAATGTAAGCAGTACTGAGTTTTAAAAGACAGTGAAAGGCACATTGTAATCTTCAGCATCCAATATATGGCTCACAGTATTACTCAATGCTATGGTTTATATATGGTTTGTTTAGCCTTGCAAAGTCTCAGGTTGAAATTCGATCTCCAGTATTGGAGGTGGGGGTCTAATGGAAAGTGTTTGGGTCATGGGGGTGGATTTCTCATGAATGGCTTTGTGCCATCCTCCCAGTAATGAGTGAGTTCTCGTTTTATTAGTTTCCATGATAAATGATTGTTAAAAAGAGCCTGGTACCTCCCTCATCTTTCTCTGTTGCTCCCTCTCTTGCATGTGATACATGGCTGCCCTCTGCCTTTTGCCATGATTGGACACAGTGAGGCCCTCCCTAGATGCAGATGCTGGTGCCATGCTTCTTGTACAGCCTGCACAACTGTGAAACAAATAAACTTCTTTTCTCTATAAGTTACCCACCCTCAAGTATTCTTTTGTAGTAACAAAAATGGATTAAGACACTTGATAAATGGTTATTGAATAGCTTTCATAAAGGATGACCACAATCCTTAGGTCATTGAGTTAAAAAAAATATGATAAAGAAGCACTTCTGGAATGGCTCCTCCATAGAAATAAAAACAATGGCAAAAAGTTACCAAAATAAACTTTTCTTAGAAGTCTGGAAATGAACCAAAGGCTTGCACCAATTTGAGAAACATTTATTAAACAGCTGACTCTAAGAAAGAAGAGTCAACTTTGTGGCATTTTTCTTGCCCTATACCCATTTGTTTGTCTCCAGGTCAACTGGGATTATCCAGTCTGAAGAATGAAAAAAGAAAAAGCAATGAAGAAAAATGAACAGTCCCTCAGCGACCTGCAAGATATCAGCAAGCATACAACTTAATAAGAGTCCAAAAAAGATTAAAATCTGACTTCTTGTTGGAAACAGTGGTGACCAGAAGGCAGCAGAATGACATATTTAAGGTGCTGAAAGGAAAAAAAAAAAAACAGAACTATCAACTAAAAATTTTATATCCAGCTAAACTAT
Organism: Nomascus leucogenys; assembly: GCF_006542625.1. Taxonomy (NCBI): domain Eukaryota; kingdom Metazoa; phylum Chordata; class Mammalia; order Primates; family Hylobatidae; genus Nomascus; species Nomascus leucogenys. The sequence goes on along the minus strand of NC_044389.1, from coordinate 3,322,813 downwards.
CCTTCAAAAACAAAAACAAAACAAAACAAAACCCAAACAGAGAAAATTTGTCACTAGCAGTCATGCCTTTCAGGAAACACTAGAGACTCTTTCAGGCTGAAATGAAAGGACACAAGACATTAACTTAATTCCACATAAAGAACTAAGGAGCATTGGCAAAGGTAACCAAGTACATAGGCAAATATTTAAGTATGTAAATGTTAAATACAGTAAAAATATATTTTGGTTTGTAACACTTTTCTTCTATCTGATTCAAAGTGCAACTGCATAAAGCTACAATTATAAGACCACCTTCATGTATAAAGGTATAATTTGTGTGACAATAATAGCACAAAAGAGGAAGGAGAAAGAGCTATATTGGAGCAAAGTCTTGGTATACAACTGAAATTACATTGGCACTATACCAAACTAGATTGTCTTACAATGATAATTGTATTACTCGGGATAGCCACTATAAAAATAATAAAAAGAGTAAAAGAAACAATAAGAGGTTTAAAATTATATACTAGAAAACACTTATTTAATTGAAAAAAAAGTAGTAATGGAGTAAGATAACCAGAAAAGGCTTAAAATGTATAAAAACAAATAGCAAAATGGCAGAAAGAAATTCTAATTTATCAGTAATTACATTAATTAATGGGCTAAGCACTCCAATTGAAAGCAGAATTAGCAGACTATTTTTTTAAAGTCATAATCCAACTATATGCTATCTACAAAATACATATTTTAGATTCAAAGACACAAGTAGTTTGGAAGTAAAAGAATGAGAAGATATAATATGCCAAAAGTAACCAAAAGAGAGCTGGGGTGGCTATACTAACATCAGACAAAATAAATTTTAAGGCAAAAATTGTTCCTAGAGACAAAGAAGGACATTTTTTAACACAAAGGGTCAATCCATCAAGAAGATACGGTAATTAAGAAATACATATGCACCTAACACTAGAACCCAAAACTACAAGAAGGAAAAACTGACAGAATTGAAGGGACCTGTACACAATTCAACAATAATAGTTGCAGACTTCAATACTGTACTTTCAAATACTAGATAAAACAACTAGGCAGAAGATCAAAAAAAAAAAAAAACAGAAGATTGGAACAACACTATAAAACAATAGAATGAATAGAACTATATAGTACAGCCCACCCAACAAAAGCAGAATCCACATTCTTCTCAACAGAGACATAGAATATTCTCCAGAATAGACCATATATTAAGCCATAAAATAAACTTTGATAAATATAAAAGGGTGGAAATCATACAAAGTATGTTCTCTGATCACATTGGAATGAAATTAGAAATTAATAAAGGAAATTTGAGAAATTTATGAATACGTGGAAATTAAACAATACATTCCTAAATAGCCAATGGATTAAAGAATAAACCACAATGGAAATTAGAAAATAGTTCAAGATGAACGAAAATGAAAACACAACACAAGCTGGTAAGATGGAGTTAATACTTAGGGACAAAATCACAGCTGTAAAAGCCTTTACTTAAAAAAAAGAAAGATCTCAAATCAATAATCTAACTTTCCACTTAAGAGAGTGGAAAACAAGCAAACTAAACCTAAAGTGAGTCGGAGGAAAGCAATAATAAAAATCAGAGTAGACATAAATAAAATACAGAATGTTTTTAATGGAGAAAAATCAATGAAAGCAAATTCATTCTTTAAAAAGATCAACAAAATTAACAAACCTTTAGCTAGAAAACAAAAACTTATTGAGAAGAAAAGAGAGAAATCTCAAAATACTAAGATGAAGAGTAAAAGAGGGGTCATCACTTTTGACCTTGCAGAAATAAAAAGGATTAAAAGGGAAAACTAACAATAGTTGTAAATCAATAAATTAGATAATCTGGATGAAATGCCCAAATTCCTAAAATATACAAACTACCAAAGAAGTAAAAAATCTAATTAGACCCTGTAATAAGTAAAGAGAATAAGTTAGTAATCAAAAAACATTCCACAAGGAAACCTCTGGACCATATGACTTCACTAATAAATTCTATCAAACATTTAAAGAAAATTAACAACAATTCTTTATAAACTCTTCCAAAAAAACAGAAGAGGAAATAAAACTTTCCAATTCATTCTTTGAGGCTAGTATTATCCTGATACCAAAGCAAGACAAACACATCACAAGAAAAGAAAACTACAGGCAAATATCCCTTGTGAACATAGATACAACAATGCTGAACCGAATACTAGAAAACTGAGTTGAGCAGCATATAAAAAGGAGTGTATACCATTAGCAACAGTAATTATTTCCATGAATGCAGGATTGGTTTAATATCTGTATTAGTCAGGGTTCTCCAGAGAAACAGAATCAATAGGATAGATATCTGTAGGGAGAGATAGATGTGCATAGATAGTTGGTTCAACAGACAGATACAGATATAGATATATTAAGATATCTATTGTAAGGAATTAGCTCATGTGATTATGGAGACTGGCATGTCCAAATCTGCAGTGTATGGGCTGGCAGGCAGAGACCCTAGAGAGCCAATGGTGCATGTCTAGTCCAAAGGCTGGTAGCCTGAGACCCAGGAGAGCTGATGGTGCAGTTCCAGTCCAAAGACCAGCAGAAAGACACCCAGTATAACCAACAGTGCAGATGAAGTCAGAAGGCAGTCTATTGGAGACCCTCTTGCTCAAGAAGGTGGGTCATTTGCTCTTTCCAGGTCTTAGGCCAATAGAATGAGGACTACCCACTTTATGGAGGGCAATCTGCTTATTCAAAGTTTCCCAATTAAAATGTTAATCTCATCCAAAACATCCTCCAAGTTGACATGGAAAGTGGGCCATCACAATATCCAAATATCAATCAATATAATACCACATTGATAAAAAAGGAAAAAACCCACTTGAGCATCTCAATATAAGTAGAAAAACCATTTGAGAAACTCTAACACCTTTCATAATAAATACAGTAAGAAAAACTGGAAATAGAATGAACTTTTCACAGTCTGATAAAACAGCATCCACAAAAACTCCACAGAGAATGTCATACTTAATATAGAAATACTGAAAGCTTTCCCCCTAAGATTGGGAACACGATGAAGATGTCTGCTCTCCTCCTTTCTTTCTTTCTGTCTTCTTTCTTTCTTTCTTTTCTTTCTTTCTTTTTTTTTTTTTTTTTTTTTTTTGAGACAGAGTTTCTTGTTGCCCGGGCTGGAGTACAGTGGTGGGATCTCAGCTCATTGCAACCTCCGCCTTCTGGTTTCAAGCGATCCTGCTGCCTCAGCCTCCCGAGTAGCTGGGATTACAGGCGTCCACTACCACACCTGGCTAATTTTTGTATTTTTAGTAGAGACGGTGTTTCACCATGTTGGCCAGGCTGGTCTCAAACTCCTGACCTCACGATCCACCCACCTCGGCCTCCCAAAGTGCTGGGATTACAGGCGTGAGCCACCGTGCCTGGCCTGCTCTCCTCATTCTATTCAGTGTTGGATTGCAGGTTCTAGCCAGGTCAATCAGGCAAGAAAAGATAGAAAGGGCATCCAGACTGGAAAAGAAGAAATACAACTCTCTATTTTCACATGACATGATCTTGTATCTGGAAAATCCTAAGGAATTCACAAAAAGTCTGTTAGAATAAATGAGCTCCTTTATAAAGTTCCAGGATTCAAAATCAATATACAAAAATCAACTGTATTTCTATAAACTAATGAGAACTCTAAAAACAAATTTAAGGAAACAATTCCATTCACAATAGCATCAAAAAGAATTAAATAGTTAGGAATAAATTTAACTAAAGAAGGGTAAGACTTGTACAATGAAAACTATAAAACATTGTTGAAAGAAATTAAAGAAGACCAAAATTAATGGGAAGACATCCTGTGTTCATGGATTTGAAGATGTAATACTGTTAGGATGGCAATAACCCCTTCCAAATTCTTCTACGGATTCAACATTATCCCCATTGAAAATCTCAGCTGCCTTTTTTTTTGCAGATATTACAAACTGATCTAAAATTCTTATGGAAATATAAGGAACTCAGAATAGCCAAAACAATCCCGAGAAAGAAGAATAAGGGTGGAGACACACTTCCCAATTTCAAAATTTCCTAAAAAGCTAAAGCAATCAAGACAGTATGGTACAGACATAAGGACAGACATAAAGATCAATGGAATAAAATTGAGGAGCCAGAAATAAACCTATACATTTACGGTCAATTGATTTTCTTTTCTTTTCTTTTCTTTTTTTTTTTTTTTTTTTTGAGGCAGACTTTTGTTCTTGTTGCCCAGGCTGGAGTGCAATGGCACGATCTCGGCTCACTGCAACCTCCGCCTCCCAGGTTCAAGTGATTCTCCTGCCTCAGCCTCCTGAGTAGCTGGGATTACAGGCATGCGCCATTGTGCCTGGCTAATTTCTGTATTTTTAGTAGAGATAGGGTTTCTCCATGTTGGTCAGGCTGGTCTCGAACTCCTGACCTCAGGTGATCCACCCGCCTCGGCCCCCCAAAGTGCTGGAATTACAGGCATGAGCCACCACGCCCAGCCGGTCAATTGATTTTCTATAAGGGTGCCAAGGTAATTTAATGGAGAAGGAATATCCTATTCAACAAATGGTTCTGGGACAACCAGACACCCACATGCAAAAGAATGAAGGTATATTCCCAAGAAACTTGAAAACCTATGACCACACAAAAACTTGTACATGAATGCTCATGGTTAGCATAATTCCTAATAGCCAAAAGGTTGGAATAACCTTAATGTTCATTATTGATTAATTGATAAGCAAAACGTGGTATATTTATTCAGTGGAACGTTATTCAGCCATAAAAAGGAATGAAGTACAGCTGACAGGCTATAACATGAATGCGTCATGAAAACACGATAAATTTTCAGGCAAAGAATGCAAAACGAACCAAAGGCCACATATTGTATAGGCCCATTTATATGCAATGTCCCAAATTAGCAAAGGTGTAAGGCAATTTTGTGAAAATTCATGGTAAGAATGATAAAGAGAATGGTATGGGAGAGAAAGATGGGACAGCTTTTACCACCATGATTAAGTACTTTAGATGTTCTGAAGCAAAACTGAATTAAAATATAAAAAAAATTTAGACATGATTTAATCTGTTTCCAAAAGATCATTGTTACAGCAACACAGAGGTAAATTGCAAAGCGGTCTAACTGTAACAATTTACGCATCTAAGTCAGAGATAATTAGGACTCGATCTAGGGTGGTCACGGTGGGAGGAGAGGAAAGAGATGCACTGTGTTTTTACTAAACTTCCATCAATTCAGTTTCAGAGGTAAATTTGCCCAAAGTTAAGCACATTAAGTGAAACAAACTGTCTTGTTACCTATATATTTATTCATATTACATATATGATTACAAATAAAAATGAAGCCTATTAGACTGTGGCTGTGAACCAGGTATTTTGAGAGCTTTGCTTCAGTGATTTTAACATTGGGCAGGAAATGTGTTGACCTGGCATTATTAAAGTTAGAAATAACCTGATACTTGTCAGCTTTTTAAAGGATATGCTAGAGCAGTGAATACTGAAAGACGGCCATGCAAAAATGTCTTCAACTATGTTAAGAATTTTACACTTGCAAAGACTTTCTTCATAGATAATGCAAAACCAAATTACAACCCAGCCCACAGCCAACTGTCAACAATTTGAGACAAATAAGATTTCACTGTACACAACTACAGATTTATTAATAGAAAAATCAAAGATCTAATCGATTCTTCATTAGCAGATCTATACTACATCTAAGACATTAACTTTCAAAACTGGATACATCTTCGAGGTAAATCATTTACTTTCTACCACTTAAATGTTTATTTGAAATACATTTTATGGTGAATTTATTAAATGGAACCGACGAAAAATGTAAACCTCTTTTAATTATTGCTTTAGGGCTGTGGAGGACATTTGAAGTCACATTTAATAATAAGTTTGGATTATTTTTGGCAAATGTTTTTGCATTGCTTTGGGTGCATCTTTTGTTGACAATGGAGTGGTTTCCTTGGAAACCTAACTGTTCAAAATTCAATACAAGCAGACACACTCTTAGTCAACAGCTTCTCAGGTATTCTCATAATGAACCAGTGTAACGCAGTTGATGCAGCTGATGGTTGGCTTATAACATGAATATAATGTTGTAAAAATATATCAGCATCCCTCATTAATCCAAAACAAGGTATATTGATATAGAGACCTACCCATCCTTGAGTTATAATCAAAGCTACTTATTTAAAAAAATATTTAAAAGATATTAAAATTCTTTTATTGGTTCTCTCTAACTTCACTGTTTCAAATACTAACAAATGATGGGGCTAATATCTAAGGATTCAAACTATTTTCACACGGAGAGATTTTCACTGTAGCATTATCCTCTACAGCCAGCAGTCCCCGACGTTTTTGGAACCAGGGACCAGTTTTGTGAAAGACAATTTTCCCACAGACATGGGGGTGGCGTGGATGGATGGTTTTGGGATGAAACTGTTCCACCTCAGATCATCAGGCATTAGATTCTCATAAGGAGCGCTCAACCTAGATCCCTCACATGAACAGTTCACAATAGGGTTCACACTCCTATAAGAATCTAATGCTGCCACTGATCTGGCATGAGGCGGAGCTCAGGCAGTAATGCTTCCTTGCCCACTGCTCACCTCACGCTGTGCAGCCCATCTCCTAACATGCCACCAGGCCCGGGGGTTGGGGACTGCTGCTCTATACCAACATTAAATGCAATAAAACTGGATATGCATTGCTAAGACATGATCTGGGAAATATTACCTAGCTTTTGTGAGTGAATAAATTGAATAGCTTCAACACATGCCTATTTGGAATGAACATGTCAACAGCTGATCCTCCAAGATAATTACTGCAGCTCTGGGGTGCATACAGAAGAGATGAGTTAAGTATTTAAGGTGCCATGAATTTCTATATGTGAAGAAAAATATTTCTTTACCTAGTACATTAGCTGGGGCAATCAAATATCTATTTTCTTTTGTTTGTTTGTTTGTTTGTTTTTGAGATAAGGTCTTGCTCTGCCCCCAGGCTGGAGTGTAGTGGCGTGAACTCAGCTCACTGCAACCTCTGTCTCCCATGCTCAAGTGACCCTCCCACCTCAGCCTCCCAAGTAATGGGACTATAGGTGCATGGCACCACACCTGGCTAATTTTTGTACTTTTTGCAGAGACCGGGTTTCACCATGTTGCCCAGGCTGGTCTCTTAACGTCTGGGCTCAAGTGCTCCTCCCGCCTTAGCCTCCCAAAGTGCTGTGATTACAGGAGTGAGCCACCATACCCGGCCTAAATACCTATATTCTGTTGTTTGTTGTGATTCATATTTGATTTTTAAGTTAATCAAGTTGATGTTTTAGAAGACTTGCTTTTCAGCTTTCCAGGTATTTTAAAATTACTATGAAATGTAATATGCATTTCTTGTGGACTTAACTACCGACTATAAAAAATAGCAGCTCAGTGTCTACTTGTAATTGATACACCACTTATAGTTAAGATTTGATTTTTCTAAAATCCAACTGCATAGTGGAATTATAATTTGAGATTTGACCAAGTCCAAAACAGAGATTCTGTTATGATTTTCCAAACAGTAGAGACCTCAGGCTGGTCTTTTGAAATACTGATCTGACCACATGGCTCATGGACTTAAATGTTCCACGTTTCCCTTTGTGCCTTCACAGGAGCCCTTCAGGGCTGGTGACCTCTCCAGCTTCATATGAGACTCCTGGTCACCCTGTTCCATACCCACTGAACTTCCTGGTTTCCTTTGCCTTGTTTCCTCCCGCCCTCCAGGCTGTTTCTTGGCCTGGGAAATGCTCATCTTATCTGCACCCAGGTGATGTCAGAGGCATTTGAACCAGAGCAAATCTGTCTTGAATAGGGGCCGGGTAAAATAAGACTGAGGTCTACTGGGCTGCATTCCCAGGAGATCAGACATTCTAAGTCACAGAATGAGATAGGAGATTAGCCCAAGATACAGGTCACAAAGACCTTACTGATAACAGACTGTGATGAAGAAACCTGCCAAAACCCACGAAAACTAAGATGGCAATGGAAGCGACCTCTGGTTGTCCTCCGTGCTCATTATATGCTAATTATAATGCATTAGCATGTTACGAGACAATTCCATCAGTGCCATGACATTTTATAGATGACATGGCATCAGAAAATTACCCTGTATGATCTAAAAAGGAAAGAAACCCTCAGTTCTGGGAACTGCCCACCCCTTTCCCAGAAAATTCATGAATAATCCACACCTTATTTAGCATGTAATCCAGAAATAACCATAAAAATAGCTGATCAGCAGCCCTCGGGGCTGCTCTGCCTATGCAGTAGCCATTCTTTTGTTTCTTTATTTCTCTAATAAACTTGCTTTCTCTTTATGGATTCACCTAGAATTCATTCTTGTTGGAGATTCAAGAACCCTCTCTTGAGGTCTGGATAGGGGCTCTTTCCGGTAACAGTGACACCTACGCTTTCTTCAGTCCTCAGCTCAGGAGTCACTTCCCTGACCTCCCTGGTCAGGTTACAGCTCTATTGCACACTCTCACGGCACCATATACATTTGCTTTGTAACATGAGTCATAGTGACATGACATGACACATGTGTTTGTGTGGTTATCCATTGGAAGTCTGTTTTTCCATCAGTGCCACAGCAGGAGAGACTGGGTCTGTCTTATTTTCCTTATTGCATTCCCCAGTGTCTTGCAGTGAACCAGACAATATTTACTGAATGAATACATGTATCTCATAACGTTCCATTACCTTATAATTTGTATTAGCATGGTGCCAAGGTAAATTCAATTGCACTTTTAACGTTAAATACTAGACTCTACTAAACAAAGCAATTGTATATTACTTTTGAGATATAAGCAGAATTCCAATGATCTCAAAGAACCTGATTTTGAGACACAATCATAGCAAAGGAAAGGCTCAAGAGAGTCAGATGGACTATTAGGAGGCCCAGCTCTATTTGCAGTATTTTGGTTAAAAGTTTTTCTCCATTATGTATTAGAAACCAATGGAAAAACAAGATCTGTTCCACAGAATTTTCATTACAAATAACATTTTAAAATGTTCATGTGATATTTAGTGACACCTACATTCCATTTTTTATTGGATTTGAAGGTCTCTTCCATGCCAGATATTGTCATATGCTTATACAAATTGTTAAATTTCATGTAACCCCCACAATAACCCTGGGAAGCAAAAACAATTAACCTAATTTTACACACATGGTTCAGAAAGGTTAAGTAACTTGTCCAAGATAACACAGTGAGCACAGCACAGACCTAAGCCACTGACCCAGATCTACAAACGCAGAGGCCAGGAACTCATTAATGAGTTTTAGTTGCTTGAAAATAGAACACGTCCAAGGGAGGCTTCACCCATTCAAAATCTTGCAAACGTTGAATGAAGCAGTGTTAAACAATCACCAGATTGTTTCATTATTTAGTATCTCATTCGGACCAAAAGAATGCACCTGTCTGAACCCCACTGTCACTCTGTGAGAGCTCACATTCAAACATTCAAGAGTGATTAACCAATGGTCTTTTGCTTTGTTTCTGTTTCCTCATTTCTTTTTTTTTGAGATGGAGTTTTGCTCTTGTTACCCAGGCTGGAGTGCAGTGGCACGATCTTGGCTCACTGCAGCCTCTGCCTCCCGGGTTCAAGCAATTCTCCTGCCTCAGCCTCCCAAGTAGCTGGGATTATAGGTGCCCGTCACCACACCTGGCTAATTTTTTGTATTTTTTTTTTTTTTTTTTTTTTTTTTTTTTTTAGTAGAGATGGAGTTTCATCATGTTGGCCAGGCTGGTCTCGAACTCCTGACCTCAGGTGATTTACCCACCTCAGCCTCCCAAAGTGCTGGGATTACAGGCATGAGCCACCATGCCCGACCCATTTCTTTTTAACACACTGAGTCTGGATAGTACTTGACCATTAGGGAACAGTATCTTCATTATTCAAATTTGGGGACAGTACATTACTAAAAATAAATATTATACTCAAAGCAAACTTTTTCAACAGAGAAAAGTTATCGATATAGGGCACAGAACAAATAGAATAAACGTTTCTCAGGTTTTTTGCCTGCAGCAGAGAAGCTGGTCCCAGGGAATCTCCCCACCTGATCAGCTCCCATCCCATTCACTCATTCCTGTGCTCTCACCAAGCCACACTTCTCACGATGCCTGCCCAGCACCTTGTTATTTCAGACCTCTGCCTCTTGGGAGGCATTGTTCCCTAAGCAGCTCGAAGAAAGAATATTGCCCTGTGTTCTGCAGGTACAACTCAAAAGCCACAGGACTTATTTCTAAACCATGTATGAGATTACACAAAACAGTCCTCACTCCTACACTTTTCCCAGCACCACCGTGATTGCTCAGACTCCCTCTCTGGAGTTTCAGCCCTTCACAGCCTGGGCCCATTTCCTCAAAAACCCCAAAGAGTGGTGAGTCGTCATCCTTTGAATCTGGATTTGACTTTGGAAAATAGCCAAAATCAAATTAGCAAATAATGTGTGTGATCAAACTGGATAATTCCATTTAGGCTAAAAAGTTTTAAGCACAAAAGAGTGATTTTTCTTGTGAGGCTCATGGACTGGGTCCAATATCAACCACACAAAAAAAGAGGAGCTTCAAAAGTATTTTGCTTTTCTATAACACGGCTCCAAGTAGCTTGAACTCTGCAGTGGTAATGGTGTCAAAGGATTGGGGTTTATTTAGATATATATGCACACAAATTATATGTGCGTACATATATTATATATGTGTGTATGTGTTCGTATATATGTCATCAAATGTAATTTTAAAAGATCAGTCCTATGATTTTATTGCCAGCAGGCCTTAAATTATTTCCTGGTAATACGTTTGACAATATAAAAAGGTTCCTTATTCTTATTAGATAATTAAGTACCATTTGTTAAGATGTAAAGATGAATTTTGTCACCCTCAGTATTATTTACAGTGACGTATTTGATGGCTTCCTGGGAGGCTGCTGCTAAGTGGTTAGTATAAAATGGAATAGCATGGTCTTCTGATCCCCTATGCGATTTGTTGTGGTTGTTGTTGAAATGCGTGGTTGTCATGTCAGCGCGTGAGGAACTGCTTTGCATGTGGCTTCTACACAGCTGGCTGCTGTTTGCATCTGACCGAACCTCCCCCCCAGATCCCTGCTAGGTCCCACCTGAAACACGTGAGGTCTCAGCAGTGGAGGTCAGACTGGATGTACAGCTCAACACTTTAGGTGGAAGGAGAAGAGAACAAAGGGAAGGGGACAGGTCTGTGGGGCAGGCCCCTTTTAAACCATTCATTAATCTTTCTTTCACTCCCCTGGGTGGCTTAGAACCCCACAGTGGGTTGTCAACTGTAAATTAGGTATTATGTTTCTACAAATCAGTTTTTTTTTTCTTTTTTTTTTCTTTTCTTTTTTTTTTTTTTTTTTTTGAGACAGAGTCTTGCTCTGTCGCCTAGGCAGGAGGACAATGGCATGATCTTGGCTCATTGCAACCTCTGCCTCCCGGGTTCAAGCAATCCTCCTGCCTCAGCCTCCCGAGTAGCTGGGACTACAGGCAGCTGCCACCAGGCCCAGCTAATTTTTTGTATTTTTAGTAGAGACGGGGTTTCACCATGTTGGCCAGGCTGGTCTCGAACTCCTGACCTCAGGTGGATTCACCCACCTTGGCCTCCCAAAGTGTTGAGATTACAGGCGTGAGCCACTGCGCCCAGCCCAGTTTTTCTTTTACATCCAAGTAGCTATCGCTTTTGTAATCATAGTGAAATAAATTTGAGATTCGTGTCATGCCATTCAGTTTGGCTCTTATAACTGCTTTCTAACAACCCCCCACCCCACCACCCACCATCAGTTGTGCAGTTTTGAAGGATATAGGTCAAATGGACTCTGATTTGGCCTTTTCATGTTCCAATAGGGGACAGTCCATTTTTGCAATGATCCCTTGAGCCACATCAGGAAAGGAAAGTAGTGCTGGGGCTCTACTTAACTCAGCCCCTGCCCCGGGAGCAGCTGTCGATGGCCTGGCAGGACACTCTCTCTGCAAAGGTTCTTTTGGTGTCTTCTGTGTTTTGCTCCTGCTCCACTTTCCTACTTCTTTTCATCGCAAATGCAGAGTGTAAATTCGGGTGTCTAAAAGTTCCTTGGACGAGACAGAATCATTTTTAACATCACTAAGAATAATTCCTTATCATACAAACAAACAAACACGCAAAAATGAAACATCACCTTTTCTGTAAGGCAGTAGCTGGGACCTAGTAACAGGGGTGCGTGGATGGGTGAGGAATGGTATTTCCCATAAACAACAGGATTGATATACAAAACACACTGTGCGCCAAACATATCATTCTGATGGAGACAGGCAAACAGTAGCTGGAGATTTCTTTCTTGGCCTACACTCGCGCTTTTAAAATATGAACCACTTAACGACATTTACATGCAGTTTGTGTTCAATCCAGAAGGAGCTTTTGTCAGTTTGAAATAATGTCCTACCAAAGTTTCACATTAAGTCAGATATGATGACCTTATTTTAATTTTGTTATTGCCTATGTAATTTTGGCCATCTGGGGAGGACCACTGGACAGGAAGTCAGAGGACATTTCTAGCTATCTGATTAAAACTTAATCCATAAAGTAGTGATAATACTTGCTGTGCATTTCATAAGGTGATAGGCAGATTAAAAACACATAATATGTAGGAGGCAGAGGCTGGCATAGGGTAAGGAACTTGGGCTTTGGAATCAAACAGTTTAAACCATTTATTCTTAATATTGCTGTGACCAAGTAATTTTTTTCTGAGTGGGGAGTAATAATACTTACCACATGGGATGGCTGTAGGGTTTTAGATAAAATATGTAAAGTGCCAACCCGAGTCTGTTACAGGACTGGCACTCAATAACCATGAGTAGGCCGGGCGCGGTAGCTCACACCTGTAATCCCAGCACTTTGGGAGGCAAAGGTGGGTGGATCACCTGAGGTCAAGAGTTTGAGACCAACCTGACCAACATGGAGAAACCCCGTCTCTACTAAAAATACAAAATTAGCCAGGCGTGGTGACGCATGCCTGTAATCCCAGCTACTCGGGAGGCTGAGGCAGGAGAATCACTTGAACCCGGGAGGCGGCGGTTGTGGTGAGCTGAAGTCGCACCATTGCACTCCAGCCTGGGCAACAAAAGCAAAACCTTTATCAAATATGAAGCATTTTGCAAACAAATATGAAGTATTTTGCACACTTCTGGAAAATAATATAAGCTTGATAGATAACGAGCAATGGGCCATGCTTTAAATCTACAAGAAACACCATAGAAAAAGCAGGAGCCAGGAGGGAAGGTCTTTGTCCAGGCCTGGCCAGTAGCGAACTGGGTACTTAGTTCAAAAGTAACTCAAAATTTTATCACTGAAGTCATGAATATAAAAAATTTTAAGCAAATTAGTCTCTAGTCTAAAAAGAAGTATCATGTATATTAATGCAATCATAAGGATTAAAAAGAAAACCAGAATTAAAGATAATAGAAACTTTGTGGTTGTTTTCTCCCAGAATAGAATCAATAGAAATTAAATTAGAATTTTAAAGTTATTATCAATTAAAATTAACATTTCAAGTTTGGTTTAATTGTGACTAAGTCTGTACAATATATTTTTCTGTATCTTTTGTTTTTATTTTGAAATCTCTAAAGTCATTTCTCTTCAATTTCCCCAGCTCTCCCTTTGATGATCTCCTGGAAGTGACGTGCGTTCCTTTAATGTTAAACATTAAATGGACATGTTTGTCCCTTGGATTTACAAACTGCTTTAAATTAAAAAATTAGCCCAACAGTCAATTCTATTCCTGAAATTTTGAAGGATTTAAGTCATGATATCAATCACAAATATGAATGAGTAGGAAAACCATATGAACTTCAGGAAATTTTTACCCAGCCAAGTCCTCTCTCGGTGGTGAGCGGGTAAACTGACTCTTGAGGGGAAAATAAAAAGCTCTCACTCATCAATTTCCAAGGTGTCAATATTCCCACCAGGATTGATTTCAGGCTACCAACAGTTTAACCATCAGCTCACGAAATTTCTATATATTTAACAAGAATCAGGGTAAGTGGTTTCCAGCACACGCCGCCTCTTCCCATTTGAAAGAAAGGGTGTTGGTAAGGAGAAAGTTCAGGAAGGGAGCTCGGGGAATGAGCCAGTTATAAAAGCGGAAAGGCTTAGGTAGGCAGAAAGGTCACACGTGCAGCATATTACTAGCTGGGCATGAAACCACTGTGGCTTCCTCCTTTGCTGCAACTCCCTCTCCTCTATGACCATGAAAACACCAGCCAAATATCAAGGGGGTAGCACAAGACCCTCCCACCTCCAGTCAGTCCTGCCCACCAAATCACATCGCTGCCCATTGCTGCCCCTTTGTCTGCTATTGTGTCTCTCCGTCTGCGAATCACCTAATTCTCTCCCTTTCACTTGCTCCCCGGCCGTCTTCTCTTTCTCTCTTTGCCTCTCCCTGGCTCATTCACTTCTTTTCTTTCTATAGCATCTGTTTCATAATGTTTTATAGTGATATTTGGAATAATCTTTTTATGTCTGCCTTGACCCTCCTAAGATTGAAAACTTAATTTGGAACCAAAACCTATGTCTTACTACCCACACTGAAACCACAAATGAAGCACTGGATAACTCATTTTTTAATTATCTTGTTCTTTGGCTCCCAGCATTTTTTAAAGTTTATATTGCTATTAAGTAGTATTGGCGGGAAAGGTTCCAAATAATTTAAAGCTTGAATCTAATTATTTATTTAACATCCAGTCTGTGCTTATGTAATTTTTCTTTTGAAGACAGGGTCTCGCTCTGCTGCCCAAGCAGGAGTGCAGTGGTACAATCTTAGCTCACTGCAGCGTCGAACTCCTGGGCTCAAGTGATCCTCCTGCCTCAGCCTCCTGAGCAGCTGGGACCACAGGTGAAAGCTACCATGCCTGGCTTGTGCTTATATAATTTTGTTGCAAAAGGAATTCAGGTTGTTACTTTTGTCACTGGCAAAAGTACATACATACTTTTTTATGTATCCTTACAATTCCTAGACAAGCAGTGGTCAATTACAATCAACATAAGTTTTAGGGCAATTTGAATTATATACTATGTAAAAAGGTATCAGAGAGATTAATCTCTGTTATCTCTCTTCTTGGCCACATTGTAATAGTTATAAAGATAACATTATCCAAATAGATAATATTTCCATGGATATTGAGCTACGAGGTGGGACTAGACTCTGGAGGCAGGACTTGGACACTGGACCAAATTGAGGACTAGCTAAAACAGAGGCAGAAGCACCTCCCAGTAAAGGCTGGGGTGGAAGCACCTCCCCATAAGACATGCCCACCAGTGTGCCATGTCAGTTTACCATTGCCATAACACCAATAAGTTACCACCCCTTTCCATGGAAACAACCTCACAACCTGGAAGTTTCTGCCTAAACTGCCTTTTAATTGGCATATAAAAAGTGGGTATAAATTTGACTGCAGAACTGCCTCTGAGCTGCTCCTCTGGGCACACTGCCTATGGGGTAGCCCTCTCCTCAAGGAGCAGTATCTCTGCTGCTGCTGTGCACTCTACCACTTCAATAAACCCTGCTGTCCAACACCACTGGCTCACCCTTGAATTCTTTCCTGGGCAAAGCCAGGAATCCTCCAGGGCTAAGCCCCAATTTCGGGGCTTGCCTGTCCTGCGTCAGTGTGGTATGTTTTTTCTTGGACTCCTTGAATGGCAAGTCGAATAAATACCTTGATGTTCTACATAACACTAGACCACCATTTACTACGGATTGTAATCACAATGACTCCTTATATTTTTATGTGCTTTTGAATGCAAAAGGGTATATGTGTGTGTATGTGTAGGTATAAGACCATATACAGTATATATGATATATATAACATAGAAAGTCACGTTTTATTTACATATTAAGCTATCAGATTTTATACATGTTAAACATTTATGTACTATAGATTTATAATTTTAATGAATAATACGTTAATTTTGAATGTAATTGTTGGTAAAGCTCTTTAGGGAGGTTAAAAACAGCATTATCTCTACCCTTAAAAAACTTCCTTAAAAAATGAAAAATAGAACTATGATATGATCCAGCAATTCCTCTACTGGGTGCATATCCAAAAGAAAGGAAATCAATATATTGAAGAAATGTCTGCACTCCTGTGTCTATTGCAACACTAGTCACAATAGCCAAGATATGGAATCAACCTAAGTTTCTATCAATGGATGAATGGATAGAAAAATGCGATATATATATCACACACACACACAGTGGAATATTATTCAGCCATAAAAAAGAATGAAATCCTGTCATCTGCAGCAACGTGAATGGAACTGGAGGCCATTATGATAAGTGGAATAAACCAAATGCAGAAAGACAAATATCACCTGTTCTCTCTCATATGTGGAGGCTTTAAAAAAAAAAAGATCTCATGAAGATAGAGAATAGAACTGTGGTTACCAGAAGCCAGAAAGGGTAGGGGTTGAGGAGGGTGAAAGAAGTTGATTAAAGGGTACAAATACACAGTTAGATAGAATAAATAAGACCTAGTATTCCATAGAGCAGTAAGGTGAGTATAATTAACAATAACATTTTACATATTTAAAAATAGAAGAGAATTTTTCTAATGTTCCTAGCATAAAGAAAAGATATATATTTAAGGTGGTGGATATCCTGATTACCCTAATGTGACCTTTTTTTCTCGTGGTTTTTGTTTTGTTTTGTTTTGAGATGGAGTTTCCCTCTGTTGCCCAGGCTGGAGTGCAGTGGCGCGATCTCAGCTCACTGCAACCTCCGCCTCCTGGGTTCAAGTGATTCTTGTGCCTCAGTCTCCCAAGTACCTGGGATTACAGGTGTGCATCACCACCGCCAGTTAATTTTTGTATTTTTAGTAAAGACGGGGCTTCATCATGTTAGCCAGGCTGGTCTCAAACTCCTGACCTCAGATGATCTGCCTGCCTCGACCTCCCAAAGTGCTGGGATTACAGGCATGAGCCACCATGCCCGGCCACCCTGATGTGATCTTTACACATTATATAAATTTATCAAATTATCACATGTATGTGATAATGTATCAATTAAAAAAAGAAAATTTAAAAAGAAAGAAAGAAAATCTAATCCCCCATTGTAAAAAAAGAACTTCCGAGGTTCCATGGGTATGGCTTACAATGTGTCACAGACACATTAAGACTTTTAAGATACAGCTCACTGCAGCCCGAGTGGCAATAAAAGGAAGACTCTGTGGACAAAGAAAGCCTCTTGAAGGCGGTGACTGTGACATTTATTTTTCCTAGATATATCCAGTAATTTATTGAATCCAAGAGAATAATGGAGAAGCAAGAGACCATCACCCTCATCTTTGGTAGCTTTCTCATTTTATGAACAAGGAAGCTGAGTCCCATAAAAGCTCAGTGACTTGTTACCTTGCTTGCTAAGCTGGTAACAGTTCCCAAAGATGGGTGTGAATGAAGAGGCAGGACAGGGCACTGTCCCCACCATGGGTCCATCCCTGCCCCTGAGGCTTGTTTTAAGGCCCGGAGATGGTTCGGTCTTCCAGAGTGCTTCCTGGTTACAGGAATGAGAGCCTCCCAGGGGCAGGGCAGAGAATCCCGGAGAACCAAATACAGTAACAAAAGCCTAGAGCTTAGCTTTGGTCAGGAAAGAGAAGTGAGAGATGGAATACTGAGGAACCTATGGGGCAGAACTTTAAGTCAAGATCCCAAAGGAGCAATGACATTCTTTGGCACATACCTCTTCTTGTTTTAATCAAATGCATAATCTCAGAGGCTTTTCCAGTACATGTTCCCAAGCAACTTATGCACAACTGATCTTTTAGAAGCAACATACTTGGTGATGCTATTCAGGTAGGTGGGTAGGTAGCTGGCATGTCTTCCATAAATGCCAGCATGATAATGAAAATGCTTAACATCTATTTAATTTTACTAAGCGCTATGACAAGCACAGCAAAGTTACCTCCTTTAATACTAAAACAATTAGTGTTCGTGCATTAGATACTATTTTTCTTTTTCATTTTGCAGATAAGGAAACTGAGGTGTAAAGTTAAGAATGTGTTCATATATCTAGGAGGTAGCAGATTCAAGACTTGAATGAAGTTTCTCTAATTCCGAAGCCAAGGCTCTTGAGCATTCATTTTAGAATGTAATCCCCTGTGTGTAAAATTTATGTCTAACATTTCATGATTCTCAGCACCATGTCCTATGACTAAAGAAAGTATTTCACATGGCTTAGTAGTCATTCGTCAGGGTGCCTACCAATGGAGAATCCTATCAAATGTCCGGCTGGCATTTTGATCTGTCACTGTTGTAGAAGATGCAGTTTTCAACTTTAAAAGCAACTTAGAAAAGATATAAATATCTCATTTCAGGTAACGAATGAGTAGGAAATGGATTCAGGAGCACCGAGAATCTCAACAACTGATAAGGCTTTAAAAGAAAACTCCAGAAATAACTCTTGGCCACCATGTATTTCTGAAGTGTGAAACTGCAACCCATTGCCAGATCCTCTGAACAAAATCTGTGAAAATCAAAGGACATAATCTGGTAGGATTTCTTCTGCCATTGGAGCTATACTGAGCTGCAGGCAATTCTGGCTGAAATGTTTCACTCTTCCAAAAGGTAGCAGCTGGCCTCTGGTATAAAAAGCAAATTGGTGAATAAAATTCACACTCTTCAAAATGTGCGAACATCAGTGATTTTTTTTCAGCACCACTTTCTTCTAAAGCTAAACCAGAGAGGCAAACACTGACTTTTAAAAATTCCCTTTTTATTTAAATTTCTGTCAATTTTCTTGGTAAAATGTTTTGTTGAAAGTATTGCATAGACAGGGTTACTGTGCACACATGTACACACACACACACACACACACACATGCACATACAAATACACTGCCCTTCTGTCTTCCAAAACTAAGCTACAAGGTTAAAAAAAAAATCTTTGATTGAGCTAAACAAAGACCTAATTTAATCATGAAATTCTGAAAGTGTGACTAAGAGACATAAATATGTTGCTGTATTTTTATGAATTTATTAGCAAAACACTTTTGAACTCAGGGTCTAATAAAGTATATTTTCCCTAAATTTAAAATGAAGATGGCCTTACTAAGTAGCAGATATTTATATAATACAAACAACTTTTCTTTTTAAATTTAAACTTAATTTTTTTTTTTTTAGATACAAGGTCTGGCTCTGTCACCCAGGTGGGAGTGCAGTGGCATGATCATAGCTCACTGCAACCTCAAACTCCTGAGCTAAAGTGACCTCCACATCAAAGGCATAAAAGTGAGACCTTAAACTGTAAAATTATTAGAAGAAAACATAGGACCTTGGTCTGGGCAATAAATGAACCAATATTAATGCATGGATTATTAACTGAAGTCCATATTTCATTCATATTTTCTTAGTTTTTACTTAAGTACTTTTTTCTGTTACAGGATCTCATTTATGACATCACGTTACATTTAGTCGTTGTTTTCTTAGGATCCTTTTGGCTATTACAGTTTCTTAGGCTTTCTTTGTTTTTGATGACCTTGACAGTTCGAGGGATACTACTCAGAGATTTGCAAGATATTCCTCCACTGGGATTCATCTGATGTTTTTCTCATGGTAAAACTGAGATTATAGGATTTGGGGAGGAAGACTACAGGGGTAAAGTGGCATCCTTTTAACACTAAGTGCATACTGTCAAGAGTGCATTCTATCAGCATGACTTATCACTATTGATGTTGACTCTATTCACCTGGCTGAGTAGCGTTGACAGGTTTTTCAACTGTAAAGTTAATCTTTTATTCTCCTTTCTATACTGCACTCTTTGGAATGAAGTCTCTATGTGCAACTCACACTTTAAGGAGTGGGGAGTTATGTTCCACTTCCTTCAGGGCAAAATATCTACATAAATTGTTTGAAATTCTTGGAGATTTATCTCTCCTCCCCCACTTACTATCTATTCAATCTATTTATATCAGTACGAACTCATGGATATTCACTTTATACTTTGGGTTATAATCCAAGGCTACTTTATTGAATGTGTTGGTCAAATTGTTCCAATTTGGCCATTGTGAGCATTTTAAATTGGTTCCTGTGTTCTTTTGATGTATCTCCATCATTATGGGTTTGTTTTATTTTGCTTTTATTTTAGCACTTGCTTACTTTTTGGCACTATAAGATACTTCAGGCTGATTGGTATATTTCCTTCCCTAGTCCTAGAATCAGCCATTTTTCCAAGGACCTCTGTTCTCTTTCACTGGAGAATGGTATTAAAAACCAAAATCCAGGTATTATATGTGTTCATTGCTACTAGGCCCTCTCAGTTGATAGAGCAAAGAAATATACCAACCAATGTATATGTATATACCGAAAAATATTTCTATATGTAACCATCTGTGTCTATACTAAACTAAACCTGAGTTCATACTGATGTCTCCAACTCTAATCTACAACTTGCATCATTTTAGTCTCCTCCTTTGCTTATCTGTAACATTCTACTCCAACAGTGAGTACCTGGCTTCCACCATTGGCCATCCATTTACTTAACTATCCAATTCCAGCATACATGTATAGTAGCATCAGAACTGTTAACCTGTACTCCTATGGGAAACAACTTTTTAAAATACAGGACAATAATTATGTACAGCTTTTTTTGCCTTCATCTTACAGATTTCACTCACTTCCAAAGTTACTTTGTTCAGCACCTCCACCCCCTTGAGTGAGGTTGTTTCATACATTTGTAATACAGTTAGATTGTTTTTGTCACATCCATTGTTCTTTAAAAAGAAAAAGGAAGCGGAATATATTAACCTGCTTCATTGTATTCTAAATGCCAGAATATTTAAAATAGAATTATATTTTAGTCTAGGTTTCCAAGTATTTTAAACACTCTGCTTAAATTCCATGGCTGTGGAGTTTATTCACGGTGCTTTTAATAAACACACTTGTACACAGGGACACAACACACTTACCTATACTTCAATCCACTCACTTTAATGAAATTTTATACAATCTAAATGCTGAAGTATTTCAAATTTTAGCTTCTAGTAAGATAAATGATATCTTTAAGAATTATGCACTAGTAAGAATATGAGAATACAAATTCATTCTCTCAAAAATGACTCCACCTATAAGGAATTTTTATTGTCTCTTCTTCTCTTGCCCCATATTTGGGGAAAATATTCCCTTGGCTACTCTGTTCCTCCCATTACTGGAACAACTCAAATGGGGGACAGGACAAATGGGGGCTGTGAACACAGTGTAAAGCCAGAGCTTTGCGTCAGTGGCTCAGGTCTTTACTCCAAAAGGAATGGTAACACACGAGGCAAGTATGGATCACACATGAGGGAATGTTTGGCATCCTGTCCAGTTTTACATCCTGACTGAGGACAATTTGTGTGGGACTGACATAAGCCATTTCCATGCATATCCTAAATTTATTAAACATGGTTATTAAATTATGTCTGTCTGTATTTCTCACAATATACAGTAAGGATAAAACTACTTTCGCATTTCCTTTTTCATTGCAACCTGATTTAAAACAGGGATATTTGCTTACTAAATTGGTTGAGAAACTAGTGGCCAAATTTGAAACCACCACCTAAATTTAGAAAGTCAAAATTGCCCACCAGTGAAACATTCTCCACCTCTTATCCACTATACAACCATTGCTCTTCTATGCGTGTCCTTATTTTTGACCAAAGCTGTCAATTAAGGTAAGTCCCAACAATTCTCTAAAACACGGAGGAGAGAAAATGTTCAAATAACAATATTATGATCAGGGCTTCCAAAGGGTACAAACAGCTACAAATTCATAAAACACAGCTAAATGTTAAAGTCAACACTACAAAGCCAGAGGCCTTCAATGAACTCCCTCTTGAAAGAGGTCTCTAGTAGGCATCGAATGGAGCCACCAACACGGTTCTGACTCACACATTCTGCATCTCTGAAGAAACAAAGGGGATCATAACAGAAACTCAAGGCATTTATTTTAAAGGAAGTTAGAGCAAGAAATCAAAAGAATTTTTTGTCTGTTCTGTTCCATTTTAATAACT
Organism: Nomascus leucogenys; assembly: GCF_006542625.1. Taxonomy (NCBI): domain Eukaryota; kingdom Metazoa; phylum Chordata; class Mammalia; order Primates; family Hylobatidae; genus Nomascus; species Nomascus leucogenys. The sequence continues at coordinate 3,300,734 of NC_044389.1, read as the reverse complement.
TTTTTTCTAAATGAATTCTGGTGAGAAAACATTCAAACACATTTAATGTGGTCTAATATCCAATTATTGAGAATTATTCACTTTCTTCTACATAAGCATATATTTGTTCACTCAAATTAAATCTGTGGCCCACTTAAAATCAGATGGAGTAACATCACTGCACTTAATATTTAGAGAGAAAAAAAGTTTGTTTCACATCCCACTTAACTGGAAAGCAGTTAAAATAAGAAAGCCATTAATTCTTTAAAAAAAATTCTTGAACTTCCTTTTAGAAAATGTTAGAAAGTAAAGATACAGTCATTTAGAAAGTAAAGATACAGTCATTTTAAAACTCCTAGAAATTTTAAAAAAAAACAATAAAAACTTTATTAAAAGGTAAAATTAATTTCTCAGTATGTCAGAAAAAAATTAAGAAATAGAAAATATGACAAACTTTAAAGATCAATATAGGAGGTTCAACATCTGACTTATACAAGTTTCAAAGAAGAGAAAACAAAGAGAAAGAAATTATCAATGAAATAATATAAGAAAAATTAACAGAACAAGGCAGTAAAGATTTAAAGTGTCTAAAGAGTGCCCAGTACACTAATGATAAAAGACTCTCACCAATACATATCATTCACAAAATTATTTCACAATATCAGAGATAATGAGTAGATCCTATGGGATGCCAGAAAGAAACAAATAAAAATAGGTAATACAGAAGTATGAGGGAGAATAGCATTCGATTTTAGAATTGCAACAGTGGACGCAACAAAACCTTTGAAATTCTGTTAAAAGTTCTTAAATTGTATAAAACATCATAAGTGAGAGTTGAATAAAAACAAATATTGAAGATGAACAAGTTCTCACAATTTCTATTTTACATGTATCCTCTGTTAGGAAACCATCAGAGAAACTCTTCCAAAAGATGAGATACATTCCCCAAAAACTAGAAAGTAGTAAAGGCCAAAAGGAGGTTCCCTCTTGATATAGTTTGGATATCTGTCCCCTCCAAATCTCATATTGAAATCTGATCCCCCATGTTGGAGAGGGGCCTAGTGGGTGGTGTTTGGGTGATAGGGGCAGATCCATCATGAATGGCTTGGTGCCCTCCCTGCAGTAATGAGTTCACATGCAATATGGTTGTTAAATAGAGTCTGCAATCTCCTTCCCCTCTCTTGCTCTCTCTCTCTCTTCGTGTGACATGCAGGCTCCCCTTCACCTTCTGCCAAGAATGGAATCTTCTTGAGGCCTCACCTGAAGCAGATGCTGCTGCCATGCCTCTTGTACAGCCTGCAAAATCATGAGCCAAATAAACCTCTTTTCCATATAAACTCCCCAGTCTCTGATATTCCTTTATAACAATGCAAAATGGACTAACACACTCATGAAAATGGTAAAGGGAAGTCCATTTCTTATTTTTTCTTAAAACTGTACTGTGGAGATGATGATTGTACAGAAAGCAAAGCATTCAACCCTACCTAATGCATAGGAGAATGTAGGCTTCCAAAAGAATTTTCTGAAGAAAATGTAATTGTTAGATCATCTGATACATTTAAGAATATGGAAATTAATATTGATTAATGTTTAACATATCTCAAGAAACAGGTACATAGAAAACTAAGCAAAATTTTAAAAATGAGTCACCTAATAACTCCAAGCAAAAAGAGCAAATTTTGCAGCAAATGAAACAATAATAGTATACTACTTGACTCCACAATAAAATGTAAACACTACTGACTACTAAAAATTTGTGATATGGATGCAGAAGGATAACAGAGGGAAAGTGAGAAAGATAAAAGGAAGACAAATTTTTATCAAAAATGTTAAAAATCTAAACATGATAAATCAAGAAATAACAAAATAAACATTGTTTTTAAGAAACGTGGAGGTAAATACCCAAGATATTTTTGAGAAAATGGAAGTCTAGGGAAAAGGACTTGCATGGAAAGATGGGCCAGGCAAAGCCTCTGCTTTGTTATACATCTTTGGTACTATTTGATTTCTAAGTACGTTATTTCTTACTTTGCTACAAATAAAAATAAATATATACCTTATAATAAAAGCAAACTGACCTCAGAAGCAGTAACAGTATTCTATTTCTTAATCTGAGTAAAGGGATTCATGACTTTTTTCAAAATTATACTGTGGAAATTTTCAAACATGTAATAAAGTTGAAAAAATGTTTATAGTGAACACCTGTATACCCAACACTCAGACCCTGCCATTAACATTTTACCATAGTCACCTCATCACATATCCAGCCATCTACCCACTGCTTGCTCTATTCAAAATCCATCTTCTTTATATATATATATATATATATTTCAAGGTAAATTGCTAACATCAGTGAACTTTCCCCTAAGTACATTAGCAAATGTATAAATGTTTTAGAAAAAGCTTTTAAGAATCAAAAAAATCAAGCAAATTATTGAACAAACTAAAAGTTAATTGGAATACAATAAAGTATAGTCTTCTCAGTCAAAATTTGACTTTGCATATTTGAGCTTTACAAATTTTGTCATCAGGTCGGGTGTGGTGGCTCACGCCTATAATCCCAGCACTTTAGGAGCCCAAGGCTGGCAGATCACTTAAGGTCAGGAGTTCAAGACCAGCCTGGCCAATGTGGTAAAACCCCATATCCACTAAAAACACAAAGATTAGCCAGGTGTGGTGGTGCACGCCTGTAGTCCCAGCTACATTAGGACGCTGAGGCAGGGGGATCACTTGAACCTGGGAGGCAGAGGTTGCAGTGAGCTGAGATAGCACCACTGTACCCTAGCCTGAGCAACAGAGCAAGACTCCATGTCAAGAAAAAAAAAAAAAAGTTCCTCAGAGCCAAGTTCAGTGCTCAATAAAGGGTCCCGGTAAAGGTATGTTGAAGTAAATCAACATTTTAACTTTTTTAGTACAGTTTAGGTTAATTCATGATCCAATTCTAGGAAAGAAGATTGGCTTCTATTTTGCAGTGTTGCTTTTTTAAACAAACCCTAAGTTTACAATTAAATGATAAGATTCAGGAAGAATATCTAAAAAAAACTAAATGTTATTTTGGTAAAGAAAGTTATGAGAACTGGTTAGGATGAACCTTTACTTTCTTTTCTAATAAGAATTTCTCTCCTTGCTTAATAAGCTTGCAGAAGCAAACATACACTCTATTGTGGCTTAACATTTACTTAGGATTATATGACTAACTTAAATGTCACAATGCAAATTACTGAAGTAATTGAAATGGTACTTAATGGGTCTCTAATCATCCAACAGCATCTGAGTTAATACATAAACTAACACACACAGCTAAAGAGCGCCTGAACAGTAACAATTTTATGACTGAGTTAACAGACAATGCCACATATAACACATTCCTTAAAATACTTCCATGACTTGGTGATACTTTCTAGATCCATAAATCACATTCTCAAGAAAGCCAAAAAAGTAAACTGGTTGTTTGAAATTTCATTAACCCTTTGCTCTGAAATCTGATGGCTGTGCCAGCACAGAGCACAGGAGGAACAGGTAATAGCAAAGAAACTGAAGTGGGACATTCTACAAAGTGGCTGCATCCAATCTCTTCACAGATAAATCCAAGACTCTGAGCCCTCTGCGGAGTGTGTTATGACCCCATTCCTGTAAAGCTAATGATTTTTCATTTCCTATTTTTAGTAACTCTCGACTTAAAATGTATGAAATAACTAACTTCAAGGAGAAGGACTGGGACTAATGAGACCAGACCAACAGAATGAAATTGAAATTTGAAACTCCAAAGCCATAAATACAGCACGAAAAGGCCAGCACTGGTGGCCAAGTGAGTGAAGTCAGAACCAAGTTTGCATAAGTGAAAATCAGCTGTTTCCTGGGCAACTGAACTTCATGCCCTACATCACACTTCACTCTTTCTAAATAGTCTGGCATAAGAGGAACTCGAGCAACTCAATTGCAAGAAAACACATAAACCAATTAAAAAATGAGCAAAGCACTTGAAAAGACATTTTTCAAAAAGTGACACACAAATGGCCAACAGGTATACAAAAATATGCTCAACATCAGTAGTCATCATGAAAATGCAAATTAAAACTACAATGAGGTATCTCACACCTGATAGAACGGCTACTGTCAAAAAGACAAAAGATAACAAGATTTGGCGAGGATGTGGAGAAAAGGGAACCCCTTGCACACTGTTGGTGGGAATGTAAATTAGTACAACTATTAATAGAAAACAGTATGGAGGTTCCTCAAAAAATTAAAGATGGAACCACCCTAGGATCTAAGAATCCCATTTCTGTATATATCAAAGGATATGAAACAGTGTGTCAAACAGATCTGCACTTCCATGTTCACTGCAGCATTATTCACAGTAGCCAAGGTATGGAAGCAATCTAAGTGTCAATCAACGGATAGATACATGGGTTAAAAACACAGTATATATATCTATATGTACACAACGGAATCCTATTTAGCCTTAAAAAGGAAGGAAATCCTGTCATTAGCAACAATATGGATGAACCTGGAGGACATTATGCTAAGTGAATAAGCCAGGCACAGAAAGACAAATACTGCATGATCTCAGTTACACGTGGAATCTATAGTAGTTGAACTCATAGAAATGGAGAGTAGAAAGGTGGTTACCAGAGATCGGAAGAGGGAATTGGGAATATGTTGGTTAAAAGATACAAAATTTCAGTTAGGTCAGAAGTATAAATTCAAGAGATCTATTGTACATATAGTGACTATAATGAGCAATAGTATATCAAATACCTGAGGGCTGGGTGTGGTGGTTCATGCCTGTAATCCCAGCACTGTGGGAGGCTGAGGCACGAGGATCACTTGAGCCCAGGAGTTCTCGAGCGGTGAGCTAGGATCGCACCACTGAACTCCAGCCTGGGCGACAGAGTGAGACCTTGTCTCTAAAAAACCCCAAACCAATATATTGTATACTTGGAAACTGCTAGGAGAGTAAACTTTAAGTGTTCTCCCCACAAAAATATGATATGGGTGTAAAGTAATGCATATTTTAATTTGCCAGATTTAGTCATTCCACAATGTATGCATATATTAAAACATCATGTTGTATATCATAAATCTAATTTCTGATTTGTCAATTAAAAATTAAAAAGTAGTCTGTGAATGCCAAGCTGGAGCCAACTGATATATTTAGCATTGGATATACGCTAAAACTGGAAACTTTTCACTAGGGACAAAGCATTTCTGATAAAGTTTTTGATAATATTTTAAATGTTAGCCCAAGAAAGAAACAACTAAAACAGTATAAAAATATTCTTTTATATTGTTTAGGAAATCAATAACTATTATATATCTTGATAGGCACCTAAAGACACTATTATTTTTCTTTACACAAAGTAATACTGTTTATAGTTTCCTTTGCAAGTTTATGGAATGCAGATTACATTTAAACTTTCTGATCTCAAAATACACTGCTATTATAAAGAGTGTATATTCTCAGTCTTGCGTTTCCCTCAGTGTGGTAAAGTTCTGAGTCCCCCTGAACCATTTGGCAGACTGTCTCACTCAACTGAATAATTTCCAGGTTCTTTGTCACCTTAAAACAAATGAGGCTGTACATTCAATTCAGTGATGTCCAAGAATAACACACTAGAAACGGCACTAAATTGGAAAATAAGAGACTGTACTGTCAGCTTTACTAATAAGCTGTGTGCTCCTGGGAAAGTCAGCTTCTCTCTTTCCTTGACAGTGTGCAAGTTTGCGACTGCCATTATTCTTGATCATTGGTAAGCTGGGGTCACAGCACCTGTGGGCAAATGCTGCAAAAGCCTCAGGACACCAGATTCTGGCTCCTTCCACCCTGGAAATAGCTTTGGCTTTGGAAATCTATCCAGTAGGATTGCTGTGCTGGAAGTGGAGGGAGGCTGGGAGTGGTTTCACATGTAATTTCCTACCCATGATGATTTACCTTATCTCCTCATCTTATCTCATTGTGTTTCTTTCTTCTCCCTTTAAACTCTATCTCACGACTTCCGTGCACTTTCTATCTTATTCTCCTTCACATCACTTTCCAAAGACAACAGAAAACCCAAGAAAATGAAACTGAGTATTGCAGAAAAAAGGAAGCCTTTGTTTTCTGGACCTCCTGATTATGAGATGCAGGATTGAAGAGCCTGTGTATTATTTTAGATTGGTTAGTGCTGCACCTGACCATATCAAGTAAGTGTGGCTGCTTAAGAAACATGAGCATATTCTGATTTTTGCTAAGAATTTGTCAATCCATCCCCAAATTCTAATGACCTGAAAGAGTAAATGCATATCTGAAAGCCTCTAACATGTCTCTTTCAGGAGACATTTAATGCACTGTGGCAATCTGGTTGTTGCATAGATCCCTTCCATCAAAGTATTATTTTCTAAAATAAACTTTCCCATTCTTTGTCCGTTTTATTTTCCAATATTCCAAGTCCTCTAAGACAGTTTCCTGGCTGTCCCATGTGGTCTAACAGAATCCTTTTCCAATTACTATTTTTAAAATTAGATAAAAATTCATGTTTTCTATTCTAATTATCTGTTACCCTTTTATATGATCTTTTGTTAAACGTCTCAAAAATTTTATCCTAAAGATGGCAATAAATCTGCTCCATTATTCAAGTTCATAATTTATTTAATTTTCTTTGAAATCATATTTGCAGTTTTACAAGTATTTTTAAAAATATGTATAAGTCCTTACCCTTATAAAATTGGCTACGGAAAGAGAGCAAAAGTAACAATAACGGTGGAGTTGTCAGAATAAAAATAAAATATAAGGACTCTAATATATTACGTTAAAATCATTCAATACAAATATGACTGACTACCAGCAGAGTGCTGAGGTGGGTGGAATCCATGATTTGTAACGACTGCTGATTTCCCTGGTATAAATGCTCCCTCCATGACATCCATAGCTAATTTACAGCTACCAAGTGTTTAACAACTGGCTCAGAAAACTCTGGAAATTTTAACAGTCAGCTCAAGTGAGCTGGTACACGCCAGCTCCAGCACATAGTTGGGGCCTACTAAGTTTAAAGCACTGTTAAACTTTCATTTTATAACTGAATAATACTTTAACATATATCTGCTATCATCATTGGAATCTTTGGGCCTATTAATAGTTGATGTTTAATAATATCTTCTAAACAAATAGCTCTGGGGAGTGAGGAAAAAATATTTCTTAGTCAACCTCAAATATCTTGATATACTAAAAAGTTAATTGAAGAAAGCAAACATGAATTAAATAAGCAATCATTGAACAGAATTTTTAACACAGGCATAGTGTACTACTCTAGTGTTTGCTGATGGATATTAAATTCTTGGTGGACTTGAACAATAACAATGATGTAGCTGAAATTAAATTCAACAGAGAGAGTCAGGGAGAATTGAGCGCCAACCAGCACCAGAAGATCACAAAATCCTAATTTAGTTTGCAACCTTTAAGAATCCCAATGCCAATTCCCTTATCCTGTCATAAAATCTACCCATTCAGGCAGTTGTGACATATGAGGATTAGGCCCCATTATTTCATTTGTTTTTTAAATGTGCTTTCCCTTTATACCAAAGGATTAACTTAATCTTGTCCTTCATTATGCATGAGGTTCAAGTTCTCCTTCAAATTATAGGATTTGCACTAGTGCACACCATCTCCACCAGTGTCCCTTGTGATTAACCTAATTCAGTTCATTTCTCTATTTACTGAGTGTGAGCGTCTTCTCCATATCAGGAGCTGTGTCAGGATTCAAAGATGCTCAAGAACATCCCTGCTCTCTGGTCATCAAGTGGACCAGTTCAGAAACCAGTCAGGAATGAGGAGTGCCAGTAGGTCATGTAAAAAACATGAAAAGTTAAACATGGCCTGTAAGCCCAGTGACATGTCAATAAGCCGTTCACAACAATGACACATCAGCCAATGAGAAGTGATGCTACAGAGGCTAAAACACATTTCACTCCACCCCAAACACTAAAAGTGCTTAAGGGCCAAAGTACAACCCATTTCCTTTCGTATTATTTACTACAAAATAAATGAATAGATATTTAAGAAATTTTAAAAATGAGAAGATAAAAGCACCATAATCAAAACATTTTTCTGATCTCCTCTCCTTAGACACTAATCCTTCCAACTCATGTTTGCATAATCTTTAAGGATTCATTTTTTTGCCTATCTGGTCATCAAGGTCCCTGGAGACTCTTCAGTGCTTCAACACATCATAATGAAAAGGACTGATGACTTCTCAATCACCAAACCTCACCAGTCATCTCACTTGAAAAAGTAGCCTCATAATCACCTTACTGCCCAACCATATTCACACTTTCGGATGCCAAAAGATTATTTTCCTTTATGTACAAGTCAATTTTTTTAAATTTCTTTAACAACACATATGTACATTTGTCTTGCTTTATTCCTGCTGGTTTAGATTATAAAACCCTCTGTGTGGTCTTTTAATCCTTACCCTCATGTTCAAGGGCACTCTCTTTTGTTAATAACCATGACAATTTTTTTGAAATTCACTCGTCTTTTCATTCTGTTCATTCAGTCACTAAATCTCATCTAACACATGGCACTGGTTTTCTCTCTGAAATTACCCTGATTTAAGTGAAGAATAGTAGCTTGTTTTACAGTAGTGAAAAATCAAAGTAAGGTTGAGAGTGAACACTAAGGTACTATTCAGCCTCACCATTCTTTGGACTAAAAGTACAATGCCCCTTTTTTTCTCAGTAGCAGCTTTCTGAACTTCAATACTTTCCTTATTATAGTGATAGCCATCTAGAAAGCTATGTTTACTGATTAATAAAAGAAGAACCTTAGAAGGGAATGAATCTGTTCAGAAAAAGGCCCTATGCTATGTAGAAGGGAAAAGATCTTTAATGAAAGTCAAATTACCTTCTTAGAATTAAAGGCTGCCATTCACAGGAAGACTGCGGCCCCAGGTGATTTGGAATACAACTCCACTTTCATCACTATCACTTTAGAGATGGCAAGTAATAGCTGCTACTTTATTTTAAAAATATCCCCCACCATTCAAACCTCTTTTTACTTGAGAAACTCAACTTATATCTCATCACGGAACTTGCTCTCATCACCGAGCTTACATGGTGCGATTAGTAATTGCCTTTTGAGATGTTTCCTTTTATCTGGGCACTGAATAACCCACTTTCTTGCTTGCTATGATAACAGAACTGTATTAGATGACGAGAAAATCATCTCACTACTCTCAGCGATGACAAGATCATTACCCTACAGAAATTCAAAGAAGAATTTGTTTTACAAGGAGCAAAGTAGTGAGGATATCATGTGAGAAAGAAAGGCAATACTCCTGGGTCACTCGGCAAGTCCAGGTAGCAAAAAGCCCCAAAATCTGAGTAATAAAAATATAGAAATGACCAACCTTAGGTTGATTATTCATTCATTCTGTGAAAATCCAAGGAGCTCTAAGACTCCAGGACAGACGCTAGGAATAGATAGTTAAATAAGACATGAATTTTGCTCATAAGGGGTTACATAGTCTCTTAGAAAAACAGACATGTAAACAAACACTGAAAACATGAGAAGTATAGGAGATGTATTCAAATCGCTGTGAAACTGAAAAGCCAAAAGAATCAAAGCTCAACCCAAAAGGATGAAAAGAAAACTGTACCTCTAGGCTTAGAAAGTACTGCTCCATGTCATTATGTGATGGATGGGTAAATGAGTGCAAATGCACACCGAAGTCATAGAAGCTAGCCTGTAGGAGAGATATCTGTGAACCCCTAGACAAACCACACTCCCCACCCCCACACTCATTCTGTCCTTGAATCTGCTGCCAACCTTCTGCCAAGTAGTCTCTCAGCCTGAGTTCTGTGACTGAGGTTCTTTGAGGATGGGGTGCTTATAATCTCTGAGGCAGTCACTACCTTGAGAAGTTCCATTTGTTTTCCCTTGTATTTAGCTGAAATCTCTTCCCTTAGCTTCAACCAATTGGCATCAGTTATTTCCTCCAAATTCTGTTAGAGAGTGCATTCCAATTACCAAAGATGCTAAGTAAACAAGTATTAAAAGGAATGCTATATTTAAGGCTGCCCGATCTCTCTACTTATTATGAAATGCAACACACATTGATTGAGTGCCTACTAAATGAAAGAACTGTGTGAGGTACTAGGCAGCCACTGGAATAAGAGAACAAACCTGCCTACAAGAAGCTCACAGTCTAGCGAGGGGGGCAGGTATGTACCTTCATAATAAGGGGCAGAACAAGATCATCACCACAGAGAAAGACAAGTCAAGTAGAACAAGGGCTCAGCGGATGCAGAGATCACTTTCTACTTAGTAAATCTGGAAATAGCCATGGAGAAAGGAAAATGCAAAATTAAGAGAGTCAACCAATACGTATTTACCATCTACTATGTGCTAGGTACTGTTTGGGGGACTGAGGTTATAGCAGAACATCTAACATTTGAGGTCTTTACTTTCAAAGAGATTAGAGTTTAGAGAAAGGAGACATAGACAAGTGTGACACATATTTCACAATGTGTGTGTATATATAGTATCACGATATATATATAAATTATATGTATTATATGTTGTGACATATATATGTCATAGGGTGATAATGATAAAGGGGACAGTGCTGCTGGGTGGGGGGCAGGTTTCTATTTCAGATAAGAGGAACACCTCATATGGGGACTGCTAAGCACAAATCTTAAGGAAGTGAATAAGCAAGCTATGCAGATATCTAGGGGAAGAGATAGGTCTTGAAGATGAGATCTGGTGTTACCCAGGAGACTCTGGAATGAAAAGCATACACTGAGGCATAAAGTGAGGAAGCTACCTGACACAAAGGGAAACAGCATGTGCTGCAGTTTGGTGTAATGCAGGATTAGTGTAAAAGCCATGGAAGATAAAGGATAGAAAAGCAGAATTGGATAGCAATTCTCCATGACACTTCTACATGTCTGATGACAGCTTTTGTCTTAGATTATCTTTGCAAATTTGTGGTCGAGCCAACAGCCTTGGAAGATAGAAGCAATGTCTTTTTTCAGGGTAAAGGGCATATTTGTTTCATCACCAGGATAATGCTTGGCTGGGGCAAAGGCTTGGTAGCAACCCTTATAAGATCAGGGGCTTTCTAAGCTTGGAATTTCTCAGCAGTGACATATCATCAGTATATGCCCAGGAATCCCTGAGGCTACTCCACTTCTCCGGCATGGGACTCATGGGGAAAACCAATACAAACACGGAGCTCATGTTGCCTGCTGTGCTGTAAAGTCCTTCATTTCTGACCCAGGAGTTTTCTATCTTTTGCCAGTATCCATGAAAATGTGACAGTCTAACTTTTTAGCTTGCAAGTAAAGTAAATCTCAGGACCTTCACAACATAGCTGGGCTATTATTATACTAATAACTAAACACTGAGTTAAGAAACTTCCATTCTACTTGGGAGAGGGGTAGGGGAAGTACAGAGAAACCACCAACCAAACAAACAGACACTTGATAGAATGTCAAGTAGTCACAAATGAACAATAAAGCAAGGTAAAAGGAAAGAGTAATGGGGATGCTATTTTAGATGTGGTGATCAGGAAAGGCCTCTATGAAGAGGTAAATGTGGGCAGAGACCTGAAAAATAAAATGAAGCAGCTGCTTGCTATGATTATGTCTATTTAAGAGATAAGGAAACAGAAGCTCGGAGTGTGTATCTTGCTGAGGTCTTGTCCACACTAACAAGTTGTGCACTTGTCACAGCTTACACAACTAACAAACTGGGTACTTGTTACACAACTAGTTACACAACTAACAAGTTGTATATTTGCCACTATATAACAAGTAGTGCGGTGGGGATATGAACCATGGCATCATGAATCCTGCCACACTATGTGTTCTGTATATATTCATCTCTAAGGGGTAATGAGCACTCAAACTATGGAGAATGCAGTAGGAGTTATGAGAAGGAGCAGATCTGAAAACAGCAAGAGACAGATTTCACAAAACTGGTCACTGGGTTCGCTGAAAAGGCAAATAAAGAGATTAGAGAGGACTCAGAGCCTTTAAGCATGGATGGCCAGAAGAACAGCTGTTCCCAGAAACCAGGGCTCAAGGATGAGGGGCTGGGAGGGAGGGAGAATGGGTAAATGGAGAAATAATGACTTGATTTTTGACATACCTATCTGGACCCATTAGCAGAATAGTGTTTGAAACTTCCCCTCCGATTTGAGATTCATGGACTTTGCTCCTCTGCCCTCTGTTGTGACTTTTATTAATCTGCAAACTCTAGTTCTACCCCAGCCCCTGGGCCCTATTAAAACACCAGCAAGAGAAAATGAACTGTCTCGTGCTGGCTATTCCTAACCAGCTGGCTCCCTTTCTTTCAATAAACAGAGAGTGAACTCAGTGTCTATTCTCTCTTACTAAATTTTCCATTTTTCATTCCTTTTGGAAATTTCAGAAGAATAAGGGGAAACCTCCCAGCATTTTCCCCAGTGCTTCTTTTTGATGGGTTCCTGGAGAACACCACTGTACTGCTGTTCAATTTTTTTTCTACTTACATTAAATATAACAAATTCAGACACCACTCTGTCATAAATCCATGTCACATTTTATCCCTTTATGTTGACTGCAGGATTTTTAAAACTTCATTCTAACTTCTTTAAAGCTTGCCAGAGTGCACTGATGTTGAGGTCAGTAATAGGGCTTTTATTTCTATTTTTAAGCAGCTCTGATTTATTATAGGGTTTTTAAAATAGACAGTATTAAAAATATAAAAAGGCATAAACTTTTAAAAATTAACTGTTTCTTAAAAATAAACTTTTAAAAATTAACCATATAATTAAAATATATGTGTATGTTAAATGTATGCATAACAATAAATATGTATGCATGTGTGTGTATATAGTACATTCTCCATGGTGGCGGGCACCTGTAGTCCCAGCTACTCGGGAGGCTGAGCCAGGAGAATGGAGTGAACCCAGGAGGCGGAGCTTGCAGTGAGCCGAGATGGTGCCACTGCACTCCAGCCTGGGTGACAGAGCAAGACTCTGTGTCAAAAAAAATATATATATATATATATACACATGTATATATTCTCCATTTTTACACAAATGGCATTATATTATACAGACTTTGAAGATTAGAAGATACTGTTTTAAAACTACCACCAAGGACTCACCCCTAGGTAGGCATGCACATGGGAGTTTGTATACACACACACATATACATATGAAATATAGTCAATATTTAAAATTTTATTATGGTCTAAAAGTAGTTATATCTCAGCATTTGATGATGACGATGATGACGATGAGGATGATGACTCTGTAAACCACATCAGTGATATGTTCTCCAGATGAATCCTGTCTTTTAGTAACAAATCAGAACCATGGATAGCAACACCGGTCGTCCCGCCCCTTTTCCTTCCCTTCAAAATGATTTATTCTTTCAAAGGCGTAACTTCACCCCAATCTCTACTTTCCTCTCTTTAAAAAACCTGAGGGTATAAGTGAGGATTTAAGTGCTCCAGAGGGCTTAATCTTGAAAATATTAGCAATTGTTACTTAAATCTATGTAACACCACATTTGGGAATGAACACTATTTAAGGCAGACATCAATCAATTATTCAATCAGGTTGATAAGCAAAGAATAAAAATACCATTGTAAATCTCTTAGGGCAGAGAGATGAACTGCAATTTTTTGCTTGTTAATAATACCGTTTAAAAGAGATCTGGGTCTTTGCTCAGGCCTTGTTTTGTGTGAGACATCCATGAAAAATTATTTGTAGTTTCAGCCTGTGCAGGGTTCGGTTGAGGTTCAGATTCAGGATATTAAATTTATGGAATAGACTAAAGCCATGCTCTGCAGCCAGCATGGCTTTTAGTTTGCAGAATGAAACATGGGGGTGTAGAGAGAGGGAATTCAAAGCCCTGTATTCAGGCTGAGCTTATCTTTTTTCCAATGACCACTATGCTTTAAGAAGAGTTTAGAAAGTCGGCCAGTCATGAATGCTTGTCTATTAAACGTATGCTTCTGGGACAAAGACCACACAGAATGTGAGGATGCATACTATGACTTCTGCCCTCAAAATGCTTATATATTTTTGGGGGGATAAGACAAGTTGTATATAAACAGTCACTGTTTTTCATCTTTGCACATGGACATATTCTGAACAATAACAGTAAATATCAAGAGAATAATTCATCAGTGCTCTACAGGACATTCAGAGGAGAGAGGAAACCTGTGGGCTGCTGGTACTGAGAGACATAATGAAGCAGATGGGATTAGAACTGGGTTTTTAAAAAAGAGTGGAATTTTGACAAGCACACATTAAGGATCCATCTCTGTGAAGGAAAATCGAGTACAATTGCCATTCACTGGACAGGGTTGTCCTCCCTGTAACACTGGCCACAAGTGTCTGAGCCAGGACAGCATTCTGAGAGCCTGATGGACTGAGAAAGAGAACTTTTCCCAGAGTAACCAAGGGCTAGGCTGTGTGAGGAGCAAGAACGAATTTTAGTAGGGGATGAGAACCAGATATTAGTGCCAAGGGCAGGATCAAGACTCAGGACTGAGAGGGAGATCTAATTAGAAGGCAAATTAAGAAATGTTAAGCTGACATCAGAGGTAAGTCTGGAGTAAGGCAGTTAGTGAGGAAAGATGAAGCAATTCTAGATATAGGCTGAGAACAAGGTGAGGATCTTAGAGGTCCACAGCTATAAGAAACATCTAAAATGGGATTGCGGCAGCCAGGAAAGATGTAAAGATATTGTAAAATTAGACCCAGGATTTGCTATTTGGGGGGTTATCTGAAGGGAAAGAAGTAGAAAAAGTTGTTTCAAGGATTTCAGGCTCAGAAGAATGAAGACCCCCACTGATATGGGAGGCCACTGAGAGAACTCGATTGAGCATTTGATTTTGCTAATGTTGAATTTGGCATCCAGGCCAACATACAATTTAGTGAGGAGTAAATGTTCAGTAGAGATTAATTCAGAGCTGGGACTCCCTGAATAGATCAGGAATGAAATCCAATATCCCTTATTTTTCTCAGGAATAAGTTAGTAATGACCAGAATATCTACTAGATTTCTCAATTGACATTCTTGGCCAAAGAGAGTAGCTAAGGTAAATAAAACTGATTCTAATACTTTTCTAAAAAATTTCCACCTGCAAAACACTACCTTTATAGGGAAAATACTACTCTGTGGGTTTAGAATTGTTGGAATGACCTCTCCAAATCAGATGGCAAATCATGCTTTGCAAAGCCCATCATCACAGCACTCCATCCATTGTAATGCTTTGGCCACATAGCTTCATTTACAATGAGAAACAAACAGAATTAGTGTCTGCACCTCAGGAAAGTGCCATTGTGTATAAAAGTATTTTCTTTAAGTCAGATGAGGATAAAAGCTTTCTCTTTTCAATTCCCTACGGTACTGCTCCACTTTCTCATCCATTACCTCCTTCACATAGTAATATAAACACACACTTTACTGCTGCATGGAGAAATATTAATGTTAGAAACTTGGCATTTAAATAATACCTTTCTCCCAATAAGCCAAAAGCAGTTTATAAGGCACTATTCCATGAAATCATCACAGTGGGACTGGAAATAAAATCAAGATCTTTGTCCCTCCAGAGACTATTTTCTCCACTAGATCCCACTGGCCAACTGCCAGCATCAGGGGAAAGAAATACAAGCACAAAAGAAAACCACTTACTTTGACTTGAGGGATTTAACTCTGGACAGTAGAGAGCTTGCACCATAGAAAGTGGGGAGCCAGAACTGATAGTGGGGTCTGACTGGTTTTCCAGTGTAATCCTTAACCCCAAATACCACAGGGAGTGCTTAAACAAATACGCTACAAGTAGTTGGAATAAAAGAAAACCCCTCTTGCTTATATTGTTCTAACCCAGCTATTCCCTGCTGATTTTCAGAATACCCTAAAGCCTGAAGGAGAATTCCTATTAGTATATCATATTTTTCATAACAAAGATGACTTCACTTAAATCTTCTCTCTTTTTTTTTTTTTTCTTTGAGACAGGGTTTTGCTCTTGTCACCCAGGCCGAAGTGCAGTGGTGCAATCTCAGCTCACTGCAGCCTCCACCTCCTGAGTTCAAGAGATTCTCCTGCCTCAGCCTCCCAAGTAGCTGGGATTACAGGTGAACACCACTAAGCCCGGCTAATTTTGTATTTTTAGTAGAGTTGGGGTTTCACCATGTTGGCCAGGCTGGTCTTGAACTCCTGCCCTCAGGTGATCTGCCCACCTCGGCCTCCCAAGGTGCTGGGATTACAGGCATGAGCCACCGCGCCCAGCCAAATTTTCATAATCTAAGTAGAATATCAATATTCAATTCATATGAGCTATCTATACACGAACATGTGTTTTTGGTCTAAATTCCATTTTCTTAGTATAATAAAAGGCCTATTAATCAACAATTCATTCAATCATGTATTATCTACTCAGTACTAGGTCACTCTTTCATAGCTGATTGTCTGTCTTTTAAATACCAACTTCCCGTTCTCAGTGGTACAGTGGCCAGAAAGCATACTTTTTCCAATTATATCAGCCTCATGATCAGAACGATTAATGGAGTCTTCCGTGAGTATGCAAATAGACTTACAGATGTTTTTCAAACACAGACATTCCGTATTATACTTCACTGATAAATACATAATCATTAATTTTGATTTACATGCTGCTGTGTGTCCTAGCAAGTGTGTTGAGTGGCAGAAATTTTTAAAAATCTTGCTGCATCATACTTCAGTATGCATTCTGCAATTGCATACAGCAGCAAAATAACCAACAAATAGTTAATAATGAATTAAACGAGTTAATAAAAAGAGACGTCTGGTTAAAAACCAGACTGCAACAAAACTTTCTCTCAAAAAATTTAGTAACATAAACTGGTAAAGATAAGATACCAATCAAAGAACTGTGCAGTTGTGGCCATAACTCAGACAACCAAGGATGCATGCATTCTGTGCCCCATCAACCCCCAGAATGCCGTGTCTGCAGGAATGATCCATAGGCTGGAAGAAAAAGTGATGATTATGTCAGTTGTGATGAATGCAACACCTGGTTAGGAACAATGTGTGCAAAACTGTACACAGCCATATGAGGATGGAAGCATATGGAACTGATCAGAACACAATCCTGGTCTCAGGTAAGGGGGACGGGGTCACACAGATCTTTTAAAAGACTCAGAGAAAGCATGTGGTGGTGGCGATGATGGGGGAGTTGAGGGAGGAGTTGTGAAACCATGAGCCTGGATAGAATCTTAAAACTGCAATCAACAGGGCACAAAAACAGTGCATTTGGAGCAACAGGGAATGAAGGAACCCCACTCTGGCTTTCTTAAACTGAGAACTGGCATTTCTTCTCATCTATGGCCAATTTCGAGTTCCAGCCTTGAAGTAAGCCCCAGCACATTCGAGAAGAAAAACATACCCCATTACACATGTATTTTTATGATAAGTAAAAATAAAGTATCTAAAGACAAATACATACTCCTTTTTCTAAAATTAGAAGATTAGATAGGTAGCTGCTGTTCAAAGCACATAAGTGGTTCCACTTCTGATGGCTGACAGGGCAATAAAACTGTAAGCAAAACATTTTAAAAGCCTCAATTCTCCACCAATTTCCATTTGGATTCTTTGGTTTTAGTTACTTTCTCTCCTTCTACCCAAACAGTGTCTCACAAATAATTCTTGCAGTATATACCAGTCCACATGACACTTAATAAAAATAATATATCTGGAAAAATGGCAAAAATAGTTTCTAGTTTAAATACTGCAACAGATAGGAGTGAAATGACGAAGTGTGAATATAATTTGGCTCAACTTAGTGTTTGACAGAGAGCCCAACAAATCAATATTCCAAAACAACCAAACATTTAATAGCGTTACCTTGCATCTACTCAAAACTAAGTGGCAGCCAGAGATTTTCTGGCATTAAATCACAGCATGGTACATTTCAATATCTACCGTCAATGTGTTGTTTTTCATAAAATACCACTGAAGTCACCACAACTGGTTGGAAACCCCAAAGTCTCATTTTTCAGACTTTTCATCTATTAAGCACTCTCTGAGAACCCTGTCTAAATTTGGAATGCTTGTCAGGTACAATTCTGTTCGACTCTGGTTATGATTCACACTTCAGTTGAGCTTCCTGTCATTTTAAAATGTCACCCTTGTGGGTTTTTATATAAATAAATGTGGGTGTTCCCATTTTATACATTTCATAAACAGGAACACCTACATTAATTTATATAGTGGCTTTGATGTTCAAGAAATACTGTATTTAATTCTGAGATGCTCAGGGTTTACAGACTGTTTTTGAACTTCACTCATCAATAATCTACATATAAAGAATCAAACACTCCTAAATCATCCCCCTTTGTCCAAGACTCCTGAAGGCCATATGGATGTTGCCTGGTATCCCCTGGAATGTGCATCATGGGGGCAGGGACTTACTGTCTTGGTTTTTGCTTTATTGTCAGTGTTGAGAACCTAAGGTTCACAATCAAACACAAAACAGGTGGAGAACAACCCACCTGTTACCCTAGACAGAAAGGCACCTGGGTACTCGGCCTAGGCAGTTTCTGGTTTGAATCCCAGCTATCACTTAATATACCTCTTTAAAAGTTAAACCTGTTGATGGATCCTTAAAATGAAAATAATGACTTCTTGCAGCAGAGTTTTTGTGAGAATTAGAGATAATTACATAAAGTGCCTGCCTGACACATAAAGATATCCAAATAATCGCTATGAAGATGATGGCTTGATAGTGATTAATAAATGCAAACTGTGATGGTTCAAATTAAAAAGCAAGAGAGAAGAGAACTGACCACGGATAGGCATCATTGTGGAAACTTCTTCCACACTAGACTGGATCTACCTTAAATAAACATTGAATATACAAGCCATCATTCCAATTTGATAATCCAACTTGACAATATGTTCAGGTCACTATGATGTCTACTAATGTCAAAAGGTCGATAATCCTGACCCAACTGTCACCTGCAAACTTAATGAGTATATTTCCTGAGATGACCATAATGCAAGGTCTTTATGTATTTGTTTGCAGATGTCTGCATCGGATGTCCTTCGGTTGCTTGCATGTAACATGCTGCCAGTGGCCTCATGAGAACAGGACCTGTGTCTGTTTAATTCAACTTGCCTGGAACCAATACAGCATCACGTGCATGTGGAAACGAACTGATCCTGATATTGAACATGATTTTCATCATCTCAGCTATGATAAAGATTATTAACTTTTAGCAGAAATCTCCTCCAATGTCACCAGAATACCACAAAGTGCCTTTGGGTTTGCCTTTTAGATACGTTGGAAAAGTCTAGATGACCATTCTGGAGGTCCAGTTCTTCCTCTCCTATCCTGGGGTCCCAGGGATATTACAAGGGATGAAGACAAAAATGCTGAAGAGCCAGAGAAAACGTGGGACCTTCTTCCCCCTGAATGTCTTCTCTGCCTCACAAGGAAGCTAGGCCGCTAGAGCATGGCTTCAGTTAGACTCTGACCATTTTCAAAATATATAAGAGAAAAAAATATGCACAGTTACTCTGCTTCTCAGTAACTTCAAGGCCTTGAGGCTCTTATTTTTGGAGTAAGTCTGGCATCAGTTACTGAAGAAAGGAGCAAAGAGACGTAAGAAGTATACAGGTATGCCCAATATTGCAGAAGTGACCACACCTGCCAGACCACTCACCCTTTTGCTAGATGGGAATTAGGCAAATGGTCAGAATAGGAGAATTTGTTTCTTTTCACCTTTCTAAGGAAATGTGAAAAGATCTGAACAGAATTGTTCTTTTATGGGACAATAATATTTGGTGTATTTTTCAGAGTAGCTAGTCAGGAATTCAACCTTCTTAAAATGCTTTGAAATAACAGCTTTATTAATTAGCATATGCTCAGTTCCTAGTACTCAGCTTGGCACGGAGAATGTAGGCAATAAATATTTATTACATGAATAAATTAATGATGATTTGGGATTGTCATAAGAAATCTCCACAATCCATTAAAAAAGATTATTACATTTTTAAAACATGACCTGAAGGGTAGGTTTTGGCACTCTGACAACTGTAATTAACCTATAATAATCAGGTAAAATGAGAAGTAATAAAGGTATGATAAACATCTCACACTAAAAGTAAGCGAACACTGGGAAGCGCCTCACAGTACTTGATGAATACTATTTACACGTGATGTTATTTTCTTGCGATGCACAAGATTTTTATTAGAGGCATTCATTGAATTTAACACATCAGGCAAAATGAAGCATCCACTAATCTGAGAAGTCACAAAGCTTTAGGCATCACTGAATACACTGTAGCAAATGTCCAGAAGGAAATATGTATGGTGAACTGCTCATCATAAGTTTGCTCTTGTGCAATACAAATGCCATTTTCCTGCAGATAAGACAAAGGTCCATGTAACTTTAGTCCATAAGAAAGTAGGGGTTGGCGTGGGTGCAGTGGCTTATGCCTGTAATCCCAACATTTTGGGAGGCTGAGGTGGGCGGATCACGAAGTCAGGCGATCGAGACCATCCTGACCAACATGGTGAAACCCCATCTCTACTAAAAATACAAAAATCAGCTGGGCGTGGTGGCGTATGCCTGTAGTCCCAGCTACTTGGAAGGCTGAGGCAGGAGAATAGCTTGAACCAGGGGGTCGGAAGTTGCAGTGAGCCGAGATAGCGCCACTGCACTCCAGCCTGGCGACAGAGTGAGACTCCGTCTATTAAAAAAAAGAAGAAAGAAAGAAAGTCAGGGGAAATGCAGGAAATGGGTAACTTCATCTTTACCAGGAATAACAGAGTCTATTGTACAAAAAAAAAAAAAAAGAAGAAGAAGAAGAAGAAAGGTAATGAAACATGAAAGTTCAGTGTAAAACCTTCATATTTATTCTATAATAAGGGTACCTATCTCCTATCATCAGCATTTTATTCTCAAGTAAAAACAGGTCACCATGTCATTACTTTGACCTCATTACCTTTTCTTAAACATGATTAAATAATGAAAGGCAATGGTACTAATAATTCATCCATATTTCTAAACAATGCTAGAAATGTTCGCCAAGCACCCTTCTGTAAAAAAATGCTTTCTTCGGAATTCTTGACTTTAAACGGACTGCAGGTATGTGAGAATAGTTGAAGAAAATATGCAGTCTATGGGAAGCATGAACACAAAATGAATGGACTTCTCAGCTATCTGTGCCATCTAATGTCTAGGATTTCCGAGAGAAATTATCTGAATTGAAATCCCACCTCTACCACATACTATGTGATCTTAAATTACTTAACCTCTGAGTGCCTCCATTTATTCATCTATAAAATGGGCATAGAAATAGCACACATCTTACAGGGCTGTTGTGAAGAGTAAATGAGACATGATGTGAAACATGTGGGCACAGAATAAGGACTCTGTAAATGTTAGCTGGTATTCCAGTGACTTGGAATTGGGGTAATTCTTCCTATAAGATTAAAAGGAAAACTGGAAAGGAAGAATAATTCAGCAAGACAACTCTTCAAAGACTGATGTGGAGATCCAAGGCCTCTTAGCTTTTAAGAACCTATCTATATTTTCATATGATATATTTCAATACCCATCACAATCTCCAGCATCCCGCCCCAAATGTAAGAAATACGTCTGACAAAAGAATTACTTTGATAGAGTAAATAGTAGAGGTTTAAATTGTCTTATTTCTAGAACTATAGAAATTGAACATACCCCTGAGAATCCAAAATTCTCTGTGCTACCTGTCACACCACATCCTAAAATAAGCTCAGCTAGAGACTAAAGGTGATTAGGCAAAGGACTCATCTGGCTAATTTGGCACATTGTTTTAAAATTGTCCAGAAATCTAAATAGCCAACAGTTAAATAATCATTAACATGACACTGTAAAATGGAAAAAATACTTATGCCATTATATTACAACAAAAGAATAGAGGATATAAAATTAAATATATAGTAGAATATCTATGCACATTCGGAGTCATTTACACGCAATGGCAATGGTAACAGCAATTGTAAAGCTCTTGGTGTAAAATTATGGCTGTTTTTTTTTTATTTTCTTCTTTGTACCAAATGCTATATTTTCCACCCTCTAAAAACACACAATAAAAAATACAAGTCCCAGATATCAGAAGAACAACAACTTCATCATGTCTAATTTAAATAGCATTTTATAATATGCTAAGAGCTACAGTATGCTTAGTGTCATTTGCACCTCAAATAACCCTGTGAAGTGTGTTGGGCACATAACGTTCCTGCAAGATCAGGCACCTGAGAGAAAGGGTCAAGTCACTTCCCACGTTTAGGCAGCAAGGAAGGAGGGAGGCTAGAAATCAACCCAGGGCTTCTCCACCTCTTCTCATGAGAGTGGTCTGGAACAGAAGGGCCCTGGAATATTAGAATCCATGGGTAGAGCTGCCCCATTGGTTCTTGGCCACAACACTTCTTTCCTGGGCTGTAAAATGAGTCTAAATGACAGCATTTTCCCAAACAGATTTTGTTACAATAAGAAACAAGATCTTGTTTGAAGTAACCACTGGTACATTTCTCTCTACGGTTTTCATTCACTTAGAGGTGCTGTAATGAACTTAGTATGGCCCAAGTAAATCAAGCACATACATCCTCTTCCATCATAGAGGGGAGGTCTGGAAAGAACCTGTGCTAACAACAGGCCTCTTTTCCTTTCTTTTGCATCATAATTCAGAAACTAAGGCCTTAAGCAGCCCTGGGTAGAGTGGGTCTTGGCGCCACACCTCAGCTCTACCTCCTCGAGGACAATCATGGTGCCACTGAAATGCCAGGGTTCTTTCCACTAGGTTTCCAATCTGCTTCTTGGAGGTATTCCCTTCTCTCCTAGGAGCTGACACAGCAGGCAGCATCTCCTGCAACACCCTCCAAAATCACTATGCTGAATGAGAAGAGTCTGCTGCCCCCCGCAGAACACAAATCTGCTTTGTTTTCAGCCAGATGTTTTATAGGGGACATCTGTGTTAGATGGAAAACAAAAAGTTACTGGTCTACATATTAGGGAGCAAAAAGGAATGATGTAAACGCATATGTAAAAGCGTTCACATTTTTCAAGTATAGAAAGAAAAAAATTAAGTATTAGGAACATAACCATGGACTATGACCACACTGATTAATATTTTAAAAATCCACAAGACATCTTTCCAGCATTTTATATTGTGATTTCTCAAAATTTATGGTTATCAGAAAACAGAGCCAAATTTGCTAAGCCTGTAAAGTCATTCTGTTCCTATTATTCTGGCAGTAAATGACCTGGCTGATTTCATGCTGGGCAACAAAGATAAATTTATCTGTATCTAGTTAAAATGCACTTGACACTGTACATAGTTTTGGCTAGCTACCCTGTCTTGGTCTCAAGTTAAAAATAAGAGGCCATGTAAATCAATCCTAAACTCTTTACACAAAGCCACAATAAAAAGAACTGCTTGGTATTCAGTGAATATAAGCCTCTCTAAATAAATCTTAAACTCAGCTTTGGAGAACTTCTATGTAAAACTTGTATAATATAGCTTTTGCAGGCCAAAAATTAAATCCTTAGATTTAACAAATTCCACTTTTAAACGTTTTCTTTGGCTGAATCTTGATAGAGAATAGTCTTTTTTTTTTTAACAAATTCTCAAAATTCTTTTCCAAAAATTCTATATTTAATAACTAGTTAATCTGATAAACAAAGACAGCTTGAAAAATACTTCTCATGACCTAAGAAACAATAGGGCCTAAGACACACAACTCAAACTAAATGTGTTCCCCACAATAAACTTCTGGATTGCTTTAAGAAAATGCAGGGGGAAAATCCATAATTCATCTCACTAGTTTCAACACAGGGCATTTCAAATCCTCTTTCCAAGACCCTGAGTGATGGGTGCTACAAAGTACGTAGTCTTTCAAAACACACTGAACTGGTTTGGATGAGTTGAAAACTCCAGGTTACTGTGAAGGCAAGCCAAGACCAAGGAAAAATAAAATAAAATTCGTTACTGTTTCCAAATATAGCAGTCAGATAAAAGTTACAGCTTTACATTTAATAATATAATGTCACTTTAGCATAGTCTAACACATTTTTCAGTGAATACAGTTTTCACATCACATTGTAGCAATTTAACCTTAATAATCCCATGAGACACTTAGTATTAATTTCTATTTGTCAGAAGAAAAAACTGAAGTTTTGTAGGAATTGATCACTGATGAAGAAAGAAACTAGGCACAAAGCTTTGTTGGAAAAGTAGAGTCCAGAAAATAATGCTTGGAAAATATTATTTTGAACTTTATTAAACTAGAGAAAAAGGTTTCAAGGGCTCTGGATTCTTTTAAAACACAGTCCTCTTCCTGAATCCAAGCGATATTAAATTAAGTTTAAATTAAGCTAAGTAACTATGCCAACATGCAACAGAAATAAAGACAAGAAGTGAAGAAACCAAGAATACACCACTATTCATGGTTCTTTCTTCAATGAGAACATTTCTTAATTTGTTAAAATTGATTTTGTTTTTCACCCTGAGGCTCCACATATTAGGCTACTTGAAAGCAACAATGCTTGCTCATAAGGCAACTTTCAGTCACTAGGGCAGTGACAGGAAATGACCTGCTTCATCTCCCCTATATTCATGGTATGTTTCCTTCCCATCCCCTCCACCGATCAAATTAGACTCCTCTCCAGAAGACAGGTCACCTTTCCCAGAGCCGCCACCTCTTCCCACCTGGATCCTTGCCTTCACTCAGGTTGTGTCATAACATCAGCCTTATTTTTGTGTTGCTTTGGAATTGCCTCTAAATGTCTCTTGTTTGGATGTCCCTCCATTACTCTCTGAGCAGTGATAGTACTCAACTTGTTAGGTGTACACCATAGTGAATCGCAATGCATATAATCTAAACATTTTAACTGTCAGAACTTAGTGCTATACCTTTAAATTAACACGAGAGCAACAGCATCCATCAGCAGTAGAATTGAACAAGAATGATCACATGTGCTCCAGCAGGATGCTTTGCCTTTACTGCAATCAGCCAGTCAACAAAGAACTCTTTGAGGGCCAACTTTATGTCTGGTGAAGAGCGAGGTTAGAAATGAATTTTGATGCAAGAGGCTTGTGTTATGAAAAATAAAATCAAATCCTTAGGTCTCCAAGGAAGCTCAGAATATGACCATTCACATTTGTTGCATAATGCCTGAAAAGCTGAAAAAAAATATGTTTTTTTAAATCCGAAAACATCCTAAAGTGGCTGCAGTCCCAGTCCTGACCCAGAGGCAATAACAACATCTTCCAAAGAAACCATTTGTATCTTTTTAACAGGGACATAATACAAGTTTCAAAACTTATCTCACTGGATGGTTCTGAGAATTATAAGCAACAAAGCCCATGAAAGTATTTTGAAAAGGGCTGAGTACTCTATAAACGTAAACTAGTAGTAACAGTACTGGACTTCGCTATTCTACCTCTGTAAAGGGTGACCAAGAGGACTCAAAAGTGATCCAAGTTACCCCAGTTTTTGGTCAGAGAATTTCTATGAGGTTAGGTTAGATATTTACCAAACAAGGTCACACTAATTTCAAGTTTTTACCATTAGGTTGTTCTTATTTGCAAAGTTTCTGCAAGGATTAGCTGACCACATTCTCCTTCACTTTTGGTTTTTACCAGCTGTTATGTATCATTTTTTCCCATCTTTATTTATTTTTTTAACTTAATTTTTTTTTCTTTTGAGATGGAGTCTCGCTCTTTGTTGCCCAGGCTGGAGTGCAATGGCGCGATCTCGGCTCACTGCAACCTCCGACTCCTGGGTTCAAGTGATTCTCTTGCCTCAGCCTCCCGAGCAGCTGGGATTACAGGCAACTGCCACCACGTCCAGCTAATTTTTTGTATTTTTAGTAGAAACGGGGTTTCACTATGTTGGCCAGGATGGTCTCTCTAACTCCTGACCTCAGGCAATCCACCCACCTCAGCCTCCCAAAGTGCTGGGATTACAGGCGTGAGCCACCGTGCCCGGCCCCCATCTTTATAAAGAGACCTAGGAGACATGGTGTTCTGGAAGAAAGAGAAAAAGATACTTGCTTGGCCTCCAAGCTAGGTCACTTGGAGCAAAATGAGTCAGTCTACATGGAAATTTTTTTATATAATTGCATAATAGAATGCACATTTCTATCCTTCTGCATGCAGCATTTTAACACTTCAGAATTTTTGACCAGAAATAATATGAACATATCTCCTTACACTGCCACTGGAGTGCTTCATTCTATTTGGAGCCCAAATTTCTCATGAAATTGAACCCTTAAAATCCCCAAAATATACTAAGAGTTCTCTTTTCTTAGTATATACATGTAATAGAAGAAATGTAATCTCTATAAAATACAACTTCATTTTAAATAAATAAAGTTAACATTTGTGTGGCACTTTCTATGTGATTTTATAGATATCTTATTTAAGCCTCATTCTGTTATTATTATATTCACTTCAGATATGAGGAAACAAATTCAGCAATATTAAGTAATATGTACAGATACCGAGAGATGAAATGGGGTAGAAACTCAAGTATGCCTAATTCCAAATCCCACATTCTTTCTACTATGCTATTTTACTCCATATCAAAGTATAAATTAGTGGCTATCATGAAAGCTAAACTTTACCAGGAAGTATGGGTGTTAGATGTTGGACTAGGCACTTTGTGTTATTTCATTTAAGTCTCATAATAACTCTAAAAGGCAAGAATGCTACTATCCAAATTTTACAAATTAGGCAACCAAGGCTAAGAAACACTAAAGAATTTTCCCAGTTCACACAGCTAACAAGGAGCAGAAGACAGACTCACACTCCAGTTTGACTGACATAAAGTGCATGGTCCTTACCACTAAAATATATTGCTTTTTGGTAGTAGGGAAAAATCTTACATTAATTAATTCAAACACAACAGAACTTGAATTTCATTGTAAAAGCTGAGAGCTTGCAAATCAAAACTGGAAAAATACCGGTAAAGATATATTGATCGAGAGAGGCACGCCAAAGAAATTAAAATCTAAATTGCTCCATATAGACCAAATTCTCAATGTTTAATAATTCAAATATCAGATTGAAGCCATTCTTACTACCCTACTTCCTTCACCAGCTTCCTCTCCATTTCTTCCTGAAAGACTTGTCTATGTTTGCATCAATTTCTCCTCTAATTTTTTTTCCTAAACTAGCTCCCTCACCTATTTCCACCAAGCTGCTTCTGTCAAGATCATCAGACACCCCCAGGTTATTCTACTCAATCATCACATCTTCAGGACTCTTCTTATCTGAGCCATTAGCAGTGTATGCACAAGTGTCCCTCTGTCCCAGATACACTTTCAGGGCATGCCATTCTGCTGACTTGATTCCTATCTAACCAGTCACTCCTTTTCAGTCCTTTATGCGGGTGCCCTTTCTTTTTCCCATCTCTTAATTTTGGAGCAACCTAAGGTCAGTCCTTGGAACTCTTCCCTTCTCTAATGACACGTATTTCCTTGGTGAGCTCATGCAGTTGTATTGCTTTAAATATTATCTATATGCTAATGTCTTCCTGATTTATATCTTCAGGCCAGACTTCTTTCCTGAATTCCAGCCTTGAAGCCAACTGCCTATGCAGTAACTTCTCTTGTACAACTAACAAGAGATCTCAAACTTACCACATCTAAAACTGAGCACCTCTCTTCTTCTACCCCCAACCTCTAGAAAATCACTAACACATATTAGGTGATCAATAAAGCTGTTGGACTGAATAGATACAATCCAGCCAGATGACAATGAGTCTCAAAAGAAGAATCACAGCCATACACCCTGCAACCAGCAGCCCTACCTTGTTAAAAAGAGTCATCCAAATCCATTACAAAACCACAGTAATTATTTTGCTACAGTCATGAAAGTTGGAGGTTTCTATAGAACTGGAAATTATATAAGGTAATCACAAAGAATTTTCTGTTGTATCATAATATATAACATCAACAAGATCTCATTATAATTCATGCTCATTACTACATGGATTCTGGGACATCTCACCTCAAATCCTCTAAGATATTACTCGCTTATCCAGAATAGCCTATGAGAAGCAAAGTTTAATTCTCTACTGTACCACTTACAGCTACTACTTTTTAAAACAGCTCTACTGAGGTATAACTTACATGCCATAAAATTCACTCATTTTAATTGTATAATTCAATGATTTTTAGTAAATACACACAATTGGCAACCGCCACCACAATTCAGTTTTAGAACGCTTTCATTACCTTGGAAAGAGTCCTCATGCCTGTTTGCAGTCACGCTATCCTCCTATGTCCAGCCCCAGACAACCACTAATCTATCTGTCTTTATGGATTTGCCTTTTTTAGAAAACAGATGCTATTTTTAAGGGCCTCTTATGGGATAGATACCTAAGTAAACATTTCACATAGGCTATCTCACTCCCATAACAACCATAAGGTATCATTATTTGCCCAGTTCTAGAGATAATGAATGAGGTTCAGAGAGGGTAAGACAAGAGTCTCACTTAACTATGTGGGTTTACAAACAAACAAACAAACAAAAAACTACCTCTAAAAGCAGGTATCTGAAGATATCTGACAGATAAAACAATACCATGAATTTGCATAATGCTATCACCCAAAACAAATAAGGAAGATGAATGGTGTTCTGTTAGGGTTTAATTCCATCACCACCTGCTGTAACAGAAATCAGCCCTCCAGACAGCCAAGGAGGATGGCTCTGTCTGGCTCACACCTGAACTATGGAAATGGAGCTTGCACGTGTCCTTAACACTTATTCAAAAAATGAGGACCTTGCTACCTCTGATCTCAAAGATTAGCACATCATCGACCTCCGTGTGCAGCATACATCCACGAAACAGACATGTGGACATGACCACAGACAGATCCGCACCTGAATTACTATGCCTAAAAGTTTATAAAGTCATATTCAGAAATCGGTATAACCCAAGTTAGGGATGTATTTTTATAAGAACTATAATATCTGTTGTATGCCAATACAGAAAATGTGGGTTACAGTTCTTTGTTTTTTGTTTTAATTGGATAACTATTTAGTTATGGTACATTTACATGTACTATAATCTCTAGTTCTTCAAACCGGAATATTAGAAAATGTAGATCAGACACAGTCTGGTACCAGTGTCATGCTACCACACTGATTTGCAAGGATGAACAATTCTTAGCTTCTTTCATTATTGCTCACTGCTAAATTTAAGAAGGAAGACCTCCCATCTTAAAAACAGAGAAGACAATACAGTTTATTTGGGATTTTATAATTGCAGAAAAAGATTATCTGTTGTTAAATAAATCATTGATAGCAAGTGACTGAAAAAATAGAGTTGAGGACAAAGATGCTCTAAAACGCTACACAATTCTCAGCTCCTATAGACACCTATAGCTTTGGTAACTACCAGGAGAATAAAGATCAGGAAGAGTCATAGGAATCCTTCAGGCTGAAAATCAAGATGGAGGCCCCCTATGAGCAGGTCCTAAGAGTCCCACTAGCCTGTTACTGCCAAGAATGAAGTCACTCAGTAGCAGACTCGCAGCTCCTTATGCTTTGTGCAGCCAAGGCTGCTCCTTAGCAACCAATGTCGACAACTGGGTTTCCAAGGAAACCAGAAAGCCCAATTTATAAAACTATGAAACAAAGCAACTGTAAAGGCAACACTAGACACAGAAGGTAACTCTATTCTTACCATTGCTACTGAATTTCTGCCAGTGAAGTGGTACAAATATTTTATTTCTAAATGTTTAAGGGGGGAGAAAAACCCAATCTTTAAAGTAGACCACATTACTCCCTGATCTCCACATCTTTCTGTAGCAGGATGGCAAATACATTTTTAGGATTCAAATGAGGGATAGCATCAAAAATTTGTGTCTCAAAAAAAAATAGATGGGTTCTTGAAGGTGAAGAATATTTTCAGAATCATCTGCGTGGTTTTAAATTCCTTCCAAATCACAAGGATAATTCTATTGACTCTGCTCATGTATAAAACAAGTAGATATATTTGCCAGGCTCTTTTCCATTAGTTCTGATACATAATTACTATGGCTTCCTGAATAACACACTTTTTATCACGCAGGGGGTAATAGATGGAAGCACAGAGTTAGGGGAAAATATGAATGAGGATGAAATAAATAAGGCAGAGATATTACTTGTATGCGACATCTGAGTATTTTGGGAAATCAAGCATATGTCAGATGCCACCAACTGCCTTATAATTTAGGGCTCCCAGAAAATTTTAAAAAGAGAAGTAAAGAACTATTTCTATGAAAAATTTCTCTCTATTGACTGCCTTTTAAGATAGATCATTACTTCTTTACTGCAGAGCCTAGGGTGAATTATTTAACCCATGAGCCTCAAATTCTTGTCTGCAAAATGTGCATGAAATGAAGAAGAGTTAAGTGAGATGATATGT
This sequence comes from Nomascus leucogenys, assembly GCF_006542625.1. Classification (NCBI taxonomy): domain Eukaryota; kingdom Metazoa; phylum Chordata; class Mammalia; order Primates; family Hylobatidae; genus Nomascus; species Nomascus leucogenys. Next base: position 3,270,329 of record NC_044389.1, on the reverse strand, counting down.
ATGATAGCTTAGCTATAGTGTGGCACTAAAAAATGCTAGTGTTGACTGGGCGCGGTGGCTCACGCCTGTAAACCCAGCACTTTGGGAGGCCGAGGCGGACAGATCACCTGAGGTCAGGAGTTCGAGACCATCCTGGCCAACATGGTGAAACCCCATCACTGCTAAAAATACAAAAAAAAAAAAAAAAAAATTAGCCGAACACAGTGGCACATGCCTATAGTCCCAGCGACTCGGGAGGCTGAGGCTGGAGAATCACTTGAACCTGGGAGATGGAGGATGCAGTGAGCCGAGACTGCACCACTGCACTCCAGCCTGGGCAACAGAAGGAGGCTCCGTCTCAAAAAAAAAAAAAAAAAAAATGCTAATGTCGTCTTCTTGATCCCTCTTTCAATATATCTTGCATTTCTTATTCTCATCATGCTTTAAAAAAAATCTGCAAGATTATTTTTCTTAAAAGTCAAAAGAATGAATAGAAATCACTGCATAAAAAGTGTTTCACCGTGAGAAAATTATGTTAAAAAATGTCTGAGAAGAAATACCAAATGAGGTAAGGTTACCCATTCAGTATGTTAATAATGTAAAAGATGCCTTATTTCTCCTGTCTCCTTGACTAGGTGGTCCTTGCACCAGGAATTTATGGGCACTTTCACAATTATCATGGATCTTAGTTTTAAATATCATCTTCATTTCCCCAGTCTTCCTGACAGAATAAAAACAGTTCCTGAAAACTGCTGACCACTCAGTTCTCAAAAATAACTTGAGAATTAACGCAACTAGTCATTTGCTGAATTCCTGAAAAAGCTCTGACTGCGCTTGAGTTCTCCTTCCATTTCTGCTATTGTACGTCCTTCTGATCACTCCTAAGAACTCTCTCTACATATTTTAACAGCAGAAGAACTTTTCAAACCTTGTTTTCCATGGCAGAATATAATAAGACCCTAGTCCTTGTTTCAGTAGTGAAATTCTATTAATTCAATGATTTGTGGACTCCTTACAATCTTCACAGTGCCGTTCCTGATGCCAGGGAAGAAGAGAAGTTCCGACTGCACCTGCCACCTAGTATTGATGTGGGTAATATCCTCCCATGGGCCCTGGCTCTGCCCTCTGAAGCAATGTAGACTGAGTCACCTCTGTCTTCTACATAATGCTTTCCCAAATGTGTGAAGATGGACATTCTGTCCAAAAAAGAATAATGGGCCAAAACTTAGATTACAGTTTCTTCTTTCACATATTTTAAAGAAATATCAAATGTATCATGTAACCTTTCTGACCTTACCTTCCTTGTCTATATAATAGATACGATAATGCCCCCAGTGGAAAGCTGGAGAGGAGGAGGGGGAGGAGGAAATATAGGTAGGAGAAGGAGGAAATATATGTAGAAGAATAGAGAAAGTTGTGCCACTTACTGAGCACTTACTATCAATATCTCCCCAAGCATTAATGCTTCTCAACTACCCAGTGGGGTAATCACTCTGTTCTGTCCTGATTTTACAAATGGATACACCAAGACTTGCCCAAGGTGACACTGCTATAAATTCTTAACCACTATTTTATCTCCTTTCTGTATTCCATGCTCTGTGTGCCAAAAATTATAACATATTTTGCAAACATAATTATTTTCCAGCCTAAACAATCACAGTTCCATCAACTACTCATTATGTTACCTTATGTCATTTGGATTCAAAAAGTTCTCAGAAATCTACTTGCCCCCCTCTAGATGTCACCTGGTTTGCCAGCATCCCCCTGGAAATGGGTCACAGAGGCAGTCTGGCAATTTTTGTTAAGAGAGTATTAAATACCAAGTACTCTGCTACAGCTGGAGACAGGAAAGATGAACAGACAGTCCTTGTTCTCAGGCAGCTAAAAGTCTACTAGCACTAAAGACTTGCAAGCAGAAAATATATATATATGAAAATTTCTATAATAAAGCACAAAGAAGATGTGATGGTAAGAACGTGAAAGGAGAGCCAGATGCAGTCAACACAGCAAACAGATTGATGACTTGGGGCAATGCAGTGAGACCACTACCTCCCAAGGGCCATACACCTTTCTACACATGTCCCTGTTCTGTGGTTGTTTTAACAAGTCATAACACATTGCTCGCTTATTCTGTATCAAAACCTACATTACTTTTCATGAATTCATAATATCAAGCTATTGCCCTGGCCAATGCTGATGTTGGGGACATACATGGAGAATGTGCAATGTCACGAACATTAATATGACTTTGTGAGCTCTGATCCATAACTTTGGTGTGTCATAATCATTGGATTTTCTCACTAACCAGTAATTTAGTAAGATAGTCCTCTGGACTGAATATCTGTGTCTTTCCAAAATTTGTATGTTAAAATCTAATTCCCAATATGATGGTATTTGGAGATGGAGCCTTTGGGTGATTAGGTTTAGATAAAGTCATGAGGGTGGAGCCCCCATCATTGGATTAGTGCCCCTATAAGACAAGGAAGAGACCCCAGAGCTTCCACTCTACACCATGTGAGGACAGAGCAAACCAAGAAGAGGGTCCTGAATAAGAACTGAATCTTGCAGCACCTTGATCTTGAACTTCCCAGCCTTGAGAACTATGAGAAACATATGTGTGCTGTTTAAGCCACCCAGTCTATACTATTCTAGGACAGCACTTCAAACAGACTAAGACAATAAGCATACCACTTATGTCTTCTTCCAGCACACAGACTAAAATGTGGCTCTAGATAATGCTCATGGAGTCAAAGTCTGGGGTGTGCTACTGAAGCCCCTTCAAGCTCTTGATGATCTGTTATCTGTACCAGTTGGGTAGAGTTCTTCAACTGAGTAGAAATCTCCCACAATTCTTTCATTTCAGCTACCAGAAAGCCATAATATTGTAATACATTATTATTTAAAGTGGCTTACAAATTGTAGATACTGAAACATTTTCAGAGTGTCCAGAGGGATGAGCTATCTCTAAATGAAGATGAAGTATCTGAGCACTGGAGCAAGTGGACGGTGAAACACCACCAATTGCAGTCTAAGTGCAGATGAAAAGACAAAGTCAGATTAGCTCTTGGTAGATAGACTTTCAAATGGTCTTATTTTATGTGAATTTGAAATAGTGACATAAAACATTAAAAGGTTGTCACTTTACACTTACAATTTTACGTAACGTGAATCATTTCCTACAAAAAAAAATAGGTCTGACTTTTGTGAATTTTGCATTTTTACTAGGCCTTTGGAAGGCAACTCCCCCTCTAAAATGTGACTCACTGCACCGAGGGAAGGTTGTATGGAGAAGACAAAACCGAGGGCGATGGTGGACAGATACTCCGAAAAGGAGCTCTGCAGTCAGGGAGAGAAAATCAACCAAGGAGCAGGACATGGCATCAAAACACTTTACATTAAAGAACCTGTGTGTCTCAATGGTACAGAAAAGCCCCTGTGGCTACATGGCTAGAGATGAGACCATGTCAAGGCGGTTGTGGAAATGCCTAGAATGTTACTCTGCAAAGTCGCAGTAGATCATAGAAAGAGGAAAACAACAGATACTTTGGCCATGTGCAAATGGAGGCTGATCCAGCAGCTCAAGACTAAAGTTACTGCAAGTGATAACAAAGATGAAAAGAAACTTGTGCATGAGGATCTAGAAGCCTTGAGAATTTAATGAGCTGGGCAAGTAGAGAAAAGGAAACATTAAGAAAACCTCTGCCGGGCACGGTAGCTCATGCCTGTAATCCCAAAACTTCGGGAGGCTGAGGTGGGAGGATCGCCTGAGGTCAGGAGTTTGAGACCAGCCTGGCCAACATGGTGAAACCCTGTCTCTATTAAAAATACAAAAAAAATAGCCGGGCATGGTGGCGGGCACCTGTAATCCCAGCTACTTGGGAGGCTGAGGCAGGAGAATTGCTTAAACCCGGGAGACGGAGGTTGCAGTGCCAAGTTCGCACCATTGCACTCCAGCCTGTGGACAAAAGCGAGACTCCATCTTAAAAAGAAAAAGATAACCTCAAGTTTTGAAGACTAGAGTACTTAGTACCAACAACACCATCAGGAATATTCTGTTTCTTAGAGCAAGGAAAATGAATTGCCACAATTTTTAAAAAATTGTTTCAAGCATTGAAAGAATGCTCCATCAATAGCTGAAGATATCCAAAAGGCAAGCAATGAAGTGATCATTAAGAGCTATTGACTTGCGATGCTGCACATAGAAGTAGCAGCTGTACCTTACCCAATGCTTGGGGAGCCAAATATGTTAGAATTCTGAATTTTTCAGATTTTAGAAAAATGGTGCAGCACATATATCACACATTACTTATCCTTACCAATGACATCTGGGCAGTGGCCTCTGATCAGCATATTAACAGTTCTGCAGTGACATACACACATGTTCACATTAGGTGGGATCAATGATGACTATAAAAGCTTCATATTAATTGGGTCGGATTTTGCCAACAAAGGAGTTATGGAAAAAAAAAAAAGTCTGTTTCTACAGCTTTTGGAAATTGGGAATAGGACTGAGCTGGTATTTGAGGTAATTGAGAGTTAATGAAGAAGGAAGGTGAAAAAGGAGGGCAAGGCCTAGCTTGTGGAGATAACCAGTGTTCGGGTGGAGGGCATAAGAAAGGAAAGCCGAAAGGTGAGACAAACAGGCAGCAAGAAAACCAAGAGAACACAATATCGTGCAGGATCAAAGGAGAGAGAAAAGCAAGCTGGAAATACCTGTGAAATCAAAACATCAAAATATAGGAATTAGGGACTCAATAAAGCTTCTGGTCCATGTCAGGTTATCTTACATAGGTCAAGGATATTACACATATTCAAGGGAAATATTCGTCAAGGTCAACAGCATTTTGAATCTGATCTGTCAGTTTCCTTCAGTGGGCTGAAACCAAATTACTACCTTTTCCAGGTAGTGCTCCATATTGTACTTCAGTCTACTTCCATCTTGGTCCAGAAATATTCTATGTAAAAATAATGTATTGATTCTTGCATTATTTCAATATTTAGCCTGCCTTTGATTTTGAGTTTTACTTAACCTAGGACAATGATCTACAATATAATGTTTCCAGTCAGATTTCCACAGTTATTTTTGCAACACACATGGCTTCTGCTTTCACTCTCTATCATGAGGAATCCCTTTCTGTTATTGGGAAGAAAGAGTTTCGACTTTACATCAGTGGTTCTCAACCAGGGGTTGAGGGGTAATTTTACCTCCCAGAGGACATTTGCCAATGCCTAGAGACATTTTAATTGTCACAACTGGGGGAAGGGAGTAGGGCATTCCGTCATCTAGTGGGTGGTGCTAGACGCTACTAAACATTCTGCCTTGCACGGGACAGGCCCCAACAGTACAGACTTAGCTGTCCTAAAATGTCAATAGTGCAGGTTCAGAAACACTCCACTTTCAATAAGTACAGACTTCGGTGTTTGGTAGAAGTTTTGCATTATTCATATCACCAAATAAGCATTTCAATGCATATAAAAATTCAGCATAACATTAATTAAATGGTTAAAATGAAAGCAACTTTTAAAAGAAAAAATTAGAATTAAATAATTATTAACATAATGAAGCCAAGAATTCAATTTGACTCAAGTATATTTCCCCAAAATTATTCCTTTCCTAACATCTCATTAAGAACTGTCTAATATCATGAAGGCTGACAAAAACAGTGTGAATTTTGAAGACAGAATCTCATCACTTATTGCATCACTAAGTAACTTTTTGGCCAAGTTATAAAAAGATCTAATGAAGCAGAAAAAAATTCAAAGTCACATATATAAAAAAAATTAAGTATGCTGAAATTTACTTAAAAAGACCACTCATAGTCCAAAAGAATAGACGGCCGATTAGATGGCTTTGAAATGCAAATTTTAATTATTCCATTTTAAAAGTCATGCCTAAGGTGGCCTTAAAAAGCAGGTATTTCCAAGAAATGGCATTCTTGGAAAGTTTCATTGTTCGGGAATTCTAACCTGTGTCACGCGTAGAAAGCACTGGAAACTGTCATCTCTACCTCCTGCACTCAACCCCAGCACACATGCACACAAAGGTCTCACAACTTATAAAGGATTGCATCAAACCATTGCTTGAATATGCTCTCCAACTTCTTCTGGGAAAAATAACATTTATTCAACTTAAGTAGCAAAATTGTGGAGATTAAACAGAGGGACCGATTTACACAGCCATTCTTTAGAGGAAGTTTTGTTTTCCTTTAACATTTCAATTGCTCTAGTCAAGGGGAGTAAGTAACAATAATGCTATAAGACCACAATGCTTTGAAGAGAACTTTAGCATCCTGCAAACCAAGGCATTGGATAAGCACTATCTAATGAGGGTGGAGAGGCCAGCAATCTGCCCCCTCCAGATAACCTTATCTCCAGCCCTGCTATTTTAGCAATTATGGCTGACCCTTGAAAAACACAGGTTTGAACTGTGCGAGTCAACTTATACTCAGATTTTTTTCAATAGAAATTATGAGTGTGCCTGCCTCTCCTGCCTCCCCTTTCACCTCCTCCACCTCTTCTGACTCTGCCATCTGTGAGACAGCAAGACCAACACCTCCTCTTCCTCCTCCTCCTCAGCCTACTCAAGGCGAAGGCAGTGAAGATAAAGACCTTTATGGTGATCCACTTCCACTTAACGAATAGTAATTATATTTTATCTTAATAATATTTTCTTTTCCCTAGCTTACTTTATTATACGAATACAGTATATAACATGAAATATGTGTTATGTTAATTGACTGCTTATGTTATCGGTAAGGCTTCTGGTCAACAGTAGGCTATTAGTAATTAAGTTTTGGAACTGTCAAAAGTTATACATATATTTTTAACTGTGTGGGAGGTTGATTCCTCTAATCCCATGTTGTTCAAGGGCCAAGTGTACTTGATATGTCACTTGTCATTTAAATTCTCCACAAAGAGTTGGATGGATGAGTCATTTTCCCCAGACTGAAGGCATCATGAAGGCCTGATGGTGTCACCAACTCCCCTCCTGCAACATCAGCTGAACAGATACAGTCCTCGCTTAGACCACCCTCAGAGAGCACAGTTTGTAAAGCTCATGAAAATGGAAGTTGTAGAAAGCACTAAAAGTTGCTAAAATACTTTCATATGAAAAAGACTCAAATCCACCCACTGGATTAGACAAAAACCTGAGCTGAATGAGCCCCAGCTATCTATCTAGAATTTTATCTTCATTCCTCATTTGTCTTCCTTGCTCCCAGTGGAGAGAAGGGGATATACAAACAGACGGCTGCAGTTAGAAAAAGGCAATAGTTGCCTCAGAAACCCAGCTCCTGGTGAGTCAAAGTTATGGTTACAGGGAATGGGCTCTGTCCACAAAAGTTGCTTCTTTAAATACCTTCTGTGCAGAAGAATCTCTGAAATCTCATTTGAATTTGCCAAACACCTGTTCAGTGTTAAACAGTGGACCCACCGATTCCAAACTGCTATTTAAAAAGTCCTTAGGGAATGGAGGGTCAAAGAGTATAAACAATCTATTCTTTATTGGGCTATAAGAAAGTACCATATTAAAGTAGAAAAAGACCAGGTTATCTTGACAGATCAAGTTGGTGGCCTGTAGCAACCTCTGGCCTTTGCCTCTGATCACAGCCTTTATGTTCTAGTGACCTCATAGGAAGTTCTCTAAAATACACTAAAAATGTCTAGTTTGTTTTTAACTGTACTACATGTTCATGTCTCTGAAACTTCTCTTTCATCTCGATTACTCTGTTAGGTCCCTCCTCAGTTCAACTCCAGTTCCCACTTTGGTAGATCAGCCTGTGGAACAAATGGGGTGGCATTCACTACCCAATGATAATTAGAATTTAAATGGCTATAAGAAAACAAGTCCTCTACTGTTTATTGGTGCCCATACAATCATCAAAACATAGGTACTGTACATCTTACAAATGTGACTCAAAAAGATTGAAAGTGGAATAGATTCTAAGAAACAAGCAATTGTATTATTCACATTCCAGCTGATCTGTATCACCAAATAACAAATAAATAATCCAAGAAATTCCCCCAGGAACAATCTTTTTCCTTGAGTTTTCCCGTTCATTTTTTAAAAATTTCAACAAATATTTATGGAGGACCCACTTTGTGACATCCACTGTGGTGCAGGTGCTTAGTAGGGGCTTGCTACCCCTGCCATTGGTCTTCCATTCTAAGTTGGAAAGAGAAAACTTTTTTCTTTAAGAAACATTCTATTAAACACAGGATTAGTGATACATGAATATATATCCTCCAAGTCAACAGGTTCATTTCCTCCTGGATTTCTCTAAGTTACTTTGTTGTTGCTATTTTTATAACATAATTAGAATGTGCTAGAAAAATAATAGAAATGGGTCAAATTGATACTTTCCTTTCTCAAACAACTTTTTATCAAAAGGAAGAAAACTAAATGTATTTGTTTCTTGGCTATTAAAAATACATTGGAGCAAACAGACACTTAGGATTAGACCATCACAAAGGAAAAGTCAAATAATTCCTGAGGCATTCAAAAACATATGCAGAAATGTCAGTAAACATCCTTGAATGATTTTTCCCTGCCCTGGCAGAATGAAAAGGGTAAGGAAAAACACTAGATGCAAGAATCAGCAGACAGACAGTAGCTCGGTTTGTCTTCCATTTCCCTTATCCCCAGACAGTTCATGATTCTTGGTTTTAGAAACTGGACCACAGGGATGACAGCTGAGTGTCTGATTTTTCAAATGACTGACGTTCAATCACGGGGCACATTGGGGTCAAACCTTGCAGCTATTTCAAAAACACTTATGTGTAATCTGATGAAAAGACATAGCTAAACAGAAAAGATATAAACAAATTTGAAGTTTGGGAAGTCTTGTTGAAAAATCACTAAACTGACAGCACAGAAGTAAAAGTAACTGAATTACAAAGGAGGGGGACAACGGCCCAGATCTAGAAATAGTCATTCTATTTCAAGATTCGTCCTGAAGAACTGTACTTTACAAGAAGTTAATTACACTTGTGAAAGCTACAATCATTCTGCCATTATCTATACTCCCACTAAATCGCTATTAGAAAGACTACCAACAAGGGATCCGTATGTCACATTAAGAAAAAAAAGACGAAACCAAGCAAGTTTGTAAAAGCTGATGAAAGAATAACAAACCAATGCAAATGGCCTTCGCTGCTGGTTATATGGCACCCATTTTAGCTTTTTAACTTCCTAGGATAGACTTATATAAGTACTTTCCCATCAGAAATAAAATTGCTATACCATTTTCAAAAAATATCATGAGGTTATATAAATCACGATGAGACTTTGAAAACAAAAGTACTCCATAAATATATATATATTGTCTTTCAAGGAAAACAAATTTCTCATTACCACCATGTGGCCAAAGATAGATTACTAATAACAGATGTTTTTAAGTATCCACTTTAGAAAATTTAGGTACTATAAATATGCCCAAGGAAACTCACAGTAGTACATTACTAAAATAATTATTTTTATCTCAGAATTATGTAAATAAAATACACTAACTTTTTTCTCCCCAGAGAAGTTTGAAACAAATGCCTATATGTTCTGAAAGTTGTCTTTGGATTCTTTTAACTTTAATCTTTATATTTAAAATACGTTTATACTGTAAACAATTCAAATAATATAAAGCAAATGGACCCTTTGTAGATTCCAATCCCACTTGCTTTCTCAGAGGTAACATCTCCTATCAGTTTATTGTGTTTTTTTTCCAGACCTTTGTCTAAATGTATATAATCCAAAGGTTGGGTTTTTTTTTAATTATGAAAAAAGCTATACTGCACATATTCTGCAAATTGCTTTAGTAGAGATAAAAATTACTAACCTGAGTACAGTTCGGAAGCCAGCTTTGTACCACTGTCCCCAAAGACAAAAATGTCCATCAATAACTAGCTTTAAAGCTTCAACCATGAAGTTCCCATGACTGCTCATGTTTGCAGTAATTCTCCCTAATTTTTTCTGTCAGAAATCAAGCTTCCAAATTACCGCACACTATTCTTTGTAACTGAGGAAATAGCTACCAATACCCTGAATGTTATCAAGCAAAATTATAGTTGGGGTAGACCGAGAGAACACCAGTCTGCCATTAAGCATAGTGAGCTCCCTGGGAGGGAAGGCTGGAGAGGATTTGAAAAGGGCAAAGAGAGAGACACATGGGCAGACCAAGAGACTCCCTGACTCCTGAAGCTCTCCCTTCATCTATCCTTGGATTCCCCGTTCTTGGCATTCTGGCAACTTTGAATAAACAGTCAGGAACCTTCAGATAAATATTTCATTGCATATTGCTTATTTTCAATTAGTTACCCAGTAATAAAATAGATTACTTCTGTGAAGAAATCTTTAAAGAAAAGTCTGTCCACAAACCAAATCTTGTGGCACTCACCACAGGGTTAGACACTTTTAATAAAAATTATTATTAATCTGCATGAGATATAAAAGGCTCATCCTTCCTTGGCTACATTTAGACCTTCTCCCTTATTTTCTTCCTTCCCCCATCCAACTCAGCAGCCAGGGCCACTGTTTACCCATCTGACATCACTGTTTGCCAGCTATTAGCACTATTTAATTAGCTCCTTCGACAAACCAAGTCAATGTCGAGAGCTGTTTCTGTGACTTAAAACACAACCTACACCAGCCCTCTGGAGTCTGCTCTGTACCACCAGGGGTCCCCTGGGCTCCAGAACACCTCAGCTGAACTCAGGTGTCAGGACCAAGCACACAGGAGACAGAATCAGTCCCAAGAGAAGCCGGCCTCAGACAACATTACTGGCTGGCACTACAGCTGGAAATAAAATGTTTCCTCGACAGCTTTTTTTTTTTTTAATACCTTAATTTCTGGGATACATGTGCAGAACGTACCAGTTTGTTACATAGGTATACATGTGCCATGGTGGTTTGCTGCACCCATCAACCCATCATCTAGGTTTTAAGCCCCGCATGCGTTAGGTGTTTGTCCTAATGCTCTCCCTCCCCTTGCCCCCGCCCCCAAAAGGCCCTGGTGTGTGATGTTCCCCTCCCTGTGTCCACGTGTTCTCATTGTTCACCTCCCACTTATGAGTGAGAACATGCGGTGTTTGGTTTTCTGTTCCCGTGTTAGTTTGCTGAGAATGATGGTTTCCAGCTTCATTTATGTCCCTGCAAAGGACATGAACTCACTCTTTTTTATGGCTGCATAGTATTCCATGGTATGTATGTGCCACTTTTTCCTTATCTAGTCTATCATTGATGGGCATTTGGGTTGGTTCCAAGTCTTTGCTATTGTGAATAGTGCCACAATAAACATACGTGTACATGCATCTTTATAGTAGAATGATTTATAATCCTTTGGGTATATACCCAGTAATGGGATTGCTGGGTCAAATGGTATTTCTGGTTCTAGATCCTTGAGGAATAGCCACACTGTCTTCCACAATGGTTGAAGTAATTTACACTCCCATTAACAGTGTAAAAGCTATTTCTCCACATCCTCTCCAGCATCTGTTTTTTCCTGAGTTTTTAATGATCGCCATTCTAACTGGCATGGAATGGTATCTCATTGTGGTTTTGATCTGCATTTCTCTAATGACCAGTGATGATGGGCTTTTTTTCACGTTTGTTGGCTGCATGAATGTCTTCTTTTGAGAAGTGTCTGGACAGCTTTTTAAACGCTCTACATGATAGAGACTGTTTACATGTCTACACAGGTGGACTGCAAAGTACACAACAAAACAAGGAATTTATCTTCAAGCACAGGTATTGCTAAAGGGAAAAATAAACCCTTGCAAAGGAGTCTGTGATCTTTTCGCTCATGTTGTAATTAACAAAGAGTTAGGAGATAGTGTTAGGTATTAGTTTGGTAATCAATTTCTGAGTATCTCTTAGAGTCAAGCATTGTGGGGCACAGAAACATGAAATGACCCATCCTGAGACTGTGAGAAATTTGCAGCCTAGTGACAGTTTGGACGTGCAAAGATGTGATTGGAAAACAGGCCATGTGGATTGCTGGCATGCAGGAAATGCTCTGAGGATATCCATACCTTTTTCTCACCAAGAAGACTCCTAGAGGCTTCTCCCTCGTCTCCACTCTCTTCTAACAAGGGACAGGTTTGATTGGGGGTGGGCAAAGGTCAACTGGATCCTTAATACTAGAAACACCTATCCTGCTGTGGATACACATTCTCCCAAGCCAAGGATAAGATAAGACCCCTGGGAAACAAGGAGAAGGCAGGGAAGGTGGTCAGAGATGAGGAGGGCAAGAGGCACAAAACCTGTGGCTTTGTTTTTACCAAAAATGTTAAGGAAGTCTTGGGTAGCACCAGAGTGCCCACGAGCATAGGATGCTCGGGCTGGGTCTAAACAACAACGTTTTTTAAAACCATGATGTGGGAAAATGGCCAAGTTACATGTGGTTTTCCTGTTTCTTCATCATTGAAGACTAAAATCCACCTTTGGAAACCGATCTCTCCTGTATGGTGGAAAAACACTTTACGTCCTAGTGGTTATGCAAAGGTTAAGTGACTGCTGGATTCTGGAACAGCAGGTTGATGACTAGGAGGAGTGAGCGTCCACATAATAATTAAAGTGTGTTTCAGATGAGGTGTGGCTGGTGCTGCAGACCATATCCTTTGAGGAAAACTCCCTCTGTAGCTGAAGAGGAGGCACTGAGGGCTGAGTCCAGGGAGGGATGAGAAGGGCACTCCCACTGTGAGCAGGTGAGTGGCCCACTTTCGGTGCCAGAGAAGAAGCTGGCTTCTGTACTTTAGGAGCAGCCCCATGTAGGGTCCAGTCTTAAGGCTGTTCCCTTATTCTTCCTTTATGTAAAAGCCTTCTGGAAAGCTTAAATGTTATGATTTGGCCTCAGCTATGCTGTGGGGAATGAAAGGACAGGCTCTTTTCTGTATTGAGAAAGAAGTGGCATAGGGTAGAGAACTACATCCTGGGAAAGCAGGTTGTAAGATGGCAAATGTGCCCTGCAGGACAGCAGGCAGCCTCGTGCCCCAGAACACCAGTGGAGGGGCAGTGCCAGCCAGCGGGTCTGCGAGACGTGCTGGGGTTCCCGATGTACCTTGAGATTCCAGGGAGGGTGGAACCCTAACATTAGTGCTAGAAAAAGATCTATCTCTCTTGACAAACCAAAATACTTTATTCTACTGCAAATAGTCCCCATGACAACCACATTTCCATTTATGTCTTAGCTCATAATAACTCAAGAACACTCACTCTTCTTAGCCTACCTTTCTAGTGCAGCCATTTCTTCAGACATTTCACTCCCTCCCAACTCTAATCTCTGTTTCAATGATCCTCTGGATTCTAAACTTTTCTGAATACTTTTTTAAAAAAACATGAAATACCAATAACCAATAAAAGAAAGAAAATTTTATTCTATCTTTTTTTTAAAAAAATTCTCTCAATCTACTTATCATCATTGGTGCAATTTCTATATGCACGTTGGAGGCGAAAAGTCTGAAATTAGTTCAAAATGGCTTTTGCCAGACTCATTAAAATGCTTCGGAAGCGGTTTTAATTTTTTTTCTAGCATCTTCAATGGGCCTGATTTCTGCCCCACTTCAAATCATTCTTCCTCTGTACAATCTCATATATCTGCAAATAAATATGTAAGCTCTCCTCTACTTGATGAGAAAACCTCACATTATAAACCACTGGGCAACCCAGGAGAAACAGGCCAGATGGCCTAGAGACCTGCTGGCCTGCTAGGCCTGAACAGAAGCACAGGCTTTCCTCAATCTATGCGCTTTGTGCAGTTAATATAACTCTATTTTTGGAAACATAACCTTGGTTCCAAGTTCAGCCCATGTTTCTTTCCTGTGCAACACTCAACTATTCCACTCTCTCATGACACTTCTCTGCAGGACCACCCTCGAACAGGAACTCCAGGTTGTCCATTGCAAAGTGTTCCCATTTATTTAAAGTTTCCCATCACTCTCTTCTTTCCACCTCCATTCTCTGGCAAAAGCATCTTCTTTTTTCTTTGCACCAAGAAATATACAACAGGCAGTTCTGGTCATTTACTTTCTCTAACTTCCTTTTATGTTTCTGAGTCACTGACTCTTGCCTCACACCAATAACATCTAGCCTAATTTGATTTTTTTCCTCCAGTATTTCAAATACAAGACAAGACAAAATCTTGTTTCCTTTGGTACAAGAGTGGCTCCAACAATAGCTAGTGGGAAGTGTTGATGGCACTTTGATCTCCATTTGGCAGCATGAGGGAACCAAAGCTTTTTACTCTCCTGGTGACTAATCATTATTTCAGATCAACTAGAGAGGATTAACAAATCTTAGTAATCCAGATGTGCATTTGCAATTCCTATGGTCCTCAAGTGTGCCACATGCATTGTGGGAATAAGCATTAGGTTAATAACCTAGCACTATTTAAAAAATTTAATGCACTTTGCCTTCATAAACTACGACATGCCCTCCAATACTTTATATAGCAAGCCTTGCTTAAGACTGGGGTGACATGACAGTTGTAGGCTTATCGATGTGGTAAGAAAAGTTATTTGACATTTATTGTTCTGGCAAAGTATAAAGACAAAAAGAAGAATAGTTTTCTTTGGGTCTGGACATTCAGATCTTTCTGGATGAAAATTCGCAGAGCAGGAAATGTAGGGCCTATAGTCCGATAAGGACGCACATCCTCTATTCACAGGCATATTTTCAAAATACCGCAGAGGAGCCCTTCTTCTTAAAGGAGTCACTGAAAAGACCAGCTGGAGGGCATCCAGGCAGAGAGAATGGGATGGCACAGACACAGTATTAGAAGCAACGAGTTGTTTGGAGAACTGGGACTTAGGGTGTACCGGGGTAAATGGCAAGAAGTGAGGCTGGAAAGGGAGAAGAGGCCAACATCTCCAAGGATTTTACACGCCACGCTGGGTCAAAAGCTCCGTTCTTAGAAAGAGCTCTCTGGAGGCAGCACAGAATGTAGGTAGGAGAGGAAAGAGACAGGAAGCAAAGAGATCAGCTAGGGAACTTCTGCAAGGGTCCAGGCCCACCGTGAGAGCCTGAACACATGCATGGAGAAGGGTAACTGGATTCCCAAAACATTTCTGGGCAGATCGGAGGAGCCACTGAATGACTCACTGGATACGGGGGCGAATGCTCTTGTGAGGTCAGTGAAAGCTCAGAGAAACAGCAGGGGAGCACAATGAGGACCTCATGATCATGAGCTTGGTCTTGTGTCCCAGCCCCCACCCCACCCCACTCCACCCCATGCAACAGCCAGTCCCTCTCCTGCACTATTGTCACATGGCTCAGTACAATCTCCTTGGGCACATAGCCCATGGCATTATAAACCACTGGTTAAAATGTTGGCCGCATAAATGTCTTCTTTTGAGAAGTGTCTGTTCAGGTCCTTCACCCACTTTTTGATGGGGTTGTTTTTTTCCTGTAAATTTGTTTAAGTTCCTTGTAGATTCTGGATATTAGACCTTTGTCAGATGGGTGGATTGTAAAAATTTTCTCCCATTCTGTTGGTTGCCTGTTCACTCTGATGCTAGTTTCTTTTGCTGTGCAGAAGCTCTTTAGTTTCATTAGATCCCATTTGTCAATTTTGGCCTTTGCTGCAATTGCTTTTGGTGTTTTAGTCATGCAGGGCTTAAAACCTAGATGACGGGTTGATAGGTGCAGCAAACCATGATGGCACATGTGTACTATGCAACAAACCTGCACGTTCTGCACGTGTATCCCAGAACTTAAAGTAAAATAAAAAAATTAAAAAATAAATAAATAAAAAAAATGCTCATCTTCTGGGCTGTACTCTGAGTGTCTCAGGGCAGGGACCATAACTCACCCATCTTCATATCCTCAATACTTGGCACATAAGGGCTTGTTATGTGATGGATGACTTTCAACTTTTAATCTACATTTGGCCATCAAAATGGAAAATAACCCAAACTTCAGAGAAGTCGCTTCTTTCTTCTCTTTGCTTCTCTATACATTTATAAAGTTAGTCCGGAAAATTTATTTCAGTCATGACACCCTAGAGGTATAAATATATGTGATATATGAGTCAAGGTAGATAAAGAAAATAGCCACCATTCCTAGCGTGATATGTGTCATATGATAAAGCACTCGAAGTTGACAGTAAGAAGGCTGCTGTGTGTCTTGTTCATCTGGGTCCTCCCTCCCACTCCCAATGATAGCTATCCATTTCCCCCACCACTGGCATCATTTTCTACCTACTTTTTCATATTTATCTGTGTTCCTAGTTCCCATGCCCTGAGCACCACCCCTCCCCAAATCCAATACAGCTGTCATCATTCTGGACAAATTGTCTTGCTTTCCTAGCCCAGGGCAACGTTCCATGTTGTTTCTTTTGCCTAGAATGTCCTCTCATCATCTTTTCTACTTGCCAATACTTTATAGTATTTTATTAAGTGAATTATTTTATTTAATTACTTAGCAGCACGTGATACTGTTGTCTGACAGTCCTTATTTTATTTCATTACTTAGCAGCATGTGATACTGCTGACCATATACAACTCCAAATCTGCTTTATTTTTCTGACTGGAAGGCAATTAATGTCTAAGAGTTCTGGCTCTTGAGGTTTTTTTTTATAGCTGTGTGATATCACACATATTATATAACCCTTCTAAATCTCAGTTTCCTCATCTGTAAAAGAGAAAAAAATAGTACTTACCTTCTAGAGTTGGTGTGAGGATTAAATTTTATCATGCATATGAAGTGCTTAACACAGTTCCTAGCACAATGGCAAATAGCTGAATAGCTGTTAGCAGTTGTTATGCATATTATATTATTTAACTCTTAATATAAGTACTGTCTACCTTGCTGCCCAAGGCATGTCCCTTATCCGAGAGGCATTTTCTTTACTTTTCCTTTTCTTCACATCTTCCTGTTCCTTCTCATATCCAATCAGTTACTAAATTCTATAAATTCTACCATCTAAATATCCTTTGCATGTTAGGCAAGAGCCCAGGCCGCACAAAATAGGTATAAACTGAATTTTAAAAGCTTGAAAATAAGACAAGTCAAAAAAAAGAAAAAAGTGGCTTTGGAGAGGAAAGTATTGTTAACATCATTGATAATTAGGCCTTCCCGAATAAGAGATAAAAACAATAACAATGCTTCAAAACTATTAATAGACTGCAGCTTGAAATCCTTACTTCTATGCCAAGCATCAGACCGTTCTTGAAATCCTTACTTCTACATCAGACCTGCATTATGTAACTGGTCCTGTAATTGGAGGAAGGACTGCTCACATAGCTAACTTTGAAAATTGGCAGTGTACCATATTCGCAACAGATTGGCAAATTATTTAAGAAGTCGGTAGGAATAACAAAGTGGGTATAGTTTTCATTTTGATTGACAGAAGTCATCATGTGGGTAAAACCATCACTTCATTCAGTACTACTAGGCCTTGGATCTGTGAAAGGATATTTGCCACAATGAATCTCCCAGCCAAGGGCTCCCATGGTGGCTACAAATCACCTACTTAAGTTTCCATATAGTAGACTATGACTTCTACGTTTTTAAATGAAAATAGCACCATGTGATTAAAGTACCATATATTATATACACAAATTCCTTTAATGAACAAACATTTACCAAGCACCTGGTCAAAGCAAACTACCACGCTAGAGACCCCTGAGGACCCGGATATTCCCAAAGTCATTGCCAGCACGTTATCATTCAATCACCTGACTACAATCCATGTCCCTATGTTTCCAATCCTTTTTTTTTCCTTTCAGGAATTCCTTCATAGAACTATTTAGCCTCTCAAATACCCTAAGGAATTTTAGAATAATTTTGACATTTTTTAGTGATAGTTATTTAAAATAAAATATTTAAAATTAGAAACACATTAATGGAGCTTAGATAGTATTTATGGAATATAAAGATAAAGTTTGTTCTTCCCAATCAACCTGTGTTACATATTTTCAGGTAATTTTAATTTATATGGCAAATATATGATTTAAGCACAAAAGTTATTATTATTTTGAGATGGGGTCTCACTATATTGTCCAGTATGGCATCAAACTCCTGGACTCCAGTGATCCTCCTGCCTCATCCTCCTTAGTAGCTGGCACTACAGGCACCCAGCCAAAAATTTTTTTAATGACTAGACCTTATTTGGCATTACAGTCAAGTCTATATTAAAATATAGACAAATTAAAATATGTTATAGCATTTTTTAAAAATCTGCCTTTTTTGACCTGATATAAATTTTGCACCCCTCCACAAATCATCTGGTTTAGTTATAGTCAGAGAGTTTTAATCTCAGTAAATAAAAGCTACATTGGATTCAATTATCATTGTATTTTCTTTTTATTATTATTTTCTTAAATGCTAGAAATTCCTTAACGTGCTTTATAAAAACTGCCATTATCATCATTTATATTCTGCTCCTCGTTTACCTCCTATATTTAACCAATGGTTATGAATGCAAAATTAACAATAGATAGTTAGAGTAAAACCAATTTAAAGCAATTTAGTGGTCAAAACCAGGAGCTATCAGCTGTTGGTGTTCTGTTGCATTCTTAAACCAACTCAGAAATGCGGACTCTTACTTGATCCCCACTAACTGCCAGTCATGGGTAGTTGCTATACACCCTGTGGCTATAAAATCAATTCCTTTTTAAGGAAAAAGTTTCTAAGCAATAATTATACTTTACTTATAGATTTAAAGGGTATTAAGACAAATGTCGTTACTGCGCCACATTCCTAAACCCCCTAGTGGCCCCAGAGCTATCATCCGGGAAGCACTTTACATTTTGAAAATGTATTGCTCAGGACAAAATGATGAAGAGCCCTGGAGAGCATCTGCTGTGAAAGAAGAAACAATTTCGGGCCAGGAATATGATTTCCTGTAAGTGAAATAATCACACGAGAAGAAAAGTGAAATTATCTCACACTTACTAAAGGCCCAAGTGATGGGGGAAAGTTAAGATGGAAAGGAAAAATGAGGAGCAAAAAGGAAGCAGGAGTGAGGAAGCAGGTGTGAGGAAGGACCACATGTCTACGTCTTCCCTTGTGCAGAAGCACTAGACTTTTTGTTCCAGTAAAGAATTTCCAGCAAGTGACAGAAAGCAAACCCATGCCCAGTTGAACTGAACAATTTCTCTATGAACAGGAAATGTTTTGTCAAGAACCAGAAATTTCTTTTGATAATCAGTCGGTGGCAGAATGTATCCTCTGATATCTCTCTCTCTCTCTCTCTCTTTTTTGAGACAGAGTCTCACTCTGTCGCCCAGGCTAGAGTACAGTGATGTGATCTGGGCTCACTGCAACTTCCGCCTCCCAGGTTCAAGTGATTCTCATGTCTCAGCCTCCTGAGTAGCTGGGACGATAGGCATGTGTCACCATATCCAGCTAATTTTTCGCATTTTTAGTAAAGACGGGTTTCACTGTGGTGGTCAGGCTGGTCTCGAACTCCTGAGCTCAGGCAATCTGCCCGCCTCAACTTCCCAAAGTGCTGGGAGTCCAGGTGTGAGCCACTGCACACAGCCCTCTCATACCTTTCTGGGCTCAAACTCCCAAATGTTTCCAAAAAAGCACTACTTAATGCAAGAAAATTAAAGATGATCTAAAACAAGACTTGATTTATGTCACTGGATAAGTAAATATCATGGACATGTAAATTCCGCCACCCCCTCCCCCAAAATATGAGAGTCAAAGACTGAACACTGCTGAGAAACATAATAGAAATATTAAATGTTACCTCATCTGAGAAGCATAACTTTCTTGAGGATATGGCCATGGCAGTCCTAAGATTCTCAAAGGGGAATGCAATCCCCAAAATTCAAGAGCAATTGTTGTAGATAAAATAAGAAAAACTAAGTTAAAGATAGAGGATTTTGTCTTAAATTCCTGGAATTAATAGAATTTTTCCATTTCATTAATATTATTTTCTGTTGTCAGCTTTAGCTAAAGGAAATTACAGTAAACCATACAATAAACAAAGTAAATCACTATTTTATTTAATTTCAATTTAATAATAAGACCTATATAATAAAGCCCCCCAAAAAGAGGGTTAAAAACTATAAACCAGTTCAATTAGTTTTGAAAGGGTTTTCTGTATGTAATTTTCTTTAATGTAGCTAACCACCACCAAAACCCCTTTGGTTCTTTGGAGAGACAGATTACCAAGAAGGAGGTTAGAAAGGGAAAAAAATCTGGGAAGCAATCTCAGTTCCTCACTAGCCTCAGAACTGTGCCTAGACATAAGCCCAAGGCCTTTGAATCTCTGCCAGAGACAAGCTTTTCTTTCCCATCTTGTAAGAGGCTTCACAGGGGAGACCAGTCCTTGTTTTTGGTTTAGAGATGGCCTTGAACAAGAAAAAGAAGATTAGTATACACTGAATACACAACCTTTTCTGGAATCCAAAAGCCAGCAGCATCTTAACACTGAAGTACAAAGGCATTTTCAATGACGGTTCAGTGAACATAATCCCCCAGGTGCAGCTTTACTGTACGGCAGGATATTAAAATGCACAATTAAGTCTCTTGCCTTGAGAAGAAAGAAATAGGTAATTTTTTAAAAGTCCTCAAAGATCTTGAATAGCAAAGGGATGAAAGGAAAAGTGGGAAACCTACCATGAAGAGGGAATGAGAGAGATTATGAAATAATTGGATCTCATCCAAGGAACAGACAAAGCACATGGAAGCCATATTTTAACTATGAAATGCAAAAAGATATACACAGCTTGAAATATGTTAATATCATGTGAAACCTAATCAGCTTATAAATGGTATTTTGGACTGTAACAAAGCAAATGTCACCAAATGGGGCCCCAAGAAGGTAGGAGAGAAGAATAGGCCCCAAGGAAGCATCCCTAGGGCTTAGAAGACAACAATTATTCCATCCTGCCATGAACATGAAAGGTTTCTTCTCCTGGATACCTAAGTCTGGAGTGAGCTCAGAAATACCATATGTGCAAAGAGTGCAAAGATAATAAGTGGCTCACGGTGCTGAAATTGGCTACATAACCTCTGTAATAAGTTACTTATAAAACCTCAATAAAACCCAGAGCTAGTCAAACCACTGGAGAGGATGGAGGCTACAGTTACAGGTTAAAGGTGATGAACTTAGTGAATCCATAATTACACAAATGACTTAGAAGGTAGAAAAGAGACTTTTCTATAAAAGCAGATAGAAAAATGAGGTCAACATTTAACAGCTGATGTGACTAATAAGCAGATCAGTGGCTGCTGGGCTAGGGGTGGGAGCCCAGATTGACTGCAAATGTGGATGAAGGAACTTTCTTGGTCAAAGTATCTAACACTGGAATGTGGTGATGGTTGCATGACTCTATGGATTTATTAAAATCATTAGATAATATACTTAAAATGGGTGCTTTTTATAGTATGAAAATTACAGCTTAATAAAGCTGTAATCATTTTTTATTTTAAAGTTGACATGTTTTTAAATTTTGCAATATTCACACTCCATAAAATAGTTGTACTGTATATCTCTGTGATGTGTTAGTTACATTAAAAATGTTCTTTTTCCACTATTGGGAATATAAATTTGTATAATAATCTAAAGTAAGATTCTTAAGCTTTTAAAATTACTCTAAATGGATTATTTTCATAATCATTAACAATCCAAATAGGAACCAAAATAGCAAGAAACACTTAGAAGAAACTGAAAGAAGGCATCTCAGTAGCTTTCTCAACATTTACTGTCTTTTGGCAACTCAGTCTAACCCTTTTAACAGGGTAGTATATTAATCTTAATGTGTTTAAAGACACAGATCACAGGAATTTGATAATTTCAGAAGAAAAGTATTTTCAAACTCCAGCAGGCACACCAATAAAGCTTAGCAATAAATTGTGAGCATTCTTACCAAAAAAAAAAAAAAGATGCACCTGAATTTTATATACTTAAAGTATTTGGAAAACACTATATAATGTCAGATATGACACTGTGGTTAAGAATGTCAATCTGCCTTGACCAGGTACTAATCACTTGGGCCAGTTACTTTCCCCCGATTCTGCATCTGTGAAATGGAGGTAACAATAGTATCTACTCCCATAATACTGTTAATGGGGTAAAAAACAAAAATTTTAGTTAGTGCCTGGCATACGGTAAACATTCAAGAAACACTAGCTGCTATCCTACATTTATTGATATTATCCCTGGGCTGGGTTCAACATACAAGATGATTTTATTCTTTTCTACAAAGCCTCACCCCCAGGGACAGATTCAGTCCTTTACCTTCCTGGAATGCCAATTACTCAGCAATCTTCATGTAAACTGGAGAAAATGTTTCCAGCTGTTGTAACAGAAAATGCCTTCCAACTTTTGATTCATTACACAAGGTGTTATCACTCATTTTCTGGCACAGAGCTGGTATCCCAGAACTGATCTGACACACTTTCTTCAGCTGATGTCAAACCAAGTCATAAGGCAAATAGGACAAAGGAAAAGTCACATGAACAGAATCCATTTACAGTGGGATCATTCACACTGGTCCTTCCAGGTGAGAGAAGCACTGAGAGAGAGAGATTTGCAATTATTTAAATACATAGCATAAAGCTTCATTTTTCTCTTCAAAAAAAAGTAATTTTAAGACCTAGAAAACACAGTTGCCAATCCTCAAAATAGATTCACATTTCCTCTGGTTCTTCCTCTAGTTCTCTTGTGCCCCAAAATGTAGGTATGTGGGTGTAAACTTCTCCAAAGTCAAGTTCTCATGCATTTTGATAATCTTGTAAAATTTTGAAAGTAACTTCCCTCTCATGTTAACTGATGGTAGAAAATGAATGGGAACTTTACACACCTGATTTCCAATACACCTTAATGGGAAAGTGCAGTCTCATAAAACTGAGGGTTAGGACATTTAGTATTTCTTTTAAGGGCTTCTAAAATATGCCACAAGCTTAGAGTACAGCGACTAATTTTAATGGAAATCTGTTTACTAGCAGGCTGGTACACAAAAGTAGGCTTTTAATATTATTTGGATTTTTTTTTTTTTTTTTTTTTTGGAGACAGAGTTTCGCTCTTGTTGCCCAGGCTGGAGTGCAATGGCGCGATCTAGGCTCACTGCAACCTCTGCCTCCCAGGTTCAAGCGATTCTCCTGCCTCAGCCTCCTGAGTAGCTGGGACTACAGGTGTGTGCCACCACACCTGGCTCATTTTTGTATTTTTAGTAGAGACGGGGTTTCACCACGTTGGCCAGGCTGGTCTCGAACTCCTGACCTCAGGCAATCCACCTGCCTCGGCCTCCCAAAGTGCTAGGATTACAGGCATGAGCCACCGTGCCCAGCATTATTTGGATTCTTAATGTGCTAGACGTGTTATTAATTCAACTATAAAGTAAAACACATCTTTCAGTTATTTAAAGTATGAAGGCAATGTTACTCACAGGGTTTGGGCAGTCACATTTTCAAACAGTGCAAGGACATCCTCAAATAAGATTAACTGTATCAATCATCTCCTACTCCCATGAACATACAAATGTGAAAATGCAAGTTTCTCTAGTAATGAAACTTGCAGTGAGTCCGAAAGGACTCTTCTCTTAGGATTCTATTGTGAGGAGTTCTCCCAAGTCTCCCCACTGCCCACTGGAAGAAAACTAAGGTATTCCCAATGCCCGGCACAGAATCCACACAGAATCGATGTTTCCAGATCTAACAAGTCCACAAGGACATGCACATTTTAAACATTGAAAGACATTTCTGTTAAAAAGCTAAAGCACAATTATCTTAATAAAACTCAGGTGAAACTCTTGATCCAATTTGGCAAAACCAAAGACAACTCTGTGAATAGTCTGTTCACCTAACAGGCTTTGTAACAGGTCTTTGTTTTTTATGGTCACTGTCAATAATTGGCACTCTGTACAATATAATAATGCATGAGATTAGATTTTCTCCAACTGAATGTATCCCGGAGGCATCACAGCATGATCTTCAGAAATTCTCCCTTTTCCTATAAACTGTTGCCAAATGCAGCAAGGATTTAATAAATGGATGCATTTTTTTCTCAATACACAGTGGCTAAGTCTACCAATTTGACACACAATGTAAATAAAGAGAAAAGCAATTTTTGCTATATAAGAAAACAATTGGCAGGGCATGGTGGCTCACACCTATAATCCCAGCACTTTGGGAGGCCGAGGCAGGAGGATTGCTTGAGTCCAGGTGTTCGAGGCCAGCCTGGACAACAGGGCAAAACCCTGTCTCTACAATATATATATATATATATATATTGTAGCCAGGCATGGTGGTGCACACCTGTAGTCCCAGCTACTTGGGAGGCTGTGGTCAGAGAATTGCTTGGGCCCGGGAGGTGGAGGCTGCAGTGAGCCAAGGTCACGCCACTGTACTCTAGCCTGGGTGACAGAGTGAGATCCTGTCTCAAACAAACAAACAAACAAAAATGATGATGTTACCAAAAAACAAAATACAATAAGCCTGTGCTATTCATTTTACAGGAGACTAATTCCAGAAATGGCCTGGGAAATATGTCAGTAATTTTACTCTTCCCAGGGCCACTGTATCAACCAACAACAGAAATGAATCTTTTACTGGTTCTTTGTATACAGACCCCACTTATTTCTAGGGTTTATTATTTTTTCCCTAATTTAGAGCTATAACCTCAGAAATGGAATTGACCTTCCCATTCAAAAAAGGCCCTGTTAATGGAGTTGCTGGGCATTGTATGGCTGTTTGCAAAGCCCTGTCTGCCCTAAGTGATGGGCAGCCCCTGCCAGCTGCCAGCTGAATTAAATAGGTGACACCGCCTCAGTCTCTTAACCTCCCAGGCCGTGTTATAAGAAAATCACTCTAATTATGATTACTAAGTGGTTCCTTCACACCAGCTTATCCCATCCATTGTTGTTTTCCACAGTCAAGTCTGCGGTACAAAAGACTCTTAGCCACTAAATCCGTGGGCATGCCTAGGAAATTATTATAGCTAGAAATTATTTTCAAAAGTTACCCCTCCATTCCTGCACACCTTAAAAACAGCCCACATCTTTCTGGGCATCATCCATGTTGGGAATTGTCTCATGCGTAGGGACTCCATCTGATAACAGTCGAAGATCTAAAATCGGTTCCCAGGACCAGTTAATGACTTCCATTCATTCCCACAGAAGACACCCGGAAGCAGCACAGGGATCATATTCAGTTTGTGCAGCGTATTGAGGGGAGATACAGACAACTTCTAACAGCATGCATATATATGCACTTTGTGGCATTAATCTCTTCCTCGGGATCCGTGTTTCCACAGCGTTTGTTCAGCCTTCCTGCCTCTTTAACCTACGTTTATTCTCCATACAGGAAGCCATTCACCCTCCACATGAGGCAGCCCACTGAGGCTAGATTGTGGTGAGAACACATTTCACACTAATGCACTGGCTGCTTTCCAGAAAATTGTTGCTGGCAATCATATCTTGCCATCTGATGTCAACATTGGCATTGAGAGGATGCTAATAAAACTGCGAAATCAGCTAAAACTAATGTTTAATGCATCTACCATGCAACAACAGCCAGGGTTCGCCATCTTTAGGGCTTTGAATTCTGATGTTCCATTCATAATCTTCAGTCTCCTAAGCAGCACTTCTGAAACTTAAATGTGAATATACACAGCCTGAGAACCTTGTTGAAATCACACTCTGACTCAGTAGGTCTGTGTGGGGCCTGAGGGTCTGCATCTCTGCCTGCTCCCTGGTGGCCTTGCTGCTGCTGTCCCGCGACCACTCTTGGTACTGAGGTTTTTATTTATTTAATTTTTTTTTTTTCTTTTGAGACAGAGTCTCACTCTGTCGCCCAGGCTGGGCTGGAGTGCAGTGGCACCATCTAGCCTCACTGCAACCTCTGCTTTCAAGTTTCAAGCGATTCTTCTGCCTCAGCCTCCTGAGTGGCTGGTATTACAGGCACCCACCACCACGCCTAACTAATTTTTGTATTTTAGTAGAGATGGGGTTTCACCGTGTTGGCCAGGCTGGTCTCGAACTCCTGACCTCAAGTGATCCGCCTGCCTCAGCCTCCCAAAATCCTGGAATTACCGGCATGAGCCACTGCACCCGTCCGGTAGTGAGGCTTTTAAGAACACTGATGAAGCATACACCTGTGCACACAACACGACTCTACAACTTATTTCTGTTGTGCAAGCAGTTTCTAGCTCCCAGACTCTCACTCTGAAAAAGCATCAGAAGTGAAATATCTAGTCTAATCTTTTTTTTTTTTAAAGCTAATGCTTACCTTGAGTTATTTTCTTCCTGGAAGATTTTTTTTTTTTTTAATAAAAAAATCAATTTTATGTTACTATCTGCCAAGGCAACTTTAGTTTATGGTCTTCCAAGTAGAGAAAAAGGGAATAGAAAGATCTCTTGTAGGGGCACTCCTAGCCCTATAATCTACTTGTTAAAGGATGAGCCACAAGTTAAAACTAAGAAATGTCATTTAATAAATTGTAAGCATCTAATGAGGGTAGTCGTGAATACAGAAATCAACAAAGGACTATCTTCTTTATCCCAGATATTTTGGTCTCACACAGGTGTACAAACAGTTCTAATGCAAAGCAGAAGTGATTATCCACAGAAAAAGAACTACCTTGTGTTTTTCCCTCAGGGAGGAACTCATAAAAGATCATGGTGACTGTGCTCCCATTGACCTAAAAAGCCTGTTACCTGGCAAGTACAAAATAAGACTGGACTTATGGAATCAGACACGTTTTGAAAAATGTGACTTTTTTTCTAAGAGGATTCTAGATAGAGTCTGAGATACTTTTAACCTCCAATAACTGATTACACTGAACAGCACCTCAGGAATTGCTACTTTACATGCTGTTTGCTTCTTTTTTTGTTTTTTTATTTTATTATTATTATGCTTTAAGTTTTAGGGTACATGTGCACAATGTGCAGGTTTGTTACATATGTATCGATGTGCCATGTTGGTGTGCTGCACCCATTAACTCGTCATTTAGCATTAGGTATATCTCCTAATGCTGTCCCTCCCCCCTCCCCCCACCCCACAACAGTCCCCGGAGTGTGATGTTCCCCTTCCTGTGTCCATGAGTTCTCATTGTTCAATCCCCACCTATGAGTGGGAACATGTGGTGTTTGGTTTTTTGTCCTTGCGATAGTTTACTGAGAATGATGGTTTCCAGTTTCACCAATGTCCCTACAAAGGACATGAACTCATCATTTTTTATGGCTGCATAGTATTCCATGGTGTATATGTGCCACATTTTCTTAATCCAGTCTATCGTTGTTGGACATTTGGGTTGCTGTTTGCTTCTTGATCGGACTTCGGAACATGATTACTATCAGCCATAAGTCAGAAGACAGACAAAAGAGGCTCTACAGACAAGTCACAAGAGAGGAAAGCACACTGGGAAACGTGGCTTCAGGGGATCTGTCCCTGGACAATGAAATAACAAAGTTAGAGAGGGAATGGCTTGATATGTTTCCCACATAAATGTGCACACTCATGTGAAGGTGCCAACAAGGAGCCAAACTGCACACAGAGTGGGATCTAAGGGTTTTTTTGTTGTTATTTTTGTTTTTGTTTGTTTGTTTTTAAAGAAAAAGACACGGCCAGGTGCAGTGGCTCACGCTTGTAATCCCAGCACTTTGGGAGGCTGAAGCCGGGAGATCACTTGAGGTTAGGAGTTCCAGACCAGCCTGGCCAACATGGGGAAACCTCATCTGTACTAAAAATACAAAAATTAGCTGGGTGTGGTGGCACGCACCTGTAATCCCAGCTACTTGGGAGGCTGAGACAGGAGAAATCACTTGAACCTGGGAGGTGGAGAGGTTGCACTGAGCTGAGATTGCACCACTGCACTCCAACCTGGGAGACAGAACAAGACACCTGTCTCAAAAAAAAAAAAAAAAAAAAAAAAAAAAAAAAAAAAAAAGACAAAGAAAAAAAGACCGAAATATGAGCAAGGACCATCTTCTCAACGCGACTGTGGGTAATTTTAATTTATCTTAATATTTTCCTATTTCCGTCAAAATTCTTTACATTGATTATATATTAATCTTACAAAGGACAAGACCAATTAAAAAATAAATCTCCCATCTGTCCTTTTGTTTCTAAGACATGTTGTTTACAACATAGTTCCTATTTAAAATTGGATTTTTAAAGTTCCATTTAATTTCTGAAACAGACTTCTTTCATTTAATTTAGTTTCAAGGATTTAAAAACTAATCAGGAAAATCTGGTGCAACATATTATACTCTGCCACCACAAACACCCTTGAATACTGCAGGTTTGTGTCTCTGCAATAATTAGGCCAGATGCTTTTCATGCACATCTCCTATTGGCCCACCACCAATTTTTAAATCCATGGGACATATTGATCAGTTCTTCTCTTTATTCACTGGATGGCTAAGGCAATGTCAGGAAGGAAGAATTGCTCTAAAGCAATTCTCCTGACTCAGACGGCGAGATGTTTGTAACAGAATATCTATTGTTCCCCCACAAAATGAAAGTGCTTTCAATAGCGAAAATGATCTAAAATTGGCAGATGCGTTCTTTTTCTTTTCTACACTAGAGTCTTTCATGAAGAAGCCCTAGCTAGAAACAAGCACCATGGTGCAGTGTGCGTGGTAATGTAGAGTGTGGCCACACTGCAGAGGGCACCATCATCATTTACAGCTACACACGACCACAGCCCAGGGTGACCAAGGCAGCTCCTATATGGCCATGACCTGTAAGGACCTTGCTGAATACTGGACCATATGCTAATGCCAAGTGGATAGACCACAGCAAACTAGTCAATCATCCAGCTACTTAGTCATTCAATCATTTACCAGGTCAAGCTCTGGAGACTCAAAGGCCAGTAGAACACCTTTCTTAGCCTCATCCTGTAAAATCGAAAGGAGGAGACAGGCATTACAATAGACCAGTATAATGAAGATTTGCATGGCTACATACAATATACGGTGAACAGGCTCCAAGAGAGGGAGCTGTCAATTTTATATGGGGAAGATAGGAAATATTTCATAGACAAGGCCACCTTTGAGCTGAATCTTGAGAAATGAGTAGGTTCTTGCTTTGCAGAGCTGGGGTTCAGTGAGATTACCTTCAATTATCAATGTAATCATCAATGTAAATACATATAGCAATGGGTCCAGTGCCAGGCACAGAGAAGGTATTCAACAAATGATACTAATGGTAATATTACTTTCTCGGTGGGATGGATTGCCAGTAGAAAGACGTCTTTAAGGAATGACCTGTACCATTGAAGAAGAAAGAGAAAGTACCATTGAAGAAGAAAGTGAATATCTGCATCGCATTCACAACTGACTGACAGTAATGGGATGATAAAAATACAGTCGTTAGTAGTTCAGGTACAGTAGTTCAGTTACAACGGAAATGATGCAAAATGACCGATTCTACATTCATGGTATTATACAACTACAAGGGTCTTATATTTTTAAGAAAGCCTGGAATATGAGAACAGAAGGGTGAAGGACTGATATTTTTAGAGGACCCACCATGTGTCAAGCCAAGGCCTTTATATACATATTTTGTCAATTAATTATCACCCCAATATTATGAGGTATGCATTATTATGCCATCTTAAAGAAGAGGAAATTGAGATTCAGAGAGTTTAACTGATTTGCCAGAGGTCATACCACTAATGAGTATTCCAGTCAGGATTTGACTTTATATTAGTAAGTGTCTCATTTCGAATTCCATGCTCTTTTTATTATATCATG
This sequence comes from Nomascus leucogenys, assembly GCF_006542625.1. Classification (NCBI taxonomy): domain Eukaryota; kingdom Metazoa; phylum Chordata; class Mammalia; order Primates; family Hylobatidae; genus Nomascus; species Nomascus leucogenys. The sequence goes on along the minus strand of NC_044389.1, from coordinate 3,240,710 downwards.
AAGCATTTCCATGTAAAAAGCCACATTTACAAAGGAAAATATGATTAGTCCTTATAAAAGGATAATTTAAAATAGTGAGTCCCTTTGGCACATTTAAAATATGAGTTTTTTCCAAAAACAACTTAAGTGTCAGCTTTTCCATTATAACAACTACCAACAATTGGGTACCAATCACAGGGCTAAATTTGCCATGTGAATTGTTTCATTTAGTCCTCATGACAACTTATAAAGCAGGCATTATTATCATTATTATTATTCACAATATACAGATGATGAAACTGAGGATTATCAGGGTGTGAACTATTTCCAATAGGAGGATAAATTTCACTGTGCCCAGAGTAGAGGACAGATTTGAACTCAAGTCTATAATTCGATGGAACTAATATTTTTCCTCTGTGTCAAGTTATCGCACATATCTATGCTTAATTTATAGCATACATAAGCAAATTTCCTCATTATAAGTAAATTCAATATACAGAAATTTTAAACTTAACTAATCAGTAAGTTGGGTAGGCTAACTTAATTTTCCAGGCTTGGATGAAAAACCACAAGCTAGATTTTCCAGACTGAAATCTCAGTCCAGGCTCGGCTGAATTTGTTTGTTTGTTTGTTGCAGGGATAACTGACTGACCAGCTGACTTTACAGTCCAAGTTCTTTCCATCATCCCAACATGCTCCTGCCAGACAGAAAAGGCTCACAGGCCGGGTCAGGGCTCCAGCTGTCATAGAAGCAAGAGAACTCACCACCAGAAGGCAATCACAAAGCCAGTAGACTTGTAAACGTCCCCCAAATGCTCTCAGCACACTATGGAAGGGCTTTAGAAAACCTATCTTCAGTACAGCAGTGGAACACTAAGAGAACTTAGAATTCATTTTACGGCGAGCTAGAATGCAATTTACAGAAAACTGACTTTTGCTAAAATGAATCTAAGCATTAAAATATACATCACTGCAGGTACCCATAATTGATCACATCCTCAGAGGAGCTCAAAGTGGAAAAAAAAAAAAAAAAAAAGGATTTAAATCTTCCCGATTTGGAGGCACTAACATCTACATAAGGACAGGTGTAGCTCATGAGTCCTAAATATTGACCAAAGATATGTGACCTAAAATAGCACATTCTATTCTGAATACTTTAATTCTGTAAGTGAAGTGTCATTATGATTCTTAAACTTTTTTCTTTGAAATCATCTATTTCCATCAATTCATAGCTCTAATAAATCATGAGGATGGTTTAACATGTGCTCTGAGCTTTTGTAGAAAATTTTAATTTGACATTTTAAAGTGTAAGCTAAATTACTTGTATCAACTGTTTTTTTACTCCAATTGCAAACAAAACTAAAAAGTATTACATTCCCTTTTGCTACATAGGTAGTGTTGCAAATCAATGGTACACAATCTTTATACCAAGAATGAAGAGTTTTAATATGCTTGCAGAAGTTAATTAGAACTGTCACAGAAAAGTTCTACTAATAAAAAAGGAAAAATACCACTGCTGCTAACAGCTACAGAAAACCTCCTTTTCCTTTCCAAATAAATCCTATCAGATTCTAAATTTCTTACATTTTATCTGGAAACCTCTAGTTTCCACATTTTCTATGCTTATCAACTCCTATAGCCAAGGTCAGATGTAATAATAATTTGTATCACTTTTTTAACTTGTAAGAGGAAGACATATCCTAAGCACTCTAAACTCGAGTCGACCAAATTATTTTTACTTCAGATTAGAATTAGATATTAAAAGCCAAAAAGAAGAAAATAAAGACCATTTTGTGATATCTGATTCATAGATTCCTATTAATCATCATTACCATTTCATGTAATCAAATAAACTCCTATATTAAACACCTAAAATAAATGGCGGCAATTATTGACTCATTTACAAGCAACTTTTGAGCTTTATGTTTATAACAGGCAATGAAGATTCATGATCAAAAGATACAGAGAAGATGTAATAATGGATTAATTTATCAACAGCCACTGGGATGTCCTCAAAATGGCAGTTACGATGCTTTCTCATGGTTTACCATCTAAATCAGTTTATGGCTACCCGTACTTCAGCTGAGTAATTCCTAATGTTTTCCATATTGGGAAAACAATCAATTGTTTGCTCACTCTAGCATGCTAGCAGTGGTAGATTTTTTTTTTTTTTTTGAGATGGGGTCTCACTCTGTCGCCCAGGCTGGAGTGCAGTGGTGCGATCTCCACTCACTAGCAGTGGTAGATTTTATACAGTACATGGCCTATATGAAATGTCTATAAGATAAAAATATAACATCTCTGGGTTTTTTTTCTCTTCACTAAAGCATGCTGCAATGTTGTACAGATCTTTGATGTTGAAAAGTAGATAAGATAGGGATGTGCATTTATTTTCTACTTAAAGAGCAATCTAGTTTGTCATTGCTGTATTTCAGTGGGAAGGGGATCATTGGGAAGTGCCCTATCTATGTTCTTTATAGTATAAATCACCTACTTAGGCACTAGCTGTTCTATGTTTCTAAGGAAGGATTCGAGAACCACAGATTTAGCAGCTCAAGAAAGCCAGATTTGCTTTTCCATAAAAGGAGTCAGGAGATATGCAAGGGTATCTTTGTAGCAAATCTGGTAACTTTTAGGCTTATTTTAAGCACTTAAAAAATAGTTACACTCCAAATGGCCTCTGGGAGTAACTGCTTGGCAGGTTAAGTGAATAACCCACAGCAGAGTTCCAATATCCAGAGCCTGGACTTGGGCAAGAGGAAGAGACTCTCAGACTCTAAGATCCTGCAAATCCTCCCCTTGGACATGGGTTCAGGGGACATGATTTTAACTGTTAGCTAGAAAATGTCCCTTTTTCTTCTCTGGAGGTCTTTAACCAAGGCCCAGATTTAAAAAAAGAAAAAATGCATCACTGAAATTAAGGCATGGTAAGTGCTTCCTTGAACTGCCAGCCATGCCAGCAAAAGGACTGATGACCTGGTGAGCAGTCACCCTGAAAGTTGCAAGGAAGAGGAGGAAGGCCGGGGCAGCCATTTACTGAAGCTTCAGTGCCCCCGAATAAAGAATGGAGTTGAAATCATTAGAAAGGGTTTGCTCACACATAGGCTGCTTATGAACTACAATGGTCATCTTGGCCAATTGCAGCTTCCCGCAAAATCTTTTCTAGATTGTGCAGCATTTCCAAAACGTTTATTTCCTTATCTTAGTCTAAAAACATCCAAAAAAGTACTGTTCGATGAATTCTTTGCTTAGGGCTAACACAAACCCGAGACGCAACTGAGCAACGAGTGGTGGTAGAAACAAGTGAGAACGGCTTGTGGTCTATGCCCTCTGGTGTCCGTCTCCTCTGGGTAAGATATTAAACAGCAGGCTCCAGCTTTCATGGTTCCATTGTCCAAAATCCCAGCGTCAACAGTTTTCATGCCATGGATACATCTGCAGGCTGCCCCAAGGCAATCTACAAAACCATCTTCTTCTCTACCCATTTACTCAAAGCACACAAGTAATTCATTTTTTTAAACAATTCTATTTCCTCAACCCAAAAATATGAAATTCTTTACTGGGCATTGGAATTCCCATATTGTTTATGGAGTTGATGTGAGGGTTCAGTTAAACTATTTTTTAAAAAGGCAGGACAAGTAATCTTAGGGTGACATCTTGTTGGCAACATATGGACCCCGATGCCACCACAGGCAGGCCAAGATGGTAGCAGTGCAGCTGCCACCCCACTATGGCCAAGCATTATTCCATAGGACAGCGTGGAGGAAAGTGGTTTATTCTCAGAGGCTTATCAAGCCTCAGTCTCTGCCAGGGTTGTCAAAAATTCTGCTCTAACAAACTGCTTATGGGACAGATTTCTCTTTTGAGCCAAAATGGTTCTAAAGACTCCTGGGGTCCATGAGGAAGCATCTTTGTTCTCACTGGGAACCCAAGGAATAAGTCTTTTATGTTCTTTCCACTTTATCATCCAATTCCTCTGCAGCTTTTCACTAATCCTGCTATGAAGGGAACACGCCAACACTAGGGGAAACGTCACAACAGCAAACTGAACGCTTGACAAAACAACAGTTGAGTCCAACAGTCAGCGCAACGACTGCAGGAAAAAAAGGACAGAGCAGAAATGTTTCAGATGACATTCCTCGGACAAATGACTCCCTTGACAATTCTTACTCAACACATTTACAGCAGTTTGGTGCTTTAACGTAATCTAAAGTGGTACAGTGGTTACCAGCACAAGCTCTGGAGCAAGAGCAGTTTAAATCATAGTTGTGAGGTCTTGTGCATGTTTTTAACAAGTTCTGTGCCTTAGTGTTCTAATCTGTTAAATGGGGATAATAAGCAAGTTGTTATGAGGATTAAACATGCTAATACATGCAAAGCACTTAGAACAATGCTCAATAAAGCTGTCATCATTATAGTTCAAAATTGCTATCGCATGTACCATCGTAGTTGACCCACAGCTCTCTATAAAACACAGGTAATCATTTTACCTGTGTTTCACTGATGAGGATAATGAGGCTCAGTTAAGTGTTTTGCTAAAAACATAAGGAATCTATGGCTGAGCCAAGACTTGAATCCTGGTCTTTTTGACATTAAATCTGGGATTCCTTCCCATGACTTTGGATTATTTACATGTAAACCACAGTAAACTAGCTGATATCAAATATTGATACTAGACAAATTTAGTAAGGAAGAAAACAATTGAGAACATCATACCTATTCTAGGGATTTTTTCCTGAAATAAACAAAATTTAATAATCAGCTGATGGCAAATTTTAGCTAAAGTCATTAAGGCTGATTTTTAGATTCAGAGTAGCATTTTGGAACTCCCAAAATTCTGAAGTGAGGCAGGGAGAGGGAACATTTATCCATATGTATTCTTTGCTCTAATGAGACACTTTATAAAAATATTTATTTGAATAGGTAAATATTTATGAAAATAGATGAACTCCCATCTTGAGAAAATTCAATATATGAAAAATCAGAACTACAAGACGTTTGAATAACTCATTAGAAATGGAGCCAGTGAAGGGCTTAAAAAATGTGTAAAAGTGAAGTTTGCCACCTTATTGCTACTATAATTCACAAGCCAGCATGAACTTTCTGGTCATTGATAGACTGATGACATTTAGGCTACAGACTCTTAAATCTAGAAGACTAGGTCTCATCCATTAGAGAATCTCATCCATTAGAATCCTTATCCGAATGATACTTAGGGCAAGGGTTATGAGACAAGCAAAAGATGGTAAATACAAATGAACAACTGGCACATACTCCTTCTTTCCTAATGAATTTTATAATTTAGAGCATCTGAATGGATCCCTAAGGGAAGTATTCTTTCATGACTAATACTCTTTCTAGGATTAGCATCTATTTCTAATTCAGAAAGTTTGAATGTGCTGGCCTTTAAGAACTTGGAGGAGTCTTCTATTTAATAAGATCAATCTTTTAATTCATGGATCATTTTAATTTTAATATTTACTATACATAAAAATCAAATTATCCCTCAAAAAAAATTTCTTTTTAAAAAAGCATTTTGATAGCACCACATTAAAAACTAAATTTCCAGCAAAGATAGTGTGCTCAAAAATATAATCTGGTAAACTCTGAATGACTAGCAAATCATGCTGTACATATAATCAATGTTGTTTGTTTTTTCTTTTTTCTTTTTTTTTTTTTTTTTTTGAGACAGAGTCTCACTCTATCGCCCAGGCTGGAGTGCAGTGGAGTGATCTCGGCTCACTGCAAGCTCTGCCTCCCAGGTTCACGCCATTCTCCTGCCTCAGCCTCCTGAGTAGCTGGGACTAAAGGCGCCCACCACCACGCCTGGCTATTATTTTTTTTATTTTTAGTAGAGACAGGGTTTCACCGTGTTAGCCAGGATGGTCTCCATCTCCTGACCTCGTGATCCCCTCACCTTGGCCTCCCAAAGTGCTGGGATTACAGGCGTGAGCCACCGCACTCGGCCCTAATCAATGTTTTTTAATTCAACTCACCATCAAGGTTCTGTCAAACCTGTACAAAAATAGTCCACCCAAGCCAATAAAAGGTGATGCTTCCTTTGGGTTCATCTGACCAACTCACATTAAAATGACCACCCATCCAAGTCAACTGATGTTCATTCTGTAGCTGAAAAACCTCCCTTTTATTTTAACACTGAAAAATACAAGATGCATGCTATTCTAGAAATATGCCTTTAAAGCTATTCAGATGGAAATATGTCATTTCTTAGATAACGTATTTTAAAATCTATAAAATGTAGGTAAATCTCACTAGTGAACACTACAAAGACTTAAAATCATAAAATATTTAGGTCAAAGAAATAAGTTAGAATTTTCCCTACTGGTCACAGTTTACTTCCACACCTCAGTCATTCTTAAGGCTATAAGACCTATGAGAAAACTGAAAACAGACGACAGAAAAGAACCATTATGTTCAGCAAATAACAAATGAAAAAGTAGAAATCACTGAGTAATTATTTAATCTTCAAAGATATGCATTTTTTTTCTTACTTTATTCCTATGAATAATCCTGCTCAACTCAAACTTCTGACTGTTCTAGGGCCAGCAAGTACATATTTGTTGATTAAGAGACCCAGGCCCTTTAACAACTTGAGCAAAATGTATGCTTTAGCCACGTATACCCTCCAACTCCCTGGTTTTTGCCTTAAAGTCAAAGTCACATCACAATATGTCTCTTACCTGTTTCCCATCCAACGTGTACAGGCGTTTCACCACTCCCGAGTCCAGCTTGATGGCGTCGGTGATATCAGTGAGGACCTGCTCAAAGGAATGAGCCGTTTTCTTGTTCAGCAGAATCCTGACAGCTTTCCGCGGCTTCACGCCACTTCTGATGATGGTGACCAGCTTGGGCCGAATGAAATCCTTATTCTCTCGCACCTCTGAAGGGCTTCCTTTGGCGGTGGCCAGTGAAGACACCGCCCGAGAAGCCGAGGTGGTCTTGACGTTCACTGACCAGTTGGGGTTCACATTCTTGGTGTACTCCAGTTTCTTGAAGGGTTCTATCGAGCCACATACATAACTCTCTCCTAAGGAAGAGAGAAATATATTTAAATTTACACTAAAATGTACCCATTTCTTTTTTCCTACTTATCCTCTCTTTTGCCTTTTCTGCTTAGGGGCAAGAGCTAGCCCTGACTTTTCAAACAATGGAAGTGTGATTAATAATCAGGGAAAAAGAAAGATTTCTGATTGCTAATCTGGCACTATCGGCAACAGATCCACATCCTGGAAAAACAAAACAAAACATTATTCCTCCATTTCCTCATCTTAAGGTCGGTGATAGAAATGCTGATCTGCTTGAAAAGACCTTAAAGAAGTGTGAAAGTGAATTTAAAATAGAAAATATTCTTTGGGAATTACAGATATTTAAATCTGCAGAAAATTTCAAAATTGGAAGTACCTATATTTGCTACCTGAGATAATTTAAACACTAAGAATGAATCAGAATACAGCATCTTAAAATAGTCATATAATTTACGAATTTGATGAGAGTTGATGCTAAAGATTTTGTAAAGCCCAGTAAAGTTCCAAAAGCAAGCAAATAATCACCCTTCCTTTCTCTCATCTGTATAGTACCAATCACAGTGAGCCACACATACTATCAGGTCAATTCATACTTGTTCATAAGTAAGAGGTTTTAGAAGTGTTCAACATACAAACTACAGCTTCAAAAATGGGCTCTAAAATAAATATAAATAAATGTGTATTAAAAATGACTCCTTAGCAGGAAATCTTTTAATGAAAATAATCAGACTATTAAGTAGATGCAGGTCACACACACAAAAAAGAAAAAACATGAACCAAGAGACAACAAATTGTAAAATGGCGAATTCTAAATACATATTTCATAAAGTTAGGTCAAAGCCTTTTGAAATTAAAGATTTTGTAATGGCTTTTTTTCTGTTAATAAGTTTTTGTAACTAGGAATAGGTAAAAATGCTGAAAGACCTTCATAATTGTAGGTAAAATGACCTAGGCCTAATCTAACACAACCCATTGACTTTTATCTAAGTCCTTGTATTATTTTTAAATTAACAGTGCAAGCATCCAAGGCCAAAGAATAAGTAGTCACATAAAAATAACTGAAGCAGGCCTTCAAAAGTTCAAAAGAGCAGTTATACATGTTACTGAACACTTGTTCTGCAGATGTTCTTAGAATATCCTCTAATGTGTATACATACACGTTATGCCTCCCTAGAAGTTGTATGAATAGTGCAAGTTTAACCAACCCCATTTCTATTCACCTGGCAGATCATGACTTGTCTCAGCTATGCCTTCCTCAGAATTTAAGTAAATATCAAAAACATATACGTATTTTTGATATTTGCTTAAATCCGGAGAAAGGCATATTTGGGGACTATAGAACCAGTAGTGTTCTGGGAGTTTTCATGGACTGATGACTTGAACATGATAGTGGGAAGAGAGAACTGGAAATTCGGGCTCAAGACCTGGCCTCTCCGAGCATGTGACTTTGGACAAGGCCCTCAGATTTCTGGGTGGTGGTTTATTTATCTATAAAACAAAACCTCATTAGGTTTTTATGAAGATCAAATTAGAAGATAGAGATCAAAGTGATCTCAAATGCAAACCTGCTATGTAAGTGAAAATGACCTGAGGCTACATGACCCTAATCGTGCAGTAAGCCTGAAAAGAAAAATTCAAAAACAAAATTACTAGAAATCGGTAAGCAGGTCTTATATTGAACAGTTACCAGTGGACACCACGTTGGGTCCATGTCAATGTGAGAATGCCCCAACGCTCCCCAGTGAGACACACAGCATGTAATTGAGCTGGCAAAGCTAGCCTCTGTCCGAATTCTGTGCTAACTGAAGATATGCAATTGTCTAATTATTTATAATTTTCTATACTAAGCTAATAACTAAAAGCAAAACAAAGATATAGAGAGTAGTTTACATTTCAACAAAAACTTTAAAAAATATATTAAATTAGAAGAGGGAGCAGTTTTAAAGAACATAGCAACATGGAATGAGTTTGTTAAAAGAGAAAATAAACACTTTTTAAAAAATATCTTCTTAGATAAAGCACCCTGAAAATATTTAAAAGCATTAAGAAAGTTCTCCAGTGACACTGAGAAGGCATTGCTGGTTTGGTTCAAGCAACAATGATCAGAAGAAATATGTGTTTAATCTGAGCTGTAAATGTGAGGCTCCTCTGCTGGATAATCAGATTTAAAGACTGGAATGAGAATCTTAGAGAAGGATGTGAGACTCCAGTAACAGATGATACTGTGCTAACAGGAAAGTAACAGCTAAAGGAAGGAGAAGGAGCTGCCACCAAATCCAAGATCACACACCACAGTCATTTAGAGTCTGTGACTGACACTATTCAGGAATTCAGGAAAGGCCCAGATGGATTTCCTTATGCTAATAAATTTCCATTGATTTACTTATACGAATACATTTCCATTTTATCATGAAAAGAAATTTCCATTAAATCTTTTTAAATCTGTGTATTAACTATTTTTACCGTAATCATAATACTGAACTTCTCTCTGCCACAAGAGATGTGGTCCCCACCTTAACTCAGTTAAATTAAAGTTGGTTGTATCTTCTGATTTTGTAAAAAATAGCTTTTCAATTCATGGGCTAATTATCATCGATTATTATAAGTTAACAAATGTGATTATTCTGAATGGGAAGAATACACAGTTTTGATTTGGTCAAATAGCTCTAGATACCCAGTGTTCAATCTCTTCCTTAGTGTGACTGAGAGTTAAGAGATAAGTTATAATCTTGTTTAAATAATCATTTTTAGAGTGCATTCAAGTATTGACATGAGGTATGTGTGTTAAGTGCCATTCAAAAATAACAAGACAGGGCCAAGCATGGTGGCTCACACATGTAGTCCCAGCTACTTGGGGGGCTGAGGTGGGAGAATCACTTGAGCCTGGGTGGATGAGGCTGCAGTGAGCCATGATTGTGCTACTGCACTCCAGCCTGGGCAACAAAGCGAGATCCCATCTCTCTTTATTTAAAAAACAAACAAACAAACAAACAAAATAACAAGATAAAGTAAGCTCACAATTACTGTAGTATACTTCCTCTTACATACACTAAGCCACCCCACACCCCAAAGTCTTTTGGTATAACTTCTACTGCAACAATGAAATAAAAGTGAATTTATCTAAAACAAACAAACAAACAAACAAATAACATTACACAAGGTATTTTTGAGCAAAACAGCCCAAAATTTGCTTTGGAAGCTTTTCATTACTTTCTATAGGTGAACTTGAACAAGGATGGCATGATTGCAAAGCTCTTAGAGGTGGTACTAGAAATTAAAAACATCATGATTTTCTGGTTGGTTATCATACAACCAGTTTTTTTTTGTTTGTTTGTTGTTTCAGTTTGTTCAAGCCCTAAAGATTCTATGATAAGTCTGATTCTTCACTTGAAATGTAATACTCTGGGTGTCTAAGACACTCCAACAAACAGCAAGACGCTGAAGCAGCATCTGGCTGAATTGTGTTGTGGCATTTATGAAGGCCAAAAACTAATCTTTGTTTTTAAGTAGAGAGAGAGATAAAGAGAATGACAGTTTTTTAAAAAAGTAAGGAAATAAGCATGAAATTATGTTTGGATCCAACTGATACTAAAATGTCAGAATATGGTAATTTCTTTCCTGAAAGATTTTAGTATTTTCAGAAAGTTGGAGGATGAGATAATATCTAAGTAAGCATCTTAGATTATTTTTAAGATACTGAAGAGTCCCTGTTTAAAAAATCACCTATGTATTTTTATTTTTATGTTTCATTTTTTATGTTTTTGAGACAGAGTCTCACTCTGTCACCCAGGCTGGAGTGCAGTGGTGTGATCTCAGCTCACTGCAACCTCTGCCTCCTGAGTCCAAGCAATTCTCCCGCCTCAGCCTCCTGAGTAGCTGGGATTACAGGCATGCACCACCACACGCAGTGAATTTTTATATTTTTAGTAGAGACAGGATTTCATCATGTTGGCTCTCCTGGCCTCCAACTCCTGGCCTCAAGTGATCTGCCCACCTTAGCCTCCCAAAGTGCTGGGATTACAAGCTTGAGCCACCGCGACTGGCCTGTATTTTTAAATGATCATACTTGCCATTATTCTTCAAGGCATAACAATACATTTCCTCTAATCAGATTTATTATTTTAAAAATCTGCGAAGTTAATTCTACTTTGCCATTCGCTTCCATTATGAAATTAGAATATTTCCACTTAAAATGAATTCCCTAGGCACTACTGAAAACTGATAATGTGGTACCAGTTCCCTGGGTGACTGGACCTGCAGTGTGTCAGCTATAAGAGTATTCCTCCACGAGACTCTATATTGGGGGATTCTACAAATTTGCCTCTTATTGCGGGAGTGTTTTCATTGGCTAAGAGTAAATTCCAGTTCTGATATTACTTAACTTCAGTCTGAAAATGACCTCATCTCCATCCTTCATGTTACTTGAGCTGGTTGTCACCTCCTCTAGTCTTCCTTTAAGATCAATATGTGGCATAGTCAAAAGTATCCTTAAGTGAAGGATATCCGTAATATATTTCATTTTTCCAGAGGATAAACTTTCTGATTAAAAACTCTGGCAATTAAATTTCATTATTGTGAGTTATGGCAAAATCTAGGAAAAACTCAAATATGTATTGAAACCTCTGCAACTGAACTGAATTAAATTACATGAAATATTGTTTACAGAATAGAATACCATAAAGTGCCTTCTGGGCATTACATTTTATGAGGCAACTCAGATACGCACAGCGACATTTCATAATCTACCTGGAAGTCACTGGCTTAGGATGATTTTCATCGAGCTATTAAAGGCAAGAAAAAAGATTTCCCAAAGGTGCTTATGGGTCATTCTTTGGCAGAAGTCGTCCATAACACAATAGAACATAAAAGTAAGCTTATAGAAAATGAATTTGAATATGTATGTCAGACCTGTGGACGTGTCACCTTCTCAAATCCAAAGCAACAGAAAAACAACATTAAGGAGAAAGTAATGAGAGATCTAAACTTTTTGAAATTGAAAAGTAGAGACTCTTTTTTCTTATTTCTTATTATAATAAGCATGTCTTATTATAATTTACAAAAATACAAGGTACAGAAATAGATGGCAAAGGATAAAAACAAAACAAAGAATATATGGAAAACACACGGAAGGTGCTTAAATAGTAAGCCAAGAAATGCAAGTTAAAGCAGATTTAAGATGTACTCTTGTACCTATTATAATTGCAACAAAAGAATAATGAAAATAAAGTGGTATTGAGGTTGCAGCAACAAAATAATACAAGGTGCTGAAATATATGACAAAGGATAAACACAAAATAAAGCATAAATAGAAAACACCATTACAGACATTAAATTGGTAATAATCATTTTAAAAAGCAACGTGGAAAACTACTTGGAGCCACGAAAATGTTTATACCCGTAATCTCCTTGCTAAAAAATTTTGCCTAATAACAGAACAACAAATAACAAAACTGTGACAAGTACGTACAACATTAACAATGAAACCTAAAAATCAAAAGCAACCTCCTAAATCCTGAGTCATAGGTGCAAGACCTAACTTAGCCACTCTGGGAAGGGAAAGAAACCTAAGTCAGGAGCCTGCCTTCTAATAGGTTAGAAAGCAAGATGTGTCTATGAAAAGATTCCGCCACAAGGCAGTAAGTGATCATTGCTAAGTAAGAGTGGTCTAGGCCATCCTAATTCAGAGGAGGAAGAAGTCACTTCCCACTTCCCACTGGGCTATCTATGAAAGGGAAATGGAATTCACACTGGCCTTGGAAGCAAGGGTAAGATTGCCATTGACAAAAAAGAGAGGGGAGAACATTCCAGATAAAAATAAAATAATAATATGCTCTGTTGCACAGTACAGAAAGGGATATTCTGTGATACATTAAAACATTTTCTCAAAAAAATGAAATAAACATGATTCCATAGACAGACGAGTTAGATAAAACCACATCAGGCAACAAGGTCAGAGTTTTACACACGATCAGCCCTGGGTGATAGACAGGTTACACTGGCTGCAGTGTGAATGAGGGGCTGAAGTGAACATGGGGAGAGAGAAGTCAAGATATCACCTAGAAAGTCATTACAGCCGACCAGGAGAGGAGGTGAACTGAATGTTACGTATCTACACTAGGGACAGAGGAGTGGATGCTATGAGGAGTATTTAGCAGATACAACCAGCCAGAATTGGCAATTGACTGCATATGGGTTCCGAGGGAATATAAGGCAACAAAGACACTGAAGTGATGACACTGAAAATTTTCTTTGGGCCTACTTCCCATACACCACAATAGGTACAATTAGAAGGGGAACAGGTTTGGATTAGGCAGTAAAGAAGGAAATTAAGTTGACTGTGCACATATTAAATTAGAAGTTTCTAGAAGAAAATCAGTTGGAGATTTCCAGCAAGCAGAAATAGGGATGGAGAAGAGAGAACAAGTTGGAGAAATGTCTTAAGCAGAATCGACAAAATTTGATGATAGCTTGGATTTGAGGGATTAAGAGAGACAGAAATTAAGGGTGATGTTAAGTTATGTGGTGTCTTAGGCCTGTGGCTGCTATAACAAAAGACCATCAACTGGAGGCTTATAAACAATACACATTTATTTCTCACTGTTCTGGAGGCTGGGAAGTCCAAGATCAAGACACCAGCAGAGTTAGTGTTTGGTGAAGGCCCCACTTCCTCACAGATGGTGCCTTTTCATTGTATCTTCACAGGGTTGAAGGGGCAAGGCAATTTTTGGAGGCCTCTTTTATAAAACAATGAATCCCATTCATAAAAGCTCCAGCCTCATGAACTAATCACCTACCAAAAGCCCTACCCCTTAATACCTTTACATGTGAATTTTGAGGGGGTCCTAAACATTAGGACCCTAGCAGGTGGTAATACTATTTAATAAGAGCTGGAACATGAGAGAAAGAATGAATTCTGGGAAATGGAAAAGAATGAGTCCACGATTATACATGTTGAGCTTGAAAGAACTAAGGAAGAGAAACAGTTCTATATATCTAGGTAGTTGGAGTGCAGAAGAAAGATCTGATTTAGGAGTAATAGGCCTTAAAAGAGTGGTTAAAATAATGCCAGTTGATGAGATCACAGTGGGCGATCCAAAGACAGACAGGAAAATGGAGGACAGTAATGTTTAGAAATTCGGCAAGTAAAGAGGGAAAAGAAAATCACCATTAGAACACTATACTAATAACTGCTATAGGCAAGATCCACAAATAAATGCCATAAATCATGGGCAAAAGCTTAAGGAGAAACAAGATATTTACATAACATCAAAGTTTCTTCCCGAAATATTAGTTACAAAGGGGAAAATTATAACTTTAGAGTGAATATACCTGACAGACACTGCCTTCACCAAATGATCACAGGTAACCAAAAAGACATATCAACATCATGTACCCCCTGAAATGATGTACTGAAGACAAAACATGACTTCTGTGCATAACATCAATCTAATTATCAGACAAACCCAAAGTGTGGGAAATTCCACAAGATAACTGACTGGTATTCTTCAAACTGTCAAGGTCATTAAAGATAAGAAAAGACTGAAGAACCGTCATAGCTTCAAGGAGAAGAAGCAGACACAAAAACTAAATGCAATGTGTGATTCTGGAATGAAAAAAGGACATCAGTGGAGAAACGAAGGAAAGCCAAATGAAGCCTGTAGTTCAACTACTGTATTGTACCGAAGTTAACTTCTTAGTTTTGTTCATTGCACCATGATTGTGTGTGCTGTTCCATTACAGGAAGATGGGTGAAGGGTAAACAGGAACTTCCTATCACTGTGATACTTGTATAAGTCCAAATTAATCTGAAAATATAATGTTAAAGAAATGAAGCAAATAGCCTGGGGGAAAAAAAAAGGTTGAACTGAATCCCTATCTCACATATTATAACAATATGACTTCCATTAAAATATTTTTTAAGTGAAAACATAAAAATACCACAAGAAAATGAGGGAAAATGGCTTTATGATCTCAGTGTACAAAGGACCCAAGAGGCATGAAAAGCAAGCTATAAAGAATAATACATTTGATTATGTAACTGTTTTGTACATCTACATGGCAAAAAACACAATAAATGAAGTCACTAAAGAGAAATCTGGAAAAAATAGAGTCATGTGCCACAACATTTTGTTCAATGGCAGACTACATATATGACAATGGTCCCATAAGATTATCACACCATATTTTTATTGTACCTTTTCTATGTCTAGATATGTTTAGATACACAAATACCATTGTGTTATAATTGTCTATAGTATTTAGTACAGTAACAAGCTGTACAGGTTTGTAGCCTAGGAACAATAGGCTACACCATATAGCCTAGGTGTGGAGGAGGCTACACCATCTATGTTTGTGTAAGTGCACTCTATGTTGTTCCCACAATGACAAAATTGCCTAACGACACATTTCTCAGAACACATCCACATTATTAAATGACACATGACTGCCCTCTCAATCATTATTACAAAAAGTTAATATATTTAAAACAAAAATTCTACAAGTTAATAAAAAAGACCCTAACCTGATAGGAAAATGATCGTAAGTGATGGAGAGACAGCGCACAGAAAATGAAATACAAATGCCTTTTAAACATATGAAAAGATGAAAATTAAAACTATGAGAAGACATATAGTTTTCTTTTCTTAATGGGTTAGTTAATGGGAAACATCTGATTTCAAAACACCTTGTTGAGGGTAGAGAAACAGCCACTCTCATACATAAGTGGTTGGAGTGTAAACTGAATCCACTTTTATGAAGGGGAATTTTGCAAACAGTGCTTAAAACTTTAATGCTTGTACCTCTCTACCCAACAATATTACTTCTAGGAATTTATCCTAAAGATATTCTCCTACATGAGTGGAAAACATCTATCCGAGGATAGTCATCACAAAGCTGTCTGTAATAACAAAGAATTGGACACAACCTAAAAGCACATTGATAAAAGACTGGTTAAATAAATGATGGTACCTTTGTATAAAGGAGTACTATGAAGTCAGTAAAAGAAACAGTAAGTAGTTTTGGATGTACCGATATGGAAAGGTCTTCAGGATATATTGTTAAGTACACAAAGCAAGGTGCAGAACTGTGGGCATAAAAAGTTACCTTCTGGGCAAATTACAGTACTGCCCCACTTTATCCATGGTTTCAGTTACCTGCAGTCAACCGAGGTCCAAAAATATTACACGAAAAAATCCAGAAAGAGACAATTAATGAGTTTTAAACTGCATGCAGTTCTGAGTAGTGTGACGAACTCTCACACCATTTTGCTTCTTCCATCTCTATCACAAGAAGGGCAAGTACAGTACAAAAGGATGTTTTGAGAGAGACACCACATTCACATAACTTTTATTACAGTATATTGTTATAATTGTTCCATTTTATTTGTTATTGTTGTTAATTTCTTGCCATGCCTAATTTATAAATTAAACTTTATCATATACCTAGCATCATATACATACCTTTATCATAGGTATGTATTCATAGGAAAAAAGCACAGTATATACAGGGTTCAGTACTATTTGCAGTTTCAGGAAACCACTGGGGGTCATAGAACGTATTTCCTTCCAGGATAAGGGGGCATTGCTGTATATGTGTCCTTCACATGCACTGGTATCTCTGAGAGGATACTCAAGAAACTAGTAGGCTGGGCGCAATGCCTCACGCCTGAAATCCCAGCATTTTGGGAGGCTGACGTGGGTGGATGGCTTGAGCCCAGGAGTTTGAGACCAGCCTGGGAAACATGGCAAAACCCTGTTTTTTGTTTTTGCTTTTGTTTTTAAAGAAAAGAAAAAGAAACTAGTAAAGTGGTCCCCTCTGAGGAATTTTAGGAAGAGCAAATTTTATAGCTATTCAAAAATTAATTTAAAAAAATTCAATATAGCAAGGAGAGGCATAGAGAAAGCCAGTGAAATAGGGAAATAAAGTAGAGGATGCTCTATTAGGGAATAGGAAAAGACAGGTAACCCAGAGCCTATGGTAGGAAAGAGATTCCCTAACTGTGGGATGAAGCATGGGTTTAATCCTGAGAGGGGAATTATGGTAGAAACTTGGAAAAAGCCCTTATGCAAACTACAGCTCCACAGTCAGGCAATGTCCATATAGGGTTAGTGGAAAGCCAAGGCATACATGAGAACCGAAGAAGAAGAGGGACTCATCTCTAATAGTGCAGATCTGATGAACAAATTCACTTATTTGTATCCAGAAGATTACATATCTACAGAGTTTTTATCTTAATGTTTAAAGAAAATGCTCCGGCCCTCTCACATGTACATTTTCATAAGATGTTAAAAAAAAGACAAATCAGTCAATCCATCAATGCTCCAGGTTTATATTACATCTTTCTCCTAAGAGTTCAAAGGCTTTAAATGTGACACCTTCATTTATCGTCACAACATTTACATACCTACAGTAGAATATAGATGGTGCAAAATTGGGGGAAATGAGGCCAAGTCTCAAGATGAATCACTTGCAGAAATAGGCCTGCAATTCAACTTTCCTTATTAAGCATCATGATTTTTTTAAAAAAACATATTAAGGCCATTTTGAAAGCAAACAAGAGTGTCACCTTTGGAATGCTCTTAAGTGTATGTGTGTGAATATGTGTGTATATACATACATATGTGCATAGGTGACACACATACAATCATAGACACACACATTCACACTGACTATATAATTTTGGCTCAGCTAAATACATACAGCTAGCTCTACCAACATGCTTAAACCATACTTAGGCATAATAATCCATAGATAAAAACAAAACAGTGACAATGACCACAAGACTGTTATAGATAAAGAAATTCACAAATATCATTGTAATTCAGAATTTTTAGTCTGAGAGCAAGTGAGAAAGAGCAAGAAAATAACTATAAGTCCAATACACTTGTCACTGCACCCACTAAAGGGATTTAATTTTAAACTCAAATATCATCATATTGGAAGGGGAAATGAAAAGCTAATAACATGCATTGACGTTTACATAAAATTAGTATGTAAAGTGAGAGATATGAGCCTAATGATGAATATGAAGCAACGGTTTGCATTTTAACAGACTAAGCAAAAAATGTAATTGACAAAGAGGCAAATCTAAATGAATTTCCAGCTATTTAAACACTAAGTGCAGCTGCATGCTAATTGTCAGCGTTATGAATTAGAAAAAAATCTGTTTAAATGAAAATTCAAAAAATAAATGCAGCCAACATGGTGAACTCACACACTGTACCAAAGTTACCATTCATTCAATCAGATAATGGTTTTTTTCCAAAAAAGTCATTTTTAAACAGCAGAATATTCAGTCAGCAGTTACTTCATATTGATTGAGGGGAAAAACTCGATACAGTAGTTGAATTCATAGCATGCAGCATCTTAGAGGTAGTTATGAGCTCAAGCTTTGGCCCTAGCCCTCCTGGGTTCAAATCCTAACTCTACCATTTCTTTCTTTGTGAGTTTGAGCAGATCATTTAACCACACTGTACCTTCCTTTTCTCACCTTAGTATAACAGTTCCTACCTCCTAAGATCATTGTGAGAATTAAACGTATTCATATATGCAAGGATTTGGCCAGTGCCTGGCACATGCTCAGTAACTGAGAGCTATCATTATTACCTTCAGTCAAGACATCAGTCCCTCAGAGAAAGCATTATTTTGCAGTAAAAGACAAAGACAAAGAAGATGGTGACAGGCATGCCATAATTTTGCTGGTCCCTAGATGTGAAGGGAGTACTGTCACCTACCACCTCCCAGACCCTCTCCTTGGTGGATGGGAGTCATTGGAGTATCTTCAGCCACTTCTAAGTAAAGATCATTTCTGGGTGGAAACTGATTGAAGTACCCCAACCCCCATAGATGCTACACAAGTGACTCTGGAACAGAGTGAGGTGTCAACCCATGGCTGTCTTAGAATGTGCTTTGAGATCTTGCCATATTTTTCCCTACAGTACTACCAGCCCTCGGAGGGATGGCTTGCTGACTGGTCATGCACCTGACTTTGCATGTGACTTTTATCCAGATCCCCTGGACTATACCACCAAATGTTTCATTTAACCTTGGATTTCCCAAGGTCATGCAAAGGGCAGGGCACAGAAATTAAAGCTGAAACAGTAAAATTTCATGTTCATTCTTCTCCTTTAATTTACTGGAAGTTCCACCCTCTGAATAGAAGGAAAAAGGCCAAGTCCGCAGGCATGTTGGCAGCTTGTCAAGTCACCGAAAAGGGATGTGAATTCCCACAAAATAAACACAGGCTCCTCTGCACGCTCTCAAGGCCAGTCACACTGTGATCAGGCTGGCATTCCTGCCAAGGGATGAAGGGAAGCAAAAAGGGAGAAGCCCCCAGCCTTGAATCACATACAAACACTGGTTACAAAGCAGGACAAGAGGGCTCTGTCAGTGTGCGGTCAGGGGAGAGCAGCCCCCAACTCCAACGGGGCTGCAACAGGTGCTTCCTGCTACCTGCACAAGAGAGGGAGGAATCATATGGCATCCCTCCTGGACCCAGTTGAGTTACACAGCCTGAGCAAATAGTTCTGGAGTAAAAATGAACTCAAGGCGAAATCAAGCTCTTCCAACGCTCCATCCGACCTCCCTTTCCCAGGTTCTTTGTGCCATCTATTTTTTCATCATCAGGGCCTTGAGATCTCAATCTCAGAAAAACCAACTCTCCAAAGAGGATCTGCTAGCCTTTTTTGCACCTTGATATACATTTAATCCCAGTCTTTTTTCTCCAACTCATTTTAATTGGCGATGATTTCTAAGGCAATGACAGGCTTTATGCCCTGTTCAAATAGGGTCAGTCCTGAGGCAAGTGTAGCCCAGAGTCGGTGACCTTCTCTGCTTGCATAAGATACCAGGCTGCATCCGTGGACGCAAACAGTCCTATCTCCACATTAAATGTCTAAAACAGATAATTACTATTAACCTAAATTGGACTTAAAAATTTAAACTGAACAGATTAGTCACTGCATATCCTCAAATATCAGAGAAAGACAATAATCCTTTAAACTCAAAAGGAAGCATCGCAGTGGAACGAGTTGTCAGAAAACCTAAGTTTTGGTCCAGGGTCATCACTATCTTACCATGTAACCACCGACATGTCATTTGAATTTTCTGGTCCTTAGACTCCAAAGATAAAATTAATGGGTTTGATAACTATCTAAGGTTCCTTTCAACTCTAAAATTTCATGATCCATTTGTCATTTTCAATTCAAGTACTTTGAGATATCGTGATAGCAAAAGTTTAATTTGCATTTAGAAACGAATATAAACTATGAGATTGAAGCGATAAATGGACTTTTAAAATTAATGCAGCATGCATATGAGGAAGAAAACAGGGAATGCTGTAGAATTAGGCACTTTTTCCCTTGGCCCATCATTATAAGCTACCTGACAATACCATTATTTTTTTTTTCCTTTTTACACTACACAATAGCACATTCATATGTGTGAAACTATAAGGATCACAGCCATAAGGCTGAATGCCAACTGTCAGAGGGCAAATGCGAATCGGCTACAACACTGGAAATCTGAGCCTGGAACCCGCAGGGTCGCGTGGGGGTTATCTCACAGCGCTCACCTTCCACCAGTTGGTCCAGGCTGGAAATCTTCTTGAGCCCATCAATGGTGTAGATTGTTCTCACTCCCTGGGGCAAATTCACGTTATCCGACAGAGTTCGGGTCAAATCAGCCAGCAGGGCCTCAAAAGATCGGAACCGGTCTGGGGAGATGGCATACACAATCCCTTTGAAGTATCGATCTCCGTTTCGATAGAAACGAACTTTCTTGGCCTTCTTCTCGGAGCTGAGCGTCTGCAGCGTGCGGGTGCGGTAGAAGCTGCAGTGGGCGCTGTGCGTTGGGCTCGGCAGGCCGTTCACCCGCGACCCTCGGCTGTATCTCTGCGCCTTATCCCGCTCGTCGAAGTGCTCCAGCTCCATGTCTCTGCCGAAGGACATGATGGACTTCAAGTAGGACCTACGAGCCCCAGAAACAAAAGCAGACACACATATTGATGTAGGTTAAAAATATATATATATATATATATTTTTTTTTTTTTTTTCTAAATTAGGGACAGGGTCCGGCTCTGTCACCCGGGCTGCAGTGAGATGGCACTCACTGAAGTACTCACTGAAGCCTCGCACTCCTGGGCTCAAGTGATCCTCCTGCATCAGTCTCCCAGAGTAGTCGGGACTACTACAGCTTACAGGTGCCTGCACCACACCTGGTTAATTTCCTTCATTTTTTGTTGTTTGTTTGCTTGTTTTTAGTAGTAGTGATGAGGGTCTTGTTCTATTGTCCTGGCTGGTCTTGAATCCCTGGCCTCAAGTGATCCTCTCCCGCCCCCCAACCCCTTTGGCCTCCCAAAGTTTTGGGATGATGTCATTTTGAGATCATGATTTCAAAGGGTCTGCTTCAGAACAGCTGGGTGGAAACATTGCTTTAACTGATGGCACATTTAATATGAGTTATCAAGTGGGACAGAAAGAGAAAGGGATGTGAATTCCCACAAAATAAACACAGGCTCCTCTGCACGCTCTCAACAGAAGGGGCCGATCCCAGCGGAAACAGCTTATTAATCAACCACAAATTTGCTAGAAGCAGCTCCTAGGTTGCCCGTTGTGCATCAGGCTTCAAACAGATATTATTCCCAGTAGACACAACAACTTTCCAAAGTATTGTCCTTCTTTACAAATGAAGAAACTGAGGCACAGAAAAATTTCCCCTAAATTGCTCCGAGTAATACAGTTGAGAAATGCATGTACTAGCAACTCTGTTCCAGGTTTCCCTGACTCCAAAGCCCACTGCTCCTTGCAGGGCAGAGGGCTAATCCTGGTAGCAGGAAGAAAATAAGCTCTCATATCATTATACAGTGAAAGATAAGTAGCTATGGAGGGCTGGGACAGAAAGAGAGGGCAGGCAGCATAACAGTCAGATTGTGAAAGTTTTACAGAGTGTTTGTGTGCCCCATGGCCAGATGGAGAGCAAATTAAATCAATCTGTAGGTTGGACCAAGTTAAAGAAGATTTTCCAACATATTCACACATTCCATATTTTTAAAAGCAAATTCACTATACTTCATTTACTTACATTTAGTACTTCAGAAAAGTTGAGTTTAAAAAAAGAAGAACAAGGAAGAGGAGGAGGAGAAGGAAGAGGAACAACAAGAAAGGAAAAAAATGTTGTTTGGAAGTACATTTCTTGGTTCTTCCTTTCATTAAGGCTCTCTATCTTTGTGATTGAAGAAATTGAGGCTTAAAGATGTCGATTTACACTTGACCCCATGCCAGCTGTGTAAGCTTGAAAAATCTACTTGCTTAGCATCTTTAAGCCTTGATTTCCTCAACCACAAAACGGGAATGAGAACAATACCCACCTCGTAGTCAGTATTAACTATTAAATAAGTTCATGCACATGAAGTTCTTAGCATAGTGTCTGACATGTGATAAGTACTAAATTTTTTATTAATAAAATCTGTTTTTGTGTTCCTGGCCCTGACACATAAAGAGCTAGTAGGAATAGAATCTTTCCTTTCTGGCAAGAGAGGCCCCTGCTTTCTTCCTGATCTCCATCTCATGACCTTTTGAAAGGTACATCTGTACCCTCTGGTCCCCACAGCAAGCTGCCTGGGGGACCAGTTCATCCTTGCTGAGGGGTTGGTTGATAAAGGTTTGTGGAATCCTGCAGGGGCATCTGTATTTTAACAAGACAATCTAAAAAGTGGAAAGACCAAAGCATTCAAAGGAAAGACATTTTAATGACAAAATTTCAGGCATGTTGAAATAGAATATCAGGAAAATGTAAAATTTGGAGCAAGAACCTTACAAGCACTTCCCAAGTCCTACCATATAGATGGACATCACCTTTCTGAAGGTCAGCGAACACTCACCAATGTACCACTGTCTCCCCAACCTTTCTTTGACCCTCAGTAAACTGACCTCTGATCCATTCAGAATGGCTAAAATTTCACACCTGAAACCATGGCTAGAGATTTGGTACTCCAGAAATGAAGTGGAAGAAAGCAATATTTATTGAAGGTCTAGGAGGTACCTGACACTATTACTCATCAACCAGTTGTATAATACGCCAAAAATTCTCTTCTAAACCTCATATTAATCCACCAAGGTAGGTAATATTATTAATACTCAGGTGAGTATGGAATTTATCCAGGGTCCCAAAATTATAACTGAGGGGTTGAGATTTGAACCCAGATTTACTGTAACTCCAAAGCTGGCGTTTTCCATCCCTTGCTCCTTTGAAACCGGTTCCTCTTCAGCATTGAGAAGAAGGATTTTGTAAGCCCTCACTCCTAACTAGCTCAGTGACCTTGGACAGGCCACATAACTGATCCAGATCTCGTCTGCACACAGAGGAAGCAGTGGTCAGCAGGCCTCTGATGTTCATGATTCTATCTACCTGCTTATGGGTCTATTGCTGACCCCACTGAAGGTCTGGGGAGGGAGAAATGAAGTGTGATTTAAACCTGGAGTGTTAATAAGTTCAGTGTACTTTTTTCCCTCCAAATATGAAAACTATTTCATGCCTCTTAATAACTCATAGTAGTCAGAATTTGCATTTTTCAAAAACAGTTGTACTATATATAGGCAGCTCTGAACTGGTTTCATTGATTTTGATGTTAGATAACTTTAAAACAATGATCACTTGATATCCAATCCTGTAGGCATTAGTTGTTAAACAGAACCAACTTTTGCCCATGATACTGGTAACTGCTCTTACTTTTTAATTTATATGGTTTTAAAGTGAGCTCTCTTGTCTTCTAAAAGGGAGTGTGTCTTGGGGGTAGAGTGGAAGACATTCCCAGTACTCACACCAACTCACTAAGCTCTTCAACATTTTGTAAATTATAAAGGCCAAACTCACTTTTAAGTTTGTATTTTATTCTTAAAGGCAGTGATCATTCTCCCAACACTAGGAGTTTACGGATTTCCTTCCAAATTGATATAAACTAAAAGAAAACAAGCAGGGCCATAGGGAAGGATGGCACAGTTCTGTTACCAGAAAGAGTGCACATTGAATTCTCAGTGACTGACAATTGGCAAAGGCCAAATAATTTGGCAATAGTTTGAATTTCCTGGGGGAACGGGCTTTTAGGACCAAGAATTCCCACACCAGATGAAAAAAGAAGAAAAGAACAATTTAAAATAGAAAAAAGGTTTACTTTGTTTCATTTTATTTGCATATTTCCTCAAACTGGATCACAGGTTCATCCAGGGCAGGACTACACCTTTTACTTCCCTTCCCTGAATCTGTCCAAAAGTGGGCAGTGGTGTCGACAAAAGAAACCATACTCAGAGTGAAGTCATTTTCAAGGCTACAGCTACCTCTAAATGCAGCACATTCGGCACCCTAGTGTGCTGGTAATTATTCGTGGCAACAAAATAGGTGTTCTTTCCCTCACCTTGGCTTAGTCATACATTTGAACCATGCATGAGCTTCTGAAGATCCACTGGCCTTCCACAGATTCACACTTTCTGCACAGGAAGCCTGTGAGAACACACAGCTCAATGTTCAGAGACCATAGGTGGCCAAGGGCCTGAGTGCACATGTGCAGTGGCACCAGGATGGTAACAACAGCGCCTCAGCCACAGCGACCACAGACACTGGAGGTAAGAAGGGCCACTGGCTCTTATCAGAGCTTTTCCTATAAATCCTGCCATTTCAAGAAACCAACATCCCTGACTGTTCTCGGTGGGATTTCTCACCATTTTGAGGAATCTATGTTCATCCTTTTCTAGATAAGCACATGGTTCTTGTTTCAGAAATTTACACACGTATATACCAAGAAAAAAAATGGCATAAAGGCTACCACATCTAAATAGATGCTGGACCTGGAAGTCCCAAGGCATATTTTAACCGTGGGATTAGGATTCAGGTGGACTGGCATGGAATAAAAGGCACACATACCTTCCAGGCCCGTGCACCACCATGGCCGTAGACATCACAGGGTGTGTGCATATCTCTTATAATTTTCCTCCATATGACCTCTCTTAAAAATCCCTTCTGACCTGCATCCATGTGACATTTCATACTTAAAACGCTGTCCTACTTTCCTTTCCCACTGAAAGGCAATATATTTAGGAACAGTCATAAAATGTATTCACGGAACACCCTGCAGTGTGGTCGCTGAACGTGTGTGCACCGTGCCTGGACACACTCACAGGTGCAGCAGAGAGGGAGCCGGTTTGAATGAAACCTTTCATCTGCTCTCTCACCGACCAAGCATCTCCTTGCCAAATCCAGCAGCAACTCCACGCAAACCTGGTTTTCAAAAGCAGCCTTTTTTGTGGGGGCATTGCGGGGCTGTGCGTGCGCTCCCACTTGAAGGAAAAATGCCATTTCCTCTCCGCATGCTTTTAGCACTGCAGGTACTAATTTGAACATGAGGCAGCCTCGCTGTCCCTGAAGGAACTTGAGACCCTGCAAACGTACTTGCAACACCCACGCTGCAGCCACCACCACGCACGAATCGACCCCATCCACAAGCACACATCACTGGCCCGGGCACACGGAAAAGCACACACACAATAAGAGGCCGGGCCCGGCCACTCCTTCCTTGGTTCCCGCTCCGCAGCCAGTTCTGACAATGACAAGCACCTCTCCCAGCTCCTCCGCCCTGGCTCTCCATCTCCACCAACAACGCGAAAAGCCTGGGAGGGCCCGCTCGCCCGACTCCAGCTTTAAAGCCCCATAGCACCAAACAAAAGAGGCAGGTGCCAGCAGCCCCGGGGCCGCCCGCACGCAACGCCCCGGGTCGGGCCAGACTGGCCAGGGCAGGGCGGCCGCCTTTCGAGGAACTGCGGGCGGGGCGGCGGGGCCAAGCTGAGCGCCCGCCCTGCCTTCGGCGCCCCGCGGCTGCGGGCGGAGCGGGCGCTGCGGAGTCCCCCGGCACCCCTCCGCGCAGCTCCAGTACCCAGGGAAGGCAAACCACGCACCGGTCCGCGGAGAGACGCCGCCGGGGGTCTTTGTGGCCGCGCTGGGGGCCGCCTCCTGGTGCTGTCCTCGCCGGGCTGGGCGCGGCCGGGGCTGCGGGGCTGAGGGGCTGAGGGGCTGCGGGGCTCGGGGGCGGCGGCAGGGCCGGGCTGGGCGGCAGCAGCTGCTGGAGCGCGGCGTCTCGGTTGCGGCCACTAGTGCAGGGATGTGCCTCGGCCCGTCCTCATTGAAATGCGGCGCTTCGCACAGCCTCACTCCAGCCTCTCTCTCCAGAGGAGGGCGGCGGCGGCGGCGGGCGCGCTCCCTTTTCTTGTCTCACTCGCTCACACGCCCTCCCGTCTCCCTCCTCCTCCGCCTCCTCCGCGTGCGCGCTCCGTCGCCCCCGCCCTTCTTGGCAGGGCGCACCCACCACGGCTGCGCCCCAGGCCCTCCTCCCTCCCAGCGCCCTATTCCCACCGCAGCAACCTCGGTGCATCTGGCTTGACTACACCCCTAAACCTCCCTAGTCCCCAGAAGTGGTCGTTGGGAGATGGGGGCAGATCAGATGGTGGAAGAGAACGTGGACAGGGCTGAGTCTGAGCCAGGAAGTGTGCAAGGCAGAGAGGTGATATGGCCCAGAGATGAGGCCCCCACCGTCGGGATAGGGAAGGAGGTACCCACACCCATACCTTTTGATGTGACCTCACGGTCTGACACCTTTCCCAGGGTATGGAAACCAGTGGATCACCTTCTCGTCCTTTTTGCCCGGGATGCACCCACGCAGTGCCTCTTTGGATGACCAACCCTCCCAAGCTATGCACTCTGGTGCCCCCCACATTGGGAAGAGCTGGATCTGCTCATGGATCCCACCCATCATCTCCACTTAACCCCAAGACATGAGTCACCCTTGGAATAGTGACCTCTGCTTAGAGTCAAATATGTTCCAACGGGCCCTTGAGAACTTAAGGGCCAGGTTTCACTACTGGACACTTTGTGGCTGCCAAAGCTGGGTCTGCGGTGGAAAGCCCCATGAGCTCATGCGAGCCTCTCCTCCCAGAGCGGGAATGTTCTCCTAGCCCAGGCTGTTCACAGCTTCCTCCGGTCTTTGCACAAAAGTCCAGGGAGTGGGAGCAGCTCCCAGATTTCGGTGAAATCTTAGACTGGCTCAGTATGCAGCCTGAATTTTGATCCAGTTAATCTGACTTTCAATCCTGTCGCCCACGACCTGTGTTTGTCCCAAATACACATAAGTATACAAATACACATAAGTATTTTTCTCTTTTCCTGAGCCTACACCTTTCAGTGGAACATTAAAATTTTATTTTTCTCTTCCCCATTGATCCCAGTTATGTGTTTGACTACTTATTATTAAAAAGTACTATTCTGAAATACTTTCCAAGTATGATGTAAATGTTAAATAATTACCATTTGTTTTAAAACACAGCTCAAATGAGATCCATGCTACATATTCCATAAGTGATGCAATATTTATTTTTGAACTATTTAATAGCCCAGAGATGAGAGTACAGTGAACTCACCAAATTATCTAAATGCAAAGTAGTAAGCCTATTCTTTCACATTCTGAGGCAAAATGAGAGCCATGGGGGTAAATAAAGAGAAAGGAAGAAGCCAAGTACATCTTCTGGAGAACAGAAATCAGAGCTTCTTTTTATCTTGCCAATGAAAAATGCCAAGTGATTTCTTCCAAAATGCTAAGCCAAGAAATAAATTTCATCTCTTAACCCCTATGGATATTCTACTAGGGTCATTTCTTAAGAGCTGTAAGTAACTCGCCATCATCTTACCTCTTCCTAGCTGTTGTACTTTGCACACGCAGATAATGTGTTCAGAGAAACACCTTGGTGTTTGACTCTCTCAGTAGCAAAGTGCTCTCACTAGAAATAGTTGGGCATCATTAGCTCTTTAAGGAAACCAGGGGGCAACTGATAATTAAGTAGATGAGGACATTAAATAGTATACATTGGCCCTACATTATGATCATATCATTTAGTCCAGGACAGCAGGCTGGTACTAAAGTTCATTCCAGGGTAGCTTAAGCATTTGGCAAATCTAATGTATATTCAACAATAATTCCTTATTGAAATGAAATCTAACTAGAAAACTCCTAATTCAAGTAATTTTCAAAAACGAATGCTATTTCCTTTATATTACTAAGATATTGATCAAAGAAGTGAATGGAATTAATACATCCTTTCCCCCAGGATCATCTGAAAGTATTGGAGATCTCATTCTAGCTCCCAAAAGCAAATGCTATTTAAGCTGTACCCCAACTACCGCCCCAAGCAGACACAGCTCTGTATCCTACAGGTTGAAAATGACTAGGCCCCGGCTCTCTCAGTGGCTCCCATTAATTTAGTGCTCGCGTTTTGCCATGCTGGGGGCTTTTATACGTTTTCTTATTTCATTCTCATAAGAACCGTGCAAGGTAGGCATTGGCATTATTATCCTCATCTTACAGAAGAAGGAATTTAGACATAGAGAGGTTACATCATTTGCCCACAGTCACGTAGCTTAAAAATGTCAAGCCTAACTTCAATATTTAAAATCGCTACGTTTTAAAATTCAAGTCAGTTTTCAATTGCTAAGGCCATATGCTTATAAAGCAATACCAAATTCTAGTGCAAAGTGTAATCTTTTTTGGAAAACGCAGTCTTTTAATCAAAGAGCTTATTACTTCATAACAGAGAGTTAACTCCTTGCTATCATGAACACTGCTTCTTTTAGTGATGGATCCCCTCAAATGTGTCTTTGGACTAAACTTCTCATGAGGACATTTGCACTTTAACCTCTGGCAACAAAGTGGATGGACAATCTTATCTAAGTGTGCTTGTCTTCCTGAATGTAAGGTTTTAGTGCAAACCAGGAAAGAGATAGAGAACCATTATTCTTTGGAAAAATACTTTTTCATTCACCATGCAACTTTTTTCAGGTTCTTTTCATTGGCTTCTTCATAAACAATATGCTTAATCATGTAGATGCAAGTAGAACTGTAGAATGAGAATATGAGCAGGAAGAGATACACTTCCTGTTTTTCCCTCTAGGAGGAAGAATTTGCCTGGCTCATTCATGATCTCTCCTCTGTGGCTATGGGCATATAGTGCTCCTGGGTTGGGAGACTGTGTATATGTAGTGGCTGCCACAATTGTGAGAAGCAGCTTTACAGAACACAATCGTCAGTCTGCTTTTCCTTTGTATTTCTTTTCTTCTGAAGGCTGTTTATGACATTTCCTGATAGTTTATCTAATTCCCTCTAATTACAGAGAAAATACTTCTGGCTTCTACTAGAATCACAGAAACTCAGTGATGTGAGACCTTGGCAGAAGCCTATCAATTTTTACCCAGTGCATGAATTCCCTCCACAGCAAGTTGTCTTCCAGCCTCCATTCTGTTGCATCTGTGGCAAAAGCGAAGAGGAATAAGATTATCCCTTTGAGTGTTAGGATAGATTATGGAATTCTAGACATAGTAAATGAGATCTTTAAAAATAATTGTTTTAACTGGCTGTTTACCTTTGGTTTGGCCCTCCAAACATGCTGAGGTCCAAACTACATGAGATTCTGGACCAACACAGAGGAAGAAAGGCCCCTACTACTCTGATAGAACCTCTATAAACTAGCACAGAGCTTCCGAAAGCTCTTTTCTTCGTTCCTGCCTAAATGTAATTTGCTTTGGTAAAGGGGAACTCTGCACAGCCCACTCCCCTGCTGGACAGCTCCTCAAATTCAACTAAGATCCACTTCCCTGGAATTTTCCTGTGCACCCTGGGTCTACTCTTTAGAACTGTGGAGAACAAATCAAATGGTCCTGGCTTTTGCTTGACAGTCTCATTACTTTCTCCCAAATTTGACTCCTCATTAACTAGGAATCCTCAACCCTTCAACTGCCTCTCATTTGACATCTTTGGAAATGCTCACAGCAGTGCAACTGTCAGTATCTCCCTCCACATCTGCCTCCTGGAACTGGGCATGGCACAGCAGGGGTGGTCTGACTAGGGAAGCTCCATGACTTCATTGGCTGTTGACATGGTGTTTCCATTATAGGAAGCTAACATCTAATCAATGTCTCTGACAGGCATGCCATGCTATTGACTCATCCAGTCAATAAAAATCTCCATGCTTTTCACATGTTTTGCTCTTATGACCTCTCATTCTGCATTTGTTTAATTAGATTTGGGGGACCTAAGTCCAGTGCCCACTTGGAATTTTCCTTTATTAACGTTGCGTATTGTTATTTGCTCCCCCATTCAAACCTGTTGAGTGAGATCCTTTTGGATCCTAATGAGGGCACATTATACTTGAATGATCCCTCCAGCATCCTATCAGTCTGATTAACACTGCACCAACATCATCATCTCAGTTGTTGATAAAAGCTTTCAACAGAACATGGTCACAGCAGGCTCCATCACCTTACTGCCCACAGTCTCTCTCCAGGTTGATGGCTGATGGCCAATGACTCTCTCAACGTACTCAAGTAATTAGAGGTTAACATATTCTCTACAGAAAATGATTATCTAGAGATCCAGTGATAGGAAAAATTCACATTTTTATATGAAGGATTATATCCTTGACTTCAATGCCATTTTGAGGTCATGAGTATTTACAGACTGCATAATTTTTCATTCATTCATCCATTCAACTAATAAGTAATTTTTGAGTGTCTCCAATGTGCCAGGCACCTTGCTAGGTAGAAGTAATACAATCGTGAGATAGAGTTACAAATATTCTGTGCCCAGGCATTGGTAGCTTGTAGGGAGATTGGATTAAACCCATACTTACACAAACAATTATTTAAGTACCGTGAAGGAAAAGAACACAAATAACTTCAAGGAGAGCGTTTCTTCCCCGAGGAAGTAACATTTAAGCAGAGACCTGAAGTTTGCCAGGCAACAAGGGGGAAGGGCATTATTCCAAGGAAAAGAAATAGCTGAGTGAAGACTTTGAGTGGGAAGCAGCTTGTTCAAGGAAGAAGAGCTGGGCAGAGTGGCTGGTGCACAGGCAGACAGAGTGAAGAGAGGCAGCTGCAAGGGTGGGCAGGGGACAGCATCCCACATCCTGAGGACCTTATTAAGGAATGTAGACTTGTCCTAAAGAAAAGGAAAATCAGTGAAGGATTTTAAGCAGAGAAGTGAATCTGAACTTGCATAACTACTGTGACTTCTTAAATATTTGATATATTGACTTCTTGAAGAACTTGCAGAGTTCTTCAAGTCCATAGATTAAATATGGCATCTCCAAGTGAAAAATAAAATTATGTAAAATTACAGGTTATTCTTGATACAAGGATTTCAGAAAAATAACTTAAGAATGTATACTTACTTATACATTCTATCACTGCTGCAAGGAATGGAGTAATTACCCCAAAATAATGAAAATTTTACTTAAGGATCCTAAAATTAACCTCAAAAATAGTCACCTTTGCTAAAATACGTCTTGTTTTTTGTTTTTTTGAAACAGGGTCTCACTCTGTCACCCATGCCACGAGTGCAGTGGCATGATCACGGCCCACTGCAGCCTCAGCCTCCCATGCTCGAGTGATCCTCCCACCGGAGCCTCCTGAGTAGCTGGGACTACAGATATTTGCCACCAAACCTGGCTAACTGTTTTATTTTTGGTAGAGATGAGGTCTTACTATATTGCTGAGGCTGGTCTGGAACTACTGGGCTCAAGCAGTCCTCCTGCCTTGGCCTCTGAAAGTGTTGAGATTAGAGGCATGAGCCACCATGCTAAGCTCTAAAATGCTTTCAAATAGAATTTTATTTAACCACATTCTTTGTTCCAGAAATTTTTTAGAGACAAATAATTTACTTTTTATATTTATTAATACATACTTATATTAAAATACTGTATGCTACTCTGTTAATTATATTTTATATAATTATATTTTCTGAGAACTCTCACTGATTCTATAGAATACAAATCTTTCAGAAGTCACAGTAGTTATGTAAGTCTTCTAAGCATGTAGCAGACCTCACCTGAAACACCTGGGATTTTTTAAATTAGGGGCTCAGACAATAGTGTGTGTCCTTTTATAAAATATGCCTGTAGACTGAATAATTTCATAAGTAAAGTCAAAGAGTCATTGGTAAGTTTTTAATGTATCCCAAGGAGTCTTTTAAAATTTAATTTAATTTGTAGAAGTGGATTTTTAAAGGTATATTTTAAACAAAGAGAAAACGTACTACATTTCTGCTGTTGATAATCTTTTAAGTGAAAAAAATCAAAATATTGTTGGTACATACATATTCTAAACTTTTTCATGTATATGTATATATACCGAAAGTGTAGCTTTAAATAGAAATATGTAAGATGCTAATGGATGTAATGTATTGTATTATAACTCCTTTCACTTAACAATTAACTCAAATGTATCATAAATCTAAATGCAAAAACTGACACAATAAAATTTCTAGAATAAAATATGGGAAAAACATCTTTGTGACCTTTGGCTATACAAAGATTACTTAGAGAAGACCCAAAAACATGAAACATAAGTAAGAATTAGTTAAGATGGCTTTTACGAAATTAAAAAACTTTTGCTCTTCAAAAGACACTGTTAAGAAAATGAAAAGGCAAGCCACAAAGTAGCAAAAAAAAATTGCAAAATATATCTCTGATAAAGATCTTGCATCCAGATTAAAGATCTCTTACAGCTCAACACGGATCGGAACAAAAAAAGAGGAATAGAAAGACAAAAGATTTGAATAGACACATTACCAAAGAACACATAAGAATGCCCAACATCTTTAGTCTCTAGGGAAATGCAAACCCAAACCACAATGAGATGCCATTGCATACCCAACAGAATAACTAAAAATAAAAAGACTGATGATACCAAGTGTTGGGGAGGAGGTTGAGCAGTTAAAGCTCTCCATCATCCCTGTTTGGAATATAAAATGATACAATCATTTTGAAAAATAATTTGCCAGGTTTTTTTGTACCTACTCTATGACCCATCAATCCCGTACCTAGATATATACCCAAGAAAAAGAAAAATATGTTTAAGGAGACTTGTATTTAAGCTTTTTTACCAGTTTTATTCATATTAGGTAAAACGACAACTGAAATAAACATTTACTGGTTAATGGATAAACAAACTGTGGAATATGCATACAGCTATTTAAAAAGCAGAACTGCTGATACACACAACATGGGATCTCAAGGTATTATGTTCAGTGAAAAAAGACCGGCACGAATGACTACATGCTGCATAATTTCATTTATATGAAATTCCAGATAGGCTGGGAGCCAAGATGGCCGAATAGGAACAGCTCCGGTCTACAGCTCCCAGCATGAGCGACACAGAAGACGGGTGATTTCTGCATTTCCATCTGAGGTACCAGGTTCATCTCACTAGGGAGTGCCAAACAGTGGGTGCAGGACAGTCGGTGCAGCGCACCGTGCACGAGCTGAAGCAGGGTGAGGCATTGCCTCACTCGGGAAGTGCAAGGGGTCAGGGAGTTCCCTTTCCTAGTCAAAGAAAGGGGTAACAGATGGCACCTGGAAAATCGGATTACTCCCACCCGAATACTGTGCTTTTCCAATGGGCTTGGAAAACGGCACACCAGGAGATTGTGTCCTGCACCTGGCTTGGAGGGTCCTATGCCCACGGAGTCTCGCTAATTACTAGCACAGCAGTCTGAGATCCAACTGCAAGGCAGCAGCGAGGCTGGGGGAGGGGCGCCCACCATTGCCCAGGCTTGGTTAAGTAAACAAAGCAGCCAGGAAGCTCGAACTGGGTGGAGCCCACCACAGCTCAAGGAGGCCTGCCTGCCTCTGTAGGCTCCACCTCTGGGGGCAGGGCACAGACAAACAAAAAGCAGTAACCTCTGCAGACTTAAATGTCCCTGTCTGACAGCTTTGAAGAGAGTAGTGGTTCTCCCAACACGCAGCTGGAGATCTGAGAACGGGCAGACTGCCTCCTAAAGTGGGACCCTGACCCCTGAGCAGCCTAACTGGGAGGCACCCCCCAGTAGGGACAGACTGACACCTCACTCGGCCGGGTACTCTTCTGAGACAAAACTTCCAGAGGAATGATCAGACAGCTGAATTTGCGGTTCATGAAAATCTGCTGTTCTGCAGCCACCGCTGCTGACACCCAGCCAAACAGTGTCTGGAGTGGACCTCTAACAAACTCCAACAGACCTGCAGCTGAGGGTCCTGTCTGTTGAAGGAAAACTAACAAACAGAAAGGTCACCCACACCAAAAACCCATCTGTACATCACCATCATCAAAGACCAAAAGCAGAAAAAAACTACAAAGATGGGGAGAAAATAGAGCAGAAAAACGGGAAACTCTAAAAAGCAGAGTGCCTCTCCTCCTCCAAAGGAACGCAGTTCCTCACCAGCAACAGAACAAAGCTGGACGGAGAATGACTTTGACGAGTTGAGAGAAGAAGGCTTCAGACGATCAAACTACTCCGAGCTACAGGAGGAAATTCAAACCAATGGCAAAGAAGTTAAAAACTTTGAAAAAAATTAGATGAATGTTTAACTAAAATAACCAATGCAGAGAAGTGCTTAAAGGAGCTGATGGAGCTGAAAGCCAAGTTTTGAGAACTACGTGAAGACTGCAGAAACCTCAGTAGCCAATGCGATCAACTAGAAGAAAGGTTATCAGTGATGGAAGATGAAATGAATGAAATGAAGCGAGAAGGGAAGTTTAGAGAAAAAAGAATAAAAAGAAACAAACAAAGCCTCCAAGAAATATGGGACTATGTGAAAAGACCAAACCTACGTCTGATTAGTGTACCTGAAAGTGACAGGGAGAATGGAACCAAGTTGGAAAACACTCTGCAAGATATTATTCAGGAGAACTTCCCCAATCTAGCAAGGCAGGCCAACATTCAGATTCAGGAAATACAGAGAACGCCACAAAGATACTCCTCGAGAAGAGCAACTCCAAGACACATAATTGTCAGATTCACCAAAGTTGAAATGAAGGAAAAAATGTTAAGGGCAACCAGAGAGAAAGGTTGGGTTACCCGCAAAGGGAGGCCCATCAGACTAACAGCTGATCTCTCGGCAGAAACTCTACAAGCCAGAAGAGAGTGGGGGCCAATATTCAACATTCTTAAAGAAAAGAATTTTCAACCCAGAATTTCATATCTAGCCAAACTAAGCTTCATAAGTGAAGCAGAAATAAAATACTTTACAGACAAGCAAATGCTGAGTGATTTTGTCACCACCAGGCCTGCCCTAAAAGAGCTCCTGAAGGAAGCACTAAACATGGAAAGGAACAACCGGTACCAGCCACTGCAAAAACATGCCAAACTGTAAAGACCATCAAGGCTAGGAAGAAAGTGCATCAACTAATGAGCAAAATAACCAGCTAACATCATAATGACAGGATCAAATTCACACATAACAATATTAACTGTAAATGTAAATGGGCTAAATGCTCCAATTAAAAGACACAGACTGGCAAATTGGATAAGGAGTCAAGACCCATCAGTGTGCTGTATTCAGGAAACCCTTCTCACATGCAGAGACACACGTAGACTCAAAATAAAGGGATGGAAGAAGATCTACCAAGCAAATGGAAAACAAAA
Source organism: Nomascus leucogenys (assembly GCF_006542625.1). NCBI lineage: Eukaryota > Metazoa > Chordata > Mammalia > Primates > Hylobatidae > Nomascus > Nomascus leucogenys. The sequence goes on along the minus strand of NC_044389.1, from coordinate 3,205,199 downwards.
AAAGGCAGAGGTTGCAATCCTAGTCTCTGATAAATAGACTTTAAACCAACAAAGATCAAAAGAGACAAAGAAGGCCATTACATAATGGTAAAGGGATCAATTCAACAAGAAGAGCTAACTATCCTAAATATATATGCACCCAATACAGGAGCATCCAGATTCATAAAGCAAGTCCTGAGTGACCTACAAAGAGACTTAGACTCCCACACAATAATAATGGGAGATTTTAACACCCCACTGTCAACATTAGACAGATCTATGAGACAGAAAGTTAACAAGGATTCCCAGGAATTGAACTCAGCTCTGCACCAAGCGGACCTAATAGACATCTACAGAACTCTCCACCCCAAATCAACAGAATATACATTTTTTTCAGCACCACACGACACCTATTCCAAAATTGACCACATAGTTGGAAGTAAAGCTCTCCTCAGCAAATGTAAAAGAACAGAAATGATAACAAACTGTCTCTCAGACCACAGTGCAATCAAACTAGAACTCAGGATTAAGAAACCCGCTCAAAACTGCTCAGCTACGTGGAAACTGAACAACCTGCTCCTGAATGACTACTGGGTACATAACGAAATGAAGGCAGAAATAAAGATGTTCTTTGAAACCAATGAAAACAAAGACACAACATACCAGAATCTCTGGGACACATTCAAAGCAGTGTGTACAGGGAAATTTATAGCACTGAATGCCCACAAGAGAAAGCAGGAAAGATCCAAAATTGACACCCTAACATCACAATTAAAAGAACTAGAAAAGCAAGAGCAAACACATTCAAAAGCTAGCAGAAGGCAAGAAATAACTAAAATCAGAGCAGAACTGAAGGAAACAGAGACACAAAAAACCCTTCAAAAAATTAATGAATCCAGGAGCTGGTTTTTTGAAAAGATCAACAAAATTGATAGACCGCTAGCAAGACTAATAAAGAAGAAAAGAGAGAAGAATCAAATAGATGCAATAAAAAATGATGAAGGGGATATCACCACTGATCCCACAGAAATATAATCTACCATCAGAGAATACTACAAACACCTCTACGCAAATAAACTAGAAAATCTAGAAGAAATGGATAAAGTGCTCGACAAATACACCCTCCCAAGACTAAACCAGGAAGAAGTTGAATCTCTGAATAGACCAATAACAGGCTCTGAAATTGTGGCAATAATCAATAGCTTACCAACCAAATCAAGAGTCCAGGACCAGATGGATTCACAGCCGAATTCTACCAGAGGCACAAGGAGGAACTGGTACCATTCCTTCTGAAACTATTCCAATCTATAGAAAAAGAGGGAATCCTCCCTAACTCATTTTATGAGGCCAGCATCATCCTGATACCAAAGCCGGGCAGAGACATAACCAAAAAAGAAAATTGTAGACCAATATCCTTGATGAACATTGATGCAAAAATCCTCAATAAAGTACTGGCAAACCGAATCCAGCAGCATATCAAAAAGCTTATCCACCATGATCAAGTGGGCTTCATCCCTGGGATGCAAGGCTGGTTCAACATACGCAAATCAATAAATCTAATCCAGCATATAAACAGAACCAAAGGCAAAAACCACATGATTATCTCAATAGATGCAGAAAAGGCCTTTGACAAAATTCAACAACACTTCATGCTAAAAACTCTCAATAAATTAGGTATTGATGGGACGTATTTCAAAATAATAAGAGCTATCTATGACAAACCCACAGCCAATATCATACTGAATGGGCAAAAATTGGAAGCATTCCCTTTGAAAACTAGCACAAGACAGGGATGCCCTCTCTCACCACTCCTATTCAACATAGTGTTGGAAGTTCTGGCCAGGGCAATTAGGCAGGAGAAAGCAATAAAGGGTATTCAGTTAGGAAAAGAGGAAGTCAAATTGTCCCTGTCTGCAGATGACATGATCGTATATCTAGAAAACCCCACTGTCTCAGCCCAAAATCTCCTTAAGCTGATAAGCAACTTCAGTAAAGTCTCAGGATACAAAATCAATGTGCAAAAATCACAAGCATTCTTATACACCAATAACAGACAAACAGAGAGCCAAATCATGAGTGAACTCCCATTCACAATTGCTTCAAAGAGAATAAAATACCTAGGAATCCAACTTACAAGGGATGTGAAGGACCTCTTCAAGGAGAACTACAAACCACTGCTCAATGAAATAAAAGAGGATACAAACAAATGGAAGAACATTCCATGCTCATGGGTTGGAAGAATCAATATCGTGAAAATAGCCAGACTGCCCAAGGTAATTTATAGATTCAATGCCATCCCCATCAAGCTACCAATGACTTTCTTCACAGAATTGGAAAAAAACTACTTTAAAGTTCATATGGAACCAAAAAAGAGCCCGCATCTCCAAGTCAATCCTAAGCCAAAAGAACAAGGCTGGAGGCATCACACTACCTGACTTCAAACTATACTACAAGGCTACCTTAACCAAAACAGCATGGTACTGGTACCACAACAGAGACATAGATCAATGGAACAGAACAGAGCCCTCAGAAATAATGTCACATATCTACAACTATCTGATCTTTGACAAACCTGACAAAAACAAGCAATGGGGAAAGGATTCCCTATTTAATAAATGGTGCTGGGAAAACTGGCTAGCCATATGTAGAAAGCTGAAACTGGATCCCTTCCTTAGACCTGATACAAAAATTAATTCAAGATGGATTAAAGACTTACATGTTAGACATAAAACCATAAAAACCCTAGAAGAAAACCTAGGCAATACCATTCAGGACATAGGCATGGGCAAGGACTTCATGTCTAAAACATCAAAAGCAATGGCAACAAAAGCCAAAATTGACAAATGGGATCTAATTAAACTAAAGAGCTTCTGCACAGCAAAAGAAACTACCATCAGAGTGAACAGGCAACCTACAAAATGGGAGAAAATTTTCGCAAACTACTCATCTGACAAAGGGCTAATATCCAGAATCTACAATGAACTCAAACAAATTTACAAGAAAAAAACAAACAACCCCATCAAAAAGTGGGCAAAGGACATGAACAGACACTTCTCAAAAGAAGACGTTCATGCAGCCAACAGACAGATGAAAAAATGCACATCATCACTGGCCATCAGAGAAATGCAAATCAAAACCAAAATGAGATACCATCTCACACCAGTTAGAATGGCCATCATTAAAAAGTCAGGAAATAACAGGTGCTGGAGAGGATGTGGAGAAATAGGAACACTTTTACACTGTTGGTGGGACTATAAACTAGTTCAACCATTGTGGAAGTCAGTGTGGCAATTCCTCAGGGATGTAGAACTAGAAATACCATTTGACCCAGCCATCCCATTACTGGTTATATACCCAAAGGACTATAAATCATGCTGCTATAAAGACACATGCACACGTATGTTTATTGCGGCACTATTCACAATAGCAAAGACTTGGAAACAACCCAAATGTCCAACAACGATAGACTGGATTAAGAAAATGTGGCACATATACACCATGGAATACTATGCAGCCATAAAAAATGGTGAGTTCATGTCCTTTGTAGGGACATGGATGAAACTAGAAACTATCATTCTCAGTAAACTATCGCAAGGACAAAAAACCAAACGCCACATGTTCTCACTCATAGGTGGGAATTGAATAATGAGAACACATGGACACAGGAAGGGGAACATCACACTCCGGGGACTGTTGTGGGGTGGGGGGAGGGGGGAGGGACAGCATTAGGAGATATACCTAATGCTAAATGACGAGTTAATGGGTGCAGCACACAAACATGGCACATGGATACATATATAACAAACCTGCACATTGTGCAGTTGTCCCCTAAAACTTAAAGTATAATAAAAAAAATTAAATATAATCTTGCCAGGATTATAATTAGATTTGAATTGGACTATATTTATAAATTATATTAGGAAGAAATTTATCTTTACAGTGTTTTCTTCCTATACAAGTACTGCATGTGTTTTTATGTTCATTAACTTTTTTCAGTAGTTTTGTAGTTTTCCTTATTCAAAGTGTACATGTTTCCTATTAAATTTATATACATGCATTTTGCATTCATGTCATTATTGTAAATGAGAATTAAGTAACTATAGTCTATTTCATGCCCAGCATACTCCTAGGAATTACTTGTTTTTAAAATAAGCATTTAAATAAAAAATGAGACAAAAGTTGAAGATGTAAAATACTATAACATGTATAGTACTATATCATCCATCAATAAATTTGTAACTTCCACAATTTAATGTCAGATATATGCAAATAAAATATTCTAATCCACATAAAATTAGCTAAATGTAATTAATTTAAATGAGCAATAACAATATTACTCATATCACATTAAAACTTATGTAGGGTTATTAAAAAAAAAAAAGAAATTCCAGAAAAGGCAAGAAAACCAGATCAGTGGTCACAGGGCTAGAGGTGGGAAAAAACTGGCTACAAAGAAGCACAGGCCAAATATGTGGGATAATGAAACTTCTATATCATCATTGTGGTGATGGTTATATATAAGTACCTATTTGTCAAAATCTACCACATTGTACACTTAAAACAGGTCAATTTTATTGTGTGTAAATTATAGCTCAATGAAACTGATAAAAATTTCCATACACCAAATGCAAAGTCAAAAAACAAATGATAGGCTGGAAAATATATTTGAAATACATATGACAGACAAAGATTACTCTTTCTAACTTACAAAGAGCCATAGAAATTTATAGGTAAACACCAAGCAATCTGATAGAAAAATGAATAAAGTGTATGCAGTTTTCCACATTAGAGTTGATGCAAATGGGTATTAAACATATGGAAGGTGCTCAACCTTATTGAAAATTCAGGTCGAAGTAAACAAGGCAGACATGAGATGCATTTCCCCTCATCAGCCTGGCATCTATTAGAAAGACTGATAAAATATATTGTTGGCTAAAATATGGAGGAAAGACACTCTTATACAACAGCTGTAATTTTTTTGGAAAGCAAATCGCAAACAGTCTTTGATCCAGCAAGATCTATTCTACAAAAATAAAAGCACCAGTACATAAGCGTTTGTGTCTAGAATGTTCATTGCTGATCTTTCCCTACCATCAATGGTAAAATTCTGGCAGGAAAACTACTGTTTATAAACAGAGAAATGGCTGAATAAATTGGAGCACATATATACATGCTACAGAATAACATGCTTCTATTAATAACATATGAGTTAGGCTACATATATTGACATGGAGGAATATGATATGCTGTTATATGAAAAGGCAAGTGGCAGAAATATTTACAGTATGATCTCATTATTTGGTAATGAAGAGAAAGAAAGAGAATCTGTATTGTGTATCTGTTTGCATATAATTGTATGAGCTTACAGAGCTAAGGATAAACATGCATCCAAAAGTGTAAATATTGGCTGCCAAGGAACCAATAGTGGGGGAGACAGATTGTTGTCCTTTTCTTTGTGTATCTCTCTGTTAATGCCCTATCGCATGAACACTTTCTGGTTTTGTAGTTTGAAAAGGAAATAGTTTGAAAAATTGCACAAAGAATGAAGCATATTCCCCTCCCACTGCCCCCCACCCAGTGCTCAGAACTTTCACAACACTAACCTAGTATGCATGGATGTGACACTAAACTCTGAAAAACTCTCCTACCCTTCTTAGTTCTAATAAAATATGAGGCCAAATGATAGAATATATTGTTTTTATAAAAATCAGTGGGTGTGGTTCAAGTAACAAATACACACACAAAGGAAAAAGAACTCAAACTGGCTTTACCCTGAGGGCACTGAACTTTAGTTTTCATAGCCTCCCAGTGCAGGAAGATTGGAGACAAAACGTAGAATATGCTTATCATGAAATGCTGAAAAGGAAACCCCATACACTCTCAGAGAAAGGGTGCCTATCTCAACATTTTGTTTTAGGTTAAGGAAGAAAATATTCCCTAAGAATGTAGGTATACACTCTGGGCCTCATGTAGGTTTGCAGCCTAAATTCATATTCTCCTGGTGACCTAAAAAGCCTTGAAGCTCTCAATTCAGTTTAAAATGGTTTTCAGGCATTTAGGAAAAGTGAACTAAGTCCTCACTGAAGAAATACATCTTCAAGTCAAGTCTCAAAAAGTTGCTACTAATATACTTCTAAAGATTATAGGCTAATGGTGAAGAAAATAAAGGAGGAAGAGGGGGAGAGGAAGAAGTAGAAGGGGGAGGAGGAAATACTTAATAGATTAATAAAGAAAGCAACATGAGTATGAGCTAGAAAAAAGTAAAAAATAAAGTCAGAATTAAAATGACTTCTGATAGTGGTATTATCAGACATGGGATATAAAAGTATATGCATGTATGTAGTATGTTTAAAGTAATAGAAGAGAGGATAAAGATTTCAAGCCAAGAGCAAGGGATTTTTAAAAAGACCAATAATATTTGAAAAAAAGCATCAAAAAGAACTTGTAAAAATTAAAGAAAACAACTGAAATTAAAATCTAAACAATGGCTTTTTCAGCAGATTTGATATAGCTGAAGAAAGATTTAGTAAACTGGAAATTAGATTTAAAGAATGAATCCATAATGCAACAGAGAGAGACAAAGAAATGAAAGATACTGAATAATAGTTAGGAGTCATAAATAACAAAGTAAAAAGTTCAAAAATATGTCTAGAGTCCCAGAAAAAGAAAGAGAGAGAAAATGGGTGACAGAATACTTGAAGAAGAAATGGCTGAGCATTCTTAAAGAACTGATGAGAAGTATTAAGCCCCAGATTTATGAAGTCTAACAAAATCAAAATTTTATCAAAAAATTTTTTTTAAAAAATTGACATATATACTATTAGAGTGAAACTGAAGAGCACTAAAGCTGAAGAATAAGACTTTTAAAAAAAAGGACCAATTGTAGTTGGTTCTCATTATTCACAGATTCAATATTTGAAAATTTGCCTACTTGCTAAAATTTATTAGTAACCCCAAAATCCATTCTTGCAGCACTTTCATGGTCATTCAGGGAGATGCACAATGTGGCAAAATATTTGAGTTATCTCATACATACTTTCTAGCCAAGATCAAACAACACAACACTCTGCCTTCTTTTATTACCTCTTTATATACTATAAACATTTGTCTTTTTCACAGTCTATTTAGTGGCATATTTTTCTATTTCTGTGCTTTTTGTTGGTGATTTTGTGGTTTAAAATTCTCCTCAAGCATAGTACTGAAATACTGTTAGTGTTCCTAAGAATAAGAAGACTATGATGTGTCTTTGGGAGAAAATACACGTGTTACAGAAGCTGCATTCAGATGTGAGTACAGTGCTGTGGGCTGCAAGTTCAATGTTAATTAATCAACAATATAGATTAAATAAGGTGTTTTTAAACAGAAACACATACAAAACAAGATTATGTGTTGATAAGCTGATGAAAATGTTGTGATCACATGCTCATGGAACCTCACCTTTTATTTTCTCTAGGAGCAGTGGTTCAATATTTAATAATTCAGTGTTAACAGTGAGTTTATAGAACACAATTACTGCAAATAATAAACCTAGGAGGAATAAAAGGGAAACCAGAGAACAGTAGAATGATATCTTCAACATGCAAAAAGAAAATAATTATCAACATAGAATTGTGTGCCAAAGAAAATCATTCTCAAGAATAAGGGTGACAAAAAGATATTCTTCAGAGAAACTACAACTAAAAATGTTAACTTTCCATAAATTCTCACTAAAATTCTTTAAAATGTATTTCTAGAATAAGCAAATTTTAATTGATAAGTATAGGGTGTATAATTTCCAAAATAATATAATTTTTAAAATTAATGTAAACTAAGATATGAAAGGAAAGTGAAAGAAACATAGAACGAGAGGGACAATTATAAAGCAGAAAATAAGATGCTGAAAATAACCCAAATATTTTAGTAATTACAAAAATATAACTATGCTAAAAACTCCATTTAAGAGGCCAAATTGCTAGACTGGAATTTTTAGATCTAGCTCTATGCTGTTGATAAGAGACACATCTAAAATATAATGAGACAATAAAATTTAAAATATAAAGAAGGAAAAAATATACCATATAAATACTAACAAATTTCAAATAAGTATATTAAGGTAAAAATTTCTAGGTCTTACATAATGATAAAAAAGTCAATTGATAAGAACATACAATCTATTTCTACCCACCAGCACAAAATAATATGACCTTAATAATATGAGGCAAGAATTGACAGAATTATAAAAAGAAAATAGAAAAAAAATCAACAAATTTCCAAATATTGATTCATACAGTCAATATTCTTCCCTACAATGCAGTTAAGTAGGAAACGAGTAATTAAAGGAAAAAAATTAAATCTATATATTTAAAGTATTTGAAATATTCTTTTAGTTGTACATTGTTCAAAGGAGAAATCATAATGGACTTTAGAAAATACTTTAGAAAACCAATGAACTAAGCATCTAACTTCAGATGTTAGGAAGAAAACAACAGGCTGGGCACGGTGGATCACGCCTGTAATCCCAGCATTTTGGGAGGCTGACACAGGCGGATCATGAGGTCAGGAGATGGAGACTATCCTGGCTAACACGGTGAAAACCCACCTCTGATAAAAAATACAAAAAAATTAGCCGGACGTGGTGGCGGACACCTGTAGTCCCAGCTACTCGGGAGGCTGAGGCAGGAGAATGGAGTGAATCGGGAGGTGGAGCTTGCAGTGTGCCAAGACCGCACCACTGCACTCCAGCCTGGGCGACAGAGTGAGACCCTGTCTCAAAAAAAAAAAAAAAAAAAAGCCCTAATAAGATTTATAAAAAGACAAATACAAAAGACTACTGGCAGAAAACATTCTATGATAGCTCTCAAGATTTCTGCATCCTTGAGCACACAACCAGCATAATCTCTTTCTGTTGAGTGTGGATGCGCCTGACTTAATTAGGTGAGCCCTTTAAAAGAGGGTTTAGAGGTCAGAGACAGAGGTCTGAGAAATTCAAAGGTTCAGCAGGTGCTCTTCTTCTGTCCTGGAGGTATGCAAATAGCCATGTTGTAAACTGCCTGCTGGGGTCACATGGCAAAGAATTGTGTTTAGCTGTAGAGGTTGAGGAGCCAACAAGCAAATGGGGAATTCAGCCATATAACTATAAGGAAATGAATTCTGCCAAAACCAGTGAGCTTGGAAGAAGAGCTCATGCCTTATCATAGCCCCAGCCCCACCTTAGCACCTTGATTTCAGCCTGGTCAGACCTTGAGCAGAGCATACAGCTAACCATACCCAGACATAAAACAATAAATCAGTTTTGTTTGAGATAGTCAGTTTGCAGCCATTTGTCATACAGCAATAAAAAATTAATACAGAGTTGATTTAATGTTTTAGAAAACAAATACACAATACAGAGAATCATCAAAGACAAAAGCTGGTTCCTTAAAAACTCAAATAAAATAGATCAAATTTTGGAAAGATAAAGTAAGAATAAAATAAAGAAGGTGAAAGTGAATAATATCAAGAATAAAAAAGCAGATCTAACTGTACATGCTTCAGTTATTTAAAAGATAATAAGAGTTTATGACAATACATTTTAAAACTTAGATGAAATAGTCTTCAAAAATATAACTTCCTAAAACTGACTTGAAAAGAAATATAGAATCAGAATTTAAATCTTCCCATAATGAAAACAACAAGCCCACAAAAAAAAACAGGTGAGTTCTGCCAAATATTGAAGGAACAAATAATTTCTATCCTGCAAAAATTATTCTTAAGTATAAGTAAAGAGAACATTCCCCTCAATTTATTTTAAGAGACTAGCAAAAGCATGATACCAAAATCTAACAAGAACAGTTTTTTTTAAAAAGACCATTATAACTCAATCTCATCTATAAAAATAGATGCAAACATTGTCAAGACAAACTAGAGATATAAAAAATAAAACACATCTTGAGCTAGTAGAGTTTATCCAAGGAATGCAAGATTGGCTTAAACAAAAGAAAATCAGCCGATGTTACTCATCACTAAAACAACTTAAGGGAGAAAAATCATGTGATAATCTCAACAGATATAGAAAAGTATTAAATAAAAATTCACCATGCATTCATGATTAAAAAAATCTTGGCAATAGAAGGGAAGTCCTAAAATAGGAGCCCCCAGATTTACTGCAGTCATCCTGCTGAATGAAGAAATACTGAAGTATTTTCTTTAAATTAGAGAGATGATAAGGATGCTTATTGTTATACTGCTGTTCAAACATAGCAAGGAAAGAGAAATAAAAAGTACAAGGATTAGAAAGTCATTCTTAGATAATATGACCATCTGAATAGAAAATTCAAGTAAATGTAATGACAAATTGTTAGAATTAATGAGAAAAATTAGTAAGGTTGATATAAAATGAATATACAAATATTAGTTACATTTCTATATACCAGCAAAACAGCTAGAAAATGTAATTTAAATGATATCACTTGTCATAGCACTAAAATACAAAGTATCAAGGAATATAAGCCTTTGAAAAGATGTGTAAGATCTTCATGAAAAAATTATAAAATTATATTGAAACACATTAAAACAAACTTAAAATAGATGGCCAGATATACCATGTTCATGGATTGATTTAATCAAATAATAAAAATATAAATTTTCCTCAGATTGATCTATTGATTTAGTGTGATTGCAGTAAAAATGCCAACTGTATTTTTGCTTGTGTTTTAATTTTTTGTGAAGTGTGACAAGCTTATTCTAAAATTTTTTTGGAAAGCAAGAAGCAAAGAATAAAAAGCCAAAACTCTATTGAAGAAAAGAATGAGGTAGACAGACTTGCCTTACCAGACAAGGTTATATTATTTAAGACATTGTAGTATTGGTGCGAGAATGAACAAATAGAAAAATGGAATAGAACGGACAGCCCAAGAACAGAACACCATGCATATGAAAAGTTGTTTTGTGACTGAGAGGGCACTGCAGACCACAAGGGACAAGAAGGATTTTTTAAGTAAATGAATCAGTTATCTCAATGGGGAAAAATAAAATAAAATTAAGACCCTAGAGCATATCATACTCAAGAAGCAGTTCCAAGTGGATTAAAGACTTTCATGTGAACAGAAAAATAGTAAACAAATTTGTAGAAGAATATGTATTTTTTCAACATTAGGATAAAAGAGTATTTCTTTAAAAGATATAGAAAATGCAAAGAATAAAGGAAAAGATGAATAACTCATACTACATTAGGAATTTATATTTATTGAAAGATATAAAGACAGTTAAAAGATAAGCCATAAACTATAAGTTGACACAATGTGCAACCCATATAATTGATATAGGATTAATATACAATTTATGAACAGCCTCTATACTAAAAATCAAAACATCTCAGTAGAAAATAGGCAAAAATACCTGAACAGGCATTTTACAAAAGAATGAACATGGTCAACAAACATGAACAAAAGCTCAATCCCCTTAGTAGTCACAGAAATTCAAATTAAAATCACAAAATACCATTTTACACATACTACACTGGCAAATTGAAAATGTGTGACAATATATCATAGACTAGATAGCATGAGAAATTTTTTAATTAAAAAAATGAAAATGTGTGACAATATAAAGTGTGACGAGATTGTGGAGAAACCAGAAATCTTATACAGTGCTGTAAGAGGTGTATGTTGGTATAATCACATTATAAAACTGTCAGGTATTATGTAGTAAAATTGAAAATAAGCAAATTCTATGTACCAGTATACCTACCTCTAAATAGGTAGAAGAGAAATTGTTGCACATGTACTCCAAAAGACAGGTAGAAGAATGCTCCTGGAAGCCCTATCTATGGCAGAAAAAATATAAACATATAAATAATCCAAGTAACACAATCCAAGTAATCCAATCCAAATAACACAAAAGTAGATAAATCACGTGATATATTTTTGTAATGGCAAACTATACTGCAGTGAAAATGTATGAAATACAGTTGCTTATATTTGTTTAGATGATTCACACAAACCATGTGTTGAGCATAAATGCAAAACAGTTTCCATTTGTTTAACTGTTATGTATTTAGTAAACTAGGATTAAGCTTTGAGTTAAATGTCAAGTATGCAGTAAATGTAAATTGTATAAACATACAGTATTGAAATGATATGTTTAAATACCTGTTTCCTGCATTAGACTGTATTCTAGGATAGGCATTTATCTTCCTCAACTTTGTTTTCCCAGTATTTAGCATAGGCAATGTACATAATAGCCTGAGTTTTTCCCACAGGTGATCCTGAAACAAAGTCTTGGGTGCAAGTGGTTTATTTGGAGTAAGTCCAGGAAGCAGGAATGAGATAGTAGGAGACAGAAAGAAAAAAAGAAAGAAATCTAGTACAATGATAAGTTGTCAAGGTGGTCACTACTACAGACAACTGTGCATTACCCCACTGGACCATCTGAGGACCCTTGTGAAATGCCTTCGGAAACATGTATCCATTAGTTCACATCCCCCATTTCTCAAGGAAGTCCAAGGCTTTAACTCTCTTTGAGACAGAATTGCACATGGCAGAGTGTAGAGCAGATTCCTTCTGGCAACCAAATTTCTGATTCAGAAAAGCTCTGAGACAGAAAGTGAGAGGCAATTGGTATGAAGCTCTAGGCCGGATGCTGCCAGGCTATACCTACAGGAAGCTAGTCAAGGCCTTCTTATAAATGACTGCCAAGGAAGTGGCTATATCATTACACCATGAAAAAGAAAGAGAACTAATATTGACTGAGGGTTTAGTATATGGCAGCCTAGGATTCATAACTAGATTGACTCCAAAGCCCATGATCCTGTCCTACCTCCTCCTAAGGTCCTTCATTGACTGCTTCCTCCAGCACAAATATTCTGGAACATGGGGGTTCGCCATTCGTTATTATGACTGTTACTAACTGTGTTTCTGGTGAGCATAGTTGAACACAGTTCCTCTGATTTTATTAATTATGAGTGACTTTTACTTACTGAGTCATCTTATGTCTTACCAAACACTTGTGCTTTGCAAATGTAAATTTGTTTGCTTATTCTTTATTTGTGATAACCCATGAAATAGGTAGTAAGTATACAGTTTTACAAATGAGGAAACCAAGGTTTATAGTTTGAGTCACTAGCTTTAGGTTACATGTCTACTTAGTGATAGTTTGTTTTTAACTTTGGTATACTTCCGCTTACTCAGAATGTTACTAGATTCATGGCAAATTCTCAGGAAATGCTTATCAAGTTGATAAGATCCACTTCAATAGTTTGTACTTTTCTCAAGGAAGATACAGTTAATGATTTCCCCAGCTGTGCTTCATCATCTATACCCAAATGAACATTCTTTAAAAGTCCAAGACAAATATCATAAAGGGTGACTGGGAAATGCAGAAGAAATTTTAATTTAAAAACAAATGAGAATTGAAATATGGAAAACACTAGACTTATTTGGCATTCTAAAACCTTTTTTCACGACAATTTTTAGTTGAGTCCCAAGTTTGTAGAACAATATAAGTACACTGCTCTAGGAAGAAAACCTCCAATTACTAGGAAAATGTTTTTCCTGTAAATCTTAACAAGGCCTGAACTACTTCAAAATGTGTGATTTGCTGACCATTCACTCTGCACTGTTGGCTGAGTCAACTCTTTACAGCTTCTCTCTAGAACCCTTTCAGGGTTATGTCACATTCTGCATCAGTAACCACACTCCCACATAATCACATGATTCTGTGACCCATGTCGTATCAGTGCATCAGGTTACTACCTCATAAGATGCATTAGTTGTACAGATTTTTTTAAAAAACAAACCCAAGGAACTCTAGCCATCCAGTAAACAATAGGCCGTGAAGGTTTATTCTTCCATCAACAAAATTTCCCTCAACTAACAGGCATTGTGCTAGTTGTTGAGGTCACAAAGGCCAAAGGCATGGCTCTGCTCTTAGGCAGACAGACACATTATCAAGTATGCTGACAATTACAGATGCTGTGATTTTAAAATGCACAGAGTACAGGGGGCATAGATGGAAGAATGATTAACTTTCAGTGGTGAATTATAAAAAAAAATTGTTAAGGAGATTACACGGAAACTACTAGAAAGGAATCAGTACCCAAGGATAAAGCATAGGTAGCCTGTCTGTGATTGTAATTTATGTCAGGTCTCCTAATCCACTGACCTCTACTAGCCAGAAGTGCAAGAGACCTGAGTGCTATTCACTACTCATTCCATCTCTGTATGCTCCAAACACTTGCTCTATTCCAACCAGCCTCACCCCTGTCTTCCCCAGGTCCCTTTTTGCTCCAGTATCTCCTCTGGCCTTCAATCTGTCTACATGATAATCTCACTAGAAATCAGACAATGATACTTCCATTCTTCAAAAGCCAACTTACAGCCTACTTTCTTGAGGAATCAATTTAAATCTCCTTAGAAAGGAGGCAAGTGGTCTTATATGAATTCAAGTGTAATAGCTATATGTTGACTGTAATGTGTCATGTTGGATGAGACCAGCCTTGAAGAGAACACCTCTCTTCCTCATCTTTGATATTATCATCCCAGAGCACCTAACACATAACCCTATAGTCTGGGACCTCTGTAAGCTCTCGGAAAATGCAACTTGTATTTAATCAAATTAAATGAAAAGCTTGTGCCTTAGTTCCTTCACCTATTAAAATAAAAATAATAATTGTCTCTTCTCTTCCAAAGAACTGGTGAGTAAGCCACTCTATCCCTGGCACTTAAGATAGTAACAGCCATGTAATAGGACCTTAGTAAATATTTGCTGAATGAATAAGTGAAGAGGCTACATTCTAAGTCATCTGAGATGAGGCATTGTATTTGAGGTTTTTAGAACTCAAAAAGTACCAGAGCTCTAACTAAAAATAGGCCTCATGGTACCTTCTTATCTTTTAATAAAACCTTCCTACAGTTTCTAAGATTCTACATTAACAGTATTACTCAGCAAGTAAAAACATTGAGAAACAGAGAAATGATTCTACCAGGATGAGAAGCATTAAAACAGAATATAATCTCAGGCCTTTTCCACTGGGAACATGCTCCCTTGCCTAAGAAAGACCAGGAATTTTGGAGCAGTAAGATTTATGTGCCCAGTAAAAATAGCTGTTTGCTAGATGTATGCTATTCTGCATATTAGAGGAGAAAAGTTAAATGTGCAGTGTATTTTTTTTTAATTTTGGTCCATATAGAATTCATACAGAAGAGTATAGATACAGCTAAACAGTCCTGAAAAATACTTTTAAAAGCATATTTTCTCATTAGAAACTAGTCAATATTCAAAGTGATCATAAATAAAACAGCAATTTTTTTGGTGCTACAACAAATAAATAAGTCAATGGAACTTTTAGAGTGTCCAGAAACAGTCTTGCTCATATATAGGGCCTTGATATATGATAAAGATGGCAACAAAAATCCGTGGGGAAAGACACAGTCTTCAAAAAGTGGGTGAGAATAATTGTTCACCACACAGAAAAAATAAAATTAGATTCCTTCCTTCATGTCATACATAAAAATAAAATTCCAGATATATTAAAGAACCAAATATAAAATGCAAACTTTACAACTATTTTGACCAAAAATGGGGGTAATATATTAAAGATTTTGAAGTTGAGGCTAGCTTAAATTACAAAAAATATAACTCATAATGGAAAAGTTTGACTTTTTTTAGATAAAAATTCATTTTTGCCTATGGCAAAGGACATCATAGGCAAAGTTAAAAGGACAAATGAAGCCAAAGCAAGACTAAGCAAAAAGGAGGCATCTGGAGGCATCACATTTACCAACTTCAAACTATACTATAAGGCCATAGTCACCAAAACAGCATGGTACTGGTATAAAAATAGGCATATAGATCAATGGAACAGAGTAGAGAAACCAGAAATAAAGCCAAATACTTAAAGTCAACTGATCTTCAACAAAGCAAACAAAAACATAAAGTGGGGAAAGCACACCCTATTCAACAAATGGTGCTGGGATAATTGGCAAGCCACATGTAGAAGAATGAAACTGGATCCTCATCTCTCACCCTATACAAAAATCAACTCAAGATGGATCAAAGACCTAAATCTAAGACCTGAAACCATAAAAAATCTAGAAGATAACATCAGAAAAACCCTTCTATACATTGGCTTAGGCAAAGACTTCATGACCAAGAACCCAAAAGCAAATGAAACAAACAAACAAAAAAAGATAAATAGATGGGAGTCAATTAAACTAAAAAGCTTCTGCACAGTAAAAGAAATAATCAGCAGAGTAAATAGATACCCCACAGAGTGGAAGAAAAATCTTTGCAATCTATATTGGACAAAGGACTAATATCCAGAATCTATAAGAAACTCGAACAAATTAGCAAGAAAAAAACAAACAATCCCATCAAAAAGTGGGCTAAGGACATGAATAGACAATTCTCAAAAGAAGATATACAAGTGGCTAACAAACACATGGACAAATGCTCAACATCACTAATTATCTGGGAAATGCAAATCAAAACCACAATGCGATACCACCTCACTCCTGCAAGAACACCAGTAAAAATTAAAAAATAATAGATGTTGGCGTGGGTATGGTAAAAGGAAACACTTTTTTACACTGTTGGTGAGAATGTAAGCTAGTACAACCACTATAGAAAACAGTGTGGAGTCTCTTTAAAGAACTAAAAGTAGACCTACCATTTGATCCAGCAGTCTCGCTCATGGGTATCTACCCAGAGGAAAAGAAGTCATTATATGAAAAAGATACTTGCACAAGCATGTTTCTAGCAGCACAGTATGCAATTGTAAAAATTTGGAACCAGCCCAAATGTCTATCAATCAATGAATGGATAAAGAAAATGTGATATATATACACCACGGAATACTACACAGCCATAAAAAGGAATGAAATAATGGCATTCATAGCAACCTGGGTGGAATTGAAGACCATTATTCCAAATGAAGTAACTCAGAAATGGAAAAACCAAACATCATATGTTCTCACTTATAAGTAGGAGCTAGGCTATGAGGATACAAAGGCATAAGAATGATACAATGGACTTTGGGGACTCAGGGGAAAGGGTGAGGGGGTTAGGGATAAAAGACAACACACTGAGTGCAGTGTACACTGCTTGGGTGATGGGTGCATGAAAATCTCAGAAATCATCATTAAAGATTTTATTCATGTAACCAAACACCATATGTTCCTCAAAAATCTATTGGGAAAAAAGGACAAATGAATGGAAAAAAATTTGCAGTGAAATGACACTTAAAGAATTAAAATATGTAAATATTCATAACAGTTTGAATAGAGAACATTCCAACAGAAAACATTTCAATAGAAAAATTAGCAAGATAGAAATTGGCAATTCTCAGAAGAAATACAAATAGCTAATAAATACATAAAAATATATTTAACCTCAGTAGGTATAAGAAACTGAAAATGAAATAAAAACGATAACCATGTGACACCACTTACCTTATATTATCAGATTAATTTAAAAAATGAGTGTATTCTGCCAAATGTTGGCAAGAATGCAGAGAAATAGAAACTCACACACTGAAAGTGGGAACATAAATGCCCTACAGCTTTACTTAGACAGCAACACGGCAATTGTACCATATGTGGAGGGTTGCAAAAATGGCCATGATCCTTCACTTCTCCCATTTCCATACTCTTTGTAATGTGATTTTGCACATCCTTTCATCAAGAGGTGGAGTCCATTTCTTCTCCTTTTCTATCTAAGCTGAACTTTTATTCTATTGCTTTTACCAATAGACTGCAGCAGAAGAGTCATTATGTCTCAAGAGCACTTTGACTCTTTCACTGGCTCTCTTGCTTCCAGCAACTGCCATGAGAGCAGGCCTGCTGAAGAAAGAGAACCACATGGAGCACAGATAAGCTGTCCCTGTTAAGGCAATGCTAGACCAGCCAGCCAGTCTAGCAGCTGATCACAGGTGCATGAGCAAAAATAACTATAAATTATCTACCCTAGAACAAATGTTTCATGTTCAGGAATCTCATGTTCCTCAGAAGGACCATTTGTGAACATAAAAGGGATGCTCCATGGCAGCATCTCCTGGAACCCCATCCTAATACAGGGCTACAACTCCCCAAGGAGTCCCCTGAACAACCCTGATGATATGGTCTGGCTGTGTCCCCACCCAAATCTCATCTTGAATTGTAGCTCCCATAATTCCCATGTGTTGTGAGAGGTATCCAGTGGCAGATAATCGAATCATGGGGGAGGTCTTTCCCATGCTATTCTCATGATAGTGAATAAGTCTCATGAGATCTGACGGTTTTATAAAGGGGAGTTTCCCTGCACAAGTTCTCTCTCTTGCCTGCTGCCATGTAAGATTTGCTTTTCACCTTCTGCCATGATTGTGAGGCCTCCCCAGTCACTTGAAACTATGAGTCCATTAAACTTCTTTTTCTTTATTATTTACCCAGTCTTGGATATGTCTTTATCGGCAGTGTGAAAATGGACTAATACACCTGATGTGCATACCTAATTGTGAGGCCTTTTGGTATATTAGCAAATTAGGCAAAAAGCTGTTAAGTTTGTTTCGTTTGCTCAACTGTTTTGGCAGAATACACACATCAGGTCTGTTATTCCCAGAAGACAGGCCTTCCCTTGGAACATCAGTCTCTGAAGATTGATTCTTTCATGATTTTTCTGGAAAAATCTTGGCTGAATTCAAGAATCAATAGTCAAATGAAATAATTTCAACTGCTGAGGTAAGAAGCTGGTGCATTAGATTTTTATGCATTTTCAAACTATGGAAAAAAATATTTTCTAAAAACTGGAATTAAGTAAGGCAATTTTATATACATTTATTTCTAGAGATAAAAATTCAGATGTGGATAACAAAAGGAGGTAGATTAAAAGTCTCAAGGGTACATTTTTTTTTCAGGCCAACAGCATCCTTAGGGCCTGACAGCAGCAACTACTATTATGATATATTAAGAATTACACTAAATGCTTAGCATACGTTATCTCACTTAATGTTTCAACAACCCTAAAATATAGCTATTGTTTCCAATTTACAGATGATGATGCCGGGATATAAAGAAATTAAAGTCACTTCTCTGTGGTCACAGAGCCAGTAATTAGTGAAGCCTTGCTTTAAACAGAAGTCTGACTCCAAAAACTCATTCTCCTAACCACCAAAATCTGCTGCAGTAACACACACACACACACACACACACACACACACACACACACACACACACAAAACATAATGCTGTGAGGTTCACAGAATCTTTTGTCATATATTATTTGACTTGATTCCTACAAAACTCTTATTTATTTATTTATTTATTTTTGAGACAGAATCTGGCTTTGTTGCCCGGGTTGGATTGCAGTGGCACCATCATGGCTCACTGCAGCCTCGACCTCCCGGGCTCAAGGGATCCTCACATCTCAGCCTCCTGAAGAGCTGACAGGAGCATACCACCATGCCTGGCTAAATTTTGTTAAGTTTTTTGGAAAAACAGGGTCTCTCTGTGTTGACAGGGCTGGTCTGAAACTCCTAGGCTTAAGTGGTTCTCCTGCCTCTGCCTCCCAAAGTGTTAGGATTACAGGTGTGAATCACTGTGCCTGGCACTATAAAATTCTTACAACTCCCATCTTACAGATGAGCTTACTAAGATTCATACCAAGAAAGTGTCTATTTCCTAAGTCACAAAGTTCGTATGTAGTAGAGCTGAGACAAAAAGTCCCAAATCCATATCCTTTCCAGCAGGTCAAGCTGCTAGATGCTTTAGTTATCATAAGCAGATATTATGGAATATGATGAACTATGAGATAAATTACTCCTAGAGGAATAGAGAAATAGATGATGGATACAGGGATTGTTTCTGCTGAGGCTTGACTCAGACAAGCAGTTGTTTGAGTCAAAGGGGCCACGTTGCAAGAATTTCTTTGGAGCAAGCTCTGATTTCCTTCCATCTGGTGGAGGAGGACCAGGACCAGGATCTGGGGTTCCTGAAATTAGCAAAACGAACAAACAAGGGAAGAAGATGGAGACAGCTCCCGAGACCAATGGGGAAGGTAAAATATCTGACCCAGTCTATAAGCATTCTTCCCCTGGGGCCTGGCCTGGGCAAGTACCAAGGGCAGGGGCAGAGCCAGTGACAAGAAGGACTAAGCACATGAGCCTGGTGGGCTCAAGGTAACACAATAAAAAGCATGCCCACAGTGACTGTAAGCTGCCTCTTGTGCCCCAGCTGGAGTGACTTAAGGGGAACTGCAATGCCATATGTCAAATCAAGATGGTAGAAATGTTACCTAAATTGATACCTGGCAAACTGATCAAAATGTTTTCCCTTACATTAAAGAAGAAATAGTGATAGAATTGCTACTGATATTAGTCTGAGAAACTGCCTCAATTTTTGGAGGCTGATGGACACTCAGAAAGTGATTTAAACGTAAACAACTTGTTCAATGCCTTATTTTACAATTGAGGAAGTGTGTTAGTGGTAACTAACGGGAGCTGGGCACAGTGGCTCACACCTGTAATCCAAGTATTTTGGGAGGCCGAGGTGGGAGGATCACTTGAAGTCAGGAGTTTGAGACTAGCCTGGACAGTATAGTGAGACTCTCCTCTCCACTTAAAAAAAAAAAAAAATTGGCCAGGCATGGTGGCATGCGCCTGTAGTCCCAGCTACTTGGGAGGCTGAGGTGGGAGAATCACTTGAGCTGGAGAGATTGAGGCTGCAGTGAGCAGTGATTGTGCCACTGCACTCCAGCCTGGGTGACAAAGTGAGACTGTCTACAAAAATAAACAAAACAAAACCCTAGTGAGAATGTCTCTCCAGTCTGGCTATCATCAGCCATGACAGTCATACTTCTGTCATTATCTCCTTGATCAGGAAAGGGAAAAGAACTATGCCATGGGAGCAGAGACAGCTCTTCCCTGGGAGCAGTGCTTTACTGAGCTGCGACGCTCTCCCCAGCCCAGGGGCAGGAGTTGAACATATCACTTGAATCACTTCTGGTTTCTAGATGCAAAAGCAGTCCCCGAAAGGAATTTCCAGGTGCTGGCTCACAGGCTGCGTGTAAAAGCCCGGTCACGCCTCCCGCGTGGAGGACTGAGTCGATTACTAATCACCAGCCACCTGCAAGTGACAGCAGAGGCAGGGGAGGCTCGGGGCCCAGCTGTCAGGCGCAAGGGCAGAGGTCAGCGCAGGGTCTCCCTGGAGCAGGAGTGAGCGGCGGGTGACAGGTGCAGCCGCGCCATCCCCAAGCATCCCGGAACCTGGCCCGGAGGCTGCTGTGGGAGCCACAGCCCTGCGCACTGGGGTGGCGCTGCAATGACCCTGCGGCGGCGCCTTCCCCCGGGGTCCCCAAATAGAAACAGCCCTAGTGCCCTCTCTCCGACCCCACCAGGGCTGCTGCTGGGCTCCTCCTTATTCAGACCAGGCTCTACCGACTCCGCAACAGCTGCTCATCCCGCTTGAGTTGCAAAAGGTCTGTGTGAATACAATAAGAGGATGCATATTTTCATGCCAGAATTCACACCCAAGCATAATTTTCACCGCGTGATTGACTTAGGTGAATTTAAAATACCCCGAGCCTCATAAATAAATTGCGCTGGGGCTTTAAATTGGCAAAATGAGTTACTGACTTCCCTGACTCTACTTAACATTGCACCTACCTATGTTTTGAGGAAGTGGAGGGGAAAGTCTTTCATGACTGTCTTGGACTCCAAGTCATTAGGTCTATTAGTTTGTTTTTTTCTTTTCTCATCAATAAAATTGACTTGATCCTGCACTTCCCCGGGCAACTTTCTGTAATTAAGGGTCTCTGGAACTAACTAATAAAGTACAATCAGTGCCAACGTGAGAAACAATAGTTACAAGAACATATACCATGTTTAAAAATAGATTTAAATACTCAAAGTCCCCAAATTATTCATTCTTTAAAACAAGTGAAAGAGTTTGTAAGAGAAAATCAACCATGTATTGAGGATAATACACAAAAAATTTGACCTTAACAAATAATGAGCTATTTTAGGTCATTAAAAAAAATCTCGAAATTTTGCAGAGTTTGACATTGCCAATTTGCTCACAGTTATTGACTGCTGAAACAGATGCCAATGATCAAGTTGCCCATAAAAAAGAATAAGGCTTCTCTCATAATGAGGCCTATGATGAGCTGAATAAATAAGTCAGCCAAGCAAATTTCTGGAAGAAAATACTTCATGCAAAGAGAATTGCAAGTGCAAAGCCCTGAGGTAGGGTTGTTCAAGTAAAACCCAGGTGACCATTGTCAATGAGCCGAGTGACAGAGGGGAAGAGCTGTTGGAGATTATGTTGTTGGATAGGTTGCAAGGACTGAGGTCCTAAAAGGTCTCATAGACTCATAGTAAAGACTGCTTTTCTGTGAGTGAGATGCGAGGTCATTGGAGGTTTGCAAAGAAATGGCATAATCTGATTTAAACATTAAAAAGACTGGTCTGTCTACTACGTGAAACAGATTGAGCAGGGGAAGGTGAAAGCAGTAAGACTAGTTAGGAGGCCATTACCTGGGTGAGAGATACTGGTGGCCTGGACCAGGATGAGTACTGTCCTTCACTGGAGTGAACTGGTCAGGTACTGATGACATTTTGAAACTCAAAAAGTCAAGATTTGCTGATCAATCAAATGGAGAGTATGAGAGAGAGAGAGAGAGGAGCCAATGACTCAAAGATTTCTGGCTTGGTGATGAATGGGTTTGCAATTTGCTAAAAGAAAGGGAGAGGAATGGTGGGAAAGGGAATCAAAAGTTTAGCTTTTGTCTTGTGTGGTGAGCCCACAGCCTTCTCTTTAACCCAGTGGCTTTCACCCAATATTGTAATTGGCCCCCAAGCAGCTTGACTACTTTCTCCTTTGACTTGAAACAGATCCCACTCTGAAATCTCCCCAGTATAAACATTTTGGGTCTTCTTCATATTGTCCGTTATTCAGCAAAAATTTGCCAAACATGATTTTGAGAAGTTGGTATCATAAAAACATTGCGATTATCCTTTTGTGTCTTGGACATCAGCCATTGAGAATCAGTGCTCTCACCTGAGCATTTCATTTCTGTTTTCTATGCAGGTTCTGATCCACTAAAGAGAAAGGAAAAGATCTTTACACTCCCTTTTCCAAGAAATCTTCTGCTTCTGCAGGAAGGTCCACCTGAAAACAGAGGGCCCATAACACTCGTTGGGAAGCACCAACAGACATCCCAGACTCTCCTCATCCCATTTCCTGGTAGCTCGCTGGCACCACTGTTTGATGATAGCTTGTTGAAATGGATGCCTGTTGAAATGGCGAAGGTGAACAGTGTAAGATGTCAAAAGAAACATATGACTAACAATAAAGATAAGCTCACAAATTATGTATTTTTTTTCCAAAGTGAATTGGAGCTAGCTAAAATGTACCCCTCTATTTTTGTCATTCTCCCTCGTGTTCAACAGAGAGAACAGGGAGGAATTGCTGTTTGTGTGTTGGGAATTTCACAGAATCTTGGGCATCCCCATGAGAGTGATCGCTCATGTAAGTGGCATCCATTTTTGTGAATCGGCAAAAAAAAAAAAAAAAAGAAAGAAAAAGATTGAAGGCTGCTGGCTTAGCTACCTAAGGACAGCAGTGTGGAGGGACTCAGAGGAAATGGAGGACGTTGCTCCTGTTTTTGCAAAGCTTGCAATTTTATGATCTTATGAAAATAAAGCTTATTGTTTTAATTTTATCCAGATGTATAGACAGAGGCCAATGTATTGGGAACATTTCCTCTATCTGTGGGGTGCTGAGTTTATAGGCTTACATTAGTTTTTTCCAGTGATCACCCCCCCTTGTAACCTTCCTTCCTCCTGCCTCATCTCACACACAAGAGCAGTAGCTATCATCAAAGTTATTGATTTATGCCTCAAGCAGGCAGGAAGTCGAACAAAGCGGCCTGAGAAAGCAGCAGAGGCAGCTGCTTACCCAAGAGGATTTGTGGGGAGGAATCTCCTGGCATAAAACTTATTTGCCCCCACTGGCCTCAGATGAGAACAATATCAACGACAATAATAATAGCAGCTAATGCATAATAAATGGTTACCATGTGCCAGGCCCACTCTCTCGTTTCATTTTCCCACAGCCTTGCTAGGCAGCTTCTGTTAATTCCTCATTTTCACAGATCAGGAAACTGAGGCAAGCGGGGTCAGGGAGACTGCTCATGGCCACCTACTAGTAGGTGATGCAGCTCGCATTTCAACAGAGGTTTGTCTGACTCTAAAGCTCTTGCACTACTGGCTTCACACCCAGCCTGGCTTCAAACTCTCTTTTGAATCACTTTTTTTTTTTGGTCAGAACATACAGGCAAAGAAATTATCTTCAAAAGGTTGGTAGGAAAAATAAACACTGCACGGTTGGTGTAGGCACAGGAATATGCAGGGTTTTGGTTGCCTTGACGAGGCTATATTGAAGACAAAAGGCTGTTGGAGTGGGTTTAACAAAGAATTCGAGAGGGGAATTGGAGACAAGTATGAACTATTTTGAAAACTTTTGCTCCAAAGGGGAACATTCTTTCAAAGGTGATAGAAGCAAAAAATAAAGTAAGCTAAAACAAGATTCCCAGATAAATGCATTGGCAATAGATCTTAACTGGTAAATAAGTGAGACTGTATTCAATACAACGCTAATCTTTTGACGTTGATATCGTATGAGGCAGCCAGACTTTTCCACTGGGGTAAGGGGACATGGGATGGGGCCACTCCCCTAGATAAATTATAGAATTGAATAGAGCCATAGTCCGGCATTATTTGCCATGCTCCTAGATTTAAGATACACCAACTTTCAGTCCCATCTTTTACCCAGAGTGCTGTGAAAACCAACAAGGAAAATCAAATATGTGGATCTGAGCAAAAATGTTAAAACTTTCGTTTCAAAAAGCTGGGAATTCTCAAGATCAAGACAAACGTGCAGTCATGGATGAAAAATCAAACACACATAATCTCAGGTTTCAACTGAGTCGTGTAAAAACACTTGTCACCAAGAAAACACACCTTTGTGATGCAGCAAGTGTGAAGAATAACAAGAAAGAATGTGAATAGTAAGGAAAACCTTGCAGCAGGGGAGGGCATCCCTGTTATTTCCAATTATTTATATCCAGGCACCCCATACTTTTCGCCCTGCCTACCAGTCTGCTTTCGATGAGTCGTTACCACCCTGTTATTCAACTAAGGCCTGAAATTATTTCGGTTTTCTGGCCTTGAAAATGCTTTCTGTGTTTGATGAAGTATTACTTTGAAGACCCAAGGTTTCCAAATATTGAAGCTTCTATTTATTCTCAGCCATATATTATTCTATTTTAATTTTGAAAATTACAGTTGTTTGCAAAGGCTATTTTTGTTGAGGAGGTGTTAATTATTTTCCGGGCCTAAATTGTGATAGCTGGCCTAGTTATTGCAGGTCCAACAGTGAACTTGGTTTATTATTGCTTTGATTTAGCTCCACTGAGGGACTGACCTAAAATGTCTTTTCTTATTAAAGCTGGAGAATTTAACACTGTGATTGGATTGTTGTAATGGCTTCCTAACCAGTCTCCCGGCTTTCGTCTTCATCCTCAACTCCCGACCCATATTCTGTTCTCGAGGTAGCAGCCAAGTGAACTTTCAGTGCAAAGATCATACCATGTCACTCTTCTGTTAAAAACTTCCCAAGGGCTTCACTCCACAAAAATGAAAAAGTCCTTATATTGTGCGATCTAGTCCCTGCTATGTGTAATAACTTGAACAAACCTCACAAACATCACATTGGGCAAAAGAAAATATGCACAGAGAAATACATACAGTAATTCCAGCTGCTCGGGAGGCTGAGGCAGGAGAATCCCTTGAACCTGGGAGGCAGAGGTTGCAGTGAGCTGAGATCGCACCATCGCACTCCAGCCTAGGGAACAACAGCAAAACTCCGTCAAAAAAAAAAAAGAAAAAAAGAAAAGAAAAGAAAAAGAGACAGACAGAGAGAGAGAGAAAGAAAGAAAGAAAGAAAGAAAGAAAGAAAGAAAGAGAAAGAAAGACAGTAATATTCCAAAGCAATTTTTCAAAATAGGCAAAATAATGTATTGTTTTAAAAGGAATAATAGTAATGGTCTTTGGGAAAGAGGGAGCAGCGGTAGTCGGAAGAAAGAACTCGGTTTCTGGGGTGTGGACAGTGTTCCATCTCTTGACCTGGGTATTGACACAGGGTGTGTTCACTTTGTGATAATCCATTGAGCTGCATACCTGCGATTTGCGCAGCTTCCAGTAGGCTAATCACACTGCAGTAAAAACTCTCATGAGAGAGAATGGGAGGTGAGGAAGTGAAGAAAGTAGGCACAACACTATCCTTTCAAAAAGTTTTGCTCCAAAGGAGAACAGAGAAATCCAGCAGTAACTGGAGGGAAGTGAGGTGGAGTCGAAAGAGGATTTTTTGGTTTTGTTTGTTTAGGTGGGAGATATTAAAGCATGTTTATTGTGTGTGATGGAATTGACCTTGGATAAAAGGATGATCCAGTGTCAAGAGAGACAAGGGACAATTGCTCGAGGAATGTCCGTGAGTAGTTAAGAGTGACTGAGACCCAAGCTGGAAGTGGAGAGGCTGGCCTAGAAAGGAGAAGGGTACAAATGATGTTGATGATGATTGAATTCCAGAGGCGAGTTATGTGTTCAGGGTGGCTGGGAAACTGGGTTCCAACAGGAGCTGTCCAACAATAGGGTGGTGGGAGAGACATGAGAAGCTTCAACTTCTGGTGACAAGCGACTTAGGCATGGAAAGAGTGATGAGGCTAGTTCCCGTGGCCTTTTAGAAGGTGTGCAGTCATTTCTAATTATAGCCTCTTCAGGTACTGGATTTGGCTTATAATGATGGGGCAGGTCATGTTGTGATGGAGGAAGAAAAATCAATGGCTCTCCTTGTGGCCCTCAGGTCACCTCTAGAGGAGGAGGAGGTCCTGAACTCATAATGAATTCAGAAAGATTCATAACGAATTCAGGTAGATAAGAAATTGTGGAATTGAGGGTATGTACATTTACAGTCTTGATGTTGCCAAATAATTGATGCAAATTTAAATTCCTATCCACATAAGAGTTTTCCCTCAACCCCTGTTAAAGTTCATAATCTTTGTCATATCTAGTCTGTGAAAAACAGCTCATTGATTTATCAATTACTATTGTGAATATCTTTTCACCTATTTATTTTCCTTGTGTTTCTTCTTCATGAAATGCTGTTAAAGGCCTTTGCCCATTTTTCTCCCTGGTTGCTTGTATGTTCCTTATTCATTTGAAGAGCCCTTTGCATATTAGGGAAACAAGCCATTTGCCAGTCATATTAATGGAAACATATGGGTCTGGGTTTCATTGTCATTCTTTTTATTTTTTTATTTTTTGAGATGGAGTCTCGCTCTGTCACCCAGGCTGCAGTGCAGTGGCACGATCTCGGCTCACTGCAAGCTCTGCCTCTCGGGTTCACGCCATTCTCCTGCCTCAGCCTCCCGAGTAGCTGGGAACACAGGCACCCACTACCACGTCTGGCTAATTTTTTGTATTTTTTAAGTAGAGACTGGGTTTCACCGTGTTAGCCAGGATGGTCTCGATTTCCTGACCTTGTGATCTGCCCGCCTCAGCCTCACAAAGTGCTGGGATTACAGGCATAAGCCACTGTGCCTGGCCCACTGTCATTCTTTAGAAAAAGTCACCATGCTACTTTTATAAAAATGTACGTTTTCTTTAATGATTTTACAGTATTTTGGGGGGGGGGTGATGTAGGAATGCAGCTTTACTTCCTCTTTTTTTTTTTTTTCAATTTCAAATTGCTTCCCCATTTCTGTCTCTGGAATAATCAGCTTTTCCCAAACATTCTTGAAATGCTAACTTTATCCTACCCAGTTTAAAAAGTACTTACAATTCAAGTCAAGAAGAGGGCTCATCTGGATCCTGTCACACTCCATCAGTCTGAAGACCTTTCCTTTTTCTTTCTCAGCACATCGAGCACTTCACACTTACTCCATAGTTCTGAACTCTGCATCTGGGGCTACATTCGTCTAAGTCTCTTTGTCTCTGAATTTTAATACAAAAGGTATGTACATTTACAATCGCAATGGATGTTGCCAAATAACTGATGCAAATTTAATTCCTACCCACATATATGATAGTTTTCCCTCAATCCCTCACCAACAGTGTGTAAAACTTTATAATCTTTGTTATATCTAGTTGGTGAGAAATGACTACATTGGTTTTTCATTATTATTATAAACATCTGTTCATATATTTATTTTCTTTGTAGAAAATTACATTAAGGTCCTACCTGTGCTATTGACTGGAAATAGGCAAATGATCAGCAAATAATTAATTACAGTCCCCTTTCTGTTATTAAAATAGAAATTTATTACTTTATGACTTTGTAACTCCCTGGAAATAGTTATCTTTGCAAATACAGACGCGTGTTGTATTCTTCCTTAAAGTGCTCACACATCCTCTCCCTGTGTCGTACCCTTTCTCTCTGTGCAAGTACAATATCCCCTAGTACATGATTGATGCATTCAGCAAACTGGTCATAAGTAAGAATTCTCTCCAAGTCGTTAAAACAAAGTATGTGCTTTAAGTTATTTGTCGTCTGGAATGGTTGTATGAATGGGATTCTCAACGGCTAACAGTGCTGGACACCACACTGTTTAACCACACAGGTGGAGCCCTGCATCCACTGATCCACCTTCCAGGGCCCATCACCCTCCTTACTTGTAAAGCCAAGATCCTCCGGAGCTTCCAGATCATGACTCGCTTGCATACTTATTCAACTCCCTAGCCATTATCTTCTCTGTCAAACGTGGTTGGTGAACCCTCAGTTAAATTTCTGCTTATACAACAGCAGCAGCCAGGCAGTCAAATCTGTCTGGAGAAAATCCCAGCAGCCCCTAGGAACCAAAACTCCTCCTTGTTTAGGATGCTACAGAGGCAGGAAGAGTGGTATGAAGTGACATTAAGAACCATGATTTTTCTTCCTCTGTGCAGATCATGTATTGGGGAGTAGATAGGCTGCAGAGAGGGAAGGTGGCAAGATAAGAACAGCAGCTATCGTTGGGCAAGGGTCTACCAAATGCCAGGAAGTTTTATAAACATGAGCTTTAATCCTCAGAGCCTGAATAAGTAAATAAATTTCATTACTCCCATTTTACAGAAGAGGAAACAAGTGCAAAAAGGCAAATAATTTACCCAAATATATGCAGCTAACTAGGCTCTATTTACAACATTCTGACTTCTAATCTCGTGCTTTCTCCACGACACTCAGCTGTCTCTTCTGAGTGAGGTAATCGGTGCCCTGGCCTGAGCAGTGAGCAAGTAGTGTCTGGCCTAGCATCAGGCACTGAGGGTGTAGAAGCAGAGCTCTATTGATTACAGAGGCAAGGGCCTGATAATTGTGAAGAGCAGTTGTAGCGACATGCTGCGGGAGGCCTGGACTGGGCATAGGAGGAGGATAATCACCAATGACTTTGCCGTGCCTTTGTTCAAGTGGGAGCAGAGTATCCAAGTGTAGACAGTGAAAAATAATTTTCAGCTGGAAACCTGCCGTGACTGGCTTGGCTTTGCCAATAGGATCTGATTAGTATTCTCGAGCTTTCATTAGCATTTGAAGGAAATACCCAAATGACACAAAGCTGGTTCTAGCAGCTGAAATTTAACATTTTAACCCAATTTCTCTAATGCAGTTAACCTGTGATAAAATGCTGCTTAAACGCCTCCTTTTCATAAACCATTTTGGACCTCAACAAGCAGACCATTTATACAAGCACCTTCGCACTCACCTCTGCCAAGCCAGGTCAGCGGACGTGCCTCCTTGTAGCATGAATTACATCATTTGCTGCTGGGGTAGAGAACTGGGAGTACTTTTCCTAGCCTTGGCTGGACCGGTGCCAAGGTTATTAAGTGCAAATCCCTTAACATGATCTCCCTGTAACTGCCTCTTCTGCTGACACAAGCCTGCCCTGGGGAGCAGCATTTTAGTGCATCCTTTGTTGCAGGTTTTCCATTTTAGGGAGAATTGATAGTGAGACTAAGTATAAACACATCCTCTGCCAGTCAAATTCTGCGGCTAGGGTTTTTGAAAAGGATCTGGGAAGTCTTGTGGCCAGCAATAATATTTATATCGAAACTCATAGCTCTTGCTTCGCAGGGTGAGGGCAATGATGGTCAAGAAAGGAATTCCCTTCCCCATATACGATGCTTCTCACATGACTCAAGAAAGCAAGGGAGTATTACTTTAAGCTCAGAGTAAATCCTGCACTAGTTTCTCAGTTGCATATGATTAAAATTAAGAACTCAAGACAATGTTTTCGTATTCAGATTTTTCCAAATACTATTTTCTACTTCTAAAGGAAAAAAAAAAAAAGTAGCTCAATTGGTATTTTGTCTTTCTCCCTTTCTTTTAACTCTGTCAAAGGCTTAGGGGCATTTTCATCCAGCTCCTGACTTGCTAACCCTACAAAAATGTAGAACTGCCTATTGCACTGAAAAAAAGAAAAAGCTATAATGTCTCCTTTAGAAAGATATTTCACATCTTTATTTTACCAGTTAAATTTCACATAGTTCAATTATAATTCTCTGTTCAATTATAAAAATCAGTGTTCCAACGCCATTGGCCTTCGTTTTGATTACAGTAAATAAAATCTAAAAATATTAAAGAAACAAGTAACTACCCCAGGAATGTGAGTGCTGTAGGTTTTTCACCCCTTCCTTAATGTTCTATAAACAAGAGTCAGCAGCATTAGAATACCACAACATGAGAGAACCAGTATGAGCCCAAAGCAGTAGGGAAATCAGTGAGTTTATTCTTGTTTTTTGTGTGCCTATGCTAATATACACATAGCCATAGGAAAGATTTTCTACTTTTCAATAGTTTCCAGTTCAAAATTGAGTCTTATTTCAGGACTATGTGGAAAATAATCTACAGGATGCTTGCAATATTGAGATCTGTTATTGAGGGTTTAAAATAGCATGGAGTCTCAGAAGTCCTAAGCAGAGAATTTTTAAACATTTGGCTATTATTTTGAAGGACAAAAAGAAATAGCTTGATGCAGATTGAAAGGAGGAAAAATTCAGTGTTTTATGAAATGCGCCACTCCCGACACCCTTACATACCCTTGATACTACCTGGGTAAGAAATAAGCGTAAAGGAATATCTGTTTGCAAAGACTTCTTGGGATACATGTTCTTCTTAGAACAATCTATGCATTTTAGAAGTCTTATTTCCCAAAGTTTCTTCCAGTGGCACTTAAGCCCTCTCATTGTATAATCTTATGTCTAGAAACCTTTGCTTTGAGCATAAATTAATATTTTTACAAGCATGATGAGTAAAATTCAACCACATACAAGATGTGTAATATAATCGTGTGTTTGTATGTGTATCTTGTTGTTTTCAGAAAGAACATTATTCTAGGGTGTTTTTTTTTTTTTTTGAAAAAAACCTTTTAAAATACAAAGATCAGAGGTTTCTCCATTTTCCATAGGAGTGTCATGTTTCCATGGTGATGAAAACAGCTCCTGATACCGGATTAATCAAGGCTTCCTGCTTCCTACTTCCATGTAACAGGGAGATGCACAGAAGAAAAGGGGAAACCAGTGGCATATGTGATAAGTGGGTAGAAAGATACCAGGAGGTTCAGGTTCGGGTCTTAAGACTTTGTTCCGTCAATGTCATTCAATGACAGATCCTTTCCAATGTTTATTTTTTTTGCAAAAGTGGCAGTCTGTTTTTAACAATACCTTTAGCGTAACTTCACAAAATATGAAAGCTTTGATAAAAATTCAGAACCACCTCTTCATGCAGTTTCCATTGCCATCTAGATAAACCAAAATGAGCAAAACTCCACCTCACTTTTCTGGTTTTCACTCTTCTTGGGAATACCTACTCAAAATTCACGGGGTTCACTCCCACCTTTGAGTTTCCCAACTGTACTACCTATTCATCCTTCTAACTTACCAAAGCAGTTTCGGGAACCCATCTCAGCAAACCCTTTCTTAATCATTGTGGGAGTAATGAATGAGTCTCTCCATCACTGCCTGCCTGGATTTAGGAGGGCGGTGCTCCTTGTGCTCCACTCCAGCCTTTAACATGCACTTGATCAGTGTGCTGTAAGTTAACAGGGGCTCTCACACCTGGCTGTGCATCAGAATCATCCTAATCATCCTACGCAGAGTCTTGGGCCTCTTTCCAGAGCTATGGAATCAGAATCTCTGGGAGAAAGTCCGAGAATGTACAGTTTTAATCAACCTACGAGTGCTTCTGAGGCCCTGCCAGGTTTGGAAGTCAACGACATATGGCTTTAGTTTGTATCTATTTTGTCCCCTATGGGTATCTGCATCTCTCTATGTGAATTGGGTGTGTTTAAGAGGAATAATCAAATACCAGCAAACACATTTTGTAGTGTTTAAATGCAGATTCCCAAGCACCAGGGAGCAAGGCTTACCAAATCTGACCCTGTAGGGGTATGGCCTGGGAATCTGCATTTTAACCTCTCCATCCTCCCTTCCCGAAGTGATTTCCTTGTATAGAGAAACACTACCCCTTTGGGAACCAAACTGGAATACCTACTGGGACAGGACACACCACTTCAATGAATGAGGCAGGCTGAGTGGGAAGGGACCAAAGGGAAGCTGATGCCTCATGTAAAGAGGGAGGCACTGCTCTGCCTGAGCAGTTCATCACTATTTTTCCAGACTAGAAATAGAGCCAGTATTGTCCATGTTTTGAATTTTTCAGAAGCTAGAAATTCAGAGCAATTTAATTTCTTAACATTCAGAAATAGCCAATAAACAAACAGCTGCCACCAGCAACTTGTGCCCTCTGCCTTTGAGGGTTTTACCCATGTACCTTGAATCTCTGGTGATTTGCAATACCTTGTGTCATCAGGAGCCTGGCCAAGTGACCTCTTAAAATGAATCATATAATATGATAGAATTGCAGCATCACAAGTTCCTATTGGGTCATCCAGGCCACTCCCACCATTTAATGTTTAATTCCCTCACTTTGGCATTCCCCTCCAGTGCTGACACTCCAAACCACGTCTCTCATCTATATCTATTGCCTGTGCTGCAATATCTGAATGTATTTTAGCTACTTCAACTTGGATATCATTTAAATACCTCAAATGCAACATGTCCCCATATAAAATTGTC
Source organism: Nomascus leucogenys (assembly GCF_006542625.1). NCBI lineage: Eukaryota > Metazoa > Chordata > Mammalia > Primates > Hylobatidae > Nomascus > Nomascus leucogenys. The sequence goes on along the minus strand of NC_044389.1, from coordinate 3,172,132 downwards.
ATGTTCTAGTGCCATGACTCCAAGTGTTCTTCTCCTTGCATTGTCTCAGTGAACATCAATACTGTCTCACTAGCTGCTGAAGCCAGAAGCCTGGGCGGCATCCTTAATTCTTCGCCCTTCCTCACAGCCCCTATATCAGATCATCTACTATGTTTCACTCATTCTGCTACCACCACCGTGAAACCTACAAGCTGTCACCTTTTCTAGGCAAGCTCTTTGCATCTTCTTCATTGTGAAAATAACACTGCAACTGTTTGTCCCATGACCAGCCAACTTGATTTTACAAGGAAAATCCTCCTCTTTTTCTACAAGGTGAAACCCAACTAACCTTTCTTCCTTGGCTAAGAGTTGAGCTCATTTGGAAGAGAATAATTTATTAAAAATGAAATTCTCATATTACAAATGAATTTGGATACTTGCATGAAGTACAGGATCATGGGACCCAGCCTTGAAAGGTAGCTCTAATGATGGATCTGGTAGTGTCCTCTTTATGCTGAAAGGAAAAGGGGACTGAGAGAGCAGCAAGTAGAGAGACGGCTCTAGGGGTCGCACTTTTTAGGTCCTCTGTTGAAGAATTTCCAGTCACTGGCTTCTCTCATAGCCCACATGGAGATATAAAGAAACCCTGGTACAAAGCAAAAGCCCCAGCAACAATTAAGACCAGCTGGGAACACAGGCCGTAGTCCCAGTGTCCAAAATACCTCAACAGGTTCTCTTCTAATGTCAAAGCAATTATTCCTAAAAGAAAGAGAATGCAGAATCAAGCACCTGTTTTTAATAATAAGAATAAAACCTTAGTTGGAAACTTCTGTTCCTTTATAAAGTACGTCAAACATCTACAGATTCCATCATTTTGGTATCCTCAAAGAAAAGTTGTACAATTTGACGTGAGAATTAGGCTATGCCTACAGTAATTTTTAAGCTTCTCAAAACTCTAGGAAATTAAATTCCCTACATAGTACTACTAAAAGAGAGAATAGATATTTATTAAACAAAACAAAAATGGATTACAAGGTTCAGGGTGAAAACTGAGTATTTTATTTAATAATAAAACTTACGTATAAGAACAATTCAGTGAAATATAAAACAAACCTTTTTCTCCCTTATTTTCAACTGTCCTTTCTAATACCCATAGGGAGGAAGAGATGAAAAACAAAAAAGCTGCTAGTCTGTAACTTAAGGTCCAGAAAGAAATATTTACCTATTAGCCATCATTTCACTCAAGGGATTGTGAAATGCAAAAGCACACATCAATTTATTCATTAGTAGTCAAGTAAGGAGGTAAACTCCTCTTTCAGCATCTCTCTGCATATCTTAGTTTGGATGGTGAATGAAGAAGGAAACTCTCTAAAATGTCAAATAAGGAAAAGACACCACCTAGAAATGAGTGACAGTAATTCACAGGGATACTAAAAATAAGAATCAAGTTGCAATATCTGTACTCAGTGACACGAGGTATCAACACACATTCCCAATCTTATCATTTTATCGTGTCTACATGGATCTTCCTTATAGCATGCTTTTTTCATAAATTGTGGAATATTTTTTGAGAAGAGAGAGTGTAGGTCACTGAGGCCATTTGTTCTTGTAGCTCTCTGGCTGGCGGGGATCCAAGTGTGTATGAAGATGAGTGACAGTGTGTGGCCAGCTTTTTCGCTGCTGGTCTTTCTATCTGCAGAAGCTTTGAGTGCATTTATCAGAAGCCAAACCATGCCAACTCTTTTGATATTAGGTCTTTGGGTGGAGCTTTCAAAATCATTCTTTGTTCCACTTTTCCTAGATTGTCAAACTGCGCCCAGTAGGTGGTTGAGAGTGTGAATTTCAAACATGTGCTTTTAATATGCCCAAAACTGTTGCTGCAAAGAAGGGGGAAAAACCCACATTAATTGAATCCTCACCCATTCTTACTCATAATGTCATGATTGTATTTTCTATATCCTAAAACAATCTGAAATGATTTGCAAAACTATGTGAAATCCTCAGGTGAATAAGCTTACAGGTTTTTAAATATATATTCTTATTAAAAGTAATTATTTTCTCACAATAATCAACAAAACCCACCCAGAGTAAGTATAGGTCAACAATTAAAAAATAATAATATTGTAATCTTTTCTTTCATTTACCCTAGCCTTCCTATTGGAATACTAATGATCATTAGCAACATTACAATATCTGTAGACACTACATATTTTAACATTTCTTTGCAATTCTCTTTAGAATATTTTTCTTACAAATCTCTTTTGGAAGGTCACTATTATTCCCATTTTATAGATGTCATATGGAGATTGTAACAGTATCTACCTTCAAAGGATCACTTCAGGGATTCTCATGAGATCATGCACATTACGTACATAGAGTATTTGGCACTATTAGTTATTAAGTGCTCAAAACAGGTTAGCTATTGTTAATATGCAAAAGTACTAGCAACTATATTAAAGTTAACAGAAGTCCATTTGAAGTAGGCCAATTTAGTTTGAGTCTTCCTCTAGCACTAGACAGTTCTTCCAAACAATGCAAGTATGACTGTTTCATACGCTGGTCCATCTGCCAGGACTGCTCTTGCCTCCTCACTCCCGATTCCTCACCGCTCTACCTGGCTAATCCTTAGTGGCTAGAGATTGGCATAGACGGTATTTCTCCAGGGGCGAGCAGTCATTAACCTCGCCCACATCTAGCTGATAGATATAGTGGGGCACTCCTCCTACCCGCTTCAACCATATTGTAATTTCTGCTTCTTTGTCTGCATCCCGTGAACACTAAAGCTGCATGAGGGCAGGGATCATGTCTACCTTTGTATACCACATTCTTAGTACAATGACAAGCTCAATGTCAGAACATAATGGGTGCTCAGTAAATATCTGCTGTATGAAGACACCTGGTATCTGAAACCAGCCTGGCTGGTGACTGAAAGAAAGCTTTTTGATTAGTGTAAGTGATGCTGCCCACCTAAGGGATAAGCAGCAGTTAGTTATGGGGCCAGTTGAGGATGAGGGTGCTAAAATGGGATGTGCCACTGTGGAAGCTCTGAGTAGAAGCAGAGGGGTGGGGAATCAGTGCTAGGGAGATCAGAGTCCACCTGGTCACCGTCAAACTAGCACAGTCCCATTCAGCTTCACTGGTTCTGGATATCGAGACACCAGCCCTTCAGCATGGGGAGCGAGAGCATGGGTTGACTGCACCTCCTTTTCACCCATCAGGGTAGAGAGGCTCAGAATCAAGCTCTTAGGTCCCAGCCTTCCAACCAGAGTAGCAACAACAAAATGCAAGTCAGGGGTTTCTGCTGGCTGGAGTGAAAGGGTCCAATCTGATCCATGGACCCCTGGAAACTTACCAGACAGTTGGGATGGGCAGTGCACGTCTGGCCCAACCCAGAAGTGCAGTGCTGAGGGAGAAGCTTTGAGACCGGGGGCACGGCTGAAGGTAAATGAATTGAAATGTTCTGATTTGTTACGGCAGTTGCATCGTAGGAAGAGGTGACTTTAGAATAATATCTGACAGTATGCAAGGAATTCAGAGAGAGCGCTGCACTGGGAATGTGAGTTTTATATGGATCACCAATAGCATTCTCTGAGGTGGAGCTTGATGGAACTTTAATGAGAAAGAAAACAAATATGGGTCAGTATCCACAATTCTGTAATTCGGAACGACTGTTATTCGACATAGACTGCCCGCTATTTCATTTCCTCGCATTACAAATCTGTACTACCCGCTACACCAGAATGCTGATGGAAAAACAAAGTGACCTTTCTAATTGTGACATTTAGTGCAATACACACACTATAAATTAGTGTTCATGTGTCATTAAAAGACAGATTTTAGAGAAGCAGAAGATCCCTGTGCCTTCTGATGTATGTGAATGTGCACGTCAATCAAAATTGACTCTCTCTGAAGCAAGGAAGAAGGTTGGAAAGAACAACTCCATTCAGCAGAATGGTTTCTATCATCATATAGCTATATTCTACATGGTAACGAGAAGAAAAAAATTCAATATATAATATTAACAATGTAATCTCAAATAATACTATGAATATTTATTTTCTACTGGACATTAGTAATACTGAAAGTAAAATAATATAATGGTATGTCTACTTTAAATACAAATGTATCTGAAATGTTTGTGAAAAAATAATTTAAGCAAATGTATACAGAGATTTATGAAAAAGAATGGAAAAAGGCAAGCTGATAAGGTTAAAACATGTCTGTGCTACAGATCAGGCTCAGCACAGAAACCTTGGGACCTTGGGTGATCATTTAACTTCTCTAGCCTTCAATTTCCTGATGTGGGTAGTGAAAGTGAAATTTGGAAGACTGAACTGATTGCAACTTCTCTGATCCTCTTTCCAAAACAATTTGGCAACATGCATTAAGAGCTATACATACATTCACGTTCTCTGTTCTCTAAGTCACCCATCACACTCTTCCAGGAACCTGTTATACTCTTCCAGGAATCCAGTCCAAGGAAAAGTCCAAAATACAGAAAACCTCATATATGGGAAAATATTTCCTATCACATGATGTAAAAAATCACTCTCTCCCCAAACTGCAAATGCTAAATGTAGCGACTGGAAAATGGCTATGAAAATTACTCCACACTTGATGATTAAAACTATTAAAATGGTGATGAGTGATGCATAACAACAAATATATGTATGTATGACACAAAGTTAAGTAAAAAAATTCAGGAAACAAAATGGGATATCCAATGATTACTACTATAGAAAAATATACCTGGAAGAAGACTTGAAGGAAATACATTAAAAAATGAACACAGTGATTATCTTATCCAGGTTAGTAAAGGATCGGCACTGGTTTTCAAATGCAAAAATATATTTACATCAAATAAAAATGGCAGTTTTGACTCCTTAACCTTCAAGACCTCCTAGGGTTTGAACATGCCACAGGTCTATGGTCCTAGCATATCTCTGGCTTCCCAAGATCGGTCTCCTTAGGGGAGGCAGTGCCTTGAAATGCTGGGGCACAGAAAGGCATGAACTCGCTGCCATGAAAAGAATGTTTCAGGGTTTCTGCAGGACATAAATAGTATTGTATGTACAAAAAAATAACATTGACAGGCATATGCCTGTGGCCTGATCTCTATCTGATTTAATCTAAGCTGATTTAATCATTCCATGTCACATTCAGCCACTGCTACTGATGGCAATGTTTTTTTTTTCTTCTCCTCTCTAAGTTGGGAGAAAAGTCTAAATTGACTAAAATAATACCCTGAGGCTTCTTTGGTGATATGAAGAATCAGGGCTGGGTTCTATTTGGAGTCCCTTCTCTTTTGACTTTAGACACTATCCTGAGTAACCTTCATTTGTTTCCATGGCTTCCGCCCCATCTCCATCGGTACACGGTGCCTCTACTACAGCACTTACAAGACTGTCTGGACCAGAATTTCTTTTGTGACCCTTTCTACCGCTAAGTTATGAGCTCCATAAGAACAAGAACTGCCTTTCATTCATCTTTGTGTCCCCATCTTTGAGGCAGGGGCATTTAAGCTGAGAACTAGGGATGGACTTGGTGCTAACTAGGGCAGGTGAGGGAGAAAGGACATTCCTGGTATAAGGGAGGTGCTTGGTGAGAGCAGAGCCTGTTGGAGGAAGTCAGAAGTGTCATCTAGGACTGAGAGGCTGAGGAGAGAGGCAGTCCTGTCATCTAGCGTCTAACATTTAGGTCAAGAGGTCCATACCTTTCTGGTTTCTAGATGGAGAGTAACTTTACCTTCAGGAATACGAAAAGTCACAACTGGTAGCTGTGTTCTTTTCCTCTATTTTTTTCCGTCTTGTTATTTCAAGTGCACTGGCATGTCTAGGCTTATACGGCACATATAACAAAAACGCCTCCCAGTGGGAAAGCATTTGTTCCACAATGTATATTCACATAATGAGATTTCTTGAGCCCCTCCTGTGTGTTGGTCATTGTTCTCGGTACTAGAAATACAGCAATGAATAAAACCGGCCAAAAAATTCCTTCATAGAGGTGACATTCTAATGGAAGATAGGCAACAAACAAAACACACAAGTAAAGAATAGCAGAAGGCAGTGAGTGCTATCAAGACAAATATAGCAGAGAAAGTGGCTGAGAAGATCTGTTTGAGAGGTGACATGCAAGCAAAGGCATGAAGGAGGTAAACAAATATGTTAAATGCTCAGGACCTGAAATAATATGAATACTTCCCCTCCCCTGAGATTCTATTCATATTATAAACAAAGTCACCAGTGTGCTTATCATCTATCAACAAAATGAGCTTTCTGGTAATTATGGTCAATTTTGCGGCCAGTTTCTGGCATAACACTATTTAAACACCTGTAGCCACCTTGTATACCTGAGGCTGACAATACCACAAGGACTCATCAGCTCTCCTGCATTCCCCGGTTATGGTGGTGAATGCACAGCAGCCTGGGGGTTTGCAGGGCAGTGCAGGTCCCCCTGTAAGTGGCACAGATGCTAGGTGAAGCTCACCTCTCACAGCTTCATCCAAGGAGCCCTCTGCATCAGGAGTGGAGCACCCATTCCAGCACATATTAGTCAGGAATTGGAGCCCTCTCTCAGGGGAGTAAGTGCTCGTCACACTATTTTCCCTTGAAAGGACAGAAAAAATTATTTGCATATTTTTCAAGGAAAACAATGTGAACACTGCTGAGTTCAATTGCCCTTTTATCATTCAAGTCCTAAAAATACCGATAAAGCCTCAACTATGGATTATTTACATATGAACAAAGACACATGACCCATGATGATTCCTTAGGATGTGCAGGAATGATGTGCTTTTTCTCCAGTTTCTCTTTGTTTACATATTCTGATCAATCTACAGAAGGAAGTAATCATTTGGGAAGTCACATTTTACACTAGTGACCTGCTTTAAGCACCACTAGTTGAAATAGGGCTGGACAGCTCCAGGGCCCAAGACCTCTCTGGGATGGAAGAACACCAGAAGCCATCGTGTCCCTGCTGGACCGCCACCATCCCTACACTCACAAGGGAGAAAGCCCCATTTTAAGAACCTCAGAAATAACAAAAGGAGAAGAACGGGTGAGTCACATGATGAAAAAACCATGGACTTGAGAATATTACCTGTGTTTATCACTGCAACGAAATGATACACATTGGCAATTAGAAAAGTTCGCTGACCCTTAACAAGCCCCTGCACCTTCACTGTGGATGGGATCAGTTTCTGTCTATGTGTTTAGCATCCACATGGGAGGAAAATAACTAGCAGACTTCAAATTCGCAAAAGCCCTTATCATACCGCTGTGCCATGACAGTGCCTGGGAGAGAGAGCTCGATGGGTGTTCGTTGTTTCTTACAAAACCTCCTGTTGCTCTGAAGTGCTTCTGTAATCTAAAAAATACAGAAATATATTTAGGTAGATACTGACATTTTTACATACATACAAAGACACATACTTTCCAATGATAAAAAATTAAAAGAAGTAAAATTGTAGTATTAAAGCATTGCCTATAAGGATAAAATTCAAAGCTTTGGGAGTCAAATACCTGGGCCATAATGGCTGGAGAGATTTTCTCCCGGATATATTTCACATAATCAACTGTTGCCTCAAGAACTGAAGCTGCATCATTCTTTCTCCCCTTTACATTCGGCAAGAGAGTACGCAGCTGCTCACAGCAATATTTGATTCTTTCCCTGGACAGAGAATTGCAATACATAAAGAATAATTAGTCTCATTTTCTTCCTTGTACCCAAAGACAAACACTTCCTCCTGGGTATGTCTGTAAAGGAACCATCCCCTCCCTATGTAGTCTCCATTTCAGAGAAAGGCTGTGTCACCACAAGCCAGCAGCCCTCACAGCCCCTGAAATCACAGCTTCCTGGGGCACCCACGCATACCGCTGCACAAAGAACCACTGCCCAAGTGCACTGTGTGTGCTGATGGCAGCCCTAGCTCTCTCACCTCAGGCCTGCTGCAGAGCGCAGGATGCCCAGTCACCGAGGAAAGCACCCTTCCCACCCCCTGCTGCCTATGGAAACATGCAGACCACTCTGCCTTCCAAGCAGAGAATTGTACACGATATAAAAATCCTTTTGCGATTCACACTAGAAGCCTAGAAGGCAAAGAGCAGTCAGGACCTTCATGTCACTGGGACCTAGACCACATTTCCAACAACAGATCAGCTAGCATCTTGTATCACATGACTTCATGGCCTGAGCAAAAAGAAAATCAGAAGGCTGCTTCCTTTACATGAGGTAGGTACAGACAGAACGAGTAGACCAGGATGCAGGTATCAGAAAGAAACTAACCTGTCTTTCACAGCTCTGAAGGGGGACAGGAAATGTAGATCTAACTGACCTAAGCCCTTGGTGGCTTCATTTATCCACGTGTTCATTTAATAAACATTTTTAAGCACCTGTTTCGTGCTGCATACTACCTTGACATCTACAGGGTTGAATGGTGGCTCTGCTATTACTAACTGGAACCTTAGGCAAGTTACTAAACCTCTGTAAACACCAGAATGGCAGAGAAATTAAACTTAAAAACCTAGTTTGACATATGGCCAATGAATAACTCAAATATTCTACATCAGTGGTGTTCTCACTGAGCTCTGAGGAACTCTGGGGGCTCTGCGGGGGTGTCTCGGGAACTATTCCGGGAAGGGAAGGATAGAAGAGTCAACAATTTGACTACGTGTGTGAAAGGCTTTGAAACTTATCACACCCTTTGACATGGTTCTTCCACTTCTAAGGATCCATCCTAAGGAGTCAATCTAAAACACAGAGCACAGCATGTATACACAGAAACCCATCAGAGCAATATATTAGTAAAATATGGAAAACAACACATAACATGGGAGGATGCCTTAAGTAAGCTGCTGTACATGAGTTCAGTAGAATGTCACCTGGCAGTGGAAGTGATATGTTATAAAGCTCATTGGGGAAAAGTAGGACACAAAACAGCATATAAAATATAATCCAAGCCACTAAACAAAGTAAAAATGGAGCCTAGGAAAAAAGACTGAAGGCAAAAACATCCAGTACAGTTATTTCTGGATGGCTGGATGACGGATCATTTTTATTCCCTTCATTTTCTACATTTTCCAAATATTTTTGCTAGGCATATGTCACATTCATAATTGAAACTATTAAAATGCTACTAAAATTTTTCCAACATTAGAGAAATGTTCAAACATAGAGAAAATCTGAAAGGATTATACAGCGAACACCTGTACACTCACCACTTAAGAGTCTACAGTTAGCATTTACTGTACAGGTTGAGTATCCCTCCCCATAATGCCTGGGGAAGTGTCTAAGATTTCAGACTTTTTTGGATTTTGGAATGTTTGCATATACATAATAAGACAGCTTGGGGATGGGACCCAAGGTTTAATACAAAACTCATTTATGTTTTATAATATATATATATATAGCCTGAAGGTAATTTTATACAATATTTGTACCTGAAACAAAGTTTGTACACACTGAACCATCAGAAAGAAAAGATGTCACTATCTCATGTCAGTGCTGAAAAAGTTTGATTTTGGAGCATTTCAGATTTCAGATTTTCAAATTAGTGATGCTCAACTAGTATCTGCTTTATTATATATGTGTCATCCCACTGTTCATACGTCAACATATTTACATGTATTAAAGCAAGGTAAGTTGTAGACATAAGCACATTACACTCCTAAATGTATCAGTAGCTAGAGCTCAAATTACTTTATTTTCAGGTAAACACTACATCAAACAAAAATGCACAATGAGTCCCATTCTATGAGTTTGGACAAACACATACAACTGTATGTATTTGAAATACATATGTAATGAAAATCCTAATCACACATGAAAATCCATTATCACAAACCCAGAAAGCTCTTGTTTCTTCCCAGTCAATACCATCCCCTAACCCCATAAAGCAACTACAATTCTAATATTTTTTTCCATACCACATCTCTTTTGCCTGTCCTCAAATAGCATATAAATAAAATCTTACAGCTTGTATTCTTTTGTAAAGCTTCTTTCACTCAGCTTTAATGTTTCTGGGATTTATCTATGGGGTTAGCCCCATATCAGCAGTTTGCTCCTTTTCACTGAGCAACAGTATTCGAAAATATATAAATATGCCACAGCTTACTTATCCATTCTCTTATTGAACACTTGGGCTGTTACCAGTTTTGGGTTATTACGAATAAGGATGCTAGAACATTCTAGATGTCTTTGTGAATGCATGGTTTTATTTCTCTTGGGTAATATCTAGGAATAGAAATGATGGGCCATTTTATAAGTTTATAAAAACTGCCAGAACTTTTACCACACCAAAGTAGTACCATTTTACACTTCCACCATCAATGTATCAGACCTCTTGTTCCAAATCTTTGATGATATTTAATATCGTCAGTAGTTTTCATTTTAGCATTTTGGCCTTTCTGGGGCACACACAGTAGTATTTATTATGCCTTAATCTGCATTTCCCTGACAGCTAATGATGTTGAGCACTTTTTCCTGTGCCTTTTGGGCACTTGTATAGCTTCCTTTGTCAAGTGTCCGTGCAGACATTTTACCTACATTTTAATTGAATTGCAGGTCTTTTTATTTTTTAGTTTTAGCAATTCTTTACATATCTTGGATACCGGGATTTGTCAGATATCTGTTTGGCAAATATTTTCTCCTGGTCTGCGGCTTTCGTATTTATTTTCTTAAAACTTTTTGACAGCAAAAGTTTTAAATTTTGATAAATCCAATTTATTTACTCTCTCTCTCTCTCATGGTTATTGTTTTCTATGTCCTGTCTAAAGAAAATCTGCGTCCTCTCAGCTCGTGAAGACATTCTCCTATTTTCTTGTAGAACTGTAATGTCCAATACAGTAGTCAATAGATGTGAGTCTATTTAATAAGTTAATATTACATATATTAAAAATTCATTTCCTAAGTTGCAATAGCCACATTTTGAATACTCAAAACCACATGTTGCTAGTGGCTACTGTATTAGATGATGAAGATACAATTTTTAACACAGCAGAAGATTCAACTGAATAGTGTCATCCTAGAAGCTCTATAATTTTAGCTTTATGGTGCAGCTCTGACTATGCTCCATCTTGAAATAATTTTTTATATGGTGTGAAGTAAGGGATCAAGGTTGATTCTCTTTCCAGATGGATATCTAGTTGTTCCAGCATCATTTATTAAAAAGATTTTCTGTCCCAAAATATTTGCTTTGGTGCTTTTGTTGAAAATCAAATGACTATAAATATGTGGATGCAGTGCTGGGCTATTGTGTTCCATTGATCTATTTGTCAACTTTTATGCCAGTTACCTACTGGTGATTGTAGCTTTAGGGTAAGTCTTGAAGTCAAGATAGTTTAAGTTCTTCTACTTTGTTGTACTTTTGCAAAATTGCTTTGAATATTCTAAGTCCTTTTCATACATTGTAAAATCATCTTGTCAATTTTTATGGAAAAAGACTTGCTGGGATTATGATTTGGATTCAAATAAAGTTATGTTTCAATTTGGTGAGAACTGAGATCTTAACAATAGTGAGTCTTTCGATTCATATTTATAGTATAATTCATGATTTAGTTTTTATTTAACTTTTCATAGTAACATTTTGAATGATCGATGTACAGATCATTTGGGTTTTTTTGCGTATTTGTTCCTAAGTATCCTAAAGCTATTTTATTCTACTTTAAATGTCATAATATTTATATTTTCATTTTATAATTATTTGCTGTTAATATATAAAATATTATTGATTTTTGTACCTTATCTTCTGTAACCCTGTTATAGTCATTCTTTTGTTCTAGTAGCTGTTTTGTAAATGTCTTAGGACTTTGACTTTATACTCAATCATGCCATCTACATATAGTAAGACAGTTTTCCTTCTTCCTTGCTAATGTGTATGTCTATTTCTTTATCTCGCCTAATTGCAATGGCTAGGATTATTTATTTGATGATGAACAGAAATGGTAAGAATAGGCACCCTTAGTTTGTTCCTGATCTTTTTAAGGAGCAGTCAACATGTTATCACTAAGTACAATGTTAGTTATAAGTTTTTTATAGATGCCTTTTAACAAACTGAGGAAGTTATCTTCCACATCTATTTGCTGATTTTTTTAATGATAATGGTATATTGAGCGTTGTCAAATATTTTTTCAGAATTTGTTAATCACATGGTTTTTCTCCTTTATTCTGTTAATGTGGTGAATTTCATTGGTTGATTTTTTGTTTTGCTTTGTTTTTGAGACAGAGTCTCACTCTGTCACCCAGGCTGGAGTGCAGTGGCACCATCTCAGCTCACTGCAACCTCTGCCTACTGGGCTCAAGTGATTCTCATGCCTCAGCCTCATGAGTAGCTGGGATTACAGGTATGTGCCACCAAACCTGGCTAATTTTTTAATTTTTTTAGTAGAGACAAGGTTTTGCCATGTTGGTCTGGCTGGTCTTGAACTCCTGGCCTCAAGTGATCCACCTGCCTTGGCCTCCCAAAATGCTGGAATTACAGGTATGAGTCACCATGCCAAGCCCCATTGGTTGATTTTTGAATGTCACACCAGTCTTGCTTTTCTAGGATAAACCTGATGTGGTCATAATATATCTTTATATATTTCTTGATTCAATTTGCTAAAATTATGTTAAGTGTTTTTATGTTCATGAGGGATACTGGTCTGTAATTTTCTTTATAAATAATGTCTTTGTCAGGCTTAGGGTTATGTTGTTCCCATGAAAGGGGTTAGGAAGTATTCCCTCCTCCCATTTCTGTAAGAACGTGTTTAAGACTGGTATTACTTCTTTAAATGCTTGCTGAAATTCTGGTAAAACCACCTGAGTGTTTTCTCTTTGGTAAGGTTTTGATAACAAGTTCTATTTTGTTAAATATAGAGCTATTCCGACTTTCTGCTTCATCTGGTATCAGTTTTGATAAATTGTGATTTTCAAGAATTTATCCAGTACATTTAAGTTGTTGAATTTACTGGCGTAAAATTGTTCAAAGTATACTCTTTTGTATTTAAATATTTAGAGTAGCTATCGTGATCATCCCTATTTCATTCATGATTGTGATATATTGTGTCTGTCTCTTTCCCAGCCTCCTCCCCCTTCACCACCCCACTTATTTGGGTTTACTTTGGTTTACTTTGTCTTCCTTCCTAAGATGGAACCTTGTATTACTGATTTTTAGGCCTTTTGCCTTATCTAATATAAGCATTTAAAGCCATGGTGTTTTCCCTAAACTTTGTTGTAGTTTCTTTAAAAACTTTTATATATTGCATTCTCTTTTTTTAAAGTTCTAGGATACATGTGCAGTACATGCAGGTTTGTTACATAGCTAGACGTGTGCCATGGTGGTTTGCTGATATATTCTGTTCTTAATAGATTTACTTTGAAATATTTTCTAATTTTTCTTGTGATTTTTTGTTTTACCCACGGATTACTTAGAAGTTTTTTTTTTTAATTTCCATATATTTAAGATTTCCCTTTAAATCTTATTCTTACTGATTTCTAATTTAATTTCACTGTGGTCAGGGAACACATCTTTATTAATTCAACTCTTTTGAATGTTTTGAAGCTTCTTGTTTCCCCCCCGGTATACAGTCTATCTAAGTGACTACCACGTGCCACTGAGAAGGAGTCTTCTGCTGCAGTTGTTGGGAGTGTTGTTCTATAAATATTCATGAGATTGAGGTGGTTAGCGGTGTTCACATCTTCTAGCTGATTTTTTGGTGTCCAGTTGTATAAATTGCTGAGAGAGGAGTGTTAAATCTCCAGCAATCGTTTTAAAATTATCTATTTGTCCATTTAATTCTGTAAATTTTTGATCCAAATATTTTGAAGTTCTTATCACATGCTATTTGTGATTTTAATATCATTCTGAGAAGTTGACACTTCTATCATTATAAATTGCCCCTCTTTACCTCAGGTAATACTGTTTGTCTTCAAGTCTACTTTATTTGATATTAAAATAGCCTATCTGACTTTCTTATACTTCCTGTTTCCACAATGGATATATTTCTATTAATTTATCTTTTCATATTTAAAGCTTCTCTGTTACAGACAGTAGATAGCTGGGTCTTAGGTTTTGTTTGTTTTTATCTATTCTGAAAACTTCTGCCTATAAGTTGGATATAGTTGGATAAAGGTCTACCATACCTTTTTCCCCTCTGTAGTCTCTTTTGCTTTTTTATTCTTCTGTTCCTCCTTTCCTTCCTTCTTTTAAAAATATTTTTTAAAATCCAATTTTAATTTATCTTTTGGCTTCACAGCAATGCATTTTGCCTATCTCTTTAGGGTTGCTCTAGGGATTACAATATATATCTGAAGTTTTCATAGTCTAGAGTCAATACTTCATGACATCACATAAAATGTGTAACTGCAGAAGTTATGCAAGTACATTTATCCCACTCATTCTTCATGTAATAGTCATATGTACTATAGCTACATATGTTATAAACCCCATAATACATTGCTATAATTTTTGCTTATAACAGTTTTAAGTATTTTAAATAGTTTAAAATGAAAAATGTTTGTTTTTGTTTAGACATTTATCATTTCTGGTGCTATGTAGTCCTTCTGGTGATTCGAGTTTCCATTTGGTATTATTTCCCTTCAGCCTGAAGAATTTCCTTCAGCTTTCTTACCCTGCAGGTCCACTGGTGTCAAAATATCTAAGGTGTCTTTTATCTGAAAATGTCTTTATCTTACATGAAGATAAAGGGAAATAATATCTGATGGAAATATGATTTGCACAAACAAGTGAAGAGTCTAAGACATGATAAATATGGTGGCATACATTAAAGGGTAGTTTTCTAATTTATTAATGTTTTAAAAACCAATAGTATACATTTATTTGACAGGCCTAGAGCAGATGTATACTGCTAAGATTTCTACTACAGAGGCAAGAAAAAAGTGTCCTTGTTCTTTATGTCCCTTTGATTGTGGCAGCCAAGATTGAGTGGGGAAATGCAGGAGCAAAAGATGGTAATACAGGGAAATGCATGGGCAGAGAATTTTTGCAACTCAGACAAAACCTTGTATACAATGAAGAGCCTGTTTCACTGCAAACAAGAATCTGAAATTTGGGTTAAAAAGATAAGAGTTAAGAGTTAAGATTAAAGTCACTGAAAATTACTTATTTCTTCAATGAAGAGTCAGGGTCCATTTCCTCTCCTCTTGAATCTTCACTGGCCTGTGCCTGCTTTAACCAAAAGATACCTGGAGACTGCGTCTATAAGAGTTCTGGGACCAGCATTTCAGAAGATGTAGCTTTCACACTGGTCTCATGGAATCCTAAGCCTTCATGTAAGAGGTCCTTCTAGCTTGCTGGAGATACCATGTGGAGAAGTGATGAGACCACAGGGAAGAACAGCCCATTTGAGCACAACCTGCAGCCATACCCACAAGAAGACCACACGTGTGGATGATGCTGTGCTGGAATCTCCAGACAGGCCAATTGCTGGCTGAACATCATGGAGTGCCATGGTTAACACCACACAGAGAAGAATCACAGAGCCAAGCTCTGCCCGAACTGGTGACTCACAAAATCCTGAGATATGATAAACAGTTTGTTGATTTCCACTACCAAGTTTTAGAGTAATTTGTCATACAGTATTAAATAACTGGACAACAGCTTACTGTTTAAGCAAAACTAATAACAATGCTGGGTTGATAACTGATGTGGCTTGGAAGTTTTGTCCCCTCCAAATCTTATGGTGAAATGTGATGCCCAATGTTGGAGGTGGAACCTGGTGGGAGGTGTTAAATCATGGGGGCGCTCTAGGGTTTAGCTTTGCGCCATCCCCTCACTTGATGAGTGAGTTCTCACTCAGTTCATGCAAGATCTGGTGGTTTAAAAGAGTTTGAGGCCTCTCCTTTCTCTCTCTCTTGCTCCTCTTCTTGCTATGTGACACATTGGCTCCACTTTGCCTCCTGCCATGATTGTAAGCTTCCTGAGGCCTCACCAGAAACAGAAGCTGCTATGCTTCCTGTACAGCTTGCAGAATCATGAACCAATTAAACCTCTTTTCTTTATAAATTACTCAGTCTCTGGTATTTCTTCATAGCAACACAAGAATGGACTAACACAATAACATATGTAAAAGTAAAATGTATGACAACAATAAGAAAAAATGAAAGAAGGTAAATAGAAATATGCTGTTGTATTTTAAGGGCATAATATCAATTCAAGGTAGATTATGATAAGTTAAAGATGCATATCATAATCCCTAGAGCGACCAATAAAAAATAGTTTTAGCTAAAAAGTCAATGAAAGAGATAAAAAGAAATGCTAGAGTATACTCGATAAACGCAAAGGAAGGCAGGTAATGAGAAAAAAAGGAAAAAGAAAATAGATTAGACTAATGAACTCAAATAGAAAAATTGTGAACCTAAAACCGCACTTAACAGTAAGTATGTTATATGAAAATGAACAACAGAGATTGTCAGAATGAGTAAAAAATAACAACAAAATTCAACTACATGCTATTTACAAGGGACACTCTTTAAATATAAAGACATATACAGGTTAGAAAAAAACATGCAAATACTAATCACAAGAAAGCTATATTAATATCAAAGTAGATTTTTTAACACAGGGAGTACTAGCATAGAAAAATTAGCATTATCATTTCCTTAGGATAAGTGGGTCAATTCAGCAAGAAGACAGGCATCTAACAACAGAATCTCAAACTACATGAAGCAAAAACTCTCAGAAAAAAAGGGAAAAAGAGTTGTCACTGAAAAATTTAACCCTCAAAAAATCAGTAAGGGAACAGAATATATGAAAAACACTATTGACTAACTCTACCTCATTAATATTTATAGAATACTATACCCCCCAAACAGAAGAATTCGGTCTTTTCAAATGCATATGGAACATTCATCAAGGGAGAGCATGCTTTGGGCCATAAAACAAGTTTCAGAAAATAACAAAGGACAGAAACCTTACAAAGCATGTTTTCAGATGACAACATAATTAAATTATAAATCAATACCTAGAAAGTCTCCAAACATTCAAGTTAAGTTACACACTTCTAAACAGTGAAAAGACTTACTAGTGAAAAGAAAAAAATCACAAGGGATATGAGAAAATATTTTGAACTGAATGATAGTGGAAATATATCAAAGCTGATGAGATGCAGCTGAAGCAATGCTGAGAGAAAAACTTTTATAAAGGAAAAGCTTTAGTTTTAAGTGCTTATATTAGAAAAGAAGAAAAGGTTAAAATCAATTATGGAAGTTTCTACCTACAAAGACTTTTTTTTTTTTTTTTTTTGAGATGGAGTCTTGCTCTCGCCCAGGCTGGAGTGCAGTGGCGCTATCTCGGCTCACTGCAAGCTCCGCCTCCCAGGTTCACCCCATTCTCCTGCCTCAGCCTCCCGAGCAGCTGGGACTACAGGCGCCCACCACCACACCCAGCTAATATTTTAGTAGAGATGGGGTTTCACCATGTTAGCCAGGATGGTCTCGATCTCCTGACCTCGTGATCCGCCCGCCTTGGCCTCCCAAAGTGCTGGGATTATAGGTGTGAGCCACTGCGCCCGCTCTACTTATTTTTTAAGTTCTGGGATACATGTGCAGAACGTGCAGGTTTGTTAGGTACGTATACATGTGCCATGGTGGTTTGCTGCACCCATCAACCCGTCATCTCGGTTTTTAAGCCCCGCATGCATTAGGTATTTGTCCTAATGCTCTCCCTCCCCTTTCCCCTCAACCCCTAGACAGACCCTGGTGTGCGATGTTCCCCTCCCTGTGTCCATGGGTTCTCATTGTTCAACTCCCACTTATGAGTGAGACCATGTGGTATTTGGTTTTCTGTTCCTGTGTTAGTTTGCTGAGAATGCTGGTTTCCAGCTTCATCTATGTCCCTGCAAAGGACATGAACTCATTCTTCATTATGGCTACATAATATTGCATGGTGTATATGTGCCACATTTTCAAAGACTTTTTTTTTTAAAAAGCAAAGTATAGAGGCCAGGCATGATGGCTCATGCCTGTAATCCCAGCACTTTGGGAGGCCGAGGTGGGCAGATGACGAGGTCAGGAGTTTGAGACCAGCCTGGCCAATATGGTGAAACCCCATCTCTACTAAAAATACAAAAATTAGCCAGATGTGGTGGCAGACGCCTGTAATTCCAGCTGCTTGGGAGGCTGAGGCAGGAGAATTGCTTGAACCCAGGAGGCAGAAGTTGCAGCGAGCCAAGATTATACCACTGCACTCCAGCCTGGGTGACAGAGCAAGACTCTGTCTCAAAACAAACAAACAAACAAACAAACCCACAAAGTATAGAAAGACAAAGAGCAGAAATCAGTGAAATGAAACAATGAGCTAATATAGAAAATCAATGAATCAAAATGTGCTTCACTGAAAAAAAAATCAGTAAAACTGATAAAAGTGACAAACCTTTTTTTGCTAGACTGATCAAGAAACAAGACAGAAAACACAATTTATCAATACCGGGAATGAAAAAAGCCATCATCACAGACCTGTAGATGTTAAAACGATAATAAGATCATGTTGTTAAATAAATGTGACACTTAGGATTAAATGGACAAATTTCTTGAAAGACATAAATTAACCAAACTGACACAGAAAAAAACAGCCAAAAGGAAAAAATAGGGAATTTAGTCCTATAATAATTACAGAAATTGAATATGTAATTAAAACTTTCCCATGAAGAAAATTCCAAGCCTAGATGACTTCACTGTTGAATCCTATCAAACATATCACTTCTATACAAATTGTTTCAGCAAACAGAAGACTTTTCATTTCATTTTATATGACCAGTATGAGATAAAAACATTGTAAGAAAACTACAAACCAATATCTGTCATAAACACAGATGCAAAAATTGTTAACAAAATATTAGCAAATCTAATCCAGCAATAAACAAAAATTATCTATACCTTAAGACAAAGTGAAGTTTTGCATTTAAAAAAATCAGTCATAATCACCACGTTAACAAACACGAGGAGAAATAATCATCTTACTAGATAGAGAAAAAAGACTGACAAAATTTTACATCCATTCATGATAAAATCCTAAACTAGGACTAGAAGGGAACATTTTTTTAAGCTGATAAAAAAGCATGCACAAAAGGCTACAGCTTACATCATATGTGATGGTAAAAGACTTAACATTTTCCCTCTAAGATCTGAAACAAGGCACAGATGTCTACTTGGGGCTCCCCTCTGTACAAATGTGTCTCAAGCAAACAAGGACTTACAGGGAAAGGTATCTGGGCCAGATACAACTTGGAACCCTCCGAGAACTGCCTATTCTATCTTTCTTGAATCTTTAAGACTTGTCTAGTCCTGGAAAAGTCTTCATTTGTGGGACACTATGGCAAAGCTCAACATTTCCTTTCTTCTCAAGTGAATAGACACACCCAAAATTATTAAACCACCATCATGTCAGACTCATGGGTACACAAAAATGTGATGACATCATTTGGAGAATACACACTTTACAAGATAAAAACATGTTTATGTATTTACAAATATATAATGAATGGGATTTCACCAAGAATATAAGAATTAGCTAATTTTGATTAATGTGTTCTAATAAGAAGAATGCGAGTATCAGAGAAAAAAATTTCCCAAGTGCAAAAATACTGGCCAGAACCATCATTTCCTTAACATTAGCAAACATCATGTTGCCCTACTGCTTAAAAACAAAAACCCAAAACCATATGTAAAGGAGGTGAGAGAAAGAGGAGGAGGAAGAAAGGAAACAGACTAGAAGCAACAATTTCAGACTCACAGGCATAGTCAAAAGGGTTAAGGGGGAAAGGCAAAAACTAATCAGGGATGGTGTTTACCTCGTGGGAGCTCCCAGGCAAATCTCTAAAGAGAAAGGGGGAGGTCCTTGTCACAGCTCTTCTTTTTGAGAAACAAAGATTTCTAGTCCTTCAAATAATGCCACAGATGTGAACAACCCCAAAGCATCTTTTCAGTCTACTAGATTTTAATTTTCATCAACCATTAAAATTTTAAAAAGAAAACTAACACACAACTTTGGGGGACCAATAAAGGATTCCCAACATTAGATCTGGACATGAAAAATAATGAAAAAACAAGGAATAAATGTTTCCTCGTATCATTTCATTATTATCATTTGCTAATATCAACATTTTAACATCAAATAAAGTATGGAGAATATAATCTTAGGATATCAATTGTATAATATGTAGCTGTAAAAAATACTCAGTGCACTGTATTTTTCTCATTTTGCTTCAGATGAGTGAGATCTATGGGACAGCACTGGCCAGCGGGCCCTAAGTCTTGACCTGGCAAGGCAGCAGTCATGGGAATGAAGCTCTTTAGAGCCAGAGTAGCCTATCTACCACCCCATCCCATCAAGCCCAAACCCCATCATCTTCCCACTAATCTTCAGCAGATGGAGGGGGACCATTCAGCAAAGAACTTGCTCAACTTCCTCCCTGATCAGGCCCCATCGAAAAACTCATATGAATTCACACTGAGCCTAAACTCCTCCTCTCCATTTTCCATGGAAGAGACATTCTTCCACCTGGTTCTGGATTCCCTTGCCTTCTGCCTCCTCAGGGATGCTCACTCCATCACCAACACCCCCTCATCAGCTGCGGGGGATTAAAATTATTTGACCTTCCTCCCACTGACAGGTGGGGCTATGTCCCTCCCCTTGGATCTGGGTGGACCCTGTGATGGCTCTGACCACTAGCCTATGGTAGAAGTGGCCTGGGCTCAGGCCTGAAGAGACTGGCAGCGTCCCCTTCCTGTCTCTTGAAACACTCTCTCTAGGAGCCCTGAGCCACCATGAAAGAAGTCCAACGACCCTAAAACTACTCTACTGGAAAGGCTTCAGTTGACAGCCCCCGCTGAGCTCAGCCTTCCAACCCATGCTGGCAAAAGCTCCAGATACGTGATGTCTTGGACCCTCCTGACTGGACCATCCACCAGCTGAAAACTATGAGTAACTCAGTTAATGTCATGTAGGCAGAAGAATTGCTTGGCTGAGCCCTGCTCAAACTGCTAACTCATAAAAACATAGTTACAATAAAATGGTGGTTGTTTCAAGCCAGTAAATCTTGTTTTAATTTTTATGCAACCACAGATAACTAGAACATGAGGATCTTCAAAACTTCTTTCTCTCTCTCAGCTGCTTCTTTTGTAACATAAGCATATTAAAGGCTGGCCTCTTATCAAAATCTCATACTTTACCCTCGGTCCCTTTGTAAATACTTCCCAACTTCATTTCATCTGTGTTCCCATCTTTCTTTCTGCAATGGTGCTTCTTCTCTAACCATACCAATGAAATGATTTTTGCCAAGATCAATGACATCTAGGTCTGGCTCAATACAAATAGTCAATTACCAGCTCTTAACCTTACTTGATCTCTCTGCATCACATGATACTCCTGAGCACCTGTTCCTTTAGGAAATTCCTCTCCCCTGGTCTGCTCAATACCACTGCCTCTTGGTATTCTTCTTATCTCCTTAGTAACTCCTTGTGTTCCCCATGGATTCCTTCTCTGCTGCCTGTACCTTAAATACTGAGAATCTTTTTAAGGTTCTTTTCTCCACTAGTCCCTTCTCTACGTGCTTCCCACAACCACCCTATATCCATTCCTATGTCCATTGCTTCAAAGAAATGCTGTGTCCTCATTCCTCTAAGCCTGTATTTCTAAGCCTAGACCTTTCTCTAGAATCAAAGGGCCAACTCTGTACTCCAAGAGGTATTCAAACCTAGAAGTATTCAAGCTCAACAAGAGTAAAAATAAAAATACATTTACCTCACACTGCCATTCTACTGTCCTTCTTCGTCAGCGGATGGTGTCACCATCCACTTGGGAGTTACACCTCACTTATCCTTAGCCATGCTCATGCTGATTCTTCCTAGTTAATACATCTAGAATTGGCTTATTCCTCTCTATCTCATTGCTAACACCATAGCTCAGGAAATTATCATTTCTTATTATAGACTCCTTCTGGCCTCCAGATGCAATTCACTGTGTTACATCCTATTAGAGTGTTCATTCTAAGGTATAAATCTCATATCACTCCTTTGCTAAAATCCTTTAGCAACTGCCCAACAGACCAGGTTACAATTTGAATTTCATAGTATGAAATACCCAGCCCCTACTTACTACCTCTCATCTTTTGCCTCTTCCCCCTTGTGACCTGATGGCCAACCATATGGACATACATGCAGTTCCATAAATTCACTGTACTCTCTAAGACTGCCAACCTCTGTACCTATTATTCCCTCCATATAAAATACCCTTCCCTGATTTCCAAATCAAATTAATTGCAACGTGTGAAAAGCTCAATTTAGCTATTGCCATCTCAAGAAAACTTTTGCTGTCCCCTTATTCTGTCTTAGAAAACTTTCCTAGCGTCCTTATTTTGTGTTCTCATCATGACATGTATTAAAAAGCATAATTTTCTACTTAGTAGCCTATTTAAAAATCTGTCTGAGCACTAGACTCAGAACACCTTTGAAGGCAGGGACTTATTTTTTATCTCAGTTCTCCAATCCTTCTTTGGCATGCACTGCAGACTCAGAAATGTTTATTGAATGACTACACGGCTGAATGAGTGAGTGGCATCTATTTGTTTGCTAAATTTACTAGTTTCACTATACTTTTAATAATATTACAAAAAATTATAAAAATTAAAGTAATTTCTCCCTACAAAAGAATAATGCTTAAAAAGTGCTATATTAAAATTCACCTTCTTAGTTTTTCCTTGCTTGAATGAAGAACAGAAATCTTTTTGTTTTTCTCGAACTCTGACAACGAAGCATTTAATTCAAACCCATTGCCATTCCTTAAAGATTCAGGGCTAGAAACAAGAAAAAACCATACCATATATTAAAGGGGAAAATTGTCGGGCAAAATTAAATAATACGCACCAATACACTAAACATGGATGCTTCTCTAAGTCTCTTGCTTCATACAAAGGGGCAATAAGTGTCAAAACACCGTATCTTAGACATTTGGTGCAGAATGTTTATTTCAAAATTTCAAAAGAATATATTATCAAAATCATCCTAAATTCAATGACTGATCAAAATTCTAAAATAAATTGTTAACAATAGATACAAGCAGGATTAAAACATTCTGACCTCATCAATTATGACTACACCATATTATATGACTTTATGCACCCTTCAGAAGGAAAGTACATTACAGGAAAAAAGCATAAAGGATTAGAAGGACAAGATACACCCTAGGCCAACCTGACCAGCAAAGCGCAGGTTCCCTCCATTTTAAAATTTGTCATTTAATGGACATTTTTTGGCTCTACTATTTTTGCAGAACTTCTTCAGGCATTCTGGTTTAGAAATATATTAATCTAAGAAACTTGCAAACTAATCCTATTTCCTCTATCGTAAGAGATATAACTCGATTTGAAAATTTTATTTACAGTGGTAAGATACTGAGGGAAGACAGAAGGATTCAAGATGAGTAGAGATCAAAAAGCACATGCATACTATGTAGTCATAAAAACTTTTTTAAAAAGAAAAGCAGTTGCAAGTAATATAAGAAAATTAAGGCCTTCCAAAACCTTTCCCAACCCCATATCCTAGATAAGGGTTAATATGGCAAGCCTCTTAAAGATTAAAATGTTAAATAAGACCAAGAAAGCTGTTGATATCTCTGCATTACCAAAGTCAGCTTTGGTTTAACCACACTTACTGACTGCCAAGTCCCTTTCTTGTTCAAAACAGTAGATGGCCACATTCTACAAATTCTGGAAGTGACTAACTTAAAATTTTCACCATCATCAGTACACATGCCCTCAGCAGTTATGTCCATTCTTTGTATCCCTAGGCTCTACTTAAAACCTCCTTGGAAATCAGCTTAAAGTGAAGGGAAGAAATTCACAAAAATTGAATTTTATAAGCCTACTAGCATTGGAAGGGTCTAATCCCCAGTTCAACTGCCTACCCAATCCAGGTTTGAATGCCACTTCTAATATCTACGAGACAGAGAGACAGAGAAACACAAAGAGATACAGAGACACACACTAAAACTTGCCTTGTATACCAAACGAGAAGATTCCAAAAGCTACATGAGGTATGTAAAAGACATTAAATCCTTTTTAAAGGGAGATTTTCAATAACTGGGGGGATAGGTTCATGAGTTCAAGAAAGACAATGGCAAGAAGCTGAGTAGTAGGTGTATAACAGTTGTGGCTGTTCTTGTCTGTTTAAATATTGGGGTTCCACGTAAAATTTTTGTTTGAGGAATTTCACTGTTTTTATTAAGTTTAAATACCACTGCTGCCATTTAACTTTGCTTAGTGATAACAGAGACTCTAATACTGATCATATTCCCCAATGATGGGGAACTCACTACCTTACAATTTGACCTGTTCCCCTGTGATCAAGTCTAATTGTTTATGAAGTATTTCCTTATATTAAGTTGAATACTTCTGTAATGTGTACCTATGGTGCCAGCTCAGGATTCTTAAGTACAGCAAATGCTGCACCCCTCTTCCACAAAATAGCCACAATCAATAAGTTCTCTAAAAATATTGCTATTATGAAAAAGAACAAAAAACTAACCAGGCAAATAGATCAGTAGGAAAATATCCCAGGTGTTCGCTGTAAGACCTCTGCAAGGGCAATCCAGGTTCTTCAGGCCCAGTAGCATTTTCAATCTTAACTGAAAGTTTTGAGAGGGGGACTATTTATTTCTAAAGTCACTTAAGGAGATGATGCTAATCAAACACACAAGCCCCAATCCTTAATGCAGTTGTTGTCTTTTACTCAATAGATTTTACAAAGCAGTATTTTTAAAACTGAAAGCAACTTATAGATTTCTGTGAAATATAAAACCACCTAGGTTAGAAAGCAAAAACTAAAATACTCTATATTATTTACCCCAGGATACCTTTAAGCCAGATTCTAGTCACTTAGCGACAGGTGTGCTTAAAACACATTCAACTGAGTTTATTTATCAAGTTCCTATTTATAGGTAAATGTCAGGAGACAAAAAAAAAAAAGCATGAGTCTTCAATAAGCAGCTGCACTGTCAAAATATAGCATCTGAAAAAAATTTTTTCTTTTTTGCAGCTGCTCATCCTCAGAGCAAAGACGAGACAACTGGAAGCAGACATGGTCATGACCAACAGAAGGGCGTGGGCAGGTGACGAGCAGCTGCTCTATTTCACTGAGAACCAAATAAGAAGAGGTTGCAAAAGCCGTCAGTCACCAAAGTTAGCTATTTCCAGGAAGCAGCACAAGGGCTGGGAGCCACTGGAATGTCATAAATAGACTCACTCATCTGAATATTTAAAAAGAACATTAAAAAAGGACTGTTTCAGTAAATCACATATAATCATTATCAGGATAAATCCAGAAAGTATATTTCAGGCCCATTTTAAGAAAAAATCATCTTAATTTTCCCAGTTATATTAAAGTATAATTGACAATTCGAAATTGTACATATTTAAGGTGTGCAACTTGAGTTGATAATATACGTATATATTGTGAAATAATCACCACAATCAAGTTAATTGACATATCCATCACATCACATCGTTAACTTGTCTGGTGATGAGAACATGTAAGATCTACCCTCTTAGCAAATTTCAAGTAAACAATACAGTATTGTTAACTATAATCCACTGTGGTATATTAGACCCCCAGAATTTGTTCATCTTATATAACCAAAACCTTGTACCCCTTGACCAACAATAGTCCCAATTTAACATCATCTTCATTTTAAAAGATTTCTTATTTAGTATCCCAGGCCTAGAAAGACCAAAAATAGTCACTGACCAGTAATGATTCCAGTAGAATTTAATGTCCACAATTGGAGTCTGTCCTTTCACAAGTCAAATGAAAGCTAATTTAATTAGTTTAAGTGTTTAGATACTGGTGATATGCATAATCTAATAGGCAAAGAGTTTAGAAATGTGAGGTCTAATTGAAGCATTGACATTAATCCTCTGCATCTAAAATCTAGAACAGAAAGGGCAACCACCCTATTAACTTTAAGAAGTAAAATAATTTATATGCAAGTGTTTTGCAAAGTAGAAAGTACAATACAATTGTAGGTTAGTGCCCCTGGCTTTTAGATAATCACACAATGCCACAGCACAGTTAATTCCATTTTAATGAGTAAGAAATTATGGTAGCTAGGCTACGAAAAAAGAAAAAAAAATAGTAACACAATGCTGCTACCAACCCCCCCCCCAACCCTGTGCCTACCGCAGCAGCACTGTATTTGCCCTTGGGCAACACATTCTAAACCTCTGAAGACGCAGCTTTTTTTCTTTCCAGGTAAAGAATATATACTTCTCCCTTTATTTTATTTATGCTTGTTTTTGTCAGAAAATAGCATAGTTTTCAAAGATTTTAATTCAAATTTTCTAACCTTTGGAAATTTTTTACTCACCAGTGTTTGAGGGACATGTTTTCCAGTATTTTACCACATTACTCATTTTTTCCATTGTCAGTGGTTCAGTTAAAGCAATATCAGCTCCATGCCCTGAAATACAACCTAAGAATCTTTATATTAAATATTGACCTTATAGTTTCTATTTAGAGAAAAAACAAATACTATATTTGGCAGGTACATACCTTTAAAATTTTCAGGGATTATAAAAACAAACAGTGAATGTGTATTTTTCTTTTTGCCAAATCTGAGAGAGGAAAGAAAATGTTAAAATGAAGCAAAATCATTATTCAAAAAATTGAGATTCAGGAGTTTAGCTATTAGGAACTAACTACAGTGATTTTCTTCACTTCTTTAGAATTTAAAATAATATCATTAATATGGAAATTTAGTAAAAGTAGCATCTCAAATCAGTGAGGAAAGAGATGAATCACTTTTTCTTAAAAACAAAAAGAAGCCTAAACCTTATTCAAATTTTTGATCAGATCATCAGTTTACAAGAAATTTGTGGAAAGAAAGAAACATTTTAAAGAACATCATGGGAATGAAATAAGAAGAATCTAGAATGGGGGGAATTCTGTAAGACAAATGACTCCTTTTAAATATATATATAATTAAAGAACAAGACAAGAAAAAGGAAAGTTGAATCCTGATTTGTATAAACTCACAGTTTAAAAAAAATCATAAGATAAGCAGGGAAATTTGAATGCTAATGGGATATTTGACAATACTAAGAAGTGATTACTAATTTTCAGGTATAATATGGGTTTTGTGGTTATTCTCTGAGTCCTCACCTTAGAGAGGTACCAATTAAAGTATTTATGGATGAAATAAAACAGTATTTTAGATTTGTCTTAAAATAATCCACTGGTGGGCAGGGGTGGGAAGGTAGGGAGAAACATGATGAGCCAGATGTGGGTAACTGCTGAGGCTCCATTATGGGTGTATTATTATACTCTCTCCCCTTTTATTTCTTGAAATTTTTCAAATAAAACTTTTTTCCTAAAGTGGCATTATAATTCACTAAACTCAGTACAGTAAGTCTGGAATTCGATGATTGGATGGATACTGAGCCTTGGCATTAGCCAAAATGAAATGATTTTCATGGAGAACATGACTGTGAAAGAGACTTTAAAGAAAACAGTTTAAAACTATCTAAGAAAAGTAAGCTATTCTCAAATATTTTAAAACATCATTTATTAGCATATGGTTATATATGGTTATTATTTATTCATTAAAATGAGAACTGGGAGCACCCCCACTGCATAACATTGTTAGTTTATCTTACATATGCATTTGGAAGTAAGTACACATTCTATATTTCAAATTACATCATATATTAATATAATGTATATATCTGAGTCATATATATCGAGAACCTCTTATGTGCCAGCTCTGTGCCAGGCTCTGGGGGATATCATGGTAAACAGACAGACAAGGTTCCTGCTCTCACACAGCTGGCGGTCTTGGGGCAGAAAGACATTAAACAAATCACTGTAGATAATTGTATGGCTGAAAATGTGTCCAATGCCAGGAAGGAAAACCAAAGGGGCCAAGAGGAGTCCACACCTGGGCACCAACCTGCCTCAGCAGCCTTGGGGGAGGCTTCCAGGCGGACAACCCTTGGTGCTGGCTAGACACAGAAAAGGCTGGGGAGAGGGGGAGGGCAGAAAGCAGATGTGCAGCACAGAACATTCTGGGCAAAAGGCACAGCATATGCAGGAGCCCTGGGGTGGTGGAGAACAGGTGCGTTTGAGAAGGTACAAGATGTCCAGGAGAGCTCTGGCACAGGGCATCTGAGGAAGAAAAGCATTAAGTGGAGACCAAAGAGTGAGGGAGGGCTGGGCTCTGCTCACAGAAGGCCTGTTAGGCCACAGGAAAGGTTTGGTATTGAAGAAAAATGGGCAACAGAAAGCTATGAAACTCAGGAGCAACCAACACAATTACATTTGCATTTTAGAAAGACCACTCTGCCTATGATGGGATGCACTGATAGGGGTGACACGGGTGGACTGGAGAGACCCTAGGGCAGCGATCCAGGCAAGAGCTGATGGTAAGGAAAGCGGGCATACCTGTGAACCTTTGGTAAAGTTAAATATTTCAGAATATTTACTAAATTAATTACTTCAGGCTATCAGGATTACTAAGAAAATGTGACACCACATTGAGGTCCATTCAGACTTGATTCTGTGCTATGAATTCTGGGGAGTTTAGGCTAAGAGAGAAGAAAGGAAAGAAAACATGGTTTCTATGAGGAAATGAGAAACTCAGGCAGAAATATTATCATCAAAATAGGCATATGCAGGAGGGAGGATAGAGTTTGCCTGGCCAACCAAATGTGGAGGTAAGAAAGGCACTTCCTACACTGGTGTAGGTGGCGTGGTGACACGGAGGGAATAGGAAGATCGGAATTGATGCCTGCCAGGATGTCAGCATTTCATATATATATGAAAATAAATATATATGTTTTAGACAGACAGACAGACAGACAGATAGACAGATTGATTGATTTTTTTTTTTTTTTTTTTTGAGACAGGGTCTTGCTTTGTCACTGAGGCGGGACTGCAGTGGCGTGGTCAAGGCTTACTGCAGCCTTACTCTCCCAAGCTCAAGCAATCCTGTACCTCAGCCTCCCAGGCAGCTGGGACTACAGGTGTGTGCCATTACACTCGGCTATTTTTTTGTATTTTTAGTAGAGATGGGTTCTCACTATGTTGTCCAGGCTGGTCTGAAACTCCTGGCCTCAGGCAATCTTCTGGCTTCAGCCTCCCAAAGTGCTGAGATTACAGGCAAGAGCCACTGTGCCTAGCCTCGTATATATATTTTTAAGTGATGAGAAAGTGTGGATTATAATGGAGGTATGGACAACAGAATGAGGAAAGAGAGGTGAAAGGGAATAATGGACTGAGCAGATGGGACCACTGAAAGAAAATTATTGGGTAGTTTAAATGTTGAAATAAAAAATACTGCATAGTGGATTCAAAAAAGTAAATTATCCTAAATACAGTTAAATGATTTTTTTAAAACAGGTTGTTTGATTTTAGAAATCTTCCTATGTCCATTTCTGAAAACTTGATTTTTCAAAAATTTGAAAGTTGATTTTGCTGACACAAAAAATATGTAAGATATGGATATATAGATTTATATGCCCTGATGACTTTCAAATTTCAAGCTTTACATCAGACAAAACTGGGATTCTTGGACTTTTGTTATTATCACAGAATCAATTACCAAACACACACTCCCCCGCTGTACAGGGACTCCTGCAATCGATAAGAGTTCCCAGAATCCAACACTCTGGTCTTAAGCTCAGCTACTCATTCACATTCTCTACAAATCAATAAGCTAAAAGAGCTTCTGTTTCTAGGATCAACCAGCAAATGTTCTCTTTTTTTTGTGAATGAATATTCCTTGAAACAAAACTAAGCAATGCAAAGACAA
Source organism: Nomascus leucogenys (assembly GCF_006542625.1). NCBI lineage: Eukaryota > Metazoa > Chordata > Mammalia > Primates > Hylobatidae > Nomascus > Nomascus leucogenys. The sequence goes on along the minus strand of NC_044389.1, from coordinate 3,142,359 downwards.
ACCAAAATACAAATCACTTTTATCCACATCAACTGATACTACTTCCTCTTCTATATACCAAAATCAAATTATAGGCTCTGCAGACCTTCTCAATTAATGTCTCTTATGTTTTGCAATTTATCTGGGGACAATTCATTTTCCCTCATGTTTCACGATTATGCTGTTTAAATGTCATGATGTTTCCTGAGGTTACACCTCACTTTCGAGATTGGATACTGATATTCTCGGTTCCATTCCTATGCCTGCCTGCAGTGCCCTCTAGAACTGCACCCAGCATCAGCTCAACCTGCAGCAGTACCTACCCACTGTCTTGCCTCCATCCCTGGATCTGTCTCTGGTAGCTGAAAAAACAAAGATCATATATAAGTGTTTTGAGATGAGTTGTACACTCTGCTGATCAACGGGTCTCAGGAAAGCCCTGGCCTCTGAAATCTATCATCTAAGAGGGCCAAAGAGGTGTTACAAGTCCCTATGAAGCCTGCGGAACTTTCTACTTTTACTTCTGTTAGAGCCATAAGGATTTCCAGGGACAAAAGCCAGTATCATCTTTGGGTTGTGGTTTTCTTGAGTACAGTTACCCATTATTCTGTCCATGGGCTAAATGCAGCCATACTAACCTGGTATGACCTACATGGGACTTGTAACAAATAATGTTCTTTGTTAATTACTTAATTAGGCTCTGATAGTTTATTCTGGCTAATAGTGAAGAGTGGTGTGCCCTGTTCCCACTCGGCTCTCCCACAGAGTTCCTGCTGCAACATTCACCATGTGACACAGTGCTAGAAGTTATAAAGACCTAGAGTTGTCCTCAGTTCCTACTCACTTCCTCCACCAATTCATAGGAAAAAGGTTTTAGTAAAGCTACTTAGATGTTTTGCTGTTACTGTGTTTATTGTCGAATATTCAGAGGAGTAGGTCATGCAAACTACCTAGTAAGATTTAATGAGTTACACTGTCAAGTCAAGGATGTCTTGGAGACATAAAAGGACAACTTGTTAGATCTCTGTGGCTCACAAGATTGGGTTTTCTTAGTGATCAGTTAGCTGGTCAGACAAAGCTACACGGGAAAGAAATGAAATCAGATTCAAACTTGATTTGTTGACAGAGCAGATGGAGCCACATCCTGCATTCCTCTTCTGTTGCTAAACTGCTCTGAGCTCATGAGAATCACAGAATTTTGACTGAAGAACCATTTTATGGAGAAGAAAACCACAACTCCCCATATACTGACGAGTTTAAAACATATTTAAACTTTATGTACCTGTCTTTGGAAGATAAGTAGCAAGATGTGTCTGAATTAGCAAGTATCTGCCCTTTGAGTATGGCTCAATTTTGAGAACTTATCTAAGCCAAGAGTGAAATATCCCTGGAATTCTGGAGCTAAGCATACGAATCCTAAGATTATCTTAAAATATGTTAGCACTAGGTAGTGTCTGAATTCATCTGCTCAATAAAAATACACTCTTTCAATACATTCTTGAGATGAAAACAAATTAGGCAGTACTATCAGGAACGTTAACCTATAAGTGAGATGTGCCATAATTCTTGAGACAGTCTGTAAAGTACTGATATTTTATGAATGATTAAAGTCAATGAATGATTAGCACCAAGCTTAAAACATAGTTTTGTAAGATTAAGAATCTTTTAAGGAAGCTGCTTTCATTTTATCCTAAAATAAATCTAATATTATAGCTAAGAGGCTAAACTTCATTCTTATTTTCAATAAAAATCCATATGTCTTACAGATATATAGAGTTGTGAGCATGTGCTCTAATACTGAACATATATATGGCCACTTTCATTTTATCATCAATTCCTCATTCATTGACAGGAGACATAAAACACCCAGAGAAACAAGAGTAAGGTATGTAGTTGTATATTTTCCTAGACCTACATAGCTTTTGAGATATTACCAGACAACAAGAAAGATCTAAAGAGAAAAATTTAAAATACAGCAGAAGAAAAGTAGAGACAGGCTTTTCATTTTGGTTTAGTCATTAAATATTAGCCCAAACTCAAAAGATGTAGTGCTTTAGGATAGACGAAGGTTTAAACTCCTTACAAATGGGGCAGTATGTGTACAGGACTCATTACCATAAGAAAAACTATAGGTTGAAAACTGGAAACATCCTCTACAGGGGTTTAAACAAATCATAAACTCATAACAATTCTGAGGGCAGGAAAGTGAACTTCAGAGACATTCATAGCCTCTGAGGATAGCACCATGAAAGCAAAGCTTACACACACACACACACAACCAAACAACTCTGTCCCTTCGCAGAGAGGAGCAAAAAAGCGAGGAGGCATTGCCTGCCCAGGACGGCACTTCTCCCACCCATCCATACAGGCATTCACTGGAGCTACAGCAAGGCAGATAACACCTGCTGGTAGTCAAGACCTTCACTGGGTGTTGGGAACAGTGCAACAGGAGACAAACAAGGAATAGAAGTCCAGGTGTACTCCACAAATTATTTGTTTTCTTTCAAACAAATGAGTTCTTTTAAGGCAAAATAACAGAACTACCATTTGCATAGCTATACACTTAGTACCTTCATCTACTTTCTTTTCTCTGCTAAGAAATCTTAAGCTATGTTACTCAGGGCAATAAAAGCTGCTGAGGTGAGTATCAGACAAGAAATTCTCTCCTCTAACCTTCTAGGTTTTAATATCTGCAGCTAAACATAAAGCTGGTTCTTAAACAGAACTTCATTCTTATCTTGTTCAAAAGGCAGCTCTGATAGTGAGCAAATGCAAAGCTTTACTCCATTCAGAGAGGCATAGCTAGGGTCCTAATCTTGGAATGAAGAGAGAGACCAGCCATATTGAATTGTCTGGGGCTCTGTCAAAACCATATCTATGTTTGATGTACACCCAGCTTGGCACATACTGAAACTCACAGGTGAAAAAGAGGTGGTTTCAATACAAAAGTCAATTAATTACAGACTTCTAGAAAGAAAATGAAGGGAAGAGCAGAGTTCTAATCTCGTTTTGTGAAACTAGTCTGAGTTTTGTAAAAATCAGCCATGTGGTCTTAGGCAAGTCACTTCAGCCTCAGTTTTCTCATCTGTCAAGTAAGGACAATAAAACCCTGCTCCACCTGCCTCATATAGCTGCTGTAAAAAATTTTAAGATATGATATAAATGAGGTATTATGATGAGTCCCCAGCCAAGGGAACTCTCTTTCTTTAAGGTTTGTAATAAAATAAGCATATTCTCAGAAGTAGGATAGTTTACAACAGGTTTTAGAAGTGGAATTCACTTTGAGGTAGATAGTTTGCCTGGTGTGTCTAGAGTTCATATACCTTGTAGAAAGCCAAAAGAAATGCAGACCAGTTGTTCTAAGAAACCCCAAGAGTAGTATCTGTCTGTCTGTCTCTCTGTTTAATAAGTAACTTGATGGCTTGGGCTTCTCATTTCAACCTTTCTTTTCCCTTAACATAATTTGCTTGCCCGTTTATTCAGGGATCAAAATATTGTCTCTGAATTTTTTAGCCAAAAAAGAGGCCTGTCTTGTAATGCTGACAAGCTCTCATATGTTCCAATATAATTGACAATTCCACTTTATCTATTAAGTATTTCATGGAAGGAGAACAAATTTGTTCTGATCTAACCCTATCTAAATACATCCTAAGTGGCAGGGAAGAATCTAACTCTCCCACCACTGGACTACAATTTTCTAGAGCTGGAGTGGGTTAAAAAGAAGCAGAACTTGGCTAGGTGCGGTGGCTCACCCCTGTAATCCCAGAACTTTGGGAGGCCTAGGTGGGCGGATCACGAGGTTAGGAGTTTGAGACCAGCCTGACCAATATGGTAAAACCCCATCTCTACTAAAAATACAAAAATTAGCCAGGCATGGTGGCAGGTGCCTGTCGTCTCAGTTACTCAGGAGGCTGAGGCAGGAGAATCACTTGAACCCGGGAGGCGCAGGTTGCAGTGAGCCAAGATGGCGCCACTGCACTCCAGCCTGGGCAACAGAGACTCTGTCTCAGAAAAAAAAAAAAAAAGAAAAGAAAAGAAGCAGAACTTATGTGGAATTGCAAGATGAAACAAGAACACTGGAGGTGGTGGTTTCTGGACCCAGTGAATCCAGAAGGCCCCAAGGCTCCAGGAGACACCTCAGTCCCCAGCTAACAGGACAGAGGGCTAAGAGTGCTCACTTCCTTTAGCATCTGCCACTACAATTAACGAACTCTGGAAAGATGCACCATTTTAATGATACAGTTATTAAAAAGGAGTATGTGTGGGAATAATGTAAGCATTGCATACTAAATAAATTTCTATGACAAATTGATTCTTACATTCTAATCCGTACCTATTTTCAAGTTAAAATAGTTCCTTATAATAAAATACCACAAACTGGAAATAAAAACAACATGTACATAGACTCTCTCCATGAAAATATCCCTCATTTTTTTTTTTAGAAATAGCATCTCACTATGTTGTCCAGGTTAGAGTGCAGTGACATGATCATGATTCATTGCAGCCTTAAACTCCTGAACAATCCTCCCACCTCAGTCCTCTGAGTAAATGGAACTATAGGTGCACACCACCATGCCCGGCTAATTTTTTAAAATTTTTTGTAGAGACAGAGGTCTCACTATGTTGCCCAGGCAGGTCTTGAACTCTCGGGTTAAAGCAATCATCCCATATCGGCCTCTCAAAGTGCCAGGATTACAGGCATGAGCCACTCCCTGGCCCCTTAATTTGAAAAGTAAAATAGAAATATCTCATCTTTTTAGGAGTTTTAAAAAAATGGGTTTTTAAAAAAATGATTCTAAAGATACAGCATCAAGGCTTTTGAAGTTTACCTAATTAACTTGATGGCTTCCAGCTCCTCGGCACTTAGCGAAGAAGGCATCCTCAAGAAAACCATGTTGAATGTGCAATCATCCAAAAGCGCTGCTGCCTCCTTCATGTCACTGATGGTGATGGTGACTTCTGCTATGTTTGCAAATAGTTTCTGTATAGTATCAGCCAGGTAGCCCACAGTGACATCTCCAACTAATAAGAGGTCTATTTTTGCCTGAAAGAGAAGGAAGCAGAGGCGTCACATAATTATTACCTAGGCATAGGGAAAATGGTCACGTATGAGAGGATAAGATAAATAAAGCTCACAAATAGCACAACAATTGACTCCATATCTAGTCTGACTGGCTAGATGGTCAACTATAAGCAGCTCAAGGACAGGAACTATTAATTTCACATCTTCAGTACCTAGAGTGGTGATTAGATCTGAAAGTCATCCTGTTTTTAAACATTTTGCCTACCAATGCCACTCTACTTCAGTTCTTCCGCAAATTTCTCTCTCATCCTATTAAATGATAGAGTTCTTATGACTCAAGTTTCCCAAAAGTCTTTCCTACTGGAAAATCTGTTTATTGCTGAAAGGATCAAAGTCGTGACTCTCCCACGTGATTTATTTTGCTGAAACACACATTCCAGGGAACAGAGAAAGATTTAAATCCCTAAATCATAAGAAACACTGAAATAAAGTCCTTTCAATGGAATATATGTGCTATTCAAACCTCAATATTAGGAACCAAAAAGGCTATTTGCATTTGGAAATATTTTCAAGTATATTCAATTAGGAAAAAGAGCATTCCCAACTTCACGTTTTACTTCTGTATGTTTTATTCTCTACAGCTAATGAACTCAACCCACTGAAAATGCCAAAGAATGGGGATGCTTAAATTAATGGAAATAGAAGACAATTGGAAATGCCAGGCCATAGACATCTGTATGAGAAAACAGATTTGGGAGGTGATTAGAGTTGAAGCTAAAAGAGTGAGTGAAGGGGCTGGAAATACTTGTACAAAGAGAAAGGCAGCTTGGCAAAGAAGCAACTCCACAGGGCAGGATGCTGGTGGAAGTGGCCCCGTGGGGCTTCCTTCTCTTTTCAGCCTGGTTTCCTGAGGCTTGCAAGAAAGAACAGGTGAGGTGCAAGAAACTAGGCAAGAGCAAAGTAAGCAAAGCTTTGGCACTTCTACCTGCTCACCTGATTTTCTTCCTTCTTTTTTAAAAAAGTCAATCTTCCTTTACCATCTCTCATATCCTAATTCAATCCCTTCTCTGGAAGGAACTGCTGTCAAGAGTTTGGTGTCTATCTTTCCAGACAATTTTTGTGTCAAACATGTAAGTACAATACACACATACATAGCTTTTCATAAATGGGCTGTTAGTATTTTTTGAAGTGAGTTGATTTTTTCATTTAACAATATAGTTCAATAATTCCTCAAAAATTCTGATTCACTGGGAACATTCTCATTTTCCAGGCGGTTATAGATTTATTCTCATAAAAATATGTTTTCTATTATTTGTTGGGATCAGGGGTGAATGTGCTCATCTGTCACCTTGATCCAGTCTTCCTTATTTTCGATGATGATAATTGATTAAGACATTCTCCCAGTGTTGGGTTTTGATGTTATTACGGTGCCATGATGAATACATTTATAAATACATCTTTGTGCAAATAAGCATATATCCCAGAATTGAAACTAGAAAATCAGAAAGTAAACTTTTACTTGTTTTGCATACTCCAAAGGATACAAAAATTTATATCCCCACAAGCAGTATATATGAGTACTCATTTCCCCAAACTCTTAATAAGACTGATTATTCTTAACCTTTAAAAAATTTTTGTATTGTGAGCAAAAAATCTTATCCTTTTTATTGGCATTTTTTGAATGAATGGAGTATCTTTTCATTTTAGTGGCAATTTGCATTTTATTATCACATATTTATTATGCATGCCCATTTACTCCCTTTGCTCACCTTCCTATTTGTGGTTTGTATTTTTCTTACTGCTTTGTGGGAGTTTATACAGTCTGGATATTAGTCAACTACTTTTTTTCCAGTCTGTCACTCTGCCTTTAATTCTTTTTTGTTTTTTTGTTTTTGTTTTTGTTTTTTTAGAGGAGTAGAGGATCTAAATTTTCCTCCTAGTGGCATTTTGTTGTACCCCACAAATTTTTATATATAGTGAGTTCATGTTCATTCATTGCTAATTAGTTTATAATTTCAGTTGATAGTTCCATTTTAATCTAAGACTTTTATTAAATACCTATATAAAGGTGTTTTTAATTTTCAAGGCGATAGTATGTTTGGTTTTTTATTTTTTTGGCTATTTGTTAGTTGCTAATTTCTTATTTCAGTGCACTGTCAACAATGAATGTGTCCTGCATGAAGTCTACTTTTTAAAATTTGTCGACATTTTATTCATAGCCTAACACACAGTTTTTGTTAATCGTCCATGGGTACTTGAAAACAATGCCTATTTTCTGTTGTGCATAAAGTTCTATATATCTTTCAGAACAAAATTGTTAATTCTTTGCTTATATTAGGTCTACTTGATCTTTCAGTTTATGAAAGATTATCAAAGTCTCCTTAATTATGGTTTTGTCAATCCATCAATTTCTCTAATCATAGGTTATATTTATAATTATGGGTTAAGTACATAAAGGTTCATGATATTTTATAAATATATAACTATAATATTTAACAATATATGTGATCTATGTTTATATAGTATATTATTAGTGTATATATATAGATGATTCTATATAGCGAATACTACTATATAAAATATACCTCCTTGCCCTTTAATGCTTTTCACCTTAAATTTTATTTTTCTGATATACAGCTTCGTTCTTCATACCCCCTTATTTTAAACTGTTATCATCTTTTCTATGACTTTTGTAAACAGCTTTTAATTGAATTTACAGTTTTTACAATCTTTCAGTTTTTAATGTATGAATTTAAGTAATTGCATTACTGACATTAACTAGTGTACATTAACTTCATTAATGTAATGAATTAGCTAATATCAATTAATTGTGAACATTTACAATTTAATGTGAAATGACCTTATTCCCTTTCATTTATTATTTCAGGCTTCCTATTTACTGTAATTGTTTTTTCCCCATAGCTACTGTTAGGCTGATCAAATTTTCATTTTTCCATCCTGTTGCTCCTATAATGCTTTGGAAATTAAATCCCTAATTTTTGTAACTTAAGTGCTTAATTGTCTTTTTATTTGGAATTAATTTGACTTACAGAAGAGTTGCAGAGAGGGTATGGTGAGTTCTCATAAACACCTGACTCAGCTTCCCCAAATATTAACATCTTACAATCATAGTATGTTTATCAAAACTAAGAAATTGTGAGGGGCTTTTTAACCATGAGAAAGAAAACCCTAAGAAATTAATATCAGCATAGTACTATTAGCTAAACTACAGACTTTATTCGAATTTCACCAATTTTTCCACTGATTGCCTTTTTCTGTCCCAGGATCCCATCTGGATAATAGGTTGTACTTAGTCCTTGTGTCTCCTAGTTTCTTCTAATATGCAACAGTTTCTCAGTTTTTACTGGCTTTTGAGGAGTGCTGGTCAGGTATTTTGTAGAATGTCCCACTACTTGGATTTGTCTGACATTTTCTCATAATTAGACTGGGACTATAGATTTTGGGTAGAATACCATGGACACGAGCGCCTCCTTCTTACGGTGTCATATATCAATGAGAGATTTCCAGGGAGGTTCACCTTGGTCGCTTGGTTAAGATGGTGTCTGCAAGGTTTCTCCACTGTTAAGTCACTTGTTTATCCTTTCCACATTCTTGTTTTCAGAAGGCAGTCACTAAGTCTGGCCACACTCAATGAAAAGGGACTAAAGTACCACCTCTTGGAGGGAGGAATATCAAACAATTGTGGATGTACGTTAAAACCATCACAGTAATTAATAAACGTTAGTGGAGATGGTTTGAGGCTTTGCAAATATCCCATTTCTCCTGAAAGTTATACCCTCTGTTCCTGCCCTTCATTTGTGGATCTTGTCTGTAGCAATTATTACTATGACATTCCATTGGTGATTTTCTATTTCCTTCCATCTACATTTATAATTTGGAAATCTTATGTAAGGAGGATATGTTCCTCCTCCCTCATTTACTTATTTAGTCAATTATTTATTTAAATCAGTAACGACATATTTATTTTATTCTTTGGGTTACAATCCAATACTATCATTTATTTTGTTACTCAAATTACTCCACTTTGGCCGCCAAAATTTCAGAAATACTTAATTATTAGTAAGTATACATAGCCATTTTCAATTAAGGTGTAGAGTTAATCTAAATCTACAGCCTCTCTCCAAACAAGGCAGCATCCTTAACATGTCTCCCTCCACCCCATATACTTCTCAAGCTATGACTAGCTGGAATTTTAGTTCCAATCATTATTAAATATTTACATTTTTATTAACATTTACACTTATTTTTTTGTTTCTCTGATTCTTAAAGTTTCTTGTATCTCATATTTGCTTCTTTCTTGGATTCATTTTCTTGAACTGAAGTACAGGCTCAGAAAATTCTTTAAAGACTGTCTGATAGCATCAGAGTCCTAGCAAGTCTGAAAACATCTTCATTGTGCTCTCACAATTCAGTGCAAGTTTTACCCAGCAAATACTTATAAGGTCAAAATCACTTTGTCTCTGATTTTTCCTTCTGGAATCCAAGTTGCTAATGAAAAGAATAAGCTGCTTTGTTCCTTTGGATGCTTTTCTCCTCTTTTTCCTCTGCATTCTGATAGTTTCTAGGCTGTGTTTAAGTATATACCTTATTCATCCTACCTGGCACCCAGTAGCTCTGAAAATTTTCTTATTTATTTCCTTCTTTCTGTTGTCTTTGTCTCTCCTTGTAAATCTTCTATGAGATGCTGCATGTCTTAAATTGATCCTACATGCCTTGACTTCTCTCTCAGAGATTTCCTCATTTTCCAGATCACCAGCTTAGTCTTCAGTCCTTCTAAGTATTTTTTATATAATTTCAATCCATTTAATGTGAATTACTAATTTCTAAGATTTTTTGGTAATTTTTCATAACCTATTTTTAGGATGTGATATTCTCTCTACAGATACAAATTCAAGTTTTAGAAGTTTTTTTTTTTTCTATTCCTTTACGTCCTAGTTTATTCAAGTTGCTATAACAAAAGACTATAAACTGGGTGGCTTATAAACAACAGAAATTCATTTCTCAGCTTGGAGGTTGGGAAGTCCAAGATCACAGCACTGGCAGATTAAATGTCTGGTGATGGCACAATTTCTGGTTCATAGATGGCAATTTATTTGTGTTCTCACATGGAGAAGCAAGGGATCTTTCTTGGGCCTCTTTTATAAGGCACTAACCCCATTCACGAGGGCTCCTCCTTTATGACCTAATCACCTCCCAAAGACCCCACCTGCTAACGCCATCGCCTTAGCAGTTAAGATTTCAACATATGAATTTGGTAGAGGGCACAAACATTCAGACTATAGCACCTTAAAAATCTGACTCTTTAATTGTTCAATCTGTGCATTTGTCTAGTTCTGTTAATGTCTGTCAATCCTTGGTTTCCAAACACAAATATGAATCAAGAACTAAGTGGATGTGAACAGGCAGTATCTCCTGCAGCTGGGGTGGTGTTTCCTCAGTGGGGGCCTCCATTAATGGGACAACTAACTATGGGTTTGGTGAGAGTGAGCAGGATGAGTGAAAGCAAAGGCTGGAGAGCAGAGGGGCTAGCGCCAGCTAATTGTCAAAATCAAGGTGGGCTCTACTCTGAAGACCAAGTATGTTTATTTTCCTCCTGGGAAGAACTGCCTTTCCTCTTTCAGTTACAGAGGTCTGGAAATTACTCATACCAGGAGTCCTCATCTCATGTATAGTTCATTTTCTTTAGAGAATAGTTCCTGAATTTTATCCTTAAGTTAAAAGCACCATTGCTCCTGCTTTAGTAGGAGTGAGCTGGGAGAATCCACAGGGTAAATCCAGGGGGCCAACCTGGCCCGGGAGTTCTGTACCCAGCTAATTCAAACCAGGTGAGCACCCTTTGGGCTACTTTCATCTTTGTTTCTGTCAACATTGAGCCTGGACTATCACTAAAATTGTTTTATCACTGCAATTCTTCTCTTTGTCTTTTAAGCTGTGGATTTTCTACTTTTGTTTTAGGTGCAATTGGACCCCATCTGCTTTCTAAATGTCACATTTTTCTGTGGATTTTTTTTTTAACGTTCAGAAAGAAGTTGCTTTGTTCAAACCAAGATCCCATTAAGAACTATGCATTGCATTTGGTTGTTATAGCTCCTTGATCTTTTAATTTGGAATACCTGCCTTCTTATTTTTCCATGATATTTACTTGAAGGAATCATCACATTTTGAAAACATCTGCTCTGGAGTTTGGGGTAGATGGGGAGGTTGACCTGTGTGCTCAATCATCATGAGCCAATCTCCTTCACCTGCAGTACCCTACTCTAAACAGGATACCAATTTAAACTCCTTAGCATGGTGTTTCATAGCCTGCTACCAACCTACTTCCCTGAATACTCTATATTCCAAGAACACAGCACAACACTTTTAAATGAGCTTTGAAATATGTAATTTCTACAGTAGAGAGCGTTGGGGCACTACTAGTGTGTTTCCTTTTCATTTTATAAACACTCCTCATTTCCAGCAGCACTTTAGGAGCAGCATGGGACTCTAAGCCTTTGTGATGCCTGTGAGCGCAGAGTGTTTGCTAATCTCCACTATAGCGCGTGATTTCTTCTATGCAAGTATATTCTTTGTGAACCCAAAGCCAAACAATGAAACAGTCATTAACAAGTGATCACAATAGGAGCAATTATAGTTTTGTTTTTTAATTAACCTAATTAATTGAAGCAAATATGAATGCCCAAAAATAACCTATCTAGTACAATCAGGGTGTATGACCATGTAATTGATCTTGCAAACTGAGGCACTTTTGAGAATGAAAGGAGTTGCCATTAATAATTACACTAAAATAACACATACAAACTAGGGTGTCCTGGGATATAGTTTGTGAAACTTTCCATTAGTAAGGTTTATTTTTTCTTTTAAAATATCCTGCCACTGTATGTATCTGCTTAAATATGTTTGATGTTTATTCTCTCCATAGATATTTACTGAGCCCTTACTATAGGGCAGACACAGGGCTGGGTGATAGGAACACAAGGTGAACAAACAAGACAAGACAAGGTCCTTGCCCTCATGGGGCTTACATTCTAATAGCCCTTTTCTCTGCCGATAAGAAAGCATGGCATTCAATCCTTGGAATATAGGAAGAATAGAGTATGACCAGTTCTACTAAGGGTGTTATCCTTTTTCAACAGCTTGATGCAGTGGGAAGGGAGCAAAGCCATTTGAGGCAGACACACCAGAGTCTTGTCACTTGTTTCAACTATTTACCAGTGGCTTTGAATAAGACACTTAAGTGATCCTCGTCTGAAGGATCAAAATACTTATGTTGCAAGATTGTTATGAGAAGTGTTTGTATAGTGCCCTGCAGGTGGTAGTTATTACCATGTTTTTGCAAGTAATACCGAACCTGAGCACAAAGAACACAGAAAACGTCAAATCAACCTAGCAGGGGAGGGGCCAGGGGGGAGAGGAAAATGTGTCCATGCTGGGCTCTGCACTGTTTGAATCACAGTGCTCAGGAAACACGGCCTCCTGCAGAGCATAAGCTTTAAAATAACAGAAATCAACTACCTAGCTTGAGCCTTTCCCTAGCTAGCACATGGCATTCTGACTGCACTAACCCCCCTTAGTGGCTCAGTTCCAGGGTCCCCAGAATCTCTCGGCCTTTGGGGGAAAAAAAAAGTCAAGAAAGAGTTATGAAGGGCAGAACATGCATAGTGGGAAGTCGGGAGAAATCTGAGGGTAGGTACGAAGATGATCTGGAAAGCGATGAGGAGAAACAAGCACCACTAACCCACCGTTCTGTGCAGGAGTCTGAAGTTTTTGCATAGTGTCTTGCACCATGGCACAGAGCAGGTATGACATAAAGCAGCTCTGGAAAGAACTGATTTGCTCTCTTCCCAAATGCTTCTTTCCCTGCCTTACAAAATCAGTGCCATAGCACGCTTGGAATGTTAATGGACAAATCAGAACACTGCTCAAGTCCACTATCCCAGTTCCATAACTCAAATTAAGGGAATAGTTTATAATCAACATAAATCTGAATATTTATTTAGTTTAAAATATCTTGTTGACAATGTAATATGAACACAGGCGATGAAAAAGATCTATTGACAAAAAGAAAAAGGAATAAATGTTTCTAGTATATTCTGCTTGGAAAACTGCCTTTTAGTACATCTAAGATTTTCACCTGCAAGCAGTAATTTGAACCAATGCTAGGCTTCGTTTGATGAAATATCTTTTTCTGTTTGAATTGCTTACTACACCTTTGTAAACAAAAGTAACATGTATTCATTGGGAAATACTAAATTGAAAAAAGAAAATAAAGTGTAATTCCACCACTCAGGGTAAGCCCTATTAACACCTTGGTACATACCCTTTAAGTGTGGGTGGTTTTAATAACACGACATCATTGTCACCAAGACACTTCATCCACTGTTTCATTTCTGTGATCACAGTAACATACAGGGCACTCTAGTCTCTACAATTTTTAAAACACTGGATTTCCATTTGCAATCTGTGGCAGGCTAAACCCTTAATTAGTAACAGCAGGTGCTGAAGTGCTTAAAGCAAATCACTCCTACATTTTAGTGAGTTGTTATTTATGTCACTCTTATCACCAGGAGCAGAGCAGCCCACAATCAGCAGCAGCTGCAAGGCTGAGGCTCTCATGGGGCAATTGTGGGCCTTCAGTTTCCTCAGGAGTCAAGGGATTTAAACAGCTCTATCTGGAGAAACTGAGCAAGCAGCTTTTCTCACAAAGGCACACAAAGGGGGGTCAGTTGGGGCTTCACACTCTTTCAAGGGGAGGAAACCACAATTATTTATGTTCTACTAGATAATCAGATATTTCATTCAGAATTCGTTTTGTGCAGCTTTGCCTAATCCTGCACCATAAAATACTATTTTTCCTTAGAGTTTAAATAGGTTCCTCCATCTTGAAAAATTAAGAAAACCTGTTAAATGGGTCCACTTCAAAGTGATTCTAATTCCATTTCAGACAAGCTTGCTCTTAAGAAGAGATGAAATTAAGTTCGCAGAGCATTCTAAGAGGTAACAAGACTACATTCAGCACAAAAGATTGCTCTCTCCTATTTATCAAGATGTGGACAATACTAAGATGAAAGCCCCCCTCCCCAGCTGGCCTTGCTTTCTGGAGTGGGGAGGTTTCGCCTATGCTTTCCTCCTAGTGGGGTAATCATCACGTTTCACTTTTATCAAAAACAGTTACAAAAGTGATTTTGTGCTTTGCTAAAGGGGCCGAAAAATAAGGTGCTTTCAAGAGAGGCCAGTGGGCTTTTCGATTTCCATGGAGGTGGCAAATGCGTGCAGAGCAGGTCCCCTTCCCACCACGGCTTTGGTTCCACACAAAGTTGCCTGTTTGGGTGGAAGCTCCACGGACACTTTGGGATGCCACGCCACGGCGCAAACTGAAAATAAGCATGCCCAGCTGTGCAGAGACGGGAATGCAGGAAAACAACGCGCCTAAACAAACTTTCTTATATTAAAAAATCATCGTTCACATTTTTGTCCAGCCACCAGCCCCAGAGTGCCTACTAAATGGTGTTTCTAGGTAGCTAACTTTACAAGTGGCCTTCTGCTCGAAAAATAAGTTGAGGAAACGTCAAGGGCTAAGATGGTTTTGTTTTTTTTTTTTAGTTGGAGAATTCACATTTATTAATTGATGTGATGCAATCTGCAATTTTTGGATTCCAGATAAGTTTCACTGAACATTTCATCAGTTACTGGGTTTTCTTTATAACACGATTCAGTTCTCTTTCTTCCTTGGCCTCCTCTCCTGAGATAAATCAGCCCCGTCCCCCAACCTCGGGCCCCAAGGGCCTGGTGGCAGCTGGGGGCACCCTCAGAAGCCGGGTCCGCGCTTCCCCAGCTCGGTGCGCCCGGGGAGAGTGGACTCGCGCCCTGGAAAGGGCCCTTCCTGCTATCCGCTCCTCGCGGTTCCCCGAGAATGAGAGCTCCCCGGGCCGGGCTTTGAGGGCCGAGGGGACCACCGACCTAGGGCCCGCCCGCGAGGTTATAAACGCAGCTGCCTCCCCTTCCTCAGCCTCTTACCTGGCCCGAGATCTGGCCGTGCTCCTGGCAGATAATTGAGGAAGCCATGGCCGCTGTGCACGTGCTGGGTCCTGGGGCAGCCTCCCAGCAGGAGGAGCTCCACCGCCGCTGCGTCCCGGGCCCGCCCCCAGCACTAATGGCTCCTGGCCGCAGCTGAGGGCGAGCACGCCCCGGGCGCCCTTAAAG
Source organism: Nomascus leucogenys (assembly GCF_006542625.1). Classification (NCBI taxonomy): domain Eukaryota; kingdom Metazoa; phylum Chordata; class Mammalia; order Primates; family Hylobatidae; genus Nomascus; species Nomascus leucogenys. The sequence continues at coordinate 3,127,136 of NC_044389.1, read as the reverse complement.
TGGCCCTGTCGCCGGTTCTGGCGCGTGGGGGAGCAGCAGGCCGCTCTGAGGGGTCCCCGCAGAACCCGGGTCGGGGGCCTGCCCGCGGGGGCTACTCAAGCTGTCCTGGGGGCCCTTAGGAGACCGTGTCATTAGCTGACTGCGCACTCCAAGTCCCCTTCCCAGGGCAGCTCTCACGACACTAAGCCCCGCGCAGTCACTCCCACTGCGCCGCCTGGGGAGGCGGGAGGCAAGGCGTCACCTAAAGATGGTCTAAAAATTTTAAGAAGTCTTTTCTTACGGGCAGTCTTTCCAGTTTAAATGTTAGGAATTAGCAAACACTTGGGTTTGTTTTGCTCTTTTCTAAACAAACATAAACAGAGGATAGGGAAGGCGAGCACTTTTACGGTGCTTTCTTCCCAACCCACTAAGAAATTTAAAATGTTAGGCCGGGCGCGGTGGCTCACGCCTGTTAATCCTAGCACTTTGGGAGGCCGAGGCGGGTGGATCACTTGAGCTTAGGAGTTCGAGACCAGCCAAGCCAACATGGTGAAAACCCGTCTCTACTAAAAATACAAAAATTAGCCAGGTGTGGTGATGGGCGCCTGTAATCCCAGCTATCTGGGAGGCTGAGGCACAAGAATCGCTTGAACCCGGAAGGCGGAGGTTGCAGTGAGCCAAGATCGCCCACTGCACTCCAGCCTGGGCGAGGGAGCGAGATTCTGTCTCAAAAAAATATATATATATATTAGAAACACTTCATTTTTGTGCTGTGATTTAACAAATACTGTCCCTATTTTCTCAACTGAAACAATGAGGCGATAAAATTTTCTCGTGACTCCTGCTACGTAAACCCCTCTACTCAACCTTCACTGAACATTTTACTGAGACCTATTGGGCGTCAGGACCTGCGAAGGATCCTTCCTCGGATGTGTTTTGACTACTGTGCCATGATTTTTCCATTGCTGTAAGTGTGGTGGTTATTGCGGATGACTGCAGACTCTGGATCTCACTAGAGCATATAACACAGAGGAGCTCTACGGGGAACCATCGCTGCAGGCCGTCCCTGAGCAAGTCTCCTGGTTCCTGAGCAGCTGGTGCTGTGTCCTGGGGGTCCGATTTAGATCCTGGGGGCATGCAAAAATACAACCGTGGTATTCTACAATTCTGATGGGAAGAAAAGGAGCAGATAAACTTCTGATGGGATCATTCTGCATTAATTTTGAAAGTGTACACATCTTAACAGGGTGTAATAAATTTCACTTCTATTGCTTTTCCAATTAATCAGGAACTGACAGTATCCAGATCAATGTCTGTGCGGGAAGCGGTTTGTTCACCAATATAAGACAAAGGTCAAGTCCTGCCCAGGCATTGGTGTAGGGTGTGAATTGAGGCAGCTTTGAGCATTTCGTCCTGAATGCACAAGCACCAGATTTCCATTGCTCCAGAGGTCTAGACTAGCAAGTCTAATTCTAACAGACAAAGACAATGTTGAAAGGGAAACGGACTCATTGCTTTTAAGTAAAAAAATGCCCCTAAGATTATGTGAGAGGAAGTCATCACTACTGTGTTGAAGGAAGAAAAAAAAAGATAATAAACTTCTCCTGTATCTAGAATATGAATCCAAGCTTCCTAAGAATTAACTTAGATATTTTTGTTTCCAATCTCCTTTAAAAAAAAAAGGTCAAGTGTAGTGGTGGCTCATGTCCATAATTCCAGCACTTTGGGAGGCCGAGGTGAGATCACTTGAGGTCACTAGTTCCTGAGAGACAGAAGGACACCCCCGTCTCTACAAAAACTAAAAAAAGTTAGCCTGGTGTGGTGGCACACACCTGTGGTCCCAGCTACTCCAGAGGCTGTGGTGCGAGGATTGCTTGAGCTTGGGAGTTTGAGGCTGCAATGATCTGTGATTGCACCACTCCAGGCTGGGGAACAGAGGGAGACCCTGTCTCACAAAACAAACAAAGAAAATACTTTCTTTGTAAATGAACAGACATCTACTCTAAAACAATGTCTCTTCCCAGGGAAGATTTTGCCCTCCAAGGGACATTTGGCAATGTCTGAAGACATTTTTCATTGTCATCACTGGTGGTGCACTAGCTTCTAGCCAGTAGAGTTCAGGGATGCTGCTAAACATCCTACAATGCCCAGGACAGTGCTCTACAACAGAGAATTATGTGGCCCAAAATGGTATTCGTGCTGAGGTTGAGAAACCCTACTATTAATATAACCTCTCCAAATTATAACATAGAGTGTAAGCCATTTAATTTCTTTGGCACCTTTCACATTCTTGAATCTTGTGTAGTGGAAAGGAAAAGATGAGGCTTGGAGGAAAGGAAAAAATATTACACACACCAAAATGGCAAACTCAGTATTTCAAAGCCGGAACTGGTGTAAACTGTGTTGGTGGTTGCATGGGGAAAAGGAAAGGTCAGTTTTAATCCTGTCCTTTCCCTATTTAAAAACGTACAAGGATTTCTCTGCTTATTACAATTAAGTCCCATTCCTCAATGTGGCATTAGGGCCACATTACCTTGTCCCATTCTGGCTTTCTAGACTTAGCTTCAAATCAAGTGACTAGATTAGTTTCTATTCCCTAATAGTGTCCTGAGGTCCCCCCAAGAGTCCCCAGTATAAGATTTGCACAAGCAGATAGAGTAACTTCTTTCTTTGGAATTGTAGTATTAATAAGTCACCTGAAGCCTAGAGGAGCACCAAGCTGCCTTAAACAATAGCACTTGCCATCACAACACTGTGAGCGCAGTTTATTGGTTTGGGAACTGCCCTGAATATAGCTTCTGATCCTTCCCAGCTGCTAATTCACTTATTCTTTGATTCTGAGCTCTGCCTGAAAAACATTTCCTGTCCATTATCCCTGCATCAAAGAGGCTTCCACTCCTGCTGCATGCATGCCTTCTTTCCGCCTCTCCCCCAGTCCTCCTAACCTGAAAGTACAGTTCTGACAGCTGCGTTGTCTGAGGTTTAGCGCACCTGCTTACCCCTGAATGTTATACATGTGCTTGCTTGGGTTTCTCCCACACAACAGGCTGACTCACACTTTTGTTTTGTAGTTAGTCTGAGAAGACAACAGAAAATTTTCAAAGTAGTACTAATTCCATCTGCTAAAGATTTAATATTGATGTCCCCCCAAAATTCATATTTGAAATCTAGCCCCCAGGTAATAGTATTAAGAGGTGGGATCTTTGGGAGGTAATAGGTCATGGGGAGGAGCCCTCATAAACTGGATTAGTGCCCTTGTAAAATAAGCTCACGAGAGATCCCTCACCCCTTCTACCACGTGAGGACACAGTGAGAAGATGCCATCTATGAACCAGGAAGTGGGCCCTCCCCAGAGATTGAATCTGCTGCTGCCTGGATCTTGGACTTCACAGCCTCCAGAACTGTGAGAATAAATTTCTGTTGTTTATAAGCCACCCAGTATGTATTTTGTTATAGCACTTCAAATAGACTAACACCGTCTCACACCTCTGCTCAACAGTTATGACTTGATTTTAGCAGCATGGTAAGGCAGAGACTGTTTATTAGATTTCATATCCTAGTATTTAGTATACATACAGAAGGTGATAATAAATACATGTTTTTCCCAATGAGTTTAGAACCATTGCCCTTAGGCAGTAACAAAGGTCAAAGAATAGTACCAACTTCTAATGATGCCCTGCATTAGACTGTAAGACTTGACAGTTTTCTCATCATTCAGTATGTTCACTTTTTAAAACAGGATTTAGTTCTACTAAATCTGCCTCATTTTAACCACAAGTTCTTTGCTAGGAAATGTAGAGCTAACCCAAAGTAACACTGTAACCATGGAGGAGGGGCTGTGTCACACAAAGTCCACAGTGGGCCTGTGCGATCCCACGGCCCACATTGATTCATTTTGAGTGCATCCCCCCAGGGTAGTCATTGGTTATAGCTGTATGGTCTGAGGAGATCACAAAGTTACAAATGAACTCATTTTCCTTTAGCCACAGTGACAGCCAACTGTGGCTGTATGAAGTCATGAGGAATTTCTTTAGCACAAAAATGTCAGGCCACCTTAAATGAGAGAAGCTTCTTGTTTGTAAAGGTGAGGGATAAGCGGGAGTAGAAAAACGTCATTCACACTTTACTCATGAATATGTTGATGTATACTAATATGGTTTAAAAGTCAGCTGACAGGCCTGGTATAGGTGGCTCACACTTGTAATCCAAACACTTTGGGAGTCCAAGCCAGGAGGAATACTTGAGGCCAGGAGTTCAAGACTAGCCTGGGCAACATGGCAAAATACCATTTCTACCAAAAATTTTAAAAAAAAATTAAGCGTGGTGGCACACACCTGAGAGGCTGAGCCCAGGAATTTGAGGCTGCAGTGAGCTATGATCATGCAACTGCACTCAATCCTGGGAAACAGAGCAAGACCTTGTCTCAAAAAAAAAAAAAAAAAGTTATCTGAAGTAATTTTAATTTTTTTATTTTGAAAATTTCATACATACCCGAGTATATTTATTACATATGTATTATTTAAAGTATAATAATATGGATGTGTATGTACCTACCATTCAGCCTAACAGACACTATCAATAATTTTAAAATACCTGTGTGTCTCTCATTGACATTTCCCCCTCTCTCCCAGATATAAATACTATTTTGTTATTTACTTAGATTTACTTCTTTTCACTGCTGAAACCAGAATGGATTGTGACGTGTGAGAGAAAGAAACCTTTGTGTTAAGCCTCTAAAGTCTCAGAGTGATTTTTTATAGTCATAATAGAGAGATTAATAGCTTGAATTTAGGTGCTGCCTTAACAAAATACTAATATGTGTGGCATTAACTTAGCAGGTCTGCAGTGAGAGGCACAGAAACAAATATGGGAGGTTGGAAGCCTGGGATCCCTGTTATGCCACAGCAGACCAAGTGCTTACTAAGACTGTAGGTCAAAGGAAGGATGTTGGGAAAACAATGAATAATAATGTGTTGATATGGTTTGGCTATGTCCCCACCCAAATCTCATCTTGAATTGTAGTTCCCATAATCCCCACATGTCTGGGAGGGACCTGGTGGGAGGTAATTGAATCATGGGGGAGGTTACCCCCATGCTGCTGTTCTCATGCTAGTGAGTGAGTTCTCATAAGATCTGATGGTTTTATAAGGGGCTTTTCCCACTTTTGCTCGGCACTTTTCTTTCTTGCTGCCATGTGAAGAAGGACGTGTTTGCTTCCCCTTCTGCCATGATTTTAAGTTTTCAGAGGCCTCCCCAGCCATGCTGAACTGTGAGTCAATTAAACCTCTTTCCTTTATAAATTACCCAGTCTCAGGTATGTCTTTATTAGCAGCATGAGAATGGACTAATACATGTGTACTAAATGTTACTGGCTGCCTTTGGTGAGAGAGAATAAATTGGTGAACTTGCAATATAGCTAACTAGTTTGTGAGGAGAAATAAAAGGGAATAAAGACAGTCTAGGAAAGAATCTAGAAATTTGGGGCATCGAAGGGCATTAAAGAGTTGGAAAGGCCAACTATTTCTAGATCCCAAAAAGAAAGCGATAAGGCTGAGAAAAGTCTTGAGCCACAAAAGGCCACTAATACTCAGCCTTGTGGCAAGGATCAGATTATGGATAGGTGTTAACTTCACATCACCTTAATCGATTAGTTAAATACCTGCATGGTAGCTGCCATTAGGCAGAGAGAGGTATGGGCCAAAGAAACAAATCATGCTCTGAAATTATATTATACATAGAACTGGCTACTATTTTGATGGAATTTATATACACTAGGACTAAAAAGCCTTTCAACTGTAAAATCGCCTTTAGACACCCAATTTTGTTCAAACAGAGTATGAGCTCTGAAAGCTATGCATCCCCAACAGAGGGCATAACCTCATCATCCACTTTGAATGTGGGCAAGAAGATGAAAAAGGAAGAAACTCCCATGGACTGGAGCCAGAGGCTACTGAGAAAAAATGGACAAGAACATTCCTCCCAAGAGCAGAGTCAGAGCCTAAGAAAGGAACCAACCCCATTCCCAGTGAAAAGGACTTTCACCATATCTTCCCAATGGGATTTTATATATGCTGTGGATGAGCGATGCTGTGCGTTCTTCCTCATCTGAGCAAAAGTTATTATGGGCATCCTTCCACGCTCGCACACTGACTGCTACATTCCACAGTTGTTTGGGCCCAGCAAGTATTTGCCTATCAGATTTTACAGTATTTGTACTAAGGCTTGAAAGAACAGCATCCTAGAAAGACATTGATGGAAATGCAAAAAGATTGTTTAGTTAAAAAAAAAATCATTGTTTTAGTTATGTTCAGCAGACTTGAAAATATACCAAATTAGAATCAATTTTAAAATATTAATTGAGATTCAAGAACGTGATTCAGTGATGCAGCAGGCCAGGAGCCATCACCATCAATGAACAGCTGAATTTCTCTCTCATGTAGTTGCCAAGAAAGATATTATCTACTAAAGAAAACCTAAATACCTGTAAGTCTTACTAAAAATATTGTTTGATACAAGTGAGCATAGGCTGACTGCTTCAACCAGTAAAACCTAAATCTCAGTGTCTTAATACACACAGAAACATACAAAAGGATTTCCTTTTCCCTCACATAAAAATCAAATGAGGATTAACAAAGTGAGAGGAATGGATGTGCTATATGAAGTGATTCGGGGACCCAATTTTCTTCTACCTTGTGGATCTGCTATCCCTGAGGCCTTGGAATTTGCTTTTAGATCCTCTATATCCACCCATAACACAATTTTTTTTTTTTTTTAAAAAAAGCACAAACAAGAAGGATCACCTGGGAGGTTTTAATGGGCTAGTCACAGAAACAACATGTATCACTTATGTCTAGGTTATATTGGCCTGAAGTTAGTCGCAGGGTCACACCTAGGTGCACACAGTGTTTCACACCCCTATCTCTAAACACAGTAGCATACATACCACACACTACTAAACAGTGTTTCATGCATATATCACTAAGCAAAGAAGTATGTGTGCACCACCGGCAAACAAAGTGTTTAACACATACAAAATGTAGCCTAGTTCTGTGTCCCACAGAAAAAGAAAACAGTTTGGTGAGTGTATAGCAACAGTCTTTGCTACAGTCCACCAATTTGATCACCAAATAAATACCTTTTGCTCTTTCTTCCCAGAATATACTTACCTCCTCGCCAAGGTAAGACAAAGCCCCATCCAGTCATTTTACCAGTGCAAATTTCAGTGATTAAGGTGAGAAAAATATATTTAGGTAATAACATAAAAAAAAGTTACAGATGCATAGCAAAATGGATTTTTATATTAGATTTTAAATATTTTCTTTGCTTTTATTTTAATGCTTTATCCTTTACTTCTGGCTTTGAGAGTAATGAGAAAGATTTAGCTTCTTACTGTGAAGAAACAGAAAACTAGACAAAAATGTATGAAAAAACTGCAGATATTGACATGCACCTTAAGACTATGACCCCTGAGAGGAATGAAGTGAGGCTATTCATCATTCTAGATTTCTACCTGCAGGTACAGACCTCAGAGCAGGGTAGGGGATCCCAAACAAAGCATGGTGGTTTCATGTAGTTGAGAAGACAGAGGCTGGAGTTCAGGGAGGCTGAAGTAGCTGAAGTTGTACAGCAGAGTACCAGAGAGCTAACATATGTAAAAACAGAATTCCAGAGATCTGCTTAGGAGCCCCTTGAGAGTTGGCTGGATATTAAGACATGTAAGCCTAGAGTAAAACTCTACGAGGTCAAGCAGAGTGCCACACAAGCCTGTGAGGCATCTGAGGTCCAACCAGCCAGAGTTAAGTGAACCAGCTGATCACTCACAGAATTTTCTAGCGATCCCACAATAGCTATGCCTTAGAAATGGTGCTAAACTCTCTGTGGGGCAAAGGTCACTCTATACTTACCCTGCTGACAAAGGCTTGAAAAGAAGAAACTGAGCAAGTAATTTAACTGCCTATAAGAATAAATCTATAACCAACAATGTGAAATCATCAATGCCTGGCATCTAATATAAAATTAGTAGATATTACAAGAAGCAGAAAATGAGACCCGAAACCAGGAGAAAAATAAGTCACCAGAAACAGACTGAGAAATGAAAAAGATACTGTAATTAGCAAATAAGTATGCTAAAAGTCATTATATGCCTATCCTATTATTTAAAGGAAAACATAAATACAGTGACAGAAGATATAAAAAAAGAACCAAAAAGAACAATATCAAGTGCTTTACAACAGGCTGTAATTAAAGTCCCAGGAGGACAGGAAAGGGCAGAAAAGTAATACAAAAATGGCCCCAAATTTTCCACATTTGATGAAAACTACAGACATAAGCTCATTGAACACCATGCAACATAAACACAAAACCACCCTAATAAAACTGATTTTGTTAGTTATTAGCTAATGGCAAAACGTTTTTGAAAGCTCATATTTACAGTCTATATGTATACAACCTATATGGTGTAATCAACATATATTTTAGGGAGTTATTTTTGTCTCATGTTTTGTTGTGTGATAAATGAGCAGGGAATTACAGAATCTTAGTATCAGAAGGCACACTGACAGCAACCAAATACACACCTCCACCACTGCAGGAATCCTTCGTATACTATTCCTGAGGAATGGTCACCTAATCTCTGCTTAAACAATTTTAACGATGATAAACTTATGACTGTGTAGTTCTCCAGATAGTAATATTTTCTGTATTTCTGTAGCTGAGTTGGCAAATTGCTTTAATAAAGTTAAATGAACTCTATAAATTCAAGATTTTTCTAATTCAAAGTCAGATTAATTGAATGCTAACCTGTAAAAATAATGCCCTACTGTCAAATATATGATATGAGCTCATATTTATGTAGTGCTTTATTATTTTAAAGGTACTTTTTCATAACTCAATTATATGTAGTGATTTCAATACCAGTTTTTAATATTCTGGTATACTCTGCCCTTTTTAAATACCAAAATCCCAGCGCTGTTGTTACAATTTGGTTATTCTGATATTTAAAATCAACAATCTAAATTTTTTACATATTCAATTAGTATCTATAACTCAATTACTTAATTTATGAACAAAATTAATACAATATACATAGTATAGAAGTCTAGACAGGTCCTCATCTGTGCACACAGCAAAAAGCAATCAAATAGTGTTACTGATAAGCTTCTGCTGCAAGAATAATTCTTAGTCCCAAATAAGTAATTTCTTATCCAGTAGAATATGCAAATAATAGTACTAAAATTGATATAGGTAACTCTGCTTTGGAATCTCCTATACATGATAAAACTAATTAAGACGAAGAAAAGGTAGAAATAATTTATTTGAAATCAATACTATACAGCTCTTTATAAATTTTTTAAAAATCCAGCCCCAATCAAAAATCAAAAGGTGTTTTATAAATATCTCTACAAGGTCATTAAGTAAAAAAAATTGGATTATTTAAATTTAAATAAGTCAAAGGAAAATATTGGGAATTAGCATATAATGCTCTCATCATTATTGTTTTGACATCTTGGTTGGAAAATTCTCCCAGAAATAGCTATTTTCTATTCAACATAGTACTGGAAGTGCTAGCCAGGGCAATTAGACGAGAAAGAAAAAAAAAAGGCATCTACATAGGAAAAGAATTCAAACTATCTCTCTTCAAGGATAATATGACCCTATACATAGATAACCCTATAGACTCTGCCAAAAGGGTCCTGGAATTGATAAACAACTTTGGTAAAGTTTCAGGATACAAAATCAATGTACAAAAAATCAGTAACATTTCTATACACCAATAACATTCAAGCTAAGAGCCAAATCGAGAATGCAATCCAATCTACAATAGCCACATACACAAAGACATACACAAAAACCCCTAGGAATACATCTAACCAAGGAGGTGAAAGATCTCTATAAGGAGAACTATAAAACACCGCCAAAAGAAATCAGACGACATAAACAAATGGAAAAGCATTCCATGTTCATGGGGTGGAAGAATCAAGATTGTTAAAATAGCCATACTGCCCAAAGCAATCTATAGATTCAATGCTATTCCTATCAAACTAACATCATTTTTCACAGAACTAGAAAAACTACTCTAAAATTCATGTGGAAGTAAAAAAGAGCCTGAATAGCCAGAGCAATCTTAATCAAAAAGGAAAAAGCCAGAGGCAACACATTACCAGACTTCAAACTATACTGTAAAGCTATAGTACTCAAAACAGCATGGTACTGGCACAAAAACAGACACATAGACCAATGGAACAGAATAAAGAACCTGGGAAAAAAAAGCCACATACCTACAGCCATCTGATCTTCAACAAAGTCAACAAAAATAGGCAATAAGGAAAGGACTCCCTATTCAACAAATGGTGCTGGAATAGCTGGCTAGCCATATACAGAAGGAAGAAACTGGACCCCTACCTTTCACCAAATGCAAAAATTACCACAAGATGAATTAAAGATTTAAATGTAAGCCCTCAAACTATTAAGAATCCTAGAAGAAAACCTAGGAAACACTTTTTTTTTTTTTTTTTTTTTGAGACAGGGTTTCATTCTGTTGCCTAGCCTGAAGTATAGTGGCATGATTAGAGCTCACTGCAGCCTTGACTTGCCAGGCTCAAGTGATCCTCCCACCTCAGCCTCCCATGCAGCTGAGACCATAGGCGTGCACCACCATGCCTGGCTAATTTTTTACTTTTTGTAGAGATGGCAGTCTCACTATGTTGCCCAGGCTGGTCTCAAACTCCTCGGCTCAAGCAATCCTCATGCCTTAACCTTCCAAAGTGTTGGGATTACAGGCATGAACTACTAGGCCTGGCCCCTGGAAACACCATTCTGGTTGTTGGCCTTGCGAAATAATTTATGACTAAGTCTCAAAAGCAATTGCAACCAAAACAAAAACTGACAAACGGGACCTAATTAAAGAGCTTATGCACAGCAAAAGAAACTAGCGACAGAGTAAACAGAAAACCTACAGAATGGGAGAAAATATCCATGAACTATGCATCTGACAAAGGTCTAATATCCAGAATCTATAAGAAACTGAAACTCAGCAAGCAAAAAATAATCCCATTAAAAAAATGGACAAAAGACATGAACAGACACTTATCAAAAGAAGACATACAAGTGGCCAACAAACCTGAAAAAAATGCTCTACATCACTAATCATCAGAGAAATGCAAATCAAAACCACAATAAGATACCATCTAACACCAGTCTGAATGGCTATTATTGAAAAGTCAAAAAGCAACAGATGCTGGTGAGGCTGTGGAGAAAAGGGAACACTTAGGCACTGTTGGTGGGAATGTGAATTAGTTCAGCCACTGTAGAAAGCAGTCGGAAGATTTCTTAAAGAACTTAAAGCTACCATTTGACCCAGCAATCTTATTACTGGGTATATATCCAAAAGAAAACAAACCGGCCGGGCGCGGTGGCTCACGCTTGTAATCCCAGCACTTTGGGAGGCCGAGGCGGGCGGATCACGAGGTCAGGAGATCGAGACCACGGTGAAACCCCGTCTCTACTAAAAAAAAATACAAAAAAAATTAGCCGGGCGTGGTGGCGGGCGCCTGTAGTCCCAGCTACTCGGAGAGGCTGAGGCAGGAGAATGGCGTGAACCCAGGAGGCGGAACTTGCAGTGAGCCGAGATCGCGCCACTGCACTCCAGCCTGGGTGACAGAGCGAGACTCCGTCTCAAAAAAAAAAAAAAAAAAAAAAGAAAACAAACCTTTCTACTAAAAAGACAGATGCACTTGCATGCTCATCGCAGCACTATTCACAATAGTAAAGACACAGAATCAGCCTAGGTGCCCATCAACAGTGGATTGAATAAGGAAAATGTGCTACATACACACCAGTTGTTCCCAACCCTTTTGACACCAAGGACTGGTTTCATGGAAAACAATTTTTCCACAGACTGTATTGTGGGGAGGGGATGGTTTTGGGATGAAACTGTTCCACCTCAGATTAGTCATTAGTTAAACTCTCATCTGGCATTAGATTCTCATAAGGAGTATGCAACCTAGATCCTCCACATGCACAGTTCACAAGAGTTCGTGCTCCTATGAGGATTTAATGCTGCTGCTGATCTGACAGGAGGTGGAGTTCAGGTGGTAGTGCTTGCTCACCTGCAGCTCACCTCCTGCTGGGCAGCCCAATTCCTAACAGGCCATGGATGGGTAACAGTCCACAGCCAGAGGCTGGGGACTCCTGATATACACCATGGAACACTACACAGTCATAAAATAAATGAAATCATGTCCTTTGTAACAATATGGATGCAGCTGGAGGCCATTTTCCTACGCAAATTAACACGGGAGCAGGAAACCAAATACTGCATGCTCTCGCTTACAAGTGATAGCCAAACACTGGGTACTCATGGGCATAAAGATAGCAACAATAGACACTGGGGACCACTAGAGGGTGGAGGAAGAAAGGAGAGCAAACATTGACAAACAACTGTTGGCTACTATGCTCAGTCCCTGGGTGATGGGATTATTTGTGCCCCAAATCTCAGCATTACACAGTATACCAGGTTAGCAAACCTGCACAGGTACCCCCGAATCTAAAATAAAAATTGAAATAAATAACGATGAAGAAAAAATAAAATCCTTATCTCTCACTGTAAAAAAGTAAAAATAAAAAGACCAAGGTGAAGTCAGCTTGAGGAGAGTTGGAAGAAGTTTCATTCAGTTTGAGAGATGGAGCCACACTAAACCAGCAGAGTGGGTCCCAATCTTTTCTGCACAACTTCCTGGGGGAGGCTTAAAGAAATACATGTGAGATCACAATGCTGGGGGTGGGGCACATGTCTGAGTATTTTACTTTAAGCTCTTCAGGTGAGTCTGACACACAGCCAAGGTTGAGGACCCATGTAAGCAGGCGGGCCAGAGTGCTTTTTATCCGAGGCACGTCCTGTTCTCTGGTCCAGCCATACCTGCAGCACTGAAACCCAATGTCTCCAAGCAGCTGACCCCTAAAGGGTCCAATTCTTCTTTTAAGAGGGGGCTGTTTGAAGCGATGTGAATAGAACGTGAATAAGGGCAGAGAAGGTACAAATATGCTAATAAGGCAGATATTCCAACCAGTTTATTGTATTTTTACACACACAAACACACACATATACACAAAAATAAATAAATAAATAAATAAAGTAAGCTCTATACCCAGTAATAGCACTAGTGATGATGCATTTTTGTATTTTTAAGATCATATTTTTGAGAAAGATCAAATAATATTTCATTAACATTTATCTACTAATTAATATTTAAATGTTAATGTATATTTAACATTTTTTACAACAATGTTACTGAGGTATAAATCACAAAACATACAATTAACCCACTTAAAGTATACAATAGTTTTCATTATTTTCACAGTTGTGCAACTGTCACTGCAATCAATTTTAGAACATTTTCATCACCCGAAAAAGGAATCCTGTACCTATTAGCAGTCATTCTCCATTACCGACCCTTCCCCCAACCCTCAGCAACTATTGATCTGTTTTCTGTCTCTATGGATTTGCCTATTTTGGACATTTCATATAAATGGAATTATGCAATATATGGTCTTTTGTTATTCCATTATTTCACTTAGGATAATGTTTCCAAGGTTTACCCATGTTGTAGCATATATCAGCATTTCATTCCTTTCTACTGCCAAATAATATCCATTGTTGGAATATACTACATTTTATTTACCCGATCATCAGCTGATGAACATTTGGGTAATTTCGACTTCTTGGCTATTTGAATAATGGTGCCACAAACCTTCCTGTACATGTTTTTACGTGGACATAGGTTTCCATTTTTCTTGGGCATACACCAAAGAGACTTGCTGTGTCATATAGTAACTCTATGTTTAACCTTTTGAGGAACTGACAGTTTTCCAAAGTGGCTGTAACACTTAACATCCCCACCAGCAACATATGAGGTTTCCAGGTTCTTCACACTCATGTCAATACTCATGATCTGTCTTTTTTATTATGGCAGTATTTGTTTATTCTTTGAGACAGGGTCTTACTCTGTTGCCCAGGCTGGAGTGCAGTGGCTCATTGCAGCCTCAACCTCCTGGCCTGGCTCAAGTGATCCTCCCACCTCAGCCTTCTGAGTACTAGGCTACAGGCACGTGTCACCACAACTGGTTAATTTTTGTATTTTTTGTAGAGATGGGGTTTTGCCATGTTGCTCAGGCTGGTCTGGAACTCCTGGGCTCAAGCAATTCACTCGCCTCACCCTCCCAAAGTGACAGGAGGTGTGAGCCACCATGCCCAGCCAGTAATTGCATTTTCTTTATGACAAAATTATTTTCAGAGCTTAGAACTGGATAAAACTTTTTCTCTACTTGTATATTCCTTCTACAAAGGAAAGCAGTCATTGCTTCTTTGCACTGACTGGTAGAAAGCTTAAAACTAAAACTTTTCTTGGTTGGAAATTCTTGCTAAATTTTAATTTTTATTTTCATCTTTTATCTTGGAGGTATTTTTTGATACCTCTATATTAGTAAAAGCTAATTCACATCCCTTCTAGTGAGAAAGAGACTATTAAGAAGTAACGAAATAAATATGTGGTAAGTACCCTTGATCTGCACAGCAATCTCAAGGCAGTAATTATAAAGGATAAAACTGAGGATATGAAAAGTTATTTACCAAAGTCAGAAGCTTATAAGTGGCAAAACTGGTATTAGAATACAGATCTTGGAGTCCCTCATTTCAGTTCTTTATCCTCTCTCAGCATTCCATTATTCTGTTTAATACAGACATTTTATGGTATCTGAAAAGTACCCCAAAGTAGCTCCTGAAGAACCAACACTTAAATGTAATACAGTCCCTGTGATAAGATGTTCAACTAATATTTTATTCCAGTGATTGAGATAACTTTAAATGTTCCTCAATAGTCCCCACAATAGCTTAGCTCTGTATGAAAGAAAAAAATGTGTTTATTTTTCACTGATAATTATAATTATTATAATAAGGATTTTTTTTTTTTTTTGAGATAGAGCCTTGCTCTGTCTCCCAAGCAGGAGTGCAGTGGCATGATCTCAGTTTACTGCAACCTCTGCCTCCCGGGGTTCAAGTGATTCTCGTGCCTCAGCCTCCTGAGTAGCTGGGATTACAGGCATGCACAACCACTCCAGGCTAACCGTATTTTTTGTATTTTTAGGAGAGACAAGTTTTGCCATGTTGGCCAGGCTGGTCTCAAACTCCTGGACTCAAGTGATCTGCCTGCCTTGGCCTCCCAAAGTACTGGGATTACAGGTGTGAGCCACCACACCTGGCCTATAATTATTATTTAAATTATTAATTTTCTACTAATGCTGAGAAAGATGGTATAAGACATAAAAATCTAATGTTTGTCTAATGATATGGGTCAAGGCACCTAATATCAATAGTTAGCTAAAGAATAGGGGAAAATATTTGCAAATAATTCCAATGTAGAATAATTTATAGAAAGTTACTTTATATTTTTCCACATTACATTTTAAAGTAACTTAAAATATTTTTGGCTATATGAAATTTATATATTCTTCCTTAAAGAAAGAAAATAAACTTTTATGGAAGTAGTTACAGAAATGCACTTGGTATTCATTACTGGTGATACAGAATAGAATTTAGGTTTAGTGCCAGATATAGGGTGAGAACACCATTACCTGGAAACTATACTTACCTCTAGGTGATTTCTGTAAATTTGAAGTCCAATGATTTCACTTATTAAAGTGGACAAAAAAGTTATATGTTCCGGACCTAGGTGACAGTTACAAAAACTATCTAAAAGACAAAAACAGTCTAACCATGAATGAGAGGATTCAATACATTTTATAAACGCCTCAAAAAACTATTTTCTTACCCTCATTCTATCTCCACATCTGGACTTGAGTATTGTGAACAATTGCAGTTTGATCTAAAGAATTAGTCCATCACTATGAATTACCACACGTCACAAAATGACTTAAATCACCAGTGTTAAGTAAGTGGTAGGACCTTATGATTGAATAAATATTGGTTTTCTAGAATTGTAAAAACCTCAGAAAACGTATAGTTTTGCCTCAATCATTTTATAGGTGTAGGAAATAAACATGAGGGGAAGGGACTTGCCCAAGATCTCCTAAGTTCATGGCAGAGTGGAGACTACAAACAAGTTTATTTATGATCGAAGGTTGTTCTACGATACCATAATATTTCAAGTCAAAACTTAAAATGGACTTGATTTTTGGCTTTGTTTAAACCTGCAATTTAAAAAACTGAGCAAGATCCAGCCCAAAATGGCAAAAAGGTTTTATGAATACACACTTTTTGCTAACAGTCAACTAGAAACCAAATAGAATAGCAATGTTACTATCAGAGCAGATCATGGGTATATTATTAAAAGCAAGTGTAATGATGCTAGCCTTCAGATTCCCTAGGATATTTTAAAACTCTCAAGCACTTCTATTACATAGTTTAGGGTCACTGGAGAAAATTACTTTTATGCAGACAAAGGAACACACATCTGGAAAAGGAGCTAAAGAAAAATTGGGCAGTTCTTATCTATTTTATTCCCTGAAGAAATGTGCTGACCATTAACTTCATAAGTTGAATATTATAAATGAAAAAAAAAAGGAAGAAATAGAAATCCACCCAGTTCTGGAATCATGGATGGAGTTCTGGAAGATGGTTTGATCTTGTAATCTTTTTTACTGGTCCTCTCTTGGCACTCACTGTCTTCTGCTTAGTTGGATTATATCTTCCACTGAAATAAATAAGTGTTAATCATAATTTTTCAGTCACCATTATGTACAATAAAAACATTATAGGCCACACAGGGAGAAATGTATATTGCACCTTGTTCTCCCCCATAGACCTTCACATGGAAACCTTCCTGTGAATAGTTTCTGCTTACAGTGCAAATCTTAGGCAGCTTTCTGTTATAGCACATCATCTCCACAGCTACAGAGGCATACAGCTTAAGGGCAGATAATTCAAAGGCTGGAAGAAGCATGTCAGGTGCCCTAATGTGGAAAGTTCTGTCTAATGAGGGATAAGACAGATCCATGAATTCCTTTTCTTAGATTTCCATGAGATCCTTTTTCCATGAATGACTTATGTGGCATTAAAAAGCCAACCTTCCTTACACTCTGACTTGAGAGAGTAAAAGGCCACTTCAATTTCCTAAAAACTTTCTTAGGAGGTGATGGCAGCAAAATGACAGAGTAAGAACTTGTCATTTTCTCCTCATTAAAATGAAGGATAAAATTCTCTCCTCCATAAAAGTGATGACAAATTGGCAAATATGGTTAGAAGCAACTTTATCAAAACCCTGGAAATTAACTAAAGTGTTGCAACAATCCTGGAGAATTTATAAAATAACAACAGCAACAAATGGCTGAAACTTCAAACACTGAGCTTTGTAGCATTTTAACTTGCCCTATGCCTATCCCCTGCTCCCCTGGCTCTCATCCCCAGCTCCATGGTAGCCTTGAAAACCAACAGCACACAATTGCAGTGAAAACTCAGTAGCCTGGCGGATACCATAAGAGGCGGAATAGGGTTGGAGCTCCTTTAACACCTATTTCATTCCAAGAGGAATTTCATTATTTAAACAGTCTGGTGATTACTTGAAAGACCACTTACAAAGCTATCTTTATCTGACCTGACATGGAGATGGTCCAGTGTAAATAGCCTTTTCCCTAGGGGCATTTGCTGGAACAATAAGAAACCATTGTTTAATTTCAGAGCTGCCAGAGTTAGTAGATAACAATTGAGGCAAAAAGTAGGCTAACCAGGAAGCTTAAAAGGAAAAGCTGAGAGGCCAGGCTCAGTGGCTGTCACCTGTAATCCCAGCACTTTGGGAGGCTAAGGGAGGCAGGTGGATGACTTGAGGCCAGGAGTTTGAGACCAGCCTGGCCAGTATGATGAAACCCCACTTGTACTAAGAATACAAAAAAAGAAAAAAAAATTAGCCAGGCGTGGTGCTGCGTGCCTATAATCTCAGCTAGTTGGGAGGCTGAGACATGAGAATCACTTGAGCCTGAGGCAGAGGTTGCAGTGAGCCGAGATCAGCCTAGGCAACAGAGTGAGACTCTGTCTCTAAAAAAAAAGGAAAAGCTGAGAAATGAGTGTTAATAAGCTCCATTATATTTCTTGGAATCTAGAAGCCCATACACATGTGTAACTGTGGGTATGCATAGGACTGGGTGCATACTCAGGAAAGGCCTGAAAAGGCCCTAAGCTCTTGCCTCTGGCTCACCTTGAGTCTCTGCACAAGCGGGAAGTAAAGAATAAGGTAGAGTTGTAATTTGCCTGGCCGACTGTTGAAGGCATGCTCCAACACACACACAGAGCCCATCAGCAAAGGCTAGGAGATTTATTGATGATAGGCATTTAAATAAATCTGTTCAATCATTAGCTGACCCCTAAGCTAACTCAGCAGAGACTTCAGTGTCTATCCCAACAAAGGATACAGATTTTACATAATTATTTTAGAAAAGTCACTAAACAAGCAGCTGCAAAAACAGTGACGACAACAAACCCTGGGGAGGAAAAAGAAACTAATATACAGAGTGGCCATGTTATATTTTTTAAAACACCCAGTTTTCAAAAAAAAATTACAATATATGAGAAGAGACAAGAAAACATGGCTCTTATACAAGAAAATAAGCAACTAATAAACATTTTCTCTGAGGAAGTCCAGATGTTAGACTTAATAGACAAAGACTTTAAATCTACTATTTTAAATATGTTTAAAGAACTAAAGGAAAGCATATCTATAGAGGAAATTATGAGAATGATGCCTCACCAAATCAAGAATACTAATAAGAGATAGAAATTATTTAAAAAGAACCAAATAGGCATTCTGGAGTTGAAAAAGAAAATAACTGCAATGAAGAATTCACTAGAAGAGCTCAACAGCAGATTGGAGCAGACACAAGAGTCAGTGAAGTTAAAGATTTGTCAATTAAGATCGTCTGGTTTGAGCAACAGATAACAAAGAATAAAGTGAAGGAAATTAAAATATTTTCCCCAAAATACATTTCTTTGACATATTTTAAAATGTCAGTCTCTTGGCCAGCAGGCAGAAATGGCCTTACAAAGCTGTCTTAAGTGGGGAAAGTTTGCATTAATGTGGAGAATCTCCACTAATGCAGCTGTGCCACCTCCCCTTTCTATGCTTTTCCCCAGATGTAGGAGAGATTGAAAGTCTGACACATTTAAAAGTCTGAGAAGAAACATTTACCGTCTATTCTCTCTGAGGGTGGCTTCACCTACATAAAAAGTCCACCTTTGTTCGCCAAACCTTTTCTCCCTGCCCCCAAAACCTTTTTTAAAATCAGAATCTAAGCCCCCACTCTTTCTGTAACCTCAAAATGGTATATAAGTTTCTATAACTCATTGGGAAGTTGGGTCTTCATTCTGAAGACTCCCATGTATACATATTAAATAAATTTGTGTGCCTTTTCTCCTATTAATAAATCTGATTCATGTCTGTGATTTTTAGCAAACTTTAGGGGCCAAGAGCCTATGGCTCCCACTAAAGAAAACTGAACAGTCTCAGAGACCTGTAAAACACTATCAACTATACCAACATATGTATAATGAGTATCCCAGAAGGAGAGGGAAAAGAGAAAAGGACAGATAGAATATTTGAAAAATAATAGCTAAAAATTTCCCAAATTTCATCAAAAATATTGATTTACAAATTTAAGAAGCCTAATAAATTCCAAGATGAATATCCAGACACATCATAATTAAACTATCAAAAGCCAATACAAAGAGGGAATCTTGAAAGCAGCTAGAATGAAGCAACTCAGTCTGCATAAGAGATCTTCAATAGGAGTAACAACTGATTTCTCCTCAGAAACTATGAAGGCCTGAAGACAGTGAGATGAAATATTCAAAGTGCTATAAGGAAAAAGACTTTCAACTAAGAATTCTATATGCAACAACACTATCCTTCTACAATAAAAGAAAAATTAAACATTTCCAGATAAGTAAAAACAGAAGGAATTAATCATCAGCAAACCTGCCCTATAAAAAAATAGTAGAGACTTTTGTGTTGAAATAAAAGGACATTTGATAGTAGTGTAAATTCACATGAAGAAATAAAGAAAACTGGCAAAGGTAACTACATAGGTAAACATAAAAATAGGATAAATGTGGTTTTTGTTTGTAATTCTTTTTAAATCTCCTAACTGATTAAGAAAATAACTGCATGAGCAATAATTGTAAATCTGTTGATGGAAACAAAATGTATAAAGTTGTAATTTGTATGACAATAACAGCACAAAGTAAGGTGGAGGGAATGGAGCTACATAGGAAAGAACTTTTGGTACACTATTGAAATTAAGTTGTTTTGAACCTAAAGTAGATTGTTATAAATTAATATCTTAATTGTAATTCCCAGGCAACCACTGAGACCAAGACCAGATGGCTTCACTGGTAAATTCTACCAAACATTAAATCATACATATATAAAACCAATTCTTCACACACACTTCATAAAAATGAAATAGGAGAGAACACCTTCCAACTTATTTTATGAGGCAAATATTACTCTTATTTTCTTGTTTCTGCTTATTTGGGGTTTAGTTTGCTCTTCTTTTTCAAGTTTCTTAAGGTAAAAGATTTGATTTTTTATTTGAAATGACTTCTTTAAAAATATATTTACAGCTATAAATTTCTCTAAGCACTAAACCTGATAAAGAAAATCTATGAACAAAATTTACAGCTAACATTACATTTAATGTAAAAATCAAAAGCTTTCTCTCTAAGATAAGGAACAAGTTAAGGATGTTCACTATTACCACTTCTATTCAACATTGTATAGGAGGTTCTAGCCAGGGCAATTAGGCAAGAAAAATAGATAAAAGGCATCCAAATTAGAAGAAAAAAAAAAGAAGTAAAACAATCTCTATTTAGGTGACATGTTCTTATATATAGAAAATACTAAGGCATACACATACACATACAGACACAGACACATACATGCATTTATGAGATCTAATAAGTTCCTCAGCATTTCTAGATTTAAGATCAATATGCAAAAATCAACTGTATTTCTAGACACCAGCAATATACCGTCCTAAAATGAAACTTGAAACTTAATTCTGTTTCAAACTGCATCAAAAAGAATACAGTATTAGGAATAAATTTAGCCAAAGAATTGCAAGATTTGTACACTAAAATCTATAAAATATCTGTGAAAGAAATTAAAGAAGATCTAAATGAACAGAGAGAAATTCATGTTCCTGGATTAGAAGACTTAATAGTTAAGATGGCAATACTACCCAAAGTGATCTACAGATTCAACATACTCTCTCCATCAAAACACCAGCTAAATTTTGTGAAGAAATTGACAAGTGGATCCTAAATCCACATGGAAATAAAAGGGACTCTGAACAACCAAAACAATCTTGAAAAAGAACAATAAAATTGGAGTACTCACACTTCTTGATTTTAAACTCACTAAAAAGTCATCCAGACAGTATGGTATTGGCATAAGGATAGGGTTATAGATCAATGAAATACAACTGGGAGTCTAAGAGTAAACCCATATGTTATGGTCAATTGTTTTTTTACAAGAGTGCCAAGAGCATTTAATTGGCAAAGGATAATGTCTTCAACCTATGGTGCTAGGATAACTGAATAAATACAGGCAAAAGAGTGAAATTGGACGCCTACCTCACATCATATACAAAAATGAACTCAAAATGGGTGAAAAGGGAGCTAAACTATAAAACTCTTAGAAGAAAACATAGGTTAGGCAATGACTTCTTATGTATGACACCTAACACACAAGCAAGCAAGAAAAAGTAGATGAAGGTCTTTATCAAAATTGAGAACTTTTGTGTTTCTAAAGATATCATCAAGAAAATAAAAAGACCATCCATAGAATGGGAAAAAAATTGTAAATCTTTTATCTGATAAGGTCTCATACTCAGAATATAAAATGCTCTCAATGCAACATAATAGAGACAAACAAACCAATTGAATAATAGGCAAAGGACTTGAATAGACATTTCTCCAAAGAAGATACAGTTGTCCCTCTACATCCAAGGGTGACTGGTTCCAGGACCCCCATGGATACCAAAATTCACAGATGCTCAAGTCCCTTACATAAAATGGTGTCATATTTCCATATAATGTACACACATAATCCAGTATACTTTAAATCATCTCTAGATTACTTATACATAACACAAAAGTAAATGCTACATAAACAGATGTTATAAAGGATTTTAAAAAATTATTTATTATTATTGTATTATTATTATTATTATTTTTGATCCACAGTTGGTTGAATTCACGGATGCAGAATTCGTGGATATGGAAGGCTATCTGTATAGAAATGGCCAACAAGTACAAGAAAAGATGTTCAACGTCATTAGTCACTAGGAAAGTGCAAATCAAAACCACAGTAAGGTATCACTTCACATCCATTATGATGGTTAAATTTTTTTTTAAATAAAGGACAATATGTGTTGACAAGGATGTGGAGAAACTGGAACCCTGATACACAGCTAATGAGAATATAAAATGGTACAGCCACTATAGAAAATAGCTTGGCAGTTCCTCAAAAAGATAAACAAAATGGAATTAACCCAGCAATTCCACTTCTAGGCATGCACCAAAGAGAATTAAAAACATTTACACACAAAACTTGTACAGGTATGTTCATAGTAGCATTATTCATAATAGCGAAGAGGTGTAAATGTGTAAATGTTCATCAGCTGATGATTTGGTAAATAAAATCTGGCATATCCAAAAACTGGAATATTACTCTGCCACAGAAAGGAATAAAGAATTCGTATATGTTCCAACATGGATGAACCTTGAAAATGTTATATTAAGCAGCAGAAGTTAAACACCCAAGTTCACATATTGTATGCTCCCATTTACAGTTGGAAATGTGTCACATAACATTTCGGTCAGCAATGGACTGCACATATGACAGTATTCCTGTAAGATTATAATACTGTATTTGTACTGTACCTTTTCTATGTTTAGATACACAAATACTTCCCATTCTGTTACAATTGTTAGAGTGTTCCCTACAGTAATATGCTGTACAGGTTTGTAACTTAGGAGCAAGAGGCTATACCATATAGCTAGGTGTGTAGTAGGCTCTACCATCTAGGTTTTTGTAAGCACACTCTATGATGTTTGCACAATGACAAAATTGCCTTATGACACACTTCTCACAACATGTCCCCATCATTAAGGGACACATGACTGACCGTATATGAAATAACAAGACCAGAGAAAATCATAAAGATAGAAAGCAGATTAGTAATTGCCAGGAGTTTAGTGGAACGGGGTTTGGGAACTAACTGCTCATTCATATAGGCTTTCTTTTTGGGGTGATGAAAATGTTCTGGAATCAGTTAGCGGTGATGCTTGCATGACCCCATGAACATACGAAAAATCATTGAGTTGTACACTTTACTTTATTATTTTTATTTAAAAAAATTTTTTAAATGGGGTCTGGCTCTGTTGCTCAAGCTGCAATGCGGTGGCACGAACATAGCTCACTGCAGCCTTCAACTCCTGGGCTCAAGTGATTGTCCTGCTTTGGCCTTCCAAAGTGCTAAGGACATAGAGTTGTAGGCTAAAAGGATAATTTTTTTGGTATGTGAATAATATCTCAATTAAAAAAATTTTCTAAATGTGCTTTGGGAATAATCCATTTCCTGTTAAAATTTTATTTAGTTTATTAATCATGTCTAAAAATGATTTCTTCTGGTGAAATATGGAATTAACCACAATCATTCAATTATTATGTCTAATTAATATAGCTCATTATAGATATTTATTATTTATAGTACTAAATGATTTTCTATTACATTAAGGATGTTTTGAGTAGCTTCCAAAATATGGCCCATTTCTAAAAGATCTAACTAACATGATGACACAAATGTCTGAATAATAACTGACTAATGACACTAATGATGAAGCTGAGGTACTTCACTGGTAAAAGATATTTAATCTCCTAGATGTCTTTTAGAGCAGTGTTTTCCAAACTGCAGAATGCAACTCATTAGTGGATTGATTTACTGAATTACAATAGCAGTATAAAAATAACAGAAAAGGAAACAGAACAGAAGAGGAAAAAGAACATATATTAATAAAAAGAACAGAAAAGGGGCCAGGTGTGGTGATTCATGCCTATAATCCCAGCACTTTAGGAGGCCAAGGTGGGAGATTGCTTGAGCCCAGGAGATTAACACCAGCCTGAAAAACGTGGCAAGACCCTGTCTATATTCTCTACAGAAAATCAAAAAATTAGCTGGACATGGTGGCTCATGCCTACAGTCCTAGCTACTCAGGCGGCTGAGGCAGGGGGATCTCTTGAGCCTGGGAGTTTAGGGTTACAGTGAGCAATCATTGTACCACTGCACTCTAGCTGGGGCAACAGCACAAAACCTGTCTCTTTAAAAAAAAGAAAAAAAAAACAGAAAAAGAAATATCAACATGCATCACACATAGTAAGAGAAAATATTCTTTCATAAATTGTAAAATATATAAATATATGTGTGGGTATAGGGATGACAACATGGTGTCAGTCATGGTCAACAAAGTTTGGAAACCATTCTATGCTCCTGAGTATTATGGTTTTTAAATAAATAATAGTGGCTAAGCCTCCAGCAAGTTTATGTTATTAATAGCAAAACAGTCACTTGCAGTTCCAAATTACTGTCATATGTATTTTTCTGTCCTCCCAAATCAATACATTGTTACTCTGCTGATTCTTTATATTCAATAAAGCACTATAGTAATGATAATAGTTAATGTTTATTGAGTTAGGGATTTTTTTAAATAATCTCTAATTCTCATACCAATCATTCATTTTGGGTTTCAACTCTTCATCTTATGGGGGAGAAAATGGAATCTGAGAGTGGTTACTTATATAAAGCCACATTAAATAATAAGAAATGGAGGCAAAAACTGATTGGTCTATCTGCTCCAAAGTCAGTGCCAATTTTCATTTACACTTGTCCCCCCTTTATCCATGGTTTTACTTTCCACAGTTTCAGTTACCTGTGGTCAGCCACGGTCCGAAAATAGGTGATTACAGTATAATAAGCTATTGTAGAGACACCACATTCATATAACTTTTATTACAGTATGCTGTTATAATTAAGTTGTATTATTAGTTACTGCTAATCTCTTCCTATGCCTAATTTGTAAATTTAATTTTATCATAGATATCTATGTATGTAAAAAAAACTTAGCATACACAGAGTGCTGTAGTATCCATGATTTTGGTATCCACTGGTGATCTTTGGAATGTATCTCTCTTGGGTAAGAGGGGACTGCTGTACCACCCTGCTTCTCACTATGTTTTTAAACACTCTACTCTATTAGTTATACAGTATTGATACTGCTATTTTGACTTAAGAATTTCCATAGTCTATCTGGACTGTCTCTTGACTTTTCTCTTTTAATATAAAATTATTTAAAATGATTATAAAGTATACATATTCTTATATAAAACCTAAGAGGCATAAATATAAATCATCCACAATTTCACTAACCTATTTTGTACTGCAATTTTTGTTTACTATTATAGGTAAGCGTTTTTCTATGTCAGCTGTGTACTTTCCTAGAATGTAATTTTTGCAACTTCCTAGTATCAACAGAGTTATTGACTTACTCTTTTAATGTTGGATATTTTGGTTGTGTTATCTCTACTGTAGCTGCTTTTTAAAAAAATCAAAATCAGAAGGATGCGCCCCTAACAATCTGTCTCTTACCGAGTCCTAGCATCAATTTCCCTCAGGTTCTTTTGCTCCAGGGTACCAACGGCTCCTGGTTATTTTCTTCCTTTAGGGCTTTTAGTCACTTTAAAACTGTTCATAAGCAGAAAAAAATGAGGCTTCACACTAAAGAAAAAAAATAAACTTTGGTTTTCTATTTTTAGGAACTATTCCTGTGGTATCAGTTTTGAGCTCCTTGCTTTCGGGAATATGATTTTTCATAGTTAATACACACCATGGGCCACAGTCAATAAAGTTACCTATTAACTTGTCTAGACTTTTTTGGCAACTTACAAAACTTATCCCAAAAAGACTGTTTCTCCTATTTAATCTTAAAGAGACTTTTGTCCAATTGGTATACGTAAAGATCTCTAGAATACATCCTTCAACAGCAGTATAGATATCTTGTTCATTTGTGGTCATAATACATAGTATTATGTCTACACAGTAGGACTATAATAGCTAATATTAAATCTACATAGTCTACACAGTAGGACTACAATAGTTAATATTAAATCAGGCACTATCCCTTTCTGCTAGATTTTTAAAAGAGAATTTCACATTTACATGGGTATTTTCTAATGTTCTGATTTGTTCTGAATGTTAGGAAAAATGGGTAAGTCAATATTTTAATATTAGTACATATGAGAATATCAACCAAAGCAAATATTAAAAGCCATGGAGACTTGATTAAAAGTTCACAAATCATAAATGTACCAATCCATAAATTATAATAAAGCAAATACTGATGTAACCACCACTTAGGTCAGTCACTAGAATATTATTATCATACTGGAAGATGCCATCATGTCACTCACAATTATTATTCACTTCTTCCTTTCCATTGGTATTAATAATTACTAGCCTGTCTTCTGACATCACAGTTTAGTTTTGTCTGTCTTTGAACTTTAAATGAATGGGATCACATTGTACATATTCTTTTATTTCTGACCTACTTCACTCAATACTGAGAATTATCGATAATGTTGTATGAGTTATAGTTTGTTTTTATTGCTGTTATTATTCATATATGTATATATAATTTTTATCCATTCCATTACTGATGGACATTTAGGCTATATTCAGTTTTGGACTGTCAAGAATAAAGCTGCTATGAACATTCTTGTTCTTTTGGTGTAAATGTATGCACCATTCTATTTGATATACTACTGGAATTGTTGGGTTATAGAGAAGGTATATGATCAGCTAAATATAGAAAGTAATGCTAAAATGTATTTGATATGGTTTGGCCCTGTGTCTCCAACCCAAATCTCATGTTGAATTGTAATCCCTGGTGCTGGGGGAGTGACCTGGCGGGAGATAATTTGATCCTGGGGGCGGAACTCCCCCTTAGTGTCCTTCTGATAGTGGGTTCTCATGAAATCTGGTTGTTTGAAAATGTGTAGCACTTCCCCATTCACTCTCTCTCCTGCTCTGCCATGTGAAGAAGGCGCTTGCTTCCCCTTCACCCTTCCACCATGGTTGTAAGTTTCCTGAGGCCTCCCCAAACATGTTTCCTACACAGCTTTCAGGACTGTGATTCAGTTAAACTTCTTTTCTTCATAAATTACCCAGTCTCAGGTAGTTCTTTATAGCAGTGTGAAAACAAACTAATACAGTATTCCAAATTGGTTGTATAAATGTATACTCCTACTAGCAGTGTATGAGAATCCCCTATTCCTCCAGATCCTTGACAACACTTGGAATCATCAATCTTCGAAATTTGTAGCTGTATCTTGTAATCTTAATTTGTATTCTGCTGATGAGTAATGGTGTTGAGTCTCTCTTCACATGTCCTTTGGCCATTTGGATATCCCATTCTGTGAGGTGCCTAATACCATAACTTCCTTAAAAGACTCAAATTTGAGTCATCAACAAAAGGAGGATACTAACTTCCAGAGTTAAGCCAGTAAGAAACACAATATTTTGAGGTAGTACCGATTATATATACCTAATTTGGATGATTAGGGAGATATTTCTATGTTTCTATTAGATGAGTGATTTGCATTGTTTATAGTTTCAGAGAGTGAACAGGGTTTTTTTTTTTTTCCGTTTGACCATTTATTTAGTCATAAATTCATTCAAAAATTATTAAACACCAACTTATGCCAGGCACTCTATTCAACATTAAGTTTCATCAGAGATGGAGGTGATTGATCTGGGATCAAGCACAAGCAGTGCTGGAGGGCACAAACCAGCTGAATGGGCAGGTACACCAGACCGTGTCATCCACCTCCATGCACCAGCACCTTAAGCCCAGTTCAGACCTGCGGTGTGGAGGGCTTCACAGACAACCTGATCTCAGCCTGATTCACAGCTGCTGCTACATAAGGGGGTGGGGAGGAATGAGTTTGGCACCCAGGTGATCTACTTGGTTGTCCTTTGGTAGTAACTTGCCCAATTTTGACAGTAAGTGGACAAGTATCTTAGCCATGACTTGGAAAGGACATGATAAACAGAAGTTCAGATTCCCCAGGGATAAGAGTCTGGGTCATCCTGCCAGAGGAAGAAAAGGCCCACACTTGAGTCATGGATAAATCAGCTTGGTACATGGGACTGCAGCTGCGCTATAGCCCTACTCCCTCTGCCCAAACCTGGTTCCTAGCCTTCCCCCACAGGTGTTGATCCTAAGAACCCTCACTAATAAACTTCCAGGCCAGGTGCAGTGGCTCATGCCTGTAATCTCAGCACTTTGGGAGGCCAAGGCGGGAGGATCTTTTGAGGTCAGGAGTTCGCGACCAGCCTGGCCAACAAGGTGAAACCCTGTCTCTACTAAAAATACAAAAATTAGCCAGGAATGGTGGCACACACCTGTAATCTCAGCTATTTGGGAGGCTGAGGCAGAATAATAATTTGAATCCAAGAGGCAGAAGTTGCAGTGAGCAGAGATTGCACCACTGCACTTCAACCTGGGTGACAGAGCAAGACTCCATCTCAAAATAAATACATAAATATATAAGGCTGGGCGCAGTGGCTCATGCCTGTAATCCAAGCACCTTGGGAGGCCAAGGCAGGCGGATCACCTGAGGTCGGGAGTTCGAGACCAGCCTGACCAACATGGAGAAACCCCGTCTCTACTAAAAATACAAAATTAGCTGGGCATGGTGGCATGTGTCTGTAATCCCAGCTACTCGGGAGGCTGAGGTAGGAGAATCACTTGAACCCAGGAGGCAGAGGTTGCAGTGAGCCAAGATCGTGCTATTGCACTCCAGCCTGGGCAACAAGAGCTAAACTCCATCTCAATAAATAAATAAATAAATAAATAAGTAAAATAAACTTCCTACATGCTGATTCCTGTTTCAGAGTCTACTCCCTGAGAGATCCAACTCCCAGTAATATCCAGTGGAAAACCAAACTGCCCTCGTAGACCTACATTCTGGTGACATACATATGTGTATGTGCTAACATATGATTAGAATAAAGAAGTTTATTCCAATTCTGTGAAGAAAGTCATTGGTAGCTTGATGGGGATGGCATTGAATCGATAAATTACCTTGGGCAGTATGGCCATTTTCACGATATTGATTCTTCCAACCCATGAGCATGGAATGTTCTTCCATTTGTTTGTATCCTCTTTTATTTCATTGAGCAGTGGTTTGTAGTTCTCCTTGAAGAGGTCCTTCACATCCCTTGTAAGTTGGATTCCTAGGTATTTTATTCTCTTTGAAGCAATTGTGAATGGGAGTTCACTCATGATTTGGCTCTCTGTTTGTCTGTGATTGGTGTACAAGAATGCTTGTGATTTTTGTACATTGATTTTGTATCCTGAGACTTTGCTGAAGTTGCTAATCAGCTTAAGGAGATTTTGGGCTGAGACAATGGGGTTTTCTAGATATACAATCATGTCATCTGCAAACATGGACAATTTGACTTCCTCTTTTCCTAATTGAATACCCTTTATTTCCTTCTCCTGTCTGATTGCCCTGGCCAGAACTTCCAGCACTATGTTGAATAGGAGCAGTGAGAGAGGGCATCCAGAATCTACAATGAACTCAAACAAATTTACAAGAAAAAAACAAACAACCCCATCAAAAAGTGGGCAAAGGACATGAACAGACACTTCTCAAAAGAAGACATTTATGCAGCCAAAAAACACATGAAGAAATGCTCATCATCACTGGCCATCAGAGAAATGCAAATCAAAACCACAGTGAGATACCATCTCACACCAGTTAGAATGGCCATCATTAAAAAATCAGGAAACAACAGGTGCTGGAGAGGATGTGGAGAAACAGGAACACTTTTACACTGTTGGTGGGACTGTAAACTAGTTCAACCATTGTGGAAGTCAGTGTGGCGATTCCTCAGGGATCTAGAACTAGAAATACCATTTGACCCAGCCATCCCATTACTGGGTATATACCCAAAGGACTATAAATCATGCTGCTATAAAGACACATGCACACATATGTTGATTGCAGCACTATTCACAATAGCAAAAAGTTGGAACCAACCCAAATGTCCAACAATGATAGACTGGATTAAGAAAATGTGGCACATATACACCATGGAATACTATGCAGCCATAAAAAAATGATGAGTTCATGTCCTTTGTAGGGACATGGATGAAACTGGAAAATATCATTCTCAGTAAACTATCGCAAGGACAAAAAACCAAACACTGCATGTTCTCACTCATAGGTGAGAATTGAACAATGAGAACTCATGGACACAGGAAGTGGAACATCACACTCCGGGAACTGTTGTGGGGTTGGGGGAGGGGGGAGGGACAGCATTAGGAGATATGCCTAATGCTAAATGGCAAGTTAATGAGTGCAAGAAATCAACATGGCACATGGATACATATGTAACAAACCTGCATATTGTGCACATGTACCCTAAAACCTGAAGTATAATAAAAAAAAAGAATAAAGAAGTTTAACTTTCATTTTCAAAATATTTCCCTCTTCACTATTTAAGCAAATTTGAATAACAGAGGTAATATATTTTTAGAACAGATATGAATTGGAAAATAAACCTGAACTGCAAGATATTAATAAAAATATTTAAGGTGGTTGTGCAGAAAAGTCAACGTAGCAGGCTTTAGGCTACTGTCTTTGGAAAAGCCTGCTTGCGAGGTTGGCCCTTGGCTGGTATCTGGAAACTTACTGGTAAACAGTTCCCTACACAGATATAAACCTTTTCCCAAATGAAAAGAATGATTCACTGTGCCTATGCTGTTTGTACAAACAATGTGGTTTATATTGAACACCTGTTTTCCTTCTGGGAGTCTGGAATTTTGGTGCATGCCAGGCAGAGGAAGCCTATGTGATCTGCTCCCAATAGAAACATTAGATGCTAAGTATCTAATGAGCTTCTCTGGTAGATAAAACTTCATGTACTGTCATACCTGTTGTTGCAATTTTTTGCTGGAGGAATTAAGTATTTCTTATGTGACCCTAACTTGGAGAAAACTTTCGGAAGCTTGAGCCTAGTTTTCTGAGAATTCATCCCATGTGCCTTATCCCTTTGTTGATTTTGCTTTGTATTCCTTAGTTATAAATTCCCTGTGAGGCACATGGATTAGAGAAAGAAAGAAAAAAAGAAAGAAAGAGAGAAAGAAAGAGAGAGAGAGAGGAAGGATGGAAGGAAGGAAGGAAGGAAGGAAGGAAGGAAGGAAGGAAGGAAGGAAGGAAGGAAGGAAGGAAATATATATTAGCCATAAGTACAAATATATGCCAATCCTTATGAATTCTTCTAGTGCATCATTGAATATGGGAGTGGTCTTGGGGACTCTGAGAGTGTATGAATTCTTCTAGTGAACCACTGAATATGGATGGGAGTGGCCTTGGGGACTCTGACACAGTGGCATAATAGTTTTTCCAGGGAAGTCCTTTGTCAGAATTTATTTTAATACTTAAACTACATTATATTTCCAATAATGAAAATGTATAAAGGTAATTAACAATAATTTAAAGAATTTGACTATTCAAGAAAGAATATACTTTATCTAGCCAAATATTGGACAAAATGTTGCTACCTCATTAATCTCCACCAAGGAAACTTGCTATACTTGAGTGGCTCTTACCTTGACCTATATTTAAAAAGGATGCTGACTTATAGCTGATGCACATTTTGGATTAATTTTTTATAGGGTTAAGTTACATATTAATGTTTTTCCCTACATGGGATAAAGTTACTCAGACAAGGATTACCTGAGTAATTCTTCTGTATTTAGTACAGGACCAGGGAAAATTGTGTGTAGATACAACCTTCTAAACTCACAAAACATTCCTGTGTTTTTGGGTTTTTTTCTTAAGAAACAGTGTCTTGCTCTGTTGACCAGGCTGGATTGCAGTGGTGCAATCGTGGCTCACTGCAGCCTTGAACTCCTGGGCTCAGGCGATCCTCCTGTCTCAGCCTCCCAAGCAGCTGGAACTACAGTGCACACCATCACACCCAGTCAATTTTTCTAATTTTTTGTAGAGACAGAGTCTTGCGATGTTTCCCGAGTTGGTCTTGAACTTGAGGCCTCAAGCAATCCTCCCACCTCAGCCTCCCAAAATGTTGTACGACAGGCAAGAGCTACTGCACCAGGCCCTCTGTTCTTTATCTATCTTAAATTGGTTTTATTTGCATAGAAAAAACAGTTTGCACTGTCACCTACATTTATTTTAGTGTCCACTCCAGTGAACATATTTCCCGACTAAAAAGGGTAGAGCAGATGCTGTAATTATTCAGGCATACCTTGTCTTATTATGCTTCACTTTATTGTGCTTCAAAGATACTGCATTTTTTACAAATTGAAGATTTGTGGCAACCCTGTGTTGAGCAAGTCTATCAGCACTATTTTTCCAATAGCATATGTTCATTTCCTATCTGCATCATATTTTCGTAATTCTCACAATATTTCAAACTTTTAAATTATTACTCTATCTGTTAATGGTGATCAGTGATCTTTGATGTTACTACTGTAATTGTTTTGGGGAGCCATAAACCATGCCCACATAAAACAGCAAACTGTTTAATAAAGGTATGTACATTCTGACTGCTCTACCAACCAGCCATTCCTGGGTGTCTCTCCCTCTCTTTGGGCTTCTCTATTCACTGAGACACACACTATTGAAATTAGGCCAATTAATAACCCTACTGTGGTGTTGAAGTAAAAGGAAGAGTTGCACATCTCTCACTTTAATTTGGCTAGAAATGATAAGCTTAGTCATTTAGTGAGGAAGGTATGTTAAAAGCTGAGATAGGCTGAAAGCTAGGCCTCTTGTGCCAAACAGTTAAGCCAAGGTGTAAATGCAAAGGGAAGATTTTTTTTTTTTTTTTTTTTATTATACTTTAGGTTTTAGGGTACATGTGCACAATGTGCAGGTTTGTTACATATGTATCCATGTGCCATGTTGATTTCCTGCACCCATTAACTCGTCATTTAGCATTAGGCATATCTCCTAATGCTGTCCCTCCCCCCTCCCCCCACCCCACAACAGTCCCCGGAATGTGATGTTCCCCTTCCTGTGTCCATGAGTTCTCATTGTTCAATTCCCACCTATGAGTGAGAACATGCAGTGTTTGGTTTTTTGTCCTTGCGATAGTTTACTGAGAATGATGTTTTCCAGTTTCATCCATGTCCCTACAAAGGACACGAACTCATCATTTTTTATGGCTGCATAGTATTCCATGGTGTATATGTGCCACATTTTCTTAATCCTAGTGAACATACAAATGATAAGGAAGCAAAACAGCTTTCTTGCTGATATGGAGAAAGTGTGAGTGGTCTGGATAGAACACCAAAGAAGCCACAATATTCTCTTAAGACAAAACCTAATCAAGAGTAAGACCCTAAATCCCTTCAATTCTATGAAAGCTGAGAGAAGTGAGAAAGCTGCAGAAGAAAGGCTGGAAGCCAGCAGAGGATGGTTCATGAGGTTTAAGGAAAGAAGCTCCCTTCATAACATAAAAATGCCAAGTGAAGCAGCAAGTGCTGATGTCACACCTGTTGCTGCAATTTTTTGCTGGAGGAATTAAATATGTCCTAAATGTTGCAGCAAGTTATCCAGAACTAGCTAAGATCATTGATGAAGGCAATTACACTAACCAACAGATTTTCAATGTACACAAAACAGCCTTCCGTTGGAAAAAGATGCCAGCTGAGAAAAGTGGGAAATTCTGGCCTTCTCCATTATTATCAAGCCTCTAAAGATTCTGGAAATACCCCTATCTCAGCCCCACAGTCCATGTGACTTTAAAAAAAAATACGGAGGAAACTGTGAAAACCATATCACCCAGATATTCCTAGCTAGAGAGGAGAAGACAACGCCTGGCTTCAAAGCATCAAAAAACAGGTTGACTTGTCTAATGCAGCCGGTGACTTTATGTTGAAGCTGATGCTCAATTACCATTCTGAAAATCCTAGGAATTATGCTAAACCTACCCTTCCTGTACTCTATACGTGAAACAACAAAGCCCAGATGACAGCACAAGAGTTTAGAGTTTACAGCATGGTTTATTTAATATTTTAAGCCCAGTGTTGAGACCTACTGCTCAGAAAATAAGATTCCTTTCAAAATATTACAACTCTTTGAGAATGTACCTGGTTACATCCAAGAACTCTGTGGGAAATACACAAAAAGATAAATGCTGCTTAAATGCCTGCTAACATAACATCTATTCTGCTGCCCATGGATCAAGCAGTAATTGTAGCTTTCAAGTCTTATTATTTAAGAAATACATTTCATAAGGTTATACCTGCCATAGAAAGTGATTCTTCTGATGGGTCTGGAAGAAAACCTTCTGGAAAGGATTCATCATTCTAGATGCCACTAAGAACATTTGTGATTTATGGGAGGACGTAGAAAAATGTCAACATTAAGAGAAGTTTGGAAGAAGTTGATTCCAGCCCTCACAGATGACTATGAGGGGTGCAAGACTTCAGTGGAGGAAGTAACTGTAGATGTTTTGGAAACAGCAAGAGAACTAGAATTAGAAGTAGAGCCTGAAGAGGTGACTGACTTGCTGCAATCTCATGATAAAATTTGAATGGATGAGGAGTTCCTTCTTACAGATGAGCAAAGAAAGTGGTCTCTTCGATGAAATCCGCTCCTGGTAAAGACGCTGTGATGTCATTTTTGAAATGACAGCAAAGGATTTAGAATATTCTATGGACTTGGTTGATAAATCAGCAGCAGAGTTTGAAAGGACTATGCCAATTTTGAAAGAAGTTCTACTGTGGGCAAAATGCTATCAAACCAAAACACATATGACAGAGACATCTTTCATTAAAGAGTCAATCGGTGCAGCAAACTTCGTTGTTGTCCTATTTTCACAATTTGCCACAGGCACTTCGGCTTTCAGCAACCACCACCCTGATCCATCAGGAGCCGTCAGCATCGAGGCACGACCCTCCACCAGCAAAAAGCTGATAACTCGCTGAAGGCTCAGATGACCAACAGCATTTTTCAGCATAAAATCTTTTTAAATTAAGATATTTACATTGTTTTTAGACATAATGCTATTGCACACTTAATAGACTACAGTGATGGTATAAAAATAACTTTTATATATACTGAGAAACCCCCAAATTTGTGTAACTCACTTCATTGTGATACTCGCTTCATTACAGTGATCCGGAACCAAACCCATAATATCTCCAAGGTATGCCTGTGTTTATATCGTTGTTAATGGTGTAGTTTTAAGCTCTCCTAGGTACATATTATTTTAGTTTAAAAAATAATATATTATCATGCTTGAGGACCAAAAATGTATCTGGGATCTAAAAAAAAAATGTGTATAAATAGTGGAACAGATCACAACTTCTTTAAGTTCTCTTACCATCTGCAATTTTATATTGTTGCTATAAAACCTAGAAGTTCAACTTCCAAAATATAGTGGACACCTGTTTTGTCAGTGGCATTTATGTGCAAATGTAATTAATTAGAAAGAAAATATATAGCTAGACTTACGTTTTCACTAGATTCTCTTGCATCCTAGGCAGTTGATCCATCTGTTGCCTTTTAGAAACTTGATGTAAACCAGAACCCTGAAATACAAAAATTTGAGTGTTTATCCTCTTAGTTCATAATTGATTTCAGAAATAAGATAGTCAATTCTCAGTTAACTCCCCCATAACCAGGTTCTTTTGCAGCATGTGTAAGAGAAGCTGAGAAAAATGGGAAATTCTGGCCTTCTCCATTATTATCGAGCCTCTAAAGATTCTGGAAATCCCCATATCTCAGCCCCATAGTCCATGTGACTTTAAAAAAAAAAATACAGAGGAAACTGTGAAAACCATATCACTTATGTGGTATAGATCATTAAAACTTCTTGTAGTAGACACTAAATATAGATAATGCATGCACCCTGCCATTACAGTAGATAAGACAATAGAAGCTATAGTATTTTGAGGCAGAAATAGAAAGACAAGATAATATTTTCATTTTTGCCTATCTTGAAATTCCTCCAGGATATAAAAGTGGAGATTTCTAGTGGTCAGTGTAAATGTAATCTGCAATTCAGAAACAATTGAGAATGATGATCTTAGAGATGGCAAATGAAGCCAAGAGTGAATGAGATCATTCATTGAGGGTACACAGAGAAGTAAGAGAATCAATAACATAAACTTGAGAAAGCAACTTTTAAAGGATAGGACACTTACCAAAGATAGACAGGCTATCATTTAAACAGTAAGAAAACCCAGGAAAAAATACTATCATGGAAGTCAAGTCAGGGAGGGTGGGGAGTATTCAAAGAAGTGAGCATGGTTAGCAGTGTAAAATGCCTCACAGATGCTTCACCAAACTTGAGGAGTTGCTGTATTTGGCTATTAAGAGATAAACTGGGTGAAAGCATGATGGCAGGGTCACAAGAGAAATGAAAAGAGATAGAGAACTAAAAAGCAATGGCAATGAGTATATTCTTTTATTCATGAAGTTTGGCTGAGAAAAAGAAAGCTAAGGTGGTAGTTTTATGAGGACAGTTAATCGTAAAGTAAAAGTTTGTTTTTATTTTGTTTTGGTGGAAGAGTTGAGCATGTCACAAGCAAAGGATAAGCCAAAGGCAGTAAAAGAGAGATTAAAAATATGAGAAGGGATATTATTAAGTAAGTCCTAGAGGCAGCAGATAAGACTGGGGAAGAGGTTTGGGATCATTTTCCTTTAAGACAGGAAGAATAGGATAGTGAATTTGAAAATAAAAAGGAGGAAAATTGGGTTTCACACCTGATTCTCTTTTTGTGTGTGAGCTAAGATATTAGATCATTTGATATGAGTGACAGGTTTGGGTATATTGGAACAGAAAATAGAATTCATTCATTCATTCAGCTAATGTTATTGAGCATCTACTATATGCTGCCACTACATTAAGCACTCAGGTACAAAGACAAACGGGTTATGGTTCTATTGGGGAAACAGCAAAATAAGTAGGTGATTACAATTAAGTGCCTTGATGGAGATGTGCACAGGTGCTTTGCAAGCATACAGGAGATGTAGCTAATTGAGAGTACGGGGGGCTCCACCTGGAAAAGCAGCCAATTAAGAACCAAGGAAAGGATGTTCTAGGTAGAAGGAACAGTAAGGACCTTAGGTATAAAGCAGCAGATACATCCAAGCATAGCACATAGCATTTGGTGTAACGGCAGTCTAAGATATTAGCAGGGATAAGGCTGCAGAGACAGGAACAGCCAAGTTGAAGAGTACCCTGCAGAGACCACACCACAAGAGCTTTGCTGTGATCCTCTGGGTAATGCAAACTGCAGGTTTTTAACAGGAAACAACACTATTGTATCTGTATTTCAGAATGATAGGCAGCAGAGAAGAAAAATGGGTGTGGCAGAGTTAGTTAAGACTTTGGTAACTACGCTGTTGACATTATATCTAAAGTGCTAAATTTAAACCCAAGTACTACATTTAAACCTAAGTACTACATTTAAACCTAGGGAGCCACATTTTTAAATGAACAGTAACAGAATTGTCCAAAAAGGCAGCTGAAATACCTGGTCAGTCTGGAACCTATGTTATGAGGAATGGCTAATGTAACTTAATGTTTTAGCTCAGAAAACAAAACAAAACAAAACAAAAAACTATGGGAAGACTGAGAGTCATTTACAAATCTTTGAAAAACTATCTTGCAGGAGTGTAGACTTGTTCTTATTCTTCAGAGGATGTAACTAAAACCAGTGGATTTTAAGGAAGTTTCAGGAAAAGAGAATAAGAGGCATCATATGATGTTTTAACAATTTTAACAATTAGAACTCCCCGATAATGAAACAGAAAAGCCTCAGATTCCTTATCTGTGAGCTAAAAGCATTATATTCCTCAATCTCTCAGAGCCATTGCTAAAATCCTATGTTTACGAAGATAGAAGCTAAAACTTAAGTTTATTGTGTGTTGCGAAAAGCTCTAATCAGTCTTTCTGCCTGACTTTTAAGTAATGCAACATACCTATGTATTAAAAAGCAATGTCCGTAGTGTACTCATGTTGTGCATATCAGAAGACTCCCAAGAGTGGGAAACTCAGTTTCATTCAAAACAGTGAATCAAGAGTGAGACAAGGCTACAGAGAGGACAGCAGCAGAAGGATAAACAGCACACTCAGCAAATAGCTCTAGTTATCTACCAATGAATCAATTATTTATGTATTCAGCATGGGAAGAACTGCAAATCATCCATTAATCTTTCCAATCACCGTAGTATCCACATGGTTAGAACTGTCCTTCACTATAAAGATTAACAATTCACTCTAGAGTGAAAATCCTTATTAACATTTATACTGGGGACAGGATTAACATCTTCCTGGGAAGCTGTTAAAATAGGCTTTTCTCATATGTTCAGTGATCCTGTGGAGTCAGAGTAGGATTATTTCACGTAAGTGAATTTTTCAGATAAACAAAGGTAAATGAATGATTTGGGGACAAAAGACTTTACTTTTAACCTTAAAAAAAATCCTCCAACAATGTTTTATATATCACCTTTTTCTTAATAATTTGGGCTTATGATTATGAACGTAAATTTCTATTTTATGTTCAGTTCAGTAAATAATTTTTGCATATTTGCTTTTCGCCACTCTTTGTGAAAGAGAATAGAAAGCATGAGTCACCCTGACTGACCTCAGGGAGGAACCTACAGCTGAGTGAAGCAAACAGATATATCAGCAATAAGGGACCAAGAGGAAGGCTAAGGCAAGTAGAAATTCTGGTGCCCCTGTCACAGAGAGAGGGGCTAGGAAAACCAGAAAAGAAACACAGGAAAATGATATTCACCATTTACTGAAATTTAAAACCTATTACGTGTCAGAAACTTCACCCAGCACTTCACATACATTATTTCTCTACATACTCACAAAACCCCTGCAAGATACTGATATTTCCTTTTCACAGGTGAGGAAGGAAATTAAGTCCCAGAAAGGTCACACAGTAGTAAGTGCAGAGCTGGGATTCAAATTCAGATTTGCAATGCCACTATAGTCTGGTCTTTTCATCATGTCATGGCCCCATAAAGAGGTAGTGTTTGTGCTAGACCTTGAAGGAAGTGGAATTGGCACGTATGAGAAGGAGCACATTCCAAGCACATAGTCTGAGGAAAGGCATAAAGATGCCTGTGTTCTAGGAGGAATCAGTGCCTTCAGCCCAGTATCAAGGACCATGAAGTTTGAGCTAATCATCCATTTTACAGACAAGAGACTACAAGAACTGATCCTATCTTGTCTCAATTTCTTACTTACCTTAGTCAACACTACAACACATACTTCCCTTTACCTACAATAGAACTGACTTTCTCAAAATTTTCTAAATATCCCTCTATTGGCTCTAATCCCCAAACCTAATGCCCTTCCCCTCAATCCTTTCATTAATCCCTCTAGATATTCTGGATCAGTGACTAGCAGATTATTCTTCATGCCACTCCCATCCTCAAAATCCTCTACCTCCTTGTCTGACCTAGCTATGTCTTCAGGACTCCAACCCTCTTTTCGGCTCTTCTTCCCTTGACTGTCACTGTTGAACTTCTTCAGAGCAATATCCTAGACTATATTTTTCTTTTCCCACTGTATGTTCTCCCCAATGCATTTCATTCATTCAATGACTTCAGTTTTTATATGTTAATAATTTTCAAATCTTTGTTTCTTGAGATTCATATATCCAACTGCTCTTTGGACACTTCCATTTGGTTAACACACATTGAAAACTGAGTTTACATCCTAATCTTAAAACATATGCCAAAATAAGATTAATATTGATTAAATATTTAAATGTCAGACATTATGCTATACAAATACTAAAATATGTGGTGAATGCTATGAAACATTGAGATGGCCTTTTTAACTGTAACATTAGAAATCATAAATAAAAGAGCTGTGACAACCTCAAAACAAAAACGCTACAATACCAACAATATCATAAATAAAACTGAAAGGCAAATGAATAGCTTGAAAATAGATGCAACATCTCTCATAACTTACTGATCACCTCTTTGTCCTGTATTTATAAGTACGCACTTCTACCAGCAGCAATTCTGATCTCTCAAGATCTTACCACGCATAATTATAAAGTGAAGTGCCTTGAATTTCATGATAGCACAGAGATAGCAGCTACCTGTTTGAATTCTAGTGATTAGGGGTGAAACTAAAAGGATAATTAAGGAAGCAAATATGAAAAATAACCTCTTAATTTGGAAAACGGTTATGTCCTTTTTACTTTTTTTTTTGTTTTTCTGAGATGGAGTCTTGCTCTATCACCCAGGCTGAAGTGCAGTGGTGTGATCTTGGCTCACTGCAACCTCTGCCTCCCGGGTTCAAGCTATTCTCCTGCCTCACCTCCGAGTAGCTGGGACTACAGGCGCCCACCACCATGCCCAGCTAATTTTTGTATTTCTAATAGAGACAGGGTTTCGCTATGTTGACCAGGCTGGTTTCAAACGCCTGACTTCGTGATCCGACCACCTCAGCCTCCCAAAGTGCTGGGATTACAGGCTTGAGCCACCGTGCCCAGCCCCTTTTATCTTTTATATAAGTTGTATATTTTCCAGTCTACCCTCCATATTTAGAAACTTAATTCCAACATCTGCTTCTCTCCCAAATCAAAAACAAAACCTAGAAAAGTGAAAAACGTAATTTATAGTAAGAAGAAGCACTTAGAATTTGGAAATAAAAAAAGAGTTAACCTGAGACATTTCAGCTAGGTATGTACGGCGTTCATTGTTGATCTTCTGGTAAGCCTGTGTGAAGATACAAAAGCAAAGGGTCCAACATATGAGAAGATTAGCAATACTAGCAAGACTAAGTTAAGGTGTATGTCTCTATAGTATAGGAAATAGTTTTGTAAGCATTTTGTGATAATTATAGAGTAGGTTTGTAGATAACATTAGAAATAATGGCAGTTTCAAAGGAATTGCTAAGTATAGAGTAAAAACAAACCTTTGATTCTTGTTCCAGTTGAAGTGCATAGTATTTCACTTGACTTTCAAGAGTCCTCTTTTCTTTTTCTAGCTGTTTAAGTAATGTGTTTAAGGATTCCTAAAAATATAAATAGTAAAATTTTATATGTACTCATGTTCTAAACAAAGTAAGAAATGACCATCAATTTCTTCACTAGCAAATGCCTTGTATACCTAATATTCTGTGATTTCATAATTCTATGATGTGTACTTTTTTTTTTTTTAGACAGTCTCACTCTGTCACCCTGGCTAGAGTGCAATGGCGTGATCTGGCTCACTGCAACCTCCGCCTCCCAGGTCTAAGCGACTCTCCTGCCTCAGGCTCCCAAGTAGCTGGGATTACAGGCACCTGCCACCATGCCAAGCTAATTTTTTGTATTTTTAGTAGAGACGTGGTTTCACCATGTTGGCCAGGCTGGTCTCGAACCCCTGACCTCAGGTGATCCACCCACCTCAGCCTCCCAAAGTGCTGGGATTACAGGCGTGAGCCACTGTACCGGGCCGATGTGTACTTTTTAAGTAATAGTAATAATCACAATATTTATTAAACCCTAACAATATGTCACGTATTGTACTAAGTGTTCTTCTTTTTTTCATATTAAACTATCTTTATTTGAAAAACGGTATCGTACAAGCCTAACACTCTCTATCAAACTTCAGTAAGGGCAATTTCAACATCAACTAATGAATAGTAGCTAAACTAACAGGAGATCAATCAAAAGCGCTTTCAAAGAAGCAGCACCGGCTGATGTTCTGCTGAGGCTGTGGGCATTCAGGACCTGGCTACAGAGAAAACAGAATCAAACCAGCTGGTGCTTTGGACCCAAACCCTCACATCGTGACCTGCCTCCCTCCTGGGGGCCCTGGCACTTCCGGGTTCCTTTGGCACTTCCTGGCCCCTGTGGGGGCAGGAACTTGGCCTCACAGTTAGCTGGCTTCTGCCTGTTGTGGTCATTTTTTTTTCCAGAGTGCCCAGAGTGCTCTCTCAGTGGACATGGCGGTCATCCAGCTTTCCTGAGGTGTTTTCTCATAGAAGAGTCTTGCTATGAAAACTGGAAGTGTCTTTCTTCAATTCTTGGGCCAGTTCTTGGAACAACTTGTAGCAGTCTGATACAAGCAGTTCAAGTTTTCATGCACCTTGTGAAGCCTCTGGTTGGAGTCCAGGCAGTAGGTGTCCTCCTCCGTGGACTGCTGCTGAGGCCCCATCACGTGTTCTCCATGCAGTTCAGATAGAGTGGGGAGGGTCAGCTACAGCTTCAGGAACTCTCCCACAGGCTGTGCCCTTGCACCCTGCAGAAAGGCCTGCTCCCTGGCGTGCTGGCTTACACCTGTAATCTCAGCACTTTGAGAGGCTGAGGTGGGTAGATCACTTGAGCTCAGGAGTTCAACACCAGCCTGGCCAACATGGCGAAACCCTATCTGTACTAAAAATACAAAAATTAGCTGGCATGGTGGCGCATGCCTGTAATCCCAGCTACTCGGGAGGCTAAGGAAGGATAATTGCTTGGAACCCAGGAGGCAGAGGTTGCAGTGAGCCAAGATTGTGCCACTGCACTCCAAGCTGGGTGACAGAGCAAGACTCCATCAAAAAAAAAAAAAAAAAAAAAAGGAGAGGGCTGCTTGCCGATCAGACTTTGGACTTGTCCTGTGAGTTCTTTCCTTCTTTGGATTTCTTCCCATAATTGCATTCTGCTTCTCCAGCTTCCCCTCAGGAAATAAGAAGGATGCACCTAAGCTACCATTGTCATCCACAGTCTTCAGAGGAACTTGTGGCCGAGACACTGAAGAGGACCCACTATGTCCTGCTTCCCCAATCCCCATTCACTGCCAAGTCCCCATCCTCCACGTAGTCTCTTACCACCCTTGAGCAGATGCAGGGCGCTCAGCACGGTGTGGGCCAGGGAGGTCAGTTGTCTCACTCCAATATTCATGTGGGCTGTTTCATTCCTGTCTTGGCCTGCTCCAGCCTTTCCTTCTCCTTCTTTGCCTGCAAGCGTTGCTTCCATCTTGCAATTTCTTGGCTGGGCAGCTGTGCAGGTTGCTGATGGTCAGTGCTGTCATTCAGATCATCTGCAGTTTGCCTTTGAAGATCTCCAGCATGCTGTGAAATGTGAGGGACGTGATTTGCATCAGTCACTTGGGGAAGTTCAGGAGGCCTGTTTTTCCACGCTTTTCTCATAAGCTCACTGTTTTAGTTCGTTCTCATGCTGCTATGAAGAAATACCCTACACTAGGTAATTTATAAAGAAAAGAGATTTAACTGACTCATGGTTCTGCATGGCTGGGGAGGCCTCAGGAAACTTACAATCATGGTGGAAGGCACCTCTTCACAGGACGGCAGGAGAGAAAATGAGAGCAAGCAGGTGAAATGCCAATTATAAAGCCATCAGATCTTGTGAGAACTCACTATCACCAGAACAGCATGGAGGAAATAGCCCCCATAATCAATGACCTCCACCTGGTCTCGCCCTTGACATGTGGGAATTATTACAATTCAAGATGATATTTGGGTGGGAACACAGAGCCAAACCATATCACTCAGTCACGTCCTGAAGGGAAGGCCTGCTCATTTCATTTAGAACCCCTCAAGCAGAGGTTTTGGAGTGATCAAGGACTGACCTCCAGCATGGGTGATATGAGGTCCCCACGGGCCTGGTGTGCTGGCCACAGCTTGGTCCTGGCCTCTCTGTGGACCTCACCCCGGCTTGAACCCCTCTGGGCCGTCTCTTCCCTTCTTACTGCATGTCATCTCCTGACCATAAAGGCCACCACGGCAGCGCATGTCTGATCACCCAGAGTGTCCATAGGTTCCCTGGCACTAGTCCCAGGATTCTGCACATCACTAATTACTACTGCCCACAGGTAGGCCAGCAGCAGCTGGGTAGGCACTGTGTGGCAGGCAGAGGTGCTCTCTGACTCCTGAGGGCTCTGCAGCTCTGCTTCCATTTGCCAGTGGCCTGTGGGCCACAGCTGACCACTAGTGTTCTGTCTTTAACATAAACAAGGGCCTAATGACCAGGTAGAACACCCATTGAGCTGGGGATAGGGGAGGTACCCGGTGTTATAGAAAACTGTGCTCTTGATTCGGCTGTACAAACAGAAAGTGACATTACTTATGCAATGCCTTGGGGGAGTGGAAAGAGCTCATGGCCGCCCCTAGCTCAGGCCACTCCAGGCCCCATCTAGCCCTACAGCACAGCTAGAAGGTTAAAGCAGGGCTATCTCATAGCCCTGTGTCCACACATAATCCTCTCAGGGCACTGTGGTGGCCCATCCCTGGTGAGGTTCATTACCCTAATTTCAAGTTTCCTTCTGCTTCAGGGAAGCCTGGTCCTGCCTACAAAGAGTCTGTCTACCGGCTAGGCGTAGTGGCTCATGCCTGTAATCC
Organism: Nomascus leucogenys; assembly: GCF_006542625.1. Classification (NCBI taxonomy): domain Eukaryota; kingdom Metazoa; phylum Chordata; class Mammalia; order Primates; family Hylobatidae; genus Nomascus; species Nomascus leucogenys. The sequence continues at coordinate 3,082,691 of NC_044389.1, read as the reverse complement.
TAGCAGTTTGGGAGGCTGAGGCAGGCAGATCACGAGGTCAAGAGATCGAGACCATCCTGGCCAACATGGTGAAACCCCGTCTCTACTAAAAAATACAAAAATTAGCTGGGTGTGGTGGCACGCACCTGTAGTCCCAGCTACTCGAGAGACTGAGGCAAGTGAATCGCTTGAACCCGGGAGGCGGGGGTTGTAGTGAGTCAAGATCACACCACTGTACTGCACCCTGGCAACAGAGCAAGACTCCATCTAAAAAAAAAAAAAAAAAAAAATCTTTCTACCTTACTAGATTGAGCTGCTTTACTGTAAAAGGGACTATGTTTTCTTCATCTCCATATCCCCAGTAGCTAGCCAGTGCCCAGTATACACTAAGGGCTCAGTCATTGTCTTATTTTGTTGTCTACTCTGACTTAGGACATGTCACTTCCCCTCTTGACCTCTATATTCAGATCTGTGAATGAGTAAGTGGGTAAAGTCCCTCTAGCTTTAAAACCCCTCCAATATAGACAGAACTCAGAAACCAGAACCAGAAGCTGAGGAATGGTGAATGGAACATTTTCCCTGGTGTGATGGATGAGACCGTAGATCTGGCTACTAGGGTGATTTTTTTTGCCACTTGAAAGCCTCTACAGAATTTGACCCTAGTTTTCAAATCAGACTCTAGAATGATCTTCAGTGTTGGTGGTTTTGCTTTTGAGACTGTTATTGACACAACAGCTTCTGGAAATCTTTTTCACGGAGTGTATGGGGGCTTCTTTGGCCAAATTGGGTGGGTGCAGGCTCCATCATCTTGGCAGCTGCTGTCTGGGCCACAGCCTGTCTGCTGAGTCCTGCTCCCCTACAGAGGTTTTTGTCAGAGGCATTTGAACTAGAGCAACTCCATCTTGAACAGAGGCTGGGTAACATAAGGCTGAGACCAACTGGGCTGCATTCCCAGGAGGCTAGACATTCTCAGTCACAGGATGAAATAGGAGGTTGACACAAGGTACAGGTCAATAAAAGGATGCAGTAAAGAAATGGGGCAAAACCCACCAAAACCCTAGATGGCAACAAAAGTAACCTCTGGTTATCCTCACTGCTCATTATATGCTAATTATAATGTATTAGCATATTAAAAGACACTTCTATCTGCACCATGACAGTTTACAAATGCCATGGCAACATCAGGAAGTTACCTGTATAGTCTAAAAAGGGAAGGAACCCTCATTTCCAGGAACTGCCCACCCCTTTCATGGAAAACTCATGAATAATCCACTCCTTTAGCATATATAATCAAGAAATAAGCACAAAAATAGCCAACCAACACCCCTGGGGGCTGCTCTGCTGATGGAGTGTCCATTCTTTTATTCCTTTACTTTCTTAATAAACTTGCTTTCACTTTACACTATGGATTTGCCTCTAATTCTTTTTTGTGCAAGATCCAAGAACCCTCTCTTGGAGTCTGGATCGGGACCCCTTTCCGTTAACAGTTTCTCCAGACATTACAGTGTGACTGGCCATGTCATCTGTCACAGGTGTGAAAACAATCAAAACCAAGAGCCTGAAGCTGCCGGGATGAGTGCCTGCAGAGGAATCCTGCTCCCTGCAGACATATCTAAAATGTGTTCCTGTGCTGGGGCCTGCTCTTTCCAAGAAGGCAGGCTCCAGGGACTCCCAGGATCCTGCTCCCTCGGATACCATGGCCTATGTAGGCAGCAGGACTAAAGTGGTGAGAGCCGACATGATAGTGAGGGCTGAGAGCAGGATGGCGGAATTAGAAGGCAGTGTCCTGCTCCCTGGCGATGAGCTGAGTCACTTGGTCCCTGTCTCCCCCTCAGAGCCACCATCTTGTCGTGGCTTCCCTCAGGAACATTATGAGCTCTCCCCCAGGAAGCGCTTCTTGGTTTCCCATTGTTACTGGATGGAAAGTCTTGACTGCCAGTTGTCCAGGTTCTTGGTGTATTGAACAAAGACTTGAACAAAATGCTCAAAGCAATGGATGACAGTGACATACATTTATTTAAGCAAAAGGACACTCCACAGAGTGAAACAGGCTTAAGTAAGTGGCTCAAGAGGTCTGAGTATGTTCCCTGGGGTTACTAAAAGAACTTGATAACACCCTTTAGAGGTTTCAAGTTGGTTACACCCTACGCAAATGAAGACAGCCCACGACCAACCAGAGGCTGAAGATGTGGCCTGCAATCAATCAGAGGCTGAAGTGGAGTTACACTCTATGCAAATGAAGGATAGGCCCACGACCAATCAGAGGCTGAAGTGAAGACTTGGCCCACGACCAATCAGAGGCTGAAGTGAAGACTTGGCCCACGACCAATTGGAGGCTGAAGTGAAGACTTGGCCCATGACCAATCAGAGGCTGAAGTAAAGACTTGGCTCGTGACCAGTCAAAGGTTGAAGTTTTCCTTTAGGTTTAATTCCAAGAAGTCAGAGACAGGTTGGCTTTAGGCTCCCTGTCTCCAGACCCTATTCTCCTGCCTCATCTTCTCCAGACTCCCACTACATGGTGGCCTCTCTGGCCCTGCCAGGGACTGGGTGCAGGGAGGGGAGGGGTGGCTGACAGGCCTGCCTGAGGCAGGTGGGCAGTTTGTGGCCTTCGGGCATGGCCTGCTCCAATGGTGGTGCCTCCTCGGCCTGCCCCAACACAGTCCATCTCCATGCCTCTGGGAGCCCTGGGCCTAAATGCTTTTCATAGATTATTTCATTTAATCCTTATTACAGTTGAAATGGCCAATATATTTCTATTTAACTGTTGAGAAGATTGCAGCTTATAGAGATTACATAACTGGCTCAAAGACACGCAGCTAATAATGGTAGATCTGGAATGTGAACCCAGGTAAAATGACTCCAAAGGCCACAGAGGGTAAACAATTATTATATGCCTGTTCATTTTATTGTTACCATTGTAACAAAAGCGGTACAGGCAAAGACATTTAAAGAGGATGTCCTATTGTTAACTGTATACTCTAAGTCGATTTTTACTTCCTGGTGAAAACTAACTTAGAAATCTACAGAAACAGGATCAAACAGGCATCCAAATATAGGAAAAAGTATATGGCACCTTTTTTATAAAAAGATGGAATGTAGTGAATTATCTTGATCCACATCAATAATACCATACATATACATAATTATAAATTGTTAGAGAAATATACAATTAAAATGTATAATTTTTATCTTCCAATCTGAGTTACACTAGTTTCCTGGTATTAGTGAAATAAATGTAAGCAAACCCTTATGTAAAAAACTCCAGCTATTTGTGATGAGGAGTATCTAGGTTAAGGTCTTACTTTCTACAACTGGTTTACTCTGTAATATCCTCACGATTCTCCTGATTACCAACCTTTAGTGCCTATTCTACCACTCTACTTCTTTCACTTCTTTGGCTTGATAAATAATCTCCTTTTCCTGATCATATTGTTTCTTTTTTGTGTGTGTCAGTGCATCCCTCACAAACTCTAGAACTTTCTTTTCTGAATCCTACTTTTCATAAGAGCCTCCTACCCCCATCTGTTTTAGCTTTTCAGAGAGGACCTAGAAGTGCACGGTTTCCTGGGTATCACATATAGAAATGTAGAAAAGCTTTCAAGAATCTAATAATCCTTCTACCTGGCCAACATTCACTGAGGGCAGAAATCTGTACTGATTTGATGACTGGGGATGAGGAAATCCGGGAAAGAGGTATGTGGATGGTCCTATAAAAGTGGGAACAAGGGTGAAATCTCTGTATTGTGCAGTAATTTTCACCAGAGAGCACCCACTATGTAAGAGGCATTAAACCAAGTGGACCAAAGGCTTAACCAGGAGATAGCATCTGGTTTCTGTTCTTGGTCACCCCAGTGGGTGGACAATGAGCTCATGAACAGTAACCACAGTGGCTGAGATGGCAACTTTGCATTGGCTCAACAGCATGGGTTCCTTCCCACCAAGACTAATCTAGTACTGCTGCTGCTCAATGTCTAGCCTGCCAACAAGAGACGACAACATAAGCTCCTGTTACTGTGCCATCCTTCAAGATCAATCAGCTGCTTGGTGGCAAGCTGATTATACAAGATGCCTTCCAACCTCAAAAGAGCAACAATTCATCCTGACAAGTGTTCCTGACAGTTTTACCTTTCCTACCACAGTGCCTCAGCCAGCAACATAATTTGGCAATCTATCAGTTCTGAGAAGGGAGTTTGTTTGTTTTTTCACTCAAAAGGGCTCCTTTAGGCCAAAAAGACAATCTTACCAACCTTTTCAGGTGGGACTGGCTGGACAGTCAACTGGTTGATATCCAAGACTGGCAGCCTAGCATAATTAGTGGCTCAAAGTATATGAGTTGAAGGCAGAATGCTAGGCATAGAGCTAATCTGTAGCAAAGAAAACCCACACTACCACTAGAAGATAACATGTGCCTGTTCTGTAGGAAAGCTGTATTCTTTATGATTAGACTTGCCTCCAGAGCCTGCCCTGTGATCACAGAACTGAACATTAGAAACATGCCACTGGGAACTTGCTGGTTGGAACTTATTGCAGTGCATTTGTGAGTTCAGGTAAATTTGTCAGTTGATTTTAGCTCAACAGACCCAGATGCCAATTTACTCTAAATCTGCTTAGGTCTGGGTTGTTTAATCATCCCACACTTTTTAGTTTTTTCTTATACTCTGGGAAAACCATTAAGAGGTGCCACTGCTGAGAGACTGTCACATGTCAAAAACTTTTTCAGGAAGTTCATATATAGGAATAACTGTCTACCCCTCTAGTGCTGCCCAGAAATGCTTGGCCCCACCCAACTTGAATCTACCACTCAGAAATGACTTATGTTAACAATTAAACCTCTTCTGCCAACACTTCAACACATAGTGTTCAGATTACCAAATACACAGCCCTTGGGGAGGTATATGATCTCATCCTTAGACAAAAAGGAGATGAGTGGCAATAATTTTCTAAGGCCAGCCTGATCAACTCTCACATAATGCTATTTGAACTGTACCAGCATGACTGCCAGCACCTGATGAATGATAAACACCTCCATCTCCTTCTAGGTGTGAAAGTACATTATATATTGATTTACTGCTAGATCTAGTCTCCTACTGGCCCTGTCCTGTTAGTCTTGGACTCCTAACATGTGCCACAAAGATTAGTTCTAATACCTAAACAGAAGTACTACTAGCTTTGAACTATACCTAGGAATTCAAGTCATGCTTCAAATATGCTTTTAATTGTGGCTCAAGCCTTCAATCATGAAAACCTGAAGATCCCCTGCCCCAACTGAAAGGATAAAGGTGGCTGGAGGGGTGAAGATTGGTATATACTGGATAGCCCAACATAGCATCTTTAAAGAATGATTTTTACCTAGGAAGTATGTTCTGGGCTCTGCTCTGTGCATAAAAGGGCCATCTAACTATAGGTCCAGAGCTAGTGGGCTTGCTTTCTTGAACTATGTCTCTGTGCCCAGCTCTGGATCAGTGATGGGGGTATCTCCTTTCTAAGAGATACTGTGGTTGGCCAGTCTATGTAAGGTCTCCACCTCTAGACTAATGAGCTCTGGGGACATATAAAGCAGTGAAAACTCTTTTGGTATAAAGCATATGACTGAAAGAAGGAGAAAATACAATTTGCAGAAGGAGGTGAGTTCTGTCCTAGAAGAAGCCAGAGGGAATGCTGATCAAACCAAATCAAAATGCCCTCTACAAAGGAGATGTCAAAGCCCCAGGTTTGGCCATGGTATCTGGGTTGCTGAAAAGGAGTAGGAGAGGGAGGGATTAATAGAATTAAGCAGTTCAAGGAATTGCGAGGCTATAGTATGTGTTGAATTTACAATCAAGTTCCCCAAAACATTGGTAGGAAAGTAGAGAAAAAAAGGGCTAGATAGAGGTCAGAGCAATAATACAGTCATTTGGTTTAAAATTTAATCCCCAACTGATAACTGATCATTTTCAATAACTCCAATTAGTTCTCACCTTCTTGCAAATTAAAGGGAAAAAATCTTCAAGTCAAATTCTCTCAATTATATTGGTCATGATCTAGGTCACTAAATCTATTAAAAGAATCATTCAAAGAAAAATGGAAGCAGCTGATTTAAATCTCCACAAAGCAAAACTGCAAAATATTTTAGAGTTCATACCTTCCTGAAACACAGCTACTTCTCTAAACACTTTATTCTCTCTTAGATACTTCTTAACAATTATTAGAATTTTAAAAATTATATTAAGAGAATAATTAGGTGAAACAGGGCAAGTTCCAGTCTCTGAAAATAATTCTAATGATAAAACAAATCCCTCAGAAATGACACATCCTCACTATATATATTTGACTAACATCCCTGTTAAAACATAATTGGGTGATATTTCTCAGGTAGGTATTATTGTTCTTCAAAAATTAATTACACACTAGTATCATGAATAGTTTCCAGTTCCCTTCCTCCAAACACAAATTTGCTCCAGAAGAAAATCAATAAAAGGTAAACATATGCAAGAAGCTAAACTGAGTCATTTTATAGAAAATTAAAGTCCTATGAAATAAACTGCTCAATATGAAGAGCTTTTGAAGGGATAATCAGGGGGTGAGGGAGGTAGTTCAAAATTCTGCCACATGGACGCTTGCTCCAAGAATTCCAAGTTTAGGCTACCATAGTAACGTAGATCAGTTACATAATTTGTTAAATACATTTATAGATGTAAAATGAATCCAACCCTTTTTAGTATAGTTTTAATGGAAAATGTATTCTAAGTTCTAAAAGAAGTTAGCTTACAAATAACTCTCTGGAACACAAATTATTTTTGTATTAAAGATGACCTGAATTAGATGGGATTCAAAACTTTAGAAATTCATACCCAAAAAAAGTACATTAGAAATAGCAGTTAAAATTACAGGCAATATATGATTAAAAGCCAAAATGTGAAACATAGACAATAAATACTTCAGAAGTTTTTAAAAGAAGTTGATCAACATGGGCTACAGAGTCCCTAAAATGAGAAGGATTTAGATGGAAAAAGTGAGATGAAAGAGCTATATATTGGTCACAGGCTTGAATCAGAAACGATTATTTAATGGGAGTGATAGAGCTGAAGCAAAATATTTGAGCAATAAATAAAAGACAAAGTAGGATACCTAGGGAAGGACCTGGATAAAGAAAGCTTAACATGTTAGGCTCAGGAGTCTAAGAACTGGGAGCTATTCCAAGTTATTAAAGAAGAGACATAATGAAAATAGGGACTTAGGAATATTAATCAAGTGGCAGTCTCTATGACAGAGGATGTTTTCTGTTATTTTCAGGTGTGAATTTGCAATTCTAACTCTTGAGGCTTAAAAATTTTTAATATACCTGTACTTCCTTTGTGACTTAGACTATATCTTGCTGCTATTCCCAACCTGACTAGATTCCTTGTCTCGTAGCCTAATTTTACAATTCATTCATTTATTAAAAAACTACCTATGAAGCACCTCTTATGTGTCAGGCATTGTGCTAGGGATAGCACACTAAGAATTACAAACCCAGACCCTGTCCTCATGAAGCTGAGAATCTAATAGGGGATTCAGAATGTGGTCTATCTTGATGAATGTTACATGTGAGCTTGAGAAGAATCTGTGTTCTGGTGGTGTTGGATGGAATATTCAATAAATGTCAATTAGATCAAGTTGATTGGTAGCACTGTTCAGGTCAACTGCCTGCTTGATTTATCAGTCACTGACAGTGGGATGTTGAAGTCTCCAACTTTCATAATGGATTTGTCTATTTTTCCTCCAGTAATTAATCAAAATTACCATTTAGATGCACCTACCAGTTTACAATTTTAGCAGCTCTCATTTTAGGTAAACAGATCTCAATTGTGACTGTCCACTTTTGTCTGTTTATCCAGATTTCAGGGTAGGAGTTTGCCCTGCAAATTCAATTTTCTAATGGGTCCAAGAAAAATCATTGATTTTCAGTTTGATCACCATTTTCTTGTTGTAATGACAAGACTGACAACTTTCAAGCTATATTCATGTTCTAGTTGAAACAAGGAGTCACAAACTTTGATCACCTTTTCTAACTGAAATGAAAAGAATGTATTCTCCAAATCAATGGCTGCACACCCTGTAACTAAAACCTTATTAATCTGCTCTGGCAGTGATATCACATCAGGCAAAGTAGCTGCAATTGAGGCTACTAATTGTTTAAGTCTGCAGTAGCCTACAGTTTTTCCCCAAGAGACATCCAGTTTCTGCAGCCATTAGGCTGGCAAATTAAAGAGATCTATGTTAGGCACCAGTATATTTGCATCTTTTAGGTCTTTAATTATGGCACTAATCCCTACTGTCTTCCCTGGGATAAGAGATGTTTTTGATTTACAATTTTGATCTGATGAAGGGAGCAGTTTCAGAAGGTTTTTTTTGGTCTTTTCCCTACCATGATAACTTTTACTTCAGAGATTAGGGACCATAGGGGGTAACTTTCAACTGTCAAGTATATCTATTTCAATTATGTACTTGGTGATGGAGATAATTATCACTGCAGGGGTAGGGGAGTCTGTGGGCACATTGAGCCCACTGTGATTTGGAATTTGGTCATAGATTTCCACTCTGGGAGTCAACGTCAACTCAGACTCTGTGCTCAATCATCCTTGAGAGATCTAGTTATTTCCTTTTCATCAGTGTACGGTCGCCTGTGTAAATGGCCAGAGGTCCCTTTTGGGAGGACTGTGGATACTGTCATAATATAAACTTTGACTAGTATTGCAGGGCCCTTCTTAGGAATCCAGCCACTTCTTTGGTCAGTAGTTTCTGGTTCTGGAAATTGGTTCAGGTCTGGGAAATGAGTAAAGAATTATGCTTTCTGCTGGGCTGACTGTCCTCAGCCTCCTGCTCCTCTGTTCTTGCTTTTCTTTCTTTAATTAGAGATGCTGAACAGCACCATTCTTAATTGGCTTGGCAGCCAGGGGAGGAGGTGGGTGCAGCTCCTGAGGGGGAAACCAGTTGTCTTGTTGGGAAGAGGCCTCCGCAGCATCTTCCAGCACAGTGGGTACTCTTCTAGCCCTTATTAGGGAAGGGTGGGCCACCTCTGCACACCCAGAGGGTTCAGGTAGACCTGTAGACTCCAGATCCTTAGGGGCACCTATCCAGATGTCCTGTCAGAGTTTTCAGGATCCCTGGTCATCCCTATCAGGGCCCTGCCCTTCACATAACAGACCTACCTGGGCTGAGCATTCAGATGCCTCTGGAGCTCTGCAACTCTCACAATTAGGTCTTTAGCCTGTTGTTTTACCCTGTCTACCCTTCCACTACTAGTATAGAGGGCCTCTTATGAGGCTACCACCAAGGCTTTCTGGTTTCACATACTTGTTAACAGTTCTCAGCCTCTCATTATCCTTATGTAGGGTGTCAATACAACTTAGCAGCAAATGCCTGCATCATGGCTTCTTCCACGGTATTCCACTCCAACAGGACATTTTCCAAGATCATCATCAGTGCAGTCTTTATGAAGTGAACTGCCACGTTGGGCCAGGATCTATTGCTGTCACATCTACCAATCAGAACAGATCCTGCTACATGGTGAGTGAGCCAGTTACAAATTACCTCCTATTTTCTCATATCACTATCCATACTCCTAGTTTTAGACCTGGTCTTCTGAGAAGCAGACACTAAGATGGGATTACATGTACAAGGATCATGTTATCAGATATGCCCATGTAAAAGGAAATAGAGAGGGAGCAGGAGGAGGCCAGGAGAGCAGTCTGACAATAATGCAAGTCTTAGTCCTAGTAAAGGACAGTGAGAGAAGGTTGGCTGAAAGCAGAAGCGTCCTAGGCTGTAATGTAGTCTAGGAAAAGTTTGGCAAAGCCAGCCAAGAGTGCTCACTTCTGCAGCACATATACTAAAATTAGAATGATACAGAGAAGATTAGCATAGTCCCTGTGCAAGAATGACATACAAATTCATGAAGAATTTCACATTTTTACAAGCCAGAAAACATTAGAGTCCTATCTTCAACCTCCTTAAACAGAGTAACTCTCAGCCAATAATTTTGTATCCAGCAAAACTAAGTTTCATAAATGAAGGAGAAATAAAGTCATTTTCAGACAAACAAATGCTGAGGGAATTTGTCACTACCAAACCAGCACTACAAGAAATGCTAAAAGGCGTTCTAGACCTTGAAACAAAAGCTCAATAAGTACCAAAACAGAACCTCTTGAAACCTTAAAACTCACAGGGACTATAAAACAGTAACACAATGAAAAAAACTGTTTAGGTAACAATTAATATGATGAAGAGAACAGTGCCTCGTATCTCAATATTAACACTGAATGTAAATGGTCTAAATGCTCTGCTTAAAAAATACAGAATGAATTTTAAAAATCACAAACCAAATATCTGCTGTCTTCAAGAGACTCACCTAACATGGAAAGATTCATATAAACTCAAGGTAAAAGGGTGCAAAAAGATATTCCATGCAAATAGAAACCAAAAGTGAGCAGTAGTAGCTATTCTTATATCAGACAAAACAGACTTCAAAGCAATAACACATTAAAAAAAAAAGCAAAGATGGTCACTATATAATGACAAAAGGATCAATTCAACAAGAAGATATTTCAATTCTAAATTCATATGCACCTAACACTGGAGATCACAGATTTATAAAACATTTAAAAATGTTTAAATTTTAAAAATTACTACTAGATCTAAGAAATGAGACAGCAACACAATAATGGTGGAAGACTTCAATACACCACTGACAGCACTAGACAGATCTTTGAGACAGAAAGTCAACAAACAATGAACTTAAATGACACTCCAGAACAAATGCACTTAACAGATATTTACAGAACATTCTTCCCAACAACTGCAGAGTATACATTCTTCTCATGAGCACATGGAACACTCTCCAAGACAGACCATATGATAGGCCACAAAATAAATCTCAATAAATTTTTTAAAATTGAAATCATATCAAGTATATTCTCAGACAACAGAGGAATAAAACTAGAAATCAACTCCAAAAGGAACCCTCAGAACTATACAAATACATGCAAATTAAATAATCTGCTCCTGAATATCTGGGTTAACAATGAAATAAAGATGGAAATTTAGAAATTCTTTGAAATGAATGATAATAATGATACAACTATCAAAACCTCTAGTATACAGCAAAAGCAGTGCTAAGAGGAAAGTTTATAGCACTAAATGCCTATATCAAAAAGGGTGGAAGAGCACAAATTGACAACCTAATGTCATACCTCAAGGAGCTAGAGAAACAACAACAAACCAAACCCAAAGCTACAAGAAGAAAAGAAATAACAAGATCAGAGTAGAACTAAATGAAATTCAAACAAAAAACCCCAAAAGATCAACGATACAAAAATCTGGCTCTTTGAAAAAATAAACAAAATAGAACATTAGCTAGATTAACCAAGAAAAGAAGAGAGAAGATCCAAATAAGCTCAATTAGAAGTGATCCTGAAAACATTACAACCAACACCACAGAAATAACAAAAGATCATTCAAGCCAGGCACAGTGGCTCATGCCTGTAATCCCAGCACCTTGGGAGGCTGAGGTGGGCCGATCATTTGAGGTCAGGAGTTCAAGACCAGCCTGGCCAACATGGTGAAACCCCATCTCTACTAAATATACAAAGATTAGCCAGGCGCGGTGGCGGATGCCTATAATCCCAGCTACTCAGGAGGCTGAGGCAGGAGAATCACTTGAATCAGCAGGTGGAGGTTGCAGTAAGCTGAGATTGTGCCACTGCACTCCAGCCGGGGTGAGAGAGCAAGACTCCAACTCAAATAAAAAAAAAATCATTTGAGACTGCTATGAATACCTTTATGCACAGAAACTAGAAAACCTAGAGGAAATGGATAAGTTCTTGGAAACATACAACTCTCCTAGGTTAAATCAGGAAGAAATAGAAACCCTGAACAGATCAATAATAAGCAATGAAATTGAATCTGTAATTTAAAAGTTGCCAACAACAATAAAAACACCCAGGACCAATGGATTCACAGCTAAATTCTACCAGGCATTCAAAGAAGAATTGGTATCAATCCTACTGAAACTATTTCAAAAGACTGAGAAAGAGGGAATCCTCCCTAAATCATTCTATGAAGCCAGTATCACCCTGATACTAATACCTGGAAAGGATACAACAAAAAAAGAAAACTACAGACCAATTTCCCTGGTGAACATAGAGGCAGAAATCCTCAAAAAAATACTAGCTAACTGAATCAACAGCACATCAAAAAGATAATGTACCTTGATCAAGTGGGTTTCATTCCAGGGATGCAGGGATGATTTAACATGTGCAAGTTAATAAATGTGTTATATCACAAAAAACAGAATTAAAAATAAAAACCATATGATCATCTCAACAGATGCAGAAAAAGCACTGGACAAAATCCAGCATGATTTTGTGATAAAAACTCTCAACAAACTAGACATAGAAGGGACTTACTTCAAAATAATAAAAACCACACATGACAAACCCACAGCCAACATCATACTGAATGGGGAGAAGTTGAAAGCATTCTCCCTGAGAACAGGAACGAGACAAGGATGCCTACCTGCACCACTCCTATTGAATATAGTTCTGGAAGTCCTAGCCAGAGCATTCGGGCAAGAGAAAGAAATAAAGGGCATCCAAATTGGAAAAGAGGAATCCGAACTATTGCTGTTTTCAGACAACATGATCGTATACCTAGAAAATCCTAAAGACTCTTCCCAAAAGACTCCTAGATTTGATAAACAAATTGAGTAAAGTCTCAGGTTACAAAATCAATGTACACAAATCAGTAGCACTGCTGCACAACAAAATGACCAAGCTAAGAATCAAATCAAGAACTCAATCTCTTTTACAATAGCTGCAAAGACAAAACAAAACAACTAGGAATATACTTAACAAAGCAGGTGAAAGATCTCTACAAGGAGAACTACAAAACACTGCTGAAAGAAATCACTGATGAAACACACAAAAAAGGAAACACATCCCATGCTCATGAATTGGAAGAATCATTGTGAAAAGGATCATATTGCCCAAAGCAATGTATACATTCAATGCAATTCCCATCAAAATACCAACATCATTTTTCACGGAATTAGAAAAAAAAAATCCTAAAATTCATATTGAACCAAAAAAGAGCCCAAATAGCCAAAGCAATCCTAATCAGAAAGAACAACTCTGGAGGCATCATATTACCAGACTTCAAATTATACTACAAGGGTATAGTTACCAAAATAGCATGGTACTGGTATAAAAAACAGGCACATAGATTAATGGAACAGAATAGAGAACACAGAAATAAAACCAAATACTTACAGCCAGCTGATCTTTGACAAAGCATACAGAAACATAACTTAGGGAATGGACCCTCTTTTTAATAAATGGTGCAGGGAAAACTAGCAATCCACATGTTGAAGAATAAAACTGGATCCCTATCTCTTATCTTACATAAAAATCAACTCAAGATGGATCAAAGACTTACATATAAGATCTGAAAGTATAAAAATTCTGCAAGATAAGGTTGGAAAAATTCTCATAGACATTGGACTAGGCAAAAAATTCATGACTAAGATGCAAAAAGCAAATGCAACAAAAACAAAAATAAATACATAAGACCTAATTAAACTAAAAAGCTTCTGCACAGCAAAAGACATAATAATCACAGCAAGCACACAACCCACAGAACAGGAGAAATTATTTGCAAACCACACATCTGATAAAGAATCTAGAATTTACAAGGAACTCAAACAAATCAGCAAGAAATAAACAATCCCATCAAAAAGTGGGCAAAGGACATGAATAGATATTTCTCAAATGAAGATGTACAAATGGCCAACAAACATATGGAAAAATGCTCAACATCACGAATCCTCAGGGAAATGTAAACTAAAACCACAAGGATGCTACCTTACTCCTGCAAGAATGGCTATTAAAAAGTCAAAAAAAAATAGATGTTGGCATGGATGTGGGGAAAAGGGAATGCTTATACACTGCTGATGGGAATGTAAATTAGTACAACCTCTGTAGAAAACAGTATGGAGATTCCTTAAAGAGCTAAAAGTAGATCTACCATGTGATCCAGCAATCACACTACTGGATATCTACCCAAAGAAAAAGAAGTCATTATACAAAAAAGACACTTGCACAGATATGTTTATAGGAGCACAATTCATAATTGCAAAGATGTGGAACCAACCTAAGTGCCCATCAGCTAACAAGTAGATAAAGAAAATGTGGTTATATATACACCATGGAATACTACTCAGGCATTAAAAGGAATGAAATAATGTCTTTTGCAGTAACTTGGATGGAATAAAAGGGTAATATTCTAAGTGAAGTAACACAGGAGTAGAAAACCAAACACTGTATGTTCTGACTTACAAGTGGGAGCTTTACTGTGAGTATGCAGAAGCATACAGAGTGATATAATGAACTTTAGAGACCCAGAAGGGGGTGGCTGGGAGGGAAGGAAGGGATAAAAAAACTACACATTAGTGGCCGGGCGTGGTGGCTCACACCTGTAATTCCAGCACTTTGGGAGGCCAAGGCGGGCGGATCACGAGGTCAGGAGTTCAAGATCAACCTGACCAATATGGTGAAACCCCATCTCTACTAAAAATACAAAAAAATTAGCCTGGAGTGGTGGTGCACACCTGTAATCCCAGCTACTCAGGAGGCTGGGGCAGAAGAATCGCCTGAACTCAGGAGGCAGAGGTTGCAGTGAGCCGAGATTGCACCACTGCACTCCCGCCTGGGTGACAGAGTGAGACTCTGTCACCAAAAAAAAAAAACCAAAAAAAATAAAACTACACATTAGGGACAATGTACACTACTCAGGTGATGGGTGCACTAAAATCTGAGAATTCACCACTGTATAATTCATCCATGTGACAAAAAAAAAAACCATCTGTACCCCAAAATGTATTGAAATAAAAATTTTTTGAAAAAAGACATCAGGGAACTTTAAGTCGAAGTCAGCTAACAATGGAGTCCCATGTTTTGCAGGAATGGGTCTGCTTTAGTAGCTCCACTGCACTTAATCATAGGCAGAGAACAGCCCTTAGGAAGTATAAACCTGATCCAAAAGTAGTAACACATGTAAAAATTTTTTGAAGCCCAGCACCTAGGGTCCTCAATTAACCTTCCTGTCCTGGGAAGTCTGTGAGGTTCATTGTTGGGTCACCACACTAACTTTTCTATTATTTTTTTTTTTTTTTTTGAGATGGAGTCTCGCTCTGTCGCCCAGGCTAGAGTGCAGTGGCGCAATCTTGGCTCACTGCAAGCTCCACCTCCCAGGTTCACGCCATTCTCCTGCCTCAGCCTCCCAAGTAGCTGGGACTACAGGTGTCCGCCACCATGCCTGGCTAATTTTTTGTATTTTTAGTAGAGACGGGGTCTCACCGTGTTAGCCAGGATGGTCTCGATCTCCTGACCTTGTGATCCACCTGCCTCGGCCTCCCAAAGTGCTGAGATTACAAGCGTGAGCCACTGCGCCTGGCCTTCTATTTTTTAAAAATTATTTTTCTCTCATTTTTTCTTCCTATTTCTTCCCAATCAACACACTAACTTTTCTAAAGGGCATTTCAGGTTTTTTGCTGAAGAATCCTCCAATCGCCTACCGCATAAGGTTTAATCCTAGCTGCTGGTTTATGGAGTAGGGCAAGAGAAGAGAGCTGAGAGTTCCATTATTCAAACTGCATATTTTCATTTGATCCCATCATTCTTAGACCTCTATCTCACTCACACTTCTCTGTCTGAAACTCCAAAGTACAAGAGCTATTGCAGTTTAATTTCTCCGGAAAATAGACTCCTAACTGAAGGAGAGTATCCCAGCTGCATGGGATGGCAGAGGGGTCCCAGTGACCAACTGTTCCATGTGTTCATCTTCAACTGTCTCCCATTTTCAGCTCCTTTCTCACCCCCACCTTCTTCCATACCTGCCAAGTTCTAAAGCACTAAGCAGGTCAGAAGAGTGAATGCATTATTTTCACCGATATTCTTCTCTGCAGGCACTCTGTTGTTGCTTCCTCAACTTCTATCAAGTCAATTTGTATTCTTCCAGCTATGAGCCTTCCAAAATGTTTAAATCACTCACCTGCTGAGATTTCTTCTTATCCATTAATTTCAATGATCAGCTATTATGCCTTGTCTAATAAATATCATATCCAAATATAAAAGTAGGCCCCTGGGTGCCTATTCTTAACATTTTCTTCACAATTCAAACTCAACTTTACCAAAATAAAAATTATGATTTTACTTACACCAATTATACCCACAATTTTCCAATTTTACATTTGTTATTGGATTTTGTCAGGTGGGAGTACTTTAGGAATTTTATACACGGGAAGAATATGGGTTTGTGAGACAGGAGCATGTAAGAGTGAACACACCAAATGATGTAATAGTCATAAAAAAAATTTCCGGAGGCCCCACACACATACTGCCTTACTTACTAGTTTCACAAGCAAAAAATGTTTTGACTAAAATGGGGAACATTCTAATTATGTGCATTTGCATTTTTTAAAGCACAATAATACTATTGCTTCAATAATATTTCTACTATTCTACTAGATTTAAAAATAATAATTTTATACTCAAAAACTGTCAATTCTAAAACAGATCATATTTGAGATTGTTAACAACCCACCCTGGTATTTGAGTTAGAAATTCCATCAATGTTTTTATTTAAAATTTTTTTTGTAATGTACTAATTTATAAAGCTTTATAGGCACCATGTGGAAAATGTATTAAGCAGCTTCATAGCAGTTGTGGTCTTCGTGCCTTGTCCTTCGTTCTTTCTTCACTATTATCTTTAAGCTTTAACACCTTGGTTTCTTCTTCCAGCCTTTAACACATGACTTTGTCTCCCAGCTCTGTGCGTGTTCATTCTCTCCAGGCTCAACAGAGAGACACAAAGTATTTTCTCTTCTGCAGTTAGCCTCAGCATTGCCCCCTCACACAGTTACAGCTGGTGTGGCCCAGAATTCCCAGAATAACCCACTTCACTCTCCTCTGTACCTGCTTCCTATGAGTTGCGTTTTAGACATACTATGCTTTGAAATTATACTATAACTCAGGAAGTTAGGATGTTTCATTGTGGCAATCTCATGGGAATAAGGCCACCATAAAAATAAATTATCCTGGGGAGACGACAAAAACACATTACAGATTTTGCAAAAACTACAGCAATCATGAAGTAACCTGGACCATTAACAAGAAGATATTTGTAATTATCCATTTATAAATATACATACCAGAGATCCCTGAAAAGTATAAAATTGTACTACAATAACTTTAAGCTTCCCTCTTATTTTACTGACTCCAAAATGAACTAGATATCTTTAAAACAGAAGAACAGACTCTCATTCCATCACTTCCAATTCACTGGACTACTCATAACTTAATGTTCTTGATCTTCCCAAGGAGCTGCTTTTATCTGATTATATAAATCAATGGTAATATACTAGAAAACTGCAGCCTGGAAAGACAAAGCAACGCCACAGTTAAACTGAAAATTCTACTAGATATTAACACAAACGAAAATCACATACATAAAGCTAATTCTCTATTATCATAAAAGAGCTGTTTTGTTTTGTTTCTGACACTAATAACTTCTTAGCATTCCAAGCAATAACATATTTCACCTACGATCTTGTTTTAATTTGCTTTTTAAAGGTCATTTTCCAAGAGTAGATTGAAACAACAGGGTAAGAATAAGAAATTTCAAGACAGTTTACACACCTGAAATAAAATATACTTAGGTTTTTAAAAAAGTCCCTCACCTCTATCCAAAGCAGAAAGAAAATTCCATTAGCTGCATATTTTTCTTTCTTTTTTTTTTTTGAGACGGAGTCTCCCTGTCGCCCAGGCTGGAGTGCAGTGGGGCGATCTCTGCTCACTGCAGGCTCCGCCCCCCGGGGTTCACGCCATTCTCCTGCCTCAGCCTCCCGACCAGCTGGGACTACAGGCGCCCGCCATCACGCCCGGCTAATTTTTTGTATTTTTAGTAGAGACGGGGTTTCACCGTGTCAGCCAGGATGGTCTCGATCTCCTGACCTCGTGATCCACCCGCCTCGGCCTCCCTAAGTGCTGGGATTACAGGCGTGAGCCACCGCGCCCGGCCTGCATATTATTTTTTAAACCAATAATTGCTAACAAACACAAAAAAACAAAAGTAAAAAAAAAATCACTCTACTGAACGCTTACAAAAGAAAAAACAGGAGAATACAATGTAGTTAAGCACAGCTCCTACGTATATAGTACTTTTCAATACAAGCAACGGCAACAATGAAAGAACACAGCCTTCTACATACTGAAATACCAAATGCCCCCTTGTGGACAGCACTGTTACTAGCTTTGCATATAAAATCTGTTCAAACGAACTTTTCTCTCTGTGATTTGAATCTGTGTACCTATCAATTGACCATTCTGACCTTGGAGAGAACACAAACCCAGTGAGGGCTGTTCACAGAACACCTCAGGAGGCAGTCTCAGAGATTATAGCATTTTAATAACCTCGCTACTTTAAAAATATATACTTACACGTGTCAGTAGTGCTCTAGGATCACTCATTTTAATGACTGCTTATCAGGCATTAAAAACAACATTTCTAAGAATTTTCAAAAGGCATAAACTACCAGAGTGAGCCCAGTGGGAGCATGACTAATTGGGTGTACAGTGAGGTAATGGGTCCCAGGAAGACCCAAATAGGGCTGTATGTCCATCAGGCAGCACAGCTAAAAGAAGAATCTGAATCATGATAAAGAAATTAGTATCACAGTCAGGAAAATGATGTGGGGCATCAGGATGAAGAAAAGATAAGTAGGTCAATGAGTAATAAGACTGGAAGTCAGAGAGTGGGACATGACATGGACCACAACAGAGAATAATAGAGGGGAGAGTCTTGCTTCTCTGAAAAGCCAGGTGTGTGATAAAAACAATGGCCCGATGGTTTAAAAGAACTATGACTTAAAACCATCTCTTTCTTCAGGCTTCTCTTGCTTTTGTAATATGTTCTTCTCCTGTTTGTCCTATGGCAAGCTGAAACATATGTCAGAAGGGAATATAGACAAACAGCCAAAGATTAATATTTCAAAAAGCCAATTCATCAAAGGATTAATTTGCAGGGAGACCAATCTACCTACGATTCCAAACTTACTAAAAATTCACTTTAAAGAAAATCATTCATATTTGTGAACTTATAACCTGAAATATACTCTTTTTCTAAGAATATTTTCAATAATAATACTAAATGCTAAACGATTTCTGTAAGTTTTGGGTTTTCAGCAAACATTTCTTAAAATGTTACTAAATAAAATCATATTCATTAGAACATATTCAAGGATTTGGATTTCGGCAAATTGGCTTCCTGTGAATTGGTTTTCTATAAATTGATCAAGAGTCTTCCAGAGAATGTTTGAGATGAGATTAAGTATTTTCCTAAATAATGTTTCTCTGTTTCTACACCTTCTCCCCCATTCTTTCCACCACCAGCTAGTCTTGTTAGCTTTAGGAACAGGATCCATCTGACTGACAAAGCATATGCACTGGTGAGAGATTTCCCTGAAGGATCCAAGCTGCCTGGGTGTAGTGGAGGACAAGGGGGAGGGTATTGATAGGAAAACTAGAGAAGAGAAAGATAGGGGTCATCACTTTTATGACTCTGAATGAGTCAAGGAATAGGACGTCCACTTTGCAATACAATTGACTGCAGGGATATGGTGGGGCTTGTTGATAAGAGCCATTACAGTAACTTACCACAAGCAAGGCTGTATTGCACATCTTTCTCTGAGGGATATAGATCCCCTATATCTGTTGATCTCAAGTTGTGCTCTGTAATAGAGCCTATTGTGATGTCTGCCAAAAAAATACAAATGTCCAGGCCTTACTCTAGACCTACCAAATTTCTGAGGAAATCCTCGGAACGTATACTTTTATATACATTATTAATATATACTTTTATATACATTAAGCAGCACTATTCACAATAGCAAAGACATGGAATCAACCCAAATGCCCATCAATGATAGATTGGACAAAGAAAATGTGGTACATATACACCATGGAATAATATGCAGCCACAAAAAGGAAAGAGATCATATCCTTTGCAGGGACATGGATGGAGCTGAAAGCCATTTCCGTCAGTAAATTAATGCAGGAACAGAAAACCAAACACCCCATGTTCTCACTTATATGTGGGGCCTGAACATTGAGAACACATGGACACAGAGAGGGGAACAACACACACTGGGGCCTGTCAGGGGGTATGGTGGGGGGAGTGGAGAGCATTAGGAAAAATAGCTAATGCATGCTGGACTTAATACCTAGGTGATGGGTTGATAGGTGCAGCAAACCACCATGGCACACGTTTACCTATGTAACAAATCTGCACATCCTGCACATGTACCCCAGAACTTAAACATTAAAATTAAAGAAGAATATACCTTTTATATATATTACTATGGCTACAGGTCTTTGCTGAACATACTTGGAAATTCTTGGAAGGAATTTCAGGTAGGCACTAAGTCCCTTTTTGGTGAATGCACATGTTAGAGACTAGAAAATGTACACCCAACTAGCTCAAGGGAAGTAAAGGTTCTGCACTTTTTGTTAAGAGGGTTAAATATCAGCCGGGTGAGGTGGCTCACACCTGTAATGGGAAGCTGAGGCAGGCAGATCACCTGAGGTCAGGAGTTTAGCCTGGCCAACATGGCAAAACCCCATCTCTACTAAAAATACAAAAATTGGCTGGGCGTGGTGGCAGGCACCTGTAATCCCAGCTACTCAGGAGGCTGAGGCAGGAGAATCACTTGAACCCAGGAGGCAGAGGTTGCAGTGACCCGAGATCGTGCCATTGCACTCCAGCCTGGGCAACAGAGCAAGACTCCGACTCAAAAAAAAAAAAAAAAAAGGTGTTAAATATCTAATGAATTCTATTATAGTTTTGAGAAGGTACCAAAAGATTCAGAAGATTCACAACTTACATAACAGCACAGCTTAATAAGTGAAAACAGATTGCACATCTTTGGGCCTTATGCTTATCCCTTCCAAGTTGATTGGGGTTAATTTCAAAACAGACTTGTTTTAATAAAACAGTACTTTTCCTTTATCAAGGGAAAATAGAACAGGAACTAACACAGAGCTTACTATGTCAGGCACTATGCTATTTGTTTTATCTATCTCTAACAATCTTCACAGTAACCCTGCATGAGAGTTTAATTAACTCAATTTTACAGATGAGGAAATTAAGCCTCAGAGAGATGAAGTAACTTCCTCAGTGTCCCATAGTCTGAATTTGAGCCATGATGGTCTGATTCCAAAACCTACGTTTCTAGGGAAAATAGGTTATACTCAGTACACTTTCTCACCCCCACTCTTCCACTACACACCACATCACATTTTCTCCTAACATCCTAGCCTGTAATTGGCACTTCTTTCTTTGCTTTTGAATAATTTGCCTGAACTCTGGACAATGTGTTTTATCCTCTCCTACAGCAGAAGTTTCTAGAACATTCTTTTGCTGAACATTCATAAAGCCTTCCCCTTCTTAACTTCTGTGATACCATTCTTCCAGTTGTCCCCCTCATCCTTTCTCAATATTTTTCCTTCTCAATAATATTCCCTAAATTGCCTCCTAACACTTCAAATGTCAGCATTCCCCAGGGTTTCAACCTCAATTCCTATTTTTCAGACTGCATATTTTTCCCGAGCAATCCCTTGTAGTTTCATGACTCCATGTGACACTTATGACTTGGTGATCTCTATTTTCAGAGAAGCAACTTTCCATAATCCAAAACTATTTTCAGTTGCTTCCAAACCACTATCACCTGTGTAATATACACAAACAAAACTAAACTTACCATTTCATAACATCCTAACTAGTTTCAATGTCTATTATCCTGTTCATTGTAATCCATGAAGTTATTCAAGCCAAAACTCTCAATTGTCATTAAATTCTCTTGCAGTCTCACCCAATATCTAAGTATTCATGAAATCCTCATTCCTAAATAGATCTTTAATCTGTCTCCTCTGCTCCATCCCCATATAATACTGCCCAAGCAAAAAAAACCCACCTTCCCTTACCTAGACTACGACAAAAGCATCCTAACTGGTTTCTCTGATTCACTTCTAACCCACCCTGAGGAATCCTTCTTCATGGTGGTTGGGGTGGGGGTGGGAGGATCTTTCAATCTCTATATAAAATATTTCAATAGCTTCTTATCATATATAAAAAAATTCACACTCCCTAACATGAATACCAAACCCTTTATTATTTAGCCCCTGCATATTATTTCCAGCTTCATCGCTCATCATCCCTCTTATTTATTCCAGACATATTGAACTAACTGTAGAGCTGGGGTGTCTTTAGACAGACTGACCCAGAAATACTTTATAATAATTTGAAAATCTACCTATCTTATGATTTTAAAATTCCACTTCTAAGAACATGTATACTTGAAGCAGTGGTTCTCAAACTTTTTTATTAGAATTACCTGAAGAGTTAATAAAAATATAGAGGTGGCAAGTGGGTTGAAGGATAGGACTTGGCCTTTGTATTTTTATGAAGTGCCCTAGGTGATTCCATAACCTACCAAAGTTTATGGATCACTGCCTTAAAGCAGGGGCTGGCAAACTATAGCCTAAAGATCAAATTCAGCTTCTGCCTGTTTTTGTAAACCAAGATTTTTTAGAATACAGCCCACCAATTAGGTATTGTCTATGGCTCCCTTTATACTACAGCAGCAGGGTTGAACAGCTACAACAAAGATCAGAGATCATACAGCTGCAATGGTGAAAATATTTACTATTTATCCATCTACAGAAAAGTTTGCTAATCCTAGAGCCACTGCACCACCCCTGGACTGCAAACCTCATACTTTCTGTCACGTGAGGAAAAAAAAGAAAAGAGAAAAAAAACTTTACTTGTTTAAACCTTTCTCTTACATTCTGCCAGATGCAACCCTTAACTGATACATCATGCTAAAATAAAATTTTAATAAATTACCCCACTGAAAGACACTTAGAAGATAATATAATCTATCTTACCTTCAGAGGAGAAAAGTGAACCTCAAGAAAAAAAAAAAGTTGGAGGCACCAACCTAATATCAGAACAAAGACTAAAGCTTCACTCTCACTTATGTGAATAATTTTTTCTAAAATATTAAAATCATACCGAACTTTACATTTCAAAATGGCTGAAACAGGTGGGGTGTGGTGACTCACACTTGTCATCCCAGCACTTTGGGAGGCGAGGCAAGTGGATTGCTTGAGCTCAGCAGTTCGAGACCAGCCTGGGACACATGGTGAAACCTCGTCTCTACTAAAAATACAATAATTAGCCAGGCATGGTGGCATGAGCCTGTAGTCCTAGCTATTCAGGAGGCTGAGGTGAGAGGATTGCTTGAGCTCAGCAGGCAAAGGCTGTGGTGAGCCAAGATTGAACCACTACACTCCAGCCTGGGTGACAGAGTGAGACCCTCCCTCAAAAAAACAAAAAAATGCTGAATGGTAAATTTTACATTATGTATATTTACCACAATAAAAGAGAGATAAAATTATATTAAAATGAAGTCCACTTTAATGATCTAGTTTAAAGAAAACATTTTATATATTTTTGTCAAATAACATATAAAATATTACACATAAACTAGTCAACAACGAGTGCCCATCCTTTTGCTACTCATAAGCAAATCTGCAGTTTGAAGAAATAAATGTATTTTCTCCAACATGAATATGTTCCAGAGTCTCAGGTAGTAGTTAGAAAACCAATTAAATGCTCCTTAGATATGCCCTAAGGTATTTTACCAAGTCATACCAGCACTTGTTGCTACTCTCCACAAGAGTGGTGATATCCACTCTCTTGAGCTAGGACTGAGCCTCAGTTATCAAGAAGCCGGTAGATAGAATATTTTATATCCAGTAGGTAGTAATAAAATTCTACCTGCAATTAAGAAAAGGCACTAAGCTTAACATAGCCTTAGCAACTATTTCTAAATGCCACAAGAGGGCGATATAACTCTATGACAGCACATGGGAAAACACAATTTTTTGAATTAAAAAAGAAAAATTCCTGACTTTCCAAGATATGGAAATAAAGGCATGTCTGGGTTGAAAATAACAAGTGTGCAAAAAGACTTATTTCTCCTCAATTCATTATTAGCAAAAACACAGTATTTGTCTATATCTTTCTCTGAAGGTTGGCAGTGATTCAAAAAGCAATATCCATACATGCTCTGCTCTTCAGGACACCTGTGAATATAGCCGGCAACTTAGTGCTCCACCTATAGCTACTCAAAAATTATTTGTAGTTACTTCAAACAGGTCCCTTGAACAAAATAGTTTATTTGGACCTTGCCCTAGTCTTCAAATTTCTGTTTGAAATATGTCTGGAAAAAATAGACATAATTTCCTTCAATTATTTTTTGTGTTTAATCACATTTCTACTCACCACTGGCATTTGTTCATAGACACGAATAGAAGATAGTCTATCTACAATAAATCAAATATGAGCACTTAATGTTTTATCAGTCTTAACTCAAATTATAAAACGTACATATGATTGGTTTTGTACCTGAAGAGTTTCCACGGATTTTTTCCATCTTCTCCTTGAGATAAACAATTTGCTTTTCTAGTTGATCATTTAATTCAAGTTGTGTCTCATAACGGGTTTTCCATTCATTACCTGAGTAAAAACAGGGGGAAACAATCAAGATCACCCCACCACCTCTCATTTATTCATTAAAATAACATGATGAGCTTGATCTTACTCTATTACTATATTTGACTTCATTGGCAATACAGATCAACTAGAAGGAAATAATTATTAAGTCTGTATTTCTGTTAGTAAGATTTTCCAGATTGCAAGAATTAGACCCACACTCAGGCTACCACACAGCCAAACCTTATCACAACTACTGCAATTCCTCTTCTTCCCTACTTCCCACCCCCTTTTTTCTTTTACTTCTTGTGCATCCTTACAATGAATTCAATTAGAGGGAATATCAGGACATGTTTCTTTCCTTGGAACTTGAAATACCCACATATATAATATTCATATATTTCATATATGATATTTCATATATCTATCCATAAATATATATGAATATTTCAAGTTCCAAGGAAACTTGAAATATATATTTATATATTTATATATTTTATATATGTTTATATGTATATAAAATATCCTAAACATTACTAACCTATCCAATGTCATGTTCATTTTTTTCCTTTGAAAGCAATTCTGAAGTCTGCTTAATAACTATCACTTATGTGTCTGCTGTGTGTAAAGCACACAATGCTTTACATACATTAACTAATTTAATCCTCATTTTAGAAATGTAGTTACCTATTTTACAAAGATGAGGAAACCAAGGCTCAAAGATGTCAATGTCAAATAACATTCTTAAGATGACAGAGCTAATAAATAAGGGAACCGGGTTTTTAATACAGTTTTATCTGCCTTTGAAATCATATCCTCTTAACTGCTAAGCTGAAGGAACAATGTACATTTAGTTATCTTCTCAGGCATTTTCTCTTAACCTTAAGCAGTTTTCTTTCACTAAACCCCTTTAGTTATTAAAGTCAAAGCACTTTTCTTATGTCTGGGGAAAAAGAAGAATACAGCCTAAAATTAAAAGGTCTTTGTTCAGATTCAAAGCCCAAAGCTAACTTTTTCGAGTCTTTAAAGTCAGGCTTTGTAGAGGGCCAAAAGATGGCTTCTTTTTCAACTTTAAATGATATTCACATGTCTGAAATAACTACTGCTACGTAACAGTTGGTGGAAGAGTTCAGGAGAAAGAGTATTGGCACATACCACTACCAACCTCCTCACCCCTGACACAGGTCTCCCTTACACCCTCATCTCTATGCAAATGCGGTCTACCAAAGGGGCTGGAACACCCTCCCATACTGAAACTGAAAGTCATTAACCCAAAAGCTTTGGAAAGGAACAAGAAGAAAGGAGAAGCCCTGAAAAGACTAAACATTTACCCAAAAGATACAGTAGAGCTCAACTGTATGGAATCATCTTTATAACTTGCTACCTAAAGTCTCCCTTTGTCATGGTATCCCCTTTCCTACCATGGTAACGGATGCTTCAGAGCAAGATGAGAAAGGTTACCAAAAAATTAAAAATGCAATTTATTTTTGGCACATCTGAGTACAGTTTATAAATTTTGACACCATTTTATTTTAAAATATTATTGACTTTTAAGTCAATCATCAAATTTAGATTATCAAATATAGACAAGCCAGCCAGGCACGGTGGCTCACACCTGTAATCCCACCATTTTGGGAGGCTGAGGCTGGCGGATCACTTGAGGTCAGGAGTTCAAGACTAGCCTGGCCAATGTGGTGAAACCCCGTCTCTACTAAAGATCCAAAAATTAGCCGGGCATGGTGGCAGGTGCCCATAATCCCAGCTACTCAGGAGGCTGAGGCAGGAGAATTGCTTGAACCCAGGAGATGGCGGTTGCAGTGAGCTGAGATCACACCACTGCACTCTAATCTGGGTGACATAGTGAGTCTGCATCTCAAAAAAATAAAAATTTTTCTCAAAAAAAAAAAACTAAAAGAAGATAGATAGATAGATAGATAGACAGATAGATAGACCTATTAGTATACAATCATAACCAAATGGAACCCAGCTACTCGCCACTTACAGAGTCCAATTAATAAGAGCAAGGTCTGGCAGAAAGTGACTTTATTAACCCCAGCATCAACATGGGACAACACAAAAGACCCAAGATAGACACCAAAACAAGACACACAGACCTTGTAACCAGCACAACTCCTGCATGCCTCCCATATTAAGTTTCCCTTTATAAGCCCCCTGCCTTTTCCCTAGAAATTGGACATGGTTATTTTGGATGGGCATCTGGCCACTTGTCCATTATTAGTTTTGGTCAATGAAGTCACTTTCTCTCTATCAGACCTCGCTCTTGTTAATTGAACTATGCAATCAGCACTTACAATTGCTGGTTACAATTTTAGTGTCCCATATGGTGAGTGCTGTATGCTCCAGGGCCTGAGCCTGCCAGTCTAGTTTCTATCAGATGGGGCATAGGGCAACCTGTGAATACTAGTTGCTGATGGCTAGCTGACCCCGGCTAGGATATTAGGGAATTTCTCAGCAGCTGCCAAGAATCTTTTGTCTTAGGGATCCTCTCTTTTCTTCCTGCTATGATGTCTGCTACCTTCAATGCTTCACTGGTGCAAAGAAGTGACCTCTGGAGAAGTTGACAAACTTTGGAATTAGGTGCATTAGTCAGAGTACTAATCTGTACCCAACCACCCTCTACCTCTTTTGGGGTGTCGCTGGGGCTCTGCTTTATTTAGACTTCGCTGCCAGTGACACTATATGAGCGTTTTATGCATTGGTTTTGTTTGTATTTGCTGCACCCTTGGGCCTTTGCTCAGTTCTGACTCAGTTGCCTGGGGGAGCCATTTGAAACTGAAATGAGGGATTTGGGAGTCTACACAGCCCCTTAACCAGGGATTTGTTTGGAGGCACACCACCTGTTTGTCGGTATGTGAGATCTTTGTGCACCCTGATCTCTTTCTCTCTCTCTCTCTCTCTTTCCCCTTTTTTCCAACTTCATCATCCTGATTATCTCAGAAGCCATCTACAGCCCTACTCTTCTCAGCCAAAACCACCCTTAGCTCCCTCTGGCTGGAAACAGTTTACCTTGACTGGTGACTTGAGGAAATGGGAGGGATTCATCCCACACCCTTCAGGTCTAGGGTGCTGAGGCTCTCCCTAAGAGGAGATAAACAAGAGAGGTAGGGGTGCTGTGCAGTGGCTGGAAGGCTCATAAACTTCCCTTCCTTCTTTTCTCTTTCCTCTTCCTGCCCATAAAACTTGACCTCCTTTCTCCTCTCCACTCCTTTCTTTTTCTCTTTTCCTGTTCAAACCAGGAAACCAGTACTGAAGAGGAAAAACAATTTTCAACATCCTGGCCCCTGAATTGTCATCCTTTTTGGGACTCCAGCTGATTACATATGATGCATTTTTGTGTACATTTTAAACTGACGGGCAAATTACAGCCAGAAAAATTCAGAACTCAATAACCTGAAGCTATAGAGTTAAGTAGAGTCTTCTAAAGCTATCTTCCCCTCTTTTCTGCCTGCTTTAAATCTGCTGTTACTAAGCTGCTGGTGCTAAGACTCATTTATGATCTAACTAGAATGTAAACACTGGAAAGTTGTTTGAAACTGAAAATAAAAAAAACAAGGGTAAAAGGGGTTTAAAAAATTGCCGTAGAGACTCCTTTACCCAAAATTTTGGTTCACAGATTTCCTTGGATTACCTATTAGGGCAAATGAAGTTTGGCCATATGAACAGGTACCAATTTTGTCAGAAAAAGAACTTGAAGCCAGCTATCTTTTGTAGGTCTGTGAGTTTGTAATGCTGTCTCATGGCTGGAGTTCCAAGGTAAAAGCTATTGGTTATTTCTTTGTGCATGTATGTATACATGTTTAGATATATTTATGTAATATTCATGTATTATGTTCTGTGTTGTGTCTAGCATGCTATCAAACTGGCTTATAAGTAAATGAGTACTCAAAAATTAAGTCCAAATGCTTTTCAAGTGCATGTGAATTTTTCATAAATGAAACTGGTTTTAAAATTATTGATAAAACTAGAAATGTCTTCAGAATTGTCCACATACATTTTTGTCTAAGTGGTTTTATATTTGTATCAGTGTGTATACAAAGGTGTCAAGGGTTGACATAAAGGTTCTAAGACTTTAAACTCAACCAAAAACAGAATAATCTTTGTGTATTTTTTTTTTTTTTGACAAATAAGACTAACTTGTTAGTTCAATGAAACAGCTAAATCTTCAGAGTCATCAGCAAATACATTTAATTTTAAGGTTCTTAATTAGGTGCTCACCATTTAGTGTTCAGTTTTTAAAAATGGTTAATAGGGGGCCGGGCGCGGTGGCTCATGCTTGTAATCCCAGCACTTTGGGAGGCTGAGACGGGCGGATCACGAGGTCAGGAGATCGAGACCACTGTGAAACCCCGTCTCTACTAAAAAAATACAAAAAATTAGCCAGGCGTGGTGGCAGGTGCCTGTAGTCCCAGCTACTCGGAGAGGCTGAGGCAGGAGAATGGCACGAAGCCGGGAGGCGGAGCTTGCAGTGAGCCGAGATTGCGCCACTGCACTCCAGCCTGGGCGACAGAGCGAGACTCCATCTCAAAAAAAAAAAAAAAAAAAAAAAAAATAGGTTAATAGGGAAATAATTTTATTATTTATTTTTAATTTTTTTTTTTTTTTAGATGGAGTCTTGCTCCATAGCCCAGGCTGGAGTGCAGTGGTGCAATCTCGGCTCACTGCAAGCTCCGCCTCCCAGGTTCACACCATTCTCCTGCCTCAGCCTCTCCGAGTAGCTGGGACTACAGGCGCCCACCACCATGCCTGGCTAATTTTTCTGTATTTTTTTTAGTAGAGACAGGGTTTAACCATGTTAGCCACCAGGATGGTCTCGATCTTCTGACCTCGTGATCCGCCCACCGCGGCCTCCCAAAGTGCTGGGATTACAGGCATGAGCCACCGCGCCCTGCCTGGAAATAACTTTAAATAATGATTAGTTTTGTGTAATATCTGTTTTCAGAAGTAACCTAGATAAACTATTAAGAAATGGAAAAAGTGAATACATGTAAATGAGATAAATGCTTGTAAGTGGACTTTTTGTGTAATTTAAAATCTTAAAGTTATTTTGAATTAAGTAATAGATGCTCCAATCCAATAGATAATAATTTGATTTCTGGGACATTTCCAATTAAGAAAAGATTATGATATGGGAAAACATATTTCTAAAATTGTAGAATGGTTTCATCCAGAAAATGCTAACATCTGATAAACAGTTCAGGATTTCTTGCTTCCTAAGTTTACACTAAAATTTAAGGTTACTAAGAATTCTAATATATAATTCTGCAAGCTGTGTTCTCATTTTTTAAAAAAGAGTAATTTAAGTAATTGATGGGTTATTTAAAAGTTATTTCTAAAAGAAGGTAAAAAAGAATCAGTGAGTAGGGGAGAGAGATATAAATAAAGTTGTGGATACAAAAATGTATTTATAATAAAAAAGTTATAAAACAAGCAAACAATTTTACATGAGAAAGATTTTATATAGTAAATTCTTACTCTAAAATAAAATGGCTAGTTATTCAGAAAACAGAAAATTTTAGGACAAGTCAGAAAGTACAAGCATGTAATAAATGGTCTATGTAAGTTATGATAAGGTTCATAAAAGGAAAATTACAAAAGCTATTTTATATATTAAGTTGGCTATAATTAAAAGGGAATTATTTTTAATAGTCTTTCTAAGATTGATACCCTATCTTAAAACAAGGTTTTCTTAAGGTATTACTTTTCTCTTAATAAAATTACAATAGATTTTTAAAATTTTAGAAACTGTTTCTTTTAAAAACTTCTCAGAATCATATCTCAGAAGTTCAACTTTTGCTGTCTCACTGCTTTCAGCTTTTTCTCCCTCTGAGAGGGTCTGAGATGACAGCTCTCTCCTTCAGCTTTTAAATTAGCTTCTGTAACTTTTTTCCTCTGGTTCCATTCTTGTGGCCTAATGCTAAAATGTTTTATCTTAAAGGTCTAGAAAAGCAATATTTTCCTTTAGTATAATTTGATTCCGTACTCTTGGCTTTCTTGATAGGTTTAAATTTTTCAATGTAATCAAGAAACTTCTCATGCAGTTACTAAGACCTATGTATTCCTCTGCTATACTCATAACACTGAACACATTCTTCCTGTGTCTGATTAAATTCAAGAACATTTTTCATCAGGTTTAACTTCCAGGTTGTCTAAATAGGCTTCCTATAAGGAAAAGTAGTCATGCTGCAGGTTTTTCTTTGCCTTTCTAGTAACCGGCGTAAGAAACAACATTTTACTTTTTATCAAAATAATTCATATGTTGTCTTTATTAGATTTTTAACTGCTTAGAAAAACTGAGACCTAAAAGGCTGAAAGTTGTTACATGCATGTAACCTTCTGTATTTCCTTTAAGTCTTTCAGTGATCATTTTGGTTAAATTAGTAACTATTGGTTTACAATGACCTGTGGATCTATTTTAATCAAATATTTTGAGCTCTTTAACATTTTTGAGAAACATCTTCAAAATTGAAACCAAAATTAAGTCTCTGGCTTATTACTGGTGTTTATCAAAGCTATAAAAGTTAATCACTGCAAGGTTATAGAATCTTTCTACAGCTTCCAGTCAAGTCATGGACTCCAGTGTCACCACCTCCAGCCCCTTAAAAAGGTCCTTATCAGGTGCTACTAACTAATCCTTGTGCTATGAAGTTACAGGGCTTTGACTCCTGGGTACACATATCTCATCTAAAGAAGGCAGTGACTCCTGCCAGTATCTGACAGCAAATCTAAGTTAACCGAAGCCCCATTTTTAGATCTGGGCAAAGATGATAATCATAGTAAACTACTTTCATGAGACACAGGGACACGCCTGTACCACAAAAAAATTAAGATTCACTTAATAATTTTGCCTCTATCTAAAATAATATAATTTATTCTGTGCCTAAATAAACTGATACTAAATAATTTAAATGTTTAAATTTAGTGCCTAAATTGATACTAAATAATTTAAATGTTTAGCTACCTATAAGTTTCCTTTCCTGTAACTGTCAGAACTAGGCAGGGCTTATGACCTTTTTGTTTGAAACACGGCTAATACTTTACATTTTTTTTTACCTCCAGAATTTGAAACTATTCAATCCCTCCAGGCCCAGGGGCTATCGCAGAAGTGTGTCATTGTAAGGGCCAGATTTTGAGGGATAAAATTAATTAAGACCCTCCAAATCAAGGACAGACACACAGATGCCTAAACAGCTGAACAATATGCTTGTGTTTTGTACAGCTAATTGCTACAAGTCAAGATTACAGTATCTCAATGCAGAGAATTTATAGATAACTCAACTTTATAACCTTATTTTTTGACTTTTGGTTTTTGACTCTTATGTTGCCTAAAAGGGGTTTTAAAGATTACTGAATACCTGCTCACCTCCACTCCCGTCTGGCCTAAAACGTTTAATTGGATGTAAGTCTTTGACTCTAAGTTCCTTGGCAATAGGGGTCCCACTGAGAGGCATGATGGACCAGGGGCAAGTAGCCACACCACCCCAGAACTTAAGTTAATAAAAGCTTAGCTATGGATACTACCTCTGCATACCTTGACCAAAAAAGGGGGAATATAAACTAAAAAAAAAAAAAAAAAAATCCTAAACCCCCCCAACAGATTGAATGTATCCACCTCTTGGCCAAACGGAATCCCAAAGAAACCTGAAAAACTAGTTCAGGCCATTATGAGAAGTGGAGGGTTGGACATGCCACACTATATCTTCCCCCACTTTGGAGTTTAGGCACAAATGACCAGCATTAACATTAAAATACAGATCACATAAGATGACAAGACAGACTCTTTGTAGCAATAAGACACACACTGTTATGTTTCACTTACTAACAAAGTCTCTCAGAAGCTCAGCAAACGTGTTAATGCTGCAAAGCTTTCTCAAATTCATTTTATTCTAGGGTTTCCTGTATGAAATCTCATATGTTAAACAGGTAAGAATTTGGACTCAACAGTTATTCCTTTATAGTTATAGTCTTCTGTTATCTCTTCATATAGGTCCTCATATTTCTTGTCAGGAATATTGTCAGATCTTTTATGATTTCGGTTGGAATTGTGGGTGGGATCATTTAAAAACCCTATTTTCTAACTGGTTATTGCTGGCATTTGTTTTTTTTAAATAAACATTTATTTCATTATTGTATCCAACCATTTTCTAATTCTTTATTAATACACTAATCTTTATAATTGTATCACTTCCTCTCTAATCGCTATAACTCATTTCTATTTCATATTTTATTGCTTAATTAGAACTTTCAAAACTATATTGCATTTTAGTAATGGCAGCAGGCAGCTTTGGTATTTTTTCCCCCAAGAATGGAAATTTCTCTACTATTTCATAGTTAAGTATTATGCTAGTTTGAGATAAATAGAAGTATTCTTTTCCTTGTTTTGAAATAAGAAAAACAAATGGAATTTTATTTTTAAAATTTTAGCATTTACTGAGGTGATTTAAAAAAATATATTGGATTTATTAATATATTACCCACTAGCCAAAGGTATTTGGGCATAGAAACCAGCTTATAAAAGACTCAAAGGAGAAATCCAGGATGAAGACGTAAACTTGTGTGTTGTCAATAAGTCTTCATTTTTTTTTTTTTGGATGGAGTCTCGTTCTTATCATCCAGGCTGGAGTGCAATGGTGCAATCTTTGCTCACTGCAACCTCCACCTCCCGGTTCAATCGATTCTCCTGCCTCAGCCTCCAGAGTAGCTGGGATTACAGCCACCCACCACCACACCTGGCTAATTTTTCTTTTGTTATTTTTAGTACAGACACGTTTCACCATGTTGGCCAGGCTGGTCTCGAACTCCTGACCTCAGGTGACCTGCCTGCCGTGGCCTCCCAAAGTGCTGGGATTACAGGTGTGAAGTGCCACACCCGGCCTCCATTTTTCAATCTATAAAACAGAGGTAATGATATTATTTTCAAAGGGTAGTTGTGAGGTTTCAATTTTTTTAAAAAACGTACTTAAAGCTCTACACAAATAATAATTCTTCTTGCTTAAAAAAGTCACCTGAACATTTTCTTTACCATTTTCTTATTACTAAACTTTGTTGTGAAATTCAAATTAAAACATAAAACCAAATTTTCTACGTATAGTTTCCTATGAATCCTAAAAGGCTTCAAGAGGTGACTTTGAGAATATAAAGCTCTCTGGAGTTGGCTGTGTTTACCGCCTGCCTAAAAATTAATCCAGTGACAAGCAAGATCAAACAATAAGCAGATGACAGAGTAAAAATAAAAACTACTCTTTTGAAGTCTTTTGCTGTAAATGGGGCAGGGACGGGGGATGCTAGCTGAAGGGGAAAAGTGGGGCCAAAATAAGCCTATCATTTGTTGTTTAGATAAAATAAATTCAGCATGTTGGTCTGCTGTTGGGAATGATCCAGGAGAGCAGGGAAAACAGACAGTGTAGGGAAGAGAGGGCCATCACTAGAGTGATATCCTTGAGTAGGTGCGAGTAGGTAGGATCTACTGCACAAAGGGAGGAGATAACCTGAGACAAGAATAAGGACAGATCATTCATAGAAACAAGAGGGAAGAGGATGTGCAAGGGTGCAGGCAGATGGGTAGCTCTGTTGGTAGAAACATGTAGAAGTCCTCTTCTGATTGCTTCTCTTTTTTCTTTGAAAGAGGAGGGTAAGCTCATTACCTGAGAGTGTGATTGAGTGGAGAGGTGGTAGAGGTTTGAGAAGAAAGCAGAAAGGGTGAAAAAATTATCTGAACAGTGAATGTACCCCTATTTGTCGCATGTGCACATATTTCCAATAATAAATTCCCTTTAAAACACCATTAATATTGCCCCACTGCCTTCAGGATAAATGTAAATTCATTAGCATCATGCAATCTTCTTGATTTATCTCCTTCATAAACTTTAATCTCATCTCCTAACGAATTCTCATTATGACCTATGTTCCATTTTTGTCAATTACTTAGTATATTCCCCAAATGGCTTTATGTTTAATGGTCCTATGGCAGACTGTATTTTCCAAAGATGACTGCCAATAATATATCCCATCCCATGTGTTGCTCTGTAATGTGACCTTAAAAGCAGTCTACCTCTCCAGTCCCTTGAATCTGTGACTATTATGACCAACAGAATATAGTGGATATACCCCCGTGCCAGTTCTGGGAGTAGCCCTTGACTGGCCTGGCAGTCTCTACTTATGTCTTTTGGAATGCTTGCTCTTGGGATACATCCTCTTGGAACCTAACCACCATGCTGTGAGAAGAAAAAGGTACAAGAGGCATTTCTGACAGGCAGCCCTAGCTGAGCTTCCAGTCAAAAGCCAGTGTCAGATGTTAGCCATGTGAATGAGTCATCACGGAATGACCAGCTCACTTGAATCTTCAGTATACCTGACTGCAACAAAACAAGAGACCTCAATCAAGAACCATCCAGGTGAACCAACCCAGTTAGTCCACAGAATTATAAGAGATAGTTTGTTGTTTTAAGCTCCTAAATTATAGGGTGATTTGCTATGTAGCAAAAGACAAGCAGAAGTGTTTTGAGTGTGATGTGGTAGATGGCAGTTGTATTATCATTTACTGAAGGCATGGTAAATAGATGATCTAGGATCAAGTCACGGCTCTGCCACTCCCTGGCTATATTACCTTATAAGTTATTTAAATTCCTGAATTTCATTCTTCCATATATGGGGATAATAATAACTACCTCACCTGACACAGTCCCTGGCTTTAAAGGAGTAAATGTTTCTGCCCTTCACCTTAGGCCTTACTTTTGGCCCACTAAGGAAAGAACTTTCTCTCCTATCATTCTGACGTTTTCTCTTTATACCCACGTACTAGCTCCTTCTTTTGAGAACTGCTACAACTTGTTGAGCCACATTTTACTAGTGGGCATAGTTATTGCATGTGTACCTGTGAGCATGCCTTCTGTTTTTCCTGTAACTGGGTACATGAGGAAGTTCCAGCTACCCTGCCAACGCAGCTATTTGATAAGTACACTTAGAGCCTGCCCCCAGAGACTGAGTGACATCTAAGATATAGATATGGAGATAGACGAAGCTACGTCAGCCTTGGGACAAAGTAGTATTCTGCAACCAAGCTTTAACGAAGCATTGGGTACTTACAGAAAGTGGCATTTTATTTCCCATATGGCCACTAATCCTTTTTGTTCATGGCTCCCCAGTTGAGGAAGAGTATAAATGTAGCAGGACGAGCCGCAGACAAAACCCCTCAGACACCGTTAAAGAAGGAAAGGCTTTTTCGGCCGGGAGCATCGGCAAGACTCACGTCTCAAAAAACCAAGCTCCCCAAGTAAGCAATTCCTGTCCCTCTTAAGGGCTTAGAACTCTAAGGGGGTCTGTGTGAGAGGGTTGAGACTGATTGAGCAAGCAGGGGGTATGTGACTGGGGGCTGCATGCACCGGTAATTAGAGCGGAACAGAACAGGACAGGGATTTTCACAGTGCTTTTCCATACAATGTCTGTAATCTATAGATAACACAACCGATTAGGTCGGGGGTCAATCTTTAACTACCAGTCCCAGGGTGTGGTGCTGGGCTGTCTGCCTGTGGATTTCATTTCTGCCTTTTAGTTTTTATTTCTTCTTTCTTTGGAGGCAGAAACTGGGCATAAGACAATATGAGAGGTGGTCTCCTCCCTTATAAATACCCACCCTGATAACCCTAATAAACTCCTCCTGTTCTTTAGCATTCAGTTCAAGCAATGCCTGTTCTGGAAAGCCTGTCTTTATTAACTCACCTGAATTCTGTTAGGTTTCCCTTCCCTAAGTTTTCATTTATCCTTACGTAGAACTTATACGACTTCTCATATCCATATTGTGGTTTGATACTTTCTCCCAATAGTCAATGAACCTCTTTAGAACAGGGAAAACAAAGGTCTTCCATTTAAAGTGTTGACATATGGCAGGGTCATATCTTGCAAACATTACAAATTTTAAGGATATATGAGTGTGTATGTACACAACACCCTCCACACCAAACACACATTCTTCCAACAACAATAGCTAAAACCCAGATATGGATTTTAAACATATCCCAAATCTAGAAGTTAAGATATAAAGAGTGTAACTTGAGGCGAATAGAAAACTGGTGGTATTTATTTAATAAAGAAATAATATATTGATGTCATGTAACAAAGGTTTTGCTAATTAATGAACATTTTGAACGTGAAAGGTAGAAAAATAATTAAATAGTAATAGGTTTGATATTCTGAAGTATCAGTTTTAAAGCCTCTATTATAAACTACTATGAATGTGGCCAAAAAGCAATACTGAAACGTTGGTACTATTATTCAATATATGGAATTTAATGCACCATAGATATCCTGGTAAAATGAACAATAATTATACAGGAGTCACAAATATAAGTATTTACTTATATACCTTCATTGTCAGTATTGAGTTTGGCTTCCAGTTCCATAATCTTGTGTCTTAGTTCAAATATTGAGAGTTGCACTGCATCCCTGTTATTTAAAATATTTTTGTTGATTATAATTCAATTAAAAATAACATAAGAAAAATAATACATAGTAACCTACTACTACTTCAGGAACAATTTACTATTACACTTCATTTACTGAAGGACTGGTTAACAAATAAGACTCAGGCAAAGGAAGGCTTCCAATTAGTTCTAGGACTCAAATATGCACTAAAGCTCAAAGACCCCCAGGCAACAATTGGAAATCTTTTATTTATTTTTTTGAGACAGAATCTCGCTCTGTCGCCCAGGTTGGAGTGCAGTGGTGCAATCTCGGCTCACTGCAACCTCTGCCTCCCGGGTTCAAGCAATTCTCCTGCCTCAGCCTCCTGAGTAGCTGGGATTACAGGCGTGTGCCACCAAGCCCTGCTAATTTTTTTGTATTTTTAGTAGAGACGGGGTTTCACCATATTGGCTAGGCTGGTCTCGAACTCCTAACCTTGTGATCCGCCCAGCCTCGGCCTCCCAAAGTGCTGGGATTACAGGCGTGAGCCACCACGCCTGGCCCTTGGAAATCCTTTATTTTTAACTTAAATATCATCCTAAAGAAGTTAGTTATTTGGTTTTTCAGAACCAAGCAAATTAGGCACTGCACATTATTACAGAAAGGCATACCTAGGGCAATACATAACAGCTGACAAACTGAAACAAAGAGAAAAAACAAACACTAATTTAAAAGGTTAGCTATTTAGAACATCAGTAAATAGAACATTATGACAGGGCCATTTATTCAATAAATATTTTTGAGTGCCTATTATGTTCAAGGCATTGTATTAAATACGGAAGAATTCAGTGAACAGTGAACAGAAAAGTAGCAATAGCGGCAGCAAAGTTCCACTGGATGCGTATTACAAGCCAATGCTAAGTTATTTATAGTGCATTTCATTCCAACCTGGGAACAACTGCAGGAGGTATGAGATGGACTATTTGTATGCCAGTCTTAGAGCTGAGAAAACTGAGGATTAAAGAGGTTAATTAACTTGTCTAAGATTGCATAATTACTGAGTGACAAGAGATGGGGTTTGCATTTATGCAGGACTGTCCTCAAGTACTTGCTCTTATTCTCCACTTCCTCAGAATACACAGAACCTGTCCTCAGAACGCGTGTAGCTTGGTAGCAAAACAAGAAATAGGCAATTAAAATACTGTGACTGGAGCTACAATAGAGGAAAACCCAGAACTCTATCTAGGCACAAAGGAGAGTCCAATTCTCACGGGACTTGTGGATGGAGTTGGGAGTATGTCCAAAAAATACTTTAAATGTTTCAAAAATTTAACACGAAGTACGAATACTTTTTTTAAAAAACATAAAGGAGGAGTAACAGTTTTACTAAATGTCATTTTATGAAGTTCCCCTTAAAGGGATGAAAGAAAAAAAAAACCCGTATAACTAAATAAAATCTTTGGAATTTTAAGCAGAAAACCTGGATTTATGGAGACATCAAAACCAAACACAACTTTTGACGTTACAGTATATGGGCAAAATACACGCCATATGATTGGATCCTTAAGGGCAGCACATCCTACCCCGAAAGCTGCCTACTTAAAATACCAAAGGCTTAGTCAAAGAGGCACGTGAATCTTTCGCACGGAACCCTTTTGGAACCCAGACCCAAGTGCCCAGCGGTTAATCATGGCGCCGGTCTCACAGCATCCTCAGCGGCTTCGGCCCTGAGACTCCGCAGGTGAAGGCTCGGGGGGCGTGGACGGGACCCCACACCGCGCCGCCCCCCGACTCACTTCTTGCGGATTTCTTCCAGCAACTGCTGTTTCAGGCGGTTGGTGCTCACACCGTCGAAGTTGTAGCTTCTCTCTTCCTCCATAGTGTCAGGCTAGAGACCTCCCGCGTCTTTCCCCTCAGCACCTCAGAGACATTAAGGGCCACCCAGAAGCGAGTACAGCACGAGGCGGTGAACCGCAACCGCGCCCCCGGTCGCACCTCCCGCGCCTGCCCACAGAGGCACGTGGTGACGTCATAAAGCGATGCCCGCAGGCGGCAGGGGGTGGGGCGAGGGCAGCCGGGGAGACTGGAGAAGAAACCTACTCTGTCCGGTGGAGCGACCCTGGAGAACAGCTCGAGGGACACTCCTTGCTCAAGACGCTGGGGTTAGACGTGCTCCGGCTACACATCGGAGTGTCAGGGGGCCAAGAATATCCCTCTCCTTTTTCTTCCCTCCTGCTGGCTTTGGTTGCTTTCCTAAACATTGCCCCGGGCGGCAAAGTCGGCTTCACTCTTAGCCCCTGTTAGGGAAATGCTGGATCCAAGAGTAGCTGCGCCCTTCTTTGCTTCAGTTGAACAAGCACCAGAGTCGCTGATTTGGCAGTGTCGGAGCGGGAGGAACTGGTCTTAAAAAGGTACCTCCTGAACTCGGGAAGACTGCTAACCCTCCAGATTATTGTTTTGCATCTGTGTGCTGTTCATGAACATACCTCAGAGCTGTTTACTGCAACTTGAAATTTCATTATATTTTTAATCACAAGGTTTGCATCCTACCCTTGATACATCTGTGTTTCCTTGACAAAAAGAGACATACTCTGTAAAATATTTGAAGAGATTTATTCTGAGCCAAATGAGTGACCAATGGCTGGTGACAGCCCTCAGGAGATTCTGAGAACACGTGCCCAAGGTGGTCAGGGTACAGCTTAGTTCTATACATTTTAGGGAGACATGGGACATCAATCAAATACATGTTAAGATATACACTGGTTCCATCGGGAAAGGCAGGGCAATTGGAAGGGATGGACGGGGTGGGGGGGAGGGGGGGGGTGGCTTCCAGGACACAGCTGGATTCAAAGATTTTCTGATTGGCAATTGGTTGAAAAGTTACTGACTTAGGACTGTCTTTAGAAAATAAAGGGGTTGTGGAGACCAAGGTTTTAGTGAGAATGGGATAATTGATTGGTGTGGAAAACACAATTTGGTGTCAGAAGTGTTGTGAATACATAAATAGTTTTCCAACTGAGTTTCTGGATGAGATTAACATTTCAACTGGTAGACTGAGTATAGTACATTGTCTTCCCCAGTGTGGGTGGGCCTCAGCCAATCGACTGAAGACGGAATAGAACAAAAAGGCTGACCTCCCAGGAGTAAGAGGGAGCTCCTACAGCCAAACAGCTTGAGCTGGAACACTTTTCCAGCCTTGGGCTCAGACTGGGACTACACGTTTGCCTGCATCTCCAGCTTGTCAACTGCAGACCCTGAGACTTCTCAGCCTTCATAATTGTATGGGCAAATTCCTTATAATAAATCTTTTATACGCACACTCCCTATTGGTTCTGTTTCTGTGAATTACCCTCATATAGGAGGTATGCTTATCAAAATTTTGTCTAGCTGTTAAGTCTGAAAGGGCAACTCACAACCAAGTAAACAGAATAGAATGAAGTGAAAAGGACTAGATTATCTGTTGACAAATCCAAATGTACAGAGGATTTCTTTTTTGAGACGGAGTCTCATCTGTCTCCCAGGCTGGAGTGCAGTGGCACAATCTCAGCTTACTGCAAACTCTGCCTCCTGTGTTAAAGCGATTCTCCTGCCTCAGCCTCCCAAAGTAGCTGGGACTACAGGCATGCACCACCATGCCCAGCTAAATTTTTTTGTGTATTTTTAGTAGAACGGGTTTTCACCATATTGCTCATGCTGGTCTTGAACTCCTGACCTTGTGATCCACCCACCTCTGCCTCCCAAAGTGCTGGGATTACAGGCATGAGCCACTGCACCCAGCTTTCTTAAAAAGGATTTCTTAAAAAGATCTGTTAGCAGGATCTCACTGTGGGAAATTAAGAGCAAAGGCAAGCAGAAAACAGGTTTGTCAACAACTACAGAAACCACAGATTTGTGTTTCTGGCAGAGATGAAGGAACTGAATTTACCCTCCTGCCTGAAACAACTAAAAAACTAAGAGGAACAAAAAAAGAAACAATGGTTTTCAAGGCATTGAACATCAGGCAATAAGGGACAATGATCACCAAGAGATGAGACACAAATGAGGCAAGCTCCCAAATTGGCCTGGGCCTGCCAGGGTACAAAGCAGAAACGGAGAAAACAGGCAGAGGCTGGCGGTTGCCCTAAGTTGAGGAAACGGAGTTTCTCTAAGAGTCTAGGGAGAACAAGGCAGCTAGACTTTGCAGGGCAGATATTGGAGAGCGGCGCAGGGTGTTCCCAGACCAAACTGAGGGTTGGGCTGGTATTTCTTGTGACCCAGTAACAACATGTAGATGAACTGGGGAGGAAGAGAGTTTTTATTTCTGGAACCAGTTACAGGGAGGCGGCCTGGAAATTATCACCAGACCAACTCAAAATTACAGTTTTCCAGACCTTATAATATCTTCTAAACTGTATGTCTAAGTGCGCATTCATCTATAGACATGTGGTTAACTTCTTAAAATCTACAACTAAGGTCTTGAGTCCCGAAGACCTTCCTCTGGAGCCTCAGTAAATTTACTTAATCTAAATGGATCCAGGTGCTAGGGTGATTACCCTTGTCTCCTGCTAAATCAGGGAGGTCTGGGGATTCCTTCGGACCCCCAATAAACTTGTTTAATCCTAAATGGGTCCAGCTAAGAATTCCTCCTTTTTTTTGTCATGCTTTAAGGCCTAGTTCTTGGTGGGCTTTTGTTACATTCCAGCC
Source organism: Nomascus leucogenys (assembly GCF_006542625.1). Classification (NCBI taxonomy): domain Eukaryota; kingdom Metazoa; phylum Chordata; class Mammalia; order Primates; family Hylobatidae; genus Nomascus; species Nomascus leucogenys. The sequence goes on along the minus strand of NC_044389.1, from coordinate 3,040,985 downwards.
TTTGTATAAGGGCCTTGGTTTTTTTAGCTTTTAGTATTTAACTTAGCCACTCAGTCAGTACTGAAACAGTTGTTATGGAGGCCTGTGTTGAGACCTGGCCTGCCACAGGGTACACTCTGCAGCAGAGTACTGATGAATGCACATACATGGTGGGACAAGTACTCAGGCTGGGGAAGGAACCGTCATAAAGGATTAGAGGGGAAATCCTTACAGTTTATAGAGGTAGGAATAATACCTGCTACCATCCACCAGAATGGAGAACCTCTGAATTCACAGGGCATCAGGTACACAGAGGATTTTGATTTAGGAGTGGAAAAAACACTAGCCCTAACAAGTTTAAAAGAAAGATCCAAAAGTATCCAACTGGTTCTAAGTAACTTAATCCCCTCCCAAGACAAAGCTCGAGAATATTTATAGGAACACAAAACATCCAGTACCCAATAAGGTAAAATTCACAATGTCCAACAATATCTTTAGTCTCGTTATATTGCCCAGGCTGGTCTCAAACTCCTGGACTCGAGAGATCCACCCAACTTCAGCCTCCCAAAGTGTTGGGATTACAGGTGTGCGCCTCTGCACCCAATGTAACATTGTTTTCTTAAGGAATGTTAGAACTCACCTGTATTCTCAGTCCATCTGGGGCTGATGTTTCTTTGTGGGAAGATTTTAAACTCCTTATGGAACTTGTTTAATCAGCCAAAATACTCTTAAAGAATTTGGTCGAGGGAATTGAGCCTCTTGCCCTAACAATCAGTAGGACTTACTAATTTACAATGATGACAGTGTGGGACTGGCACAGGAACAAAAGAAATGACAGATGGAACAAACGCCTCTGAGCCCAGAAACACTCATACTTGATATATAAAGACCTGTGGGAAATTACTGAAGAAAAGAACTATTCAATAAATGGGGGTTAAATAACTTATTATCTACGGGGTGGGGGAGGAGGGGAGGAATTAGATACCTTACATCTTGCACACATATACACAATTCTCAGTAAACACCTAAACTTGAAAAGTAAAACTGTCAGCAGTGACAACAGGCAAATTTTACAGTAGAGGGAAATGAATGGCAAATGAACTGATCTAAGGTCAAGAAAGGAGGTCAGGAAACACAAAATTATGAGATACTTTTTTATATATGCTACATTAACAATAAAAACATTGCAAAGGGAAGTACTACTCAAGAGAATATCATCATTTTGGAAAATATCTGGCATTATTTTGCAAACCTTGACAAGCCAACAACTCCACTCTTATGTATAAAGTCTCTTGCCTATGTGTACCAGGGGACAGTCAAGGATGTTTTGAGTGTACTCTTTGTAACAAAAACAAATGTCAACTGATAGGAAAATGAACACTTAAGTTGTGGTGTACTCACACAGAATACTATAGAGCAAGTAAACCATCCATGCATAAAAGCACAAGAATGAATTTTAAACATAAACTCAAAAAAGCAAGTTGAGTAAGACTTCACATTCAGACACTATATGTAGAAAGCTTCAAAAAATGAAACAGTATGTTTGGAGAATATACATGTGATTAAAAAAGGGCAAGGAACAATAAAAAATGACGTGGGGAAAGAGGTAAGGAAAGAACATACATATATGTAATTGGCAGCTTTCCATGTCTTTAGTTAGGTGTGATGAGTTTTTAAGTGTTGTTATTCATCATACCTTACATGTAATATACAATTTTATCTGTGTATCAATTATTACACAATATTAAAAAAATCTTTAGAAGATGCCTATCTCCTAATGATTCAGTGAATGGTGGGAAAAGTCCATTTTCTATAGTCTAAGGCAGCACACTTTTTCTGCAAAGGGCCAGAGAGTGAGTAAGTTAGGCTTGTGGACCATATAGTCTCTGATGCAACTACTCAACTCTCACGTTGAACTAGACAGCAGCCATAGCCAATATGTAAACAAATGGGTATGGCTATGCTCCAATAAAACTGTATTTATGAAAATAGGTGGCCATCTGGATTTAGCCCATGGAGGGTATTTGCTGACCTCTGGTCAAAGCTAACTTTTTAAAGTTTACGTTCCATTATTTGCCATTCCATTTCTTTAAAAAAATTTTTTTTAATTTTTATGGGTACATGGTAGGTGTACATATTTATGGGATACATGAGGTATTTTGATACAGGCATATGATTTATAATAATTACATCGGGGTGTATCTACTGCTTCAAGCATTCATTTGTGTTACACACATCCCAATTACACTCTTTTATTTTTAAATGTATAAAAAGTTATTGTTGACTGTAGTCACCCTGTTGGGCTATCAAATACTACAACTAATTTGTTCTAACTAACTATATTTTCATACCCATTAATCAACCTCACTTCCCTCCCCATACCTTCAATGCCTCCCAGCCTCTGGTAACCATCATTCTACTCTCTATCTCCTTAAGTTCGATTATTGTAATTTTCAGCTCCCACAAATGAGAATATATGAAGTGCCATTCCATTTCTTAAACAAAGCATAGACTGTCTGTAAGCTATTTACCACTTCACTTTTATTTCCATTTTAACAACTAGTACATTATCCTTGGCCTTAGGAAAAGCCTCCATCAGTTCTATGTGTTCCCAAAATATAAGCCCATGTGATAATGAGGTCAGGCAATTCAGAGTTTTTTAATTCATAAAGTACATTCTTCAGACAGCTTCAAATAATGTCTAATTAAGTAGCCACTAGAAGATCAGAAATTATTAGAATGGACTACAGCTATGAAAACTAATACCAATCTCTTAAATTAGGTAAACAAAAATAAAATACCATTAGGTATTTAGTTACATAGTTTTTTAGCCTATGTAAGTAAATAGGGCTGTGAATAGTCTGCCTTCTGCCAAAGTGGAAACCATAATGCCTATCCACCATGGATTACGCCTAAGGTTTTCATATTCTTTACCCTGATTATGAATAGAACCTTTCCTTTTTAACCACTTGTCTTTTAATATAAATTCCAATGACTGAATCCCAGAATAAAAATGTTTGCCATTAGTAAACTCAATCCTGTTTATTTTTATTTTTTTACAAGTTTTAACCTTTTGGAAAAACAGAAGCAGATATAATAAATTTCTTGAAGTACTTTTTTAATCCAATTAAGCTGATAATAATCACTTCAAATTTTAATACAATCAAATCATGTTTCCAAATTTCCTAGGCTCATAACAATAGTCTCAATACAAAAGACGTAATAATCTATTTTTATTCATTTTAAATCAAAGAGACCATTCCATTTTCTAACAAACAGGTAAGTTACACAAGTAGTCCATTTTACTTTTCATCAGTCTTTCCCTGTTTTGAACAAGTCTTTTTGAGAATTCTTAGTTTAGGATTAGTTTTTGTTTAGCTTACACACTGAAAATTTTGAGAAGCATCTAAAAAAATCCACAATTAGTGCAAAAAGAGACAATACTTTAAGTCATTCCTTCTGTGAAAAGAATTAAGGTTACTAAATGCCAATTTTTAAGCAAATATATAGTTTCCTAATTTGCTTTCTGAAAGATAGCAGATATAAAAATAGTTCAATATTAGGTTTAATAAGGTTTGAACAACACATGTATTACTAGCTTTATTTTACCTGCAAAAATATTTTAGCTACACTTGGAAAAAAATAAACTTGAGAATATAACTTCACATTTCTAAGGCCAGATGCAAGAATACTTATTCTTTTCCTTTTAAATAGAAGACATGCCATAAAATTTATGAAAGTTAATTTGTAGGAATGAATACATTTAAAAAATACTGGTTAATCTGTGAGGAATTCCACATTTGCCTATTTAACAAAATTTCATCCATTTCATAAGGCTTTGGTATAGGTGATTCCCAGCACTTCATCATTTATCTTTCTTCTTTGCCTCCTTTACTTCTTTCGTCTGCTCATCCTTCTCCCCTCTCACATTGACATTTGCTGCTCCTTCTTGATTTTCCCTCTGAGAATTATCAACTATCTGATAGTCCTCAAGGAGAGTGTGTCCTGTTTGTGTTGCAGTTTTCTTTACCATTGCTTTGATACCAATGTTGTTAATATTGTAGGCAGTTACGCCAACATTGACCGCAGAATCCACCGCGTGGTGGGTAGCTTCTCCTGCATTATATCCGTATCTTTAAAAGAAAGATTAGAGGACATACAATGAAACGATAAGTATAAAACAAGGTCTTCTGAATTAGTATTAAATAAGTCAAATGATTACTGTGTTACCCCTGAAAGCAAAATTAAAGCTTAGGTTTCAATTTAATTAGTAACTTAAAACACAGTAGAGAATGAAACCACACTCTGTGACAAAGCGGTACTTTCTCCTTTAGTAAAAACAGTGTGTGAAAATAAACCCAGACTAGCTGAGAATGATGTAATAAAGACTGTCAAGTAAAAATAAAGTGTAAATTATAATATAGGTCATTAATCAGTCATTTTTTTTTAATCCTCCCTTTCTAGAAATATGAGGGAAAATATTCACAGAAGCAACTAATCTAGAGTCACGTAAGTGGTCTCAAGTTCTATCTTAACCAGACTTTGGCTACATGTTTTAATTATGGGAATCTGAGTTCATCTTTAAACAGAGATTCTAAGGCATTCTCCCCTGCATCCCACCCTACTGCACACTCACTGGCCTCCTTGCTGTTCCTTGAGCCCACCAAGCACTCAAAGGCCTTAGGACCTTCGTATTGGCTGCTCTCTGCTTGAACTTCCCATAGCTCTGTGCCTCACCTTCTTCAAGTTGGCTCAACTATAATCTTCTCATTATCTAACCTGTTTAAATTGCCTTTTTCCACATGCCCACCTCCACCTCTTGACAATCGATTCCCCTTTAAACTGCTTTTTTTCTCCCATAACTTACCACTTTCTACATACTATAGAACTTATTCATTATCACTGTTCATATCTTGCTTGTCTCATTAGAATACAAACCCTATTGGAGAGGAGAATCTTAGCTTTGTCCTTTAACATATCCTAAACATTGAGAATAGTGCCTGATAGTCAATGAATATTCACTGAATGAATGAAATCAGTAACTCCTGCCCTATCTGCCTCAGAGTTTTTTGAGCATCAAATGCACAGCAAGTGCTTGGGAAATTACAAAGCATATACAAAACAGGTTATTATTGATAATAATAATATCTGCATTTAATACTATTTCTATGATAAAATACAATTTGAGGTCCTATACAAGCATACCAAAACACATTTCTATACTGTTTTGTTTTACTCTTTACCCCATTTTGGTAACAGGCTTTTAAAGCTTTTCTTGTCCACAGATTTCCCCAAATAGAGGACTGTTTAAACAACAAACAAAACAAAAAGGCAAAAGTTTACATTTTCTCCAGGACACACTGAAGTTTCCTAGATGCTTTATGACCTATATCTGGACATCTTATATAACACTAGATCTGCCTTTTGAATTAACAAGTCCTCTATTACTAAACAGCCTGGCCTAGAACAGTGGTTTGTGATCCCACCAGCTTGTTTGTGCTTGGCTTTTTTAACCCCAGTGTGAAATAATCTTACAGTGCCCCTAAATGATAATTCTATTCTGTCCTTTGCCTAATGTTAATAATTATATTAGAGCTAGCACACAGCAGAGCCTAGTCTGTCAAAGCTTCCAAGTCTGTACTACTCTTAATTGGGGGCCCTTTCACCCGTCAACAGACAGAAAAGCTTCCTACAACTGCTTTGGACAGTCCCTGTTATGCAACCCCTCAGCATTCCACAGGATTTGCTGATGATGCAGGAGATGCACCATTGCTGATGGTGCCTTCTCATCGTCAACCAAGCCCCAGTCACAAATACTACTGTCAGGTGGTAATGGCTGTGTCTATACAAAAAGAAAGAGGTATCAGCAGTTTCAGCACTGAAAAACAGTGACCGTAACTCTTGGTGGAGCTGGTTTCCCCGAGGGCTTATTTTTCCAGGACCATGTGAGCTACAATGAAGTGACACCATAACTCAACATAACTCACAGCATAACTCACAGTCATGTTTTCAAGTATAGGAAATCCTCCATATTCACAAACTTCCACTTCTGAGAATTTGGAATGTTCCCTATTCCACTGATACAGTTTGACAGCTCTAACTGCACTCATATTTCTGTATGTAACACAATTCTAAAAACTATACTGTCTTTAATAATGTACTAAAAATGAATTTGTTTTGGCACTTTGTTAATTTTGTCTGTTTTTCTATGCTATCTCCAATGTCAGTAGCAATTCCTATTAATTTGGGAAAAAAAGAAAAACCAGAATATTCAGAAAACTAGATTCTAATGCCAACTATGCCAGTAATTAGCCATATGACCTTGGTCAAGTTTCTACCTCTTTGCATATCATCAACTTTCCCTTCTTTATCTCAAAAAAACGACGTATATGTGTGAAAGCAGTTTTAAAATTCTAAAATACTAAACATGTATTTTTAAAATATCCTATAAAACGGCTTTTCATCAGTTGTATTTATTTTTTAATATATCTTCAACTATCACTCCTGCTTTCCAATATGCCTTAGAACTAGTTTTCCTAATAGGCATCTATTCTTCTCTTCATAAATAACTGTTTAGTCCTTTTCTTCAAACTATACTGCTATAAACTCCTAGAAAGCATATGTCTGGCAGGAAGTTAAATTTATTTTTGATCTCTTATTTTTAAACAAATTTACTTTAATTAGAGCTCATTAAGTTGGATTTTATATACTAACACTACCAATTGAAAAATAATAAAAAATGAATATGAAGCAGGCCTAAATAAGTCAATGAAGATTCAAAACTACAATTGAACCAGATTTTTCTGAAATTTCTCCAGTGTGTTCAGTTATACAAAATTGGTTTTGGGTAATATGACACCTGTCATTGAAGTTACCCCTTCATCCAGTGCAAATTTAGGGGGAATTTTAATTAAATTTCACTAAACAAACCAATAAACCAGCTACACTTAATTATAGCATAGTAACAAAAACCATAAAACAGTAAATTTTCTACAGGAAAAAAAGTCTATTATTAAGCTTATGTTCCACAAATATGTATTCAAAGAAAATATTGCTGGGGAAAACAAAAATATATCTAACTATCAAAGCTATACTATTATTTTTTAAACACTTTAAAGTGGAATAAAAGAAGCTTAAAGGTGAAACTTAAGCTTCATATGTAGATGAGTGATGAATTATTGAATAGGTACTATACTGCAATTAAGTGTAGCAGGTTTACTTATTGTTTTTCATTATTCCTGTATGTCTTCACATCCCCAAATACAAGACAAAAGTATTAATGTAACTGACAAAAATAAACTGAATTTTAATGAGTAGTTTTTATGCATTTACCTAAAAATTTTAAGAGTATAGTTATTTAATCCTCTGTACTGGCTTATCCACCTGAAATCAGATAAGGAAGTTTATATAATACATTTGGTTTTCTCCCAAGCATAAAATTAAGGGACATTTAAAATAACTACTTTGAAGAGCAATCGCTTATCACAGGCAATTAAGAACACAAATTTCCCTTATTATACTACGATCAGTTCGATTCAAGTACTCCACAAATAGTCATTCTATCAAATACTTTTTGATAGTAAATTTAAATACAGAAGAGTGTAAATAAACCTAAGTGTATGTAAACAAATAAGAACAAAATAAAACAAAGGTACAACAAGCTTTTCCATTTCTTCAGTTCTATCACTAAGTTATTACTGGTTTAATACTTTTAGTTTCTTCTCTTAAAAGACATTTTCTACTTTGGGCCAGATTAGCTCCAAAGATGAGAAACAGTATTACTTTCATAAAATCTTTTATTCCCTACTGCCTCTCCCATCTTTCTAAATTTCTAATAGCAGAAACTAAATTACTGCTAAAACTGAATCATCCTCATAGTTAGAAATACAAAGCTATTTAACTAAATTCTCACTTACCTGCTTTTTATTTAAATTCCATGAATCTTCGGAAGAAAGGATAAAAACAATAGCAATAATACCATAATAGAAATAAATGAGCTGAGAATCACTGTTAAAAATATGCTATTTATCATATTAAGTTCTTATTAAGGACCAGAAGTGCAAAATCTACATTAAAATCCAGTATTTCCTAGTTATGTGAATCCCAAACTTTTAATAAGCTAATTGTAGTTAGGTAAGTAATTTTTTTTTCAGTAGAGTAGGCCATGAAACAAACCCAACAAAGCACTTCCTATTTTCTAATATGATAATCTAAAAATAATTCACTTTTGGCCTAAAAGGCATTTCTGAATTTCTCCTGTTCTTGCTACAAATAAAGAACTATTTTTCTAATTATGACTGATACAAAGTAACCTCAGGGTCATAAAACAATGAATGAATATTAGAGTTCAGTGCCACAGGTGACAAGAAGTGAGTTGGAAGACTTGAGTTTTATATTTCTATCAGAAGAATTTGAGATCTATTGTATGTTTTATCTCTCGACTCTTTTGGTAAAACTGACACTCTGGCCAGGTGCGGTGGCTCATGCCTGTAATCCCAGCACTTTGGGAGGCCGAGGTGGGTGGATCACGAAATCAGGAGATCAAGACCATCCTGGCTAACGCAGTGAAACCCCGTCTCTACTAAAAATACAAAAAATTAGCCAGGCATGGTGGCGGACGCCTGTAGTCCCAGCTACCAGGGAGGCTGAGGCAGGAGAATGGCGTGAACCCGGGAGGCAGAGCTTGCAGTGAGCCAAGATCGCACCACTGCACTCCAGCCTGGGCGACAGAGCGAGACTCCGTCTCAAAAAAAACAAAACAAAACAAAAAAACTGACACTCCAAAATGATATGCCATATTGCTTTGATTTGATTCAAAGGTATGTACGCCCCAGAAGGTAAACTAGTTCAGCCACTTTTGGGAGATTTCTCAAAAAACTTAAAATGGAATTACCATTTGATACCCAAAAGAAAATAAATTGTTCTATCAAAAAGACACATGACTCACATGTTCACTGCACTATTCACAACAGCAAAGACATGGAATCAACCTAGGTGCCCATCAACGGTGGACTGCACAAAGGAAACATGCTACATATGCACCATGGAATACTACACAGCCCTAAAAAAAGAATGAAATCATATCCTTTGCAGCAACATGGATGCAGCTGGAGGCCATTATTCTAAGCGAATTAATGCAGGAACAGAAAACCACATGTTCTCACTTATAAATGGGAAATAAACACTGGATACTCATGGACATAAAGATGACAACAATAGACACTGGGGACTACTAGGCGGGGGAGGGAGGAGGGGAGTGTGAGCTAAAAGACCATCTATTGGGTACTATGCTTACTACCTGGGTGATGGGATCATTTGTACCCCAAACCTCAGCATCACACAACAAATCTATGTAACAAGCCTGCACATGTACCCTTTAATCTATAATAATAGTTGAAATTATAAAAAAAGTAAAAATAAAGCAATTCCTATTTCCTATCTTAAGGCAAACAAACAAATGTATACATGCCCCAGACAGAGCAGATCAAACCAATTAAGGATGGAAATTAAATTAGCACTATAGAGCACAGGTTCTGATGACAGAAACACTTGGTTTATATTCCAGCTCTACTACTCACTAGGAGAGTAATCTTTAACAAGGTATTTAACTTTACATTTCCTCATCTGCAAAATAGAGATAACAGTGTTGAAAATTAATTAATATGTAGGAAAAGCAATGATCACAGTGCCTGATACAAAAGTATGAACTCAACTAAATGCTGTCAATAAGTGGATAATTAACATAAATAACCAAGAGTTGTGAATACTATTGCTCTTCTTTTTTCTTTCTAAATAAACAGTAAGATCCAAACTAATTCAAGGCTAAGAAAGCAACTCAGGTCCTTCCTACTAGATTTATTTTTTAGACCTTGATTCTTCTAGTATTGTATAAAGTAGAGTCAGGTAGAAAGAATAAAGAGCTAAAAGCAGAAGACCCTGCTTTACTCTCACCTTCAATACCACTTGTCATAATTTGTTATATAGTTGCTGCTTCAGCATTTATTTTTAGGCCTGACATAAGTTGCTTGAAACCTAGTTGTATCCCACCACCTTTGGCCTGGTTAAAACTTCCCCCTCCCCATGTGGTTGTCTGCAATACAGTATACTTGTTTCTCGTCTCACTGACTCAAAACCCAACACACCCCCACAGCTGCTGACCACGAAAAAATCCAATGGTCAACACTAGAGTCATGTAAAACTAGAGTCATGTAAATGTTCCCCTGTTCACACTTGTTTTCTGTAGTCAATCCACAGGCCCCACTGGAAAGCCAAAGGAAGAACACCCATGGACTTTCGTGAAGGCAGTCAAACAAGTCGCCTCTCCCTTGCTCCTGCTCCCTGTTCGCCCACCCTCGCCCCACCCACTGGTTGAGCACTCTGCTATCTCCAGACTTCCTGTTGGCCCTCGTGGGTACCCCTCTTCTATCAAGGGTCTGTGAGTAATAAAAAGTTTCTGTTATTTCGTGTGTTTGGTTGTGCTGCCTTCTCTGTGTGTCACCTGACCAACACCCCCAAACCTCGCTCTCCTCCTATTCAGGGTCTCCTACAGAGTAGCTATCTTAGTAGGAATAAACTGGACACAGGTCAGAAAAGAGCCACAACGGCATCTGCCATAAACAAGTTCCCTGAGAGAGGGACACCTGGTCATGGGTGTGCCAGGATAAAGAAGTATCCTGTGAAAGGCACACTGAAAACATCCATGAGCTTTTCTCCTCTTGAGCCAAGACACAGCAGGACTAGAATCTATAGCCACTCTCCAGAGACAGACCTTAAGGCCAAATGAGAAAGCAATCATAACACCAATCAGGTGAGTTTGTGCAAATCATTCCTGTTTGTCCATTAATTAATATAAGAAATTGAAGATATACCATCTACCCATTCCAATACAAATGTACAGTGGTAATCAGAGTCAAGTAAGATGTCACATAATTTTTAACAGTCTGTATACTGAGTGGGCTAATATTAACATGGGGTATAAGAGTTTAATTATAATTCAAGTTTTTGGCCGGACACGGTGGCTCAAGCCTGTAATCCCAGCACTTTGGGAGGCCGAGGCGGGCGGATCACGAGGTCAGGAGATCGAGACCATCCTGGCTAACACGGTGAAACCCCATCCCTACTAAAAATTCAAAAAATTAGCTGGGCGTGTTGGCGGGCGCCTGAAGTCCCAGCTACTCGGGAGGCTGAGGCAGGAGAATGGCGTGAACCCGGGAGGCGGAGCTTGCAGTGAGCCAAGACCGCGCCACTGCACTCCAGCCTGGGAGACAGAGAAAGACTCCGTCTCAAAAAAAAAAAAAAAAAAAGAAAAAAAGAAAAAAAAAAAATTCAAGTTTTTTCAGGCAGATATCACCCATCAAAAACATGTAGTCAGTTAATAAGGTATATAGAAATTCCAGGCTTTTAAAAAAATTAAACTTATTCTTCACAGTAACGATGAACAAATGTTTGTAACGATTAGTAATATAAAGCAAAGTGACAAGAATTCTGTTATTATACTAGAAATACTATTCTCCCTATTTAAGAAAAGCAGTGAGTGAAAAAAATTATTTTATCAGATACTTAATAAAAATATCTTTACCATCATGGATTTTTACGAATGCTACAAGAGATTTAGTTGGCCAGGCGTGGTGACTCACGCCTGTAATCCCAGCACTTTGGGAGGCTGAAGCAGGCAGATCACCTGAGGTCAGGAGTTCAAGACCAGCCTGGCTAATGTGGTGAAACCCCATTTCTACTAAAAAAAAAAATTAGCCAGGCGTGGTGGCGTGTGCCTGTAATCCCAGCTACTCAGGAGGCTGAGACAGGAGAAATGCCTGAACCTGGGAGGTGGAGGTTGCAGTGAGCCGAGATCGCACCATTGCACTCCAGCCTGGGCAACAAGACAAACTCCCTCTCAGAAAAACAACAACAACAACAACAAAACAGAGATTTAGTCATTAAAATAAAATTCAACTTACTTGTATCTGACAGTTTGTACAGTTTCTGCTGAAACATTGTTAACAATGCATTTAGCTGCACATTCCAATCCTTGCCAGACAGTTGAAAATCCTGTAAAAATAATATTTAAAACTATGTAAATCTAGTCCAAAGCAAACGGACCTTCATAGTTAAAATTCTGGGGCCTTTGTTACCTTGAACACTACTTGCTGCTACAACCATAGCACCATCCAGAGGAGATTTCCCATCTTTGTCTTTTTTAAGAGATTCTGGAACAAGTTTGCTTCCATGCTTCTTGACGTGTGGAGCTAGTTCTTTTCCAACGCAATTTGCTACAGTGCAAACTCCATCAACTAATATGACCATAAAAAAAAGAAAACTTAGGAAAAATATATTATTCCCTTGATTTTTACCACTCATCTTGCAACATTCTTAAATGAGGAACTAAATTGTTTTACTACATAATGTTACAATTTCTACTTAAGGATATGAAGCTTAGAGAGGAGGTCTCACTATGTTGCCCAGGCTGGCCTTGACTTGTACTCCTGGGCTCCAGTGATCCTCCTGCCTCTGCCTCCTGAGTAGCTGGGACTACAGGCATGCAGCATAGACTGGCTATTTTTTAAACGAAGGCTTTTGTTTGCTTTAAAGCTGTGCTTGCAGAGCCTACTGATATTTATAACCTTGCCTCTCAGATATACATGTTCTTGCACTTCTGCTTGAGAAAATCAGCCACCTTTTCTATCTTACTGTTGCAATGCAAGATTGGCTGGTACTTTTAGCTTATTCCAGCTTAGTGTATTCATATTTTTCTACTGATAAATATCTCAGTTATCTCAGTGAAATAACAGTAAAGTGTTTAATTCTATAAAAGTAAACAATCCAAAATCTGATTCAAAAAATACTAAATACCAAAAAAAATAATTTTACTAAATTTAATGGTAATCCATTAAGGTCCTATCTACCCACCTCAAAACACCAAATTTCAGTGCTGTGATTCTCTAAGAGGAAGGAGTTAGAAGTATATTGCTTGGGAAGGCTGGCGCCTGAATCACTAACTCAGCTTTTCTCAAACAACAGATCCCTCCCTCTTGACCCTCAACTGCTAAGCAGTAAACTGCTCTCCTTGAAAGAATGTGTCATATCCCTTAGAAGGATTCAAGGATTCACATCCAGTCACGCTGCATAATGATGTTTTGGTCACTTCAGACATTTCATGGTCCCATAAGATTATAATGGAGCTTGTAAGTTGGATTCCTAAGTATTTTATTCTCTTTGAAGCAATTGTGAATGGGAGTTCACTCATGATTTGGCTCTCTGTTTGTCTGTGATTGGTGTACAAGAATGCTTGTGATTTTTGTACATTGATTTTGTATCCTGAGACTTTGCTGAAGTTGCTAATCAGCTTAAGGAGATTTTGGGCTGAGATAATGGAGTTTTCTAGATATACAATCATGTCATCTGCAAACAGGGACAATTTGACTTCCTCTTTTCCTAATTGAATACCCTTTATTTCCTTCTCCTGCCTGATTGCTCTGGCCAGAACTCAATATCGTGAAAATGGCCATACTGCCCAAGGTAATTTATAGATTCAATGCCATCCCCATCAAGCTACCAATGACTTTCTTCACAGAATTGGAAAAAACTACTTTAAAGTTCATATGGAACCAAAAAAGAGCCCGCATTGCCAAGTCAATCCTAAGCCAAAAGAACAAAGCTGGAGGCATCACGCTACCTGACTTCAAACTATACTACAAGGCTACAGTAACCAAAACAGCATGGTACTGGTACCACAACAGAGACATAGATCAATGGAACAGAACAGAGCCCTCAGAAATGATGCCGCATATCTACAACTATCTGATCTTTGACAAACCTGACAAAAAACAAGCAATGGGGAAAGGATTCCCTATTTAATAAATGGTGCTGGGAAAACTGGCTAGCCATATGTAGAAAGCTGAAACTGGATCCCTTCCTTACACCTCATACAAAAATTAATTCAAGATGGATTAAAGACTTACATGTCAGACCTAAAACCATTAAAATCCTACAAGAAAACCTAGGCAATACCATTCAGGACATAGGCGTGGGCAAGGACTTCATGTCTAAAACACCAAAAGCAATGGCAACAAAAGCCAAAATTGACAAATGGGATCTCATTAAACTAAAGAGCTTCTGCACAGCAAAAGAAACTACCATCAGAGTGAACAGGCTACCTACAGAATGGGAGAAAATTTTTGCAACCTACTCATCTGACAAAGGGCTAATATCCAGAATCTACAATGAACTCAAACAAATTTACAAGAAAAAAACAAACAACCCCATCAAAAACTGGGCAAAGGACATGAACAGACACTTCTCAAAAGAAGACATTTATGCAGCCAAAAAACACATGAAAAAAATGCTCATCATCACTGGCCATCAGAGAAATGCAAATCAAAACCACAGTGAGATACCATCTCACAGCAGTTAGAATGGCCATCATTAAAAAATCAGGAAACAACAGGTGCTGGAGAGGATGTAGAGAAATAGGAACACTTTTACACTGTTGGTGGGACTGTAAACTAGTTCAACCATTGTGGAAGTCAATGTGGTGATTCCTCAGGGATCTAGAACTAGAAATACCATTTGAACCAGCCATCCCATTACTGGGTATATACCCAAAGGACTATAAATCATGCTGCTATAAAGACACATGCACACGTATGTTGATTGCGGCACTATTCACAATAGCAAAGAGTTGGAACCAACCCAAATGTCCAACAACGATAGACTGGATTAAGAAAATGTGGCACATATACACCATGGAATACTATGCAGCCATAAATAATGATGAGTTCGTGTCCTTTGTAGGGACATGGATGAAACTGGAAAACATCATTCTCAGTAAACTATCGCAAAGACAGAAAACCAAACACCGCATGTTCTCACTCATAGGTGGGAATTGAACAATGAGAACTCATGGACACAGGAAGGGGAACATCACACTCCAGGGACTGTTGTGGGGTTGGGGGAGGGGGGAGGGACAGCATTAGGAGATATGCCTAATGCTAAATGACGAGTTAATGGGTGCAGGAAATCAACATGGCACATGGATACATATGTAACAAACCTGCACATTGTGCACATGTACCCTAAAACCTAAAGTATAATAATAAAAAAAAAAAGATTATAATGGAGCTGATTAAGTCCCACTGCCTAGTAACATCACAGCCACCATAACATCATAGTGCAATTACTTTGTTTTTAAAATAAATTTAGTGTGGCCCAAGTGTACAGTGTTATAAAGTCTACAATAGTGTATAGTTATGTCCTAGGCCTTCACATTCACTCACCACTCACTCACTGACTCGCTCAGAGCAACTTCCAGTCCTGCAAGTGACACTTCTGGTAAGTGCTCTCTACAGATTTTATGCCATTTTTTATCTTTTATATACTGCACTCCTACTGTACCTTTTCTATGTTTAGATGTGTTTAAATACACAAACACCATTGTGTTACAATTTCCTATAGTATTCAGTACAGTCACATGGTGTATAGGTTTGTAGCTTAGGAGCAACAGGCTGTATCATATAGCCTAGGTGTGGAGTGGCAACAACGTTTAGGTTTGTGTGAGTACACGCTATGATGTTCACACAATGATGAAATCACCTAATGACACATTTCTTAGAACTTACCCCCCTCGTTAAACAATACATGACTTTACATTCAGAACTGTTTTTCAAAGATACACACATTCTCCTCTCCAACACATTATAACAACCCTTTAACCAGTTTCTCAAACTTTAAGGTGCAAATAAGAATCACCTAGGGATCTTGTGAAAATGCAGATTCTGAATCAGTAGGTGTGTCTGTCCCTAAAATTCTGCATTTCTAAGGATTCCAGATAGGCTGATGTGATGTTGCTGGTCCGCAGGTCTCACTATGAATAACAAAGAGAAACTGCTTTGTCCTAATTCTTTATTCTTGAGATTAAACCATCTAAATGAACATGCAGATTAACCCTGGATTAAGACATTATTTTAAATATAACTTTAAAGAAGTAAAGTTATCCAGAATTACTTTACCCAGGAACTGACTGACTTTTGCTGCTCCTCCTGTAGCTTGCTTCGCTATATAAAGTCCCTTGGTAACAGCTGGACTAACTTCCACAGGTTTTTCTTCCGGTTGAATACGCTCTCGGAGTTTAGAAGCACCTTTCTGGATTGCTTTGCCAGTAAACTCAGCACCTTTGACTAAACCCCAACTCACCCAGGAAGCACCTTTTTAAAAGAAAATTTAAAATTGCACAATATTAGGGCTAATTATGCTTTTAAACACTTTAATAAATATTATCAACCAGAAAAAAATAAAAGGAGTATGATATTCAGATGCTAAATGTGCCATGTCATAAACTTTCAAGCTGACTTTATACCTACAGTTTTCTTCCTGAATACTTAGTGACACAGTTCTGCGTTACTCTATGCTGCCACTACCTAGTACCTAGGAGGCCTGAGATGTAGTGGCAGCTGATAATTTCTGAAGATGACCACAAACAGTATCTCTATATGTTACTTACCACAGTATATTACTGTTACATATTAATTTTTAGTTTTGGTGCCATTAAGATAGAATTTGGCTAAATAACCCAGTTATTCTTGTTCTTTTTGCCTTAGGCCAGGCACCACTTTTCCCCATGAAATCCTGAGGGAGAAAGAAACATCACAATATGGAAACCAAAGAAACTGCCTCTCAAACACCAAGGCAGAACTCTTACTTTCTTCAGGCTAAAAGCTTTATAGTCAGGTGGTCCTGTTCCTTCCTGAATCCTAAACCCAAACTCTTGGATCTCAGCACCCTTTAGCTTGCTACACATACCTGAATGACAAAAACATGAGAACACTCAAATGCATGAGAAGAGAAAATCTAAAAGAAGAAGAGAGAGGCCCAGATAATTTAGCCATTTCTCATGACAGTGGGCCCTAGCCCTTTGCTTTGCTTATTTTCTCGCAGCTTGAATGACAGAAGTGCTCACCAGAGGGAGAGAGGGATGGAAGGGCCTTCTCTAGTGAGGACAAAAGGTCCTCAGCCAGTGGAAATGTGGGGAAAGGAGTGGGAAAGGGATGGGAAAAGAAAAAATACGTAAGAACAGTGTCCCCTAAGATGGAAGAAGTATTACCCTACTCTGCAGAGACTTTCAATTTCAAATATTTCTTTTTTGGCTAACACTTAACAATGAGCTTTCAAAGCTGAACATATGAAATACTTAATTATATTCTCTCTAGGTCTGTGGCATGGTTTTACATGATTACTCCAGCCCATGAATAAGCATCCGGCAATCATGTGAAAACCACAGCAGTTTATTTTAAAATGTTAACAATGAAAAGTGACATGTAATAAATAATTAGAAATTTTATGTTTCTCTTCCTGTTTTAGTCAACATCTCTACCTCCAGCTCCAATTCTACCCCCACTGTCTTACCTGACAACTTCTGGGGAAGTGCAGGATTCAAACCCAAGCAAACAGGCTTCCATAAACAACAAAAGGCTTGAAGATGTCCATTTAAAAAAATTTATCTTTTTAGATTAACTTATAGGTTGAAAAGTTTTAAGAAACCAATTGAACATGAAGACTGAGAAATCATAAAATAAATGACAATGAAACAAAGGAGACTATAATCCTATAATGAAACTATAAGAAATAATAGGGATGAAGTCAAACGATGACTGAGAAAAATAAATGGAAATGAGATAAACAAAAAGTCACAGCACTAATAAAGAGAAATACTAGATGCAAATAATCACGTATCACCATGGAAGTATACAGTATACATAAATATGTCAAAACTGTAAACACTGCAAAAGAAGATAAGGAAATGCAATATTTCATTGGTAGCTATGTAGATATTTTAAATGACATGTACAATGCCAGATATAGATTGATTCTGTTCACGTTTGCATCCTATGCACTGAATTAATGCTGCCATATGGCAGACCATGAACGTTTGCTAAATAAATAAGACATTGGCAGATGTTAAAATTACCTAACTCAAACCTAACTACTACAGCTTGTGGGACACTGTCCACTTTTACTGAACTAAAGAAAGCTACCATTTACAGTTGTTATTAAAAACAGAAGTCCCTGACCAGGTGCAGTGGCTCACGCCTGTAATCTCAGCACTTTGGAAGGCCAAGTTGGGCAGATCACTTGAGGTCAGGAGTTCAAGACCAGCCTGGCCAATATGGTGAAACCTTGTCTTTACTAAAAATACAAAAATTAGCTGGGTGTGGTGCCGTGCACCTGTAGTCCCAGCTACTCAGGAAGCTGAAGCAGGAGACTCACTTGAATCCTGGAGGCTGAGTTTGCAGTGAGCTGAGGTAGTGTCACTGCACTCCAACTTGGGTAACAGAGCGAGACTCCATCTCAAAACAAAACACAAAAACACTGAAGTCTCAAATCACAGCTTTCTCTCCTGGTAAAAAGCTAGCTGAACCCTAAGATTATATAGAACCCAACTTTTCTGGTAAGTTTTAATAATTTTATCATGAGAAATATGAGTTTAAAACACTGATCACTGATCTTTTTATTTTCAGCTTTTGATATTCTTTATCTCTGGCTAAGAGAGGGGGAAAATTGGCAGAAAATTGGCTAGCACATGGCTACTACTGAATTTCCAATCATATGACATGTATCTTACGTTTGATGTAGTCCTCTAAAAACCTAGAAATGATTTGTCTTAGCACTTAACCACCCTATACCCATCAAAGTATAAATTGAATATACGATTGCTCTTTGCTGTTTTGTTCATTCTGTATAATTTATGCTAGAATAAAGGTCTTTGTGGATCTGACAGCTGGGAGACTGCACTAGGCCAATGGAGTCCCAGAAAGAATCTACTGAAGAATAGGAGGACTTGTTTGTCTATTCTTTAACAGACTGAATAAACCAAAATGGCAAAGTTTTTGCCAGGGCCTAGAAGCACAAAATGGCAGCAAAAAATGCATAATCTTGGAGAAACCTTAGGGAGGCATCATAGTTGTCTCCGTTCTCCGTTCTGCTCACTCGCAGCCCTAGGATGATATGTTGGAATAGGTAGGCAGAAAGTGATCATTCCCTCTCACTCCATGTCAACTTTGCCTAGCATTCCAGAGTCCATCTGTAAATTAAATTAGGAAAGATTAGGGAGTTGAGAGGGGACATTCAAATACCCTTGATGATCTTTTGCTATCTCACAAGTACTAAAGTGTTTCAGAATGGTTAAAGGTAGATTGCTCCAAAGGTGGGCTCCATCAGTCTGTTGTCAGCAACCCTCTACCTTCTCCCAAATTAGCTTACTAGGCTCTACTCCATTGATACTGCATAGCTGCTGCCTTCTTAAAGTGTTAAGTCTAGGTTTCTCAAGCCTATACAGGTAAACTTTAGGAATGGTTGTTTTACTTTTTTCACCTTTTATATTAGGAAAACCTCAGACTAGCTTTCAGTGATCTTTACTTATTCTTTGACAGTGGACAGGCACCAATTATGGGCTAAGATGAATGAGCTCAATTTATATCTCTGGTTACTCATTTTGTACATAGACTGAATTACTCAGGTAACAATAGTCTCTTGATAAATCAGATAATTTTCCCTGGAGTAAATCTTTATTAATTTTCTGTCCCCCTTTGTTTTACTTGTACCGTAAGCATTTGACAAACTATTCGTTCTACCTATTAAAAAGCTCATAAAGAGACATATACTCTGATAGGCAGTTAAATGGTTTACCGTTACCAACTATGAGGACATTACTAGAACCCCAGCCCTGAAGGTATAGAAAAAAAGGAAAAGAGGTTCTGGCATGAAGAAACTGAGGTCTTAAGTAATAAAGAAGGCCTCTGAGTGTTACCAGAACACAGTTTTTGCTTGTTTTAAAATTATGCACTGCTGAAAGTTCTTTTAAAATCTCCAGAGAGACCTCTTCCCACGATTAACTGGCTGTACTGCTTCTGGTAGCACCATGGTGTGGTATCTATAGTACCTAGGAGGCCTGAGATTTAGTGGCAGCTGATAATTTCTGAAGATGACCACAAACTGTCTGCCATTCTGAATGTTAATCTTTCCACAAGATTTTGACATTCTTCCCAGAGGGAAGTGGGGTCTGTGTCACATTCCTTGCATCTGGGCTGGCTTGTTGCTTGCTTTTAACCAAATGATGCTGGAAATTTCCAAGAGTATGTCAGAAATGGTAATGCGGCTTCTGTCTGTTTGCTGGATGACTCACATTTGAAGCCCCAAGTCACTATGTAGAAGCCAGACTAGCCTAAGGCCACCATGCTGGGTTTCAGAAGTCCAGCCATAAGAGGCCATGTGTAGGCACTCTATTTGGCAGTCCTAGACTTTGACCTCTCCCAGCCTAGATGCCAGAGGCGTCAGTAATGATTCCAGTCTTCAGCTTATTGTCAAGTCACTAGCTAGCCTTTGAGTCTTCCCAGATGAAGCCCTTAGATACCATGAAAGAGATATAAGCCACTCCTGCTGTGACCTTTCCAAACACCTGGCCCACTGAATTCCACAGAAACAAATGTTTGTTGTTTTGTGCCTTTGGGTTTGGGGCAGTTTGTTACATAGCAACAGTAAATGGAATAAACTTATAACAGTATTTTCACTCGCGTCCGTGTGAAGAGACCACCAAACAGGCTTTGTGTGAGCAACAAGGCTGTTTATTTCACCTGGGTGCAGGCGGGCTGAGTCCGAAGAGAGTCAGCGAAGGGAGATAAGGGTGAGGCCGTTTTATAGGATTTGGGTAGATAAAGGAAAATTACAGTCAAAGGGGATTTGTTCTCTGGCGGGCAGGAGTGGGGGTCGCAAGGTGCTCAGTGGGGGAGCTTTCTGAGCTAGGATGAGCCAGGAAAAGGACTTCCACAAGGTAATGTCATCACTTAAGGCAAGGACCGGCCATTTTCACTTCTTTTGTGGTGGAATGTCATCAGTTAAGGCACAGCAGGGCATTTTCACTTCTTTTGTGATTCTTCAGTTACTTCAGGCCATCTGGGAGTATACTTGCAAGTCACTGGGGATGCGATGGCTTGGCTTGGGCTCAGAGGCCTGACAAGTATAAATTCCAAAAACTTGGGAAAATGACCTTTGAATTTAGTGTGTGGGAGTAACAGGCAAGTTTTCTGAATAATGGCCTCCTAATAATAATGCTTAGCAGCCTATAAAGTTGGGGGGTAGGGTAGTAAAAGTGAAAAGGTTTTTCATTGCAGTTTCTTTGTAAATCTCTTTCAAGGGTCAATTTTAACTATCGCAATTATATTTTAAAATTTGGCTTTATCTTTTCTTCTTGTCTCAAGCATAGTTCTTTGGCACTAGGAAACGTATTTTATTAGTTCCTAGCTAGCTAATTATTTTAGCTTGTTGGTTTTTTATGTTGAAGATTTCCTCTGCTTTAGACATCTTTTAAAATGGATTTTAGTGGACATGGAAATCTGAATTGACAGTCGTTTGAATGAGTCAAGACCCATTTAATGGGGTAATTTGACATACTGAATGGCAATATTTAAAAAACAAAATAAAAGGTATAAATCAGAGAGTTACTACAGCTAAAAAGCTACGTGAAATGTTAACCAATTAAGGTAGAAAGACTTGTCACTAATGATCATTCTGGTTTCAGAATAATTGATCTGAAGCCCTTTATAACCATAATTAAACAGCAGAGACTACTTCTCAAAGAGCTTGGCTATAACCCTCAGATGTTCTCATGTCTGCACTGCTGTACAGTTATACAGTGCTGCTTTGCTTCCAAAGATGAATGAACATGTTCTCATTTTTTGGGTGGGTATCTGAGTCCATTTGTGCTGCTACAACAAAATATCATAAACTAGTAGCTTATTAACAACAAAAATTTATTTCTCACAATTCTGGAGGCTGGGAAGTACAAGACTAAGGTGCTGGTAGATTTGGTCTCTGGTGAGGGGCCCACTTCCTGGTTCATAGAATGACACCTTCTTACTGCTTCCTCACATAGTGAAAGGGACAAGGCAGCTCTTTGGGATCTCTTTTTTAAGGGACTAATCCCAGTGATGAGGGCTCCTCCCTCAGGACCTAATCACCTCCCAAAGGCCCCACCTCCTAAAACCATCACCTCAGGGGTTAGCATTTCAATATATGAATTTTGAAGGGACACATTCAGACCACAACTGAGAGATAGGGGTAGGGGGAGGTTAAGAGGGAGCTTCAAAGGGGAAACGAACGTAACTAATTTTAGATTCAGAACTATTAAGAGTTTGAAGATTCCTGAAGCTTTTCACTATCCATTTTCCCAATAGTAAACAGAATAATAGGCCAGGAAGAATTTATACTTATATGACAATATCTGATGTTTCAAAAGACTAGTTCCTTCTACATTTATTTCTAAATTGATCATTTAAAACCAAAATACAAAATATTATCTTTCTCAGTATTCCCTAATAAACAGTATCTTTATTTGGTTCCAAAGGCTTAATGTCATACAAGGAAAAAAATTAACATTACTGTAATACCTGACAAAATGTTGTGAGCCACTTTTTCACTCCATTCAGGTAATTCTTTTGGTTTTTCTTCTGGAACTGGCTCACATGGTACAATGTGACTCAGGTTAACTTCCTCACTTGAAGTATCTTTAGCCTAAACAGTCAAAATGTTTCGAAATGTGAAGAGTTAGTACTAAGAGGGGGAAAACTGTAAGCATTATATAACAAACATGAAGCCAACAAATACTAGACGTAATTAATGAAAAATATCTCCAGCCAACCTAGTTACCAGTATGGTCTTATGAAGTACAATACCAGAACTGCCATGAAGTTGAAAACTGTTCTAGTCCATATAAATCTTGACTGGTAAGATTTAAATACCAATATAAGTCCAATATGACATTTATCAAATCATTTAAATTGACTTTTTTCTTTTCTGGACTGGACTGATTTCCTTCAAACAGATATCATCCCTAGATACTGTGCACATGGTACTCAGTAAGATTAAAAGATTTTTGTTAAATGATTCAATCAGTAAGCAAAGATGAATTCGTAAACTGGTTTTGACAGAGATCAAACAAATGTCTAATTTGAAACAAGAAGGAATATATAAACACAGAATAATCTGCTATTCCATTTAAGAGGAAATGGAGAACATATATCTGT
Organism: Nomascus leucogenys; assembly: GCF_006542625.1. Classification (NCBI taxonomy): domain Eukaryota; kingdom Metazoa; phylum Chordata; class Mammalia; order Primates; family Hylobatidae; genus Nomascus; species Nomascus leucogenys. The sequence goes on along the minus strand of NC_044389.1, from coordinate 3,017,937 downwards.
ACTTTGCTAACTGAACAGCTGTGATGAGAGCCTGGGCCAACGCCCAAACTCTTAAAGCTAAATGAACTCATTCTAAGAAATAAGACACAGGCTAACTCAGAACTCATAGTATTAATATAATAAAATAACTTGAAAATCAAAGTGGCCAGTAATACAAAGAATGTCACATAAAATATAAAAACAACATTAAACAAAACAACTTCTACGTGGGATAAAAGTCACCCATAAGTAAAATCTAAAGCTTTTCACTGCATATACTTTTTAATATCATTTCATTTTTTTAGAACAAGAAATTAAATTTTAAAACATGAAGTTCTAAATGATATGGAAGAATTTCCAAATATACCATTAAGTAAAAAAGCAAGCAGCAAAACATTATGTTTTACATGCCACCATTTATGTTAAATATTATATGTCTGTGTGTGTGTGTATGTGTGTGTGTGTGTATTTAACTATGCATAAAATATATCTAGAAGGACAATAGAAGTTAATAATTTTGTGTCTGAGGCCAGGCATGCTGGCTCACGCCTGTAATCCCAGCACTTTGGGAGGCCGAGGTGGATGGATCACCTGAGGTCAGGAGTTTGAGACTAGCCTGGCTAACATGGTGAAACTGAAACCCCGTCTCTACTAAAAATACAAAAATTAGCTGGGCGTGGTGGCGGGCACCTGTAATCCCAGCTACTCGGGAGGTTGAGACACGAGAATTGCTTGAACCCGGGAGATGGAGGTTGCAGTGAGCTGAGATCGCACCACTGCACTCCAGCCTGGGCGACAGAGTGAGACTCCATCTGCGGGGGTGAGGAGACAGGGGAAGATTATGTGTCTGGACAAGGGAGCTAGGTGGTTGGTGGACAGGAATAGGGCCCAGACTTATTTTTTACCATATACTCTTTTGTACCCTTTAACTTTGGTTTCTTGTGATTAATTTTAAAACAATGTTTTTAAGTAAAATATGTATCTTGGAACCATTTTGGACTCCCGATATCCTCATATAGCTGGTCTAAGATGTTCAACATAAACCACAGTGACACTTTGCAAATAAATGTAGAATATTCACGTGATATTCATCAATTCCAAAGACAATTATTGAGCATTTACCATGTGGAATACAGCAATGAACAATACTAAACTGCCTATGTGATACTCAAGACAATGCTGTCTTATTCATGTACTTGCTTATATTACCACTTCTGCCTAGAATCCCCTTAAATTTGCTATTCATATGGCCAACTCTTCTTTATCCTTCAAGACTCATTTTAGTCATAATGTCCTGTAGGAGGGGGCTCCTCACTGCTTCCCACACCACTCATCCACCCACACTTATCTGTTAGGCTAGGCTGCATCTTCTAATAGCCACATTGGATAGAAATGATCTCTTTGCTAATCTGTCCTTTCCATTAGACAGTAAATTCACTGAGACAATAAATTAAACTTTTTCCACTATGTATGCCTAACATTCTAGCACTCAATAAATATTTCCTGAACTCTAATCCAAATTTACCAGTTAGAATATATTACATACTCAGAGCCTATGAAATGAAAGAAGAAACCACTCAATATATTTTTTAAAATCAAATCTCTGTCCTGTTGCCCATCCATAAAAAAAACAGGAAACTGAATAAAAATGGCAGAGTGAAAGAAAAAAAGAGACAGTAGCATATCTAGCCCCCAAGCTCTTGGTGAATATAGAAAGGCAGAGAATAACACAAAACAAATAAGAAAGTATGTGCATCATTAATGCAAATATAAAAATATTTTGGCCAGGTGTGGTGGCTCATGTCTGTAATGCTGGCTACTCGTGGAGGGTGAGGCGGGAGGATCACATGAGCCCAGGAGGTCAAGGCTGCAGTGAGCCATGTTTGCACCACTGCACTCCAACCTGGGTGACAAGGCAGGATCCTGTCTCAAAAAAGATAAAATCTCTCAAGTGGTGGGAAAGAAATCTATCCCCCAAACACAGAGTATCTTTTAAAATAGTTTAACACACACTTTAAAAGGGAAATATTACAACTGATTCTAATTGTTTTTGCCAGTGATCACTTTGTTGACTATGCACAAGTTGCTTTGCTTTAGTATATGGGAATATGATCATATAAATATACAAAACTGGAGAAAGGTACCATTAGAAGACAACACACACACTTATTACTCTTTTATTTACCCTTTTTCCACGTTTTCCTTTATGACGTACATCCTTATTGCCTTGGTCCAACTGTTTCACATCAGTGCCAGAAGCTTCTTTTAATTGGTCAGAGGAGGGTCTAGTTCTTCCAGGGATTTGGAATTCATTTTCTTCTTCTGCTCTGTTCCAGTTGGCCTAGAGAATAAAGGTTTAAGCTTAGCTCTAATCAGAAATTTTCTTAGATGACTTTCTCCCAGCTATATTACACCATGCTCAAATGACATACTTGTTTGAATGTCAGTTTGGCAGTCTGTAAGTAACAACTACTTTTGCTTTTTTCTCTACACTTCTCTTTTGTCTCATCACCAAACCCCAAACCTCTGAGTTCTTTGGTTCATAGCATATGCCTAAGTAAGTTTCAAAAGACAAAGTATAAAAGACAACTTATAGCAGTTGGTGGTATAAGTTATCTTTGAATCAGCTGCAGCTACATTTAAATTTAATTAATGAATAAATTTTAGGTAACATATACAAGAGAAAATGAATTTAAAGGCAATTAGCAAAACTCATGTCCACTACATTATGCATTATTGGAAGGTTTATTTTTTAATTTTCTGCACAATATACACTTTGCTGAATGAATGCTTAAGAGTAAAAACCAGTCAAAATTATAGGCTTATGTTTACAGTTGAAGTTCTGGGACAGTAAAGCAAGCTAAAAATAACATACAAATACCAAAAAATAAAATTGAAGAGAGAAAATAAACATACAACCTAAAAGTCTGCTTAGTTTCTTTCCTAAAGCCCAGTAAATACAGGTCCAGTTAATGTAGGGGTGAAGGGAGAAATAGTTCCACATTAGGTCTGTGAATACTTCAGAGCATCATTTCACTCAGCTAGTAAACAGTGAAGTGAAGATGAACTCCTTCATTTGACCATATTCCTGCCTTTGTGAATTCCTCCTCACAAGTACAATGAGGCTACACACTTCTGTATGCTGATCACGTATTTTGTTAAATAATTGCTGCTATGCTAAAGTATTGGTTTGTTGACCACCAGGTAGGTCATTCTCAGGTGAACAGGGGCTGATTTTATATTTTTATACACACACACATCCCCCACACCTTTGTGGTCTCCTGTTCTCATACTCTGCCCATCCCACCACTTAACACAGTAACTGGTTAAATAATGAATTCCAAGTATCTGCTGATTGAAGGAGAGAATAAAAGATTATACTATTATAATGCCCACCTCATTCAACCCTTGATGACTGTCAATGTTCATAATCAAAAATACTTTTTCCCTGTTGCTACAACAATATATAAAGAAAGTCTCTCCATAATACTCTATTCAAGTTCCCTGTTAAACAGAAATACTCTATTTCTACAGGTACGCATGTGGGCAGAGGAAACATGGCAAATAAGGAAAGTTCCAGGATGATCATATTTTAAATCATATTTTCTTTTTTTTTTTATTTGGCCTTTATTTACCACAAGAACAAAGATAATTATCTCAACCAAAGCCTGTTTCTTCCTCAGAATGCCAACCATACCCCTTAAAATGTCCAATATAACCTATCTACTAAAGCTAAAATTATCTTCATGTCACCATTTAGACCCATTAGTACACTTTTCCAGCTGAGCAGTAAAACAGTGGTGAAAACAATAGCTAACATTCACAGAGCATTACCACTCACTCTGATGTAAGTGCTTAACGTATTTTTAATTTTCACCACAGCCCAGTGAGGTGGACACTGTTATTATCCCCATTTTATAAGTAAATTAAAGTATAGAGAAGAGCAGTAACAGCTGAGCTAAACGGCTATTAAGTGGAAGAGTTTGAATTCATATACAGGCAATTTGACTCTAGAGCTCACAATCTTAACCATTATTACAGCAAATTCCAAGCACGTAGCTGTGAACACACAAACAAATGATAAACTGTCAGTCTCCTAACCTTGATCACAGTAGAGGTTATTACAATTTCTCTAAAAGCTGAAGTGCTTATGTTAGATTTTTTTCACCCTAAAGATGATCACACAAGTTACCTGGAGCCGAAGGTCAGACATTTGCCTTAACAGATCCTCAAAGAGCTCTCTATCATCCTCTGGTAACTCAGAGGACAGGACGACCCCCACAAAGCATCCTGCTGCTTGTAGCATTGTATCAGGAAACATGTAGGCTCCCGCAGTACATTTCAGAACCGGAGATCTATCAGGAACTAGAGGATATAACCAGTCACAAACCTGAAAAGATTCATTGGAAGAAAAAAATATATACATATAAATTAATGAAACTAGATTTTCACTTATATTTTAATAAAACTGTTATACTAGAAAATAAACACTTCCAAGTTGGAAACGTATTTTAAAAGGCTTTATAGAACCATCAACATCAACAAATCCCCAAGAAAATTAATCATTTGCTAGTCTGATCTTCCTGCAATAAGGACTGTGCTAAATATGCCATGGTTCCACTAATTACACAATCTTAAAGCTGATGGCCTTAACTAGCCCAGTGTTAACCAATAATGACTCTAGCTTTAAATAAATAATAATCAAAGTAAATTAAGGTTTTCTTCGTATTTGAAATTAGATATTCCTTTTGTGGTAAATAAACTATTTTCAGGTATTATTTACTTGAAATATTTACTGAAATAATAGTATTTACTGATTTAATCCTCCTAACAATCCTATGAAATCAGTTACTATGATTGTCATTTTATGTACAAGAAAATTGAGGCACAGAGAGGTCAATTAAGTTGCTCAGAACCAACAACTAAAAAGTGGAGCTTGGATTTTAACACATGTAGTCTGGACCAGAGAAGCTGAACAATTATTTTAATTAGAAACCCAGCACTCACAGGCCGGGCACAGTGGCTCACACCTATAATCCCAACACTCTGGGAGGCCAATGGGGGGTCGGGGGATCATTTGAGGTCAGGAGTTCAAGACCTGCCTGGCCAACATGGTGAAACCCCCATCTCTACTAAAACTACAAAAATTAGCTGGGTGTGGTAGTGCATGCCTGTAATCCTAGCTCTAGCTCCTTGGGAGGCTGAGGCAGGAGAATCACCTGAACCCGGGAGGTGGAAGCTGCAGTGAGCCAAGATTGTGCCATTGCACTCCAGCCTGGGCAACATAGCAAGACTCTGTCTCAAAGAAAAAATAAATAAATAAATAAGAAACTCAGCACTCACTCACAAGGTGGAATAATTTTTTGTACTAAACCCAAGAGAACCTGACATAACAGAATAGATAAATGTTTATGGATTATCTATCTATTGTGAAATTAAAAGCAAAATAACAAAAGCTCTCCTGCAATGTCATCTGGGGAGGTCAGCTTGCCAGTACATACACAGACTTAAGCTCACATCCTGGCTGCCTAATTTATTTCTAATGCAATACATTCTTTGAGAAACCAAAATATAACTGTGCTCAAAATCAAAACAGTCTTACCCACAAACTTTTAACATTTGAGTAGTTATATATTTTAATATGAGAAAAATACATATTTCCCTTAATTTCAGTTATTATTAAGATAAAACTGACAAGTGGGACAATTTAGTAAAAATATAAAGCAAGTAATAGCGGTATGGAGTTGACAAAAAAAATTGTAAAAGTTATTCTAAAATAAAACTTAGGAAAGGTTTTTTTTTTTTTTTTTTAACTATTCTATGGTTTCTTTCAGATTATCCATATCCTGGTCACCTTAATTGAACTGGAATATTACCAAATTGTCTTTAAAAAAACCAACACTTTATAGACCTTTCCTAGGACAGGATATTACTACAGATAAGTGAGTCATCCATCATAGGCTGATTTTTCCCAGTTTCATTTTCAGAGGGCAATCTCATGTCCAATTTCTGTAACTATAGATTTAACAGGTTTAAAAAGTATTTGGTATTAAAACTAAAACCAAAAGAAAAATCTTTTTCTGAAGTTCTAGAATTCTAAAACCAAAAAATCTTAATTTCCTATTTAGACCAATAGTGATTTTAACAGTGATTTTTAGCATAGGAAATATCTAACTTCTAGTATTTAGTTGGTTTATTATTGTACTTTTTTTTTTGGATAAAAACATTCAGTAAACACATATGTTAACTCCTTTTAAGGACACTCTGCTACAAATACCTGAACACAAGCAAATGAGAACCTGTTAAAGAGACTTACATTAAATTTTGGGTGCAATTTTACTTTTCGTTTAGGCCAAAAAATACACGAGAAGGATTAAAAACAAAATTAAAAGCACTAAGGACAAATTTGTATTAAAGTACAAGTCATTTCAATGGATGAGTGAATGTAACCACGGTACAGTATTTCTGCCATTCACTGCCCCATCTCCAGTTGCTAAGGACCCAAAGATTTTTTAATTCCATCTTTACAGTGCAACACTATTAGTAGAAATTGTTATAGCTTTTATCATCCCCCACTACAAACCCCAATCAATAAGCCTACTCTTTGCAACCTTAAGGCTCCTTCCCTAAAATAAACTACAGAATTCACAATATTCTTCCTGTCCAGTATCAAATATTTCCTTTCAATAATGCCCTCAAAGTGTCTCCCTCACACATCCCTAGTAAGCCTCGAATTGTCTTTAAACAACTTTCAAGTTGACTCCACATAAAAACTACATAAGAATCAACAGGAGAGTATACCAAAAGAGAAAACGAATAGAGATACGCTATGCTATTACTAAACCACATTATTTGGACTGTGGACAAAACATCTGTTTTGCTTAAATAGTGATCTTTCTTCAATGCAAACTCCTTTGTTATATTCAACGTATACTGAGTCCTCATTTCAAGAACTCATCTTCCCATACCTACATCCAATCTTTTAAAACGAGACTGTCACTGGACCACTATCTTCAGAATACCTCACTAAATCCACAGGAATGCCCTGACATCAGTCTTTATGTAGCACTCTTTACTCTTGGACCAAGTGCATTCTGGTAACTTTCTCTGCTTGGACTGTTGGAATTACATCTTAAATTATCACCACATCTCTGCTTCTAAACCAGGGTCTCTCAACCTTGGCATAGTTGAGATTTTGGGCAGGATAATTTTTTTTGTTCATGAGGGCTGCCCTGTGAAAATGTGTGGCAGCATCCCTGGCCTCTATCCACTATGCCAGTAGCAATCAACCTCCAGTATGACAACCAAAAATGCCTCCAGACATTGTCAAATGTTCTCTGGGGAGGCAAAACTACCCATGGTTGAGAACAACTGTTCTGGACGATGGGCTGGGTCTCGCCCAGTTCAGATCCTCAGCTGAGTCTTCACAACACTTGTGAATATTTACAGCTATACATCCACAGGAATTACATAAATCCCTTTTGAAATTAAACTTATTAGGTTTCTTCTTCAGATAAAGAATTAAAAATGTAAGGATGACCACTCTTCTCAAGTTTTATCATTACAAACTTAATACCAAAATAAAACTACTAATCTATCTTTTCTAAAAAAAGAAAAAGACAAACATAAACAGATGTTCAAGGCTCATAATTTCATGGAATATATTTAAAAACAAAGTAGAATTTATCGTTATCTTTTTGCACTTATACTGGACAAGTAAACATTAACAAATAAAAATGATGTAGTCTACACATATTTCAAATTATGCTTTCATTTTTCTTTGGCTTACCTGAAGAAACCCGGGAGGACGGTTTAGAACCGTATCAAGAGAATTATCCAAAAACCTCACAATTCGAAGGTACCCAGGATACGAAGGTGCACTAACCTCCCCTGCAGGATTTACAAAAAAAATCTGTACTCCATTTGGTATCAAAATCAATTCATCTGCATCCAGCCCTAAGGTCTCAAGAGGCGGCGGCTGAGAATGATTCCTATAAAACTCTTCTCCAACTGATGAAAACTCCCCAGAATCTGTTCCATAGGATACAGTGTAGTGACCTTCAGCAGCTTGAGGAGTATAAGCAGGAGGAGCTTCTGCTGGACAACTTTGTGATGGTAATGAGAGAGAAGCAGGTGCAGCAACTGCCCCTGCCCTTGGAGTTGAGGTGTTTTCATTTACTTCAGCATGCTGAGGAGCTGAACTAGAAGACTGAGGCTCTGGTAATTTTTCACACATGTCTTTAGGTGGAAATTCTGGATATAACTTGGGCACCTCCTGAAGATCATTCTGTAGAGAAGTGGCAAGACCCTTCTCTAGAATTTCCAGCCTGGTGCGTACATTCTGTAGAGTTTCTTTCATTTTCTGTTGCATCTGTCTAGCAGATTCCCACCCAGGGCCTGTGTGTTCAGACTCTTTTGATGAAATGCTGATTCCTCTGAGCAGGTGTCCTATTCCTTGCTTATAGTAGTTCTTTGCTTCTTCTTTCTGACCTAATTCATCTGTATTCAGACCTTTGTTAACAAATAAAAAGGCCTTCTTATATGCTTCTCTGATGATCTTAATTTCAGCAGGTTCTCCATTTTGTGGCTCTTGCTCCATTTCTGCAAAATTGGAAACATATTTAATTATCTTGCTTAGCTATTGTTTACTTATTATCCATATCTTCTACCTGAATATGAAGTGCCTCGCTTATCTCTGTTTTGTTCACTATTATACTATCCTTTAAGCCTACTATTAGGTCTGTCATAAAGAAAGCACTTTACACGTATTTGATGAATGGATAAATAAATGAAAACTCTTGGTCCAAAATACCTTAATTTAAAAACTTAAGAGAATAAATCAGAATACATCTATTAAATAATTTTCTTGTTCCAGTTTCTTATAATAGTTTCCTATCATACATCCTTATGGTTGAACAAGAGTCTCATTCTAAAATTCATTATAATATAAATCCAGATTATATCCAGCCAATAAAAAAATGAATTGAATCATACACTGGGGAAAACAGAAATGAGAAAAAAAATGTGAATGAAACTTTTGTTACCTGATTTCCACTTAAAGGTGGCAGGTTACCCCATACAGCCCTGTTGCTTTCCCAAATCCCACTAAGATGACTCTGGAAAGATTATGAAAAAGGAACCACCATTTTTCTTAGTGAGAAAAATACATGAATAGGCACTTCACAGAAGAAAACCTTTAAAAAGCATCTGAAAAGGTGTTCAACATACTATTCCCTCAGAAAAGTGAAACTAAAATCGAGTGATACCAATTAGACACTTAACAGATGGCTAAAATTTAAAAGACTAATTAGTGCTAAGTGAAGACAAGTGGAACTCTTCTACCTTGCTGGTGAAAGCTGAAAAATGATACACCATTTTGACCATTTTGGAAAACTGGCAGTTTTTACTAAAGCTAAACATTCACCCACTCAATGACCCAGCAATTCCACTTGCAGGTATACAACCAAGCGAAATGGATGCATGTGCATGCCAAAAACAGGTATGGCAATATTCACAGCAACTATATTCACAAAAGGCAAATCCTTAAAACAACCCAAATGCTCACTCATTCATACAATGCAATAATACACAGAAAAAAATTTTTAAACCTGATTGCCTGCAACATCAATGAATCTCACCAATTCTTTGAGCAAAAGCCAAATACAAAAGACTTCATATTGAGACCACATACTATGATTCTATATGAATGAATTAAAGAATGGGAAAAACTGGCCTATGATATGACATAAATCAAAATAGTGCTTGTAGGTAGAGGCTATAGACTTCACAGGTACAGGAAGGAATCTCATGGCCTTTGGAAATGTTCTCTGTTGATCTGAGTTATGACTACAAGGGTGTACAGTGGCCCCCCTTATTTATAGTTTCATTTTCTGTGGTTTCAGTTACCTGCAGTCAACCATGATCTGAAAATATTAATATTAAATGGAAAATTACAGAGATAAATAATTCATAAATTTTAAATTGCACATTCTCAGTATCATGATTAAATCTCCTGTTGTCTCTCTCTGTGCCCCCTGGGGCATGAATCATCCCTTTGTCCAGGGCATCCATGCTGTCTATGCTCCCCTCCCATGAGCACTTAGTAGCTGATATGGTTTGGCGATGTCCCCACCCGGATCTCACCTTGAATTGTAATACCCATAATCCCCAGGTCGAGAGGGACCCAGTGAGAGATGACTGGATCATGGGGGCAGTTTGCACCATGCTGCTCTCCTGATAGTGAGTTCTCACAATATCTGATGGTTTTATAAGGCAGTTTTTCCAGCTTTTGCTAGCTCTCTCTTTCCTGCCGTCATGTGAAGAAGGTCTTTGCTTCCCTTCACCTTCTGCCATGACTATAAGTTTCCTGAGGCCTCCCCAGCCACGCAGAACCGTGAGTCAATTAAACCTCTTTTCTTTATAAAGTACCCAGTCTTGGGCAGTTCTTTACAGCAGTGTGAAAACAGACTAATACAGTAGCCATCTTGGTTATCAGATCAACTGTTCCAATATTGTGGTGGTTGGATTCAAGTAATTCTTTTTACTTAATAATGGTCCCAAAGTGCAACAGTAGTGATGCTGGCAATTTGGATATACTGAAGAGAAGCTGTGAAGTGCTTCCTTCAAGTGAAAAGGTTAAAGTTTCCAACTTAACAAGAAAAAAAATCATATGCTGAGGTTGCTAAGATCTACCGTTAAATAACATATTTTCTATTCCTGAAATTGTGAAAAAGGAAAAAGAAATTAGTGCTAGTTTTGCTGTTGTCCCTCAAACTGCAAAACTTATGGTCAAAGCATGTGATAAGTGTTTAGTTAAGATGGAAAAGGCTGAGATATGAACAGAAACATGTTTCAATTGAAAGCAATTGGGTGCCACACTATCCATGGTTTCAGGCATCCACTACAGGTCTTGCAACTTATCTCCCTTGGATAAGGGGTTGGGTGGGACTACTGTATATATACATAAAAATCATTAAACTATACATTTAAGATCAGGGTACTATATGCATTTTATGTGATTCCTCAATAAAACAGATAAATAATAAAGCCATAACTCACAAGGACAAATAGGGAGGATGAAGAGTCAACAGTACTTGGTGCCAAAAAAGGAGGCAGACAAGTGAAAACTCCCAAAACACACTTGAGAAAACAGATGCCTTAAACTGTCAGTGGGAAAATCAGAGATGCAGCTGCACTTACATCACATCAAAAACCTCCAAAGGCATAAGAATTGATGGAATTCAATCTTCCTATGGAAAGGAAGTAGAGGTAGAGCTGAAAAAAGAGGACTGGTTGAAAGCCTATTTACAAATTAGCACCCTCAGATCTTTCCAACACCAAGCACTCAGGACACTGTTTCTCTACAGCCCTGAAAGACTGAGTGCTTTGATCTAGAAGAGTGTAAAATAAAGAGTGGATAAGAAACTATCAGGCATGATTAAGGGTAAAAACCAAAAGCAGGGGGATTAAATGAAATGTTACACATTGATTATTGAGACCCACAGCCTTCATCCCCACAACTTGGTAATTAGAGTTCTGGCTGCCAGGTACCCCTCAAGAAAGGAGACTGGAAGTTATCTTCTTGAGGAATCTGATCACCACCAAGAAGAAAGACACAAAGAATAGTGACAGTGAGAGTTCCCTAAGGAAAACTGTCCAAGCAATTCACCGTTCAGAAGCCATAGTTGATAGATTCTACCCATAGAATCTCAGAACAGCTTTCTAGTGCTTCATTCATTCACACACACACACTCACACACAGACACACACACAGCCCAGGATCACAAAACATGACGCAAACATCCAGTATAAAAGATTAAAATAAGAGCAATGCAATTTGGTTGAAATGGACAATGTGCAGGAAAAGTAAAACTTATAAAAAAAAAAAAAACCCTATCATTTATATCAACATAAAGAAAAAGAAAATACCGCATCCATAAAATAAAAAGTGGGATGCATGCACGCTGACAAAAGGATATTCGAGGGACAAAAGGAACTCCGGGAAATTAAATATTTAAAAAGCAGGAAGGAAAAACTCAAGAAGGATGAGGTCATACAATTACAGAAAATGCCCAGAAAGCAGAGCAAAAAGACAGAGATGAAAGATAGGCAAGAATAAATAAGAAAATTAGGACCCAGTCTATAAGGCATATCATTTGAATAATAAAACTTCTAGAAATACGGGGGGCCGAGGCGGGCGGATCACCTGAAGTCAGGAGCTCGAAACCAGCCTGACCAATATGGTGAAACTCCATCTAAAAATACAAAAAAATTAGGAGGGCATCATGGCATGAACCTGTAGTCCCAGCTACTCAGGAAGCTGAGACAGGAGAATTACTTGAACCCGGAAGGCGGAGGTTGCATTGAGCCGAGACAGTGCCACTGCACTCCAGCCTGTTCACAGAGCGCGACTCCATCAAAAAAAAAAACAAAAAAAAAAAACCCAACCAACAAACAAACAAAAAACCTCCTAGAAATAAAGAAAAAATAAGAGATGAAAGAACTAAAGAAATAATTCTTAGAATTTCCTAGAATTGGAAAACATGAATTTTCTAATTTAAAAAGACCAACAGGTTGGGTGCAGTGGCTGACACCTGTAATCCCAGCACTTTAGGAGGCTGAGACAGGAGGATCGCTTGAGTACAGGAGTTTGAGATTAGCCTGGGCAACATTAGTGAGACCATCTCTACAAAGAAAACATTAAAAATTATCATGCTGGTTTTTATTCCCCAAGATCCTTTCACAATCTTCCACTTTACAAAATAAAGGCATGCTTCTCACCCACTCCTATTCTTACTATGGTACACTGCCCCAGGATGGAAGAGCCTCCCTACCAGCAAACAGTAAGTCGAAGGGCTCAAAGACCCTCCTTTAATTTAGGCACAACTCCCACTATCCATTCCATTAAGACCCAGATTTCCAGTAAACTTCTACCCTTAATAATTATTATTCATTAAAATCCATCAAGTTTTTATGCTATTCTGAACAACTATTTATAATAACTCAACCCAAATGAAAAATTACAACTTACAGAATTAGTTATAGGAAATTTTTAAACTTAGCTTCAATTCATATAACTATTGTTATTAAAGACATGTATCACAGAGATTAATAAAAAGCTTTCAAGCATAAAAATACATTACCTTAAGATAATATTCTGTGGGGTGGGGGTGATAAAAAAGTAAACTTTTTTAAAAAAGGAAGTGTGTAAAATATAATGTATTTTAAAAATTGACGGTGATAGATATAAAACTACAAAGATATGATAACCCACTGAATACAGCTGAAAGAATGATGTACCAATATTAAAATGCTAATATCAATACCATGTGGGAAATTGCATCCTTTTCAACTAACGCATGATTTAAAATGCTGTAAGTTAACCAAAAGTGTGCAAGAGGGACAGTTTTACAAAAATTTTTTGGGGGTTCACAAGCAAATTAAAAGTACTGCTTTAAAAATCAGTCACTATTATAATATATAGCAAAGATATAATGGACATGGTCTGTCTCTGGCCCTCAGAAGCACCAAAATTTACTATCTTTTGTTAAGTTCTCTATATGTGTCTGGCACCCTTCTAAGGTTATCCAATCCTCACTCTTGGAGGTTGAGATCTGATTTTAAAAATGTTTTACAAATATTGAGCAGCTTGCCCAAGAAGAGGGCTAGTAAATGACAGATTCAAATCAGTTCATGGATAAGAACATTATCTGTCAAGAAAATTAAATGAGCTTTCTCCTGTAATCCCAGCTACTGCACAGGCTGAGGCCGGAGGATAGCTTGGGCCCAGAAGTTCAAGGTTGCAGTGAGCTATGACTGCACCACTGTACTCCAACCAGCCTGGGTGACAGAGCAAGACCTTGTCTCTTAAAAAAAAAAAAAGAAAGAAAAGAAAAATGAAAATGAAAATTAGAAGAGATGTGTTTGATTCCAAATCTAAAAGTCCTACTATGTTTACAAGTCAGCAGAGTGAGGGAGGGGTGAAGAAATCCCAGTGTCCCAAGGTAGAAAGTCATGTGGCTTAAATTTTCAACAGGTAGCATTTGAAAGTAGAAGCGAGGCATAATGAAGGAATATAGCTAGAAGCAATATTTACCTTGGGTATACGTTTATTTCTAAGCTTATTTTACATACAGTGTGATGAAAGATTTCCTAAACAATGGTCAATGGAGGGAACAAGATGGCTACTGAGAAGAGTGTGCCTGTGTGTAGGGTGGAGTGGGAGGGCTAATTCCACAGGATTGCTTAACAACCTTCCTTGCTACATCTCCATCTTAAAGAGAAAAAAAGGACACACAGAGAGAAGAGCCTGGATATCTAGAGGTTATATATAAGTCTAATGGTCAATTTCAGTCTAATCTCTGGGGAATCTCAGTACAGAAAGAAAAAGGTTTATATTAAAATATCACATTTTTATTTTGTGACTGGGATTTGCTATATCCTCAGCGGTCTCAGAAAATACATTTCACAGAAATAAGGATTGGAGGATGGTGACTTTAAAAAAAGCCTATTCTATTCCTAAGCACAATTAAGTGTCAATCAAATGTCCTGAAAAGATAAAAACCATTATCACATTATTTCACATTATTTAATTTTCAAAGTTAAGAAGACAAAGTCTTTGAATTGACAATCTGATGTATTAAACAGTACCTACACCTGTGTAAGAGTCTCCAACAACAAACCAAAATCTGTTCCTAGATACCAGTAGTTCACCTAAATTCTAATTTTTTAACGTTCTAATAAAACACATTTATTTCAACATAACTATATGTATATGTCTTAAAAAAATACCCAAGAGAAAAGGTAAAATTCTGAATTAAAATACCTAGCAATTTAGTTCGATTCCACAAACACTGAAAGAAGTTAACACTCTCACTTAACAGTCAACATTACAAGCAGTCTTTAATAATACCTCATTTATCTCCTTAGAGCTAGCAGAAGTTGATCTAATGCCTATTTGGCTCTTTACCAAAAAAGCGGAGGGGGCTTTGTCTAATACCTGTATGCACCTCCCTCCGTAGCATCCCGCTAATTCTAGCTTGTTAGGGAAACCACAGACAACGACGTTTCAAAGAGTGCCAGAGGTGAAGCCCACCCGAAACCACATTACAGAAAGGCTTCCTGTTTCAAACAGATCCAATAAAGTCACCAAACTAAGTCTACGATTATAAAGACTGCGAATCAGAAAATATTTCCATATAGGTGCAGTCTTCTATTAACTTTTCTCCCCACTTTCGGAAATTTCAAAGAAAAATTGCTACATTCTTAAATATGAGGCCATTATTTCAAAGGCTGTAACACCCTGGAACGCAAATTCGTTAAATTAGAATACAATAAGGCCAACCTCGAGGATCGCCGGTGGGCTACTAGGGCACTTCCTTACAATTAGAAAGTGGAAAACTGGGTCAGCCCTACAGTCACGCAATAATGCCGCGTCACGAAACTGCGCATTCCAAGAGAAACTTTTCTCAGGCCCAGAATTAAGTCGGAGGGATCCTGCGCGCAGCTCAATCCCTAGGAAGCACGAAAGAATGTACTGTAAAGAGTCAAATCACGCGCAATCCATCCCAACAGAACTGCAGTTGTTCGTGGGCCTTCTTGCAGAGAAAGGCTGCCCAACCTTGACGGGGCCGTGGGCGCTGCGGGAGGGCAAAAGACCACAGAGATCTGCGAAGCCAAAGTAAACAACGGGGTTGGGGCCGCGAGAATGATCTATAGCGATGCTCCGAAAGGACCCCGCGATAGGAAGCGAGCGCGAAGGGTTCCCTCCATTCTAACAGTCCCTGGGTAAGAGGCCGAAGGTTCCCTAAATACCACACTACCGCGGGGGAAGGGACTGAGAACAACTTCTCAAACTATACTCTCTCGAAATCGCTCCCTTCCTCGAAGGTTCCACCTCTGAGACTCGGATGAGGCCCCGACCCCCTCCGCCCTTGTCCCGTGACCGTCGTCCGCTCAGCCTCCCAGCCGAGTCCGCGGGGCCTGGGGCGCCCACCCCGCCCACCCAGGGGACCGCGCAGGGGTGAACTCCCCCGCGCCCCACCTGCGCCTTCCAGACCTCGGGCGCCCCGGCGTCGCCTCGAGAGCTCCCCGCGCGGCCGCCGCGGCACGGGCCAGCTCCAGCTCCCTCACACGGGTCGCCGCTGCCCTCGCCGGGGGCCGGTCCCGAGGTTTCCAAGGCCTCGCGCGCGCGCTCGCCGTGGCAACCAAGACGTTCCAGGACGCGCGCTCTCGAACGCTTCGCCCCGCCCGTCGGCCTCGCTCCCGCCACAGGGCCCGCAGCACGCCGCCGCCGCAGCCTAGGTCACGTGAGTGCCCACGCGCGCGTCTTGCCAGCGGGTTCGTCACCGGCCTGCTCAGACGAGGTTCTGCCCACTCTGACCTTCTAAATGGTACGTGGGAGGACGTCCGTCCCCTTCGGACCCAAGAGTCACCGTAACACTCTAGAAAGGGAGAAAAGAAGCGAGGGCGGCAGGCGACAGAGACCCTCGCGTGTCAGCGGCTCCGCGCAGACCCCTGGGCACGGTCCCCTGCGGCCACGTCGGCTGCTCCGCGCCTGCGCATTCTCTTTCTCCCCGGCGAAACCGAGGCCTCCGGAGAGACTAGAAGAGAGTGTGGGCAGTGAGCGCTTGTAGCCGCTAGAGGGAGCGCTGGGCACAGTGCACAAGACAATAAAGGCTGATTATCCCCTCAACGTCTCTGCAGCCTGAGCTTTGTGACTTTTGTGTCCAGAGCGCAGTTAATTTCCAAAATCCCGCCTGCACCACTTGTTTTAAGTCTCGGTGTATGTGTAAAGTCTATCACTATCATAAAACTGTTAGTTCCTGATTCCAGGATACAAAGAGTAAAATCAAGATGAACATACTTTACCTTTCTTGACAAGTGTTTTTAAGTTAGTAAAATATTGTAGATGACAGACTTGTACTCTTCAGTAGGGCTGCCTTAGGAAAAAAACAGAAAAAAGAAAAAGCAGTATGTACTTGCCCTGAGCATTTAGGACCAGTTTTGTTGTTGTTGTGTTTTTGTTTTGTTCTGAGATACAGTCTTACTCTGTTGCCCAGGCTGGAGTGCAGTGGCGTAATCTCGGCTCAGTGCAACCTCCGCTTCCCAGGTTCAAGCGATTCTCATGCCTCAGCCTCCAGAGAAGCTGGAATTACAGCTGTGCACCACCACTCCCGTCTAATTTTTGTATTTTTAGTAGAGATGGGGTTTCGCCATATTGGCCAGGCTGGTCTCGAACGCTTGACCTCAAGTTAGCCAGGCTGGTCTCTAACTCCTGACCTCAAGTGATCCACCTGCCTCGGTTTCCCAAAGTGCTGGGATTACACGCGTGAGCCACTGTGCCTGGCCTTAGGACCAGTTAAGTGACCTTCCTAAGGATTGCAGTGACTTATTCCAGATGAATTAATCAGATTAATTTAATCAAAATTAATTAGTGATGGGGACTATTGGACTGGAAGAGGGTTTTAAATTTAAAACTGGGAGCCATTTGGTACTTCCCTCAAATCTCAAAAAGGTAGCAGTCAGTCATCCCAAAAAGCAAAACCTATTAGGAATATATTAATACAGTGGTTTCAAAATGATTTTGCTCTTATACCCCCAAAGGAATCCCCAGAGACTATGACTGTATTCTTACTTCCACGTTTTTGGAGTGACCATCACAATTTCTCATCTGACTTAAATAGTTACAAAAGAAGCAACTTCTGTTTTATTGTAAATTAACATTTTAAAATAAAAGTTATATGACTTTTAAATGTAGCCAGTGGAATCTAAATACCAATTTAATATCTAAAATCATAAATTTTTAAAACTGCGTGAACAAGCTTTTAACAGAAGGAAACTTTACATCATTTCTTTTCCTCTTGAACTCATATTTCCTTTCCATATTGTGAAATTGTACGTCAGTATTTCTTTAGTCTTGCAAATATTGGCCAGGCTTGGTGGCTCATGCCTGTAGTCCCAGCTACTCCAGAGGCCGAGGCGAGAGAATCGCTTGAGCCCAGGAGCTCGAGACCAGCCTGGGCAACATGACAAAACCCGTCTCTACAAAAAAACACAAAAATTAGCTGGGCATGGTGGTACATATCTGTAGTCCCAGTTACTCCAGAGGCTGAGGCAGGAAGATCACCTGAGCTGGGGAGGCAGAAGCTGCAGTGACTGAGATTGTGCCACTGCACCCCAGCCTGGGCAATAGAGCCAGACCCCATCCCCTCCGGCCCCCACCAAAAAAAAAAGGAAATCTTTTATTGGTCATCTACTCTACTTCTTTACATTTAAAAAGTACATACATTTAAATAGAATTTTTAAAATTTCCAACAGCCATAAAGATGAATGTGTGGTTTTTTTTGTAGAATTTCTGTACACAAAATTGTTATGTACAGAAAACCCTAGAGAATTTACTACAACACTATTAGAACTAATAAATGAGTTCATCAAGGATTCAGGACAACAGGTCAATGTACAGAAATCAATAGTATTTCTATACACTGGCAATGAACATTTCAAAAATGAAATTAATTCCATTCATAATATTATCAAGAAGAATAAAATACTTAGAAATAAATGTAGTAAGTGCAAGACTTGTATGCTGAAGACCATACAATGTTGCCAAAAGAACTTAAAGACCTAAATAAGTGGAAAGACATCCCATGTTAAAGGGTTGAAAGACTTAATATTGGGAAGATGGCAATACTTCTCAAATGGACCTCCAGATACAACACAATCCGTGTCAAAATTCCAAAAGACTTTTTTGCAGAATTTGGCAAGCTGATCCTAAAATTCATACAATCCAGGGAAATATAAGGACCCAGAATAGCCACATGCGCACACACACACAAATCTTGAAAAAGAAGAATGAAGTTGGAGGACTGATACTTTCCAATTTCAGAACTTACTACAAAGCTGCAGGCCAGGCATGGTGGCTCACACCTGTAATCCCAGCACTTTGGGAGGCTGAGGCAGGCAGATCACCTGAGGTCGGGAGTTCGAGACCAGCCCGACCAACATGGAGAAACCCTGTCTCTACTAAAAATACAAAATTAGCCAGGTGTGGTGGTGCATGCCTGTAATCCCAGCTACCCGGGAGGCTGAGGCAGGAGAATCACTTGAACCCGGGAGGTGGAGGTTGCGGTGAGCCGAGATTGCGCCATTGCACTCCAGCCTGGGCAACAAGAGTAAAACTCCAACTCAAAAAAAAAAAAAAAAGTCAGTGTGGTTGATTTTTGTTTTATGAGATACATTTATGTTCACAGTAGCTTCCATGTACGGTTAAGTTACTGCTAGCCATAGTGGTCTACTGCTGACTTCTAGGAATATTCATACTACTGACTGCAGAATTACGTGGCATCCTAACAGAAAGACACTGGTCAGGCATCATATTGCTTTCTGTTTGGGTCCTACAGTGCCCAGTACCAGAAGGATGTGGGAGAAGAAACAAGTAAAGTGAACAGGCCAGAAGCTCATCTGTAGAAAAGTGTAAGCAAAGGATTCGGTTTGCTCATCAGTACCTGGTGAAAACCTGTCTTAGTGGTCCTTCCAAATTTGGTAATAATTGTGAAATTCTGTGACATTCTTAATACTGAATTATGGAGCTGAACTAAGCTTTCCTAAATTATATTAAAAAGCTAGTCTTGATAAACTATGATAGAGGAAAAACTGAATTATCTGTTATCTCTGTGGAATATGTTGCAAAATCATTTTCATATGAAGAAGCAATCAACATAGAGCCAAGAAAGGTGGGGAAAAGTATTTTGGGCTGTGCCAAGCACCTGAATAATAGAATGATGTTATTTTTCTGGATTTTGTGGTATCTGTAGTATTTGTCAGCTTTTTTAAATCAGTAATTTTTTGATTCACTTTTATTCTTTTCCTACAGAAGGATTCAAACTGTGAAAACTGCAAGCATCACAAAACTTCGATCTGCTTAGGCCAAAGGGGTGCTTGAGATTAGCAGAAAATAATTGCTTATATTTGGAAACATGTAAAAATCCATTTTTAACATTTAATATATCTTATTGAGGTAAAACAAGGCTTGGATTGTCAAATCAGACTGACAAGATTCAGAGCTTTTACCCAGTCACAAGAAAATAATGGCAGTATCCAAAAAGACTAATCCAGGTCCCCAGGGCTTCCCCGAATTCCTTAGAACACATTCTGGCTTAGATCTCGCAGGTGAGGTCTCTGAGTAAGCTATGCCAGTGAACACTTACACAGATGGAGCCCTTTCAGTCAGGAACTATCTCCATTTTATACTGAAATAATTATGTGGTGGACACTGACATTTTCCACTGGGGCATTCCATGTATTAATATATCCATCAATTCCAGGTTTATTTACCTTAGGCCATCTAGACAGCCCAGGTGTACCCTGCTAAAAAGCATTTCATAGACAAGGACTCCTCATTCTATTTCCACCAGAATATACCTTGCATGTTTACGAGGAGATTTGACTTGGTCATTTCCACCTAGCCATCTCAGGCTAGGAATAATTGGCTAAAGACCAGCTGCTATCACTTAACTTCTAACTTTTCTCCCGTCTTTTTTTCTCACCAGATCCTTCTAAAAAAAATATTTCTCTAAAACTAGTGAATAATTGTGGCTGAGGTCTTTAAATGAAAATTACCATCATACCATTATAGAAGAGAACAATATTTTGAAATCGTGGCACTTTGGGGGCTTTTACCCCTGGGTAATGCACCAGAGTAAGATTTAGGGAGCTGAGGGCTGAGTATTTCTTGCATAAAGTGGGAGAAGTTTTAATATGAAAAGAGTAGGAAAAAAGATACTAGGAAATAGCACATAAGAAATTAAAATCTGGATATTATCTTATCTTATATCCCTGTAAATTTTCTGCATACCTCCAGTGGTATACATACCACCGTCAAATATTTTTATATCACATACTTGTAGCAGAGAGTCTGGGACCACTAGTTCTAGAATCCAAGAACCTGAGTTTGAAGCCACCTTCATCTCACAGTTGTTGCCACTTAAACACTCTGACCTGTTTTCTCATCTGTAATATGGGGATGTGATAACAGAATCTGCCTCATAGGGTGGTTACCTAAATTAACTGAAGTAACTCATTTAAAGTTTGCACTCAAGCCAGGTGCAGCAGTTCACACCTGTAATCCCAGTACTTTAGGAGGCTGAGGCAGAAGGATCACTTGAGACCAGGAGTTCAAGACCACCCTGGGCAACAAAGCAAGCCCTCATCTCTAATTTTGAAAAAGTTTGCACTCAATAAATATTGGTAGTAATATAGGAATTTCTTCTCTTCTTGCTGACATTCTTTAATGATTAGCAAAGAGCAATTTGGTTCTAAGCAAATCTTAATGTTTTTTAAAGTCTAATTGTCTTCCTTAAGATCGATGTTGTTTTCTCTTGACAAAGAATTTATTTCACTGTACAAAAAATGGTAAATATGAATACTATTGTAACCCTGTCACAGTGCCATTAATAAAACAGTAGTATTATACATAGCATTATTTTAATAACATAAATGTTCTCGGAAGAAAAATCTACTTGTTAATGGACTTTAGGAATAATATATGCCTGTTTGGGTTTTAGGCATGCAGTATCCATTAGACTTACAAATCCTCCGTGACTATGCCAAAGGCTTTTGTGTAGAAGCCTGTAGTTTAGTTAGATGAATGTGCTAAAAGTTGCATCATAAATTATGCTAGATTCAATTTCATTCAGGGTGTCATTTCTTTTGTTCACATGCTGAAAATATAGTATTTTTTCTTTTCATCTATTATATAATATTGTCAGTGGGTATTAGAAAACCCAGAGAGTATATCACATAATGATGAATACCATTAAAATGAGAAATGTCCAAATTACTTTAGCCATGAATTGAGTTAGATGTCAGGGTATCCATCTCACGAAGTGAACTTAGGTTATCACTAATGATATAACCCAATTGCTCCAAGCTCATGTTGAAATCAGTGGGATGATTCGGTGTAAACTAAAACTCCTTGTGAGTACATTATGTTGAGGGTTAATGTTTTAATAATGTTCTAAAAGTTGTACATGAGGTAAGGTTTCCGACCTGTGATCTCATTACATTTTTCTTTCTTGAACTCTACATTATATGAAAAGCATGCATTTGACAAAAAATCAATAATTGTGATGTTCTTAGTAAAGTATAACTTTCCTCTTACAGACCAAATATAGTGGATGATGGGCAATTTATTGATTAAAAATGGAAAACAATTTCTTTAACATTTCTTACTGATCTAATTTGACTTTGTACTAGCTAAATTGTACTTTTTATATTATGTTATAAATAGGCTAATGGGTCGGCTATCTTATTTTCTATTATATGTGTAACAGAGCAGTGGAGTGGGATTTAAAACCAGACACC
The DNA here is from genome assembly GCF_006542625.1 of Nomascus leucogenys. Classification (NCBI taxonomy): domain Eukaryota; kingdom Metazoa; phylum Chordata; class Mammalia; order Primates; family Hylobatidae; genus Nomascus; species Nomascus leucogenys. The sequence continues at coordinate 2,995,596 of NC_044389.1, read as the reverse complement.
AAAATTCTTCTAGTAACTGCATTCCTTTAGGAAAATACATTGGTAAGCTACCTAGATTCAAGACGAGTCACCAAGGACACAGGCAAAATCAGACAGATAAATGAGAGAATACTTACACAGCATTTTGTAATACTGTCACTACATCACAAATGAGCAAAGATTTGCACAAGTGGAGTAGGGAATGAGAAGCAGTGAAAACTGAGAAGAGGTCGGGCGTGGTAGCCTCACGCCTATAATCCCAACATGTTGGGAGGCTGAGGTGGGAGGATCAATTGAGCCCAGAGGTTCAAGACCAGCCTGGGCAACACAGGAAGATCCTGTTTCTAAAAAAAAAAAAAAATTGAAAATTAGCCAGGCATGGTGGCACACACCTGTAGCTCCAGCTGCTTGGGAGGCTGAGGTGGGAGAATCTCTCAAGCCCGGGAGGTTGAGGCTACAGTGAGCCATGTTCACATCTCTGCACTCCAGCCTGAATGACAGAACCAGAACCTGTCTCAAAAATAGAAAATTTAAAAATTGAGAAGAGAGCCAAGTAACATGACACACTGACAAAAGACTCAGAACGAAATTTCCAAATTTTGCATTTGAGGTTGCTTTTGCTGTTGTGATGTATGAAGCCTACATTTTCTGAATACTTTAGAGCAGTTTGCCAAAAAATGCTGTGTTTTGTCTTGTTTTGTTTCGTTTTGCTTTGTCTAGAAATGTAAGAAAAAGGCTCACCATTCATCTTGTTTACATGGTACAGAGCAAGACAAATATGTAAAGAATGAGACGAAGAATGATGCTGAGAGAACCCAAGAACTGAACTCCTTAGGGAAACGAAGGGCTCAGAGCCAAAGATGTCCTCGAGACTGTAAGCCCCTAGAGAGACCCTTGGACATTTTGAAGAAGGCATTAGATTTTCTATGAGAGGTGGGAATGGAAGCTCAAAGCAAATGTCAATGCCCTCCAGCCAAATACAACCAAGAATACACTGGAGGTTTTAGCAAACTGGGTTTATTACTCATTGAAGTGAGGGAGAACACACACCATGGGGAGTTAGGAGACGTCTCGGTAAAAGGGTGTTAGAAAGGCCCAATTATAGCACTTGGGCTAGTTTTAGGTGATTTTGGTTTGGTATAAGGAACTGGGCTTTGCTCTGGGTTGGGCGCTGTCAGGAATCAGGAGTAATTCTATGATTGGGGATTTTAAACCTTATCTAGGAGGAAGACGAGAGCCACACCAAACCTGTAATTAGGAAAGAAGCAGCAGTCCCTGGTATTAGCCAAGACAGGTAGATGTTTGACCATTTTTGTGGTTTCGACAACATTCAAATTGTCTGTTCAGACATGATTTCAGAGTGGTGGTTTTTGTCTTTATCCTTCAGTAGTCACAGAGTGGTCTTGTCTGACATGCATGTTCTGTGAATTGTTTATGTTCAGTTGGGTAACTCCAAGGCCTAGATAGAGGTAACAGGTCAGCTCCTGGCAACACCTGGAAAGCTAGGCCTGTTCCAGATGTCAAAGGATGCTTTCTTTCTTTCTCACAGACTTTACGAAGTAGAGTGACCTTAGATGACACTGGGTTAGATCTATTTTATCAGATTGAGGGCTGGTTGATTAAATTCTATTCCCCCCTTTAAACCATGTCATTAAAAAGAAAACCTATGTCATGTTTTAATCAGCCAATTAGTTGATTAACAATGTCTATTCGATGTCCTTTGTAGGTAGAGGACTATAACAAAAGAAGCATAAAGGAGGTTTTTTTCTACATCATAAGATGTTCTACCATGACCATCCCTTCCTTAAAAAAGTAATCTCTCTCTGTCCAGGAAAACGTGGATAACTTAGCAAACCTTGATTGCTCAGACCCTGCACTGTCCCAAGAAAGTCCTGGTCTTCAGGACTGTCCTCCGCACTTGAGGAATATTCTGTTCTGATAAGAATGGTTTTTTTAATGCCTTTTGCCTGTGGGAGCTGGATTCTGAATTGCGGAGGTCAACCCTACAGGCACTGCATGCCTATAAGGTTGATCCCCAGTAAAAATCCTGGACACCAAGGCTCAGGTGAGCATCCCTGATTAATAACACTTTGCACATGTTGTCATGAATTATTGCTAAAAGAATTAAGCATGCCTGTGCAACTCCACTGAGGGAGGATACGTTGGAGCTTGCGCCTGTTTTCTCCTGGACTTCGCCTCCATGCACCTTTTCCCATTGCTAATTTTAATGTATATTCTTTTGCTGTAATAAACCAGAACTGTGGGTATAATTGCTTTCCTAAGTCCTGTGAGTCCTCCTAGTGAACTGTCAATTCTGAGCATGGTCTTGGAGACCCATGATTAATTCTCCAACTGTATGTCTTCTTTACAGCCAATTCTACTCTATGTGGATTTACTTCTTTAATCTTTTTTTCACAAGAAAATAAGTTTCAGTTTTGGCATACTTTTAATAATAGCTGAAGAGGAAACTAGACCTAGGGACAGAAAACTTAAGTAAAGAAGACAAGGTAAAAGTAGAAATGTTTACAACAAAAATCTTGAGAGAGATAAAGTCTGCTTTTTAGGATTGTATTGATTCATTCATTCATTCAAACAATATTTATTAAGCACCTGCTTTGATAATGGAGCCACAGTGATCTTTAGAACAGATGTGGGTATGTGGGTTCACAACACATACTTTGCGTTTTTGTTGTTGGTTTTCTTTCTTGAGTCAGCACCTTGCTTTGTTGCCAGGCTGGAGTGCAGTGGAACTATCATAGCTCACTATGGCCTTCAACTCCTGGGCTTAAGTGATCCTCCTGCCTCAGCCTCCTGAGTAACTGGGATTAGAGGCATGCATCACCATGCCTAGCTCTACAACATGTATTTTGTATTAAGTTATCATGGCAGAGCTAACTCTATACAATTCTGAGTGCCAGAAAGGAAATGTGGGAAACACCCAAGAGGTCATATCTGTTTTCAGTATCCACATAACAATCTTGCTCTGAAATCTCAGTGAGGCCTGGAAAGGGACAGCTATTTTCAGTCAAAAAAATAAAGGTTTGGAATATTGGAATAGCACAGAAAATGACATGCCAACATATCTCCTACTATATATGTTACTTGCAACAAAGCAAAGTAAATTTATAAACATCTCATAAAACTGTGGAAGTGTAAAATCATGAGAAGTTTCTAGTAAGTGTAAACCAAAAATAAAATTCTAAGGTTCCCCCCAGCCATCTGAATGGACTCCCTTCTCAGCCAGGGCTCTTTTAAAATTTAACCTGAGAGACTGTTTCAGGCCATGACGGGAGTTGGGGTCGAAACATGACTCATTATATTAGGTTGGTGCAAAGGTAATTGCAGTTTTTCTCGTTAAAGTAATGGTAAAGAAAAACGCAATTACCTTTGCACTAATGTAATAGTTCCTTGGCATTAACATCAACACAGACTTTAAGTCTGATAATGTGGGGGTTCAGTCAGGCTGGTGGGAAAAATTTTAGTTATAGAGAATATACACAAATCCTTTGGGAAGGTCTGAGGGTTTTTGGATATAGTACTTAGCTGAAGGCTACCTTGTCCCCTTAGTTAAATAAATTAGAGTAGAAACAAAGGAATGTGGAGAGTTTACCTAACTAGCTTGTTTACGCATGTGGGCCTAAGACTAACTTTTGATCTACTGTGAGTGCTTAATTGCCTTCCACTCCGGAAGTCCACAATATCAATTACCCCCTAGTGGTGTTGACTCAGGCCTTTGTCAATTAATCTTTACTGAATAAATACAAGTCTGGCTGGCGAGTCTTGCTGGCTGGTCGAGGCCGTGCTTTACAGCACTCCGCTTGGAGTCTGTAAGCAGCCTGGACGCTCAGCTGGATTGGCAAAGCAGAATATCTGTATGTTAGTGTACTTTATTCATCCATCATTGGGTCAGGGTCTGCGGGACAGACCCTCACATGATAAACATTTTACAACCTATTCTCTCTGAAGTCTACTACCTGAAGGCTTCCTTTGCAAACAAGAACTTGAGTCTCCACAATCCTTTGTCTTAATCCAGACAGCCAGCCTTTTCTGTTGATCCCAGGTCTTTAGACAAACTCAACCAACTGTCACCAGAAAATGTTTAAATTTACCAATAGCCTGGAAGCCCTCCTACTTAAAGTTGTCCCCCCTTTCTGGACCGAACCAATGTATTTCTTAAATGTATTTAATTGACGTCTCATGCCTCCCTAAAATGTATAAAACCAAGCTGCACCTCGACCACCTTGGGCACATGTTCTCAGGATCTCCTAAAGGCTGTGTCACAGACCATGGTCACTCATATTTGGCTCAGAATAAATCTCTTCAAATATCTTACAGAGTTTGACTCTTTTTGTCAACATAAGTAAGGGAGGATACATGGAAGTTAGTGTGCATGATTTACTAAATTGAAATTTGTAAAATATTTCGTATGTTATTCTGTGTATTAAATGTGCTTTGTTTTATTTCAAGAAATGTGAAGATAAGCACTTTTAAAGACAGTTTTAATCATTATCCCTCAAACTTATTTTCCCCACCAATTTGTGAATGTCTTAATGTAGATATTCTTCCTCCACTTGAGAAAGGCAACTGTCCCTTTCCTCATAAAGGCTGCACTTCCTAGGTTCTCAGGGTTGTAGTTGCCGTGGGGGTCCAGGTAACCATCAGCTAAGAACCCTCCTTGGAGTGAGGCAGAGCGTGGATGCTCCCGCTCTTACAACCATGGATACCTAATCAGTTTTTTTCAAGGGTGGATGGTTGGCTTTATCTGGGACCTGCTTCCTGAGGAGGCAAGTGCATGAGTGAAACTTTTGTAATTCAAGCCCCTTGCACATTGATGGCCATCACCCATGGAATAGTTTTCTGGGAGTGCAGATTAGACCTGACCAGTCACAAGTCGTCTTCGCTCGTACAGAGGCGAGTTGTTGGAAATAGTCATTTTCTTAGAAGAATGTGAAGGTATGGCCTCCTTGGAAAAAGCCCCTGAGGCCCCTGGTAAGGATCCTGCTGAAATTCAGGATTCAGGGGAGAAGAAGAATGTCCTACGCTATGCAGCCTGCAGCAAGTCACACCCACAGAACTTCTGTTTAAACACTGCTTGTCTTTTTATAAAAGGAACCTATAAGTGGAATGTGAAAGAACCCCTTGGCAAAATAGCAAAGTGGTTAAGAATTATGCATTATTAAAATAATAACTGGTTATGTTCAGGTATTCTCTGTATACTTATAAAAGGTTTTTAAACTCTGTAATTGTGGATTACAAGAATAAAGAGACTATCTTTAGTGCTGGTTCACTGTATCATCAGTCAGACACTAGCCCTTCCTTCATGAATAGATTATTTATGGGGGCAGCCAAGAAGAAAAATGTGTGATGAATTGCTGGCAAAATCCACCAAACACCGGGAATTCATTGTTGAACATCCTTGATTGTCTTGGGAGAATTCCCATTCCAGAAAAGCTAACACTTTTCTGGCAATATGCAGGTTTTGGATGGAAAGATCAAGGCCCAGAAATTCCAGCTCCAGTACTCTCAGTTCTTGGAGCTGGTCCATCCGAGCCTGATTGCCCAAATGAACTGATATTATAGCTGATTACCAGGAACACAATACTCGACAGATTTAAATGCATCAGTTCATAAAAGGTTCATAAGCAAAGCCACTATTCGTAGAAAAAAAAAAAGAAAAAACTATTTTATGAGATTTGGCAAAAATACACCAACATTTATATTTTTACAGTTAAAATTTTCAAACGATTCTTCCCAGAAACTCTTGTTTTTTTGTTATTCAATCATATTCATTTTATGAATGGTCTTTATTTCTTAGTCTTTTTTGCATATTTGGATTTCTAATTGCTGCTGTTTCTTTAAAAAATAAAGCTCTTTTATGTAAAGCAATACTAACTTGAAAAACTGTCATCTTCCTGACACAGCTGCAAAGACTTGTTGCTGTCATGACTAATATACATGAAGAGGAGAAATGAAAGTTGAATTTGCCTATTTTTTTCCTCATAGTCCCAGTTTGGCTCAAACAATTGGTACTGTATTACTATTACTGACAAAAAGAAGCTATTGGCCATTTTTAAAACTCTCATTCAGGACACAAGTAGGTCTTGAGAATCCTTGTTTCTTTTAAAAGAGTCAGTTCTGCAATCCAAAATATTTCCTTAGTTTAATTTATATACAGAGAAGTCCCTGTAGTGTCAGATCACAGCATAGCTGAGTATCACTGAACTATATTTAGTCACAAGGTTTGATTATAACAGCAGGGCGCTTCTTAAGCAGTCCTGGAGACGTGGAAATTAAAATGCTAAGAAAATCCTATTTTAAGTAGCCCACACAAACTACATATATATTAAGCCTACTTGCCAAGTCTTTAAGTTACTCCACCAGAATAAGTTAAAGGACTTTTGGGATTTGATTAACTTTTTTAGATAAAAAGAGTTGCCATTAACTTTTCTGCAAAATTAAATTGGGGATAAGGCTAATAAATATTATTTTGGGGGGCCAAGTGGAAGGTCTTCTGCTGACTTTTATTCATCATTGTATCTCACCACCTCCCACCCCCAATGAACAAATAAGGTGGCTATGCTTAGATGAAGAAGTAGAAGCTCAGAAAGTTTATGTAATATGTTCCAAACCACAGCAAGTACCAGACAAAGCCAAGGTTCTCAAAGGTTGTTTTCAGAACTGTTACTTTATTGAAATTAACATTTTGTTGAATACTGTATGCTCAGCATGATTAGTTTCCCTATATTGTCTTTAAACTCCTCCCACCCAAAATTATATGGAGTGGGGTTTATTGACATTACATAACACAGTCAAGGTCTTGTGGCTAGTAAGTGGTAAAACTGTAATTTAAATTGGAGGCTTTGGACTTTAAAACCTTAGCATGTTTTTCTTATACCACAGTGTCTTATTGTTTATCCAATTCCCTAGAGGTAATGTACTTTGGAAAAATCTGAAACACCTTAGAAAAAAGATTAATTTGCCAAGGCTAGGGATGGCTTCTTCAGGTCAGCTCTAAATGTAGACATATACTTAATGCCATGGACCATCACATGCAGCTGTTTGAGTCCTAACAGTCTTACCTACTACCTACATGAACTTAGGCAAGTTACTTGCCCTCAAAGCTTGTTTCCAACTTGGCTTGTTGAGAAAGCAGTAACGACTTCATAGGATTGTATTTGGGATTAAATAAAATAACGTATGCAAAGCTCTGTACTCCACAAGAGACAGCAGATTGCAGTAGTCAAGAGCACAGATCCTGAAGCCAGCTGTTCAAATTCAGAGTCCAAATTCTGGATCCGCCACTGGCCAGCTTGGTGACCTTGGGCAAGTTTGCTGTATTCATCTGTGTCATCTGTGTCCTCACTGCTAAAACAGGGTAATGATAGTAACTGCTTCATGAGCCAGTACCTATAGGGTATTTAGGATAGTGCCTGGAACACTGAACACTATGTAAGAGGTTGTTAATTAAAAAAAAAAACAAAACATCTCTTTGAACATAGTAGATGCTGAATTTCATTCTGCAATCACCCAGGTGGATTAAAAATAAATTTTTAGGCCGGGTGCGGTGGCTCATACCTGTAATCCCAGCACTTTGGGAGGCTGAGGTGGGCAGATCACAAGGTCAGGAGATCGAGACCATCCTGGCTAACATGGTGAAACCCCATCTCTACTAAAAATACAAAAAATTAGCCAGGCATGGTGGCACACGCCTGTAGTCCCAGCTACACGGGAGGCTGAGCCAGGAGAATCGCTTGAACCTGGGAGGTGGAGGTTGCAGTGAGCCAAGATTGTGCCACTGCACTCCAGCCTGGGTGACAGAGAGAGACTCCATTTAAAAAATAAATAAATAAATAAATAAGTTTTAAACTTAAATTTTTGATTTTTGGAGAAAATTCCTGCATTGCCATTAGGGAAACATGTCAAATGAAATCAGCAGTTCTAGGATGATGAATGTTAGAGCTACCCTAGTAAGTTCACTGGATTTGGGGGTGGGAAGATGAGGCAGAGAGGAAGGTGTCTTTAAGAGTGTCTTTCAGATTTGGGGATTAGTTACCTAATCCCCAGATGACACTAGGAGCTATTTCATACTGAGATGGGGAAGAGAAGAATTATGCATATGGGAACAGTAAGAAGTAAAAGAGCTAGCATTTGTAGCATCTCCCAAGTACCGGGCATTGTGCTAGGCACTTTGTATACAGAGTAACTCATTTCATTCTCATAACTACCTTTTGGGTTTTACTCTCTCTGTTTTTAGAGATCTGTGAAAATCTTTAAAGGCGTGTGTTTTGCCATATATGCAAGTGAATCAACTTGCCAGATAAAAGTTTGCTGCGTAAATATGGTAAGACTTCTTCTTCTCTTGCCCCCTTCCCCCACTAAGCTCTGAATTTTCACATCAATATTTATATTGCTATGTTAAGAGTAGGCACTAATTTCACCAGAAAGTGACCCTTTTCTATTCTTGGTAGTTAGTCCTTTAATACCTCCATAGACAAAGAAACTTTTGAGATGCCATGCAGGCTCTAAAGTTCTGTAATAACTTGGAAGTCTGTGATGGTTAGACAAGTCTGTCCAGAAATGTCTTGGGAGCTGTCATGTTTCTCCAATACTCACATTAGACACAGACATACTATCATGGAGCTAAAACTCATGGTGTAACGATATTGCACATTAACCTCATAATGCTGTCTGTATCAATTTCAACATTAATATAATGTAACTGTTTCCAGGTGGAAGCAAACCAACTTATACACATGTTTTTATTGCAGTCTTCTGAAAAATGCATGCCATCTGTATTACCTCAAACTTTTGGGAACAAAATACATTAAACTAAGCAGAACCTCAAATAGTCAAAAGAATTTGTCTTTTTCAGGGTATTTCTGAACTCTCTAAAAGAAAACAAATTTTGAAATATAGAATACATAAATTTTTCAAACACAGGCACTACCAGAGGAAATTGCTATTAATTTTTATCACTGTTATGCAGATATTTGGTGGAATCACATGAATGTTCAACTATCAGCACTTTTATGTGCCTAATAGATCAAGTAGTTTGTAAATCTCAGGGAACATTAATATAATTTTTTTTCAGTCACTTTGCATCATTCTTTTTTGTTGTTTTTGTTGTTGTTGTTTTTGAGACAGAGTTTCCCTCTTGTTGCCCAGGCTGGAGTGCAAGGGCGTGCTCTTGGCTGACTGCAACCTCTGCCTCCTGGGTTCAAGAAATTGTCCCGCCTCAGCCTCCTGAGTAGCTGGGATTACAGGTGCCCACCACCACGCCCAGCTAATTTTGTATTTTTAGTAGAGACAGGGTTTCGCCATGTTAGCCAGGCTGGCCTCAAACTCCTGACCTCAGGTGATCCATCTGCATCAGACCCCCAAAGTGCTCACATCACGCCTGGCCCCTTTGCATCACCCTGAAACCGTCTTTTCATTCTGATGGATAATTGAAACTGAAAACTTTCTAAACTTTGCTAAGCATTTATTGCTACTATTTACATTTTTAATTATACTACAACATTCTTATAGTAAGAAAGCTATTACTGATGACTACTGTAATCTCTATTGATATTTACAATTGATATTTTCGCTCTTTGGTTTTAAGACAAATTCTTGACTGCATGAATATCAATAATAAAAAGATTTTATGCCTGTGTGATGTTTCAAGGTTGTCAGCATGCTGTGCAAAAATTACCTTGAGCAATGCCTAGGACGCTCCATTGTAGGCAGACCTTATTATCACTCCAGTCCTTGTACTAGACCCCAGGCAAACAATACCCATGTCAGCCGGGTGTGGTGGCTCACGCCTGTAATCCCAGCACATTGGAAGGCTGAGATGGGCAGATCACCTGAGGTCAGGAGTTCGAGACCAGCCTCGGCAACATGGCAAAACCCCGTCTCTACTAAAAGTACAAAAATTAGCGGGGCATGGTGGTGCACACCTGTAATCCCAGCTATTCAGGAGGCTGAGGCAGGAGAATCACTTGACCCCAGGAGGTGGAGGTTGCAGTGAGCTGCAGTTACACCACTGCACTCCAGCCTAGGCGACAGAGCAAGACTTCCATCTCAAAAAAAACAAAACAAACAAACAAAAAACCCACGTTATGGAAGAAGAAACAGAGGTTCAAGAGGTGACCAGCTGTGAAGGGGTGTGGCTATACCCAGATCTAATGAGTCACAGCTGACTACATGTATTCACTACATCTTTGTTACGCAACTTGTCCAGTAGTGACTCAGTTATTGAAAAAAGTGCATTTCACTATCATGCTCTGAATGAGACATTGCTTTCAGGATGCAGAATCCCTAGTTTCTTTCTCCGCTGTGTGCTCTACATGTGTCCAGACCTTCTCAGGTGGCCTCTGCACCACAGTGAAGACGAAGCTTATGGCCTCGGCCAAGTGTGCGCCCTACTCCTCCACCAGGCTAACCCTCAGGGCTGGCTTGGTGCCTAAGATAGCCCACAGCTTGCTGCCCCTCAGCTGCTAGCCCAAAACCAACAGCAAGAAAGCAGACTGTAATGTGGAGGATACTTCTTTTTTTTTTTTAATGAGATTTTGTTCCTAGGAGACTCTAAAAATTAATACCTTATTCCACTGTTCTTTTTGGTTATGTAAGATTGTTTTCCAAAATGCTGGCAGTAATTGTCCTCTGTATTAGCTAATTTTCTGCTGGTGATTATCAACATGGTGGAAAGGCAGGATTGGTTAAATCGGGGCTTCCCACTCTTTAACATGCATACACATCCTCTGAATATTAAAGAAAAAATACAGATTCTGATTCAATAGGTCTAGGATGGCACCTGAGAGGCTGCATTTCTGGAAAGCCCCAAGGGACTGGTCCACAGACCACACTTTGAGTGGCATGGAACGAAAGTATTTCAAACAGTCCTTGTACCCGCCCGATGATCTGTGAGAATAGGATCAGTGTAAAGATTAGTAATGATTCTTTTTTCTGAAAACAATAACAACCAAAATCGTTTCTAGTTGATTTTATTTTTCCCTATTTACTTTGTCTATGAGAGTATGGGAATTAAATGGAATTCTCTTTCCTAGTGTTTGGGAATAAATCAGATGTTGAGTTAAATAAGCATCTCTCTCTGTCTCTCTCTGTCCCTCTTTTTCTCTGTTTCTCTTTCTTTCTCTGGCTCTCTGAACTCTAGAGAAATGCTGAGCTGCTGCCTTTTGGTCCTCCCCCTTCTCTGAATTTTCCCATCTACTCTTCTCTGCCTTTGCTTGATCTTTTTTCCCCCATGAAGATTGGGGGTTTTTATTAACCGGAGACAGATTTTGGCAAGAATGTCCCAGTTATTTTAGCTTGTGCAGTTGGTCACATTCTTGTGAAATTAGCCTGAAATTAGATTACTGCTCAAGATAGCCATGAAATAATATCAGCACTCAGTATTTAATTCTGAATTATCTGGCAACACTGAATCAGCTCTGCCAAAATGGACATGTCCCAGTGTCTCAGCAGCGATAGTGTTGCAGCCTGTTGGTTTTTTGTTGTTGTTCTTTGTTTTTATTTTTACTTTTGAGACAAATACTATAATAAGATGCACAAATAATAGTTTTAAGTGTATGTCATCCAGCTTTCCTCAAAGATAACACCTTACATAACCAGAGTACATTATGAAAATCGGGAAACTAGCATTGGTATGTATTATTAACCAAACTACAGGCCTTATTTTGATTTTACCAGTTTTTACATGCACTCTTTTTTTGGGCTGGGGGACGGTATGCAGTAGTATAAAGTTTTACATATCTGTATATAGATTCATGGAACCACCATCACAATCTTCCTGATTGCTAAAAGTTGGTGTTCTCCAGGATTCTGTCCTGAATGCTATTCCGTTTTCATTCTCCACATTATCCCTGGACCCTCTTATCAGTAATGGTGACTGTGACTATCTTTTCTATTTGGATAATTCTCAAATGTATAACCTTAACCTCTCTTGAGCGCTATACCTCACCATTTCCTGGCCTACTTCTGGACACCCACTGACTATTTTATCTGTACCATGAGCTCCAACATAGCCAAAATTGAACCTGTATTCCTTCATTTTTAAACTAAATAATCTCTGTTTGAGGGATTAACACCTTGTGGCCCAAGTCAGAATTCCCAGGGATCATCTTAGAAGCATCCAGTCTCCCTAGTCCACCTCCACATAATAAAAACAGCCCACACTCCTAGGGCAGGTACTGTGTGCCGGCTACTGTCCCACACCCACTTGAGGGATCAGCTCACTTTGTTCTGATGACAATCCCACGCTTTGTCAGAAATGGATCCAAGTTTCGTGAAGCCTGAAACTTGTATAGTTTCAGGTCCCATTAAAGAAAAAGAACAGAAGATTACAAATATTAGAATTAGTATTTGTCAAGGGAAATATTTGGGCTAGTGCAAGTGAGGGGCCCTGAAAATTGACCTTCACTAAATTAATAATCTATCTGCCTTCGAGATAAATGCCATTCTTCTTGCCATTTTACAGTGAGACAAGGAACACAAAGTTTTCAAAAGTTAACTTGACCAAGGTCCTCCTGCCACAGGGGCCTCATTACCTCTTGCTGTGTTTTAACAGAGGCCTCCTATGTGACCTCTCTGCTGTCAATCAGCCCCCTTCATCCATTCTCCACATTGACCCCAGAGGGATCTGCACACAGGGCCACGTCTCTCTCCTGATCCAAAGCTGTCACTGGTTCCTGGTCCCTTTTAGGATAAGAACTAAACTGTTTTGCATGACTCCCTGGCTGTCTCCTCTGACACTGGAGGTTGCATGATGCTGAACTGCTAGGGGCTCCCACCAGTGCCCCACACTTCCACTTCCTACTCCTTTCCACGTGTCATTCTGCTGCCAGGACTGCTCTCCTCCCATCTCCTCTACACACTGCACTCTTTATCATTTTACCCAAAGTAGAAAATGCATCATTGGTTATTTTTAGCTTATAGAAGCAACAGATGGTTAAAGTAAAAAAAAAAATTATGCAATGCAAAGAATTAAGTAAAAACTACCACATCTGTGGCCCCATTTTTTTGGGATGAACCACTATTAAGTGTATGGTGTACATACTTTTCATTTTTCCTATTCTGTGTGTGTATGTGTGTTCTAGCCTATAAAATTGGGATATGTTACTATGTTATTATTATTTTTTTCATTTTTATTAATCTTCCAGACTTTTCTCCAAAATGTTTTTCATTTTGTTTGTTTTTGCAAATCTCTTAGATTACTAGGAAAGCCAAGTCTCTCTTCCTGGATTTCTTCTTCTATATACTGCCTATTGATACCTACCCACTTCTCTATGGAGCACGGATGAAGGATATTGGTCATGTATGTTGAAATATTTGTCCAACTTTATCCCTAGTTTTTTGACTTTGTAAGGATGAGGAATTTTAATTTGTATATACTTGTAGATACCTTTAGAACAATGACCATATCTTTTTTTATCTCCATAGCTCCAGCATCTAGTACAATGTCTGCAATGGAACAGGCAAGCTGTGAATATTTGTGGAATGCACGGGTGGACTAAAGACCTATCACCTCACTCTAGAGTGCCCAGCATGTTGGAGGTAAGAGCTCATCTTCTGGTCTCTTTACCCCTTCTCATACAGAGCCAATCACCAAATCCTGCAAATTCAACCCTCAAAATGTCTTTACATATCCCACAGCCACCACCGCTCTGTCAGACTTACCATTTCTCACCTGGATTCCTGCAGTAGCTTCCTCTTTCTGGTCTCTCTAAGCTAATGCTTTCTCTATGTGTGACCAGGGTTTTCTAAAACACAATCTGTCCATTTCACTATCCTGCTTAAAAACCTGGAATGACTCCATAGTGCCTGGAAAAGCAATCTAAATACTTCAGAAAGGAATTCAAGGCCCTCCATAAAATCTGGTCTGACTTCCCTACTCAGCGCCGCCTCTTTTTCTTCTCTCTCTTTACATCTTCTATTCTCCAGCTGTGCCACACTTTCAGCTGTTCTAGAACAGACCTTATATTTCACAACTCTTTGCTTATTAGATCCATCTCAAATGTCAGACATTCCATGGAATCTCATCCTGTCTCTCTATCAAAATTATCACACTACTATTACCACCATTAGCACCACAACCCTTACCTGGTATCTTCTGGCACTCTAGAGTGAGGTGATAGGTATCCTGTATCCTCTACACTTCCTCATTAATTCAAAGATAACTTTATATTTCTCTCCCTATTTCAACTTCCTGCCTCCATAGAAACAATTTTCTGGTTCAGCAGTTTCAATGAATCAATCAAATATTTGTATATCTGTTATGTGCAAAGTACTGACTCCATTTCTGATACTCAACTCACTTTTCAGTTGAAATTTTGAGTGCAGCTGAGTTCTGAAAAATTATTAGTTTGTAAAAGTCTGAAAATACATGCATTTATAAAAATCTTGGGGGACCTCCTCTTTCGGCTTGGAATACCCCTCCCTCTGTCTCTGTACAGGGGAGCTTCTTCCTTCTGTCTTTGCCCTTCCTTCTTGCCTATTAAACTCTCCACTCCTTAAAACCACCTTACATGTATCTGTGTCGTTTTATTTAAACTGGCATGAGGACCAAGAACCATGGTGTTCCTCCACTCATCAGAGCTGTAACATTTTGATGCATGCGCCGAGAAAGAAAATTCAATCATCAGACTGAAGCAATCAAACTCCAAATGGTGCTGTAAACTGAACCACACATGGACACGCCATTCTTCTAAGGACCCTTAGATCCACCCCAGAAGGAGCGCTAGCTGCTGTTCCCCATTCGATGCCCCTTTTCATCAGGAAGTAGCCAGAAAGAGTCACCACCCAAAACCCCCTAACAGCAGTTAGTGTGGCATCTCCACAGCAGGAAGTGTTGTAGGAAAAGGGGTCCTTGGGAAGTTTTCGGTTTTTAAAGCATCTCCGGAGAAGTTTCTTGTAAAGCCCCGGCTCTCAGAGCCAGGCCAGCAACCTTTGATATGCCAATGCTGGCCATCGGAAACTGGGTCCACCCAAACATGGAGGCCTTCTTGCCCTTTCCCCACATGTTCCTGGCAACATGGCTGCCCCCACATATCCCCACATGTGTAGAAAATCATGGCACCCTGCACTTGCATATTAAAAGGGTAGGGTGGGAAGGCCAGCTTTTTCGCAGGTTACGTGAACGACATGCCTAGTCAAACCAATCCCCTGAGCCCTATGCAAATCAAACACTGTCTACTCCAGCCTCCGCATATATACCTGGCTGGTATCTGTGGCAGGGTGGGGACCTCGTCTTTTGGCTTTGGAGACCCATCCCTCTGTCTGTGTACAGGGGAGCTTCTTCCTTCTGTCTTCCCCTTTCCTTCTTGCCTATTAAACTCTACGCTCCTTAAAACCATTAAAAAAAATTAAAATAATTAAATTGGGATGAAAAAAGCCTTGTAAGCTTCTCTTGGAACAGAAGATCTGAAGCAAACAGGGAGATAGATGGCAGTGTATTCCCAGCCTTGTTAGCTAAGCAAGTGAGCGGGAAGCAGGGCTTCTATTCACAGGTGATATCTCCTCACTCAGTATGTGATGATTGTCATCTGGCACAGCGTCTTCTGGTTCAATTAAAATATGTCTGAGTTTTTGGCCTAAATATATTAATAGACACAAATATTAAACTCATTTTTCCTAAGCTTTTAAAAAATTATATATTCTCAGGATACGATGGATAATCATTTGCCTCTGCAAATTTAAAGCACACAATTTATTTGTGTGTTCTCTAGTCTCATTGCAACATGCTTTAGGGCTAAATATAATCAAGAAAAGAATTCAATATACATACATTAATATTAGTAAACCTTTGCCCCTAGTAAAATGATCATGGCTCTAAAACTTTAAGGCTTATCACTTTTCTTTCAAGGAAACAGTTGGGCATATTTTAAACATATCAACAAAAAATAAACTCTTTCATTTGCTCATTCCTTTCTCCCTTCCAGCGTGTTAAGCACTATATGAGCCGCTGAGGATAGAGGAATAAACAACAACACAGGTGTGTCCTCTGCCCAAACCAGGCATAAATGAGCTTCCAAATGAACACAAACAAATTTGGAAGGCTTTTGAGGAAGAAGGACCATTAAAAAAAGGTACAGAGAGAATGTATTGAGATCATGTTTATCAATTGCTGAAATAAAACATTCTCCACAATTTCAATGATTCTCCAGCCAATATATTATTACCCCTCCTTATTAAAAAAAAAAAATGAAAAAAACCTGCCAATAGAAAGCTGCCTTTCCTAGTAGATTGCATGCAAGTCATACTGTTAGCTAGAACTTAAGATACCTTGTTGATTTAATCAGTAGGTTACTATGTGTAATAATTCAATATTAAGAGAAGTGAGGCTATCAATATTATAGATATATTTTACATTTTTCCAATCAGTCATTACTAAAGCTAACATTAAAAATCTTATTATATTACACTCTACGTTTTTTTTTTTAGCACAAATATAACAATTTAAAAAATAAATTGGCTGGGTGCAGTGGCTCACGCCTGTAATCCCAGCACTTTGGGAGGCTGAGGTGGGCTGTTCACGATCTGGAGATCGAGATCATCTGGCCAAAATGGTGAAACCCCGTCTCTACTAAAAATACAAAAATTAGCTGGGTGTGGTAGCACGTGCCTGTAATCCCAGCTACTCGGGAGGCTGAGGCATGAGAATCGCTTGAATCCAGGAGGTGGAGGTTGTAGTGAGCTGAGATCATGCCACTGCACTCCAGCCTGGTGACAGAGCAAGGTTCTGTCTCAAAAAATAAAAAATAAAAATAAATTTAAAAATTGCAGAACATTTTCTTTAAATAATGATATTTTTCTCAAAAATTAAATCAGCTATTGATTTTCTTCCAAGGTCATTTGCCTCCCATCTTTCTTCCAAGTGTCCTCATCTTATGTATTTCACTTTTTATAAAACTTTAAACAGCAAGAGGCCATACAAAATGAAAAAACATAACTTGTATTAATTCATTTAGTCCCTTAAAAGCTGTATCAGAAGCTGTTGTTGAAAAAATAGTAGAGTTATTAGGAGTGTTGCAAATGTCCTATAACTGATATGTTAGTCTTATACTCTTCATAATCGTATATAGTGATCTTAGCACTAGCAGACATCTAAGGTCTATGATGGCATTTAACACAATTTTGTCTCCAAATTCTGCTGTGGTTTCATCAATGCCTTTTTGTTAGCTCTGAGTTTAAATTTTAATCTGAAACCATAACTGATTTATCCCAGCTGCTGACAACTGCCTGGAATCTGGTTTGGAGCATCTCCAAAGCCAACGTACTTTCCCCCAAGAAAATAAGGAAGATCTCTCTGCCCAGGCTTGGAAATACATAAGGATCAGGTTTGCCATCCTCTACTTTAGGGTGACTTTAACATGATTCAATGCCCACTGACTGCCTTTCTCCTACAGGTAAAGTAACAAACAAAGGAGTCGACTCTCAGGAGCTCTCTCTTTCATCTGCTTTATGTTGCCATTTTCCCTCATTGCCCTCTCACATTCACTCAGTAATTCACCAAATATTTATAGAGCCTTCATGGTGTGCAAGGCAGTGAACTCCACACTGTAGGAAGAGTGAAGCCATGGAGGTTGCAGGCCTGGCTCTTCATACCTTTGGCTTTCTGTTGAATTGAACTTTCTGTTAAGTTTAAAATACACAATAGAACTTTGACGATGTTGTGGCCTGGTCAGGGATGGGACAGATAACCAGCCCTTAAAAATAAAGCTCCTCCGGCCCTGCCCAATACCTTCTGAAAGAAGGAGGGTTATCATAGAGCATAAATAAAATAGTAGTGATTAATAATGATAATAAAGTTTATCTCTTTACTCACTCAAGAGCAGACCTTTTGGGGCAAATCACTTATGATTTCCTTCCAGGATTGAAGAAAACAGGCACAGACGGAAGGTGGGGGCTGGTACTGGTGCTGAGCCTGGCATGGGGAGAGAGGAAACAAGAGTGAAAAGACTCTTTCATTCTCCTGGCAAAGGCAGCCTTGCAGCTGGGGCCAGGGTCTGTGGTGCTGATCCATCTGCTGGGCCGTCACCTCCCGAGAGAGCTTGTGTTCCTCTAACCATGCGTGTCTTACCACCAGTCTCTGGCAGGAGCCAGGAGATGGGGAAGACAATTTAAATGATTCACATAACTTCAAAAAATGTGGATAAGCACTTTATTTTTCTCCCAAACCAAGAATATCTACTCAATTTAAACTTTTACCTGCGATCTCTCTTCCTCAGACCCAAGGTCACGAACTTGCCATCTAACCTGGCAGGTCAGTAAAACCTTACCGCGATCAGGTCCTCATCTGTAAAATGAGAAGGTGGCAGCAGAGGTTCCGAAGGCTCCTTCCAAATGAAAACAAATATGATTTTTACATCAGTAGAAATTCAAGGGGCTCACACTTGACTATATGAAAGAGAAAATAAAAAATTATTTATTTTTCTGTTGGCCTTTTCCTATCATTTTAGCTTGCTTATTTCTTCTTATTGACCCCATTTTTGTGTTTCTTATTTCTTCTATTAACACCACTGGATTAAAACAAGCAAAAATTTAAAGATTAATATCCTTTTTAAAAATTTCAGACTTATAACACACACACACACACACACACACACACACACCCTGCATGTAGATGAAGCAGCTAGAAATGAAAGCCTAACTGAAACATAATTCCAGTGGTTCTCAAACTTTAGCAGGCATTAGAATCACCTGAAAGATTTTTTAAAACGCATATTGCTGGACATCAACCTAGAATTTTTAATTTGCTAGGTAAGGTGGAGTCCCAAAATTAACATTTCTTACAGGTTCCAAGTAATACGGATGTTGTTGGTCTGGGACCACACTTTGAAAACCACTGCTTTGTAGCACAGCTTCCAAGGAGACTCCAGTGTGTGTTCTGTATCTTCTCTATGTATGTATGTTCTGTATATATATATATATATATATATATATATATATGTACAGTACACGTATCTCCAATGTATGTTCTCATCTAATCCCTTAAAGTCATGATGTGCCTCAGGCCATAGTTTCTTCCCTTTACTGTTTGTCAGTTGTCACCAAGTTGAGGTGGCAGTGGTATTTTTCTTTATGTCAAAGCACTTTCCATCTATTCCTAATTGATTGCCTACTGATTTCTTGGTTTCTTTGACTATTTCGTTGAAAGGATCTCAAGCTGCTGTAAAACTTGCATTTTAACATCTGGCATGACATTCTCCCTTTGTTTAGTGTCATTTTTGTGGCAGATTAAGATCTGCCACCAGCGCACTTTCCCATTTAATCCCCCAGCCATTGTGGTCCAAAACTCTTTGCCAGAAATCCCGCATGCCCAGAACACACACACATACACACACACACACACACATACACACACACAATGAAAGGCCACTCAAGTCAGGGTAACAAGGTGGAGCCTTTGCAGTACATTTAGCTAATGCTAATAGAGATGCAGTATAATATAGTTGTACCAAGTTTCCATCTTTGCCTTAAGCAGGATGTAAGCATGAGATTGTAGAAGAAAGGATTCTGTAAACAGATTTATTTCGTGATATTTGGGTAGACAGTTCTTGTTAACATCGAACGACTTTATACTAACTATAGAAAATGCTTTTCAATAAATCCTCCTTGACAATCAATGTGTTCTCAGGTTCTTGTCTTCTGAGAGAGATCTATAGAATAAATTATTCTGGGAAGTGTATGATATGGCACATAAAGAGGAAGGAGTGGTTATTTGTATGAAATAAAAATGGTAACTGATTTTTAAAAGATACTTACATGACTTAATCTCTGTTAGAGTACCAACATTAAAACTAACCAACAATTATGAGGGCTTATTAGCAGTCCTCTCCAAGGTGAGGAAACAAGATCTGTACTTCAACACTGCCTTCTGCTACCTGCCTGCTCCTTCCTATCTCCCTTTCTGCCCACACAGAGGGTCTTGTCATTTGGCAGGAAGAAAAACGAATCAGAAGCCCTGAAGCAGAGGGCTGCTGCTGTTGCTGGTGAAGTAGCAGTGCTAAGAGAGAAATTTATAGCACTACATGCCCACATCAAAAAGCTAGAAAGAGCTCAGGTTAACAGCCTAACATTACAATTAGAAGAACTAGAGAACCAAGAGCAAACAAACTCCAAAGCTAGCAGAAGGCAAGAAATACCCAAGATCAGAGCTGAACTGAAGGAGATAGAGACATGAAAAAACCTTCAAAGATCAATGAATCTAGAAGGTGGTTCTTTGAAAAAATTAATAAAATAGATAGACCTCTAGCTAGACTAACAAAGAAGAAAAGAGAGAAGATTCAAATAAGCACAATCAAAATGATAAAAAGGATATTACCACTGACTCCAGAGAAATATAAACAACCATCAGAGACATTATAAATACTTCTGTGCACGTAAACTAGAAAATCTAGAAGAAATTGATAAATTCCTGCACATATACACACTCTGAAGACTAAACCAGAAAGAAGTTGAATCCCTGAATATACCAAGTTCTGAAATTGAGGCAGTAATAAATAGCCCACGAACCCCCCCCAAAAAAACACAAAAAACAAACAAACAAAAAACCCAGGACTTACAGCTGAATTCCACTAGAGGTACAAAGAAGAGCTGGTAGCAGTCCTACTGAAACTATTCCAAACAACTGGAAAGGAGGGACCCCTCCCTAACTCATTCTAGGAGGCCAGCATCATCCTGATACCAAAACCTGGCAGAGACACAACAAAAAAAGAAAACTTCAGGCCAATATCCTTGATGATCATCAATGCAAAAATTTTCCACAAAATGCTGGTAAACCATTGAATCCAGCAGCACATCAAAAAGCTTATCCACCACAATCAAGTAGACTTCATCCCCAGGATGCAAGGTTGGTTCAATATATGCAAATCAATAAATGTGATTCATCACATAAACAAAACTAAAGACAAAAACTGCATGATTTTCTCACTAGATGCAGAAAAGTCCTTCAATAAAATTCAACATCCCTTTATGTTAACTCTCAATAAACTAGGTATTGAAGGAACATACCTCAAAATAATAAGAGCCATACATGACAAACCTGTAGCCAATATCATACTGAATGGACAAAAGCTGGAAGCATTCCGCTTGAAAACCAGCACAAGACAGACAAGCATGCCCTCTCTCACCACTCCTATTCAACTTAGTATTGGAAGGTCTGGCCAGGACAGTTAGGCAAGATAAAGGTATAAAGTGTATTCAAATAGGAAGAGAGAAAGTGAAACTATCTTTGTTTGCAGATAACAGGATTCTATTTTTAGAAAACCCCATTGTCTCAACCGAAAAGCTTCTTAATCTGATAAGCAACTTCAGCAAAGTCTCAGGATATGAAATCAATGTGCAAACATCACTAGCATTCTTATACACCAACAACAGGCAAGCTGAGAGCCAAATTACGAATGAACTCCTGTTCACAATTTCAACAAAAAGAATAAAATACTTAGGAATATAGCTAACAAGTGAAGTGAAGGAGCTCTTCAGGGAGAACTACAAACCACTGCTCTAAGAAATCAGACACGACACAAACAAATAGAAAACATTCCATGCTAATGGCTAGGAAGAATCAATAACATGAAAATGGCCATATTGCCCAAAGCAGTTGGTAGATTCAATGCTATTCCCATTAATCTACCATTAACATTCTTCACAGAATTAGAAAAAACTGTTTTAAAATTCATATGGAACCAAAAAAGAGCCCAAGTAGCCAAGGCAATCCTAAGCAAAAAGAACAAAGCTGGAGACATCATGTTACCTTACTTCAAACTATACTACAAGGCTACAGTAACCAAAACAGCATGGTACTGGTACAAGAACAGATAGACCAATGGAACAGAATACAGAACTCAGAAATAAGACTGCAACCTACAATCATCTGATCTTCAACAAACCTGGTGAAAACAAGCAAAGGGGAAAGGATACCCTATTTAACAAATGGTGCTGGGAGAACTGGCCATATGCAGAAAATTGAAACTGGATCCCTTCCTTACTTCATATACAAAAATAAACTCAAGATGGATTAAACACTTAAATGTAAAATCTAAAACTATAAAAACCCTAGAAGAAAATCTAAGCAATACCATTCAGGACATAGGCACAGGCAAAGATTTCATGATGAAGACACCAAAAGCAATTGCAACGAAAGCAAAAATTGACAAATGGGATCTAATTAAACTAAAAAGCTTCTGCACAGCAAAAGAAACTATCAACAGAGTAAACAGACAACCTACAGAGTGGGAGAAAATTTTTGCAGTCTATCCGTCTGACAAAGATCTAATATCCAGCATCTATAAGGAATTTAAACAAATTCACAGAAGAAAAATAACCCCATTGAAAACTGGGCAAAGAACATGAACAGACACTTTTCAAAAGAAGACATACATTCAACCAACAAACATATAAAAGAAAGCTTAACATCACTGATCATTAGAGAAATGCAAATCAAAGCCACAGTAAGATACTATCTCACACCTGTCAAAATGCCTATTATTAAAAAGTCAAAAAAACAAGAGATACTGATGAGGTTGTGGAGAAAAAGGGATGCTTTTATGCTGTTGGTGGGAGTGTAAATAGTTCAACTACTGTGGAAGATTATGGCAATTCCTCAAAGACCTAGAGGTAGAAATACCATTTGACCCAGCAATCCCATTACTGAGTATATACCCCCAAAATATAAATCATTCTGTTATAAAGATACATGCACGTGTATGTTCATTGCAGCACTAATCACAATAGCAAAGACATGGAATTAACCTAAATGCCCTTCAATGATAGACTGGATAAAGAAAATGTGGTACACATATACCATGGAATACTATGCAGTCATAAAAAGGAAGAAGATCACGTCCCTTGCAAGGACATGGGTGGAGCTGGAGGCCATTATCCTTAGCAAACTAATGCAAGAACAGAAAACCAAATACTGCACATTCTCAGGTGTAAGTGGGAGCTGAAGGATGAGAGCATGTGGACATGGAGGGGAATAACATGCATTGGGGCCTGTCAGAGAGTGGGGGGTGGGAGGAGGGAGAGGATCAGGAAGAATAGCTAGTGGATGCTGGGCTCAATACTTGGGTAGTGGGATGATCTGCACAGCAAACCACCATGGCACATGTTTATCTATGTAACAAACCTACACATCCTGAACATGTACCCCTGAACTTAAAAGTTGGAAGTTAAAAAAAATGCTGTACGACTTTGTTTTTATACAATTCAGATCCCCATCTTTTCTCAAAAGTGCCGTTTTGAAGTGGAAAATGAAGAGAGGGATGATATATGGCTTGTAGGAAAAAAGATTAATAAAGTCTTTCTGATTAATGATCTAAGACAAAATTTAAATGGGTATGTTTAAAATCAGTTCCACCCTGAATCACCCTTGAAATGCATTGCTACAGATTATTAAATCACTCATATGAGTTAGAAATTGCATTTTACTTATTACACAGAAATCATTGCTGTTGTTGAACTGACAGATGATTAACCCCCAACAAATTCCAGTTTATTAATATTAGAGGGAGGGCAGAGCACTGCACCTCAACACATGTGAGAGGACATACCCAGCCCTGTCTATCCCAGCCTAAGAAAGTTTTCCCTTTTGTTTCTTTTGGTGGCCTTCAATTATTCCGGAGTGTGTCTCCCTCACTATTGTTGTGGTTTTAGCTTGTAATCAATAGTTAATCAGAATTTCAGAAGTTTCTATGTTGGTTATACCTCTTGACTTATCAAAAAAGCAAATTTCTATCTTGTTTTTATGTACTTTCTCAGGAAAAGGATCAAAAGCCAGCTTCCTATAACACAAAGACAGCTTAACCATGATTCAATATCTGCTTCTGGCAGGGTAAAATATTGATTGTGGATTCAAAGCAAGTAAATAGGAACAAAGAAAATATTTATTATATTGATCATCTCAAATATTGCTTAGAGAGTATGCCATTATTTCCAAACCCCACGTATAAAGTACACAGTATTTTATCATTATTTAGTTGAATTTATTTTCACTGACTAGGTAAATAATCTTTCAGATTATTCTCCTAAAGGATTGGTATAGCAACAATCTGTTAAACTGACCTCTCTATTTCACTAGCTTCCTTTGGTCCCCTCCAGCCTGAACTGCAAACTCTATTTCTCTTCCTCTTTTAGTAACTGTGCCTGCTAGCTTCATAAAAAAATTCTAATTTGTTATAAATAATCTTGGACTTGAAAGCCAAAAAAGTCATAGTTCTAGCTGTATATCTTCCATATTCATTGTAATTGTGAAGATTCCTCCCAGAAAATTTCTACTTGAAAAACTTATCATCTTAATACTTAATGTTATTCTCATCACAACTCCAGAATTTTTCATCACAATACAGTATGCTTGCTTTATTAGGTAAATAAGTATATAAAGGAAAGCACTCTGGAATCTGTCTATTGAAAAGCAAGTCTACTCAAGTAAACTAGTAATAGAAATTATTTGTTTCTAAAAGTGAAACTGTCCCTATAAATTTAATAAAATTACTCAGGAAAGAAGGGATGTGGAGAAACAAAACAAAAATAAACCAAGCTTACAGCATAGTCACATTAATCGTTAGGTCAGCTTGCCCTTTGACCAGCTTCCTCATAATTGTTTGCTGCTTAATGTTCCAGAATCATTGGACCTTGTAGACTATCGTTTTTCTTAACTGCTCTATAGAAAACCAAAGCATTGTGAAATATTGAGTTTTCAATTTGAGATATGATTTCAGTTCCCCTGTACCAGTAAAACTACTAATACCAGCTGCTCTGAAGGATACCACAAAGAGCTGACTCACCAAAGAATGCAGTCTCCACATCCTGATGATTTCATGCCCCTTACCCTAACCAATCAATGACTCCAATTTTCCAGCCCCTTACTCTCCATAATCCCCTTAAAAACTTCAGCCCAGAACACCTCAGGGAGATGGAGTTAAGAGTCTCCTCCCATCTTATCACTCGTCTGCCTCGTAATCATTAAACTTTCTCTGCTGTCTCAGTGTATTGGTCTGAGAGCAGGCACGTGAACCTGTTAGTCTAATCAAAAAGCAGAACTGTGAGCACAGTGCTGCTTAAATGATCTATTTCATATTTTCCAGAAAGCAGATAGGCAGCTCATTGTATTCCAATAAGGCTCATTTACACAAATAATGTGTCTATTCAGTCACGAGGCAAGAAACGAAGCAATATATCTCAAATAAGGACTTATCTTGGGTGCCGATGAAGCATTGTCTGAGGAATGAGGATATCACAAGTCTGAATGTCAATCTGAGAGGCAAATTCTTAAATTATGGAAGGAGGGTATGAATTTGGTCACAAAATTTAACATAACAACTTTAGTAACAAAAATGAAGCTTAAGCGGCAATTTACACAACTATTATGTAAGTCTAGCATTCAGCATATCTAAGTAGATAGTATCTCTATAAAGTTAAATGATAAAAGTTGGGTTAATTTGCCAGGTTAACAGAATCCAGATTGATCTTTTAGCTGTTCTTGTTCTACCTCTGGACTATTGCATGATCCTGGAAAAGAATGAACAGTTTTTTAACAAGAAAGATGTAATTTCTGGACGAACTCTCCTTGTTCATTTATAAATGGATCTTTCTTATAAATCACATGATGAAGTAGTTGTTTCTCAAAAAAACCTCTACATAGATGGTTTCA
Organism: Nomascus leucogenys; assembly: GCF_006542625.1. Classification (NCBI taxonomy): domain Eukaryota; kingdom Metazoa; phylum Chordata; class Mammalia; order Primates; family Hylobatidae; genus Nomascus; species Nomascus leucogenys. Next base: position 2,969,963 of record NC_044389.1, on the reverse strand, counting down.
TGTCATCATTTATTGGAATACTTTATCCTAAATTATGGTATAATAACTTAGAGAGAAGCCAGTCAAGAAAAACATACACATTTGCATACACAGTAGCACATCTAGACTAATTATGATCACTCTTAATGTGCTATGACTGTTCTCACCTACCACCTGTCTATCCTGGATTAACCAATATGGTAGCCACTAGCTGCCTGCGACTACATAAATTAAAAATTCAGTTATTCAGTTGCAATGGCTTCATTTCCAATGCCCAGTAGCCACATGTCATAGGAAATGTAGGTACAGAACATTTTCATCATTGCAGAAAGTTTTTTATTGTTTTTGTTTTTGAGACAGAGTCTCACTTCGTCACCCAGGCTGGAGTGCAGTGGGGGCAATCTCTGCTCACTGCAGCCTCCACCTCCCGGGTTCAAGTGATTCTTGTGCCTCAGCCTCCCGAGTAGCTGGAATTACAGACGTGCACCACCATGCCTGGCGAATTTTTGTATTTTTACTAGAGACAGGGTTTCACCATATTGGCCAGGCTGGTCTCAAACTCCTGACGTCAAGTGATCCAGCTGCCTCAGCCTCCTACAGTGCTGGGATTACAGGCATGAGCCACCGTGCCCAGCCGCAAAGTTCTACTGGATAACACATTTAGCTTGAACTTGCAGCTTGCCATGATAATTGACTTCTTTAATAATAACTTTTTAATTATTCAGCAATTAATATTTTTATTATAGCAAATTTAGAAACTACAGATAAACCAAATGAATTCAACTAGGATCAGCTAATCCTGCGATGCAAACAGAGAACTACTTAATATTTGGTATTTATTTTTGGTGCTTCTTCCAAGCATATAAAAATTTTAAGTGAAAATCCAACATACTAAACTTACTGTTTTTATACTTCATCTCATAAAATATGTTATGAACATTTCTGTATGTCACTTTTTTCTCCACATAATTTCACATGACTCTATAATAGTTTTCCAGACTATTGCTGCATAGTTGTCACTATCGACTACTACTGCCCTATACTTCATTTAACAAATCCCTTCATTTGAAACATACCGATGATTTTTAATTTCTCTATTATAAAAAGCTCTATAGGTGAACCTATTTACGATTAGTTTCTTAGTATAAATCCTAGAATTAGAATTCATTAGTGTTAATTTACTTCTGAAACGTCACCTTTAGAAATTTAATTTGATGGAGATAGGTCTGAACCAAGGTTTTCTCACCTACGTAAGACAGGGATTAATGAAATGATCTCTAAGTACCCTCCTAGCTTTTCCGATCTAAGAATTTTTTCAGTGAGTGACAAAATATGAAATTCCTATGAAGGAAGAAAGAAAAAAACACATAGGTTTGAAAAAGCAATTTAATACATCAAATTTCCTCCCTCATACACGTACAATAATGTCATGAAAGCAGGAATTTCGGGGCTGGTAGGGGAAAGATATGACCACCAGGTGGCAGCAGTACACAAAGTGCTTCGTGTGGTGCTTGGACAGGCCCGCATGTGGGAGTGTAGGTGGGGGTGAAGCCCAGGTATCTTGGAGACCTTCCAGAGACGATGGCGTGGGGCCACTACCCAAAGGGGAAGAGAGCAAGGGAAGTCCCTGGGGAGTGGAAAATCAGAGAAAGGAGGTTACCTGGCTAGGTGATGTACCTCAGCCTCGCGATGTGGGAGGCTCTGGGTCAGAGTTAGGAAGAACAGCGTGGACTTGGGTCTTCTATAGCCTCAGGGTTTGGTATATCTAAGGCTAACAGATGTCGGTGGAGTTTCTGGGGTAAGCAAAGCAGGCAGGCTCTGAATGACTAAAAAACATGCTTTCTTGGGTCATATTTAAAACAATTGGCTGTACAAGAATTTGAGTTTGCTGCCGGCAGGCTTTTGAGCCAATGGTCTTGGTCAGTAATGAAGAAGTAAGCCACATAAGACCAATATAGAGAGGCCATCTTTTTCTCATTTTTGGAACAAACATAACTTGCATCTTACTGTTCAATAACTTAATCAACAAACATTTATGAAGTGCCTACTATGTCCTGAGCACTATGCCAGGAAAAGAGCTTGCAAAGTTGAGGAAGATGTCATCCATGACGCTAAGGGACTTACGATTTTGGAAGAGGGCCTTTTGAATGGGAGAGTGGGACCCTGAAATGGTAGACAGGAAGCTGTTGCTCTTTCCTTCTTCATGGGTTTTCCTAGAATAGCTGTCTAACTACTAATAATTATTTTACAGTGGGGGTACATTGTATCAAATGTATTACAATCAATCTACTTTTATCTCCAACTCCATAATCAATCTCTGTTAATAAGGAGAATTCATTATTATCAAAACTCATACATATGTAGGGATGGAAGTGGAGGGAAAAGTGGCAGTTCCGGGCAATTATTAGAAAAGACTTTATGATTAAGATGTCTGAAATCAAACTTGCTCATCACTTTCTTTTTCCTCAGAATTTAGCTAATCTTCTGGCTCCACTATCCTGTCATCATCCTGACCTAGAAATTGCAAAATATGTTTGTCTCCATCTTCTCCTTCAAACCCAGCATACAGTCAGTTGCTAAGTCATCTAGATTCTGTGGTCAGAGTGACTTCACTGAGCCTCCTGTTCTTTCTGGGTCCAGGGCATGATCCTGTTCAGGTCGTCATTTCCTCTAGCAAGTGTTTCCTGAAGCATCTCCTACTCCCAAATCCCGGGCTACTCATTGCTCTCAGATGGTTCTTCTATAAACATAGTTCTAACTTCATGATTCCTCTGTTCAAAAGTGCCACAGCAAACTCCTTATTCTCGCATTCAAAAATACTACAGGACACTATCCCAATGTTCCTGATTGTAAAGTGTATCCTTTACTATAATCTCAGGTGTTACAGGACATCAGCATAACCCAAAACATGTTTTATAATCATCTTCTCAGAGTCTTTACTTATGCAGAACTCTTTTCCTAAAATAGGTTCCCCAAACCATGCAGATCAAAACCAGATCCAGATTTCAAGGCTAAACACAAATTCACCATTTTCAAGAAACCTTTCCTCATTTCTGTAATTAACTAAAAACATATGTGGCTTTTAACAAGAAATTTCTCTGGACTTCTTAGAAAATTTTTACTTCACTCTAATTACCTTGTGGCTAATTGTGTATTTGACTAAATAAGACTAAACTCTCCTAAAAGACTAAACTTTGCATAAGACTCTTTGTTACTCATTTATGAAACTTCTGTGTCTATTATTAGAATAAATTAAAATGTGTTGTGCTTTTCATATACACAGAGAACAGTGTACTTCAGGTGGACGTTTTTTCACTGTTGATTAGGCAACGTGTTCAGTAATGGAAACTGATGGATGAAAAAAGATATTCTTTGTCAATAAAAACCAAAAATAATAATAAATAATTCTGATATCATGGATAGAGCCACCAAGCTGCCTCATTCAGTCAGAAAATATATTAATTGCCAAAAAAGAACACATATTCATGCACACAACTTTATGACTTATCATTATTATTAAAAAGTTATATGTGTTTGTGATTTCTTCTTTCCAAACAGAATTTTCACAACTGAAAACTATACAGATTCTTTAGCCTTTTTGTTTTTTTTTTGAGATAGAGTCTTGCTCTGTCACCTAGGCTGGAGTGCAGTGGTGCGATCTCAGCTCATTGCAACCTTCGCCTGCCAGGTTCAAGCAATTATCCTGCCTCAGCCTTCTGAATAGCTAGGACTATAGGCATGCCACCACTCCTGGCTGATTTTTTTTATTTTTAGTAGAGACAGGGTTTTGCCATGTTGGCCAGGCTGGTCTTGAATTTGTGACCTCAGGTGATCTGCCTGCCTCAGCCTCCCAAAGTGCTGGGATTACAGGTGTGAGCCACTGTGCCTGGCCAGAAGACATAATAATTTTAAATGTATATGCACCCAACACTGGAGAACCCAGATATATAAAACAAATATTATTAGAGCGAAAGAGAGAGATGGTCCCCAGTACAGTAATATCTGGAGACTTCAATAGTCCACTTTCAGTATTGGACAGATCTCCCATACAGACAATCAACAAAGAAACACTGGATTTAATCTGCACTACAGACCAAATGGATTTAATAGATATTTACAGCACATTTAATCCAATGGCTGCAGAATACACATTCTTTTCTTCAGCATATGGATGATTCTCAAGGATAAATCATATGTTAGGCCACAGAACAACTCTTAAAGATTAAAAAAATTGAGATAATATCAAGCATCTTCTCTGACCACAATGGAATAAAACTAGAAATCAATACATTGAAATTAAACAATATGCTCCTGAATGACCAGTGGGTCAATGAAGAAATTAAGAAGGAAACTGAAAAATTTCTTGAAAATGTGATAATGTCGAAACAACATACTAAACAGCAAAAGCAGTACTCAGAGAAGCTGATAGCTTTAAGTGCCTATATCAAAAAAGAAGAAAAAATTCGAATAAACAATCTAATGATGCATCTTAAAGAATTAGAAAAGCAAGACCAAACCAAACCCTAAATTAGTACAAGAAAAGAAATAATAAAGATCAGAGCAGAAATAAATGGGACTGAAATGAAGAAAATGCAAAAGATCAATGAAACAAACAGTTGGTTTTTTGAAAAGTTAAACTAAACAAACCTTTAGCCAGAGTAACTAAGAAAAAAAGAGAGAAGATCCAAATAAATAAAATCAGAGATGAAAAAAGGAGACATTACAACTGCTAGTGCAGAAATTAAAAGGATCATTAGTGGCTACTTTGAGCAACCATATGCCAATAAATTGGAAAATCTAGGAGAAATGGACAAATTCCTAGACATATACAAACTACCAAGATTGAACCAGAAAAAAAAAAAAAAAAAAAAAAACCTGAACAGACCAATAACAAGTAACGGGATCAAAGCCATAATAAAAAGTCTCCTAGTAAAAAAGAAGCCTGGTACCCGATGGCTTCAATGCCAAATTCTACCAAACATTGAAAGAACTAATACCAACCCTACTCAAACTATTCTGAAAAATAGAGGAAGGAACACTGCCAAACTCTTTCAATGAGGCCAGTCTTACCCTGATACCCAAACCAGACAAAGACACATCAAAAAAAGAAAACTACAAGCCAGATCGGGCACGGTGGCTCACATCTGTAATCCTACACTTTTGAAGGCCGAGGCGGGTGGATCACCTGAAGTCAAGAGTTCGAGACCAGCCTCGCCAATATGGGGAAACCCCATCTCTACTAAAAATACAAAAATTAGCCAGCCATGGTGGCAGACACCTACAATCCCAGCTACTCAGGAGGCTTAGGTAGGAGAATCACTTGTACCTGGGAGATGGAGGCTGCAGTAAGCTGAGACTGTGCCACTGCACTCCAGCCTGGGCAATAAAAGTGAAACCCCATCTCAAAAAAAAAAAGAGGAAACTATAGGCCGATATCTCTGATGAATATTGATGCAAAATTTTATCCTCAACAAAATACTAGCAAACCTAATTCAACAATATATTAGAAAGATCATTCATCATGACCAAGTGGGATTTGTCTCTGGGATGCGGGGATGGTTCAACATACACAAGTCAATCATTATAATACATCATATCAACAGAATAAAGGATAAAAACCATACAATCGTTTCATATGGTTTTTTATTGATGTTGAAAAAGCATTTGATAAAATTCAACATCCTTCATGATTAAAAACCCTAAAAAAACTGGGGATACAAGGAATATACCGCAACATAATAAAAGCCATATATGACAGACCCACAGCTAGTATCATACCGAATGGGGGAAGAGCTGAAAGCCTTTCCTCTAAGATCTGGAACACAACAAGGATGCCCAATTTCACCACTGTTATTCCACATAGTGTGGGAAGTATGGTTAGAGCAATCAGACAAGAAAAATAAATAAAGGGCATCCAGATTGGAATGGAAGAAGTCAAATTATCCTTGTTTGCAGATGATATGATCTTATATTTGAAAAAAACCTAAAGATTGCACTAAAAAACTATTAGAACTGATAAATTCAGTAAAGTTGCAGGATACAAAATCAACATATAAAAATCAATAGCATTTCTATATGACAACAGTGAACAATCTGAAGAAGCAATAAAAACATAATCTCATTTACAAGAACCACACATAAAATTAAATACCTAGGAATTAACCAAAGATGTGAAAGATATCCATAATGAAAATTAGAAAACACTTATGGAAGAAATGGGAAAATATTCCTTGTTGTTGGATTGGAAGAATCAATATTGTTCAACTGTCCATACTACCCAAAGCAATCTACACATTCAGTGCAATCCCTTTCAAAATACTAATGACATTCTTCACATAAATAGAAAAAACAATCCCCAAATGTATATGGAACCCCCAAAGACCCACAATAGCCAAAGTTTTCCTAAGCAAAAAGAATAAAACTAGAGGAATCACATTATCTGACTTCAAATTATACTACAGAGCTACAGTAACCAAAACAGCATGGTACTGGCATAAACACAGACACATAGACCAATGTAACAGAACCTGGAAACAGATCCATACACCTACAGTGAACTCATTTTTGACAAGGATGCCAAGAACATATACTAGGGAAAAAACGGTCTCTTCAATAAATGGTACTGGGGAAACTGGATATCCCCATGCAGAAGAATGAAACTAGACCCCTGTCTCTGGCCAGATACAAAAATCAAATAAAAATGAATTAAAGACTTAAATATAAGACCTCTGAAACTATGAAACTACTGCAAGAAAACATTAGGGAAAATCTCCAGGACATAGGTTGGGGCAAATATTTCTTGAGCAATAAATACCCCACAGGAACAGGCAACCAAAGCAAACATGGACAAATTGCATCACGTCAAGTTTAAAAAGCTCCTGCACATTGCTTCTTGGGCTTTTGGCTAAGATCAAGTGTAAAAAGGCGCCTGCACAGCAAAGGATACAATCAACAAAGTGAAGAGACAATTCACAGAATGGGAGAAAATATTTGCAAACTACTAATCTGACAACAGATTAATAACCAGATATATAAGGAGCTCAAACAGCTCTACAGGAAAAAGTTGGATAATCAGATCAAAAAATGGGCAATAGATTTGATTAGACATTTCTCAAAAGAAGATATACAAATGGCACACAGGCATATGAAAAGGTGCTCAACCTCATTGATCATCAGAGAAATGCAAATCAAAACTACAATGAAATACCATCTCACCCCAGTTAAAATGGCTTATATCCAAAAGACAGGCAATAACAAATGTTGGGAGGATGTGGTGAAAAGGGAACCTTTGTACACTGTTGGTGGGAATGTAAATTAGTACAAATACTATGAAGAACAGTTTGGAGGTTCCTCAAAAAACTAAAAATTGAGCTACCGCAGGATCCAGCAATCCCACTGCTGGGTATATACCCAAAAGAAAGGAAATCAATATATTGAAGAGCTATCTGCATTCCCGTGTTTGTTGCAGCACTGTTCAGGATAGTCAAGATTTGGAAGCAACCTAAGTGTCTATGAACAGGTGAATGGATAAAGAAAATGTGGTACATATACACAATGGAATACTATTCAGCTATAAAAAAGGATGAGATCCTGTCATTTGCAACAGGATGAATGGAACTGGAGATCATTATGGTGAGTGAAATAAACCAGGCAAAGAAAAACAAACGTCTCATGTTCTCACTTATTTGTGGGATCTAATAATCAAAATAATTGAACTCATTGACATACAGAGTAGAAGGATGGTTACCAGAGGCTGAGAAAGATAATTGGGGGCTTGGGGAAGTGGCAATGGGTACAAAAAATAGAAAAGATGAATAATACCCACCGTTTGATAGCACAACATGGAGACTGTAGTCAATAATTTCATTGTACATTTTAAAATCACAAAGAGTACAATTGGATTGTTTGTAACACAAAGAATAAATGATTGAGGGAAGGATGCCCCATTTCCCATGATGTGATTAGTATGTATTGCATGCCTGTATCAAGACATCTCATGTACTCCATAAATATATACACCTATTATGTATCCACAGAAATTAAAGATAACTTTCCCAATTATTTGTAATGGAAAATGGCTGTATTGTCCCACTGAAATTATTTTTTCCTTGGTGCAGAATCTGGGAAAGGCCTCAACTGTGCATCATAGGAAACTGATTTTTAATCAGTTTAATAGTTGTGCACATGATTAGGGACTAACTCATGGTAAGTAAAGTCAGCAGAAACTTCTTCCTCTCACCAAGTTCCTGGGAGGTTGGCTTCTTGATGAGTTAATTGCTCATGGAGTCTGTACCTGAGCCAGTAGAGACAGTCGTGAGGGGTATTTTTGGACATCACAATTTAGAGCTTTCCCTTGGAAGGTGCTGGGTAAACACTGCTGAAAATTCCCGTTCTTTGGGTGCCCCATTTCTAGGATATATGTAGACTATACTTCCTGCCCTGTCTTTTTTTTTTTTTTTTTTTTTTGAGACAGTGTCTTCTCTGTCACCCAGGCTGACGTGCGGTGGCACGATCTCGGCTCACTGCAACCTCCACCTCCTGGGTTCAAGCAATTCTCCTGTCTCAGCCTCCCATGTAGCTGGGATTACAGGTGCTCACCACCACGCATGGCTAATTTTTGTATTTTTAGTAGGGATGGGGTTTCACCATGTTGACCAGGCTGGTCTCGAACTCATGACCTCAATTGATCTGCCTGCCTCAGCTTCCCAAAGTGTTGGGATTACAGGCGTGAGCCACCGTGCCAGGCCCTCGCCCTGTCTTTAAGACTTTAATCATCTGGATACTGCCTCCAAGTCTTCCCAGCAACATACCTTGTTCCTTTTCTCTTAAGCTCCAACTGCTCCCCCTTTATACATCTGTATTCCTCATGGTAAAATAAACACTAATTATGCTGCACCATGACTATCTGTTATTTTTCCTTGCCTGGAACAACAGCTCCTTGAGGGCAGGGATCATTTTTTATTATCATACTCATACCCAGCTACTGCCTGGCATACAATGGATGCTCAAAAAACTTTGCGAAACGAATAAATGAACAGTAGACTTTGTCTAATCTCATGTATGTATTCATACTATTTTCACTTGGAGAAGGTGACTTCTTACAAGTCTTAATGAAAACTTATTTCACCCATTATGTACTAAAGGATCCACTTTTCACAACCTAATGAAATATGCTTCTTAAGGTGTGTACAGTTTTGGCTGCTTTTCAAGCTGTATTTGCTCAATCCTTTAGTCATCTTCCCTGGAGCTAAGTGCTAAAATGTCACAAATTGCAGCTGGTTCCTTGTTTCTTTCCAACATCTATCTCTCATCTTACTGTTCAAACTGTGTTCTTAGTTAAATGTATACCTCAGAATGACAGGCATGTTATGAAGAGGCAAAATATGTCCCTAAATGGACCTCTGTCCTTAAATAAACTTGGCAGGTTTTTTTTTTTTTAATCTTTCTTTCAGCCTCATCCTGAAAAACCACCTGATTTCATACCAATTAATAAAAACTGAAATGTTTCAACAGGAGGTTTATTACTAGCTAGGATGAACAAATGCAATAGAGTAACTGCCTCTGAAATACCGGGTCATTGCTGACAAACTGAAAGGACTGTCTGAATTGTAATTTGGAGAAGGGAATTGATTTTAATAGGAGTTTTGGGTTTTAAAAATTCCTAGTAAAGGGCCGGGCACGGTGGCTCACGCCTGTAATCCCAGCACTTTGAGAGGCCGAGGCGGGCAGATCATGAAGTCAGGAGATCGAGACCATCCTGTCTAACACGGTGAAACCCCGTTTCTACTAAAAAAATACCAAAAAAAATTAGTCGGGCCTGGTGGCGGACGCCCGTAGTCCCAGCTACTTGGGAGGCTGAGGCAGGAGAATGGAGTGAACCCGGAAGACCCGGAGCTTGCAGTGAGCCGAGAGCTTGCAGTGAACCCGGAGCTTGCAGTGAGCCGAGATCGCACCACTGCACTCCAGCCTGGGTGAGAGCGAGACTCCGTCTCAACAACAACAACAAAATTCCTAGTAAAGAATTCAGCTGTCATCCTTATTTTGAAAATTAATCCTAGAGTTAAAGCTAGTTGAGCATTCACTGCCAGGTTGGAAGTGCCGACCAACGAACTTTTTAAGTTAAAAAAAAAAGGGGGTTATATTAGTATTTAAGTTATGCCAAATATTTTAGATATTAAAGAAAGTTGTATTTACAATTATATTGTTTAATTCTCAATATATTACCAAATATATAGTTTATTTAAAGATGGGGAAAATTAAAATCTACTTATGTTTGAGTTCTAATCCTATTTTGCTATGCAAATCTAATCCTGATTTGCATAGCAAAATTAAGATTAGATTATAATGTTGCTAAATGCAACATTATAATTATGCATTCCACTAAAACTGTGTAATTTGTGAGAAAGTCCTTTCTACTCCCTCTGCTCCTTTTGTTCTTAATTCTAAGGCCAAGCTTTTAGTTTAGATTTTTAAAGTAAAAATCGAACACCTATTCAGTTAAATTTGTTTTTATGTCATAAATCATTACTCGTTGGAACAGAATATTCAGTGAAGACTTTTTTTTTTTTTTTTGATATGGAGTCTCGCTCTGTCACCAGGCTGGTGTGCAGTGGAATGATCTGGGCTCACTGCAACCTCCATCTCCCAGGTTCTAAGCAATTCTCCTGCCTCAGCCTCCTGAGTAGCTGGAACTACAGGCGCCCGCCACCATGCCCAGCTACTTTTTGTATTTTTAGTAGAGACAGGGTTTCACCATGTTGGCCAGGATGGTCTCGATCTCTTGACCTCGTGATTCGCCTGCCTCGGACTCCCAAAGTGCTGGGATTACAGGCGTACGCCACCGTGCCTGGCCTCAGTGTAGATATTTTTTAAAGCCAAGAAAGCCATAAGTATTGCACAAGTTATACACGTATCTGAATTTACATGCACACATAGATAACAGTTCATCGGACTCACTCTCCTGTTTAAGATATGACCAGAGGCTTGTAACGACAATGCAGAATTCTAAGACAGCACAATAAAACAATCATAAACTAACCATTTCCCTTTGCCAAGTTTAGCAAAGTGGACAGAACAGGAAAAAAGATGTTCATGATAATCCTATTTCATATAGATAAGGCTAGATTAAGGTGCAGCCATTCAGATAAGGGAAGGGGTATTAAATTATCCGAAGGTATCATTTGGTTACTATGATTTCTTAAGGCTTTTTTAAGGCTAAAGACGGCTGAAAGTCACTGGACACCTTTGTAGCCTTGTTATCTGTTCCTGGCCAGATCTTAGTTGGGAAAAAACAGCCTCAGATCCGCCTCTGCAGGAGTCGAGCGCTCCCCACTCCCTGCACGCCCCGACTCCCACCCTGGCTTCAGCTTCAATCCCAGAAAAGAGGATCAAAACGACAGATTCCACGAACAAACACTGCGCCAGCGCCTCTGTTTTGGAGAAAAGGAAAAGGGCGTGAGGTTTCGGTCATTTTTGTCCGAGCAAATCAGATGAAAAGGGGTGTACCAAGGACCAGGTCTCGTGAGCGCAGCCAATCTTGTCCGCTCCCAAGCGACTCAGGCTCTTGGCAGGACTTGCTGTAGAGTCCCAGACGGAGTTAGCCACTGAGTCCTTCAGCGTCCCAGGAAATAACAACACTGTTGGCAGGTGGGGGAGGGCTCCCGGGAAGACATCCAATAGTGGCGCCAGGCAAGAGGACAGAAATGCTCCTTTCATTCACCTTGCGAAGCAGAGCATTTGGTCCCCGTTGGCCTCTGACTCTCTGTTGCGGCAATCTAGATGTTACCAGAGTTCCCGTGTTTCCTTCATGTTCAAAGGCACAGGAAATCTGGGGTGCAAGCGGACTGCTGTCTCTCAAGGAATAGAAGTCTGTGACAAACGTATAGAAATGAGTTTCATGTTGAACAAGATCCGTTTCTGCGTTCCTCCCTCATCCAGCCTTGATTCTCCAGATGCTTACCAACTTCTTAATATTTGACTCAACTGCACGGCTTTCAACCCGCGCTTTTGTTAGAATACTACTATTTTCCCATTAAAGCAATGCCCACACTCAGTTTGCTTGGTGAAAATGTTAATAACGCACACTTAGAGAAACGCTGATAACTGTTGCTTGCATAAAGTGGCCATTCGAATAGACTTTGGGTCTGATTTAGAGATTTAGGGATGGATGTTTAAAAAAAGCAGAAGTAGTAACAGACTATAGCACTGGTAATGTGTGTGTGCATATATACATATTATTTTTTAAAAAATAAAGTTCGATTATTTCACCTGGCTTGTCAGTCACCTATGCAGGCGTCTGAGCCCCCGAGTTTCCAGGAGCCTCCGTAGAAGGACCCCAGGGACTCCTCTCCCCTCGCGGCCGGGCCGCCCGCCCAGCCCCCAGCCCGGAGCGCTGCCACCGACCCCCTCAACGTCCCAAGCCCCAGCTCTATCGCCCGCGTTCCTTCCTCTTCCTGGGCCACAATCTTGGCTTTCCCGGGCCGGTTTCACGCAGTTGCGCAGGAGCCCGCGGGGGAAGACCTCTCGTGGGGACCTCGAGCACCACATGCGACCCTAAATTCCCACATCTCCTCTGCCGCCTCGCAGGCCACATGCACCGGGAGCCGGGCGGGGCAGGCGCGGCCCGCAAGGACCCCCCAGCGATGGAGACGCAACACTGGCGCGACTGCACTTGGGGCAGCCCCGCCGCGTCCCAGCCGCCTCCCGGCAGGAAGCGTAGGTGTGTGAGCCGAGCCGGAGCGAGCCGCGCCCTCGGGCCAGCGTGGGCAGGACGCCGCAGCCTGCGCTGCCCCGAGGACCCCGCGTCGCTCTCCCGAGCCAGGGTTCTCAGGAGCGGGCCGCGCAGGAGACGTTAGAGGGGGTTGTTAGCGGCTGTTGGGAGAACGGGTCACGGAAACAGTCCCTTCCAAAGCCGGGGCCATCGTGGGGTGGGCGAGTCCGCCCTCCCAGGCCGGGGGCGCGGACCAGAGGGGACGTGTGCAGACAGCCGCGGCCAGCCCCACCTCGCCCGGGCGGAGACGCACAGTTGGAGATGGAGGGCCGTCGCCCGTTGGTCCCGCAGGGGCCTGAACGCCCAGGGGTCGCGGCGCGTCCACCCGGAGCGAGTCAGGTGAGCAGGTCGCCATGGCGATGCGGCCCCGGAGAGCGCAAGCCTGTCGCGGTCGGCATGGAAACGCTCCCGCTAGGGCCGGGAGCGCCGCTGATTGGCCGACTCAACAGACGCGGGTGGGCAGCTCAGCCGCAGCGCTGAGCCCGGCCGCCTCCCAGGCTGGAATCCCTCGACACTTGGTCCTTCCCTCCCCGCCCTTCCCTTCCCTGCCCGGCCCTTCCCCGCCCTGCCCCGCCCTTCCCCGCCCTGCCCAACCCTGCCCGCCCGGCCCGGCCCGGCCCTGCCCAACCCTGCCCCGCCCAGCCGGCCAACCTCTTAACCCCGATCCTCCAGTGCACTTGCCAGTTGTTCCGGACATATAGGAAGATAACGCCTGGAATAGCGGGGCCGGCTTTGGGGTCCAGTCAGGTTTTGGGGCCTCCTGTCTGGTGGGAGGAGGCCGCAGCGCAGCCCCCTGCTTGTCACTTGGGATGGAGACCGGCTTTCCCGCAGTCATGTACCCTGGATCTTTTATTGGGGGCTGGGGAGAAGAGTATCTCATCTGGGGAAGACGAGGGCTCCCAGAGTTCAGCTTCCAGGTAACGTGGGTTTAGTATCACGACTTGGAGGCTTGTCAGAATGTTTCTCTCCTTCCAGCCCAACACGAGGTCTTGGGATAAAAAGCCTTCCTCAGGGATTCAAATGACTGTTTTGGTTCAGAGCAACTTTGATCGCCTGTGCGGTCGCACCTGCCCTTTCAGCCCTAATAATTTCTGGGAAGATAAGCAATTGGTGTTAGTCCCATTGCTTGGTGCTCTCCCTCCTAGAGGTTCGCTGTGTCCTTGGAGCCCCGGGTGGACGGGGTTGACTAACCAGCTTGTCTGTTTCTCTTTCCCTGGTAGCAGCAGCCCGTGGAGTCTGAGGCAATGCACTGCAGCAACCCCAAGAGTGGAGTTGTGCTGGCTACAGTGGCCCGACGTCCTGATGCTTGTCAGATACTCACCAGAGCCCCGCTGGGCCGGGATCCCCCGCCGAGGACAGTGCTAGGGCTGCTAACTGAAAATGGGCAGTACAGGAGGACCTGTGGCCAGGTAATGACTCAGACGCACTGGGAATGATGCTTGTGGAGAACGGCTCTCCTGCTTTGGTGCCAGGTGCTTTTCTCTTGCCCTGGTACCTACAGCTCCCCCTGAGTATTACAACCCTGGAATCTGGACTACAGGGGAGTTGATTTCTTTTCTTTTCTTTTCTTTTTTTTCTTTTCTTTTCTTTCTTTTCTTTTCTTTTCTTTTTTTTCTTTTCTTTTCTTTCTTTTCCTTTTCCTTTTCTTTCTCTCTCTTTCTTTCTTTTTCTTTCTTTCTCTTCCTTTCTCTTCCTTCCCCCTCTCCTCTCCTCTCCTTTCCTTCTTTTTTTTTTTGAGGCGGAGTTTCGCTCTTGCCGCCAGGCTGGAGGGCAGTGACGCGATCTCGGCTCACTGCAACCACCACCTCCCGGGTTCCAGCGATTCTCCTGCCTCAGCCTCCTGAGTAGCTGGGATTTCAGGCACCCACCACCACGCCCGGCTAATTTTTGTATTTAGTAGAGATGGGATTTCATCATGTTGGCCAGGCTGGTCACCAACTCCTGACCTCAGGTGACCCGCCCACCTCGGCCTCCCAGAGTGTTGGGATTACAGGCGTAAGCCACGGTGGCAGGCCAGTTGATTTCTTAAGATCACCTTGAGGGGTTCGGTTTTCAGCTAGAAATAGTGATTAGTTTTCTTTGTTAGTTTTTCCACTATCAAGGAAATAGGTCTAGGAACCGTTTGGGTTATGTATATTAAAGTAATTTAAGGGCTGGGCTAAAAGGAAATGTGAATGCTTCCAAATAAACTGGGGTTCCTCCAGGTTAGAGCAGTGTTCACATTGATGCAGGCTGTGCCTAAAGCAAACCTGGATAATCTTGGCCGTGTTCATTGGGGATAGTGTTAAAATCAGGATTAGATCAGGCTAGACTAGATTACTCCAAAATGGGTGTTTTGAAGGCAGACATCTTCCCAGTACTGACTATGCAGCTATGCTAACAGGTAATGGTCCCTCAGATATTAGTTGTGTGAACTTAACTGATCATAGATACCTTAACAGACTGAAAACTATACCTTTCCTATTTCATAGGTGAGAAAATCTGAAAAGTTTAAGCCTCTGCCAAAAGAAAGCTATGGTAGAAACTAGATTAGAAGCCCCTCATCTACTGATCTGTTCAAAGCTTTGGAGAAAATTGAGTGGTAGTGGTTTTAACAAATTTTAATTTGCTTAGCAATGTTTGCTTTTTAAAACTTAAAGCCTGAGACTTGCTTCTTATGAATTGTCAGTTGTGCCTGTGTTGAATGGTCGCATTTTAAATTCCCAGTTGCTAACCTCTTACGTGACATGGTGCCACTTCTGCATTTCCCATAGCTATCCTCTGCAACCTGCTTAGAAATCTATTTTGTACCTTCCCTTCTCTGTTTAATCCTCAGTAACCTCCTCCTTCGTGCCCACTCTCAGCTGATCACTTTGTATCCTATTTTCCTAAAAATATAGAAGCAAGCAGAAGAGAATCTCCACATGTCCCCGTGTGCCATATAATCTGCCATCTACATCCTGTTATGTGACTGCTATGTCCCTGCTCTCATGCGAGGTGGCCCCCCTGCCATGCGTACAATATACTCATGTCTTCTTGCTTCTTCAAGGATGTCGCTATAGCCACTTTTCTTTCTGTCATTAGTTTTTTCTTTTCTACTGTGCCAAACCTTTAAGCATACAAAAATATTGCCATTTTTCCATCTTAAAAACCTTTCAACTAAACGCTCCCTCTGAGTATTACAACCCTGGAATCTGGACCACAGGGAAGAAATTGATTTTGTAAAATCACCTTGACCGGTCCCTTTTTCAGCTAGAAATGGCAATGAATTTTCCTTGTTAGTTTTCCATATCAAGGAAATAGGTCTAGGAACTGTTTGCATTATGTCGATTAAAGTAATTGAAGTGCTTAAAGAAATTTAAGTAATGGGACAGAAGCTATCCCATTTAAAGCCACATATCTTGAGAGTTTGTTGTATCTTGACATATATAATGTTGCCTTTCCCACTAACATGTAAGCTCCATCCAGGTGTTGATTTAGGTTGTCATGTTCACTGTTGTGTGTCCATTACTTTGAACAGTGCCTGGGCCTGGCCGGGACGGCACACATTGTTTGTTGGATGGATGCTCTGTCTCTAGTTCTTTTCCTGCTCTATTTTGACTCAATTCATAGTCTTTTCCTTCCTCGACTGATCAGCATTATTTCATATGGTTGATCATTCTTTTTCCCTTGAAATAATTTCTTCTCATTCAGCTTGTAGGACACCACTCTCTCCAAGTTTTCTACCTAGCTCATTGGCCACTGTTTGATATTCTAATTGTTACTTATATATGTATAGTCTCTACAAGTTAGAGCGCCCTAGGGCCTAGTCTTTGATCTAAATCTTGCACTCACTCCCTTAGTAGCCTCTTAGTCTCCTAGCATTCAACACTCTCTATTTGGTGATGACTGATATTTCTATCTCTGGCCTGGGCCCCTGAGCTTTATTGCAGGCTCATATATTCAGGAGCCTACTTGGCATCTCCACTTAGGTCATATAATAAGCAATCTGTAAAACGAAACATCCATCCTTTTCCCTACTCCCAGACTGCTCTTCCCAAGTCTTCCTTATCTCAGTAAATGGAGTATCCATCCTTCCTGTTATTTAGCCTCCAAACCTTTGTCTTCCTTGATTCTTATTTTTCTCTCACCCCACATCTAACCTAATGAGAAAATATTATTAGCTCTACTTTTTAAATGTCCAGAACCATTTTGCTCTTCACGGTTTACAATTACTTCCCTGGTTCAAATCCCTATTGTGTCTCACTTAGAATTTTCAAGTTTTGTAATTGATTGGCTTACTTACTCTCCACCTATGCACAGCCAGAATAATCCTTTTAAGAAATAAAAAGATTATGCCACTCCTTTGCCCAAAATTCCAGTGGCTCCTGTCTCTGAATAAAAGCCAGTTCTTAGATCAGCCTTGGCAAGTGAACAAAAACAAAATAATAGTAATGAAAACTAATCCTTAATTGGCCTATGGTAAGTCCTTCATTATTGGCCTCTCTTTTCTTTCTGTCCTCATGCCCTATATGACTGTCTCACTCTGCTCTGTTTGCTCCTACTGTGTCTTTTCTAGTTTGTTTCCTTCCTCTCCCACAGACTAGAATATAAACTCCATCAGGGTAGTTCTTTTTAAACATTTCGTTCACTGCTAAATTCTGGGCACGAGAAAAGCTTCCAGCACATAGTAGATACTCAGTAAATATTTGTTGATTAAATATATGTCCCAGCCTATGGACACAGTATCTATGTAGCAGGAGTCAAACCTGGCAGTAACTTGGTTATCTGGTTACAGTAACTTCTGATTATGACTCTTTGTTGTCTTTGTGATTTCCCCCCAATTACTACCATAAGTGTTCATTTTCTTACTAGACATAGATCATCGATTTAACTTGATAAATAAAAGGGAAAGTTATGGAACCACCTACTAACTTAGAAGTAGCCTTCAACAGTATACACCAAGATACATTATAAACAAAAGGTTAATGTGATAGACAGAGCTGGCATTTGCATAAATATAGCTCAGGTTCATAGAGCTTGCCCACCTGCCCTGATTCAGCTGACATTCATGCCATCTGGCATGGCTCACCTTAACATGCAACAGTGTTTGATGCAGTATGCTTGTTCACTGTGGTGGCACCACAGTTGTTCCCATTGTTCATGTTATAAGAATAGAGAAAAAGGAGAAATGATTAAGAAATTTCCCCAAGAGTAAATGCATTATGTCATATGTAAAGGTTCTGTGGCTTGTAAGAGAATTTAGCAGCATCAGTTTCCAAAATCGTGTTTCTTAATAAGTGGATATAAAATGGAAATATTATAGGGGCCTTCTGGCTAAAAAGTTATTTATTTAAGGAGGGGAATTGTAGGAACTCAGTCACTGCATCAAGAATTATGCTACTTATAAAATCTCGTGATGCTCTAAATATAAAAGCCAATTTACAGTTTTCCCTTTATATGTGGTACCCATTTCATTTTGGAAGAGAGCTATACGTTTTCTTTTTTCTACAATCTTGAATTTCCTTTGATACATATGTGAGGCAGATTAAAATTTTAGGTAGCTCTTTCTCCAAATATCAAACGTAGACAAAGATAAGGGGGGAAAAATTACACTTTTGAAGATTTTTTTTTTTTTTTGGAATTAAATTGCCGACATAGATTTTTCCCTTTAGAATTTATCTTACCTTCCCAGGCTGTTGGTTTGAGTCATGCAGGTTCACATTGCCTCTGTGGTCTTTGACGTGGCCTCTAACAAAAGATTTAAACGTTTTTTAGGGGATCACACGAATCAGGTGTTATTCTGGATCAGAAAATGCCTTCCCTCCAGCTGGAAAGAAAGCGCTCCCTGACTGTGAGGTCCAAGAGCCCCCCAAGCAAGGGCTTGACATCTACATGGATGAACTAGAGCAGGGGGACGAAGACAGCTGCTCAGTTAGAGAGGGGATGGCACTTGAGGATGTGTGTGAAGTAGACACCAGCACGCTCAAGTCAGACCTGCACTTCCTGCTGGATTTCAACACAGGTAACTGACTTTGCCTATGGTTGATGGCTGATGGTACCTTGTATTTATAACTGCCTGCAGCATTCAATAGCTAGTAACTAGCAAGAGAAACACAGCAAGTAATAACTGTATTCACAACTGCCTGTGGAGGGTTAGTGGATTGAACAAATGTTTAAATTAAATGAGTTATCTGACAATGTTGAACTCTTGCAGTTTCCCCTATGCTGGTAGATTCATCTCTCCTCTCCCAGTCTGAAGACACATCCAATCTTGGCACAGATGTGACAAATGTGACTGAATATGCTGAAGAAATTTATCAGTACCTTAGGGAAGCTGAAGTAAGTTTTCCTGCCTTCTACTTCAATCTTCAGGACCCAAGCTCTTATTACTAAGATAAATTATAAACTCTTGCTCCATAACCACTAGGGAATGGCACTCTTATGCCAGCTAAACATAAGAATATCTGTGAAAAACAATAGTTGTGATGGCAAGTTGCAATTGCTTGGACTATTTCTACATGATTCAAAGGGTTTATGTGTTAAATATTTCACTCTTAGGAATAATTCATATTGCCATTTTCCCCTGGCCCCCCAACCCCAGGTTAATTTGCTAACCAGTTACTTTACAGAACCAGAAATTTACACTTTCTTCCTTGTTATAATAAAGATTTATTTGGCTCTGATCAGGATCTTTCCAACCTTTGCTTGTGAGATTTTTAAATAGCAACTGTATTATGGAATGATCTTTCTGAAATTGCAACTACTAAATATCAAAACCTTTTCCCAATCAGATAAGGCACAGGCCCAAAGCACACTACATGAAGAAGCAGCCAGACATCACGGAAGGCATGCGCACGATTCTGGTGGACTGGCTGGTGGAGGTTGGGGAAGAATATAAACTTCGAGCAGAGACCCTGTATCTGTCTGTCAACTTCCTGGACAGGTTCCTTTCACGTATGTCTGTTCTGAGAGGGAAACTGCAGCTCGTAGGAACAGCAGCTATTCTTTTGGCTTCGTAAGTGTTCTTTCAGCTTGCATAATATGAAACTATCACTTGTCAAAACACTGAATTTTTGTCCTCCATTTCTTATTGAAGAAATTCAATGCTTGATAATTAAAACTAGTCAGGTGTCCTTTGATAAAAGATCATCCTCTTCACAGGATTGACTGAGAAACTGAATCTTACCACATGTTTACTCTTCAATCACCTGGTTATAATTTATAGCAACAAGTTCAATGTCATGACTAAGGCAGCCGTCAGCTCAAATTCAGGATCTAATTTAACTATTTTGCAGTGTAGCCTTTTGGCTATTTCCTGTCTATTAAGTCCTATTTAAAGACAGTGTGGTTACAAAAAGCTGTCTTCATGATCTAGCAAATGACCCATAATAACAGGTTTATTTGGTTACAGTGAATAAACTACTTCAACTGGTTCCTGTTACTATCAGTCATTCATAACACAGTACCTAATTTTGTGGGAAAAGAGAGCTGGGTTGTGGCTGAGCTACCTTTAAGTGACCTGTCACTAAGTGGTAGTTTCTTTTCTGTTCTTTTGGTCTCAAACATTCTATTGTTAATGCATAAAAACTAGCCAAAATTCCCCTAAGAAAGTAGAAACAAAGGCAGAAGGAAAGAATTGATCATAGTGAAATTATATTGTTATATCTCTTGGCTATAAGCATCATTTGCTAATTCAGTGGAGAAAGTTGAACAGCATCTTTTTAAAAACTAGAGGCCTGTGGAGTTTGTTTCTATCATTGTGTTGATCATAACACTTTTTTCTATGAAGTGATTTGAGGCCTGTAGAATGTGTAGGAATTTACCTGTAGTGTCTGTCATTCAGAATCTTTCAGTGTATCACAGGCCCAAACCTAAAATTCTCAGTTGGAAATTGTTTCTGTTACTATTCCTAGCAGTAAATGTAGCATATCCTTGTAATAATCGTGTTCTTGGTCCAGAAACAAGCTCCTAATATTTTCATAGCCTTGAGTCATTCAGTGGTATTTAAGTGGTTATGTGTCTGCAAAGTAAGTCTGCAAGGGCCATGCGGAGAGGTGTGGCTTATGGCAGCACAGGAGCAGAGCCATAGGTTCCAAGTTTTACTTCTAAAAACTCTTCCTTTTCCAGGAAATATGAAGAGATATATCCTCCTGAAGTAGATGAGTTTGTCTATATCACTGATGATACATACACAAAACGACAACTGTTAAAAATGGAACACTTGCTTCTGAAAGTTCTAGCTTTTGATCTGACAGTACCAACCACCAACCAGTTTCTCCTTCAGTACTTGAGGCGACAAGAAGTGTGTGGCAGGACTGAGAACCTGGCTAAGGTGTGTATGCTGCGTGATTTCCAGGAACTTCCGGTGCCAAGGAGCGTAAAAACCAACCTTTCCCAATCATCCTTCAGTTCTTTCCTTTTTCAGTTTTCTTCCCACAGGCCCAGAAAAACTGTCCCAGTGCTGAAAGAGAGCTAATTTTAAGAACCCAGCTTTTGGTTATAAGGCATTACTATTGACTATGGCAGGCACGGGTTGTCTAATCACCCAACTATTTAAAAATTTAAGCTTGGAAACTGTTCCCTTATTGGATACAGAACACATACAAGCAAAACCTCCTAGGTTTATAGAGTAGGAACAAAGTAAATCTAGTTTAATATGGTTCTAGTCACATCCTAGTATATTAAGTAATGAGCATTCTTTGGTTGTTTGGAGTTACAGAACTTTAGTTGAAGGCATTGAAGTATTGGTTTGGTCAACTGGGTTTCCAGCGACCACAGTCTAGGATATCTGGTATTTATGTACTGTGCAAAGAGTAATAAGGATGTCCACATGTTTTACTGTGTTTCCTCTAATATGAGATGTTCCCACTGGTGCTGTCCTAGTCGCTGAACTGCATGCATTTGCCTGATAGATTAATAGCTTTAATATTTTTGTCTTTTGGCTAAAATCTCTGTTCCAATTCCAGCTGCCAGAGCAGTGCCACTTTATCTCAGCATAAACCTAAACTATTAGCATAAGAAAAGTAACCTATCACCTATACTTTGAGTAGGCCAAATACTTTTGTATTGACATTTTACCAAAACATAAATGTTACTGTTATAGACAGGCATGCCAATTACTAACCCAGCAAATAATTTTGAGCATCTTATTTCTGTAGATGCCGACTGAACAAAGATAAGATACCATTTATTTCCTTGCCATTTCCAGGCTTACTTGTGACCTTAGTCACATTTCTAATTCCAATGTGTTTTCTTCTCTTGTGCTTAGTATGTAGCAGAGCTGAGTCTACTTGAAGCAGATCCATTCTTGAAATATCTTCCTTCATTGATAGCTGCAGCAGCTTTTTGCCTGGCAAACTATACTGTGAACAAGCACTTTTGGGTAAGATTCTAACCTCTTTCTAGATGAAATTCAAGGTCTATCTAGAATGGGCTTGCCTCTTATGAGGGCAAGTTAGTTTAATAAGGATCTGGTCATCTTGACAGCAGACCACAACATGCCTCTGAGTCTTCCAGGTCAGTCTTCATGGCTTTGACTTAATGGCTTCACTCTATGAGGAGTGAGATTGCAATAAGTCAAGGAGATAGCATCACATGCTCCTTAAACAGAAGCAGGCCTGGAAACCTCAGTGCCCACTGTTATTCAGGGAGGGCCCTTGAAGTACAATCATTGACCGCTTCAAGCAAAAGCTGTTGACTTTTATCCTCTATATTAAAAACAAAAACAAAAACAAAAAAAAACCTGGGTCCAATTAGGATGGCCAGAATATTGCACCTCAGGCTTTCAAGACAACAGGGCAGTAAAGTGTTGCCTCTTGCCCAAGAAGGTGGCAACATCAGAAATGGACCCCTAGGTTGGTTCTGAAGGCTCACTGTTGTACTAAAAGAAGTGGGGTGTCTACCTTTATTTTCATGGATGCTTATGTTTTTTTCTGCTGCATTTTCTTTTTTTTAAATTTTTCTTTTACTTTTTTAAAGCAATTCTTATTCCACACTGCAGTGTCTTGACTAAAAATTTTTCATGTTGTGTACAAATAGAATGATCAGGCAAGCAGGGCTCTATAAGGGACCAGTAAAAATTTCACTCATGAGGGAACAAGGAAAGTGATCCAGCCCCAGGTTGAGCATTATAAATTTATAATATGAGGAAATTTAGAGCCCTGGCTGTTCTTTCTGATATTTTACCTCTAAAGTCTCTGAAGGGGGTTCTGGTTTCTTTCAAGATGAATGTGAATATTTACTAAGGGATTAATTCCCTTTATTTCAAATTGGTTATCTTCAGATATCTAATATAAAGTTATGTGAAGCAATTTTTTTTCTTTTGTCTCGTTAGCCAGAAACGCTTGCTGCATTTACAGGGTATTCATTAAGTGAAATTGTGCCTTGCCTGAGTGAGCTTCATAAAGCATACCTTGATATACCCCATCGACCTCAGCAAGCAATTAGGGAGAAGTACAAGGCTTCGAAGTAAGTCACTGACATTTTCATATCTTAGCTCTCTATTTAAAGCTTAATGGGTTATAGTAATGGTTACTAGATTAAAAATAGATTAAATTGTATATCTGGTGCCAGGTTGGAAAAGTAAGGTTACATGTACAAATTTACGAATAAATTTGAAGAGACCTAGATTTATAATTTGTCAGCTTTTAATACTTGTAGTCAGCCAGCTTCCTTCCATTCTGTTAAAACTACTGGAAAGTTTTCTGTGGCCTGAGATTTTATGAAACCAAAGTCCTTGGCTTGTGCTGACCTTGCTTTGGGTCTTGTTTCAGGTACCTGCGTGTGTCCCTCATGGAGCCACCTGCAGTTCTTCTTCTACACTAAGTTTCTGAATGGAAGCACTTCCAGAACTTCACCGCCACATCAGAAGTGCCATTAATTGTCATAGGCTTCTGCAGTTTGGATCAACTAATGTTGTTTACAATATAGATGACATTTTAAAAATGTAAATGAATTTAGGTTCCCTTAGACTTTAGTAGCTTGTAATATAGTCCAACATTTTTTAAACAATAAACTGCTTGTCTTATGACCGTGTGTGAGACTTATTTACTAATTATCATGGCTGACATATTCGTCTGGAATGTTTGTTGAGAGTATTAAAAGTGTTACGTCTATTTCAAGTATTCTTCAAAACTGGTTTTGTAAACGTGGCATGCTATTAGGATTAAGGATTCCAAGGCATCCAGGGATATTCATGTTTGGTAAATGGCTGCTCTGAGGCTTTTTTCCTTCCTGTCTCTTTATTCCCCAGGTAGCTCTCCATAGATTAGTAAAGGAAGGAAGGGACAGCCTAGACAGATGGGTGAAGGGATTTGAATAAGCACTGCCTGCTCTAGCTTCACTCTACCATCCTAGTCAGTAAGACAGGGGTTGAGGCCCAAATGTAGTCACATACCTCTTAGAGGTCACTGACATTTAATTCTAATCCAAGGATAGCTGCTCATTTGTACAGGGCTGCTATTATGTCTATGATCAGGTTTGATTTAGGCACCCATTAAGCATATATTTCTGTCTTAGAAGATGCTTTGGGAGGTAGAAAAAGCAAATTTCACCTTCAGAAGGAACATCAGAATAATGAACCCAACCCACCAACTGTGTCTCTTGGGAGACCTCTACCCTAAGCTTTGGTATGGCTTGAATTATTCATGATCTTTCATGATCTACAGTTCACTTCACTAATCTATATATGGTTTCTCTTCTCTCCTCTCCTCTCCTCTCCTCCCCTCCCCTCCCCTCCCGTGCCCTCCCCTCCCGTGCCCTCCCCTCCCCTCCCCTCCCCTCCCCTCCCCTCCCCTCCCCTCCCCTCCTCTCCTCTCCTCTCCTCTTTTCTGATGAAGTTTCAGTCTTGTCACCCTGGCTGGAGTGCAGTGGCACGATATTGGCTCCCTGCAACCTCTGCCCCCCGGGTTCAAGCGATTCTCCTGCCTCAGCTTCCCGAGTAGCTGAGATTACAGGTGTCCACCACCACACTCAGCTAATTTTTTGTATTTTTAGTAGAGACAGTTTCGCCATGTTGTTCAGGCTGGCCTTGAACTCCTGACCTCAACTGTTCCACCTGCCTCAGCCTCCCGAAGTGCTGGGATTACAAGCGTGAGCTACCACGCCTGGCACACCTGGCTAATTTTTTGTATTTTTTTTTTGGTAGAGGTGGGTTTTTTTGCCATATTGTCCAGGCAGGTCTTGAACTCCTGGGCTTGAACCCTTGGGCTCAAGTGATCCACCCACCCATCTTGACCTCTCAAAGTGCTGGAATTACAGGCGTGAGCCAATGCGTCCGCCCAGCACTTATGTAGGCTACAAGATGGGTAAAATGGAAAACAAAACAACTGTTTAGAATTTCTTTTAAAGATTAGAAGGAAAAATGAGTGGATTTGGCCTTGAGGGTGGGTGGTGCTTTTTGGGGATTAAATGTGAATTTTGCACTGTGCTCTTGTTATCACCAAAAT
The DNA here is from genome assembly GCF_006542625.1 of Nomascus leucogenys. Lineage (NCBI taxonomy): Eukaryota > Metazoa > Chordata > Mammalia > Primates > Hylobatidae > Nomascus > Nomascus leucogenys. The sequence continues at coordinate 2,944,808 of NC_044389.1, read as the reverse complement.
TAGCAGCCCTGGACCAGTAGTTCTTGAGCTCTCTGGGCTATGTGTGCCTCTGCAGAGGGGCCTCTGGAGAGGGGACTCCATGGGGCAATCCCAAAGACATGATTTGCTTTTTCTACCTCCAAAACCTCTCAAGAAATCCGTGCCTTCTAGATTCCTTTACATAGAAGAAATTACACTCAGGCAGGTTTTGGTGAAATGGGTATAGATGAAATTCACTGCAGATTTTGTTTCTTTCAAGCTCTAATGAAATTATAAACATAAAAATACAGCCACATTTTATGAAGTCTTTTAAAAATTTTAAAGTACTCACAGGTTCTTAAAGTACCCACAAGTTCTTAAAAGATTTTAGCATTCCCTCCACCCTGCTTTTTTTTCCCAGCAGACAAACATTCTCAAGGTGTCTCCATTTCTGGGTCCAGTGAAGAAATTATTTCCCTAAATGTTTTGACATTTATTGCACACAGTTCACAAAGGGGATACAGGACCTGTATTAATACTGAATTCTGTTTTTATGTTATATGATTAATAACTTGTTATTTCATATTATAATATATGACTATGTATGTTTCCATTCACTGCAGGAACAAGCTGAACTTTCCAACTACCCTTTTGTACTTCAAAAGGATGACAGACAAATTGCTTCCTCCCAAGTGGGAAGTGGGAGAGGGCAGTTCTGTTTTTTTTGTTGTTGTTTGTTTATTGTTTTGTTTCTGAGGTGGAGTCTCCCTCTGTTGCTCAGGCTGGAGTGCAGTGGGACAATCATGGCTCACTACTGTCTCGACCATCCAGGCTCAAGTGATTCTCCCACCTCAGCCTCCCAAGTAGCTGGGACTAAGGTGTGTGCCACCCATGTCCAGCTTGAGGGCAATTCTGGTTAAGGTTTTGGTGGTAGAAGTGCTGTGTTTGTCCCTTTCAAGCCTTAAGGCTTTGGACTTGGCTAGAGAAGCTTCCTCTCATCCTTTACCCACTCGTGTTGGCTGATCACTTTCCTGTGATACGTGTGTTTGTTTTGAAGTGGACCCAGACACAATAACGTTTTCTTTCACTAGTAATATTCTTACTTTACAATGTTTTGTGTCAGCTAGAGGGGACCTTGTAGAAATAGGTTCTCCACTGTGAATTATTTTACAAAGAAGCTTTTGTTTCTAAAACCAAATGCAAAATTTAGACTCTCAATTACAAAAACATATTATAGGACTGAACACGTAACTTTTATGTTCTTTGCTGATAGCGGTTTGCCCAAACCCCATTCCACCCCACAACACATACACTCACTGATTACAAAGGCCTGACCCTTATCTTAGACTTCCCTTTCTTAGTGCTTTTTTATGTCTCCGAAATACTTTTATCTAAAAATAGAAATATAACCATCACCTGTGTATCTCCTGCCCAGTTGCAGAGGGAACAGCAGCCTGTGTGTGCCTTTTCGTTCTTTTTCTTCCCTGAATTTGGTGTTGATCAAATCCATGCATCATTTTTATACAATCTTGTGCCATATAATGATGTTTTGGTCAACAATGATTTGCGTGTATGATGGTAGTCCCATACGATTATAATACTGTGTATTTTCACTATACCTTACCTATATTTAGATATGTTTAGATACATGAATACTTTCCATTGTGTTAGAGCTGCCTGCTGTATTCAGTACAGTAACATGCTGTAGAGGTGTGTAGCCTGGGAGCAAGAGGCCGTACCATACAGCCTAGGTGTGGAGCAGGCTATCCCACCGAGGTTTGTGTGAGTACACTCTATGATGTTCACACAATGATGAAATTGCCTAACAATGCATTTCTCAGAACATATCCCCATTGTGAAGCAATGCATGACTACACATCATAATGAGAGGTGACAGCCTGCTGGCAGTCCTCACAGCCCTCGCTTGCTCTCGGTGTCTCCTCTGCCTGGGCTCCCACTTTGGCGGCACTTGAGGAGCCCTTCAGCCACCGCTGCACTGTGAGAGCCCCTTTCTGGGCTGGCCAAGGCGGGAGCCGGCTCCCTCAGCTCGCAGGGCGGTGTGGAGGGAGAGGTGCAAGCGGGAACCGGGGCTGCGTGCGGCGCTTGCGGGCCGGGTGGAGTTCCGGGTGGAGTTCCGGGTGGGCGTGGGCTTGGCGGGCCCCCCCACCCTCAGAGCAGCCGGCCGGCCCTGCCGGCCCTGGGCAATGAGGGACTTAGCACCCGGGCCAACGGCTGCGGAGGGTGTACTGGGTCCCCCAGCAGTGCCGACCCACCGGCACTGCGCTCGATTTCTCACCGGACCTTAGCTGCCTTCCCGCGGGGCAGGGCTCGGGACCTGCAGCCCGCCATGCCTGAGCCTCCCACCCCCTCCATGGGCTCCTGTGCGGCCCGAGCCTCCCCGACGAGCGCCACCCCCTGCTCCACAGCGCCCAGTCCCATCGACCACCCAAGGGCTGAGGAGTGCGAGCGCGCGGCGCGGGACTGGCGGGCAGCTCCACCTGCAGCCCCAGTGCGGGATCCACTGGGTGGGGCCAGCTGGGCTCCTGAGTCTGGTGGAGACGTGGAGAACCTTTATGTCTAGCTCAGGGATTGTAAACACACTGATCAGCACCCTGTGTCTAGCTCGAGGTTTGTGGATGCACCAATCCACACTCTGTGTCTGGCTGCTCTGGTGGGGCCTTGGAGAACCTTTGTGTCCATACTCTGTATCTAACTGATCTGATGGGGACGTGGAGGACTTTTATGTCTAGCTCAGGGATGGTAAACGCACCAATCAGCACCCTGTCAAAACAGACCACTGGGCTCTACCAATCAGCAGGACGTGGGTGGGGCCAGATAAGAGAATAAAAGCAGGCTGCCTGAGCCAGCAGTAGCAACCCGCTCGGGTCCCCTTCCACGCTGTGGAAACTTTGTTCTTTCGCTCTTTGCAATAAATCTTGCTACTGCTCACTCTTTGGGTCCACACTGCTTTTATGAGCTGGAACACTCACCGTGAAGGTCTGCAGCTTCACTCCTGAAGCCAGCGAGACCACGAGCCCACCGGGAGGAACGAACAACTCCAGACGCGCTGCCTTAAGAGCTGTAACACTCACCGCGAGGGTCCGCGGCTTCATTCTTGAAGTAAGTGAGACCAAGAACCCACCAATTCCGGACACAATAAAAACGTGTCCATAAACAATAATGTTTGTTTTTAAAATGTAATGGTTACTGACTCTTTCTCGCATCCTTCAGTGATAGGGATCTTAGGCGGCATTGTTTTTTGGGATTATATGAATAAGTAGAATCGTAGTTATTTATACTATGTATTGTCTTATATGACTACACCGTGATTATCTGTTCTGTTGATTTTCCCACATCTTCCTACCCGACTCCTTGTCAGCCAGCAATGGAAATTGGTTCAGACAGGGCTGTGGGTGTGGGAATGCCACACCTGTCTGCCTCTGGAGGCTTTTTAACCTGTGACTTCAGACAGATCCAGCTCTTTCTGAGGAACTCATGCATGGTCATGAACGTAGGGGCTCTTGTTGAAGTGAGCCATGAGAGAGAACTATAGGAAAAGTATTTGCCAACCCTTTATCAGGAGCAAAAGCCCTAGAAATTATATGGATATATTCAAACTGTTCAGTTTCTGTTTTCCCAGTATGTTTTTGCCACCAGAGTTAAAATATCTAGACATTTTACCACTAAAACTTGGAAACGGATGTGTATACTCTTTGCTGAGAGTGCCCTTGCCAGTGCCACGGCCAGGCTTTATGTTCCATGTGTCTGGACTGTGGGGATGGGGTCTGAGGTGGGGGAGGTGCTCCTCAGAGCTCATGCGTTTGGCCCCACTGGCATCCTGGCTCCAGGGCAAGGCCCATATGCAAGACCCAGGTCTCCTAGGATGGTTTTTGTTACCCCAAGGAAGATGTCCCATTCATCACAGGATGAATAGAAACTGACTTTAGGCAGCAAATTGTTTAATATGTCTTTCATCAGTGATTCCTGGACTTGATGGTGAGTTTTGAAAAACTAAATGGTCAGTGCTCAGTGAGCCAGAGTAATGAGGGAGAGGCCCGAGGGGAGAAGCATGAGGACAAAGGACCTGGGAAGGAGGCCATGGGTAACTGAGTCAAAGCAGGGTCTGTGGATGGAATGTTCTTAAAGAAGATGGAGTTTTCTGAGGCAGGTACGTTGACTGACTGAGCTGATGGGCCTGTTCACTTGACCAGAGTAGGTGTCTGCCCAGGCTCATGGGTACTCGCTTCTCCTTAGTTGTCTCCTCCCTTTCACTCTGGCTGGATATCCTGCTGAGCATCTCCATCTGTTTGCTCACGTCAATCAAGACACAATTATTTGCATCAACTTGTTGCTACCTGTGAAATTGACGAGCTAACTGGTAAAAGGGAGAGCTATTCCCACTTTGCAAGAAACACACAAGGGATTGGTGGATAGTTATGCAGTTTCAGCCCACTCACGGCAAGTGCATAAATGTTCTCAACTGATTTATAGTTATATTAACTTTTTATCCTAAATATCCTTCCTCCTTTCCCCAGGTTTAACCCTTGACATTGATTGCTCTTTCCTTGCACTATCAAGTGTTACCTGTAGGACAGGGACTTACATCCATTGCAGACATCCCATCTTTATGATCAGGGTATGGGCTATCACATTCAAAAACAAAACCACCTTTTTCTTCCTCTGGTTTGTGAGCAAAGGCAGAAAGAGAATACCAAAAGCTACAATCCCAGCAGGAAATCTGCTGTTGGGCTGCCGTGGAACAAATGGAATTCCTTTTAATTACATGGACTGTTGCAAAGTTGCACAGTACCCAAGGCTGGGAGAGCAGCCAATCCTGGCCCTTTATCAAGCGCAAACTCAGCTAATGGAGACGGTGCATCAGGACACTTACTTTGAAGCTCAGAGTGGAAGCTTGGGCTCTGCACCTACCAGCTGCTGGGCTGTGCCTATGTGTCACCTTGCTTCTGTGAGCAGCTCGGGATGGAGTTAGACTCAAGCATGACAGGAAAGTACTACCAGGATGCTTTCTGTGCTCCGCTGCCCTAGCCTCAAACTGACATTGGATAGATGTCTGGGTCAGGTGCTGAGGGGAGAGAATGGGGTCAACTTGGGTTCATCTGATTAAGCTCAACCCTACTGGAAAGGTTTTTCTCTCCTTGCTTCAGTCTGCAATGGAAATAACATCCTGTTATCAACTTGTGGAGATGAGTATCTCATTGTCACAGTACTGACTTTAAACTTGTGTCATCTAAAACGTTCTTTCCGCAATTTGGGTGCTTCTCAGCATCTCATTCTTTTAAGAGAATTGAAACTGAGAATGAAAGGAAAGTACTGGCTTTCTCCTTTCACCCAGGAATTTATCCTTAACAAAGACCCTTAGGCAGGACACCTGGGTCCTAATTCCAGCTTGGCTGTTACTTGTGTGATGCTGGTTGCATTTAGGTAAGCTAATTACTTTAGCCATCCCCAAATCTCTGTAGCCCACCACCCTAAAGACTTATCTCATGTCACTCTCCAGTGTGTGTTGGGGAAAGAGAGCTTTTGCTTCCACATGGCCAACCTTCCCTAGGAGTCCTGCTGGTATTGTTGTATTTGGCAGGTGAAGAAAGAGAAAGAACGTGGCAGGGCTGGGGGGTTGGGGGACACACATATTCTGACTGCAGGGAGCTGGGAGACATGATTTAGCCGCAGGCTTGGGAGGAAAGGTGATATGATTTGGCTGTGTGTCCCCAAAATATCATCTCAAATTGTAAGCCCCATAATCCCCATATGTCAAGGGAGGGACCTTGTGGTAGGTGATCATGCTCTTCTCCTGATCGTGGGTGAGTTCTCGTGAGACCTGATGGTTTTATAAGCCCCTTCACATGCTCTTTCTCTCTCTTCTGCTGTCATGTGAAGGTGCTCGCTTCCCCTTTGCCTTCCACCATGATTGTAAGTTTCCTGAGGCCTCCCCAGCCATATGGAACTGTGAGTCAATTAAACCTCCTTTCTTTATAAATTACCCAGTCTCAGGTGAAAAAAAAAAAGGACCAGTACAAAAGGGGAATTTCGTGTTGATAAACAGCCTGTGTTCGCCACAGTGGGCATCTCACTTAGTGTCCCAAACTTCTGTCTCTTTGTGAATGATAAATTTGATTGGGTCAGTATTTTTCAGTTTTGAGCTACTGATCCATTTTTACTATTTCTGCCATATCTAGATGTCACCTTTAAAATGACTTACTTTAACTTGGGCCAGGCGCGGTGGCTCACACCTGTAATCCCAGCACTTTGGGAGGCCGAGGCAGGCGGATCACGAGGTCAGGAGATCGAGACCATCCTGGCTAACACGGTGAAACCCCATCTCTACTAAAAATACAAAAAAATTAGTTGGGCGTGGTGGCGGGCGCCTGTAGTCCTGAGGCAGGAGAATAGTGTGAACCTGGGAGGCGGAGCTTGCAGTGAGCAGAGATCACGCCACTGCACTCCAGCCTGGGCGACAGAGTGAGACTCCATCTCAAAAAAAAACCAAAAAAAACAAAAAAGGCTTACTTTAACTTAACATCTTCTTAGCAGTAATATTCCTGAAATAATGGATGTGATATGCTAGTTACACGTTTTCTAACACATATTAGAATATATAACTAGTGATTGTGTGTCAATTGAATGTATGCTCTTTCAGATACATATATCAGCCCATGGGAATTCAGTGATCTGAGATTCTGTTCGATTGTTTGAAAAATGTTTTTCTTTTGAGACAAGGTCTTGCTTTGTCACCCAGGCTGGAGTATAGTGGCGTGATCAAGGTTCACTGCAAACTCAACCTCTCAGGCTCAAGCGATCTTCCCATATCAGTCTCCCTAGAACTAGGACTACAGGTATGTGCCACCATGCCTGGTTAATTTTTTTGATATTTTGTTGAGACAGGATCTCACCATGTGGTCCAGGCTGGTCTTGAACTCCTCAGCTCAAGCGATCCTCCCACCTCAGCCTCCCAAAGTGCTAGGATTACACAGTGAGCCACAGTAACTGGCTGGAAAATCTTTAATGCTTAAGAAAGAAAGCATCAGCAAGAATTCACTTTGTTATATGTCTTAAACCTGACAGTACTTGGGCAAGAAGTTTGACTGCTGGTCACAAACTGCATACTCTCTTGAGAATAGCACTATTTTAGAATGATTAAGGACAACAGAAAGGGGTCATAGGGATTTAGGCCTTTAAATAATAGTACAGCATCTCACTTCTGCCTTATTTCTCCTCCCTCTCCTTCCCCCTCAAGCACTAAAAGCAAGAGTTGGGGAAGTGGGAAGATTGACATACTGTGTTTTGGGGATGGACAATTTGACATGACAGTTCTGACATTTAGGGCAAGAGCTGGGCTGGAGAAGGTGGTTAAAGGTGAGATGAAATGTCAAACTAGAATTTCTCCTCGAAATAAAGCGTAACAGGAGTTATGTCCCTGGGGCCTGAATCCATCTCTGTCTGCACCTCCTGCTGTCCCTGCCCATCATTTCTCATCTGTATCAATCTCTGTAGCAGCCCTCTCACCACCCTTCGGTTTTCTCTTCACTGTTTCCAGTGTTTCTGAGATGAAATTGATGATATCTCTTTCCTGCATCAAATTCTTCAATGTCTTATCATCATTGGGATAAAATATAGGGTGCACAGGCCCTTCCCACACCAGACCCTGCCCACCCAAGTAGCACCCACTTTAGTTAACCTGTGGTTCCCTGGGTGGGCCACACTCTCCATCCCCTGGGTCTCTCCCACATACTTCTCTCTTTTTGAAAAACAGTTGCCACTTCCCTTCACCACTTGGCTACCTCTGAGGCGATTCTTCAGAGCTAATCTTTGGCTTCAGCTCCCCTGGCAGCTTCAGGAAAGTGTCCCTCAGTATGGCCGGCTGCCACTTGCCTGCCTTCCCTCCTAGAGCACAGGGAGACGCATTTCACCCCTGGACTCCCAGCATCTGGCTTTAAGCTAGAGAGTTAATCACATTTGGCTGAATGAATGGAAGGATTATGCTTTTTCTAGACAATCACTAGCTCTTGATCCAATGAATTATAAAGTATTATATCTGGGAAGTATAAAGCTTTTCAAAATACATTTCAATAAAATGAAGTTAAAAGAAAAAAATCGCAATTGAAGGTTAAGAGTAAGTATATGATATCAATGTACCATTAAAAAGTTCATTCTCTTCATAATTAGCACATTTATTGTTGTATAAGAAGTTGGGAGATAAAGCAAAACTTTGGTTAGAGTCTTCACACAAAAGGAGTTTCTTAGATGAAGACTGGGGATCCAATGGCTTTTGGAGGACAAGTCCAGGGTTTTACTGCCTTTTTTTGCCTTTATGTGTTTATCTGCTTTAGAGAGAATTTTTGCCTTCAGAAGAGAACTCTTTCTAAGCTACCATTGAATAAGCAACAACTTTATTTTGCATGTAATCTGATGTATCATAAATCATACTTGCTTTTGAAGTCCATAAACAAAAGCCCCCTCACTTTTTTTTGAGACGAGGTTTCCCTTTGTTGCCCAGGCTGCAGTGCAGCAGCACGATCTTGGCTCACTTCAACCTCTGCCTGCCGGGCTCAAGTGATCCTCCCACCTCAGCCTCTGGAGTGGCTAGAGCCACAGGTGTGTGCCACCATGCCCGGCTAATTCAGAAGCCCTTTTAATAAAATGATTTATTCTTCAATTCCTGAAAAACAAAACCCGCTTCATGATGACATAAAGGCCCAAAGCTTTGGCTTTGTGGCAGAATGGTAGGGGGACACAGCTTCATCAAAGCCCCCAGAAATAGAATAACTAATGCAAGGAAATTTGTGGTTATAGAGCAGTTAAGCCACAAAAGCCACCTCGAAATCCCAGGCTTAAGTAATCCTCCCACCTCAGCCTCCCAAGTAGTTGAGATTACAAGCATGCAACACCATGCATGGGTGCTCTTTCTTTCCTTCTTTCTTTCCTTCTTTTCTTTCTTTCCTTCTTTCTTTCTTTCTTTCTTTCTTTCTTTCTTTCTTTCTTTCTTTCTTTCTTTCTCTTTCTTTCCTTCCTTCTTTCTCTTTCTTTCCTTCCTTCCTTCCTTCGTTCCTTCCTTCCTTCCTCCCTTCCTTCCATCCTTCTTTCCTTCCTTCCATCCTTCTTTCCTTCCTTCCATCCTTCTTTCCTTCTTTCCATCCTTCTTTCCTTCCTTCCTTCCTCCCTCCCTCCCTCCCTTCCTTCCATTCATTCGTAACAACAGGACCTCAGACAGGCTGATCTCAAACTCCTGGGCTCAAGCAATCCTCCCACCTCAGCCTCCCAAAGTGCTAGGATTACAGGTATTAGCCACCGAGCCTGGCCCTCTATATTATTTATAATTTGATTTTTACAGGTATGTTTAAATTACCTGTTAGTAAATTTTCTATAATCCTTTCAAAGTTTTATCCAGCTCTTTATTTTAAATAGAAGAATTTAAACTAATTCTTGGCCAGGCATGGTGGCTCATATCTGTAATCCTGGCAGTTTGGGAGGCTAAGGTGGGAAGACTGCTTGAGCTCAGGAGTTAGAGACCAGCCTGGGCAACATAGTGAGACCCCCATCTCTACAACAATACAAAAATTAGCTGAACATGGTGGCATATGCCTGTAGTCCCAGCTACTCGGTAGGGTAAGGCAGGCAGACTGCTTGAGCCCAGGAGGTTGAGGCTGTAGCAAGCCATGATCCCACCACTGCACTCCAGGCTGGGCAACAGAGTGAGACCCTGTCTCAAAAAAAAAAAAAAAAAAAAAAGAAAAAGAAAAAGAAAAAAAAAGAATTGCTGGCATTATAGTCATTGCCCTTGTGCCCAGATGAGGCATCAGGAAAGCTGCAGCCTTCTTCCTCAAATCCCCTGGGGTTAAATTGTTGAATGCTGCTAATACAAATCACCAGGTTAGTGACGGGCTCTGTATTAAATATTGACACAAGATAAATTACTGGAATACTTTTAAATGTCTCATATTATTAAGCACTTAGTGATTTTATTATATTTTCACTTTCAGGAAAAACTAAAGAAGTTTGGGTTACTAACATCTGACAGTGTAGAATTCTGAAACTTATAACTCCACAACATCAGCTTAAAAAAATTGATTCCACAAGACACATACAAATACTCCTTGTCGGAGAATTATTTTGGCTCTATATGTTGAGAGTTATTCAAAGATCCTTAAAATTATCTGTAAAGCTTCAGACTGATACTTTCAAGCAAATATTAGTAGTCAATCTTGTGGCAAAATACAAGATCCTTAAGAGCAGAACTACCCTTTTCTTTATTTCCTCTACAGCCTTGCTGCTCAAAGTGTGGTCCATGGATTAGCAACATCAGCACTGTCTGGAAGTCTTTTAGAAATGCACAACCTTGGCCCCAACCTAGATTTACCGAATTTTAAATGTGTGCTTCAATAAGATAGAAGATTTGTGTGCACACTCAAGTTTGAGAGGCACTGGCCTATAGCTCCCAACTCAATGCTGGAAATGTAAGAGCTTAATAAAGTCTGGCTGGTGTTTCAGACTAGAACCTTCAAAAATTGATCATCGGTTTCAACTTCTTTATTCCAAGAGTTGCTTTGGACTCTAGACTTCACTGTTACACATCTGCTAGAAATAAACAGCAAGGCAAAATTTAAATAATGGAATTTTTTAAAAAGTCCCATTCTGTTTGATTATCTATCCTGTACTTAAACAAACACCGAACTTGGAGAGAAGGACCCATCTCTGTCACTCTCCTGCTTCCTTTCAACCACATAGTGTCCTCTATGTGGCAGTGTAACTCTGAGAAATGTGCAGAAAGTCAGCATTTAGTCTTTAGTTAGCATTTCTCTGCTCAGAGCTGTCTGTCCCACAATGACAGACGGGTGAGAGAGAGTGTGAGTTAGGCCTCTGCTTGCCTAACTAGTTGGGAGGCCCTCAGAGGTTTTCTCTCCTTCTTTCTCTATTCTGTTAAGCTCAAGAGGCCAAACATCTCAGATCTGGCCATATCACAGTACTGTAAACTCAACTGCTCCCTCTCCCTTAACTTAGGAAACTTAACTGGAAAGGAACGCCAGAAACCATGGAAAAACCAAGTTCAAGATCATAACTCCTCAACACCTGGGCTTAGGTTGGAGGGAGCTGGTGCATGAACAGGCCTCAGATGAAATCCTTAAGCACTACCCTAATGATGTGGTGATTCCTGTGACTAACATGAGGTTCAGGTATCGCATTTGCAGTGTTGGGAGTGGTAGCATCTAGGCAAGAATGGTTTTCATCCAGGGGTGTGTGTCCTATGGGTGGTGAAGCCAACAATTAGTATATCCTCTGGGCATTAAGCACACAACATGACCACAAAGAACTTTTGTAGCTCTGGGCTAGGGAGGATAGTTATGGCATGTGTTGATGAAGCAACAGTGCAAAGTCATTCAATGCTACAGTGGCTAGAAAAAGAATTAAGGTCTTGTGTTTTTCTGGGATATACATATGCACTTTCAACTACATTATTACATTTGATCCTTACAAGATTATGTGAGAATAGGACAGACATTGTTAGTCTCATTTGATATTTAAGAAAACTAACCAAATTCTTGGCAAGTTTAGAGTTTGCAGTGGTAGTTCATGGCAGTGGCTCAAATCCACTTATTTTACTCATTCCTTGACTCAAGTAACTTAATGTCTCTGTAATGCAGTTTCCGTAGCAGTAAATGGAGATGAAAATAATTGGGCCTTATTCATATGTAGTTAATACACACAAAGATTTTAGCATAGTGCTTGCCTATACACAGTAGGAGGTGATAACTGTTAGCTTCAATGATTACTGCTGGAGATCACAAAGCTAATGAGTAGTAGACCTAGGACTTGAACCATGATCTCTGGTCCTAAGTCCAATGACCTTTTCATTATGCATCAGTGTGAGTGATTCTGGACACATCTCAGGCATCGTCTCCTTCAGGAAGCATTTTCTGATCCCACCCCATTCCTGGCCAAGTGCTGATGTGAATTTTGACAGGAAGCAGCCTCCTGTTCAGTCTTTGCAGTTGAGACCACATCGTATCCCTCTACCTGTGCTTCTTTATTTTGTTTGGCCCCCTTTTGTCTTTTATCCTTTCTCCTGGAGGTGTATTTATTATCTATGCCTATAATTCTCCAAATCTCTTGCAGAGTCTGAATAAAATCACAGTTTAGCTCCAGCTGTGTAGCTTTCTACAGCCCCACATGAAGCTCCTGCTTGCTGCTGAGAAGACACACAGATGTGATTTATAATCAGATTGCAGGGGAATGTGGCATGTTGTCAAGGTTTCATTTCTGGCCAAACAGGAGGGAGGAACTAAAAATGGGGCTACCAGAACAAGAAGAAAATGTCAGGTGCTTGAAGGAAAGTGTAAAACTCAGACTCTAATCAGTTGGATGATGATACAATACCTTTTCTGGGGGGTTTTATCTAATTCAGTAAAACTGAATTATGCTTGAGGAAAACAAACTCATTGCAGATTATATAGATATGAATGCACATGTGTAAGCATAGAAAGATATAGATACATATATGGATATACAGGTACATATGTCTTCGTTTTATTCCTGGAATTAGAAATGTTTATCCTATGTAGTCAAGCCTCAGTATACAAGCCCATCTTCTCACTTAATAATCAGTGTTATTAATATAAATAAACCATTCAAAATTTGTGTGATAATATAATAAAGGTCATAATCATATTCTATTCCCAAGCATTAGCTACTGCTATTTATACAACACATTGAATGATGTGACTGTTGGCCATGAACAATTTGTGGCTTTACTAAAATGGATCTCCGTTCTAATAAGCAGCTTTAAGGAGGAATTTTATAACCTTAGGGGAGTATTTTGGGGCAACAATTAATTTGCTAAATATAAGGAATCTTTTTTTTTTCTTACATAATAGGAATCTTGTTGCTTTAGGCAACCTGTTGGAAAAATAGGTTTTACTATTTTTGCAAGTCATCCATGAGGAGGAAAAGACAGATTGCTTAATCTGAAACTTTCAAAAGGATGAAACATAATAGTTAGAGCTACCTTAATACATGAAATATGAATAAGGGATCTCTGGGTTGGTACAAACTATTTTTAATTCTTCTATACCTACAAGAATAACAACCTTGCTTAATTTAAAACATTACACCCCCTGTTTTTCCTTGGTTTGAGAAAACATAAGCAGATTTGACTTCATATTTTTTCGACAAGAACATAGTTAGCTGATGGAAGGTGGGATGTGACATGTTAGTCAATGATGGGCCCAAAGCTAACCGTGAGATCATCAGTGTAGTTTTAAAATCAGTTGGCAACACAGTCCCATGGTGAAGTAGTGTGATAATTTTCTCAGACACCTAATGTTTCAAAAAACATCACGCTATGAATTTTGATTATGGTTGTAATCTAAACTGGCTCTCCAGTTTTAAAATGATTACATAAAAGCAGTGATTTGGTGCCTAAAACACATTTTTGCTCAGGAAGCACATTTGGGTGAAATGAACAGTTTTTAAATGAGCAGCATACATTTCCTTCACTTTAGAAAATAATCAGATAATATATTCTTCTCTTATGATGCTACCAATTCAAAGCTTTTATGCGTTTGTCTTTACATAAATATATCATCACCTAATTACTAATGCTGAATTAGCTGTGCTAGTTCACTTTCTGTGAGTGACCCCAATAATCTTAGCCTTAACAAATTTAGGGAGGAAGGAATGACTAAGGCATTAACATCCACGTTCTGCAATGAGGCCTGCGGCATGCCCTTCTGTCTGTGTAGTTAGAGACTTTCAGTGAGAACAAGGAGCGCTTGTAATCCTTTCAGTTGTCTCTTACTTAATGTTTGCCCAGAAGCTGGGTTTAATTTGGGCGAGGGCTCCTGGGGTCTCAGTTCGTGTAACTTTTTTGAGGCAAGGGCAGCAAGGAAGAAGTATTCTACTAGGCAGGTTTAGACGATGTCCAAGCTTGTAAGTCACCTTGGGGACTATCAAAAGATTTTTGATTCAGGGGTGCTAGCAGGCAAGATTCCAGGCCAATTTGGAGAAATAAGAATAAGAAAAGAAAAAAAGGAATCCCAGATGAAAATAATTTAAGCCAAAACTCATGAGCAGTCACGGGCACAGTTCAGGAATTCTGTTAAGATTGAATAATAGGTTGTTATTAAGCCTAATCTTAAGAAAAAGACTCGCAGAGGGATCCTGGTCTAATCTTCATTTTAAGCTCATTCAATCCCTAGACTTGTTGTCATCCAGCCCCTGAATTGTCGTTGTAGAACACCAGAATGATACTGCTGTAGAAGAAATGGTCACCAACTCCCTGAATCAACTGGGATTTTTCCATTTCCCAGGGGAGGTAAGAATGCAAAAAGGTGAGGAAAGGATCTGAGCCAGCAATATGTTACTAAATATCTAACAACTGGGCCGGGCGTGGTGGCTCACGCCTGTAATCCCAGCACTTTGGGAGGCGGAGGCGGGCAGATCACCTGAGGTCAGGAGTTCGAGACCAGCCTGACCAACACGGCAAAACCCCACCTCTACTAAAAAATACAAAAATTAGCTGGGCACGGTGGCAGGCTTGAGTAATCCCAGGTACTAGGGATGCCGAGGCATGAGAATCACTTGAACCTGGGAGGCGGAGGTTGCAGTGAGCCGAGATGGTGCCACTGCACTCCAGCCTGGGTGACAGAGTGAAACTCCATATCAAAAACAAAAAACAAACAAAAATTAACAACTGGCTCTCTAGGGGAAAAAAAAAGTATGCCTATGTATATGTACATATGCTTATGAATTGTACTGATGTAAAGAATATGTAGCATATACTTTATAAATAATAAAAAATATAATACTCATATAGCTAATTGATTCTTACAGAACACTTCTGTTAATTTTTGCTGAAATTTTAAAATCTATAGCCAATCTACAGTTGCCATTGAGAAACAAATATAGTTCTCACATGAATGTTAGTGGATGTTTTGATTTAAGTCAATGAATGAGACTAAGTAAAACATCAAAGATGTATGTGGGAAATCATTTTTTGGTCATTGACTGGAATGCTGGAAGAACATTTCCTCAATTTTTTAATACTATTCACAATGCAATGTGAATACAATGGAATGCAATGTGAATAGTATTCATAACATATTTAAAAAGTTTAATCTGCATTATTTACATTTTATCCATCACTTTCTTAAGTTTAAACAAGGAACTGGAAAACTTTTTCTGTAAAGGGCCAGATAGTAAATATTTTAGGCTCTGCAGGCCATATGGTCTCTATCTCAACTATCTCTGTCTACACAATTCTGCCTCTGTTGCACAGAAGCAACCCACAGACAGTATGTAAACCAATGAGCGTGACTGTATTCCAACAAAACTTTATTTATGAACACTGAAATTTAAATTTCATATAGTTTTCATAAAATATTATTCTTCTTTTAATTTTTTTCAACAATTAAAAAATATAAAAGCCACTTTAGCTCATAAGCCATACAAAAATGGGCAATGGGCTAGATTTGTTTTATGTGTTACAGTTTGCCATTTTCTGGTCTAATCAATCAACAAAACAATAAATAAATTCATAGCCGTTATCAACTTCTGTGATATAAATATTCTCACCATGGCTGATTTCAAGCTCTCAATGTGACATCATTGAATGCTGTGAAGAGATGTGGAGTAGCACATCATTATACAGTATTTCCACCCTATGGATATATTAGATAAGAATAACCTCAAGAACATAGATAATATTAAAATGTAGTAAAAATAATTAAAATTATGAGTGTTGAGCACTTACTACCTTATTTCTAGTATAACTTAATTATTTGTAAGCTTATACAATTTTATTTTTTATTTCTATTTTATATTTATTTTTGAGACAGAGTCTCCCTCTCTCACCCAGGCTGGAGTGCAGTGGTGAGATCTCAGCTCACTGCAACCTCCATCTCCCAGGTTCTAAGCGATTCTCCTGCCTCAGCCTCCGAAGTAGCTGGGATTACAGGAGCGCACCACCATGCCCGGCTAATTTTGTATTTTTAGTAGAGGCGGGGTTTCACCATATTGGCCAGGCTGGTCTCGAACTCCTGACCTCAGGTGATCCACTTGCCTTGGCCTCTCAAAGTGCTGGGATTACAGGCGTGAGCCAATGCACCCGGCCTACAATTTTATTTTTAATAATGGCTATGTTCAACAACTGGCTGGCAAAATTCTCAGACATTTAACAGTTGACTCCTAAGAGTTAGTACAGGTTGTCTCCACCAAATCACAAAACTTTGCACTTTTCTAGAGCATATTGTAGCACTTGACTCTGAGATTCCCACAGCAACACTAACTCCTCATCCATAGACATAGAATTGCCCTCTGGAGCTATCCACAAAGAGTTCCAGGAATCTTAGGCCCTAAGTCATCTCAGAAGCTTTTGCTGTCTCTGTCTTCCACACAAAAGTGGGATGAGAAGGAGACCTTTATTGCCACAGGAACAAATAACAGTAGCAATATCTAGCATTTCTGGAGTGTTTACTCTGGGCCATGTACTGTTTTAATCTTTTACTTATACCAGCTCATTTGATTGTGATTCATCCCCAAGAGTAACTTTCCATCATCATCATTTTACATTTAAGGATATTGAGAAACAGAGATGTGAGGCTGCTTGTCCACTCACACATGTAAACAGTAGAGTTCCAACCTCCCTCAACACTGGGTTGTGCGTACTAGAGGAGATAAGTACCTCTATTTTATTATTTACTTATTTATGTACCCAATAACAGATTATCAACTAAATTCAGTATATCCCAAACTGGGCCATCATCTTTCCTCCCAAATCTCCTTTTCCTCTGTTTTTTTTGTTTTGTTTTGTTTTGTTTTGTTTTGTTTGTTTGCTCTTGTTAATGACACCAGTACTATACTAGACACCCAGGGATCTTGGACTCTTCCCTTGTCTTTATTACAAGCAGTTGCCAATACCATTAATTCAACTTTTAATACTTCTTTTCACTGTACTTTTTGTTTATATACACAAATAGGTGCAATAAAATTGTGTTGCAAGTCGCTAACGGTATTCAGTATAGTAACATGTTGAACAGAATGTTCAAAAAATGAGGCTGGGGCCAGGAGCAGTGGCTGACGTCTGTAATCCCAGCACTTTGGGAGGCTAAGGCGGGTGGATCACCTGCAGTCAGGAGATCGAGACCATGTTGGCTAACATGGTGAAACCCCGTCTCTACTAAAAATACAAAAAAAGTTAGCCTGGCATGGTGGCGGGTGCCTGTAGTCCCAGCTACTTGGGAGGCTGAAGCAGGAGAATGGCGTAAACCCAGGAGGCAGAGCTTGCAGTGAACAGAGATCATGCCACTGCACTCCAGCCTGGGTGACAGAGCGAGACTCTGTCTCAAAAAAAAAAAAAAAAAATTAGGCCGGGCATGGTGTCACACATCTCTAATTCTAGCACTTTGGGAGGCCGAAGCGGGTGGATCACTTGAGGTCAGCAGTTCGAGACCAGCCTGGCCAGCATGGTGAAACCCCATCTCTACTAAAAATACAAAAAGTAGTTGGGCGTGGTGATGCATGCCTGTAGTCCCAGCTACTTGGGAGGCCCACGCACGAGAATGGCTTGAGCCCAGGAGGCGGAGGTTGCAGTGAGCCGAGATTGCACCATTGTACTCCAGCCTGGGCGACAGAGCAAGACTAAGTCTCCAAAAAAAAAAAAAAAAGAAATCATCTGATGCATTTCTTAGCACACATCCTTACTGTTAAGTGATGCATGATTGCATATACAACACTTTTGAAATCTATTCATCCATCAGTTGACAGACACTTAGGTTGACTCCATATCTTGGCTATTGTGAATAATGCTGCAAGGAACGTGGGAATGCAAATATTTCTTTCACACACTGATTTTATTTCCTTAGAATATATACCCAGTAGTGGGATTGCTGGGTCATATGGTAGTTCTACTTTTAATTTTTTGAAGAATCTCTATACTATCATTCATAATGGCTGAACTAATTTACAATCTTACCAACAGTATACAAAGGTTCCCTCTTCTCCACATCTCTACCAAAACTTCTGTCTTTTTGATGATAGCCATTCTAACAGGTGTGAGGTGACAGCTCATTGTGGTTTTAATTTGCATTTCTTTGATGATTAGTAATATTGAGCATTTTTTCATATACCTGTTAGCAATCTGTATATCTTCTTTTGAGAAATGTCTGTTCAGGTACTTTGCTCATTTTAAAATTGTATTTGTTTTCTTGCTGTTGAGTTCCTTATATACTTTGGATATTAGTCCCTTATAAGATGTGTGGTTTGTAAATATTTTCTTCTATTTCATAGGTTGTTTCTTCACTCCATGGATTATTTCCTTTGCTGTGAAAAAACTTTGTAGCTTGATGTAGTATCACTTTTCTATATTCATTTTTGTTGCCTGTGTTTTTGAAGTTATATCCAAAAAATAATTGTCCAGAATAATATCACAGAGCTTTTCAACTATGTTTTCCTCTAGCAGTTTTTTAGACTAAGGTCTTATGTTTAAGTCTTTAATCTATTTTGAATTGATTTAAGTATATCATGTGAGATAAGAAACATTTTAACTTTCACCATTTAGTATGATGTTAGCTATGGGGTTGTCATGTATAGCCTTTATTGTGTTGAGATACATTCCTTCTATACCTAATTGTTGAAAGGGTTTTTTTTTTCTTCTAAAATCATAAAAGTAGGCTGAATTTTGGCAAATGATTTTTCTACATCTACTGAGATGATGTTACAGTTTCTTTTTTTGTTCTTCATTCTGTTAATGTGGTGAATCACATTTGTGGATTTGCATATATTGTACCATCCTTGCATCTTTGGGAAAAATTCCACTTGATCATAGTGAACCATCCTTTAAATGTGCAGTTGAATTTGGTTTGGTAGTATTTTGTTGAGGATTTTTGCATCTATGTTCATTAGTGATATTGGCCTGTAATTTTCTTTTTCTTGTAATTTTCTTTTCTTTTCAAACTCCTTGTCTGGCTTTGGTATCAGGGTAATGCTGGTCCCATAAAGTTAGTATGGAAGTATTCCTTCTTCTTCAATTTTTGAGAGGAGTTTGTGACAGATTGATATTAATTATTTAAATGTTTGGTACAATTAAGGAGTGAAGCCATTCAGTTTTCGGCTTTTCTTTGATGGGAGACTTTATTACTGAATCTCCTTCCTCATTATTTTTTTTTTATTTTTAAATTTTTCTTTGAGACAGAGTCTCCCTCTGTCTCCCAGGCTGGAGTACAGTGGCGCTATCTCAGCTTACTGCAGCCTTTGCCTCCCGGGTTCAAGCGATTCTCATGCCCCAGCCTCCCAAGTAGCTGGGACTACAGGCACATGCCACCACTCCTGGCTGATTTTTGTATTTTTAGTAGAGAAGGGGTTTCACCATGTTGGCCAGGCTCGTCTTGAACTCCTGACCTCAGGTGATCCACCTGCCTTAGCCTCCCAAAGTGCTGGGATTACAGACATGAGCCACCACGCCCGGTCTCTCCTTTTTTATTATTGATCTGTTCAGATTTTCTATTTCTACATGATTGAGTCTTGTTAGATTTCAGGTGTCTAGGAATGTACCCATTTCTTCAAGGTTTCCAATTTGTTGGCATATGGTTGTAGATAATAGTCACTTATGATTTTTTTTTATCTCTGTGGTATCAGTTCTAATCGCTCTGCTTTCATTTCTGATTTTATTTGTTTGAGTCTTCTCTCTCTTTTTGGTCTAATTAAAGGTTTTTCAATTTTGTTTATCTTTTCAAAACACCTTCTATTGATCTTTTCTTTGTTTTTCTACTATCTATTTCATGTATTTCTGCTCTGATCTTTATTATTCCCTTTCTCTACTAACTGGGCTTAGTTTGTTATTCTTTTTCTAACTTCTTGAGGTGTAATGTTAGGTTGTCTATTGGAGATCTTTCTTCTTTTTTTGACATAGGCATTTATTGCTATAAATTTTCCTATTAGAATTGCTTTTGCTGCATCTCATAAGTTTTGGTACGTTATGTGTCCATTTTCGTTTGTCTCAAGATATTTTTAAATTTAACTTTTAATGTATTCTTTGACCCATTGTTTGTTCAGAAGAAGGTTGTTTATTTCCATGTACATGTAAATTTCTCAAAATTCCCCCATTACTTGATTTCTAGTTTCATACCATTGTGGTTGTAAGAAATACTTGATCTGATTTTAATCTGAAATTTATTGAGACTTGTTTTGTTTCCTAACATATGATCTATTCTGGAGACTGTTCCACATGTGTATTCTGTTGCTGTTGGATAAAATGTTCTGTATGTTTGTTAAGTCCATTTGGTCTAAAGTGTGGTTTATGTCCAAGGTTTCCTTCTTTATTTTCTATCTGGATGATCTGTACATTGCTAAAAGTGGTGTATTGATGTCTTTACTATTATTGTATTACAGTCTATCTCTCCCTTCAGATCTATTAATATTTGCTTTATATATTTAGGAACTTTGATGTTCGGTGCATATATATCTGCAATTGTTATATGCTCTTGAAAAATGGATTCCTTTATCATTACATATTGACCTTCTTTGTCTCATCTTAGCATTTTTGACTTAAGGTTTATTTTATCTGATATAAATATAGCTACTTCTGCTCTCTTTTGGTTTCCATTTGCACAGAATATCTTCTTTTATCCCTTTGCTTTCAGTCTACGTGTGTCCTTAAAAGAGACATGGGTCTCTTGTGGGCAGCATAGTTGTATTGGGTTTAAAACCCATTTAACCACCCTGTGTCTTTTGATTGTAGAATTTAATCAATTTACACTCAGGGTAATCATTGACAGGTAAGAACTTGCTACTGCCATTACTTTTTTTTTTTTTTTTTTTTGCTTTTTAGTAGATCCTTTAGCAGATCTTATATTCCTTTCCTCCTGTCTTCCTATTTTCCTATGTAATTAGTAATTTTCTCTAGTGGTATGCTTTGGTTTCTTACTTTTTATCTGGTTTTTATCTAGCATGGGACTTTTGCTTTGTGGTTACCATGAGGTTTACATAAAATGTCAACAGTCTATTCTAAGCTGGTAACGACTTAACTTTATTTTTTTTGTTGTTGTGTAGGAGAAACTCATCTTAAACTTAACTTGAGTGACAATGTGAAGTTGTGCAAAGAGCTCTGAGAACTTGTGCCAACTCCTTAAGCTTTTTGAGTCTCAGTTTCTTCAACTTTAAAATAGAAATAATTGTGCTTTCCTTACAGTGTTGTTCTGAGCATTTAATGAGATAATATACATTAAGCTGTATGCACATAGTCAGTGTTTGGTAAGTGCTGGTTTCTTTGCCTTCTTAAGCAAGCACAAACTTACATTGCGTCCATCAGTCCGACTTGTCATTGCCATATATTAATATCACTGTGCTGACCCGTACTAATCAATTTTCTAGGTCAGCTCTATATTTCTTCCTAGTATCTGTTACTGTTGCAGTAAGTCTGGCAAACCTAACCATAATACATGAAAAAATGCAATTGTTAACCTGAAAGAAGTGAAAATCCAGACTCTTTATCCTGCATACATTTTCAGGATCTGGTTTTAAATCCCAGGTAAGTAGCTTGAAGCTCAGATCTCCGAAGAAAAGAAACGTCTACCTCTGCCACATTGCCCAACTTGAGGGGTGCAATTCACATTGTATAGTATCCTATGCTGTACACCAGAGATACAGGGTAAATGGTGACACTGGAGTTGTGCAGTGCTGCAATGTTGGACAACTTGCTGCTGTTCTCATTTTTACATGATTGGGAAGTAGGATATGGAAGGAGGGAGCAATTAATTACACTTTGTTCTCCATTTTAGGCAAGACCAACATCCTAGGTTTTGAGGTCTTCAAATATTGCAGAGCAATTATCAAAGAAGTAAAAGATTGTAAGTGCTATAGATAACTGCCAACATTATTTTCAGAACAGATGTTTTCATTATAACATGGCAATCATAATACTAACCAAGGATTTCTGAACGAATTCCTGTCAATGGGAGGATAGAGTTGTCATTGCCATCATGCTCTATGGGGTCACCACAGAGCATGACAGCAATCTACTTGTCTTTCCCACAAAAGGGCTTATATATGCAGAGAAGGTGAGCTCTTCAGTATGGGAAAATGAGGGTTGTGAATCTTAACTACTCAATGTAGTACCAGTAATTTTAGACCCCAAGATAACCTAACAATAAAGTGATGGTGGTGTTTATTATCTTAATCTGTTGGTGTGTGAATATTATTATTCACATAACTTAATCCTGGTATCTTGGGACTGCAGCAGGGTTCCAGGATCTCATTTCTTAATGTCTTCTTTACAGCTATAAATCTCAAAACAAATACAATAATCACAAGGAAGCATCAGCAGCTGGGATAGTTAAACACTACTTACCTTCACTATATAGGCAAGATAAGGGCTCTTCATTGCAAAAGAATCCTTTATGGGTAAATGTTTTGTGGTAGAAATGTTCTTTCTGACAAAATTTGCTCTTTTAGAACATCTTTTAGTACGCAATATATGTACACATTTTTGGGGTACATGTGATAATTTAATACATTCATATAATGTGTAAAGATCAAGTTAGACTAGTTGCTCTTAAATTTTTGCCTTTTCTTTACGCTGGAATTTGAATTATTCTTCTGTCTGAAATGTACCATAGGTTATTGTAAACTATAGTCACCTTACTGATCTATCAAACACTAGGCCTTATTTATTCTATCTGACTGTATATTTGTAACACTTAATCAACCTCTCTTCACCCCCATCCACCTCCCCTACACTTCCTGTCCTCTAGTAACCACCAGTCTACTCTCTATCTTCATGAGATGTACTTTTTTTAGCTCCCACATGTGACAATATGCAATATTTGTCATTCTGTGCTCAGCTTATTTCACTTGACACCAGGACCCCCAGATTCATCCATATTGTTGCAGACAAAAGGATTTTATTCTTTTTATGGCAGAATAATATTCAATTGTGTATAAATACCACTTTTCGTTTATGCATTCATCCACTGATGGACACATAAGTTGATTCTGTATCTTGGCTGTTGTGAATGGTGCTCTAATAAACATGAAAGTGCAGATATTTCTTCAATATACTGATTTTCTTCCTCTGGGATATATACCCAGCAGTGGAATTACTGGGTCATATGGTAGTTCTATTTTTAGTTTTGGAAGGAACCTCCATACAGTTTTCTGTAGTGGCTGTACTACTTTACATTCTCACCACAGAGTAAAAGTGGTTCCCTTGCTCTGCATTCTCATAGAATTTGTTATTTTCTGTCTTTTTGATAATAGCCATTTTAACTGGAGTGAGATAATATCTCACCGTAGTTTTGATTTGCATCTCCCTGATGAATAGCAATATTGAACATTTTTTCATATACCTACTGGCCATTTATATGTCTTCTTTTGAGAAATGTCTATTCTTTGCCCATTTAAAAATAAAATTATTACTTTTGCTATTGAATTGTTTGAGTGCCTTATGTATTATAGTTATTAATCCCTCACCAGTTAAATAGTTTGCAAATATGTTCTTCCATTCTGTAGGCTGTCTCTTCACTTTGTTGTTTCCTTGACTGTTCAGAAGCTTATTAACTTGTTGTAATCCCATTTGTTCATTTTTGCTTTGGTTGCTTGTGCTTTAGAGGTATTACTCTAGAAAGCTTTGCCCCAGCCATTGTCCTGAGGTGTTTCCCAATGATTTATCCTAGTAGTTTTAGAGTTTCTGGTCTTAGATTTAAGTTGTTAATCCATTTTGATTTTTGTATACAGTTAGAGATGGGTATAGTTTCATTCTTCTGCCTATGGATATCCAATATTCCCAGCACCATTTATTGAAGAAACAGTCTTTTCCCCATTGTAGGTTCTGGACTCCTTTGTCCCAAATAAGTTGGCTATAAATGTGTGGATTTATATAAGGATCTCTATTCCGTTCCATTTGTCTGTATGTCTGTTTTTATGCCAGTACCATGCTGTTTTGGCTACTACAGCTTTGTAGTATAATTTGAAGTTAGGTAATGTGATGTCTTCAGCTCGGAGCTTTTCCTCAAGAAGGCTTTGCCTGTCCTGAGTCTTTTGTGGTTCCACATAAATTTTAGAATTTTTTCGTGTGTGAGTGTGAAGAATGTCATTTGTATTTTGATAGAGATTGCACTGAGTCTGTAGGTTGCTTTGGGTAGTACGAACATTTTGCCAATGTTGACTTTTCTAGTCCACAAACATAGAATACTTTTCCAATTTTTTGTGTCCTCTTCAATTTGTTTCATCAGTGTATTATATTTGACATTGTAGAGATCTTTCACTTGTTTGGTTAGTTTTATTCCTAAGTATTTTTTGTAGCTATTGTAAATGAAATAACTTTCTTTTTTTCAGATTTTTTTTGTTGTCATGTAGAGATGCTATTGCTTTTTGTATGTTGATTTTGTATCCTGTAACTTTACTGAATTTGTTAAACAGTTTTGTTTTTGGTAGAGTCTTTAAGTTTTTCTAAATATAAGATTGTATTGTCTGCAAACAAGGAACATTTGACTTCTTTCCAACTTGGATGCCTTTTATTTCTTTCTCGTGTCTAATTGGTCTAGCTAGGATTTACAGTACTATGTTAAATAAAAATAGTGAATGCAGACATCCTTGTCTTGTTCCAGATTTTAGAAAAAAGACTTTTCATTTTCCCCCATGCAGTATGATGCTAGGTGTGGGCTTGCCATATATTGCCTTCATTGTATTGAGGTAGGTTCTTTTTATATCCAGTTTCTTGATGGTTTTTATCATGAAGGGATGTTGAATTTTATGGAAAGCTTTTTCAGCATCTATTGAAATGATCATATAGATTTGCCCTTGGATTTATTGATTTGATATATAACATTTATTTATTTGCATGTTTTGAACCATCCTTGCATCCCTGGGATGAATCCTACTTGATCATAATGAGTAATTTTTTAATGTATTGTTTAATTCAGTTTGCTAGTGTTTTGTTGAGAATTTTTTATCTATGTTCCTCAGTGCTTTTGTCCTGTAGTATTCTTTGTTTCTTTTTTGTTATGTCTTTGTCTGGTTTTGATAGAAGGTAATGCTGGCCTCATAGAATAAGTTTGGAAGTATTCCCTCTTCTTTAACTTTTTGAAGTGTTTCAGTAGAATTGGTATCAGTTCTTTAAATGTTTGGTAGAATTCAGCAATGAAGAAAGTATATCCTGGCCTTTTTTTAAAACCTTTTATTTAGCAGACTTTAGTTCTGTTAGGCCTGGGCTTTTCTTTGATGGGAGAGTTTTTATTACTATCTCATTACTCATTATGAGTATGTTCTGGTTTCCTATTTCTTTTTTTTTCATTAAAAAAATTTTTTTAAAATTATACTTTAAATCCTAGGGTACATGTGCACAACGTGCAGGTTTGTCACACATGTATACATGTGCCATGTTGGTGTGCTGCACCCACCAGCTTGTCATCTACATTAGGTATATCTCCTAATGCTATCCCTCCCCACTCCCTCCACCCCACAACAGGCCCTGGTGTGTGATGTTCCCCTTCCTGTGTCCAAGTGTTCTCATTGTTCACTTCCCACCTATGAGTGAGAACATGCAGTGTTTGGTTTTTTGTCCTTGTGATAGTTTGCTGAGAATGATGGTTTCCAGCTTCATCCATGTCCCTACAAAGGACATGAACTCATCCTTTTTTATGGCTGCATAGTATTCCATGGTGTATATGTGCCACATTTTCTTAATCCAGTCTATCATTGATGGACATTTCGGTTGGTTCCAAGTCTTTGTTATTGTGAATAGTGCTGCAATAAACTATGTGTGCATGTGCCTTTATAGCAGCATGATTTATAATCCTTTGGGTATACACCCAGTAATGGGATGGCTGGGTCAAATGGTATTTCTAGTTCTAGATCCCTGAGGAATCGCCACACTGTCTTCCACAGTGGTTGAACTAGTTTACAGTCCCACCAACAGTGTAAAAGTGTTCCTATTTCTCCACATCCTCTCCAGCACCTGTTGTTTCCTGACTTTTTAATGATGGCCATTCTAACTGGTGTGAGATGGTATCTCATTGTGGTTTTGATTTGCATTTCTCTGATGGCCAGTGATGATGAGCATTTTATGTGTCTGTTGGCTGCATAAACACCTTCTTTTGAGAAGTGTCTGTTCATATCCTTTGCCCACTTTTTGATGGGGTTGTTTGTTTTTTTCTTGTAAATTTGTTTGAGTTCTTTGTAGATTCTGGATATTAGCCCTTTGTCAGATGAGTAGATTGCAAAAATTTTCTCCCATTCTGTAGGTTGCCTGTTGACTCTGATGGTAGTTTCTTTTGCTGTGCAGAAGCTCTTTAGTTTAATTAGATCTCATTTGTCAATTTTGGCTTCTGTTGCCATTGCTTTTGGTGCTTTAGACATGAAGTCCTTGCCCATGCCTATGTTCTGAATGGTATTTCCTAGGTTTTCTTCTAGGGTTTTTATGGTTTTAGGTCTAACATTTAAGGCTTTAATCCATCTTGAATTAATTTTTGTGTAAGGTATAAGGAAGGGATTCAGTTTCAGCTTTCTACATATGGCTAGCTGGTTTTCCCAGCACCATTTATTAAATAGGGAATCCTTTCCCCATTTCTTGTTTTTGTCAGGTTTGTCAAAGATCAGATGGTTGTAGATGTGTCGTATTGTTTCTGAGGGCTCTGTTCTGTTCCATTAGTCTATATCTCTGTTTAGGTACCAGTACCATGCTGTTTTGGTTACTGTAGCCTTGTAGTATAGTTTGAAGTCAGGTAGGGTGATGCCTCCAGCTTTGTTCTTTTGGCTTAGGATTGACTTGGCAATGTGGGCTCTTTTTTGTTTCCATATGAACTTTAAAGTAGTTTTTTCCAATTCTGTGAAGAAAGTCATTGGTAGCTTGATGGGGATGGCATTGAATCTATAAATTACCTTGGGCAGTATGGCCATTTTCATGATATTGATTCTTCCTATCCATGAACATGGAATGTTCTTCCATTTGTTTGTATCCTCTTTTCTTTCGTTGAGAATTGGTTTGTAGTTCTCCTTGAAGAGGTCCTTCACATCCCTTGTAAGTTAGATTCCTAAGTATTTTATTCTCTTTGAAGCAATTGTGAATGGGAGTTCACTCATGATTTGGCTCTCTGTTTGTCTGTTATTGGTGTATACACTGTATAGGAATGCTTGTGATTTTTGCACATTGATTTGGTATCCTGAGACTTTGCTGAAGTTGCTTATCAGCTTGAGGAGAATTTGGGCTGAGATGGTGGGGTTTCCTAAATATACAATCATGTCATCTGCAAACAGGGACAATTTGACTTCCTCTTTTCCTAATTGAATACCCTTTATTTCCTTCTCCTGCCTGATTGCCCTGGCCAGAACTTCCAACACTATGTTGAATAGGAGTGGTGAGAGAGGGCATCCCTGTCTTGTGCCAGTTTTCAAAGGGAATGCTTCCAGTTTTCGCCCATTCAGTGTGATATTGGCTGTGGGTTTGTCATAAATAGCTGTTATTATTTTGAGATATGTCCCATCAATACCTAATTTATTGAGAGCTTTTAGCATGAAGGGCTGTTGAATTTTGTCAAAGGCCTTTTCTGCATCTATTGAGAGAACCATGTGGTTTTTGTCTTTGGTTCTGTTTATATGCTGGATTACGTTTATTGATTTGTGTATGTTGAACTGACCTTGCATCCCAGGGATGAATGAAGCCCACTTGATCATGGTGGATAAGCTTTTTGATGTGCTGCTGGATTCAGTTTGCCAGTATTTTATTGAGGATTTTTGCATGGATGTTCATCAGGGATATTGGTCTAAAATTTTCCTTTTTTGTTGTGTCTCTGCCAGGCTTTGCTATCAGGATGATGCTGGCCTCATAAAATGAGTTAGGGAGGTTTCCCTCTTTTTCTATTGATTGGAATGATTTCAGAAGGAATGATACCAGCTCCTCCTTGTACCTCTGGTAGAATTCAGCTGTGAATACATCTGGTCCTGGACTTTTTTTGGTTGGTAGGCTATTAATTATTGCCTCAATTTCAGAGCCTGTTATTGGTCTATTCAGAGATTCAACTTTTTCCCTGTTTAGTCTTGGGAGAGTGTATGTGTCCAGGAATCTGTCCATTTCTTCTAGATTTTCTAGTTCATTTGCATAGAGGTATTTATAGTATTCTCTGATGGTAGTTTGTATTTCTGTGGGATCGGTGGTGATATCCCCTTTATCATTTTTTATTGCGTCTATTTGATTCTTTTCTCTTTTCTTCTTTATTAGTCTTGCTAGCGGTCTATCAATTTTGTTGATCTTCTCAAAAAATCAGCTCCTGGATTCATTGATTTTTTGAAGGGTTTTTTGTGTCTCTATCTCCTTCAGTTCTTCTCTGATCTTAGTTATTTCTTGCCTTCTGCTAGCTTTTGAATGTGTTTGCTCTTGCTTCTCTAGTTGTTTTTATTGTGATGTTAGGGTGTCAGTTTTAGATCTTCCTGCTTTCTCTTGTGGGCATTTAGTGCTATAAATTTCCCTCTACACACTGCTTTGAATGTGTCCCAGAGATTCTGGTATGTTGTGTCTTTGTTCTCATTGGTTTCAAAGAACATCTTTATTTCTGCCTTCATTTTGTTATGTATCCGGTAGTCATTCAGGAGCAGGTTGTTCAATTTCCATGTAGTTGAGAGATTTTGAGTGAGTTTCTTAATCCTGAGTTCTAGTTTGATTGCACTATGGTCTGAGAGACAGTTGGTTATAATTTCTGTTCTTTTACATTTGCTGAGGAGTGCTTTACTTCCAACTATGTAGTCAATTTTGGACTAAGTGGGATGTGGTGCTGAGAAGAATGTATATTCTGTTGATTTGGGGTGGAGAGTTCTGTAGATGTCTATTAGTTCTGCTTGGTGCAGAGCTGAGTTCAATTCCTGTATAACCTTGTTAACTTTCTGTCTCATTGATCTGTCTAATGTTGACAGTGGGGTGTTAAAATCTCCCATTATTATTGTGTGGGAGTCTAAGTCGCTTTGTAGATCTCTGAGAACTTGCTTTATGAATCTGGGTGCTCCTGTATTGGGTGCATATATATTTAAGACAGCTCTTCTTGTTGAATTGATCCCTTTACCATTATGTAATGGCCTTGTCTCTTTTGATCTTTGTTGGTTTAAAGTCTATTTTATCAGAGACTAGGATTGCAACCCCTGCCTTTTCTTGTTTTCCATTTGCTTGGTAGATCTTCCTCCATCCTTTTATTTTGAGTCTATGTGTGTCTCTGCATGTGAGATGGGTCTCCTGAATACAGCACACTGATGGATCTTGACTCTTTATCCAATTTGCCAGTCTGTGTCTTTTAATTGGAGCATTTAGCCCATTTACATTTAAGGTTAATATTGTTATGTGTGAATTTGATCCTGTCCTTATGATGTTAGCTAGTTATTTTGCTTGTTAGTTGATGCAGTTTATTCCTAGCATCAATGGTCTTTACAATTTGGCATGTTTTTGCAGTGGCTGGTACCGGTTGTTCCTTTCCATGTTTAGTGCTTCCTTCAGGAGCTCTTTTAGGGCTGGCCTGGTGGTGACAAAATCTCTCAGCAATTGTTTGTCTGTAAAGTATTTTATTTCTCCTTCACTTATGAAGCTTAGTTTGGCCGGATATGAAATTCTGGGTTGAAAATTCTTTTCTTTAAGAATGTTGAATATTGGCCCCCACTCTCTTCTGGCTTGTAGAGTTTCTGCCGAGAGATCAGCTGTTAGTCTGATGGGCTTCCCTTTGTGGGTAACCCGACCTTTCTCTCTGGCTGCCCTTAACATTTTTTCCTTCATGTCAACTTTGGTGAATCTGACAATTATGTGTCTTGGAGTTGCTCTTCTCTAGGACTATCTTTGTGGCGTTCTCTGTATTTCCTGAATTTGAATGTTGGCCTGCCTTGCTAGGTTGGGGAAGTTCTCCTGGATAATATCCTGCAGAGTGTTTTCCGACTTGGTTCCATTCTCCCTGTCACTTTCAGGTACACTAATCAGACATAGATTTGGTCTTTTCACATAGTCCCATATTTCTTGGAGGCTTTGTTCATTTCTTTTTACTCTTTTATGTCTAAACTTCTCTTCTCACTTCGTTTCATTCATTTGGTCTTCAATCACTGATACCCTTTCTTCTAGTTGATTGAATTGGCTACTGAAGTTTGTGCATTCGTCACATAGTTCTCGTGCCATGGTTTTCAGCTCCATCAGGTCATTTAAAGACTTCTCTACACTGGTTATTCTAGTTAGCCATTCATCTAATCTTTTTTCAAGGTTTTTAGCTTCTTTGTGATGGGTTCGAACTTCCTCCTTTAGCTGGGAGAAGTTTAATCATCTGAAGCCTTCTTCTCTCAACTCATCAAAGTTATTCTCCGTCCAGCTTTGTTCCATTGCTGGTGAGGAGCTGCATTCCTTTGGAGGGGAGAGGTGCTCCAATTTTTAGAATTTTCAGCTTTTCTGCTCTCTTTTTTCCCCATCTTTGTGGTTGTATCTACCTTTGGTCTTTGATCATGGTGACATACAGATGGGGTTTTGGTGTGGATGTCCTTTCTGTTTGTTAGTTTTCCTTCTAACAGTCAGGACCCTCAGCTGGAGATCTGTTGGAGTTTGCTGGAGGTCCACTCTAGACCCTGTTTGCCTGGGTATCAGCAGCGGAGGCTGCAGAACAGCGAATATTGCTGAACAGCAAATTCAGCTGTCTGATCATTCCTCTGTGAGTTTTGTCTCAGACGAGTACCGGGCCGTGTGAGGTGTCAGTCTGCCCCTACTGGGGGTGCCTCCCAGTTAGGCTACTTGGGGGTCAGGGACCCACTTGAGGAGGCAGTCTGTCCGTTCTCAGATCTCAAACTCCATGCTGGCAGAACCACTACTCTCTTCAAACCTGTCAGACAGGGACATTTAAGTCTGCAGAGGTTTCTGCTGGCTTTTGTTTGGCTATGCCCTGCCCCCAGAGGTGGAGTCTACAGAGGCAGGCAGGCCTCCTTTAGCTGCAGTGGGCTCCACCCAGTTTGAGCTTCCCGGCCGCTTTGTTTACCTACTCAAGCCTCAGCAATGGTGGGCGCCCCTCCCCCAGCCTTGCTGCTGCCTTGCAGTTCAATCTCAGACTGCTGTGCTAGCAATGAGCGAGGCTCCGTGGGCGTGGGACCCTCCAAGCCAGGCATGGGATCTCCTGGTGTGCCATTTGCTAAGACCTTTGGAAAAGCACAGTATTAGAGTGGGAGTGACCCGATTTTCCAGGTGCCATCTGTCACAGCTTTGCTTGGCTAGGAAAGGGAATTCCCTGACCCCTTGTGCTTCCCAGGTGAGGCGATGCCTTGCTCTGCTTTGACTCACACTCGATGGGCTGCACCCACTATCCTGCCCCCACTGTCTGACGAGCCCCAGTGAGATGCACCTGGTACCTCAGTTGGAAATGCAGAAATCACCCGTCTTCTGCGTCGCTCACGCTGGGAGCTGTTCCTATTCGGCCATCTTGGAATCACCCCCTTCTATTTCTTTATGGTTTAATTTTGGTACATTGTTTACATGTCTAGAAATTTATCTACTTTTTTCTACATTTTCGAATTTATTGGCATATAGTTGCTCATAATAGCCTCTAGTGCTCTTCTGAATGACTGTGGTAACTCAATTTAATGTCTCCTTCTTCATCTCTGATCTTATTTATTTGAGTCTTCCCTCTTTCTTATTTGTTAGCTAAAGTTTTGTCTGTTTATATTAAAAAAATTTTTTTGTTTTGTTGCTCTTTTGTATTTTTTCAGTCTCAATTTTATTTAGTTTTGCTCTGATCTTTATTATTTCTTTTCTTCTCTTAAGTTTGGGTTTGGCTTTTTCTTGCTTGTCCAGTTCCTTGAGGTGCATCAGTAAGTTTTTATCTGAAGTCTTTTCACTTTTTTGATATATCTATTGCTATATACTTCCCTCTTAGTAATACTTTTGCTGTATTCCATAGGTTTTTTAATGTTATGTTTCCATCTTTATTTGCTTCGAGAAATGTTTTAATGTTCTTCTTAATTTCTTCCTGACTGATTGGTTGTTAAGGAGCATGATGTTTAATTTCCAACTATACATATATAGTTTCCAATGTTCCTTTTGTTATTTATTTCTAGTTTTATTCCATTGTTGTCAGAAAAGACACTTGATGTAATTTCTACTTTTTTTTGAATTTGTTTTTACTGGTTGTATGGCCTAAGATGTGGTTTATCTTGGAGAATGCTACATGTGCTGATGAGAAGAACGTGTATTCTGAACCTGTTGAATGTAATGTTCTGTAATTGTCTATTAGATACATTTGGTCTACAGTACAGATTAAGTCCAATGTTTCCTTGCTGATTTCTGCCTAGATAATCTGTGTAATGCTGAAAGTGGGGTGCTGAAGTCCACCTATTACTGTATTGGGATTCACTTTGTCTCTTTAGCTCTAATAATACTTGCTTTATGTATCTGGGTGCTGTGGTGCTGGGTGCATATATATTTACAATTGTTATAAACTGTTGAAGAATTAGCCCCATTATCATTATATAGTGACCTTCTTTACCTCCTTTATAAAAAAAAAAAAAAAGAGAGGGAAGAGAGCAAGTGACTTTGCCTAGGAACCCAGGAAATTATCCCTTATCTTCCCCAGGTCCAGCAAGGGCTATGTATCCAGTAGTCTGCAAGATTTGCAGCATACCTGGGCTTAGGGCACCCCCTAGTGCTCAAAGTGCTGCAGTAACCACAGGTTTAGATAACACTCAATCCCCTTTGAATTTTTAGAGAGCCCTCGCAAGAAGAATGGGTACAAACAAGGCCAGACTCTGAAGACTAGAATACGTATCTAACTCTCCAATACCCAGACATTAATGAATGTCCGCAAGCATCATGAACATCCATTCATACCTTAAACACTAAAAGATAACTATATCAAAAATAATAAATACAAGAAGAGATAAACAAGATCAAAGGACATAAAAAGAGACAATACTTATAGTAGGTGAAATAGACTACAAGTCAAAAACTATAACTGGTGGCACACTGTGACCACAGCTCCTGAGACCAGCACAGCACCAGGGCTCACTCAAAAATTGCAGTCACTATGGCCTGGCTGACACTCAAATTTATTTGGGGCCCTAGGCCACTTTAATCAGCCAGTGGTGAAGCAGGTTGGAATTCAGACTCTTCCTGTTGGGGAATTCCCTTCTGGCCCGGGGCTGCTCTAAATATTACCTTTGTGGGTACCCATAGAATGGTGCCAATATTGTGCTCCACTGTGACAGGGCGACACTAAGCTCTAATGCAAAGTCCACTCTCACTTTGCTCTCCCTCCCACAAAGCACACAGATTCTGTCTCTTGGCTGCCCTGTATGGAGTTGGAGGATGGGTAGTACAGGTAATGCAGGACTATCTTTTCTACCCTTTTCAATGTGTCTTTCCTTGTTGTTATGCTAAAAGTGTAGGTATTGTGATTGCTCATCTGTTGTTCTTTTATTATTATTATTTTTTATTTTTATTTTTTGAGACAGAGTCTTGCTCTTTCGCCCAGGCTGGAGTGAAATGGCAGGGTCTCGGCTCACTGCAACCTCCACCCCCAGGGTTCAAGCGATTCTCCTGCCTCAGCCTTCTGAGTAGCTGGGATTACAGGCACCCACCACCACGTCTGGTTAATTTTTGTATTTTTAGTAGAGATGGGGTTTCTCCATGTTGGCCAGGCTGGTCTCCAACTCCTGACCTCAGGTGATCTACCCTCCTTGGCCTCCCAAAGTGCTAGGATTACAGGCATGAGCCACCGTGCCTGGCCTGTTGTTGTTCTTATGAAGGTGTTTTCTTGCATAGATAGTTGTTCAATTTGGTGTTCCTGTGGGGGGATGATTAATAGCTTTTCTATTTGGTCATCTTGCTCTACCTCCAATCAGAAACCACATCTTAGTTGAGATTTGAAGGATGAATAGGGGTTATCCAGGCCAGGAATGTGGGATTAGAGGAAGCATACCTAGGTGGCATAAAGAATTTGGATGCCAAGCCTACTTGGCTAAGTTTAAGAACCTTAAAGTTGTTCTGTTTGGCTGGAGAAGAGAGTTAAGAATTAAGGCCACTGATCTAGGCAGATGCCAAATGGAAAAATATTTTGAATTTATGTTGAAGAATTTGGACTTTATCTTGAGGACTGTGCATAATTTTAAACTGGATATTGACATGATTGCATTTGTCTAGAAACTTCATCCAGGCTACAGAATGGATTGGGTGGTCTGCGATTAAAGCTGACATTACTTACTGTAGCATTTTCATACACAAAATGAGAAAGGAAAAAAATGAAAAATATATGAATTTTGGCCTCCTCTGTCAGTGACTATTGTCTGTAATCTTGACCCAAGATTATGAAATTTATTCTTACGAGCATGAGATTCCGATTCTCAATGTCCATAGGAAGGTTTAAAAATATTCTATCTGGATATACAAGTAAATGGCTGCTCAAATTTCTCTCTGCTCATTATCCTACCCTGGAGCTTGAAAGGAAGCCACTTTCTAACACACATAATAATTGTATAATTCAGTACCAAGAACTGTGGAGAAAAAACACCAGTGAATTATAGTGATTCAATTTAAAATCTACTGAAAGCTTTGGTTAAGGCTGATGTGGCTGTACAGAGAAATTGCATGAGGTAAGAAAGCCGTTGTCATGGCCACAGGACAGTTGGTATTTTGATAAAATTAAAATGCCCTCTCAGGAAGGTTCTACCATTCTCTGGAATAACTTTTTAGAGCTTGAGGTAAAGGAAAGGCAAGACATATGTGTGATAAGGCCTTATGTCCAGGTGATACGCAGAGTCTAGCTTGTATTCCAGGAGCTTCAAATTCCTGTTTTCTTTTTTCACCAAAGGCAGTATCAGAGTAAAATTGATCTAATTTCACAAACTGCACTTCTGGTAAATTTTAAAAGAACTTAAAACATCATCGTTGAAAATGATACAATAAAAGGGGATATCTGCACATACCTTTTGTTCTAAGAATCTGAAATAGTAAGCAATCCAGTAGCATTCCAGGTAATAGAATCTATGTGGGATTGCAGTTGTTAAATATGCATAATTAATTAAATGCTAATTCTAAACATCATACTGCCAGATATAAATACCATCTGGGAAGGGTTGTCTTATGATAAGACTAACAGTGCAAACATTGTAACACTATTCAAAGGCAGAAGAAGCCATTCTGTAGTTTTGCTAAAAATAGGGTGCTTATAGTGTAAAAGGAAATTAGATGGGCATGTTCTGTCCACCAAAGTTGACCATTCATTCCATTCCAAATAGGAACACTCACTGCCAAACCACCCCTTTAAGATAAAAGGAGCTTGAATGAGGAAGTATAAGAAATTGGTAGGTCTTCTGTTATTTGTACAAATGATTCTTCTTTTCTTTCATGCAGTTGTACAACTCTTATTAAATAAATAAGAAACAAGTGAAATAAACTTTAACAGAAGGTCTAAACATAAGCAAATGTTGCGTTCTGCAATATTTAATACATGCTTCTTAAAGCTGATATATGTACACAACGTATGCACACATACACACAATCTTTCTCAAGAAACAGGTTGTTTTCAGCTGCATTTTGAGAAGTGTATTATTGTTTTGCTGCATTACTTTTAGTTTCTTATTCTGTGTAGAACTATTTAAATAGGAAGAAATATACCCTTCAAGTCATTTTGGTTTAAAAATTGTGGCTTAGAAGCAAGCTGGCTTCACTTCCCCCACAGAAAATGAATATATATATATATACCCAGTATTGAGATCATCACTAGCAATATCCCAGAACTCAAGTATAAAGATGAGATAGCTCCTGGGTCCACAATGAAGTTAAAAAACTTTAATTTGACAGTAAGAGAATTGGACTTCCCATATCTGTGACACCACTCCCCCATCCCCAATCTGCCCAGCATCAAGTATGTGGAAAATTTCCCCGACTCAAGATTTTGACACTTTGAAAAGTGAAAGCGAGGTGGACAATCAGCTTCTCCACCGTCTTTGGTTCCCTGGCAGGAAACCTGTCTCTGCTTCAATCCATAGGAAATATTATGAGTGCCTAAAAGGAGAAGTATTCCTGAAGACAGGCAGAGTCAAAAGGAGGAGGCTAGACTCCCATCCCCAGCCCTGGAAATTCTCCTCTGTAACTCAACCAAGAGAGACACCAAATCAGAGTGGCTGTTCAGTAGCCATGCTATAAAAGGTATGTTCCACAGTTCCTCTGGACACAAACCCTTAACCAACCATCCCACACTACTGGAATATCCGTTTAAGCCATCCTCCATTTCAGGTGGGCAGTGCTCCAATCATTTACTAGAACTGAGTTAAATCACTAAGTTGCTGTCTCCTTTTTAGCAAATGCTGCAGCAGCAGCATCATTTTTCCCAACTCAGTGGGGGAAAATATTTAACAGGTAAATTATAAAGAATCTCTGAGTAAACAGACCCAATGAAAATGAAAGCAAGCAAGACAGAGAAAACTGGAATAAATAACAGAAACTTCAATGCGAAAATATAAAAGTATGTACTCAAGAAACAAAAGCAAACAGAACCATGACCTCACAAAGCAAGAAACCAGTGACTGGTTGTGACAAGATGATGCTACATGAGTTCTCTGACCAAGAATTTATAATAACAATTTTAAGGAAACCCAGTGATCAAGATAACATGAAAAGGCAATTCATAAATTTATTACATATTAGCATTATAAATTTAACAAAGAGATTGAAATAATAAAAACAAATCAATAGAAATCATGGATCTGAGAAATACATTTGCCGAACTGAAAAATTTAGTTGAGGCTCTCAACAGCAGAACAGATCAAGCAGAGAAAAGAATAAGTGAGATCAAAGACAAGCTATTTGAAAATCCATAGGGAAGAAAAAAGAATGAGAAGGAATGACAATTGCCTACACAATATAGAAAATTACTTCAAAAGGCCAAATTTCAGGATTATTAGTGTTTAATAAGGAGTTGAGCAAGAGCAAGGAGTAGAAATCTTATTCAAAGAAATAATAACAGAAAACTTTCCAAAACTTGAGGAAGATGTAAATATTCATATAGGAAGGTCAGAGAACACCAAACAGATCCAACCCAAATAGGACGACCAAGGCATATAATAATGAAGCTTTCAAAAATCAAAGAGAGAGTATCCTAAAAAAGCAATGGAAAAGAAGCAAATAACATATGAAGGAGCTCCAATTCTTCTGGCAACAGGCTTTACAGAGGAAACCATATTAGTCAGTGGGGAATAAGATGCCATTTTGCAAGTGTTGAAAAAGAAAAAAAACCCTGCTATTTAAGAATACTGTATCCAGCAAAACTGTTCTTCAAATGTGAAGGAGAGATAAGGTGTTTCCCAGACAAACAAAAGCTGAGATAATTTAACCACCACTACTACCAGACCTGTCTTATAAGAAATGCTGAAGGAAGTTCTTCAGTCTGAAAAAAACAACACTAATGTGCAAAAAGAAAACATGTGAAGGTATAAAACCTACTGGTAAAAGTAAATACATAGACAAACCCAGATTTCTCTAATACTGTAACTGTGACTGCAATCCACTCATAACTTTAGCATGAAGTCTAAAAAACAAATCTATCAAATCTAATGATAGCTATGCAATCTCGTAAGACACAGACAATATAAAAATATGTAAATTGAGATGACAAAAAGTCAAAATGTGGGTAGGATGAATTTAAAGTGTAGAGGTTTTTTAGTTTTCTATTTGTTGGCTTCTGTTCTTTGTGATCTAAGATACGTTGTCATCTCTTTAAAATAACTTCTTATATCTATAAGATTTTTTTGGTAAGCTTCATGGTAACCACAACACAAAAACCTATAATAGATTCACTAAAAATAAAAAGCAATGAATTAAAACATACTACCAGAGAAAATAAATTAACCACAAAGGAAGGCAGTGAGAAAGAAAGAAAGGAATAGAGGAAGTTACAAGCAACCAGAAAATGGGCAACAAAGTCAGGGTGGTAAGCCCTTATTTATCAGTGTTGACACTGAATGTAAATGGACTCAATTTTCCAATTAAAAGACACAGAGTGGCTGAATGGAGAAGGAAGGAATGAAGGGAGGGAGGGAGGGAAGGAGGGAGGGAAAGAGAGAGAGAGAGGCCACAACTCCTAATTGCACTTCCTCCAACCTTTCTCCCATCCACAAATCTCATCTCCTTAAATAGCACCAACACCATCCAGCTGCTCAAATTTTAGAAGTCATCCTCAATTCCTCTGCATTTCTTGCACAGTGAGCATGTTCTGCTCATCTCCTCCTGCTTGCCCTTCAAGTCAGCCTGCTCCTCCCGCTAGCCTGTGCTCCCACCACCAGCTCTCATTTGAATAACTATAAAATCCTCCAGCATGCTCTATCTGCTTCAACTCTGTCCCCTGAAAGTGTTCAGTTTTGGTTTAGCTTCAAACATTAGAAATTTAATATTCCAAAGGATTCCAAAAACGGATTAAATGTGCCAACAAGAAGGAAGTTTAATATGCATGCCATACCAGAAATAAATTGCTTTTCAATAAGATATAATCTCCAATAAAGTGCTGTTTCTTATGTCTGGATAGAAGCCATAGACTCCGTCACTTTCTTCTCTTTTCAGAATCGTATCTCTTTTCTGTTTTATATATTTTATTGATACATAATAAATGTACTCACTTTGGTAGGCTGAGGTGGGCGGATCACCTGAGGTCAGGAGTTTGAGACCAGCCTGGCCAACATAGTGAAACCTCGTCTCAACTAAAAATGCAAAAATTAGCTGGGCATGGTGGCAGGCACCTATAGTCCCAGCTACTCTGGAGGCTGAGGCAGGAGACTCACTTGAACCTGGGTGGCAGTAGTTGCGGTGAGCCGAGATCATGCCGCTGCACTCCTGCCTGGGCAACAGAGCGAGATTCCGTCTCAAAAAAAAGAAAAGTACCAATTTTCAGGTATCTGTGATAATTTAATACATGCATATAATGTGGGAAGATCAATTCAGCATAATTGAGCTACTGATCACATTAAATATGTGTATTTTCTTTATGTTAGAAACATTCAAGTTATTCTCTTCTAGCTATTTTGAAATGTACAATTGATTATTGTTAAGTGTAGTGACTCTACTGATTTATCGAACACTAGGTTTTATTTCTTCTTCCATTTATTTGTACCCATTAATCAATCTCTCTTCACTCCTCCTTTCTCCCTACTTTTCCTGGCCTCTGGTAACCAGCAATCTACTTTATATCTTCATGAGATAATACTTTCTTAGCTCCTACATATGAGTGAGAACATGTAATATTTGTATTTCTGTACTTGGCTTATTTCACTTAACATCATGATTCCAGATTCATCCATGTTGCTGCAAATGACAGGACTTTATTCTTTTTATGGCTTTATCCTATTTTCTTTATCTATTCATCTATTGATGGACAATTAAGTTGATTCTATAACTCTTCAATATATTGATTTCCTTTTTTTGGATATATATCCAGAAGTGGAATGAATGGACCACATGGTAGTCCTTGTTTCTTTCTCATCATTTCATTGATGATGTTTCTCATCATTTCTTTTTTAGCTAGTTTGTTGTTTATGTATAGGGATGCTACTGATTTTTGAATGTCGATTTTGTATCCTGTGACTTCATTTATCAGTCCTGAGTTTTTTGGTGGAGTCTTTAGTTTTTTCTGTATATAAGATCAAGTTATCTGAAAACAGGAACAATTTGGCTTTCTCTTTTCCAATTTGGAGGTACTTTATTTCTTTCTCTTGTCTAATTGCTCTGGCTAGAACTTCCAGTACTATTTTAAATAAGAGTGGTGAAAGTGAGTGTATTTGTTTCGTTCTAATTATCAGAGTAAAAGCTTCCAACTTTTCCCCATTCAGTATGCTGTCAGTGGTGGATCTGTCACCTATGGCCTTTGTTGTGTTGAGATATACTCCTTCTATACCTAATTTGTTTTGAGTTTTTATCCTGAAGAAATGTTGAATCTTATCAAATGCTGTTTCTGCATCTATTGAGACGATTCTATGGTATTTATTCTTCATTTTGTTGATGAAATAGATCACATATTATTGACTCGCATATTTTGAATCATCCTTGCATTTGGGGGATACATCCCTCTTGATCATGGTATATACTTCGATGTGCTGTTGGATTTGGTTTGCTGGTATATGTTTTGAGGATTTTTGCATCTACATTTATCAGGGATTTTGGCCTGTACTTTTCTTTTTGTTGGTGTGTCTTTGTCTGGCTTTGGTATTAGGGTAATGTTAGCCTCCTAGAATGAGTATAAAATCATTCCCTCTCTTTAGCTTTTTGGAATATTTTTAGGAAAATTGGTGTTTGTTCTTCTTTAAATGTTAGAATACAGCATTGAAGCCGTCTGGTCCTGGCTTTTCTTTTTTGGGGAGGTGTTTTATTACTGCTTCAACCTTGTTACTTGTTATTGGTCTGTTTAGGTTTTCTATTTCTTCCTGGTTCTGTCTTGATGGGTTGCATGTGTCAGCAATCTATTCATTTCCTCTAGGTTTTATAATTCGTTGGTATGGGGTTTTCCATAATAGTCTCTAATGAACCTTTCTGTGGTATCAGTTGTAATATATCCTTTTTTCTGATTTTATTAATTTGGATCTTCTCTCATTTTTCTTGGATAGTCTAGCTAAAGTTTTGTGCATTTTTGTTATCTTTTAAGAAAACAGCTTTTCATTTGGTTAATCTCTTGTATTGATTTTTTAGCCTCTGTTTTATTTCTGCTCTGATATATATTATTTCTTTCCTTCTACTAATTTTGGGTTTGGTTTGTTCTTGCTTTTTTTAGTTTTTTGAGGAGGATTATTAGATTGTTTTTGGAAATCTTTCTATTTTTTGATGAAGGTGTTTTTTTTTTTTCCTATAAATTTCCCTTCCAGTATTGCTTTTGCTGTGTCTCATAGGTTTTGGTATGTTGCATTTTTACTTAATTTGTTTCAAGAAATGTTTTAGCTTCCTTATTAATTTCTTCATTGACTCATGGTCATTCAGGACCATGTTGTTTAATTTCCATGTATTTGTACAGTTTCTAAAGTTTCTCTTGTTATTGATTTCTAGTTTTATTTCATTGTGGTCAGAAAAGAGACTTGATATGATCTCAGTTTTTAAAAATTTGTTGAAACTTGGTTTTTTGGCCTAACATATGGTGTATTCTAGAGAATGTTCCATGTGCTGATGAGAAGAATGTGCATTCTGCAGGTGTTGGATGGCATGTTCTATAAATGTCTGTTAGGTCCATTTGGTCTATAGTGCAGTCTAAATCGAGTGCTTCTTTTTTGATTTTCTGTCTAGATGACCTGTCCAATGCTGTGAGTAGTGTATGAAAGTCTCCAGCTATGACTGTGTTGAAGTCTATCTCCCCCTACATATATATATACACACACATATATATTTGCTTTAGTGTTACGTGAGTATATATTTACAATTGCTTTATCCTCTTGCTGAGTTGATCTCTTTATTATTACATAATGACCTTCTCTGTCTTTTTAAAAACACAGTTTTAGACTTAAAATCCATTTTATTTGATATAAATATAGCTACTTCTGCTCATTTTTGGTTTCCGCCTTGTGGAATGCCTATTTTCATCCCTTTCTTTTCTTTCTTTTCTTTTTCTTTTTTTCAGACATGGTCATGCTCTGTTGCCCAGGCTAAAGTACAGTGGCACAATCATAGCTCACTGCAGCCGCGAGCTCCTGGGCTCAAGCAGTCTTCCCACCTCAGCCTCCCTTTTAGCTGGGACTGAAGGAATATTCCACCGTGCCTGGCTTTATCCCTTATCCTTTCAGACAAAGAAAATATGTGTGTCATAGGTGATGTGAGTTTCTTATAGTTAGTATATAGTTGGATCTGTGTCTTTTATTCATTCAGCCAATCTATATTTTTAAATTTGGGAATTTAATCCATTTACATTCAAAATTATTATTGATAGGTGAGGACTTACTCCTGTCATTTGTTAATTGTTTTCTGGTTATTTTATATACCTTTGTTCTTTTCTTTCTTGCTTGTTATTTATCTTTGGAGTTTGATGGTTTTCTCTAGTGATAATATTTGATTGTTATCTTTATTTGTGTATCTGTTCAAAGATACACAATTTGAGCTTTATACTTTTGTATGTTGTCATTACTGTAGTTATTGTCCTTGTGCTTCCACATACAGTGCTCCCTTAAGCATTTCTTTTAAGGCTGGTCAAGTGGTGATGAATTATCTGTTTTTGCTTATTCATGAAAGATTTTACTTCTATTTCATTTCTGCGTGATAGCTTTGTTGGGTGTATGATATGATTTGGCTGTGTCTCCACCTAAAATCTCATCTTAAATTGTAATCTGAATTATAATCCCCACATGTTGGGGGAGGGCTCTCGTGGGAGGTGATTAGATCATGGGGGCAGTTCCCCCACACTGTTCTCATGGTAGTGAATGAGTGCTCATAAGATCTGATGGTTTTATGAGGGGCTTTTACCCTCTTAGTTCTGCACTACTCTCTCTTGCCGCCATATGAAGAGGAACGTGTTTACTTCCCCTTCCGTCAGGATTGTAAGTTAGATTAAACCTCTTTCCTTTACAAATTACCCAGCCTCAGGCAGTTCTTTATAGCAGCATGAGAATGGACAAATACAGTTTATTTCTTTCAATACATTGAATGTATCATCCCATTCTCTCCTGGCCTGTATGCTTTTGTTAAGAAATCGTCTGTTCATCTAATGAGGATTCCGTGAAATGTGACTGGATACTTTCTCTTACTATTTTAAAACTTCTTTGTCTTTGCCTTTTGAAAGTTTGAGTATAATGTGCCTCAGAGAGGACACTTTTGGTTGAATATATTTGGGGATTTTTGAGATTTCTGGGTCTGGATATCCATATCTCTCCCAAGACTTGGGGAGTTTTCAGCTATTACTAGATTAAATAGATTTCATATGCCCTTTTCA
This sequence comes from Nomascus leucogenys, assembly GCF_006542625.1. Classification (NCBI taxonomy): domain Eukaryota; kingdom Metazoa; phylum Chordata; class Mammalia; order Primates; family Hylobatidae; genus Nomascus; species Nomascus leucogenys. The sequence continues at coordinate 2,901,969 of NC_044389.1, read as the reverse complement.
CCTTTATTTCTTCTGAAATTCTGGTAATATGATCATTTATTCTCTTAATTATGTCCTGTAAGTCCTGTAGCCTTTTTTTTCTTTTTTATTCTTTTTTTCTTTAACTGGTTTATTTCAAAAGACCTTTTTTTTAAGGTGTCTCTGCAAAGAGCCTTTGGTTTATAAGGCAGTGTTATTATTAATACTTTACTTTTCCTTTACCTTGAGGTGACGCTCAGTCTTCTTGGGCAGCATCATGGCCTGGATGTTGGGCAAGACACTCACCTGTGTGAGAATGACTTTACCTAGCAACTTGTTGAGATCTTCATTATTGCGGGTGGTGCAGGATGATACATATCTTCTTGTTGTCACAGGTCCCATTGCCTGCCAACTCCAGAATCTCAGTAGTCAGGCACTCCAACACCACTACTAAGCACACTGGCATATCAGCCCTTACTTTCTCGTAGTAATTGCCGTTGAAGAGCAGGAGGTGCACAGAACCTGTCAAGAACTGGATACTAAACCAGGAGGGCTGGGTCTTGGCCTCAGTGCAAGCCTTGTTGCTCTGCCTGCCACATCCAGACATAGTGGAGGGGAGTAGTTGTCATCATGAGTATAGCCTAAACATAAACTTACCTAATCAAATGATCAAAGTTAAAATATGGCAAAATGTAAAACAAACTCAAATTGAAGGATATTCTACAAAATGACCTGCCTACAACCTTAAAATTCATGAAAATGAGGAAAGACTGAGGAATAGTTCCACACTGAAAGAGACTAGAGAGACGAGGCAACTGGGTTCAAAGGATCCTGGACTGGATCCTTTACCTATGAAAGACATTATTGAAATATTGGGGGAAATCTGAGTGGGATTTTGGAGTGTAGGGTATTCAGTTCTTCATACTCTTCATTATACTATCCTTTAAGTTGACATTGTTTACAATTTTAAAGAAAAAGAAAAACATGTCTTAAGAGAGTATGTTTGAGGTAGGCACATAATAGGTAAGAAATGTTTTCTGTTTAATGACATAGCAGAATCAAAAAAGGTTGATTTGGAGTGCTCTAACTCATTCAAGCTTCCTAAAAACATTGACTGTGGCAAAATCTGACCTGAGCTGGTTTGTCTTTCTGAGAATGGGGATAGATTCTGACAAAGAGATTTACCTTTGCAGCCCAGACCAGTGAGAATAGAATTGACCTGAAATTCTAGTGTAGGAATTATTCTATATAGAAAACCAAGAGAAGCTCAATTTTCTAGTAAAAACAAGAAGATGAAAATATGATCATGTTATAAAACTTAACAAACAATGTGTTATAATTGCTTTGCAAATCTAGGAAAGACTTGGTTCTCTACTGTGTAAGCTGTTCAATAAATTTGTATAATATGGTCATTAAAACTGTGGCTCATAAAATCCAACATAACTTTAAAAAATGTTTATGAAAATATTGTATAACTCTAATCATTAATAAATGGAAATAAGGGCAGCTCTCATAACTAGCTTCCACAAAGATGACTCACTGGATTAAAGGGTCCCCTCCATTCCCCTTGTAACTCACACTAGTTGATGCTCTTGGAGGACTGACATGGTGGTCACTCATGAGTGGAAATAGAGCCTTTGAAAAAACGCAGTTGAACTTGATGGCAGATTCGTGAGGTGGTTCTTAAGGCTTCCACTCAGCAGCAGCACATGTTCCTTACTCTCACATTTTATTAGCCAAAGCAAGTTACATGAAAGTCACATGTCAGTATAAGGGGTGATAGTATGATCCTTCCATAGACAAGGGCAGGGCAGGGCAGGGAGTGGGACATAGAATGGAACCCCAGTTTCCAGTGGAATCTCTGGAAAATCCTGAAGACCCTGATACAAACCTTTCTTTCTTAATCTGATCTGTCCAGATACTCTAGGGCTGACATTCATGCCCTGGAAGAGGACAAAGCTGCATTTTTCCCAGGGCCTAAGAGGATGGGCTGAGTAAGGAAGGGCAGCAATGATGTTAGAAAATAGTGTAATTAAATAGTGTAATTAAAATTAAATAGTGTAATAAAATAGTGTAATTAAAATAGTGTAATATAAATTGAGAACAAGTTGCCTCTTTCCAGCTTAAAAATTTATATGCTTTCCACTACATCATTTTCCTGCCATCCTTCAGTTGGGTTCAAAGTAAAAACTATACACACACACACACACACACACACACACACACACAATATATATATAGTGTGTATATATACACAAGGTTTCCATTAAAATGCAATTCTTATTGAGAAGAGGAGACTTTCTAGGCCAATAGCAGCCAAGGGTTTAATTTAATTTACTGCTTTGCAAAGTTTCAGAAATATACCACCATTGGAACGTAAGATAATTTTAGTAGTACATCAATGACTATTTTTTATTTTAATAGTCTTAATACACATTAAAATAAACAACATATCAAACCTATAATTTCACAGATATTGATTGGAATTAAATTAAAGCAATTATTTACATTTAAAAAGTGAGTCATTTTAAATAAAAATATTAGGTCAACAATGCAAGTGGTGGTTTATGAATACAGTGAAAATTAAGAAGATGATTGAGAAATGACAACAGTTCGGGAGACACCAGTTTTGTTTCTCAGATTAACTAGTTATTTGCCCACTGAAAGAGAAGTTATGCAGGAGAAAACATGTCTGAGTGGTAGTAGGGGTGAAGTTGGGAGACTTTGGGATCGTGGAGATGTTGTTGAATCTGGGGGTTCCTGAGGGCCGGAAAAACATAGCACAGAGATCATGGTAATAGGGGAATAGAAGGCAAGAAGGGCCATAGAAATGTGACAAACAGGAAAAGATTGTTGTTTCTTCATAGAGTTATGCAGGGCTGACCTGGCTCATGTGAGATGCGTTTTTCTTCATGGTGGCAAATGGCAGGGTTATGAAGGAAGAAAAAGGTCTTCATAGATATTTTTGCAATTATGCGGATACTCATTAAATTGGCATGTTTAGGTACCTGCCTATTACAAAGGCTACCCAGGCATTCCTTAAAGACATCATGGCTGTGACAAACTTACTGATGAGAAATCAATGATAATCAGTGTAGGGGATCTCCAGGAAGCTTATGTTTCTGTAATAACAGCTTGAGATTTAGCAGACAGTAGCATTTCTCTGGCTACCATTTTATTTTACAAGTATTCATAGCATCTTTGGGAAAGGATACCCCAAGTCCGTAAAGGCAGCTTGGCCATGCTGCAAGCAGCAGCAAAGAATGCTTTTGAAGCTATGTGTTTTCCAGTACCTTATGATTCAGAGTTGCATGCAAACAAAAGCTTGCAGGAAGTTCTCTCAAAGCTCCCTGGAGCTGGCCTTAATACTTGGTGTGCTAACAATAATCTCAGCTTGGGAAGCAGTCTTCTATTTCTCACCCCCAAGGTTCAGCAGGCTGAGGCAGGAATTGCCTCAGCTGCAAGTGCTTCTGAGCTCCAGGCAGAGAAGAGGGACTTCTGACCTCCCAATGCAATGTTCTGAAGTGTGGATTTAATAAAGGAAAAAAGAGTATTCGTGACTTGACTGCTTTAGGCCAGGTGGTTATAAAGTCCAGACGTTTCCCCCTGATAACAAGATCTGAAAATCAAAATTGCTCACTTGTAAATTAACTGTTGAAATTTGGCTAATGTATCGAACGCCCTTTAGAGGAATGGCATTTTATATCTCAAGGTCAGAAAAACTGCATAATTAGAGTTTCAGTTTTGTGAATATACCAGTAACTGCCAGGCTGGGTCAGGTATATCCAGCAACTAGCTATGGGCCCTAGGTGGATAGGACCTTCTTGGGAATTTGTTTTTATCATCTTAAAGTTAGAAGTTTCAACTAGATAATTGAGAGCTGCCCTTCCACTCTAACAAGCTGTATGCCAACACCTTTCCAAAGGTGACCATCAATTTGTTCTGGTGTGTCAGGCGGGGGAAACTGGGGCTTAGGAAAGAAAATGGAGAGCATATTTATTTTTCACACATACAGTGGAAGGCTTGTGCACATCTGGCAGTAACAGTCCGAGGTCAATCCTTTACAAAGTCATCTAATATAGCAAGCAGTTCCTTGTAAACAATGAACGACTGTTAGCAAGATGGAAGAACAACTTTGGGCATAGAAATGGCCTCTGACAATGGCACAAGTGTGTAATTGCCTCTTATTACACAAGACATTATCCACAATGGTAAACTTAAAGCTTTTTTGTTTTGTTTTGTTTCTTAAAGCCTCTTTAATCTGTCCTTGTATCCGGGAAGACTAGATCATTACTTGCCTTTTTACTCCAAGTAAATTTATACCCCAAGGAAATAAGAGTTTTGTGCTCATTCTGCTTGAACGCATTGACATTTTGTTAACTGACTGCCCATTCTCATGAGGGGTCAACACAGATGGTAGCCTTTGAGGTCTCAGATGCAAGCCCCCCTTCCTTGAAGGAGGTTGGAGCCTGAATAAGAAACATAAATATCTGTTTCAATGAGATTTTCTTACAATTTCAAGAACTAAATCCCCCTACAGCTTATTATTTTGGAATTTTAATTCTCTGCTCTTAGGTCTTCAAAGAGTATATATTTATCCATCTATCCATTCATTTGTAAATAATTAAATTCCAGTTTGGTGCCAGCCACTATGAAGCACCAGGGATACAGAGGTGACTTTGACACAGTTCTTGACTCTGAGAATTCACAACTATGTTTGGAAGACAGCCATGTAATCAGCTCATTAAAGAATTGTATTCATTATTAAATTTGGTTTGTTCGTGACAAAAACTCAACTTCATACAGCTAAGGTATGTAAGGAGTTTTATTAGATCAAAAAGAGAAAAAAATGCAGTCAGCACTTGGGCTTTTTTTAACATAAAAGTCTGAACTTTAGGGTATCTTTCTTTGGAAAAAAAAAAAGGATATTCTAGAAAGACTGGCATGCATTCATGGAAATGCATGAGGAAGCTAACTAAACTATGAGGTATAGCTGAGGAGTGGGTGCCTCCTAAATATGGTGCAAGTGCTTTCTTGTTCCTCTCAATCCACTATTTGCACTGTGTTTACATATGTAATTACATTCAGCCCTGGCCACTCATTTGTGTTTCTTGTTTCTTCTCCATAAGCATTTGAATTATTAGATTCTTGGATCAGAAGAAGGTCACGCTGGAGGTGGGAAGACCAGTTGGTAAGTTATCACAGCAGTGTCTGCAAGAAAAGGTGCTGGCAATGCAGATGGAGAGTCAGGAATAGTGGCAAGATATTTTGGTCATGGTGACAGAACTTGGTCACTGGAGGATTACATATTTTTACTTCTCCAGAGATATTTTTGGAATCTTTTGGATTTGTTTCCTCTATGCATTTATTTCAACCTGATTATGGAAATCTTTCAGACATTACGTATTATTTTTTTTCCTCTCAAGGAACAAACTAGAGCCCTAGAGAAAATAGGCCAGGGGTGTTGAGGAGGGGGCCTGGCTAAGCATTCTTCATAGTAAGCTGTTCTAAGCCCAGGTTGAGTCCAGGGAGGACCACTAAGCAAGGTGCAGGGAGCTATTCTTAGGGAAGCAAAACATGATCAGACGCTCAGAAGTCAGGCACAGTATCAGGAACCCAGATAAAGACAGAAGCAACAAGAATCACAGGCCTTGGCTTTGAGGCTAGCAACAGGTTAGAGCCCATCCAAGAGTCTGGGTAACAGTCACAGGATGAAAAGTGTATGTGTGTGTGCACGCACACATATGTGCATTTGTGTGTGTGTGTGTGTGTGTGTATAATGTGGATGAAGCTGAGCCTCCGGGTGGAGGAAGTAAGTAGAAGTAAGGATTTAGGGGCCAAGAAGCAAGGTAGTTCCTGACAGTCCAGGGAACCCACACTCAGAAGAGTGCTCCTGGCTTCCTACGTGTGCTACTTCTCTTGCTATTCCCAGGGCATATCACCTGGTGGTCTGCAGAGTGAGCATTCTGGTCCGATTCTCCCAAAGACAAGAGGAAGAGAAGAAACCAACCTTCAATGAGTGCCTTCATTAGGTCAAGTATCTTCTTGTTTGGGCTTCACAACAACACTAGGAAGGCATTATTCTCAGAGTAACCTGACAGAGATCACAGGACAAAGCAGTGGCCAAGCTGGGATTTGGACACGAATCTGCCCATCTCCAAAGCCCATGCTCTTCCACTCATTCCACATGGATGCTATAGCAGGGACCAGTCAGTGTCATGTTTGCTCTTGGATTCTGGAATCAAGTGCTTATCTTCCAAAAAATATTGTTTTTGCTCTCATGTATGGTGTTTATTACATTTAACTTTTAACAAAGTAACTAATGATCTTTAAAAAAATATTCCAAATAGAGTGTGAGCTTCTGAAAAAGTGAATACTATGTCTTATTGTCTTATCTCTGTAATCCCCACAGTGCTAGCATGACACCTTCATAGTTGCAAGGAGTGTGTGTGCATGTGCATGTGTGTGTGTGTGTGTGTGTGTGAAATGAATGGACATTCTTTCTTCACTTATCCCTGCTCCCTGTGACCCCATGTAGGTTCTGTGGCTCCTGCTCCTACAACTTCTGCACTTCTTCTGGAGCTATTGAATACGTAGACTTCGGCATTCCTCTATTTGGCTTCCAGAGGCTATTTTATCTTGATTTCTCTATACTTGCTGGATTTGGGACCCATAGAGTCCTTCTTTCTTGCACATACTCTGTTTCCCCCTAGTACATTGTCTCCTGGGATCTTGGCTGGGTCTTGGACCCAGAAGGTTCCTATACCTGGATGCAAAGACTCTGCCTTGAGGGGATGGAAAAGACTTTACATAGGTTAGGTGACACATGAAGCAGACTTTGAAGATGAGAAGGAATTTTCAAGTGGAAATGAAAGTAGAGAAAAGGTATTTTAAGGAAAGGAAAAGGTATGTGTGATGGTTTATTTGAAGATCTGTGAGAAATTTAACATCACTGAGCCAATAGTGAGTAGTGGAAGATGAGGTCAAATTAACTTTTTAGTAGGATAGTTTTTCTTTTTCTACTTGTTTCTCAGCATGAGGCAATGGAATGCAAAAATGACTCTTCTGAGTTAATGTCCATGGCCCTTGGAAGAGCATTGCAGCCTTGGGAGAGAATGTCTCAGTTCTGGAACCACCAGACAGAAGAGTTTGTGTTTCTCCTGAAGAGCTTCAGGGATAGAGGGAGTTCCTCAAGATTATAATTCTTCCCACCAGTTTTCTAATACTGCTGGTCAGAAATGTCTGCTTTCCAACTAACATCTGATTTTTAAAAACCATTTTAGGTAGAATAGATGAAGTTTCCAAAAATCTTATGCTGTCCCTTAAGGATTTAAATGTTTTAAGCTTATTTTAAATGCAGCTATTTATTAGAAAACATTGGGAAATTATTAATCATTTCATCGTTTCAATAAACGTATTAATGTTGTAGAGTGTTTTTTTTGATATGCACGATATTTTTTTCTGAACTAAATTGAAATCACTTTTTCTATGCAATGTTTTTATCACTTGCAGCCTTAAAATTTTAATTATAAATAATGTAAATATCTGAGAAGAAAACTTTGATTCTGTTAGGCATTTTCCTCACGTTGAGAAAAAAGTACTTGGCCTTTTAAAGTTGGAGATTTCTACTTCAGCAAAGTCCTGTAAAACAGTATGATGGTCTAAGTGGATTAGAATAAAATATACCTAATGATTAATTTTAATTTTTGTCAATTTTGAATTTTTAGGAAAGCTTAAGTAGCACAAATACAGTGCAATAATTTTATCTATAGACAAAATGTGTATGTTAAATCTTCTCCATCAATCTCAATTTCCAGGAGTTTAATTCATCCTGGCCCTTCCACTCACTCTCTGCGTGATTTTGGGCAAGTCATTTCTGTGCCTCAATTTCCTCATTTTTGAAATGGAGGTAATAATAATAAGAACAATTACTGTAAGGATTAAAATGAGTTAATATTTATGAAGTTCTTAGTAAGCATTCAACAAATGTTAGTTAAACTTAAAAATAATTTTACCCACCTGGCACGGTGGCTCACACCTGTAATCCCAGCACTTTGGGAGGCCGAGGCGGGCAGATCACGAGGTCAGGAGATTGAGACCATCCTGGTTAACACAGTGAAACCCCGTCACTAGTGAAAATACAAAAATTAGCCGGGCGTGGTGGTGGGCACCTGTTGTCCCAGCTGCTTGGGAGGCTGAGGCAGGAGAATGGCATGAACCCAGGAGGCAGAGCCTGCAGTCAGCTGAGATTGCGCCACTGCACTCCAGCCTGGGAGACAGAGTGAGATTCCATCTCAAAAAAAAAAAGAAAAATATTTTGTTTTACCTTAGATACCTCAGCAATTATTACATGTTTGCTGCTATTGTAGCAAAGTCACAGAGGACAAATTTGGGTCTATTTTTCCAATATAATGAGATTCAGAAAAACTCTGAACATTAAAATTTTAAATAATTTTGTTATAAATATAGGTCTTCAAATGTCTTCCCATTTGGGAAAAAACTTACCACAGATGACAGGTTCTCCCTTCAATGTCTAGGGAGACAAGTCTCTGGCATTCTAATAAACTGCAAGGAATATATTCACATTCTTTCACGTTCATATTCCCAGGAAACAAGTAGCAAAATCCAGCACTGCCTCTTCATTAAATTTAGGAACAAAACTTATCCTTTAATTGAATTCTTATCTAATGACTCAGAGCTTGGAGGCAATCTGATACCTTTAATTTGGAAGTTTATTATGTATGTTAATGGAGACAAAATCATGATTATCTAGTTCTTGTTTGCCCTCCGTCACCCTGTCTCTTACATACTACACCACTTCCCACACCCAAATATATTGATTGTTGATTAATGAGAGTAAGCTTTTTTTTTTTTATAAGAAGCACATATTGGAGCTGGGGGTGTAATTGATCCTTCCTTCTTTCTCCAGGGACTGGTGATTTAGTTCTTGGTTGATGATTGGGTTGAAAGTGGAAGCCATAGTAATGGTGAACAGCAGAAATCTGAGGGATTCTAAAGATACTAGTGTTCAGGGAGAAGGATGACCTCTAAAAGGGAATAAAAAACAAGGACAATGAGTTTACATGGCTCTACACTAATGGGAAAATACACAGCTCGCAAACAATAGGTGATGTTATAGTGAAACTTTCCGGGAGTGGGTGTAAAGAGAAACAATCCTGACAAGCAGAAGGCAAATGTGCACAAGAGACTGGAGAGAGGAAGCAAATATACATCCAAAGAAACATGCAGCTCAGAAATCCAGGATTATTAAAATAGCTCATACATCGAAAAGCAGAGCTATTCCTAGTCCTTCTGCATGTCAGTTTGTTGCTAAGTGCCACCTGGCATGTGTACTTTGAAACTGGGAATTTTATTCCTAGGAAAAGTGTGTAAATGTTTTCCTGCCAGCAGACATAAACAGTGCTAATAGCACCAGCGTTAAGCTGTATCTTCTAAGACCTATCAATTTGTGGAGCTTAATTCTTTTCTTAGATCTCAAGACCCCATATTCTTCCTGCATCAGTTTTACAATCTCTGAAGTAATTAAGCTTCACCTAATAATTCTTTCTAGCTCCACAGTGGTTGCAGTAGATGTGCTTTCCGCCGCTGAAAAACCAAGAGTTATCCATTATAAATGCTTATTTGTGGGTTCTGAGAAAGGATACAGGAAACCAGAACTCCTGAAGCTGACTCGCTATAACTCATGTTACTCAGCTGCATCAGGGGATTGAGAGCTGGACAACCCTCCATCTGCAAGCATTGGTTTTTCTCCTCTCGGGTGCCTTCCTCACCTTTCTCCAGTCTATATATTCTCAGAATGCCTCTTCCCGAAACTCTAGGGCACCACTGTCCATTTTCACTTTTTGTGACTATGAAAATATTCTACATTAGAAATGTCTACTGTGGTAACCACTAGTCACATGTAGCTACTGAACACTTGAATGTGGGTGTTGTGGCTGAGAAACTAACTTTAAAAAGTTTTATTGAAGTATAATTGACACACAGCAAGTTGTACATATTTGAAATGTACAATTTGATAAGCTTTGACTATAAATTGACAACATGAAAACAACACCCAATTAAGATAATGAACATAGCCATCACCCCAAAGAGTTTCTTCATAACCCTTTTTTAATCCTTCCACTCCACTCCTCCATCCTCAGGCAACAACTGATCTGTTTAATGAAACTAAGGATTAGTTTGCATATTTTAGAATTTTATATAAATGATATAATAAAGTAGTATGCAATCCTTTCTATCTGACTTTTTTTTTTTTTTTTTTTTTTGTGAGATGGTGTTTCGCTCTTGTTGCCCAGACTGGAGTGCAATGGCATGATCTCAGCTCACCGCAACCTCTGCCTCCCGGGTTCAAGAGATTCTCCTGCCTCAGCCTCCCGAGTAGTTGGGATTACAGGCATGTGCCACCACACCCGGATAATTTTGTATTTTTCTTAGAGACAGGGTTTCTCCATGTTGGTCAGGCTAGTCTCAAACTCCCGACCTCAGGTGATCTGCCCACCTCGGCCTCCCAAAGTGCTGGGATCACAGGCGTGAGCTGCCATGCCCGGCCTTGTCTGACTTCTTTTACACAACAAAATTATTTTTGGATTCTGTCATGCTGTAACATATATTTAATATATCCATAGTTCATTTCTTTTTATTGCAGAGCAGTATTCCATCAGATGGATATACTACAGTTTTTCTATTCAACATTTTGATGGATACTTGGTTGTTTTCCAGTGTTTGAAGATTACAGATAAAGCTATGAACATTCATGTACAAGTTCTTGTACGGACAGATCCATTCATTTTTTTTGAGTAAGAACCTAGGATAGGAATGGTGGCATCTTGTAGTGAATGCATGTCTAACTTTCAAAGAACTGTCAACCTGTTTTCCATCTGTAGTTTCTGAGAGTTCTAGTTTCTCCACATTCTTGCCATAGTTGGTGTGTTTAATCTTTTTAATTTTGATCATTCTAATAGGTTTGTAATAGCATCTTATGTGGTTTTAGTTTACATTTTTCTAAGGAATAATGATGTTGAGCACCTTTTCATGTGCTTGTTTGCCATTTGCATGTCTTCTTTGATGAAGTGTCTGTTTGGATCTTCTATGGATTATTTTTGGGCCACTTGTTTTCTTATTGAGTTTCGAGCGTTTTTAAAAATGTATATTCTGGATACAAGTTCTATATAAGATATATTGTTTTGAACAATTTTATGCTAGTTTCTTGCGTGTATTTTCATTTCTTAACAGTGTCTTTTGAAGAACAGAAATTTTTAATTCCGAAGAAGTCCAATTTATAACTTTTTAATGGATTATGCTGTTATTGTTGTGTCCAAGAAATCTTTGCCTAACATGAGGTCATAAAGATTTTCTCTTATGTATTTTTGTAGCTATTTTAAAGTTTTGGATTTAACATTTAGGTCTGTGACCCACTTTGTGTTCATTTTTGTGTATATTATATACGAGGTATAGATCCAAGTTCTTTTAAAATTTTAATTTGGATATCAAATTTTCTCAGCATCATTTGTTGAAAAGACTATCCTTTCTCTATTATATTGCCTTTGAACCTTTGTCAAAATTAGTTTTCCAAATATGCATGGATTTACTTCTGGGCTGTTCATTCTTCCTTGTTGATCTATTTGTCTATCATCTTGCGAAAACTATGTTTTTTTGTTTTGTTTTGTTTTTTAGATGGAGTCTCGCTCTGTTGCCCAGGCTGGAGTGCAGTGGTGTGATCTTGGCTCACTGCAACCTCCGCCTCCCAGGTTCAAATGATTCTCCCGCCTCAGCCTCCTGAATAGCTGGGATTACAGGTGCCTTACCACCATGCCTGGCTTATTTTTGTATTTTTATTAGAGATGGAGTTTCACCATGTTGGCCAGGCTGGTCTCGAATTACTGACCTCAAGTGATCTGCCTGCCTCAGCCTCCCAAAGTGCTGGGATTACAGGTGTGAGCCACTGCACCAGTCCCATGTTGTTTTTATTTCTGTAGATTTATAATTCTTGAAATCATATAGTGCCAGTCTTCCGACTTTGTTTTTCTTTTTCAACATTATTTGGTTATTCTAGGTAGATTTTATTTCTACATGAATTTTATAAAGTTTATCAATTTCTATTTTTAAAAACTCCCTGGGATTTTTATTGTAATTGTATTCACTCTATATATCAATTGAAGGAGAACCACATCTTACCAACATTTAGCCTCCTGACCCATGAATAGAGTGTATCATTCCATTTATTTAGGTCTTCCTTATGTTCTGCTAGTAATATTCTATAGTTTTCAATATATGGTTCACATCTTTTTCAGATCTATCCCTAATATTCCTTGATGCAATTGTAAAAGCATTTGCATTTTAAATTTTAATTTTGGGTTATTCATTGCTAAAATACAGAAGTACAATTGATTTTTTTTTGTTTTGTTTTGAGACAGTGTCTGGCTCTGTCACCCAGGCTGGAGTGCAGTGGCATGATCTCAGCTCACTACAACCTCCACCTCCTGGGCTCAAGCCAACCTCCCACCTCAGCTTCCCAAATAGCTGCGACTGCAGGCACATGCACGCCCAGCTAATTTTTGTAGTTTTTGTAGAGACAAGATCTCACTATGTTGCCCAAGCTGGTCTCAAACTCAAGCAGTCCACCTGCCTTAGCCTCCCAAAGTGCTAGGATTACAGGCATGAGCTACCGCACCAAGCCAGGTTTTTGTAAACTGATAATATATTCTGCAAAAGTCCTTGTACTTTCCATTGGATTTTCTACATGTTTTCTGCAAATAAATACAAGTTTGTTTCTTCCTTTCCAATCCAGATGCCTTTTCTTGCATTATTGCAATGACTAGAACCTTCAGTTCAATATTGAATGCAAATACTGAAAGTAGAATCTTTGTTCCTGCTTTTGGTGGGAAGTGTCCAGCTTTTCTCCAGTAAGTGTGATGTTAGCTGTAGATTTTTCACAGATGCCCTTTATAAGAATGTGGAAGATCCTTTCTATTCTTAATTTCATGAGAGCATTATTAGGAATGGATGTTGGATTTTTGTCAAATGTTTTATATATGTCTATTGAAATTATACAACTTTTCTCTTTTAGTTAATTTATATATGAATTATATTATTTTTTGAAGGTTAAAGTAAACCTCACTTGGTCATAATGTACTAATGGGTTTGATTTGCTAAATTTTGTTTATATTTTTTGCATATATTTTTATAAGGGTTTTTTCCTTTTAATGTCTTTGTCTGGTTTTGGTATCAGGGTAATACTGGCCTGGTCTCATAGAATGAGTTGGGAATTAATTCATCCTCTTCAATTTTTGAAAAATTATTTGTTTAGAATTGATGTTATTTCTTCCTTAAAGGTTTGGTAGAATTTACCAGAGAAGACATTTGGGCCTGAACTTTTCTCTGTGGAAAGGTTTTAATCTATAAGTTTGATTTCTTTGATAATATAGGAATATTTTAGTTATCTATTGCTTCTTGAATGAATTTTAGAAGTTTCTGTCTTTCAAGGAATTTGTCCATTTCATCTAATTTGTCATTTACTGGCATAAAGTTATGCAAAATATTTCTCTATTATTCTTTTAATATCTGTAGAATCTGTAGTGTGTTCACTTCTCTTATTCATAAGTTAGTAATTTGTGTCTTCTTTCCTTATTTCTGATTACTTTGGCTAGATATTCATTAATTCTATTGATCTCAAATAATCAGCTTTTGTTTTATTGTTTTTCTCTTGTTTTACTGTTTTTATTTATTTGTTTCTTTTTCTTTTATTTTTTCTTTTATTTATTTATTTATTTATTTTGTGATGGAGTCTCACTCTGTCACCCAAGCTGGAGTGCAATGGCGCAATCTCAGCTTACTGCAACCTTCGCCTCTCAGGTTCAGGCAATTCTCCTGCCTCAGCCTCCCAAGTAGCTGGGATTACAGGCACCTGTCACCACGGCTGGCTAATTTTTGTACTTTTTAGTAGAGATAGGATTTCACCATCCTATCTGACCAACCTGGTCAGGCTGGTCTCAAACTCCTGACCTCAGTTGATTCACCTGCCTTGGCCTCTCAAAGTGCTGGGATTACAGGCATGAGCCACTGCCCCTGGCCTGTTTTTATTTATTTCTGCTCTGATTTTTATTTTTTTCTTCTGCTTACACTGAGTTTAATCTGCCTTTTTATTTCTCCAGTTTCTTAAGGCAGAAGCTAGGGACATTAATTTGAGACCTTTTTTGTTTTCTAATATAGGTATTTAGTGATATAAACATCTCCTTAAGTATTGTTTTAATGGAATTCTGACACCAACTGGTGTACTGCAATTTAATGCTAACACTAACTATTGGAGTTAACCTTAGACTCCAAAGTCTCAAGGGCACAGTTGAATGAGACTATGATCAATTTTGTTTCCAGCTATAAATGGGGTCCCAGTCCATCTGCACTTCTTACCAGATTCAGAGATTCCATGATCCCATTAGGTTTGATAAGTTGCTAGAATGACTCATAGAATTCAGGAAAGCACTATATTTATGATTATAGTATTATCATAAAAGAAATAGGGTCAGCCACATAGGGCAAAGTTCAGCAGGATCCTGAATGCAGAGCTTCCATGTTCTCTCTCTATGGTATTAGGATGCATTGCCCTCCTGTCGCATCAACATGCTCAATAACCAAAATGCTGAACTGAGCTTCAGTGTCCAGAGTTCTTATTGGGGTTTCATTACATAGGCATGATTGATTGAGTAATTGGCCAATCTCCAGCTTCCTTCACTTCCTTAGTGGTCAGGCTGACTCAAAGTCCCACCTCTCTAATCATATAATTGGTCTTTCTGGTGGCCCATATGTATAATCCTGAGTCATCTCATTTTTTAGCATAAACATAGGTGTGATCTGAGAGGCTCATGAATAACAGAGACATTACTATTACTCAATAAATTACAAGGATATCTTATTCTTCCCAGGAACATGGGACAAAGGGCAGTCAAATTCTGTATTATACAAGTGGCATGTCACAAATTTTGATATGTTTAAACTTGGTTTTCATTTACTTAAAAATACTTTTTAATTTCTCTTTTGATCTCATATTTAACCCATGGGTTATTTAAAACGTATTATTTAGTTTCCAAATATTTCGGGGATTTTCCAGAGTTCTCTCTGTTGTTCCTTTCTAAAAATTTCATTGTGGTCAAAAACATACTTTATATAACTTGAATCCCTTTAAACTTATTTGGGGCTGTGTTACAGCCCAGAATATGAACTATCTTTATAAACATTTGGTGTACACCTGAGAAGAAGTGTATTCTGTTGAATTGGGGGATTTTTTTCTGTAAATGTCAATATTTAAAGTTGGTTTGCAATATTATTTCAATATTCTATATCCATATTGATTTTCTGTCTGTTCTATAAATTATTGAGACAGAAATACAAAAATGTCCACTGTAAGTATGAATTTCAGTTCTCCTTGCAGTTCTATCAGTTCATGTATTTTAAAGCTCTGTTATTAGGTGTATAAGTGTTGAGGATTTTTATGTCCTCTCAATGAATTGACCTATTTATCTTTGACATCTTTATAAATGACCATCCTTATCTTTGACAGGATTTTTTGTTCTGAAATCTGCTTTGTCTTATGCTAATGTAGCCACTCTAATTTTCTTCTGGTTAGTGTTACAGTAATACAATTTTTTTCATTCTTTTAATCTATTTGTTTCTTTCTATTATATTTATAGTGTTTTTCTTGTAGACAGTATATAATTGGGTCTTACTTTTTAATACATTCTCATAATATTGGTATTTTAATTGGAATGTTCAGACCATTTCCATTGAATGTGATTATGATTTCGTTAGGTACATCTATCATCTTGCTATTTATTTTCTATTTGTCCTATCTGTTCTTTGTTTCTTTATTCTCTTTTTTTCTTCTTTTGCATTAATTTTCTTTTTTTATTATTTCATTTCTCTTCTGTGTTATTTTATAAGTGTCAATTCTGTTTTATTGCTATAGCTGTTTGATGATCTATAGTACAATAGTTTACTTGTCATATTCTAGCCTTAAGTGCTATTATATGACTTACCATTAGCAGTAAAAGAACCTTACGATAATGTATTTTCTTTACTCTCATCTTTTGTATTGTTGTTTTTACACATATTCATTTTATATATGTGATCATTATAAATCACATATATAAAAATAAAATTATTATACATGTCATTTTAATATATAATATATATTATAAACACCATACTACTTTATTACTATTTTTGGTTAGAAAGTCAATTATATTTAAAGATATTTAAATAATCAAAAAATGTACTTACTCCTGTTGCTACTATTTCTAGTCATCTTCATTCTTTCGTGTAGACTTATATTTCTATCTGGTATCATTTTCCTTTTACCTGAAGGACTTGCTTTCACATTTCCTCCCTTTACATTTATTTTATTATTTATTTATTTTTCTTTCTTCCCATACTACTCTGATGTAATCCCTTTATATTTCTAATCATGTGTGTGCTGTTAATGAATTCCTCAACTTTTGTAAGTTTGAAGAAGTCTTTATTTTGCCTTTATTTTTTGAAAAAAATATCTTGCTTGTTATAGAATTCTGTGTCAGCCATTATTTTTTCTTTCGGTACTTTAAAGATGTTGTTTCACTGTCTTCTCACTTGAATTGTTTCACACACAAAAAAATCTCCCAATCTTATCTTTGTTTCTCTGTATGTAATGTGTCTTTGTTCTCTGTCTTCTTTTAATCTTTTTCACTGGTTTTGAGCAATTTGATTATGATTTGCCTAGTTATAATTTTCTTCCTGTTTATTTTGCTTGCAGGTAATTGAAACTTTTGCATATGTGCTTATAGTTTCTATAAAACTTGGAATGTTTTCAGCTGTTATTTCTTTAAGCATTTTTTATATCTTCCTTGATTTATCCTGTCCATCAGAGACTTCGATTACATGTATATTAGGCCATGTGAAGTTATTCCACACTTTACCGATGTTATGTTCTTTGATCTGTTCCCCTTTTTCTCCTGTTTTATTTCCAATTGTTTCTCTTTTTATCTCCTCCTATCTTTTCTTTGGCGATGTCTAATCTTGTCTTAATCTCATCCAGTACATTTTCTATCTCACACATCATAGTGTTCTTTTCTAATGGATCAATTTGGGTTTTTAAAATTTCTTTAATGTCTCTACTTAATTTTTTAAACATATGGAATACAGTTATAATGTGTTTTAATGTGCTTGTTTATTAATTCTAACATCTGTGTTAATTTGGGATCAATTTTGATTGATTTTTTTCTCTTTAGTATAAATCATATTTTACTGCTTCTTTGCACACGTAATAGTTTTTTACTGAAGCCCAGAATTGTTCATTTTACCTTGTTGGGTGCTGGATATTTCTGTATTCCTATAAATATTCATGAGCTTTTATTCTGGGATGCATTGTAGTTACTTAAAAATAATTTTATTCTTTTAGCTTCCAATTTTCAGATTTCCTATGCTAGACCAGAGCAAAGTTCAATCTAGAACCAATTATTTAACATTACTGAAACAAGACCTAGCAAGGCTTTCTGTGCTCTTTATCCAGTGACTTATCAATCAGAAGGTTTTCAAGGTTAGCTAGTGGGAACAGATACCATTCTGAGTCTTGTGTGAGCACCAGGTACTGTTCTCTGTAATTCTTTTGGATGGTTCTTTCCTAGGCTTTGGGTAGTATCCTCACTTGTAAACACTGATCATTACTCTGCTAAAAACTTTCCACTGGTCCCTTAGGGAGAACCCTGCAGACCTCCAGGGTTTCATTTTCATGCTGTTGCCTCCTCTCCAGTACTCATTCCTGTAAAATCTAGCTGTCTTCATTTACCTGGACACTCAGCTTCATGTGCTCGACTCTGAGTATCTACCAGTATCCTCCCAGGTTTGCCCTCCCTTTTTCACAGCCTGTAAACTTTCTTAAGGCAGTAAGTTATGACAATCATAAAGCTCCCCTTTTTGTTTTGCATATTTCAGAGATCACTGTCCTTTGTTGCCTGATGTCCAATGTCTTTAAAACCATTGCTTTATATATTTTGTCTATGTTTTATTTGTTTCAGTGGGATGATAAATCCATTTTCCTGTTATTCCATGTTGGCTGGAAGCATAAGTCTGGAACTAAAATTTTAGTTTAATTTAATTTAACTGACTTAAACAGCCATGTGTGGCTAGGGGCTCCCATATTGAACAGGATAGTCTATGGGGTGAGAGGAAGTAAACTGAAGTGGAATAGCCTGTGGTTTAGTTTTGTGAGACATACTGAGAGATGGTATATTGGACAGCTCCCTAGGTCTTATTTAATTGCCCAGTGGCTTTGAGAGTGTTCTTGAGACCATGCCTGACAATGACTGCTTGCTGCTCAGATGAATCCCATTACTCCTTCTTCATGGCTCACTGCTAGACTGAGAGCATTAATTTGCAGAAATCTGGCTTACTTTTCAATTCAGCAATCTGGTTCCAAACTCTCTGTAGGCTGGGTCTAGTTACTATTCTCTTATGACTCTGGGTAGAATGCCTTCCATGGATGCACTAAGTAGGTGTTGCCACTTGACTCCCAGGTTAATACAATCTTGCCTTATTGTATGTTTCTTAAATGAAAACTCATCTCTTTTCCACATGTGGCATTAAGAATCAACACTATTAGTACTTTGGGAGGCCCAGGAGAGCAGATCAACTGAGGTCAGGAGTTCGAGACCAGCTTGGTCAACATGTTGAAATGCCGTCTCTACAAAAAATATAAAAATTAGCCAGGCGTGGTGGCACGTGCCTGTAGTCCCAGCTACCTAGGAGGCTGAGGCAGGAAAATCACTTGAACCTGGGATATGGAGGTTGCAGTGAGCTGAGATCACACCACTGCACTCCAGCCTGGGCCACAGAGCAGTACTCCGTCTCAAAAACAAAAAGAAAACAAACAAACAAACAAGAATTGACACTAATAAATGAGACCCTGAGCATTTTCCCATTCACAACGATTATTAGCCCCAGACAACTTAAAGCTAAAAAATAACCAAAAAACCCCTAAAAATCTTTTGTTTTATTTTTTAAATCACTTAATCCCTAGTAAGGGATGCAATTAGGTTTTGCATGCCTGATTCATTTCAATTAAGATAGACTTGTTTGCAGATTTATGGTGTTGAATCTTAGACTGCTGTCTAATATTAAAAAGATATTAGACCGTAGAAGATCTTGTAACTTCTCTGTGCCATAAGACTGGTAATAGATTTGTATTATTAATACAGTCATGTTTACTGGAAAGAAGAGTTCTATTTTTTGGTACCTCCACCAGAAAAATTAGACGTGCTTCAGACTGATTCGTTCATCCATAAACTATTAATTGATCATCTGTTACATTCTAGACACTGGAGATAAAACAATGAACAAAGCAGACAAAAATCTCTCACTTCACAGAGATTCTATTCTGCTTGAAGGAAACTGTCAATAAGTATAATAAATAAGTAAAATATGTGGAATGTGAGATGGTAATAAGTGCTATGAAGTAGAATGAAGTGGAAGCAGGAGTAGGGAGTGCCAGGGTGGCTATGATTTTAAATTGGGTGATCTAGAAAGGCTCACTAAGGAGGTGCCATTTGAACAGAGGACTGAAGGGGGCAAGGGAGTGAGTTTGGGGAAGCGTATTTCAGGTAGAAGTAACAGCAAATGTAAATGAAATGCCCTCAAGCCAGGATGTGTGTGTCTTGTGCCTGTGCAACAGCAAGGAAGCATTTTGGACTTAGCAATACACCTTGGATTTTCTAAATGTATAACAGACTTTGGGGACTTCATTGTTCATCCTCCTAGCATTCTCGTATTTGCACTGTGCAACATCTTTAATTTATGTGTAACTTTATGAATGTATGGATTTATCTATTTTTGTACTCTATGTTATTCCAAAAATGTTTCACATAATTTCTAACTGGATCTTTAATCTTCTGTCTCTTTTCCCTGGAATACAACTATCAGAGTAATTTTCCTAGAACACTGTTTTATTCATGTTCCTGTCATTCTTAAGAACCTAAAACTTCTTCTTTAATCAAGTCCAAAATTTTCAATTTGCTGTTCAAGGTCCTCTGTCACGGGTACGTTATTCCTTCATGCACCCTACCTCCATATCACCTGTCTATGTGTCATACTTATTCCCATCCACACATGAGCTCGTGCTGCCGCCCCTGCCTTGAGAGCCCCCATTTCTCATTGCCAATTCATTTTATACATAACTTTGAAATAAAAAATCAAAACTCAAATCTACCTCACTTATTTATTCAACAAAGCATTTATTTATTATCTTCTCTACACCAGGCATTGAACAGCATGAAACCTTATGCAATTAACATGAGCCTTGAAGAATGGCTTTCTTTTCCTGCTCTCCTATAACAGTCTAAAATATACAGCAGAACACTGTATTTCATTAAATATTCTTGTTAAGTTTCTACTGTGAATACATATTTTCCCCGGAGGTAAGCTGCAAATTCCTTGAGGACAGGAGCTTTATCTTTCGTTACTTTGCACTTTTCACAGTGTCTGGCATAGTAGAAGCAAATTAAATATTTGTTGATACATTGATTTAATTTCCAAGGGTTTTTTAGATGCTGTCACAGCAAACCTCTAAAGATCTTTTAAAATTATATTTAATTACTCTCCCATCATATTAATTAAGTAAAAATGGCAGCTTCTGCAATACCATGATAAACAGTGAATATTTCATTGGCCAGCTGGCTCACCCAAGTCTTTTATAACATTGGATGAAAGATACATCATCCACTTTCTCCTTTCAATTGATGGCATTTTGATCTGTACAAAAACTGCAGGACATTGGCTGCTTTAACAGTGATAAATGTGGGCTACAGCAGATAATGTTGAGTCCTGTGCTCAAACTGAAAACATTCATCATGCTCTCCTTTCTGTGGATGGGTGAACAAATCCCCAGGTCCCCACTGTTCGTGATGGGACAGGATACATCTCCTTCTTTCAAACAGCAAGACAGCTGTTTAAATTTTCACGGCATCTATGAATTGTCCCCAGAACCATGCCTTATAAGACATTGTATCCTCCAGTTAAGTTCCAGCCGCACTGGGCTTCTTCCTGTTCAAGTGTGTCAATCCCTTTCCTAGCCTCAGCTCTTCAATATTTGCTGCCCTCCCTGCATGAAATGCTCTTCTCTCAGCTCTGCAAAGGCTCGTTTTTATTCTTCAGCTTTCAGTTCAAATACTGCCCCCTCAATCTGGCCTTCCATGACCACTTTTATTTACAAATGCCCTTTCTACCCCCAAAACAACCTATAAACTACTGTTACATCACCTCCTTATTTCTTTAATAGTATTTATCCCAATCTAGCCTAGAAGAGGTCTGGCACTTGGTAAATATGTGTTAAGTGAAAGAACAAATAACTGGTTATAAAATTAGCTACATGTTGTTTACCAGCATTGTTTACCACCTCATGATCCATCCTATAAGTGATATCCACAAACCACCAGTGCAGCACTTGACTGTCAATAACTTATAGCTTTAATAATTAGTATTGCTTTTATTTGAATAAATGGGAGTGAAAATTTTAAATGAGAAATGTCCTGTTGATCCATATCCCTGGCCTGGCCTGTTTTTGTTCCCTGAATAGCCTTAGCTTCCGTTAATGACTCTGATTATCTCTTAGCTCTGTGGGTTTAACCCTGATCAAACTCATTTAATCTTTCAACTGCAGGGCAATCCTCATGTGAATCAGAATCCTTCATTTGTGTCGTACAGAAAACATCTGCATCTTTACAGCAGCTCTGTGAGTTGGCAAAGCATGCAGCAGGGTGATCTCCATTGTACAGATTAAGAAGAGGTTTAAAAAAATAAGTGACTTTACTAAGGTCATGTGACTAGAAAATAAGGGTGAAGGCAGAGATGGGACGAGGGAGTCTGTTCCTGTATTCAGAGGGGTGCTCTCATGGCACTCAGGAAATCTTATTGTCAGTGTCTTTCTGGATGAAAACAATGAGAACAGACCACTGAGAAAAAAAAGTTCTCAACTGTGTGCACAAAATTGTCCTCACGCTTTACTCCTGTCATGACCACAGAACTTGTGGTAGTTTCAGAAAGCAGGCCAGTTCCCATGCTCTCAGCCACGTAGATTTGATTTGCTCTCCTTCCCTGGGCTGCCTTCAATTCCTTTAGTCACTTGCATTTATTTTACGTTAATTTGGGCATTCTGCCATCGGCCTGTCTTTCTAGTTGTTCTTTACTTATTAATTTAGGAGTACATGTATTCTATCAAGAGCTGTGCTTTCATATAGAGGCAAAATTGGACTTTTTTATTATTATTATATTTTTTTGAGATGGAGTCTCACTCTGTCTCCCAGGCTGGAGTGCAGTGGCGGGATCTCGGCTCACTGCAAGCTCCGCCTCCTGGATTCAAGTGATCCTCCAGCCTCAGCCTCCTGAGTAGCTGGGACTACAAGTGCATGCCACTGCGTCTGGCTAATTTTTGTATTTTTAGTAGAGACGGGGTTTCACTGTGTTGGCCAGGCTGGTCTCGAACTCCTGACCTCAGTTGATCCACCTGTCTCCGCCTTCCAAAGTGCTGAGAATACAGGCATGGGCCACTGTGCCCGGCCCAAAATTGGACTTTTAAAGAAGAAGGAAAACTCTCAGATTACAATTACCCTAAATAAGGTATTGGAGATTTTTACTAAAACAGAATTACTTGGGGGAAAGAGAGAAAGGGAGAGGGGGAGAGAGAATATGAATGAGATCTAAGAGCATGTCACAGTAGAAAAAATAGAAATTTATCAAGCTCACCAGAGGAAAGTAGAAGAAGCATGTATGTCTGTGATTGCAAGAGCATTTTATCCTCCTTGTCTGTAGATGTCAACACTGGGGGTATTACTGAAAGAACCCCAGGTAGAACTGAAAAGAATGATCTACATACAGCAAGCCACCGAGCATGCCAGGAATGGGATCCTTTGGCTTATTTAATGCCTGCCTAACATTGGTGGGGGGAGGGGGGCCTTGCTTCTCAGGCCACATAGCAACTATGCCCAGAAATCCTGTGGGGGATGACTAGGCCCAGCGCCTTCACTGGTTGGGTTCTTTAGTCAGCTATCTTTCCTTCGCGGGTTTGAGTTTCTTCACCTAAGGAAACCTAGTCACGGGCTACTGTATTTGCCAGAGTTGTGGGACCAAGTGAGAAACGTAAGAGAGACAGAATTTTGGAATCCATTAAATCCACACACGTACGGGTTATCTTCATGTTATTAATGCACAGATAGACCTGCTCCTTGCTAGCTGTGTTAATGACTTGTGAGTCCCTCTGGGATTTCTTCAGCTCTGCTGGTTAATGGTCATTTCATTTCAGCTCAGGATATAGAAGCTGCTTAAGGATCCTGCTCTCATCTGTTCCTTCCTATGTCTAGACTGGAGAGACTGACTTGCATGAGATATAATTTTAGTGCTGGCAGGCCAGCTGCTGTCTATGATATCATGGAAAGTGACCTTACGTTGCCTACAGATGTTAAACACTGCTTGCAGGTGACCTGGCAATTCTGCCCATCTTTCCATTCTGCATACTAAATCTCTCCATCAATCCGAACTAAGCATGGAGGGTGATTTGTTCTGCTAAAGGTCTCATACGAATTTCTTAACCGTTGCTGACAAAAGAAAAAGGCAAAAAAAAGTAAGGCCAATTTATTTCCAGGCTTTTGCTAAGTAGCAGATGTTTCCTGTGCAAAAGTAATATTATAGCAGCATGTTATATTTGCATAGCATCATATGGTTTTGAAAAACAAACTTTGTTTTAAAAATTATACAAGGAATCATGAATATATTCACGTTGAAAAAACTTGAAACAACATGGAAATATACAGAGGCAATAGTTTCTTCTGGGAAAAAACAGGGAACTTGGGGTGATATAAGAGGTACAGTTGAAGGAAGATCTTAATTTTACCTCTATATTGAAATGTTATTGTTTGTCAGTACATAGCTTATATAAGCATTTGTATACATATATATAAATATATATTCATATAAAAAGATATAAAAGATTTCTGTATATAAATAGATTCATACTAAAAATATTGTTCAGCAATTTTTTGTTTAATCTTGATGAGCTTTCTAAGTCATTGGAAAATAGATTTGCTGCGTTAAAAAACATATAGCTCCATGCTATTTCCAGAGTATGCCAATCACTTTCCTACATATGAACGTTTGTTTTGAACTTGCTGATCTAACAGTGTTGTAAAAAACATTTCTACACATATAGCTTTCTGCACATGCATAGGTATTTCTTTCAGTAGGGTAGAAACCTGCAAATGAAATTGCTGAATCAGATTTTGGATAAATTACCTCTCTAGAAACTCAGTTTATTTTCAGTAAAATAAATTTAATATTACCAAACTCGTGTCATTTTGAGCATTTAAAATTAAAATTAAATATTTAAATTATAAATCCAGGTTCATTCTCTTTACTGAAGTCTTTTTAAAAAGTCATTTAAAATTCTTTTTCTCCTCACTATTCTCACAGTCGTTATTCCTCTACATCTGTTCCTCTATGTTCTGTTCTATATTAGGTGTTTGATGTGCAAAAGAAGAAGTTAAACAACTATTTAAGTTCCTTTCCTCCACGTTCTCCTCATCCTGAAGAATGTTCGAGTTCTGTATTCTGTCTTCCCTTCTCCACCTCTCCTCTCCCCTCCCTCCCTCTCCCCTCCCCTCCCTCCCCTCCCCTCCCTCCCTCCCCTCCCCTCCCCTCCCCTCCCCTCCCCTCCTCTCCCCTCCCTCCCCTCCCCTCCCCTCCCCTCCCCTCCCCTCCCCTCCCCTCCTCCTCCTCTCCTCTCCTCTCTTTCCTGGTTTGTTTTGTCTGTGGTTCCCATCCTTTCTTTTCACAAGCTACATGGAGGCAGCCAGCTGGAAATTGGCCTCTGAGGCTGGGGGAGTCAGAATGTGAGGGGTGAAAGTGCTGGGGTGTGGAGATCCTAGGACAAGTTGCCAGCTGAGGCTGAACCAGAGCTGCGTCTAGGAGCCAGGCATCAAGTGGTACCATGAAGGGTTTATGCAGATGCTTCAGGCTTTAGGGTTATAGCATTTAATGCTTTAAATGAATCCTCTAATGAGCTCATTACCAGCTTCTCGAGAACTCCGAGGGGCAGACTGAGGAAGGTGAAGAGAGGAGGGACACGGGTAGGGCTGGAAGTGCACTGAGGTTTGGCAGTGAAGGTAGCATCCTGCAGCTGGAGCTTGGCCTCTTACTTATTGCCTCAAGCCCTGGTATACACAGTCCTCTGGTGGTGTGGGGTGCGGGTGGGAGGAACCCTGGGCAAAGTCAAATACAGGGGAAGGATTCATTTCTAGTTCTTATGTGTCATAGTGTTTTGCAACATTCCAATATTCTAACCTTTTTAAACTCTCTGTTAAATGTGAGCACATTTAATGTAGATTTTCCCCTTAAAACGTTTTCTCTCCCTTGAAATCCATCACATTCTTTTTTTAAAAAAACAAATTTATCTTATTTATTTATTTTGAAATAGAGTCTCGCTGTGTTGGTCTTGAACACCCTGGCTTTGGTGATGTTCCCGCCTGGGTCCCCCCAGGGTTGCTGGGATTACAGGCTTGCGCCACCGTGCCTGGCTCATCACATTCTTAATGAATTGTTTCTCTCATGGCTGGAGGTCTTTTAGCATTTTACATATTTGTTTTGAAGGGAAAGACTAAAGCAAAGCTGCAGCCTGAAGCCTGAGACTACCACAGATTAAATGGGAGCACCCCCGTTGATGTTATGACTAGAGGTGCGGGGTTTGAAATAGCTCAGAAAGCTGACCTCTGTTTCCAGGCTAGGTGCAGCTCTGAGGCATTGAATGTTGCCAGCAGGCTGAAATACATCCTGACACTTTCCTTTGTGGGGATCAGTGCTGTACATATGGTGCCTGTTAACTGCTTAGGTGATGATCAAGTAGAGACATTAGGACATTAAAGAGAGATGGTTAAAGCTGTTGCTGAGGAGTTTAGCCACTAGCACCCAGTCTTAGCTTTGCGTCTTCATGCGAATGCAGTTTTCTCATCTTTCATCTGTTCTATTGCCTGAGTAGGTTAGTGCCATCTGCATAGACTGGAAATCCAGAAGGGAAGGACTTCATGGGGTCCGTTGACTTGTCCTGGCCCTACCAAGCAGTTGGTGTATTTAATCAATGCACTTTAATATAAATGTGAGGAAGAGGAAACATGGCAGATCTGCAGTTGGATCTTTGATCTCTCAGTTCTTCCCTTGGAACCTCTGCAAGTGAATCCATGCTGTTCATTATGCTCCCCCAAAGAACATCATGAGCTGTTCTATGGGGCCAGATTTTCATCCTACAATTATCTGAGAATAGTTCCCATATTGCAGAAGAGATGACTATCTGGTCCAATGAGTCAAGAGGGATAAAAGCACAATCCATTTGTGTGGGGGAAAGGCATGGTCTGGTGGCTAAAGAACAAAAACCCAGCATCTGTCCTGGGTATGACATTTAACTCATTGCATTAGGCATGCCATTTTATCTTATGATACAGAAATCTTGGGAAATGTTACAGCTGCCTAGGTGCTGGGTTGTTCCCAAGATTTATGCCTTCAATATGCTTTAGATTTTAATTTGAAGTATGAAATAACATGGCCACAAAATGCTGATGTAAGACTTTTGGTTTTCAATTGAATTTAGGAAACTTAGGGCTTTCTTACATTTTGTTTCTATGCCATCCTTAAAACCACATGTGACTCCTTTGTATCATGCTCCCATTACACAGAGAACTCTTTCGACATAATCTGTGACTCTTCTGCCTTACATCCCAGGAAAGCAAATCTTTTGGTCCCTTCTGTTCCTGTCTCCTCCTTCTTGTCTTATTTCAATAACTGTTTTCACACCAGACCTTACACCTAGAAAATTCTCCCACTTTCCTTCCAATAATAACTCTCCTTACCTCTAATCCTTTTATCTTATTCCACTTTTCAAATTTCTCATGCTCAGTTAAAATCACTGAAAAGATTTTCATTTGTTGGCTTAGGCATGATTTCTTCCGCCAGTCCTAACCAAAGAGAAATCTCTCCCTTTCTTTTCAGTGCCTAGCACAGTGCCCACCACATACTACATGCTCCATAAATGTTTTTTGAATAAACGAATAAATACTTCCTCCTTCACAAAAATAACTTGATTATAAAATATGAAATATGAATGGTAGATGCCTATTCGTTGGGATAATAGTGGTACCATGTCAACGCTGTGTAGGACTCTCTAGTTTAAGGAGCATGCTGTTGCTACTGTCTGGAATGCTCTTGCCTTCCACCCAAGAACTCCCCAATTCCTCCCCACTGACCACATCCTAGCAGGCTTTCAGGACTTGGTTTAGGGTCACTTCCTTCAGAAAGCCTTCCTGAGATTCCAAGGCTGTTAAGACTCCTCCTCTGTGCCTCCAGTCTGCATATTTCTCATGGGACGGACATTTACTCCTGTCTCCCTTCTTTCCTCCCAATAGTTACAATAGTGCCTTCTTTGCCAAGATTTCAGTTATGCACAGTCAACCATGCTCCAAAAATATTAAATAGAAAATTCCAGAAATAAACAATTCATAGATTTTAAATTGCATGCCATACTGAGTAATGAGATGAAATTTCTTGCCATCCCATTCCATCTACTGGACAAAGTGAACCGACATCCTCACTTTGTCCACTAGACCCAGTAGACACTGCTGCCCACTAGTCATTAGTAGCTGTCTTGATCAGATCAACTGTCCAAATATCGCAGTGCTTGTGTTTAAGTAACCCTTATTTTACTTAATAAGAGTCCCGAAGCATAAGAGTAGTGATGCTGGCAACCTGATATGCCAAAAAGCAGCTGTAAAGTGCTTTCTTTAAGTGAAAGGGTGAAAGCTCTTCAATTCTTAAGGAAAGAAAAAAAAATTATATGCTGAGGTTGCTAAGAGCTGTGTTAAGAACAAATCTATCTGTGAAATTGTGAAGAAGGAAAAAGAAATACATGGTAGTTCTGCTGCCACATCTCAAACCAGAAATGTATGGCCTCAGTGTGCGATAACTTTTATGATAGTATATTGTTATAATACCACATATTTGTTATAATACCACATATTTGTTATAATACCATATAACCATATATACCATATACCAGTATATGTTAGAATACCATAATCACTTATGCTGCCTAATTTAAAAATTAAACTTTATCATAGGTATGTATGTATAGGAAAAATCATATATATAGGGTTTGGTACTATCATGTTGGTTTCAGGCATCCACCAGGGGTTTTGGAACTCTCCCCACTAGCCCTCGAATAAGGGGGACTATTGTATTCTTCACTGGGTCCTCAGTGCCTAGCAAGGGTCCTGGAACATTGAAGGCAAACAAAGCGTGTTGGGAATGGATAAATGCCGCCAGTTTGGATGATTTTTAAGAAGTGTGGGTGAGTGAGAAGGGAGACTGGAAGTCTTTTAGAAGAAGGACCGACGCTTTTCAGGTTAAAAGTGAGACTGCATCTGAAAACTCCAAGAATTTTCAAGAGATGAGTGAGGCACACTCAAATTCAGCAACTGAAGGGTGAGGGCTAAGAAGAGCATCGCCCATTTCTTCAGATTACACCAGCATGCACCATCTTGGCATTTCGTCTCTACTGTGATTTCTGTTCCTACCACATATTGCAGTGTGAAATTATCTTTTTGTCGTAGTCCATTCTGGCTGCTGTAACATAATACCTTAGACTGGGTGGTTTAAACAACAAACGTTTGTTGCTCACAGTTCTGGAGAGTGGGAAATCCAAGATCAAGATGCCAACAGATTTAGTGTCTAGGAAAGTCCCTCTTTCTAGTTCATGGATGCCATCTTCTCACTGTGTCTTCAATTGCCATAAAGGGTGAGGGATTCTCTGGGGTCTCTTTTATAGGGGCACTAATCCCAATCGTGAAGGCTCCACCCTCATGACCTAATCACCTCTGAAAGGCCCCACATCCAAATACCATCACGTTAAGAATTAGGTTTCAGCATATGAATTGGCAGGCGGGGGCAGGGCATAAACATTGTCTATAACACTTCTAGTCTTCGCTTGTGAACACTCCACTATAGCTGAAGCTCCTTCAGGCTGGAAAGGACAATGTTTCAGATCTCTGCTTATCCACGACACTGTGGGCCAGGTGCTTAACAAGGAAAGAAAGGCCTGCTGTCTCCCTGGCCAATGTTTTGTGATGGCCTCCTTTAGGGAGAGAAGGGATGTCTGTTGTAGGTGGCTGGTATTGCAGAGTAAATTTTTCTGGCATGTGATTATCATAATTATTCTTGCCATGGATATTTATAATTAAAGACTATAATCCTGTTCTCTAATTGGTATAGTTTCAGGGTGGCATGGCTTATATCTAGACTGACTAGGCTGCCCTCTGACTTCTTCCTTTTACCCCCATTTTCCTCTTTGTGAGTCAAACTGTCTCCTGGCATTTTGAGTTTGCATTTCTTGACTTTGCTGCTGTGTAGAGAATTTGCACGCGTGGACATTGCTTTGGATCCCTCTAGATCAGAAGTTCCCTTGTGGACCCACTGTGAAGGTAGCAGTGTGTGTGTGTGTGTGTGTGTGTGTGTGTAGAAAAGTGGTACAAATACTATTTTCAAGACTTTCAAAAAGCTTGATGGAAACAGCTTATTTGTATGAAATAAGATTATGCAGGCTAACTAAACAACTAAACATTTTTTTTTGTTTGTTTGTTTTTGTTTTTGTTTTTGTCTGTGGGCCAGAATTCTATTTGAGAAGGTAGCGTTTAGAAAGAATAGATGCATTTTAAAGGCAGATTTGGGTTAAATTTGCAGCTCAGTCATTAACACACTGTGTGACCTTATGCAAATTCTTAACCCTTTGCATTCTGTTTCCCCACTGAGAAGGTGGGACTAATAGTCACCAAGCTAAAGTGTTTAGAGACTAAGTAGAAGTCTTGTCTGTTGAGCATCTGGCACATCGTAGAGGCTATATTTGGTCACTCCAGTAACACTCCATCACTTTAATACTCAGAGTGTATCTTCCTTTGAGTTAATAGATAGAGATCTCATCTGTATATTAATTAGTTGCCTCTTTTCAAAAGCGTTAAATGACACCAGCTCAGGCATCCTGCCCTCTGTGACAGGCCTCTTAGAGAGGATGCAGTCAGAGAAAGTTGATTTGGAGCCCCACTGATTTTTCTGACTTTTTTTTAAGAGTGAAATTTTCTTCTTTTCAGGGAACTTGAAATGCTAAAAGCAGATGCCCAGAGACACCCTGATGACTGGATTTAAAATTTAAAAAGCATTCCAAACCTTCTAAGAGACAAATCTGACTTTAGAAGATTCTTACTTTTCATAAAAGTGTTTCCAGTCACTAGTCACAGTCAAAAATAATTTGCATTAAGGAATACACAGTCTAATATGAACTCATGAAAATAATCAATTCCCTTTCAACCGGCATACTTGCTCTTGGAGTGAGACCTAGGCTGCATTCCTAGTATTACACTAGTCACTGTGGTCTTCACTAATACAGAATGAAAATTCTCTGGGGCTTATCCCTACCACCTCCAGACTCTAATTACACTAGCAGAAACCAACGTTGCTTCAGAATGCTCGAGTTAGCATTTCCTGACTTTGCTGCCGTGTACAGAATTTGCATGTGTGGACATTGCTTTGGATCCCTCTGGATCAGAAGTTCCCTTGTGAGCTCACTGTGAAGGTAACAGTGAGTGTGTGTGTGTGTGTGTGTGTGTGTGTGTAGGGGAGTGGTACAAATACTATTTTCAAGATTTTCAAAAAGTTTGATGGAAACAGCTTATTTGCGTGAAATAAGATTATACAGGCTGACTAAACTGTGTTTTTTGACTGTAGGCCAGAATTCTATTTGTGAAGGCAGGATATAGAAAGAATGGATGCATTTTAAAGACAAAGATTTGGGTTAAATTTGCAGCTCATTCATTTACAAACTGTGTGACCTTATGCAAATTCTTAATCCTACTCATTCTGCTTTTTCACTGAGAAAGTGGGAATAATAGACGCTAAGCTAAAGTGTTTTGAGACTCAGAATTCTATTCGTAGAGTGTCTGGCACATAGCAATCACTATGTAGGTGGACTTATGATTATCTGGATTACTATTGTCCTAAACAATACAATAATATGTCACATTCTGGACAGAAATTTCAATAGCACACAGTGCTACCTTTTGTTTTTCTCTCTGTGCCAGGCATTGTGTTAAAAGATTTTCATAAATTATCTCATTTAATCCTCATAATAGCTCTCCAAAGATAAGTACTATTATTACACCCATTTTACAGAAGAGAAAACAGAGGTTATCTATGTGATTTGGAAGATACTCACTATCCAAAGATAAGTACTATTGAGTAGAGGAGTCAATAATCAAATTCAGCTCGTCTTAACTTCAGAGCCCTCGCTCTTAACTGGTGCAATTAATTGAGAAGTCATACCTGTCCTTAGAAAACTACCAAAAAAAGAGAAATAAATAAGGAAAGGAAAGAGAAAGACCAAAAAAGAAAGAGAAAGAAAGAAAGAAATTGTTTCTCAAGATATATAGTTTGCAGCCGAGGCGGGTGGATCACGATCACGAGGTCAGGAGATCAAGATATATAGTTTGCTATTTAAATTATTTTAAGACTATGTCTTAAGACCATCTTAAGACTATCTCTAAGACCAAACATGAAATTGGTCTTAGAGATGAAAATGGTCTTAAGCCTATCTTTAAGACCAAAAATGAAATTGATCTTGGAGATGAAAATGTTGTGAATAGTTGCTTCAGATAGGGCAGAAATGTGCTTGCTTTCAGAATAGTTTGAAAGAGGATCCAAAAGACAATCTCGGGATCATAGAATGTGTTCAGGTCAAGTTTTCTGAAAGAGAGAAAAGCAAATGCAACAGAGCCCCCTGTATGTTTGACATTTACACTAGGAGAACAACTTAAGCCTTGGAAGAACTTGATGTAAACATGCTCCATGACATGGAAAGGGGCACGTCTTCTAAAAGCTGAAGCCAAAGATATTCACATATACTAGTCGACTGTCAGTCAGGCTATTAACACGCCACTTGGAAAGTCACTAGATGTTAAAAAAGTAGAATGAAATAATTATTTATTAAATACTCCACATTTGTGAAATGTATGGTTAATTAATCCATATACAACCAAATATTTGGTAAGAGGAATTACTAGTTTGTTGCCTTCTATATTCCTGAATGAGTCCATGGACTTCAAGGTCATTTGCCAGTCACCTCAGTCTCTATGTGACAAAACACTATTCTAGGTTATAGTATTATTACAAATCTGTAGTATTAGATGATCACAGCTGAGATGGAAGGAGGTGGGCATTATTAATTTTAAATAAAATTTAATGAGATATTATTTCTATAGAGTATATTACATTCATTTAAAGTGCAGATTTTATGTGTCTTGACAGTTGTATACAACATCAATTACTGTTACAAGCAAGGTACATGTCAATCCATTTTCTGCTGTTATCATGGAATACCATACACTGGATAATTTATAAAGAAAGATTTATTTGGCTCACAGTTCTTGGGGCTGGGAAGTCCAAGATCAAGGGGCTGCATCTGGTAGGGGTCTTCTTGCTGCATCATAACATGGCAGAAGGTATCACATGGTGAGAGAGTGCGTGCCTAAGAAAAAAGGAGGCTGAATTTCTGAAATAACTAACCCACTCCTACTACAATAGCATTAATCTATTTATGAGAGTAGACCCCTCATGACCTAATCACCTCTTAAAAGTTCCACCTCTTAATACCATCACAATGCCAATTAAATTTCAATATGAATTTTGGAGGGGGCATTCAAAACATTTTATCACTCCCGAAAGAGTTCTTGTGTCCCTTTGTAGTTCATTCCTTCCTCCACTCTGAACCATGGGTGACCACTGGTCTACTTTCTATCACTGTAGGTTAGTTTGCATTTTCTAAAATTTTATGTAAATAGCCATACAATATGCACTCTCTTTTCTTTGGCTTCTTTCACTCAACCTAATGATTTTGAAATTCATTTATGTTATTACATAAATATAACAGTTCATTCCTTTTTATTGTTGAGTAGCATTATATAATACATATACATTTTATTTTGTTTATCCATGTACCTGTTAATAAATATTTAGCTTCTTTATGGGCTTTTTTTTTGCTATTATGAACATTTTTGAACATTCATGTGCTAGTCTTTGTATGGACACTTGTTTTTATTTCTCTTGGGTAAGTATCCTAGGTGTGGATCATAAGTTAGGTGTATGTTTAACTTTTCAAGTAAAACAGTGAATGTAAAATGGTGAAAACCATTTGATGTTTTACCACTTTACATTTCTATCAGATGTATTTAGGAGTTCCAGTTGCTCCACATCCTCACTAATACTTGATATCACCAGTAGTTTTAATTTTAGTGAGTCTAGCAGGTCAAAGGAGGTATCTTACTGTGATTTTAGCTTACATTTCCTCAGTATCTGATGACATTGAGAATCTTTTTGTATGCTTATTAGCCATTTAATATCTTATTTTGTAAAGAGTCTGTTCAAATCTTTTGTACATTATAAAAATCGAGTTGTCTTTTCATTACTGAGTTCTTTATATATTCTTGATATGAGTCCTTAAAACATACATACATATATTTTCTCCTCCTCTGTGGCTTGCATTTTCATTCTTAATGATGTCTTTTGAGGATCATGAGAAATTTTGATGAAGTCCAACTTGTTAACTTCTCTTTTATAGTTCATGTTTTCTGTATTTTAATTAAGAAACCTTTGCCTAGTCCAAGATCACAAAGATTTTCTCATTTGTTTTCTTCTAGAAGCTTTATAGTTTTAACTTTTATATTTAGGTCAATAATTATTTTGATTTCATTTTTATGCATGCTGTGAGGTATATTATCTACTACTAAATAACAAATTACTCCAAAATTTAGCAGTTAAAGCAACAAATAAATTTCTTCTCTCACACAGCTTATAAGAGTCAGGAATTTGGAAGTGGCTTAGCTGGATGATTCTGGCTTAGGACCTCATGAGGCTGTAGTCAAACTGCTGGCCCTGGCTGTAGCCCTCAGTAGTCTGACCAGGGCCAAGGGGTCTGCTTGCAGGGTGGGTCACTCACATACCTGTTGACAGAAGGTCTCAGTTTCTTGCTGTATAAAACTCTCTACAAGGCTGTCTGAGTGTCCTCACAACTTTGCTGCTGGCTTTCCCTAGAGCAAATGATCTAAGAAAGAACTAGTGAAGAAGAAATCAAAATGTCTCTTATAACTTACTGTCAAAGCTTGACACCATCACTTCAGCTTGATTCTATTCATTAGAAGTGAGACTCTTAAGTCCATCTCACATTCAAGGTGATAGGAGTTAATTTATACCTTTTTAAGGGATGAGTATCAAAGAATTTGTGGGCATATTTTGAACAATCACTTGAGATAAATTTCAAAGTTCACTTCTTTCCCATGTGGATATCCAGTAGTTCTACTATCATTTGTTGAAAATATTTTTTTCCCCATAGCTGGCATCATGAGTTTTACTTTCTTTTCCAGATGAATATTATTCATGGTTATATTTCAAAAGCAAACTCAATTTTTTAAAAGTCAAGCCTACAGCAAAAGGTTATTAAAAATACATAAATGAAAAATTCAAATGATGGTATTCATTCTAATAATGTACTTTCTGTAAGTTTGCATTTTCAGTTTGTAATTGCAATAGTTAACACAATCTTGGAACATTAATGTTGGAAGACATCTAAGACATTAGCTAATTTATCTCAGTTTTATGAATATTGGACCAGAAGTGTTAGGAAACTAAATCAATGGTTCAGGACATAATACAAGATACAGGCAGATCTGAGAATATTAGCTATTTAATATCCTGGCTTGGTAATCTTTCTGATATATCAACAGTCAAAAAGTCCTTGACATGAGCAGTTATCACCTTGGTCTCTGAAACTGTTAAATTAAAGTCCACAAGGAGCACTTTTTAATCTCACCTTATTAATTACATTTGTGTGAAAATCAGTCTTGTTCCTTCTATCCCTTTCCTTATTTCCTTAATATTTCTGTTTCATCCACTGATCCATCTATCCACTCATTATTGTTTAATTCACACATGTGTTGAATGTCTTCTATGGACCAAACATTGGTCCAAATGCTCAGGACACAAATACTAGAACACTGTCTTTGCCCTCAAGGAACACAGAGTCTGACTTCTTCTGTGAGCACTAATGTATCATCTCTTTCCATGAGATAAGCTTTTGGATTTAAGATCGTGTGTCTATCAAGTCATCACCCAGAAACCAAAACCTTTGAGAAAAATGGGATTTCCTGGAATTATAGAGATTGCACATTTTGTCAATACTCCATGTGAAGGAGCTACAGAAAATAGAGGCCATCCATCAAAAGCATGGATTTTTCTCTTAGTTTGTACCATCATCAATATTCCTAAGGAAATCTATGAAAGAAAATGCCAGGACTTTGGGGGATCAGTCAGAGAAAGTTTCACTGTTAGCTTGCTTAACTGGTTTCTATAAAATATGAGTCTCTTAGCTGGATGATTCTGGCTCAGGACCTCATGAGGTTACAGTCAAACTCCTGGCCATGACTGTAGCCATCAGTAGTCTGATGGGGGCTGGCAGGTCCACTTGCAGTGTGGCTCACTCACGCAGCTCTTGGTTGTGTGGTCTCAGCTTGATTATGTGTTAGATATTTGAGTTGCAAATTGGGGATTACTATGGCACTGGAAGGGAGGTGTTTTGGTGGGGTGTAAGCACAAGGTTTTTCCTGTTCATGATGAAAGCCTACTTCCCCATGAACATGGTGCTTTATGAAGCTTTATTCCGTGCCTTTCATGATTCAACCATCACTGAAGCATGAATGAAAGAGGGCTTTGAGATATACCGTGTGACACCTGGTCCCCTCTGCACCCTTCCACCCCAGACTGTTTCTCACAATTAGAGCTGCCAACAGCTGCACCTTGGCTGGGCATCTACTAATGGAATCCTCACAGAGCAGTCAAATATCATTTCTTCTTTATTTTCATAAAGTGAGTAAAGAGTTTTAGGAAATCTCACCCATGCCCTTAGAATAGAGAGGTCTGTTTCTACAGTTGATGCAGTTAAGTCAGGCTGCAAAGTCTGTCAAACAGAGCTGCGGTTCTGATGATGCAGCCACCTTTTGACAGATACCAGTGGCAGCTCAATGGAGGGCACAGAAACAGAAGCCACTTTGGTGGAGGCTTAACTCAAGCTCTGCTGTGGATCCATGATAAAGGTCAATTAGCCAGATTGTCTTTGCATAGAACTGTATGAAAGAATGAGAATAACGGAATGGAAACAGAAAATTTCAGACCTGATCTCTGGACTTGTATCAAAGGGCTGTGGGTGGAGGAAAGGGTACAACTCTCATTCCAAAAAAGGCAGCTTTTCCTCTAGGACATGAGATTCTATGAACCTGACAGTGTTCTTAGTATAAACACAGAGATGAACTGTAGTTGATTTAAAGGGGAAAGAAATATGTTAAATGACAAATGCGTGCTCACAGAATCATTGAGAGCACCAGGCTTCAGGCCCCACAGAGACCCAGAATTATACTGGGGAAATTAGGTAAATGAGGGCACTGCACTGTAGCTGCCAAACATTGGATGGAGCCATTTTCAGTCTGTCGCCACCAGCCCCAGCCTCTGGACACCCATCGCCACTGTCACCAGAAGATTCCCTGAGCCTTTCCTCCTTTGCCCTAGTGGTTCTCAAGTCAAAGTCTAGGAAGGTGGGTCTGATTGGTGGAGCTTGGTCTCCTGACCATGTCTAGCTGCAAGGGAGGCTGGGAAAGTGGGTACTGGCATTTTCAGCTCCAGTGTGGGAGGTGAGCCCTAATTCTTTCTAAAATGCATATTGTTGGAGTGGGATTCACCACACATAGAAGAAGGGTTCAGAAACTGGGCAACTCCCTTAAGAAAAAAAGCACATCCATTTGAAAAGTTCTAAATTCTGATGAGGAATAAGAGAGGATAGGGGTAGAGTCTAAGTGAAGCTAATGACTGGGGAGATTAACAGGGAAAGTTCCCTGCTCCAGGAAAGAATCTGGAAGGACAGAGTTCAGTGTTCCTTGACTTTGGCTTCAATTAGGATCACCTGGGAGCATTCAAAAAATACTGTTGTCTGGGCTCTTTTCTAGACCAGTTAAGTCAAAATTCCTGGGAGTGATTTATGTTCTGAAAGCTCCTCCCTCGTGATTCTAATGTGTGGCCATGGATGACAGCACTCAATTACATCAAAAGGCACCTGGAGAAGGGAAACAGGTAGGCTCTGGAGTGCCTGCAGGCAGATGCCAGGAGGTGGCATCCATCCACAGCCACTTGCAGCATGTTTGGCATTTTTCTGATCTAGCACTGCTGAGCAACAGCAGGAATCTTCTTGTAATTCACTGGCATTTTTAAAGGCCTAACATGATGTACACATATGAGGTTTTCTAAAACCTGAAAAACATTGTTGCATGATTAATAAAAGCACTTTTCTCCAAGCAGTGGGGGAGGGAGGAGGGAGGTGGCTGTGTAGATCGAGGCCAACTGCTGGGGAGCCGTGGGCTTGGTAACTAGAGCCCACCACCGAAACCCTCACGCATTTGTCCTGGAATGATTAATTTTTCTAGTTAGATGGGTTGAGTGGGAGGAGAGTGAGCAAAGCCTGGGTTTGGGCTTCGGAAACATGCCCCATTGTGCACAGCTGGACGAGACTCTTCAAGGAGCCCAAGTAGTCTGTTCAGGAAACTCAGAGAGAGGAACAGTTCCCAGGCTGGTTGCCTTTGTGAATCACACAGATTTCTGTGCCCACGGTAGCCCTTGGCTCAGCTAGGAAAGATTTGCAACACCAAATGCCTCTAGGCTTATTTAAGAATACTGTCTTAGTCCATTCAGCTGCTATAATGAAATACCATAGATAGATTGGGTAGTTTCTAAATGAAAGAAATTTATTTCTCACAGTTCTGGAGGTGGGGAAGTCCAAGATCAAGGTGCTGGCTGACTTGGTGTCTGGTGAGGGCCCCCCTCCTGTTTCATAGATGGCACCTTTTTGCAATATCCTCACTTGGTGGAAGCGGGTGAACAAGCTCCCTGAAGCCTCATTTACAAGGGCACTAATCCCATTCATGAGGGTGGAGCCCTCATGCCCTAATCACCTCCCACAGGCCTCACCCCCTAGACCATCACCTGTGGGGGAAGGGTCAGGATTTCAACATGTAAATTGCAGAAGTACACAACTTTCAGACCATA
This sequence comes from Nomascus leucogenys, assembly GCF_006542625.1. Taxonomy (NCBI): domain Eukaryota; kingdom Metazoa; phylum Chordata; class Mammalia; order Primates; family Hylobatidae; genus Nomascus; species Nomascus leucogenys. Next base: position 2,863,761 of record NC_044389.1, on the reverse strand, counting down.
ACAGCTGCTACCTGAGAAGGTGGGAGGTTTGGGATCCAGGTAAATTTTCATAATGCTAAATTTGCTTCCCAGTTTCAGACTAGATGAAATATGAAGGAAAGCAATTAAGCAAAGAATGTGTAGCAAGGAGTCAAATATTTCATGAAAAAGCCAGTGGCAGCAAGTATCAATATTTGCTTTCCAGAGTAAACATCTCAGAGGACATGCCTGGAGCAAGGCGGGAGGCATGGAGCGCAGCGAGGGAGAGTGGACAGCCAGCTCCCTCATCAGTCTCTATTCGCTGGTTATGAACATGATGAATGATGCCACAGCAGCAAAGCTGCCGTCTCTGCCCTTTGCCTGCCCCATTAAGGTGGTTTGGCTGTAACCTTGAGGAATAGATTCTAAAGGGCACGGTGCTGATCAATGCTCCCAATTCAACTCCCCAAAGCCACCTCCTGTGAAATCACATGTCCATGCTTGCTCTTGTCCTCTTTTGAAGTGTGAGAAAGTGGTGCTGAAATTAATCTTGACAACAGAAACCTTCCAAGTGTTGGTTTATGTTCTTGGAACAAATTATTGGCTGTAAGAACAATTTGGGGAAAAAAAGGAGCATTGAGAGGATTCATGGAAATGTGTGGCAATAATTAGGCTGCAGTGGCACAGAGTCCTGGTGGTGATTGCTGGTCCTTTTAAACTTGACAGAAATTTTCATAGATTGAAGTAGAGGAATGGACCTTTAAAAGAGGAGTAATTTTCTTTAATATTTATAATGGTAATACTTGTGTTTGGCACATAATTTAATAAATATATATTAGTTGCCTACTATCCTCTGTGCTGTTACTACTAGGATGAATTCGTCAGTGTTCCCACTGTTCTTGCAGATCTGATATTTTCATGAGAGGTGGGGGAGGGAGAGGGGTGGATAAGGAGAAATTACGTACGATATACAGTATACATTACTTGGATGATGAATACCCCAAAAGCCCTGACTTGACCTATGCAATCTATGCAGTAACAAAATTGCACTTGCACCTCATAAATTTATACAAGTGAAAACAAAACTTTAGTAGGATTTTCAGGTAACTACGCAAAAATGAGAGAGAGAGAGAGAGAGAGAACAATAATCAGTTCATTTCAATAAAATAGAGTTAGTGATTTGAGGTAAGCATAGAATGCTACGGAAGAGAAGAGAGGGGGCAGATGATATGCAAGGTGAAGTCTGATATTTTCTTTGCATTTTGAGCAGTGTGTGTATGTGTGTGTGTATGTGCATGCGTGCACATACGTGTTGAGGGGTGGGTGGACAACAGTTTGTTATTAATGCAGCCGAAAGTGCAGGTCAAGCAGTGGCAGAATTTGGAGATGAAGATGCAGGGGTATGTCTTGCAGAGCTCTATATGCCAAGCTAAGCAGTTTGGATTCTTCTCTCTGCACACTGGAGGATCTTAAAATTCATTTGCATTAGAATTATTTGGGATTTCTCAGATCTCTTGCCCTTCAACAACAACAACAAAGAATTATTCAGAATTTCGCCACTGAATGTGGTCCCCAAACCGAAAGCCTAGTTATAACCTGGGAATCTTTTAGCAATGCAGAATTCCACTCCCCCTATAGCCACAGAAGGAGAGTATGTATTCTAATAAAGTGATCCATATGCATCTTATCAGTAAAGTTTGAGAAGTCACCTAGGGAGCTTGTTGGAAAATGAAGATTCCTTGATTATCAGATTTTGCTTCAGTAAAACTGGGGTGAGATCCTGGCGCTTGCATTTCTAACAATCATCCCAAGTAATTCTGCTGCAGGTGGCCCAGTATTTTAAAAAAAATACTAATAAAAAGATGCTGTTATTGCCTATTTGGCTATCATATGAATTTAGCTTCTTGTTGGAGACATGTATACATCATGATATGATCCCTCACTTAATACAAATCTTGAATGGTAGTCCCAGGTAATATTGGCTAAAACAAAAGCTTAGCCCACAAACCTAGAAGGCAGCTCTGACCACATAGAAAGCCTGGCCAGGACCTGAGGCCCAGAAGTCCACAGGGACAAACAGATAAGCTGGGCACAGACTCTCCTCGCTGTGCACTCTGGCTGGTTCTAAGTAATCTAAAAGCAATGACTATGCTATCTAATTCTTCTGAGTACATTTACAGACAGACTTACTCGCCTGCCTTGAATGTTGGCAGAGAAACCGGAGTTTCAAGGAGTGGAGGACTCATTAGCAGCCAAGAAATGTGTCCTCAAAGCTGGCGGCCAGTCAGAAGCAGATCAGTGAGGGCAGGGAGGGAGGGAGCATGCAGAGCCTCTGACAGCAGGATGCCAAGGACTGCAGGGAGCTAGGTGGAATTAGTCAACCAGACAAATAGCACTAACATTTCCATGTGGGGGAAATGGATTATTCAATCTGTCTTCAGACTGAGGCACAGGTGCTCAAGCAACTCAGTTTCCATCCCTGGGAGCAACATAGCCATATAGAGGAATGTAGTCTTGCATATGGGGGCGATAGCTGGGGCCAGGGGCCTCTCTGTCCCCTGTAGCCATCTTGGGAGGTGAGGCAGCTGCTGTTTCAATGTTAATTAACCCCTCAGCAAATCTATGCTTTCCAACCAAGTACAATTTCAGCGTGGGTGTATCCCCTTGGTTCTCAAACTCTAGTGTGCATCGGTCACCTGCAGAGCTTGTTAAAACATTGCTGGACCCCACCCCTAGGGTATCTGATTGAGTAGGTCTGGGGTGGGTCCTGGGAATGTGCATTTCTATCAAGTTGCCAGGTGATGCTGATGCTGCTGGTCTGGGGATCACACTTGGGAAATTACTGGTGTAGTGGCCACTGTGCTTCCCTGCCCAGATTCACAGTGGAACTGTAAGATTTATTCCTCCAGCTTATAGAGATTCTGTGGTCATAGTTATCACTCAGCTGTCAGCCACTTTGGGAGCTGTCCACAGATGGACACAGCCTCCTTGCTTGAGGTCATGCCCCTTCCCCGGAGGAGCCTTCATTCAGTGATTGGTGGATACAGGGGAGTAGAAGCCCTCACTCCAGGACGAGGATTCAGAAGGGCCACCCAGTGACAGAATCCCTGTGGAATTGACTACAGCCCTTGTCATGACCGTGCCACAGCTCAACTCTTTCCTCCACTCTGTGTATGTAGGTGGCCACATAGGAACTCTCCCTTATGACCACCACTGGGAAAGGACAAAATGCTGAGCTTGGTTCATGGATGGGTTTGCTATCTATGGTGGGTGCAAGCAAGATAAAAATCAAGGGCAGTTATAGGACGCCCACTCAGAAATTGCCTTGAAACACAGCAGTAAGAAGTCCTCTCAAGGGGCAAGGTCTATTGGCCAAGTCAGTGGGGTAGGGCTGTCGACTTGTTTCTGTGGGAGACACTGCAAAGCTACGTAGCACAGGAGGTAGATGTATAATTTCATGACAGGAAAGTAGTGAAGAACTGGGAACAATAATCCAATCTATCACTGATGGAGTGGACAGTACAGTTACATGAAAATTATTACTAGAGTATGAAAAGCACATTGGTATAGATTTGTTGAGGGCATTAAAGAAGCACAGGAAAAGGGGATCTGCCCCAACCTGGAGTGAGCAGCAGGATAAGGACAGCTTCTGGGAGGACGTCATGCCGGAGAGGAAAGAATAGAGTAAGTCCAGGCAAACTAGCACACAGAATTGAGAGCTGGGAAGCTCAGGAGATGAGGTTAGAAAAATAGGGAGGTGACTAGGTGGTGTTGTATCTTGAAGTCCTCAACAAGGAATTTGAAATTTATTCTGAGATACTGGAAATTTGTTGAAGGGCATTAAGCAAGGTTCATGATCAGATACAGGTTTAAAAATGATTATTCTGGCAGCAGGATATGTGACGGTTTGGAGAGGAAAGACTGATGGGGAAACAGAGAGAGGAATTTGCAAGTCCTGGCAATGGTCCAGGCAGGAGAGGAAGTGGTGGAAGCAAACGGCCATCACTCTTAAGAGCACAGGCTTCCTGAGACAGATGAACTGGGTCTGAGTTCCGACTCTGCCCCCAAATTTGTGGATTTTGGACAAGTTTCTTACCTTGGCAAAACCTATGTTTTCTCATCTGTAAACTGAGTATAATGGCAGCATCCACCTATAGAGGTTCGTGAGAATTAAGTAAGAAACTGCATAGAAGGGGATTTGTTTTGTGTCTGGAACGAATAGTACTCAAGTATTAACTGCCACTGTTACACTTGGAGGGCGTGGACTAATGTAGAAGTAGAACTTGAGTGAAGAGGAATTGCCAGCTGCCTTGAAGGCACTCGAAGTACTGAGAAAGGAACTTAAAGGATTGTCTGGAGCATGAGAATGAAGGTACAGCTGGTGCAATCCTATAACCTGGCTTTACTCTTAGGAGTGTCACTTCATTTATTCGTTTATCCATCTATCCCTGTATTCATTACTATTTCCTGAGTATTAACCCTATGCCAGCACTGTTCTATGCTGTGGAATCTAGCCACGACATACACATGAACACAAGACTGTTGGTGCTTAGTGGACCCTCCTCAGGGACTCTGACCTTGTGAAACTGAACCTGGACGTCACTCTAGGCTGAAGCACTTATTCTGCAATGTCTTCATTTCCATCACTGGAAGCTTTACTGTCCCAATTCATGACTTCTTGACAGTTAGTAGAAAAAAGTTAAGATAAATCTATTTCTCCCTTTATAAACAAATACCTATGAAAGTGGATGGTTACAACTATCCAAGAATGTCAAGCTGCTGCTTGGAATTCAAAGACTTTCATTGTTTTTACTGAGATGTTCTTTAAACCTTAAAAGCAACCGTGGAAGTAATTGCAAGTGAGTGACCTGCTGTTGATCTCCAAGCATTTGCAAAGTCCGGTTAGTTTAAATTCTTCATTACTCAGTACAATTTCAAGTGGGTTTTGCTTTCTGTATATGCAGGTACATTGTCGTTTCTTAGCTGTTGGGACTTACAGAATATAAATGAGCTAACATGATCTACAGGAAAACCTATCTCATGTTACAATTTCTTATACATCTGCACGTTTGACTCTGCAATCTTTGTTCAGGAGCTAGGTACTGCTTTCTCTTTTGGTATAAGTATGGGTTGTTTTATCAGCACTACACGAACCCCTGTATTGTTAATGATATCAAATTTAACAGTACTCACAAAACCCTTCAATTACCATGTTACTTGCTCCTGACAATATACTACTGTTACAGCAATTCTGTAGCCAGTAAGCTGGCTGGAAATGTGTAAAGTGGATTATATCTACACCATGGCCCAGCCTTCCTTCCCTATGAGGAAGACGCTTAGGAGACTAAGGACACAAAGGAAATTCTTTCAGTTCTGCACACACCATTCGCTCTGCCTGTGTGGTTCTCCCAGCCTCCTGCCCAGCATTTTGAATCCTGCTTACTCTCAAAGCACAACCGAAGTCTCATCATTCCATGGATATTTGTGTGCTTCCATCTTTCTACAACATAGTCTGTCTGTTAGATTATCTCTATGCTGAGAGAGGAAGGTATGGAGGTAGTTGGCTGCCAGTGTAAAATGAACAAGGACCAAGCAAATGAGGGCAGGCAATGGCTATTTATTCAGAGCTTCCTGTAGCAAGGGAATCATGACTGTGTTTTGAAAGAGACTCAAAGGCAAGCAGAGGAGTGAGAAAGCTTTAAAGTGGAAAAAGGGAAGTGTCAGCCATGGCCTAATCAGAGGCCACTGTCATGAGGAAGCTATAGGCAGCTAAGCAGGAGCCAGGCATCCTGTGTGATTGGTTAGGGAAGCATATTTGTCTTTCTCTGGTTGGACTTAAGTTGGAAACGAAGAAAAGTAAAGAATTTGTCAGTTATGAATCAAGTCCTGGCTGATTGTTATAGGGGCTATTGTTTGGCTTCCTGAGCTCATTGCTGGAGACAGTGATGTGACTTCCCATAAGTCTGACTCATAGATAGCAGGTTGCATTCTAGGCTGTTGACTAAAAAATGGGTTGGCTTCCTGGGCAAGTTGCTGCAGATTGTGGGTCAGAGTTCTGTTTTAACCTATGGTCTGGCTATTGTTCATTTGTCTATTCACTCACCAGTAAGGCAGCTGCCACAATGGCTCATGTGAGAGTTGCTGAGGTCAGGGAGTAAAAAGGAAGGGATGGAAGGACAGGGTTTGGTACAGATGAGATGAGGGAGGATTTTAAAGACCAGAATAGTGGTTACAACTCTGCTGCCACCAGACTGGATGTAAATCCCAGCTCTGCCTCTCACCTATTGAACATGCAAATAATAGGACCTATCTCATAGGGTACTATTAGTTATCAAATGTAAATTATACCAGTTATTATATATAAAGTGAATAAGACAGTTCCTGACACAACGTAAATGTAGCTTATTACCCTGGGACAAGGGTGATATCATTAGCTGACGGCGAATCAGGGGGAAAAGCAGGCTTCAAAGCAAACCTTGGGCAAGTTTGATCTTCCAGTTGGTTCTCCGGAGTGAAACTGGTTTGTCCCTCTATCTAGTGTATTCCCAAGAGCAGCACAGTGCATGCACCGCTTCCTGTTTTGGTTAAGCCATCTTGTTTAATTTTTGTATATTTCACATTTATTTACCCATTTATTATTGAAAAATAAAAATGTTATATATTTATTGTGTCCAAAATGATGTTTTGAAATACGTATACATTATAGAATGGTTAAATTAAGCTAATCAGCATATGCATTACCTCACATACTTATTCTTTTGTGGCGAGAACACTTAAAATCCACTCACTTATCAAGTTTCAACTATACAACATATTGTTAATAACTATAATCGCCATGTTATATAATAGATCTCTTGAGCTCATTCTTCTTGTCTAACTGCAATTTGGTATCCTTTGACCAATGCCTCCCTATTTCCACCCTCTCTCCAGCCCTGGTAACCACTATTCTACTCTCTGCTTCTGTGTTTGAATTTTCTCATTTTTACATGCAAGTGAGATCACGTAGTATTTGTCTTTCTGTGCCTGGCTTATTTCAGTTAACATAATGTCCTCCAGATTCATCCATGTTGTTGCAGATGACAGGATTTTTAAGGCTAAATAATATTTCTGTGTGTATTATATACATACACACATACATTTTGTAATCCATTCATCCCTTGATGGATACTTAGATTGATTCCTTATCTTGCCTACTGTGAATAATGCTACAATACACATGGGAATGTAGGTACCTCCTTGACGTATTAATTTCATATCCTTTGGATGTATACCCAGTAGTGGGATTGCTGGATCCTATGTTAGTTCTACTGTTAATTTTTTGAGGAACCTCCATACTGTTTTTCAAAATGGCTGTACTAACTTCTATCTCCTTTAATTTTTAATGGTTACTTTAGGGTCTGTCCAAGGAGGTAGCAACACTACCCCTCAGTTAAACAATTGAATCTAAAAAATGTAATTATCAGAGTAATGAGTAAAATGTAAAATGAGCTAAAAAATAAAAAGATTGACAATTTTAATCATAAAGATATATGTTTATAGTGTTTTACAGCTTACAAATAATTTTCTGTTGAATCAGATTTTGGATAAATGAAAGTTATTTTTGACAGCTAAGGAATTCAGGGCATGGATACTATATTATAAACTTATTCAACTCCCTCTGATATTTGACTTTCAGTTAATTAATATCCCAGCACTTTAAATTTACACTGGTTTCTCAACTGCCATTTCTAGGTAAAAACTGATTTTCAAGGTAGAAATTTGATTTTCATGTATGAATCATAAGCATGTACTCATGCTAATGAATTATTTACTACTCTAGAATCTTAGAAAAATAACTTGTCTGACCTATATTTACTTGTTTTATATACGATCTACTTTAAACTTTTTCACTGATAAAATGAAAAGTAAAGAATTTTTGTAAACACATAGCTTCTTAAAGTACTATCTTCTATCCTTTGATAATCTTACTGCAAAATAAGGAAAAGGAAAGAATGTAGTAAAACCCAAGGAGAATCTTAAAGTTCATATCCATATCCCTTTTTATCCATGTGAATTACAGTCTTTCCTGTAAAAGAAATTGAGAAATCTGATAATGTATTTCATGCACGGATGGATGAACTGTCATCCATAGTATGGATAGCCTTGCTCAGGAAATAAACATTTAATGTTCACTGACATGTCATTAGTTTCCCTAACAGCATAAACATACATTAAAGATGTAATGAGCAGGAATTTGTTCTGCCATCATTACGTAGAACAAGAAAGATGGGCCATTTAAAAAGGAGTGTAAATACCTACTGGATAAAGGCCAAAATAAGGCTCTGCTTTTCTCTTGGGTTTTCTGTTAGGCTAAAAAAATCACATAGAGATTACCATTCAACTTTCTTTACTATTGACAAAAGGGAATCAGGCAAAATTCCAAAAACATGGCATATGATCTAATACGTTTGCAGAAAGGCATCATACTCTTTTTGCAGCTCCTGTTCCCATAATCAAAACCATTTAGCAAAGATGCTTTCCCAATTAACAAAATGTCCCCCTCACCGCCATCCAATGAGCTTTTCTTTTTTCATTTACAAATGTGACAAAATCTTTATATATTACCCTACATGTTCAGGTATCTTATAATAAAGCAAATAAATATTGGCTGAAGCACAGCTGAATAAACAAGGCTTCCTGAATTCTGCTGCTTCTTTTGTGGCTGTCAGTGAAATTAGTTAATCTCTACATGGATTCAAATTTCTAACCACATATCTTAAGGGTTCCTTTACTTAGCTTAGCAATAAGAAAAACACTACTTGCAATGGAGTCGCCAGCTCTGAATAAAAGTAACAGTTCAGCTTTGTCACCCTCTGGCATATGATCTAATACATTTTCAGAAGTGTATCATACTCTTTCATTTCTCAAAAATTTGCATTTTTTTCCTCTTAAGTTCAAAGGACAATTTATTTTAGTCGTACTCACTCAAGACTTTGATTACAGCCCCATTGATGTTTGCAGTTTTCAAGGACTCTCAACTCTTTCTTTTCTATGTGTTTCTTGTTCATTGGGTATCAGTATACACACATCATTTATTTTCTACAAGTGCTGCATTCTCTCCAGTCAGTAGCCTTCCCAAATGGCCATGGAGACATTCTCCCTTGCCTTATGCATCATTTATTATCAACTTTATTCCTTTCATTTAACTTGAGACTTGATTTTTCGTGTCTATTCATTTTGCCTATTGTTGAGCCTTTCTGGTTCACATGTGTTCAGCCTTCAATGCAATTATTTGCAAAAACTACTTTGGTTAAATCTCCACTTCCAGTGGGATTTTTTCTTCCCAAACAGCTCAAATTTGTTTCAGGGTATTTTTTTATATTACAGCTTTTTTAAAAAGACCATTTGGGGAACGTGTTTTGGATAAATCAGGCTGAAGTGTATTGAAGTTCTTTGAAGTTGGATGGCCCCTGGGTGGGTGGATTGAACTCTGGTACAGTATATTTAACAGGATCTCAGAAGAGATAAATACCAATATCAAACAAGGACTGCAGTCAGTTCAGTCAGGATCTCCTACTAACAAACTCCAGCATTCTTAGCCTAGAGAAAAAATCATAGAACGCAGAACTTTCAAATCGTGACTCCAAAATGTTAGGAAAGGAGTCAAAAGAAATTTATACTACTCTACATCAAAGCAAAATAATGTGTATACAATGTCTGCCCACAGTAAGTACTGGCGAATTGAAAAAGAACACTCAGGAAAATAAGAAAAAAAGGACAAAATGCAAAAACCAAATAAGCCCAATCTGGAAGAAAATATAACTAAAGTATCAACTAGTTCTGTGACTGCTCTACACAATATGAAAATTTAATGATATATGAATGCAATAAAACAGCAATTTGAAACCAAAATTATAAAATAAGAGAGAGAGACAGGAAAAGAGATTCCCCTGAAACAAAATCATTGTCAATATAATTAGAAAACGCAAGGAACAGAATACACAGGAATGAAAATAAAATTACTAGCTTGAGATAATAATACTACAGGAAAAAATATGGAAGATTAAAGCAATGAAAGAGAAAACACTAGCTATAAAAGACCGAGATCATTAAATGTAAGGATAATAAGTATCTTTAGTACAAAACTCATACAAAAGAACAGGAAAAGTATCAAGAACTGTAGTTCAGAAAATCCTCCTTAAGATGAAAATATTGATTTGAGTGTGGAAAATGCAATAAATTTGAATGTTGAAAGTTAAAAATAATACTGAGTGGTGAAGAACAGATAATGTCCTGGTTAAGCATAAAGGAAGAATTCTTCAAACAGCCAAGTACAAATGTCTTATCAACCATAAGGGGAAAATCAGGCTTAACTTGGACTTAATAACAATCAATGCCAGATGGAAAACAGAATGGAAAAAATACCTCAGAGTTCTGAGGGAAAGAAAGTGTGATCCTAGAAAATTATGTTCAGCTGGGTAGCTCTTTTTTTTTAATCACTGCTTTTCAGAAATTTAATTATGATGTGTCTTGGTATGATTTTCTGTATGTTTCTTCTCCTTGGGTATTATTGAGTTTCTTTGATATAAATGCTTATAGTGTTCATTAAATTTGGAAGATTTTCAGCCATTATGTTTCCAAGTTTTTTTTAAAAATGCCCACCTTTCCCCCAGTTCCCCCTTCTCGGACTCATATTATACAGGTGTCAGAACATTTGATATTGTCGCATGGGTCATTATTCACTTTTCCTGTATTTTTTCTCTCTGCTCTTTACTTTGGATAGTTTGTGTTGCTATGCTTGCTGATCTCTTCTGCAGTATCTAATCTGCTGCTAATTAGTGCTACTACACTGATTCCATCTAGTTTATTTTTCATTTTTTGTACTGAATTTTTCATCTCTAGAAGTTCCATTTGGTTCTTTTTTATATTTTTCATTTTTTTCCTCACCACGTTCATGTTTTCCTTTATATCCTTGAGAATCCTTATACGATTTTAAATGAATGTTTTAATGTCTTTGCTAATTCCATTATCTCTGCCATTTCTGAATCTATTCATTTTGATTGATTTTTCTCCTAAGTATCTAGTATATTTTCCTGCCTCTTTCATATGCAATTTTTTTTTCTTAGATGCCAAGTACTGTGGGTTTTATGTTGCTAGGTGGTGGATTTAGTTATATTCCTCTAAAGAGTACTGTAATTTACTCTGGCATGCAGTCAAGCTACTTTGAGTCAATTTGATCTTTTTGAGGCTTGCTTTTAACCTTCGGCCAGAGTGGGTCTAAAGCAATCTTTGTTTTACCAGCTAATTTGGACCATCCTAAGGCAAGACTCCTCTGAGGGCTCTTACCAATGCTCCATGTATTATGATAAGGCCTCTCCATCCAGGCAGATGGGAATATTAACTACTCCAAGCCTTATGAGTACTCCAGTAATTGTCCAGGCTACTTCTTTTTGGTAGTTCTTTATCCAATCTCATGGAGTTTCACTTACAAGGGGACTCAAGGGGACTGAAGGGGACTCCCTTGTAGACCTCCAGGGATGTCCCTCTACACAGATTCTTCTCCTCCTATACTGTGTCTGTTACATTCTGGCAGCCTTGATATTCCAAACACTGACCTCCATCTCCTCAAGTCAGTGATATCGCCAGGCTCTGTTTGTGTACCCTGATATAGTTTGGCTCTGTGTCCCCACCCAAATCTCACCTTGAATTGTAATAATCCCCATGTGTCAAGGGTGGGACCAGGTAGAGGTAACTGAATCATGGGGTGGTTTTCCCCATGCTGTTCTTGTCTTAATGAGTAAGTCTCACAAAATCTGATGGTTTTATAAGCATCTGGCATTTCCACTGCTTACACTCACTCTGTCCTGCCGCCCTGTGAGGTAGGTGCCTGCTTCTCCTTTGCCTTCCTCCATGATTGCAAGTTTCTTGAGGCCTCCCCAGCCATGTGGAATCGTGAGTCAATTAAACCTCTTTCCTTTATAAATTACCCAATCTTGAGTATTTCCTCGTAGCAGTGTAAGAATTAACTAATACATATACCAACCCCTATTCTGTGCTATGTCCTTGAAACTGTCTCCAGGTGAGGCAATCACAGGCTTACCTCATTTTTTATTTTCTTTCAGGGATTATAGTTTTACCCTGACTGAGCTGTTGTTCAATGCCTGAGAATAATTGTTTCATATAATTTGTTCAGTTTTCTAGCTTTTTCATGAAAGGAGGCCAATTTCTGCAGAAGTTAATCCTTTATTGGTGGATGTGGTACCTGTTAGGTTGTTTTCAGGAATAAAAGGATATAGAGGATAGTTTCTTTTTTTTTTTTTATTATACTTTAGGTTTTAGGGTACATGTGCACAATGTGCAGGTTTGTTACATATGTATCCATGTGCCATGTTGATTTCCTGCACCCATTAACTCGTCATTTAGCATTAGGTATATCTCCTAATGCTGTCCCTCCCCCCTCCCCCAACCCCACAACAGTCCCCGGAGTGTGATGTTCCCCTTCCTGTGTCCATGTGTTCTCATTGTTCAATTCCCACCTATGAGTGAGAACATGGCGGTGTTTGGTTTTTTGTCCTTGCGATAGTTTACTGAGAATGATGTTTTCCAGTTTCATCCATGTCCCTACAAAGGACATGAACTCATCATTTTTTATGGCTGCATAGTATTCCATGTTGTATATGTGCCACATTTTCTTAATCCAGTCTATCGTTGTTGGACATTTGGGTTGGTTCCAAGTCTTTGCTATTGTGAATAGTGCCGCAATAAACATACGTGTTCATGTGTCTTTATAGCAGCATGATTTATAGTCCTTTGGGTATATACCCAGTAATGGGATGGCTGGGTCAAATGGTATTTCTAGTTCTAGATCCCTGAGGAATCACCACACTGACTTCCACAATGGTTGAACTAGTTTACAGTCCCACCAACAGTGTAAAAGTGTTCCTATTTCTCCACATCCTCTCCAGCACCTGTTGTTTCCTGATTTTTTAATGATGGCCATTGTAACTGGTGTGAGATGGTATCTCATTGTGGTTTTGATTTGCATTTCTCTGATGGCCAGTGATGATGAGCATTTTTTCATGTGTTTTTTGGCTGCATAAATGTCTTCTTTTGAGAAGTGTCTGTTCATGTCCTTTGCCCACTTTTTGATGGGGTTGTTTTTTTCTTGTAAATTTGTTTGAGTTCATTGTAGATTCTGGATATTAGCCCTTTGTCAGATGAGTAGGTTGCAAAAATTTTCTCCCATTCTGTAGGTTGCCTGTTCACTCTGATGGTCGTTTCTTTTGCTGTACAGAAGCTCTTTAGTTTAATTAGATCCCATTTGCCAATTTTGGCTTTTGTTGCCATTGCTTTTGGTGTTTTAGACATGAAGTCCTTGCCCACGCCTATGTCCTGAATGGTATTGCCTAGGTTTTCTTGTAGGATTTTAATGGTTTTAGGTCTAACATGTAAGTTTTTAATCCATCTTGAATTAATTTTTGTATAAGGTGTAAGGAAGGGATCCAGTTTCAGCTTTCTACATATGGCTAGCCAGTTTTCCCAGCACCAATTATTAAATAGGAAATCCTTTCCCCATTTCTTGTTTTTGTCAGGTTTGTCATAGATCAGATAGTTGTAGATATGCGGCATCATTTCTGAGGTCTCTGTTCTGTTCCATTGATCTATGTCTCTGTTGTGGTACCAGTACCATGCTGTTTTGGTTACTGTAGCCTTGTAGTATAGTTTGAAGTCAGGTAGGGTGATGCCTCCAGCTTTGTTCTTTTGGCTTAGGATTGACTTGGCGATGCGGGCTCTTTTTTGGTTCCATATGAACTTTAAAGTAGTTTCTTCCAATTCCGTGAAGAAAGTCGTTGGTAGCTTGATGGGGATGGCATTGAATCTATAAATTACCTTGGGCAGTATGGCCATTTTCACGATATTGATTCTTCCAACCCATGAGCATGGAATGTTCTTCCATTTGTTTGTATCCTCTTTTATTTCATTGAGCAGTGGTTTGTAGTTCTCCTTGAAGAGGTCCTTCACATCCCTTGTAAGTTGGATTCCTAGGTATTTTATTCTCTTTGAAGCAATTGTGAATGGGAGTTCACTCATGATTTGGCTCTCTGTTTGTCTGTGATTGGTGTACAAGAATGCTTGTGATTTTTGTACATTGATTTTGTATCCTGAGACTTTGCTGAAGTTGCTAATCAGCTTAAGGAGATTTTGGGCTGAGACAGTGGGGTTTTCTAGATATACAATCATGTCATCTGCAAACAGGGACAATTTGACTTCCTCTTTTCCTAATTGAATACCCTTTATTTCCTTCTCCTGCCTGATTGCTCTGGCCAGAACTTCCAGCACTATTTTGAATAAGACCGGTGAGAGAGGGCATCCCTGTCTTGTGCCAGTTTTCAGAGGGAATGCTTCCAGTTTTTGCCCATTCAGTATGATATTGGCTGTGGGTTTGTCATAGATAGCTCTTATTATTTTGAGATACGTCCCATCAATACCTAATTTATTGAGAGTTTTTAGCATGAAGGGTTGTTGAATTTTGTCAAAGGCCTTTTCTGCATCTATGGAGATAATCATATGGTTTTTGTCTTTGGTTCTGTTTATATGCTGGATTACATTTATTGATTTGTGTATGTTGAACCAGCCTTGCATCCCGGGGATGAAGCCCACTTGATTATGGTGGATAAGCTTTTTGATGTGCTGCTGGATTCGGTTTGCCAGTATTTTATTGAGGATTTTTGCATCAATGTTCATCAAGAATATTGGTCTGAAATTCTCTTTTTTGGTTATGTCTCTGCCAGGCTTTGGTATCAGGACGATGCTGGCTTCATAAAATGTGTTAGGGAGGATTCCCTCTTTTTCTATCGATTGGAATAGTTTCAGAAGGAATGGTACCAGTTCCTCCTTGTACCTCTGGTAGAATTGAGGATAGTTTCAAACATGAAAGAACTTGGGGACTTTAGTACTCATAGCCTTTTTTGAAAAAATCAACACAATTACAAAATGTAGTCAATTGAGATCAATATAAAGAACTCAGGAATAAAGAAACTGTGGTAACATCCTTGGGATGGAGCACTACATTTATACATAAAACTGAAATTGAACGATTGTAGAACTCGTGGCTATTTTAGTGTTATAGACCTTGGCAAAGCAAAAGTAAAAATGTTAGGCAGAAAAGGAAGTGGAAAGAATTAAAAGAGTAAATATTTTCATCATTTTTAGGAAGGAGTCAGTTGAAACTTTCTAAAATTGAGAATGTAATTAAAAAATATATAATAACTTCAACCTTGAATGCCCCAATCATTGTTTTGTAAACACTATAGGACCCTTATAAAAACTAGTATCTTATGGTAAGAAAACTTTAATTTATATTCAGTTTTACCTAGTTTTTAAACATTAAATTAAAATAAAATTAATTTATTTCTAAAATGGCCTTCTGTCATTCTCTTACTGTAAAATTATTTCCATCTATCCATTTTCTGCATCTTCCTGTCATCCACGTGTCTATATTAATGTATGCAAATAAAGATGTCTGCAATGGTGTACATCATGTTATCACACTAATTATATCTTGGTGTTGAGATTGTATAATTTGTTGCTTTTTCCATTTTCCATTTTCTTTCCTGAGTCCATTCATTTTGTCATTTATTCAATAAATATTTAGTGAATTTATACTATATGCCAAACATTGTTCTACATTATAAAGATACAATAGTAAACCAAACGAAAGAAGTCTATGTCCTCATAGGGCTTAGTTTCCACTGTTGGGAGATAGACAATTTCACAATAAATATAATATTCAATGTAGTGAAAAGTTATATGAAGGGAGGCAGAGTGAGGACACTGTGTGAGGTTTAGGTTGAGGTTAATATTTTTTTGCCTATGAGTATCCAGCTGTTCCAATACCATTTGTTGAAAAGACTATTCTTTCTCAGCTGAGTTTTTTTGCAACAATATAAAACAAAATCTGTTGGTTGTGCTTCCAGGGGTCTATTTATGAACTCTTAAGTCTGTCCCATTGATCCATCTATCTAGTCATCTGCCAGTCCCATACTGTCTTGGTTACTGTAGTTATATAGTAAACTTTTAAATTAGACAGTGTTATTTCTGTAATTTTATTCTTCTTTGTCAAAATTGTTTAGCTATTCTAGTTTCTTTGCTTCACCATACATTTTTTTTAAATCAGCATGCCTATATCTACAAAGAATCCTCCTGAAATTTTGCTAG
The DNA here is from genome assembly GCF_006542625.1 of Nomascus leucogenys. Lineage (NCBI taxonomy): Eukaryota > Metazoa > Chordata > Mammalia > Primates > Hylobatidae > Nomascus > Nomascus leucogenys. The sequence continues at coordinate 2,847,606 of NC_044389.1, read as the reverse complement.
GATTTGCATAAAACCTATAGATCATTTGGGAACAATTGGCATCTTTATTATATTGAGTTTCATATTTCAATCCATGTACGCAGATGTCTCTAATTTTTTTAGATCCTCTCACTTAAATTTTAAATATTATGCACGTATAATTTTAATAACACTAAGTCATTATTCTTTAAAGACACAAAAGATCTTAAGCATTGGTATAATTTGGCACTACCAATGTCTCTAATCTTTTAAAAAATATTTTCATTTATTAATTAATCTAGGGACTTAGTACTGAGTTAGCTGACTATTTCTCAATAGTTCACAAATTTTTGAAGAGTTAGAGATCATCTCAGAAGCTTATTAAAATGTATATTCCTGGGCCTGCCCCAGGGATTCTGGTTCATTGAATCTTGGGTGGGGCCCAGGAACCTGAGTTTCTAGCAGGCACATCATGGGATGACGAAATAGGGGTCCCAGCCACATTTGGAGAAACACTGACTTAGTTCTTTGTTTTCTTGTGTATTTTCTTCTGCTGTCTGTCTTTTTGTCAATAGTGGATGCGAGGAGAATGAATTGGATATCAAAGTCATAGAAATATGTTTTGCAGCTTGAGTAAAAGCCCTAACAAAGATGTAATGGAAGAGGTTGATGCTGTTGTCTTACATAAATCTCTTGGGCTGCTTGACTTCTGCATTTCCAATCTATCCAGCTTCAGAGTTCCATGAGAAATGAGCAGCTTGTCATACACAGGAAGTCCCACTGGGGCACATTAGAATTTAGTGAATGTGCACAGTTTATCAGGTTTTTAATATGATGTGCTCATCTAGGTTTGGCTTCAATAGCAGGAGTTTCTGATACAGTACAATGGTCAATTGAATAGAAAACGTAAGCTTCATGAAAGTGATGCATACGACCTGATTCAATGTGTGTATGTGATTCGTAAGAATAACGTTCAACTTCATCCAGAGTCCTTTGCCTTCAATAGGAAGGGTAGAAAATGGCCAATAATCTGGATAAATAATAGGAGCTATGGACTCGTGAAATACAAATTACTAACATTTTATTCTTCCATATCAGTCAGCAAAAGCTCAGTGCAAATACATTTCTGTTTCAGTTAGAAGAGGCAGCCTGCTTAGACAGAAACCAAGGGTCGAGACTCCGTGACAGTGTGACAAAGTAGCACAGGCTGTAAACACAGCAGACCAGGGGTTGAATCTTACTGAAGCCTCATATTAGTTGTGGTTTTTTGGGCCAGCAACTTCACCTTACTGTGCATCCATTTACTTATTTGGAAAATGAGGATGTGAACATATTTATCTTCAGGATTTTTCTGAATATTAAAGGAGCTAGTGTGTCAGAGTAAGCGACCAAAGATATTTGTTTTTAAAAAGTGGATTCCAATCTTTATTTCTAGAAAGCATATATCTGGTGCAGCTTATAATTATTGCATCTTTTTCTGACTGGCAGCCTGGGTTGGCGGGTACTACTTGTTACAAGAATGATGTAAAGCCCTAGGAGAGGAGTTAGAATTTAGAGGGTGCACATTATTTGTGCAGGAAAACTATTTCCCAGGGAGCAACAAGCCAGGCAATAGCTGGCTGATTCCACAGCTTCCTTGGAAAATGAGAAAAGTACAAAGGGCGGTCCTTTGCATCAGTCTTCTGGCAGGAGGGCCTCACCAGGGATCCTACAGACATGGAGAATCAAGCTGATTAAGGCCCAGTAAAATTCTAGGGCACCCAACTTTCTTCCGATTGCCTTATTGGCCCATGCATGATGAATCGGTCCACCTGATGATAATGTCTTACTTCTTGAGTTGCGAAATACGCTGAAATAAAGAAAAAGAACAAAAGCAGACAGCTACTCTCAGGCTCTTCAACCTGCAGCAGCTTTTATGGCTTTCCAAATAATTTTAAAATGTGAATTGACTAATTGCTCATATTTATCATCTTTCCAAGCAGTCTTGAAATCAATTGCAAAGGTGTACTCCTTTGACCTAATATAGGAAGATACAGAAATAGCACGATCATTGTCAGTTTGTGGCAGACAATGTGTTTTGCTTCCCAGCTCTTTCTGGTAAGCACTGAAGAATCCACTTCCCAGGAGAAGAGACAATCTCTACCCACATATTTGAACAATAAGGAGATTGCATTTAGACCATTTGATAACAGGGCTTTCGGCGCACACACACACTCCCACTTGCCACGCTGGAGAGACTCATAACTCATTGGGATTATTTGTTCTTGGAGGAAACCAAGCACAGAGAGGCAGGAGACGGATCACGGAGACTGAGATAAATATGCCTAATTATAGACTGAGCTATTAGCGTGACATGAATTGCTGCTTCTGAAAATGATCTGACAGCCAACGAAAGCTCCTGTGTCACTGGCCTAGGCTGTCTGTTAGCAAACAGGGACCTGCAGGAGCAGCCCCTACTGCCGTTCTATCATCTGGCTCTGTGACTCCATGCTTCACTGGCTTTTCCCTTTGCTTTGCTTGTGAAAATGAGCTCCATCTTTCAAACTGCTTCTGTTTCTCATGGGTTGAACATAGCTGCTGGAACCTGCATGCTTTCTTGGGTATTGCTGATGCTTCTTAACTTAATAAACTTTAACTTAACAACAGTTAAAACCCAGATTGACACACGCTGAAGGAAGAGCCCCATGTATCTAAAGCACTCAGCTCCATCCCGAATTGAGAGCTTGCAAACCTGCTCTGCAGCCTCTCCTGCTGCAGGGAAACTTCTTTGTTCTTAATTTGTTTGATCAATGTAATTTATTTAGATCAAATCTAAAACTTGTTCCTTTCAAAATTCTCTATGTATAATGAATAGTAGGTGAACATTTATTTGCCTTATTTTATAGCATTGGGCCATTTATGAGCTTCCCCCCTCTACTTGCAAAGCACCAATCTTGTCCAGAAAAAAAGACAAAGGATTTTGGAGCTTGGCTGTGGATGTAGTGTGTATGGTGAATGTGCATGGCACACAGAACTTTTCATCAGTGTGAAATGCGTGCTCAGCCTCTGGCTGCGTTTATTTGGGAAAGAGGCTTTTTTGAAGTATTTAGCACTTCAGCCGGGGTGACAGAGTGAGACTTTGTCTCAAATAAATAAATAAATAATCTTTCTCTTGAAGTATTTAGGAACGAGTTTAGAAACAAATACGGACCATACAAAATGGAGTCGGAATGGGAGTTATATATGTAACAGGGATGTTATTTAAAATCCATTAATGTGCTTTCTTTTTACCTACGTGAGTTCTTTACCTTGATCCTGGTTGGCTCAATGTATCTATCTGTATGTAGGGTTGGGGAGGGGTTTGAAACATATTACAGAAGATTGCAGAGAGAAAGCTGGACATAGTATTTAACTTCTCCCATGCAAGTTAAGATTCTGCAACAGAGCAATAACCCTGAAAATCAGGTAACTGTAGTGATAGGGAATTTCATACCTGTCTTTACACATTCACTCCCACCCACCTTTAGTAAGAGAAGCCATGCACCAAAGACTCAAAATTGTGAATTTTCCTCTAAGATAAATCCTTTGTCTTTGATACCAAAACCAGAAGGCCTGACAGCTGATGACATGGAACCTACTTAGATGTGAGAGAGAGGTAGATGTGTTAGATGAGCAATGCTAACACTGACAACTCAGGAACTGATGATCTTTTAAGATGTTCTACTACCTACAACAACTTTGGGCAAAGCCGCAGAGTCAGACAGAGTGGATCCCTTGGGTTTAGCTTTCTAGGCTGCTGCCAGTGCCCATGGGCTGTGGATGCTGAGTTGATGGCCAGGGGACTTGTCAATCAGTCTACCATGGCGGGCAAGGAAGCCCTGCAGCAGAGTCTGCCCAAAGATGCAGCAGATGCTCAGGGGTCTGCAGATAGCCAGAGTCAAGGAGAGGCCACTTTATCCCATGAGTGCTTCTGGGCCTTGACCAACCCAGAAGAGACCAAGTCATGGCTGAAATCGGCTAGACTTTGGGGCTAGCAGGACCCCATAGCGATAGGAACATCACTCTGGTGACAGGGGACAACAGCTTGCACACCTTCAAGGACTGTGTAAGGCCAGGGAGTCTCTTTGCCCTGTGATGTGAGAAGGAGTAAGATCCGGCCGGGCGCGGTGGCTCACGCCTGTAATCCCAGCACTTTGGGAGGCCGAGGCGGGCGGATCACGAGGTCAGGAGATGGAGACCATCCTGGCTAACACGGTGAAACCCTGTCTCTACTAAAAATACAAAAAATTAGCCAGGCGCAGCGGCAGGCGCCTGTAGTCCCAGCTACTCGGGAGGCTGAGGCAGGAGAATGGCGTGAACCCGGGAGGCGGAGCTTGCAGTGAGCCGAGATAGCGCCACTGCACTCTGGCCTGGGCAAAAGAGCAAGACTCCGTCTCAAAAAAAAAACAACAAAAAAAACAACAAAAAAAAGGAGAAGGAGTAAGATCCCCTCTCCTCCAAAAATGGGAGTCTACCCTAGGGAGAGATGCAGAAGGAGGTGGGAAGTGGGCTATCTAAGGGACTTGGCATTTTTCCCCTAAAGTATCTGCAGACTAGCTAAAGGGATGCAGAGATACACACAATGAATTGAATGAATTTAAACCGATGGGAAAGTTAGTTAAAGGTGTTCTTGCTCACCAGCAGGCAGAGGCTTGGGAGAAATGTTGGACTGGAAACTTAGTTAAAGGTGTTCTTGCCAACCAGTGGGTAGAAGCTTGGAAGAAATGCTGGGGCAGAGTTCTGCTGAAGGGTTTGTCAAAAAAGGCAGAAAACATGCCTGAAAAGATGCAGAAAAGATATGACTATCTTCAAAACATGCTGAGACATTCTTGCCCTTTGCCTACTTCCAGTAGCCATGAGAATGACTTCCTTTTTATTTTTTTATATTTCCCCCTTCCCTTACATTTTATTTACTTACTTATTTTTAAAGATTTATCCTCATCTCTTTGAGGAAGATGAAAGCTCAGATTTAGTCAAATAAAAGCTGTTCTATAAATAACCCAGGATGCTCTACCATGTTAGACATGAACTTGCAATCATTCAGGCTGTCAATCAGTTTTGCTCAGAAGAAGTTTCTGGCTCAGTTTATTTGGGAAAGAGGCTCTCTTGAAACTTTTAGGGAAGGTTTTGGGGATGAATATGGAACATTTGAAAATGGTGCTTACTTACGGGGCCATGCACAGTCTGGTATAGTCTGTTGAAGGTGATAGCCGCATATTTCTCTGATGCCTCAGAGCATCATTTTGGGGTCCTGTGGATCCTGATTCTGAGATGCTCCTCCGTGGGTCCCAGGGTAATCTTTGGAACCCAAGCTTGGAAGTCCAGCAAAATGGTAGACTGCATACTCATATGCAAGATAATAACAGGCTGGGCCATGATTGTTAGCATTTACTGAGTACTTAGTACGTGTCAGGAAATGTCCAAGCACTTGATAAATATTTCATTTAATCTCAGAGCAATCCTATGAGTCAGGCACCATTTAACATTTCTATTTTATAAATTAGAAAACATATTCAAAAATATCAAATACTTGCCCAGTTTCAGCAGCCAGGAAGTGGCAATACTGAATGAAAAGCCAGGGACTACAGCCAGGTGACAACTTAGCCTGACACTCAAGCAGCAAACAATCCTAAGGAAGTCAAGTCAAAGTCTGTTCTCTTATGCCTGGCCAGAGCCTGCTTTTGTCTTGTGCCCTCCCAACCATCCTGTGTGCAACAGGCCCCTAAATGTTACTCTACTGCAAAGCAGATGTGCAAAGAAAACATAATGTCTTTATGGAGTCTGCAGTCTCATCTTTGCCACTGGTGAGCAAGAATGCAATTAATTAAGGATCCGATCCAGAAAAGCTGTCACAAGTAAGATGTAAATTTGGCAGAAGGGCAGGAGAGGGTAGGTTTGGGAGGGCCTTCTGTAGGGCAGGAAGACTTCTGAAATGCCAGGGGAAAGCCTGTGAGTTCAGTGCCCTTACAGGGAGAAGGAGAGAACTATACAGAATAGATGAGGGCCAGAGAGAGAAAAGTGGCAGGTAGAGAATAACTTCCCTCTCATTATCTAGGGAGGCTGACACATGTGCATTTGTACTGTAGTTAAAGGCTGTGCAATTGCAGAGAGAGAAGAGATCCAGGAGGAAGGGGTGTATAGAATCATGTCTACTGTTGCTATAAACAACCACTCACATTTGTACATCACTTTACAGTGTATAATACACTTCACATACATAATCGCACCAGGTACTCCAGCAATAGTTGTTCCAACCTATAGGTCCTTTCTCTGTGAGGCATCAGTGGAAAGCAATTAGCATGTGTGCGAAACCAAGACTGTTTACACTTCATGCTTCAAAGCTAATCATCTCCCAGTCATTTTATTTGTTCATCTGTTTTAATGTAAAGTGTCCATTGTAAATAGAATTGGGGACAGCAAGGGTCACACGCATATGAAAATGTCCTCGATTCCTTTAAAATGCTGATACTTGTCCTTCTGTAGAGGCTGCCTGAGACAGCACTTACAGGTGCCAAAGCTTGTAAATGAGTCCCAAGACCTTCCATTAACACATCACTCATTTGCTTTCATAAGGGAAGCACAAATAGATCTCCAATTAAGGCTTTTTCTCATTGTTCTTCCAGGCTGTTTACAAACTCTAACAGGTTTTGGTCATGAATGATATTGGGTGGCCGTAACATATGCTATTTTTCAAAGAGTGGACAGTTGACTACCAATTTTCTGCACACGGATTACCCAGATGGTGAGGATCGCTCTTCCATGTCCATCTGCCGGATCCTCCTTAAGGTCAGGGGCATGTGGCTCTCCTTCCAGCATTATTCCTCAATCCCAAGCCAGCCTAAAGTTTATCTCCGGTTTTCAAGTTACCCACTGACATCGGGAGCTGCCTTCATCAGGAGCTGACTGGATATATCTCCCCCACGCCCCGGCCCCAGGTTCCTACCATATCAGATTAAACGAAAGGCAATAGAAGGTGTGGAGCCATAATTATTATACTGAGATTCAAAGGGAACAGCATACACCAAGCACCGTGTCATTTAAATTGGCAGATTTCCACTCCACACTTCATTTGCCAAACATTTGGTGTGGATCGAGTTGGCCACCAGCACGAACCAAGTGCCCGTTGCTGTTGGCTGTTGGCAGCCACACATCCCTAGGCAGCTCCAGCTGTGGCCACTGCAGCACTTCCTGCCAGGCAGACTGTGGCAGGTAGAGACAAGCTGGGCCCATCATGGGACTGAACACAAAGCTGTCTTCCCCACTTTTTCCACATTACTCCATATGTCCGGTTTTAATACTTCTCCTCCCCCATGCACGGTTGTCCTGATTGATGTTTAAAAACAGTATATGCAAATGTCTGTCTTTCTACCTATCATCATCTATCGTCTAATCTATCTCTATGAATATATATGAACCTCAAAAATATTCTCATCATAAGTGAGACTATGAGCCATAATTAGGACTTCATTTAAAAAACTGTTGGTGCTGTTATACTACTTTGGCTCCCGTCAAATGAAATATTTGCTCTTCTTACCTTTGCACATTTCCACGTGAGCAAACACACAGCTCTTCCCAGGAAATCAGAAAGATTGCATCTTAGATTCACACCTGTAGGTGGTAAGGTTTTCTCAGAGGCTATATAGAAACACTGTATTTCCCAGGGGCTTGGAGGAAAGCAATTTTAAAATAGTTTGAGTTTTTTTTCTGGGAGGCAGCACTTGCTGAACACACCTAAAAGTTTATTTGTCATGTGTTGATTCATTTGTTCATTCAATGCATTATTTTCTAAGAGCTTTATATGTAGTACCTCTGAGGACACAAACAAATCAAGTGAGACATTTTCCCCCAAGTATCTTACAGTATAAACTGGAAAGAATTTTCCTAGAATCACCTTAAATCCACCCACTTGGTCCTTTTCAGAGCATGTTCACATCACTTGTCTCCTTGGATGCCATCAAAACAGGCAAGGCTGGCATTATTCTCCTCTTCAATGGGAGAGGAAGCCAAGGTCTACCCAGGCTGTGCTGTTGGTTGTTGGTGGAGCCTGTACCAGGACCTCTCACCAGCTGTGTGACTCAGGGCAAATAATCCAACTGCTCTGGGCCTCAGTTTCATCATCTGTAACAATGGCATGAATAATACCTGACTATTTGATAGTTAGCCAACTCAATCCACACCAATATTTGTAAGTGCTTAGCACTATTCACAGCACAGAACAGGCACTCAATAAACAATAGCTATTCTTAGCTCTCAGAAGCTCCACTTAGATACTGCTGCTGCTACGAAGCTAATACTGCCCTACTGGGATGGCTCTCCTGGCATTTTCTGAACCAATGTCTAGCTCACTCTTAACGCTTGCAGTCACCAGTGGATTTTAGTTGAGAGACAGTAAAGCTGGTTTAACAGGCAGGATCCCCACGTCTTTTTTTATCCATCCCCTCTCCCTACAAACAGTATAAACAGGGGACACACATACACGTGTGTATGTTCTATTTCTATCTTCCCCTAGATATAAACAAACACACATGCACATGTGTGTGCATCGCAGGCACCTCATATCCAGGACCATCTCCAGTCTCAATACCTCTTCAACCCTTTTTAGGCTGTGGTGCAAATGGGGTCGGGTAACTCCAAGGAGAAGGTGCTGCAGTTGGAGGCCTGTGGGACCTGAACGGTTGCTAGGTTACCATCCCCTGGGACTGGTCTGCTCCAGCTGGCCTGGAGGCTTGACAGATTTCAGCTGATTCCGAGTAACTCTGCTTCTTTGCTTTTAAGGTCCCCCGGGAATGTGAGTGTGAACCAAAGAAGATTTGTAATAAGCCTGGGAGGACTGCCTAGACCCTATCCCTGTGGCTGCACTGAGCCTGGGTGGGAGAAGGAAGCCAGGAGGGTGCAGAGGGTGCAGGCAGAATTCCCTGCATCAGCTGTGCTTCTTGACTCCCCACAAAAAGTCCAAAGACCAGTGGGCTCTGTTTGTTAAGGGAGATTTTCATGGTTTTTTAAGTGAAAAGAAGTGAGTGTGAGTGTGGGATTAATAGGGGAAGGTTCAGGCCTTTGGGAATTTTTCTTAAGTAGCCTCTGTGAGTATAACAGTGATGAATGTGGCTGCACTCACCACCAGGGAGCTTCAGCGATGGCAGGAGAGAATTCCTGACAGACCCTCATTCAGTTGTTCAACTCTGAACCCAGCAACTATTTTTTATGCATTTGCTCAGTTCTGAGAATTGGGGAAAGAAGTCATTTTCCATTACACTCAACAAATATTTATAGACACTTAGTATAAGCTAGACATGGAGCTAGTTTTAAGGATAGTTTACGTGAGTGAAGCAGACAAGGCCCTGTCCTCGTGGAGCTTATAGTCTAGGGGAAGATAGAAATAGAACTAGTAATGCCAGATATATGGAATCACACACCACGGGAAACCTGAGAGACAATATAGCCTGGGGTCTGGATTGTGTGCTGTAAAGCCAGAGAGTCTTTTTGGGAATCTTGGCTCTGACATTTACTAACTATATACTTAGCCCGGCTTAGCCTCATTAAATGGAGTAGTAATAATAATGATATTTGCTTTATAAGGTGTTCATATATAAATTGGTTAATATACAAAAAGCAATTAGATCGGTTGGTGGCACATAGTAAATAATCAATGTGAGTTATTATGGATTCTCCCTTGCTTTGGTGGGTCATTTTTTAAGAATCATGATCTATTAACTCTTTGCAGGGTGCTAACATCAGGAGAGAGCAAACTCACTTTCTGCCTCAGGAATAGTTAATTTCGTCCCTGATAAGCTACTTGAGGATATGGATTTTGGCAGAGGGTTGGAATCAAATCCTCAGTTGCTACCTTTTATGCAAAAAAAAAAAAAAAAAAAAAAAAAACCCCAAAGCAAATCAGGTCTAGTTTTCTCAGTGCCAAGCAAGAAGTACATTTCTGAGTATTCTCATGAGCTGGTCATCTGAGGCTGGCCCCTCAGACCTAAGAACAAATGAATAGCCCAGCAGGCGTGGATACGAAGTCATTAAAAGGAGCAAATGTGAAGGGCAGGATTCTAGAAACTGGTGCCAAGGATAGGACTAAGTTCTCCTTCTAAATGTGACTGAAGGCATCTTTTCAGAGAATAAAGGCTAATTAATAAAGATTGGTTGCTGTTCCTGGCATTGAGAGTTTTAAGGCACTTATTGGAGGAAAACAAAGTGGTATTGACCCAGCCTTAAAGCCAGACATTGATGAGGGCACCGGAAACCATCCACACAACACAAACACTTCACTGTCATTTTCCCATAAATGGAAAGAGCAGAAATCTGCCAGCCTTTGGTTCAAAGATCTTGTAAGACTTGAAAATACACATCAGAGATATTCCTGAGAATGACACAGCACCTTAGACTAAGCCACCCTGGACAGCGATGCTGAGATGAGATGCTTGTCTCAACCCTGTAACTCAAAGACTCAAGTCTTCTTTTGTTTCTGTCAATTGCAAACCCCAAAGTATTCTGTAGTCATCCAGAGTGTTAGCATTTAGAAGGAAGTTAGAAATAACATAATCCAAACCCTTTCCTTTATAGCAAAGCAACTGAAGTCCAGAGAACGTAGACCATCCGGAGCCGCACCCAGTTAATGGCAGGGCAGAGACTGAAACCCAGATGCCATTTGTTGTCCGTCTTCTTCTAATATCTTGGGGGTTGTTCACCATCTGCAGGCAGATTCCCTGGCTATCACCAGCCTCTATGTTGATTACTAACGACTTGAAAGCAAGGACAATACCAAATACCATGGGGTGGTGTTTGCCTCTGATTGATGGTTTTGTTCTCACGAAGTTAGCACCCTCTGAATTGTTTCTTATTTTCTAGACATGTGATGTCTGCTGGTGGGCAATGTCGAAGCCTCAGTGGTTTTGATAATTAGGCTTTCTTCCAGTAGAGCTTTTCCTCTCTTGCTTTTTCCTCAGCGGCTAGCCCCTCTTCCCAGCGTGGCTGCTTCTCTTTCGGGTAAACACACATGAAAAGCCTGCCCTGATCCTCCCTCTAGGCACACCTTGATGCATCTTCTTGCACCTTTCACTAATCTTTAGACTTGCCCTTTATGAGACATGAGTCTTGTCATTAAGATTACTATAATATCTTATTATGATTGTTATTAGATTATTATAATAATCTTATCATCTTTTATTTGCTGGTCTGTCTTCCTAATAGATCATATGCTTCATAGGATCAAGAACTGTGACTTTTTGTTTTCCTAGGGACTTGTCTGTTGGCTGAAGAGCAGTTCATCCACCAGAACAGGAAGAAAGGCTGAGGAGCTGGCCACTGGCTCGGAACAGCAGATGAGGTGGTGGGAGCAGGTAGATGTTCTCTTCTAGTTTCCTCTGCTCTCTCTGTGAAATAGAAAGGAGGATCCTTGCCTGAAAGTAAGGATGGGAAATGGGGAGGTATGGAGGTCTGGGGGAGAGACAAGAAGAGAAGGTGTGAGGTTGTCAGGAGAGACGGTCAGAGCACGGAATAGTTTGGGAACAAGATGATTGACAAGAGAAGGGGCAGGGTCGTGGGAGAGTCTAGGATATGTGAGATGTTTACCCAGCACAGCGGGCGAGAGACTGGACCAGGGAATTGTTGCAATATCTGTGAGAAGCACTTGGGGCCTACTTGAGGTTAGAGGCGATGAATTTCAACGGAGACCATTGGCCAGATTGAATGTGTTTTCCAGATGCACCCATTGTGCAGATGAAGGCCCAGAGTTGATAGAAAGTTGCAGTTAGCGATGTCAGGGTTTTGCTGAGAGAGTGCCACAGTAGGAGAGAGAGGCCAGGATGGTGAGGGAGCAATGTCAAGGACTCAGGACAGCAATGGACTGTGGGATCTCAGCTGGGTGAAAAGGGGAGGAAGAAATGAAGGAGCTGAGGGACAGTGGTAGGGCCACATGAGGACCAAAGAACTCTGAGATCAGCCTGCCAGGGTAGGGAGTGAGAAGAAACCTGGGAAACCACACATCCTTTTTAATATGATATGAAGGCAAATAGAAGATAGGAGTGTGTTTGCTTGTTTTAATGTCCATACTAGGCAAAATAAAATATTGGTACTATGTTAGTTCTCTTAATGCTTTTGGTCATTTTACCAGTCCCTAAAAGTAAAGTCTAGGAACCACTTGTTTAGAGAAAACAGCCTGCAAGCCTGTCCTGAAGTGACCTGGCGTTAGTGTCTGAAGTGATCTGCCATTAGTGTCTGCAATGGGGGGGAATTCTTTGCTTTGAGACTAGTCTATTTTCCCTGAGCCAATGAAAGTCATGGAGAGGCTCATGGATTGAAGACTTAAATTTTCCTTAATGTGTGTACAAATCCATGCCTGAGCTGGTTTTCTGTATCATTTACCCTACAAGTGGATTTGAAGCTGGCATGCCCTCTCTTGAGTCCCTAAGTGCCTTGAGGATAAAGTGTCCACATAGCCTGACATTAGGGCAGAATCTCTCCAGCTGGGGTTTCCAGGAAGCTTTGAGCAAGAGGTGTGGAAATCAGAGCTTCAGCAGCTGTGCCTGCTGGGAACAATAAGGTGTGGCCCTCCCTTCAAGCAGTTTTGTTTTCTGCTGGTGTCGCATCAAATATGCCATCAGTGTCTCCGTGGTCCAGCAGTAACCAGTGAGCAGGCTCCCAGCAACAAGAAGCCAGAGAATTGAGTGTCTCAAGATCAAGGAAGCAGGGCCTTCTTGGTTCAGCTATGGAACATTACCTTAGCCTTGTTGGCTTGGGCCTAGGGAGAGCTATACATCACGTCCTAATGAGCAAATATGAAAGGATCAGAGAATGATGAAATGACTTCTGCTCAGAAGGTCACTGAGTAATGGCTGTCCTGATGTTGTCTTGAGCCAAGTTACAACAGGACAGAATCTGCTAATCTTGAAAGAAAAGGCTTCGTCGTGTGTCAGTGTTCATCTTTTGTTTCTCTCACATTCTCTTCCTCATCAAAATCAATATCTCCTCTTTCTCCTCTTTCTCCTCCTCTGTTATTTCCTTCTTTATTTAATGTATAGACCTCTTTTCATTTAGGCCATTCATCATATACAATATAGTGTGATGGCTCTGGCCACAGGTTATAGATTTCTCAGATTTTTCATGCTGTCATGAATACATACTAATGTTTGGACGTTAGGCATATTATTTTTTTAACTTCTATTTTAGATTCAGGAGGCACATGTGCAGGTTTGTTACCTGGATATATTGCATGATGTTGAGGTTTGGGGTATGAATGATCCCATCATCCAAGTACTGAACATAATACCCAATAGTTAGTTTGTCAACTGTGTCCCCTTCTCTTCATCCCTCCCCCATGTGGCAGTCCCCAATTTCTATTGTTGTCATCTTTATGTCCATGAGCACCCAATATTTAGCTCTCACTTATAAGTTAGAGCATGTGGTATTTGGTTTTCTGTTATGGCATTCATTTGCTTAGGATATTGGCCTTCAGCTGCATCCATGTTGCTGCAAAGGACATGATTTTGTTCTTTTTTATGGCTGTATAGTATCCCATGGTGTATATGTACCACATTTAAATCCACCATTGACGGGCACCTAGGTTGATTCCATGTCATCGCTATTGATAATAGTGCTGCTATGAATATACACATGCACGTGTCCTTTTGGTAGCATGATTTGCTTTCTTTTGGATATATACCCAGTAATGGGATTGTTAGATCAAATGGTAGTTATGTTTTAAGTTTTTTGAGAAATCTTCACACTGCTTTCCACAGTGCATGAACTAATTTATATTCCCACCAACAGCGTATAAGCATTCCACTCCCTTTTTTTTTGGCATGAGGTCTTGCTCTATCACCAAGACTGGAGTGCAGTGGCACAATCATGGCTCACTGCAGCCTTAACCTCCCAGGCTTATGTCATCCTCCCACCTCAGCTTCCTGAGTAGCTGGGACCACAGGTGCAAACTGCCACTCTTGGCTAATTCTTAATTTTTTAAAAATAGAGACAAGGTCTCATTATATTGCCTAGGCTGGCCTTGAACTCCTATGTTCAAGCAATCCTCCCTCGGCCTCCCAAAGCATTGGAATTACAGACATAAGACACCACACTCGGCCCACTTTTCTCTGCAGCCTCACCAACATCTGCTGTTTTTTGACTTTTTAATAATAACCATCTGACTGATGTGAGATGGTATCTCATTGTGGTTTTGATTTGCATTTCTGTGACAATTAGTGATGTAGAGCATTTTTCGTGTTTCTTGGTCAAGTGTATGTCTTCTTTTGAGAAGTGTCTGTTCATGCAACAATAGCATTCCCCTTTCTAGTGTTGTTGGAGGATTAAATTTTTAAAAAATGCCTATAAAGCTCCAGAAGTGCTGACCACAGAATAAGCATGCAATTAATGTTATCTCTTGTAATTATCTGTAAAATGTACAGAATATGCAGGGAATGGGTTTAGAGACTTGGGCTAACAAGCATTTATAAACACATACAATTATCTTGATGTTAAGGGAAGGTATCACAAAACGACATCTTTGTCATCTAGTGCCATTGGTTTTGGTCATTATTTAAGGTATGACTGAATCACCTGCCCCCTGAGAGTTCTTCCTGGGGAGTCCCTCCTGAAAGTCCTTCTTAGAGATTGTCCCCAGTTGTGAGACAATCGCTAGATGACTGTCTCCTTTTGCTTTACTATGTTAACCCCTAGTCAGAAACATAATTTCAATGAGACAGATTCCTAGTTTTAGTAGAAAATTAGGGCTTTTGGAAATCACTTTAAATACCCAAAGTAAAAAATATCCAAGTGACCTGAAACAAAAAGTCAACATACTTTTCAAAAATCTCTACTTTTCTCTGTTTACAGAAATGGGAAATCTGGCTTCAGAAGATACCTTTTTTCTAAAATGCATAAACCTATCTTGTAGAATAATTTGATTCATAGCTTAGACCTAGCAGCATTGTTTCCCTTGGAACAGAAATGGGTGTACTTAAAAGGAAGGTTTTATTTGCCAAAAAATAAAGGCTGCTCTAACTCTAGTGGCCCTTGAGGACTGAAACACTAGAGCACATTTATCATGCTGGTTCTCTGAGGTTGTTCAAGGGCTGAGATGAAATACATTTGGAAAGTTTTGGTGTCTTAGGTGAGCCAGAGCAGGAACTGCATCCCTAATGCATGTTCTCATTAGGAGAATTGCTTTCTAATTTAAAAACTCACCAGACCATCGCTTCAGTTTCATCCTACAAATTCTACTAGGAGAGTGCATGTTGCACTAAAGAAGTAGTTTTTCTTCCATTGATTTGAAAACATAATATTTGTTCGCTAATGCAGAATGAATCAAGACTTTACCTTTGAATGCTCAGGAGCATGTCCGTCTTTGAATAAATTGATTTTAACTTTGTTTTAAAGCAAGATGATTTGGGCTCTCATAAAATCATTGGAGATGTGGGGCTGAAGAAATGCTTTCACTCCAAAGAAAGTACAACAGTTTCACTTCAGTGAAATTCCAGTAAAATGACACTTTCAAATGATACAAACTTTAGACTTGTTCTTTAGTTGAAAAATTTGTACAAGAAAAGAAAACCAAGTGAAAAAATCAAGTAAATAGAACTTCAAACACTTTATCTTACATTTTTCTACATGGTTAAGGAGATGGTTGTGTTTGTAATGCACAGGGAAGAAAACAGGGCATTTTGATCAACCATGAAAATAATATTCAACAAACCATGTGTTCTTTTAGAGTTTAAAAATACTGAGACATCTTTTAAAAGTGATAATATTTTATCTTAACCATAGTATGCAAAAAGTTCCTAGGTTTTGTAAATTTGGTACTGTGTATTTTTATTTATATCAGAATTAATATAGCCTAAATTTTAAAATTTCTCTTAATTTTTGCTCTCTCTGGACAAGGATTAGCATTGCTCATCCTCCAAAAATGCACAGGCTTCCTAGACAAGTATCTCTTTGAGGAGTTGGGTTGCAAAACTACAGTTAGGAAGAATGTTCTAAAATTCGATAGTACACTAGGGAAAATATAGTTAACAATTTATTCTATATTTCAAAATAGCAAGAAAATAAAAATTAAGATGTTCCCACCACAAAGAAAAGGTGATGTTTGAGGTGATGGATATTCCAATTACCCTAAGTTGGTCATTACACATTGGATACAGGTATCGAAATATCACATGTTCCCTCAAAATAGGTACAACTATTATATATCAATTAAAATGCCTTAAAATTATTTTTAGGCAGTGGCTCACACCTTTAATCCCAACATTTTGGAGGCCAAGGAGGGATGAACACTTGAGGCCAGGAGTTTGAGACCAGCTTGGGCATCACAGTGAGACAGTGAGACCCTGTTTCTACAAAAAATTTAATAATTAAAAAATTACCCGTGTGTGGTGGTGCATGCCTGTAGTCACAGCTACTTGGGACTTTGAGGCAGGAGGATTGCTTGAGCCCGGGAGGTCAAGGCTGCAGTAAGCCCTGATTGTACCACTGCACTCCAGCCTGGGCAACAGAGCAAGACTCTGTCTCAAGAAAAAAAATTGGCTGGGCACAGTGATTTATGCCTGTCAGCCCAGCACTCTAGGAGGCCAAAGCAGGAGGATTGCTTGAGGCCAGAAGTTTGAGACCAGAGTGGGCAACATCTTATAACCCTGTCGCTACAAAAAATAAAATAAGAATTTCAAAGTTTCATACAGTACCGTTTACTCTTGTGGTTGGCATCGAGTTCTATGGGTTTTGAATAATGAATGGAGTCATGTATCCAGCATAATACAAATCAGTTTCATCACCTCCAAAAGTTTCCTTTGCTGCCCCTTAGCAGTCAACTATCCCCTTCTCATACCCCAGGTCTCTGGCAACAACTGATCTGTCCTCTGTTCGTATAGTTTTGCCTTTTCCAGAATCTCATAATAAAGGAATCATATAATACTACATAGTCCTTTGGGTCTGTACTCTTTCACTTGGCAAAATGCATTTGAGTCATCCCCATGTTGGTACATGTATCAGTATTTGGTATCTTATTATTGCCAAGTAGTATTCCATCATACGTATACACCACAGCTTGATGACGGTCCTATCACCTGTTGATGGAAATTTGGGTTGTTTTTTAGTTTTTGACAACCTTGAATAAGCTGATTATAAACATTCATGTACAGGCTATTATGGGAACAGAAGCTTCCATTTTCTTTAGGTAAATTCCTAGGAGTGAGAATCGTTGGGTCCTTTGGTAAGGGTATGTTTAACTTCATAAGAGACTGCCAAACTATTTTCCAAGGTTGCTGTACCATTTTGCATTCCTTCTAGAAATTTACCGGAGTTTCAGTTGCTCTGTGTCCTCACCAGCGTTTGGCATTGTGAGTTTCTTTTTATTTTAGCCATTCTAGGAGTACAGTGGCATCTCACCACGGTTTTAACTTGACTTACAATGTTGACCATCTTTCCATGTTCTTATTTTCCTTCTTTGTATCTTCTGTGGTGAAATATCTGTCCAAGTATTTTGCCCATTTTAATTGAATAATTTACTTCTTTCTGCTGAAGGAAAAGGTGGGGCATTCACAAAATGATGAAAGTCCTGGATTTGCACATGGAAATGGGGGCTGAAACCAAGGAGGTTCTTTATATATTTTAGATACAAGTCCATTTTCAGATATGTAATTAAAAAATATTTTTCTCCCAAGCTGTAGCTTACTTTTTTCCATTCTATTAAAAGTGGCCTTTATAGATAAAGAGGTTTATTATTTATTTATTTATTTATTTGAGATGGGGTCTTACTCTATTGCCCATGCTGGAGTGCAGTAGTGCAATAACGGCTCACTGAAGCCTTGACCTCCCAGGCTCAAGTGATCCTCCCACCTCAGCCTCCTCAGTAGCTGGGACTACAGGTACCTGCCACCATGTCCAGCTAGTAGAATATCAGAGAACTACAGAACAGATGGGACTTTAGCTATTGTCTGTGGGTATCTAATTTCTCTATGTTTCAGAAAGAAAAATTAAAACCCAGTCAGGTATAGTGACTCACTCAAAGTCACTTACAGTAATGACCAAAGGTCTGCTGTGGCCCCCGCAGACCTTTCCTCCTGTTTTCCAGGAAATTCCACAGTGGGCTATGCAGAACATTATTTCTGTGCATTAGCTGCAAAAACTGGGTCCTGTGGTTACATTTGTTGGGAAATGCTGTATACCCACTCTCCAGGGTATATTAAGGAAGTTGCAGGTTTTAAGGAGTCCATGTAAAGGTATTTGTTGCACTCTGTTTGATCCAGGTTTCCCATGTTTATTTGCCTTCAGGATTAGTTTGCCTGAAACGTACTGACATAAACATTACTGCCTGATGGGCTGTGTCACATGTCAGAATAGGCTGGGAGTCAATGAATCTACAGACAAGAAACATGAGACCTGGGTGGTTACGGCTCCTGGGCAGGTTTGCAGGGAGAACAAAGCACTCGAAGCCTCACTTACCAGGCTCTAAAAACCAGCAAAATTGTTTTCTCAAAATCCAGATAAATAAAAGATTAGTTTTTTTACTCTTATGAAACAGAGACAAAAGATAAGTTTTCTCTTAAGCTAATATTGAGTATATATGTATGAATTACTCAGGTCATAGCCTTATAATTTTGTTAGGTATAGGAAATTGGGGGTGAGTCTGTCCTAATTTCAGGCTATACTCCCTATGTATGTGCAGACATACATACAAACTTTGTTCCCTCTCACTCCATGTCAGAGATGAGAATAAGCAAGATACAGTCCCAGACGGTAAGGAACTCAGAGTCCCATATGCCTTCTTCTTTTGGAGAAGGGGAGGTAGGAGGGAGTCACAGTTTTCTCGGTTCTAATTCCCACCTAAAAACCAGAGCAATCCAGCTTTTGGGAGAGCCCAGAGCTCTTCTTGCGAACTAGTCACTGAGTATGAAAGAAACATCTCATTATCAAGCAAGAAGCAATGACAGGATCTGATGCCTTTCTTTCAAGTTCCCAACTCCCCCCTGCTCTGGCTCAAGTCCTGCTGCTGTCCTCCCTGGGTCTCTCATGTGGGTTCTGCTGCCCACTCCTCTGGCAGCAGCTTCTTTCAGGTGAGCCTCTGGATGGGTCTTCCTGCCAGCGTGCCTTCTGCCCCCTGCCTCCTTCACACTGTGCAGACAGCTGGAGCTCTTCCCAGGCATTGCCGGACAGGACAGAAAGTCACCCCTGACTGACTGAAAGAGAGCCCCTGCCAAGTTTGTCCTAGGAATAGACAGCTAGATCAATGGCCTTCTCTTCCTAAATCTGTTTGGTTGAGTATCTGCCAGACACTGAGCTAGGTGACAGACACAAGGTAGCTATGAGGCTGTTCTTGTTCTTAAAATGTTTATGACCTGTGAGGAAGCAAATCAGACTGACAGATAATTTAAGTGATCTGGCAAGTGCTACAACAGAGGTTAAACCGAGTGCTACGGACGCTGGCCTTAGTCTAAGGGTTGTAGGAGGACACCTCCTGCCTCCTGTGCAGGTTCCTCTGCTGGAACATGGCCCCGCACTGGGACACACATGGTTTCTGGAAGGCAAGACTTGTTTCCTCACAGAGAAATACATGTCTGATTTGGATTTCTTTTTTCCCTGACTGTCACAGACCCCATACCAACCAAGGATAACATTCTCTCCTCAGGCCTAGTGTTCTTTCAAACCCTATAACAGGGTGAAATCCTGTCTTCAAAGGATGGATCCAGCTTGTGTCTGAGGGCGGGCAACACTCTGCAGCGGGTTAGCTGTTCCTTCCCTTGAGGCACTGGGACAAAAACAGCACTCACTTAGGTATTAATCTTTGCATACACTGGCTATTTTTCCTGGCGCACTTCCTTCCCCAGCACTACCTCCAATAGACCCCGGTGTGGTTGTTCCCCTCCGGCATTCACATTTCTTACTGATGCTGTCTTTGCTTTCTTCTTACTGACTCTAGAGAAGGATATAGTCTTGGACGACATTTTGAAAATAGCAGAGCCGAGGTTATTAAATGATCATTGCTATCATTCCTACCATCCCTGTCTTCAATATTTCTAAATGTAGAACATTTGAATACCTTGTTTTCTAACCCATGTGTCATCCGTAACAAAAATATGTGTAAAACGGGCATAAACAGGAAGCCAATGGTGAGATTATAGTTTCTCAAGGATCATTAAGGAAGATTTTCCCGAAGCCAAGTTTTAGAATTGTCCCTTTGTCTGACATCCTTTAAGTTTCTGAGTCTGCAGATTTGGGATGGGTGAGGGGTATGGCTTCCCACCACTTTTATAATTAAGGGGAAAGGCTGCTGTGGGCATAGGAGTGGGGAGGCTGAAGTAGCAAGTCAAGAACTGCATACTTGTGGTAATTCAACACCTAGAGACTGATGCCTTTAAAACATCTGTATCCATGTATCCATCACCCTTGGAAAGCCTTAGTTAGAACCTCTACTGAAGCCCATTCGTAACATTCAGGGTGGACCAAACTCTCCTTCAATATCCTGTATCTCAGGGAACTCATCTTCTCCCCAAGAAGTTTGTTTCACTTTCAGGCTTTTTGTTTTTCTTCAGGCTACTGTAATCATTAGAAAATATCACAGGAGACCCTTGCCAAGTTAAAAAATCAATCAACTGATACATCAAATTTGAGTGTTAAATTTTTGAAGTGTGGACTTTATATTTGCCATTAAATCTTACTTTGCTTCTTAAAAACAAAAACAAAAAACAGCACTCGCATTCTCAACCCCAGTCATTTATATTGCCAAGAAAGGTTAAATATCATTCAGTGTAATTGCAAAGTAAAATTCAGTTTTTTTGTTTTGTTTTGTTTTGTTTTAAGATGGGGTCTCACTCTGTCGCCCAGGCTGGAGTGCAGTGACATGATCTTGGTTCACTGCAACCTCTGCCTCCTGGGTTCACGCAATTCTCCTGCCTCGGCCTCCCAAGTAGCTGGGATTACAGGTGTGTGCCACCATGCCCGGCTAATTTTTTGTGCTTTTAGTAGAGATGGGATTTCACCGTGTTAGCCATGATGGTCTCCATCTCCTGAACTTGTAATCCGCCTGCCTTGGCCTCCCAAAGTGCTGGATTACAGGCATGTGCCACCACGCCTGGACTCATCTGGCTAATTTTTTAAATTTTTGTAGAAATGGGTCTTCCTATGTTGCCCAGGCTGGTCTCGAACTCCTGGGCTTATGTGATCCTCCCAACCTGGACTCCCAAAGTGCTAGAATTATAGGCATGAGTCACCTCCGCACCCAGCTCCAGCTGTCTTTTGATTGTTTTTAAAAATAAAGTCTAATCTTAAGAGAGTGACATTAGTGCACCCTGGCTTACCATTGTTCTTCAAATAATGGTTACGATCTTCAGCCCTATATGGTAGATTGTACTATCGTTAGGAAATATCTGCTGTCCCACTCTATCCTGTTGACAGCAGGCTCAACTGCGCAATTTACTTCGCCCACTGAAATGAGCAGAAGTTGCCATCAGCCAGCTCCTAAAAGGTGATGTGAAAGCTGTGTGATGCTTCCAACAAGGCTCTTTTCTGTCTGCCATAGGCTGCTATACTCCAGTTAGCAGCTGTTTTTCAGCCCTTGGCCCTGAATGAAGATGTGGAAGAAAGTCACAGTCATCCTCCTATGAACTTGTGACATGAGCAGATCATCCTTTGTTGGTGTGAAACACTGAGATTCAGGGGATTATTTGTTATCACAGAGTAATATCACCTATGCCAATGGGGACAAAGGGCCTAAAAGGTTTTTCCTTCATTCTTCCCAAGCATCTCTTCACCACTCTCCTGCTTTTCACCCTTTGCCCCACCCATTCTGATCTTCTCTCTACTTCTTGAAAACTTCAAACTCCTTCATACTTGAGGGCCCTTATACATGCTGTTCATTCCACCTGGAATCTGCTTTTACTTTATATTTTTGCTGTATTCTACCTCTCCTCCCACTCCCATCACATGGCAAATGCTTACTCATTCTTCAGGTCTCAAAGAAGTTGGCTTTACTTTCTCCAAAAAATCCCCAAAAAGCAACAACAACAACCAAAAAAAGAAAACAGTTACTATAACCGTATTCCATATGTTCGAAGACAGAATTACAGACATAGAAAATATAGAAAAAAGGCCTACATAAAACTTTTAGAAATGTAAACAATTATGTCTGAAGTGAAAAATATACTGGATCGGGCGCAGTGGCTCAGCCTGTGATCCCAGCACTTTGGGAGGCCAAGGTGGGCAGATCACTTGAGGCCAGGAGTTTGAGACCAGCCTGGCAAACGTGGTGAAACCCTGTCTCTACTAAAAATACAAAAGAATTAGCTGGGTGTGGTGGCACACACCTGTAATCCCAGCTACTTGGGAGGCTAGGGCAGAAGAATCACTTGAACTTGGGAGGCTGAGGTTGCAGTGAGCTGAGATCACGCCAGTACACTCCAGCCTGGGCAACAGAGCCAGATTCCATCTCAAAAAAGAAAAGTATACTGCATAGCATTAACAAGAGACAACACATTGCAGTGGAAGGGGTTATTGAACAAGAAAACAGGAAATTAGCAAGGATATAAAAGAATTAAACAATACTGTCAACAAATTTGGCCTAATTTTAGAACACTCCTTCCAATAACAGCAAAATACACATTTTTTTCCCAAGCATGCACAGAACATTTAGCAACATAAACCATATTCTAGGCCATAAAACAAGTCAATAAATTTAAAATAATTAAAGTTATAGGAAGTATGTTCTCTAACAATAATGGAATTAATTTAGAAATCAAGAAAAATTCTGGGAAATTCCCAAATATTTGAAAACTAAAGGACACATCTCTAAATGTGTCAAAGAAGAAATCAAAATGGAAATGAAAAAGTATTTTGAACTGAATGAACATGAAAACACATTATATCGGATTTTTTTGGAGTGTCACTATAGCTGTAGAGTGGTACTATATAGTGTATATAGTATAAGATAGAGTTTATGTATAGCAGTACTTAGGGGGAAATTTTAGTACTAAATACACATATTAAAAAAGAAAAAATGCCTCAGATCGGCAACCTCATTTTTCACTTTAAGAAACAAGAAAAGTAAAAGCAAATGAAAACCAAAATAGAGAAAAGAAAGGGAATAATAAAGATAAGAAAGAAATCAATAAAATAAAAAACAGAAAAACGACATAGAAAAGTAAACAGAACCTAATACAATTTTTACTGAGCAGACCAATAAAATTCGTAAACCTCTAGCCAGCATGATCAGGAAAAAGAGAGAGAAGACAGAAATTACAAATATCAGAAATGAGAGCGATGACATCACCATAAATTTTGCAGATATTTATGCCGATGAATTTAACCACTTAAAAGAAATGAAAAAAATTCATGGAAGGATAAAAACTAACAAAGCTCAATATTTCTTCAAGAAGAAATATATAGCCTGAATAGCCCTATTATATATTGAAGACATTAAATTTTTAATTAAAAATCTACCTACAAAGAAAACTGCAGGTTCACAAAATAACTGATAAGTTCTACCAAAACATTTAACAAAAAATAATATCAAGTCTATGCAACATCTTCAAAAAACTTAAGAAAACTGAATAATTTCCAACTGATTCTATGAGGCCAGCATTACTCTGATACAAAGACTATGTAAAGACATTACAAAAAAAGAAAACAATAGACCAATATTCTTTGTGAAAACAGACATAAAATTATTTAAAAGTTTTAAAAAGTCAAATTCAACAAAATATAAAAACAACATAATCAAGTGTGGTATATGTCAGACACGCAAGGTTGACTTATCATCCAAAAACGATGTGATTCACCATATTAACACACTAAAAAAAAAAAAACCTGCATGATCACCTAAATAGATACAGAGAAAGCATTTGATAAAATCCAACACCCATTTCTCTCAGCAAATTTGGAAAAGAAGTTAACTTCCTGGCCTGTAGAGAGGGGATCAACAGAAAATGTACAATGAACATCATATTTAAGGGTGACAGATCAGGAACAATTAAAGAATGGCCACTCTTATCAGTTCTATTCAATATTGTACTGGGGGATCTGGCAGTACGATAAGGCAAGAATTTTTAAAATGAGAAGCATCTCAATGGGAAAGGAGGAAGCAAAACTGTCTCTTTCCAGACAAAATGATTACCTGTATAAAAACATCAATGGAATTAACAAAAAAGCTGCTAGAACTAGCAAATGAGTTTAGCAGTGTTTCAGGATATGAGATCAATATCCAAAAACCAACTGTATTTTTACATGCTAGGAATAAAATATTGGAAACCAACGTTAAATGTATCATTATAATAGCATCAATCAATATGGAATGACACTTAAGGATAAATCTGGAAAAATCCTGCAAATGATTTGTACACTGAAAAATACAGAACATTGCAGAGAGTAATCAAAGAAGACCTAAATAAACAGTTATGTTTTCTTCTTAGGTCAGAGGACTCAATATTAAAATGTCAATTCTCCCCAAACCCAGCTTTAGATTCAATGCAATCCTCATCAAAATCCTAGCAGGCACTTGTTAAAGATATAAAATTACAGCTGGATAGGAGGAATAAGTTCTAGTGTCTGTACAACCATAGTATGACAATAGTTAACAATAATATATTATGTAGTTTCAAATGGCTAGAAGGAGGATATTGAACGTTGCCAACACAAAGCAATGATAAATGATCACTAAAAAGTACATTATCAAAACATCAGTATGTGCCTCATGAATATGTACAATTATTTGTCATTAAAAAATTTTAATTCCAGTAGGCTTTTTTTGTGAAAATTGAGAAGCTGATTCTAAAATTCATATGAACTTCAAAGAACCTAAACTAGCCAAAGAAGCTTTGCAAAAACACACAACAATGTTATATGACTTAAACTACCTGATTACAATGTTTATTATAAAGCTACAACAATTAAGAAAGTGGTGTTTTGGCATAAAGGTAGACTGATAAGTCAAATGAATAGAATACAGAGTTCAGAAAGAGCCCCATAAATATTTGAACCAACTGATTTTTAACAAATTCAGTGGAGAAAGGATAACCTTCATTTTTAATTTTATTTCGGTTTTGATTGACAAGTAATAATTTTATATATTTATGGGGTATGATGTTATGTTTTGATATTTATTTTGAGTAATGAATAAATCAAGCTAATTAACATATTCCTCACCTCACATGCTTATCAGTTTTTTGTGGTAACATTTAAAATCTATTCTTCAAGTAATTTTGAAATATACAATGCATTTTATTAATTTTGCTCACCATTCTGTGTAATAGATCACTTACTTATCCCTCCTGTCTAGTTGAAACTTTGTACTCCTTGATTAACATCTCCCATTTCCCAATTTCCACCCCTTTCCCTGGACTTTGGTAACCAACTTCCTACACTCTACTTCTGTGAATTTGACTTTTTCAGATGCCACATATCAGTGAGATCATGCAGTATTTTTCTTTATGTGTCTGGCTTATTTAATATAGCAGTGTCCTTCAGGTTCATTGGTGTTGCTGCAAATGCCAGAATTTCCTTCTTTTTGGGCTAAATAATATTCTAGTATGTATTTGTTATTACATTTTCTCTATCCATTCATCTGTTGATGGACACTTGGATTGCTTTCATATATTGGCTACTATGAATAAAGCTGCAATGAACTTGGGAGTGCACCATCTCTTTGGCATATTGATTTCAGTTTATTTGGATACATACCCAGAAGTGGGATTACTGGATCTTATGACAATTCCATTTTTAGTTTTTGGAGGAACTCTATCCTATTTTTCATAATGGCTGTACTAATTTACATTCCTACCAACAATGTCTAAGGGTTCTGTTTTCTCCACATCCTTGTCAACTCTTATCTTTTTTTCCTTTATGTAATAGCCATTCTAGCAGGAGAAAGTTAATATCTCATTGTGATTTTGACTTGCATTTCCCTGATGATTAGTGATGTTGAACCTTTTTATCATGTATCTGTAGATCATTTGTATGTCTTCTTTTGATAAATATCTATTCAGAAGATCATTTGTCTGTTTTTTAATAAGGTCTTTTTTCTTGCTATTGAGTTGAGTTCTCTTTATATTTTGGATATTAACCCCTTATTGCAAATATTTTCCTTGATCCATCGATTGTCACTTCACTCATATTGTTTCCTTTGCTGTGCAGAAGCTTTTTAGTTTGCTGAAAACCCTTTTTTTGTTTGTTTGTTTTGTTTTTTGAGATGGAGTTTCACTCTTGTTGCCCAGGCTGGAGTGCAATGGCGTGACCTCGACTCACTGCAATCTTGGCCTCCTGGGTTCAAGTGATTCTCCTGCCTCAGCCTCCCGAGTAGCTGGGACTACAGGCGAGTGCCACCATGACCAGCTAATTTTTGTATTTTTAGTAGAGATGGGGTTTCTCCGTGTTGGCCAGGATGGTCTCAATCTCTTGACCTCATGATCCACCCACCTTGGCCTCCCAAAGTGCTGGGATTACAGGCATGAGCCACCGTGCCCAACCTTATTTCTTTATTTTTGCTTTTGTTGCCTGTGCTTTTGGGGACACATCCAAAAACTGTGTGACCATATCAATGTTGTGGACCTTTTTCCCTATGTTTTCTTATAGTAATTTTACAGTTTCAGATCTTACATTTAAGTCTTTAAAGCATTTTGAATTCATTTTTGTATATAATGTCAGATAAGGGTACAATTTTGTTCTTCTACATGTGGATATCCAGTTTTCCCAGCATCATTTATTAAAGAGACTGTGAGAAATGACAGCTTTCAATAAATGGTGCTAGAACAACTGGATCCATTCAGAAAAAAATAAAAATTTATACAAAAATAGTACTAAAGACAAAAATTAACCTAAAATGGATTATAAGCCTAAATGTAATAACCAAAACTTTAAAACTTATAGGTGAAAACATGAGAGAAAAGGCCTTGTCATCTTAGATTAAGCAAGGATTTATCAGATATGATACCAAAAGCACAATATATAAAATTTTAAAAATCAAGAAGCTTGACTTTACCAAAATTGAAATCCTCATTTATTAGTAGATATGTTAAAAGAATGAAATTCCAAGCCACATAGTGGGATAAAAGATTTGTAAAGCATATGCCTTAAATGGGTCTACCTTCAGAGTATATTTCTTTTTTTGTTTGTTTGTTTTGTTTGTTTAGACAGAGTCTCGCTCTGTCTCCAGGCCGCAGTGCTGTGGCACGATCTTGGCTCACTGCAACCTACGACTCCCTAGTTCAAGCGGTTCTCCTGCCTCAGCCTCCCAAGTAGCTCGGATTATGGGATTACAGGCACATGCCACCATGCCCAGCTAATTTTTGT
This sequence comes from Nomascus leucogenys, assembly GCF_006542625.1. NCBI lineage: Eukaryota > Metazoa > Chordata > Mammalia > Primates > Hylobatidae > Nomascus > Nomascus leucogenys. The sequence continues at coordinate 2,820,372 of NC_044389.1, read as the reverse complement.
ATTTTTAGTAAAGACGGGCTTTCATCATGTTGGCCAGGCTGGTCTCGAACTCCTGACCTCAGGTGATCCACCTGCCTTGGCCTACCAAAGTGCTGGGATTACAGGCATGAGCCACCACACCCAGCCAAGAGTATATTTCTTAAAACTCTCAAAGCTTAATAATTTGAAAACAGTCCAATTTCTAAAATGGGCAAAAGTTTTGAACAAACACTTCACCAAAAGGACATACAGATGGTAAATAAGCATATGAAAAGATACTTTTCATCTTCAAATCACTAATCATTCAGAAATGCAAATAAAAACCACAAGTTACTACTACACACTTAGCAGAATGACTAAAATCAGAAAGACTGACCATAGCAAGTGGCAGCAAGGGTGTAGAGCAACTGGAACTCTCATACGCTGTTGATGGAAGTGCAAAACGGCACAGCAGCTTTTTATAACAGGTTGACAATGTCTTATAAAATTAAACACCTACCAAATGGCCCAGCTGTCCTACTGGTAGGTATTATCCAAACAAAATGAAAGCATACATTCACACAAAGACCTGTATACGTGTTTCTAACAGTTTTATGGTAACCACCAAAAAACTGGAAATAATCCAAATGTCCTTCCACAAATGAATGGTAAACAAATTGTGATATACCCCCAAAACAGACTACTAGTCAGCAAAAAGGAATTAGCCATTAATATATACGACAATATAAATACATCTCAAAATAATTATCCCGAGTTAAAGAAGCCAAACAACAAACAAAACATACATACTGTATAATTCCATTTATATAAAGCTTCGGAAAAATGCAAACTACTTTATAGTGACATAAAGCTGATGTGCAGTTTCTTGGAGAAGATGGGAAAGGGGTCAGTGGGAGGGGAAAAGATAGAGAGTCTATAAGCTCCATGAAGTGAGAATTCTGCTTATCTTTTTAATTTTTATATCGAAGTGCCTAGCATAGTGTCTGGCATAGAATAGACATAAAATAAATATTTGAGAGAATAAATGATACATGTTGTAGACATTCATTGATTAGCATAATGAATAAAAGCATGGATTCTGGAGTCAGATGCATTATTCTGGCACACAAGCTGTGCAAAATTGGGAGAGTAACCTTAGCTGCAACAGTAAAAAGGGGAAAAATATTACTCACCCTTCACAGGTGGTTGTGAGGATTAAATGTGATAATTCACTCATAAGTGCTTGTTGCAGGATGATTCAACATAAGAAAATCATCCCTGTAATATATCACGTTAATAGAACAAAGAAAGAAACCATAGGACCATCTCAATTGACATGGAAAAAGCATTTGACAAAATTCAACACATTTTTTAACAATAAAAACACTCAGAAAACTAGGAATGGAGAGGAGCTTTCTCAACATAGTAAAAACCTTATATGAAAAGCTAAAAATTGACCAGGCACAGTGGCTCATGCCTGTAATCCCAGCACTTTGGGAGGCCGAGGTGGGTGGATCATCTGAGGTCAGGAGTTCAAGGCCAACCTGGCCAACTTGGTGAAACTCTGTCTCTACTAAAAATACAGAAGAAAAATAGCCAGGGATTGCAGCTACTCGGGAGGCTGAGGCAGGAGAATAGCTTGAACCGGGGAGGCAGAGGCTGAGGTGAGCCAAGATCATGCCACTGCACTCCAGCCTTGGCAACAGAGCAAGACTCCATCTCAAAAAAAAAAAAAAAAGGAAAAAAGAAAAGCTAATGGTTAACATCATATTCAGTCGTGAAATCTTTTCCTCTAAGATGAGAAACAAGAAAAAAAATGCTTAGGTTCACCACTGATATTCAACATTGAACTGGAAATTCTAGTTAGAACAACTAGGCAAGAAAAAGAAATAAAAGTCACCCAAATTAGAAAGGAAAAAGTAAAATTATCTCTATCACAGATGACATACCCCTATATATAGAAAATACCAAAAAAAACCAGAGTTAAACAAGTTCTGAAATGCTACAAGGTATAAGATTAAAACACAATCAATTGCACTTCTATATATTGGCATGAATAATTTTAAAAGCTATTTAAAAAAAATCCATTTGCAATGGTATCCAAAAGAATGATGCCTAGGAATAAATTTAACCAAGGAGATAAAAGACTTGTAAAGTGAAAATTATAAAACATTGCTGAAAGAAAATAAAGGCCTTGGTAAATGAAGTCATCTCATATGCATGAATTGGAAGACAATATTATTAAGATGGCAACAAAAAATAAAAATGATCTACAGATTCAATGCAGTCTCTATAAAAATCCCAATTTTTTTTGTAGAAATGAAAATGCTAGTCCTCAAATTTGCATGGATTTGAAAGGAGTCCTGAATAGCCAAAACAATTGTGAAAAAGAAGAATAAAATTAGAAAACTTTTATTTCCTGATTTCAAAACTTACTTCAAAGCTAAAGTTATCCAAACGAGGTAGTACTAGCATAAGGCTAGACGTAGATTAATAGTACAGAATTGGGAGTCCAGAAATAACACATATATCTATGTCAAATTGATTTTTGACAAAGGTGCCAAGATCATTCAATGTAAAAACAATAGTCCCTTCAAAAACTGGTGCTGGGTATTCACATGCTAATGAATCCCTACCTCACACTATATACAAAAAAGTATCCAGAATGAATAAATAAACTAAATATAAGAACTGAACCATAAGATTTTTAGGAAAAACATAGGTTTAAATCTTCATGACCTTGAATTTGGCAATGGATACTTAGATATGTCACCAAATGTATAAGTGAACAATAAAGAAAAAATAGATTAATTAGACTTTGTCTAAATTGAACACTTTTGTGCATCAAAAGACACTGTCAAGAAAGTGAACAGATGATTTATAGAATTGAGATAATATTTGCAAATCATATATCTGATAAGGGACTAGTATCCAGAATAAACAAATCATACTTACAACTCAGTAATTAAAAAGATAAGTAACCCAATTTTAAAGTGTTCAAGGAACCTAAATAGACATTTCTTCAAAGAAGATATACACATGGCCGGTAAGCACATGAAAAAATATTCAATATCACTAGCTGTTTGGGTATGCAAATCAAGACCACAATGAGATACCACTTTACACCCACTATCATGGTGACAAAAAAAAAAAAAAGGAAAATAAGTAGTGTTAGCAAGGCTGTGGAGGAATTGAAACCCTAATACATTGCTGGCGAGAATGTAAAATGATTCCACTGCCGTGGAAAACACTTTGATAGTTCTTCAGAATGTCAAATGTAGAATTACCATATAATCCAGCAATTCTTCTCTTAGGTATAAACCCAAAAGAATTAAAAACAGGTATTCAAACAAGTATATGTACATATACTTGTATATACACAAACAAGTATATGTACATATGTTCATAGCAGTACTATTCACAATGGCCAATAGCTGGAAACAACCCATATCCATCAATGAACCAATGGATAAACAAATTGTGGTGTATACACACAACAGAAAATTTTCAGCCATAAATAGGAATGAAGTACTGATACATGCTACAATATCAATGAACTTTGAAACATTATACTGAGTGAAAGAAGCCAGACACAGAAGAAGCCAGGGCTATATTGTATGATTTCATTTATATGAAAAATCCAGAATAGGTAAATCCATCAACAGAAGGCAGATTAGTAGTTGCCAGGAGCAGGAGAGGGAGGAATGAGGAGCTTAATGGGCAAACAGCTTCCTTTGTGGGAGGATGATAATGTTTAGGATTAGAGAGAGGTAGTGGGTGCATAACATTGTGAATGTACTAAATGCCACTGAACTATTCACTTTACAAAGGTGAATTTTAAGTTATATAAATTTCACCTCAATTTTTTTAAAAAAGCTTGATGCACTGCCTCATACCTTATAAGCACTTAAGAAAAATTAACCATTAAAATTTTCATTGTAACTTTATTTATAATAGCTGGAAATTACAGCCAATCTAATCTAAACGTGAAAAAAATTGGAAACTAAACTTAAAAGCTAAGGTGTATCCATATGTTTAAATACTCTAGAATCTCATTCAAAAACATGTAAAGGGATATTTTGTGGTAGTGGAGAACAGTTAAGTTCAATGCTTGTAGCCAGAAAAACCACAATAAATAGCATGTTTAAAGCTCAGTCACCATATTTTTCTTTCAAGTTTTATGATAACTCTCCAAAAGCCAAAATACTCAATTTCCCAAACAAGAACGCTCCAAACTCACATCAATTCAGAATTACATGCGTTTTCATACCTTAAATCGAATTCATGTCGAAAAGATGAGACTTGGAGTCTGATTCCCACAATTTGTACCTGACTATACCTCTCAGGCTTTATTTCCTGAGGTCTCTACTTCCCTTCTGTACTACAGTAAGTCCTATAGATGCTCAACTGCAACCCTTTATTTTTATTCTCCCCTACCAGAAATATCCTAACTTCTTACCCTTATAGATTATCCACTGTTGGAGTTCTATAACTTCCTAGGGAAACGTCTTTAATTCCAGCCCCACGCTCTGCCTCTATGTCTACGGTTCTCTAGAGACCTCCCACACTTCTCATTCTGTCTGACATTGCAATTATTCCTGCATTGTCTTATTTCCCCTGTTGCCTCAGGGCTGTGACTTACTCATATTTCTAATCTCTAAGGCATCTGGCAAAGAACTCTGCTTTAATTGTAGTAGGTGTTCAATAAATGTTTATGAAAGTGAGTGGAATTTCCGAAACAGATGGGTAACCTATTCAGATGCCAGGACATAAATGCAAACTGTTTCCTGTAGCTTCTGTGTTTAAACAGACAGTACTCTGCTCTCTGCGTTGTAGATATTGCCACATGCTTATTCAACACAACATTCATCAAACTATAATGTCAGAGGGACACAAAATGGGCCAACTGGAGATGATTTACAATTTATGGACTAATCACCATTAGTATTTATGACTTTTCACTTCAAATCACCCTCAATATCCCCTTTTCTCTTTACACTTATGCATTCAGAGAGCCATTCTCATAGTCACATAACATGAGCACTAGATATTAAACACATTAATCAAGTTAACTTTCTATGTATGGAATATAAGGGTTATGACCCACAAATTTAAGATCAGTAATGTTCCTTGGAAGATTGTCTTATTTTTCAGCTCCACAATTGAATAATGAGAGGTCCCATCAAGGATTAGAAAGTTGAATTTCTTCTCAGATATTACATTTTCATATAGCCGGATGCATACAGACAATATACATACAAGACCAGTGGGTCAAATTTGCTGGGATGCCAATTTAAAAGGGGTGCCAAAACATTGTATTTAAATGGTGCGGGTTAATTCATGTTTCTGGTGAGATATAAACCGTGTTATTCCCTTCAAACTAGATAGCATCTCATGGATGAAACAATAATAACAGAAATAACAGTAGTAGAAATAATAATACTCTTCGTTGGCTGACCTACTTCCGTGCAAGTTGCATTGTATAATACACTGGTGATGTAAGCAACACCACCAGTCCTGAGACCAGCATGCTGACAATTGGCTCATGTATGTAGCTGCAATCAGCAAAATTCTGATACCAAATAGAACTTGTTACTGGAGATTAAGTATTTATTTTAACATCTAAAAGGAAAACTTTTAATATGCCTCTCAAGGTGTTCTTTGATTTGGAAGCTAGCAAAAGAAAATGGAAGAGTTTTATTGGCAAAAGAGCCAGGAAGAACTTGTAAACATAGTTTGAACAAGATTTTGTACCTATGGACATGTGATCTCCACACTCAGTGAATATGAGAGATCAGTGCTACAGAAGGGCATGGAGTTCTAGCGACGAAGGGCATGGGCTCTATAGTCAGACCTGCAGCATTCAAATCCCATTTCTACTGGAAGGAGCCATTTGTGTCTTAGGGCATGTTTATTAAACCTAAGTGTCAGTTTCATTATTTGGAAATTTGGGATAATAGTGGTGCTTACCACACAAGATTGTCATGAGCATGAGATTAGATAAGCAATATAAATAAATCAGTACCCAGCGTATAATAAGCACTCAGGAGATATTAGCCTCTTTTATTATTCAACTATGAGCAATAGGAAAATTATAAAATAAGAGATAACTTCAAATAAGTTAACATGTTATGTTCTATGGATTTTATATATCTCTGTTTAGGAATGGAAAAGCAATTTCCCCCTGCCCCCCTAAATAAGTGTTAACCAAATATTTAAAGGCTATAGGTTTTTAAGGGCACCCAATTGTTAGCCTTCTTAAGGTACACATTTGCCTCAGTCCAATCTTGCATGCACTAAATATGGTTCACTGAAAGAATAAATAAATATTAAAGAAAGCTTATCTACAAGGAAAATAACCTGCCAAGACAAAACATACTTCTGAACAACTTTGTACTTTAAATCAACTTGTCCTCTAGCCAGCAGGTCATGCCATTTTGTCCACCAGAAATAAATAAAACTCCCCCCAAACAGTTCCATGTTGTAGATAAATATTTTTTCACTTAGATTCTCACCTGTTTATGATAAAGAATCTTTTTGGACCCAGCGTTCCCAGCCAAGGTAATCCAGAGACAGCTATTTATTTGTTCTGACCTCTTGAAAGATCAGTTGAGAATTGAGGACAACGTTTATAAGACTCGAACAGAAAAAGAAACAAATTATACCCGATTATTACATTTCCTGTAATATGTGTGCCCATGCCATCCTGGGGCTGATTCAAGGAAACCCAGGCTTATTTTAAAAGACTGGAGGACCGGGATGGGTTAAAGCACACTCTGGCACCACTTGACTGTGTGATCTTATACTGGTAACAAACTCTGAGTTTCAACAGTCCACCTGTCAATCCTGGGTAACAATTTTAACTTGCATGTTTAGTATGAGGCTTAACTAAGATAATTATGCATGAAAGTGTTGTGGAAATTGTAAAGCTCTTGTAAGTGTCTGTTACTCTTGGAGAGAAAACAATTCTCTGTTCCTTTTCTCTCATCTTCCAACTCCCATACTCACACATACACACCAACATACTTGCTCCAAACTTTGTCGAGGCCATAAACACCTTCATTACCACCCACTGGTGCACAAGTTGCGTTGTATACCTGTAGGCAACACCACCAGCCCTGAGACCTGCATGCCGACAATTGACTCATGCACGTAGTTATAGTCAGCAAAATTCTGATGCCAAATAGAACTTAATGCCGTTACTGAAGATAAGATATTTTAATTTCTAAAATGGAAAACTTCTAATATACCTCCCAGGGTTCTCTTTGATTCAGAAGCTAGCCAAGGAAAATAGAAGAGAGTTTTACTAGCAAAAGAACCAAAAATATTTTGTAAATATATTTTGAACAAGACTTTTAATCTGTAATCATGTGATCTCTACACTTAGGGCTCCAGAAGACTTGATCTTCTGCCACCATTAGAGCAGCCAGAAGCCAAGACTGATGCACATGAAGAAGGAACTGGGCCCAACCCCAGTTATCCTGATCAAAATTTCTGGTATAAATGAAATCTGGCTCTTGAATGTTTTGTTTTTGGTTTTGATTATTTTGAAAAGGATGGTGTCTGTCACCAGTCTTACTTCCAAGGCACTGGCCAATAATGTACAATCTAGAGAACTAATGGATTGGGTTCCAAAGTATCTATTTTGTTAATCTGGGGAATATCCTCATAATCTCCAAAGGAAGACTTCTGAGAAAAACATAGAATACACGGCTTGAGACCTAGAGTTGCACTGGGGCTTCCTACTTCCTTCCCTACCAAATGGAAAACCTTGACCCTCCTAGAGCAGGCATGGTCTATCATCCAGGGACAATGGCTGCCAGCATAGTTGTATAAGGATCACAAGGACACACTGTGCTTTCCACATGGGGCAAGGCAACATGGGAGAACCCAACTTTCCTACCAGGAAGGTATATGCTTTGGGTTATTTTTCCAGAAAGGAATGAATATGAGTTATGGCTAATCCATCTCCACTCTCTTCCCTGACACCTCTCTGGGCAAGGACATTGGCAGGATAAATGCTAGGACCATGGCTACAATCTATGATCATGGGACAGAAGCCCAGAGAAGCCCACTGCTTGATCACCTTGAATTACAGGAAAAGCAGTTACAGGTTTTGAGACTCTGTATTTAAGCCCCCTTTATTGCATATAAATATTTGAAAACAAAATCTTTTCAGTTTTAAATTCAAATTTCCTCTTTTTGTTTGAAGGTGATGTATTAGTCAGGGTTTTCAGAGAAATAGAACCAATAGGATGTGACTGATTGATCATTTGTTATAAGGAATTGGTCCACAGGATGATTATTAAGGTTGGTAAGTCTCAAGATCTGCAGAGTGAGTCAGCAAGCTGGAGATCTAGGAGAACTGATGGTTTAATTCCAATGTAAATCCGAAAGTTTAAGAGCTGCCAGCCAAGAGGAGTTCTCTTTTACTTGGGGGAGGGTCAGCCTTTTTGTTCTACTCAGGTCTTCAAATCATTGGATGAGACCCACCTCCATGAGGTAAGCCAATCTGCTTTACTGGCTCTACCAATTTAAATGTTAATCTCATCCAGAAACACCCTCACAGACATACCCAGAGTAGTGTTTGGCCAAATATCTGGGCACCCTCTGACCCAGTCAAGTTGACAAATAAAATTAACTCTCTAAGGTAATGATTAATATTTACAAGTAAAATCTCTCATCTGAGAGTCATAAATACTATGGTTCCACTAGCTCTGCCAATTACTTTCCATACCTCTTGAAAGGAGTTGCTTACTATTCGTATTTTCTTATTGCAGAATTGAGAAGAAACAACTTGATTACCTATCTCTTAAGTTATTAGATTATCAAAGTACTTTTTCCTATTTTAATTACAGAGGAAGTGTTACATTTACACTTCCTTACTTTTTCACTCTGCTAAGCCTCATTCTTTGAAAGAACACCTCTCGCAGGAACTGATGACGGAGTATTCAAGCTGTTCTTGTACTTGCAGCCCTGGATAATATTTTGATGAAAGAACCTGCAAGCACATCGAGTTACTTCCCAGAGCTTCATCAAAATTCTGGATATAATAATGCTATTTTCAATGGGCTCTCAAGAAGTGATAATTAGCTTTCATTAAACATAATAAATATTAATGCAAGTCAGAAACAAAGTACAGACAGAATTGGACTAAACACATTCATAATGCAAGCATTCAGTCTGTGGACTGTATGGAGCTTCCCGGGAACGACAAGTGCTCTAAGAAAACACCGAGACTCTGGTTTTCACAGTGAAAGTTCCTTTTTCATGTGCTAGCACTAAAGACTGAAAGAAAATTAATGTCTAAAAGTGCATTCTCAGATTTTTCCTGAGCTTTAAATTCAAAACGAATTGAGTTGTGACTGATGTAATTTTTAAAACTTCAACTTCTTTAGCACTATGCCCTTTTTTTAAAATTAAATAAAAACAAATGTAGTCTATATCATGGTATCAGAGATTCACATCAAAGAATACCAAATGTCTGGGGACTTAAATGGCATTTATTACACATTAGGATGGGGATAGGTGAATATTAGAATTAGATGATGGTTGAGCAAGACTCCCATTAAAGTTAAAAAGATTTTTTTTTTTTTTTTTTTGAGATGGAGTCTCACTTTGTTGCCCAGGCTGGAGTGCAGTGGCGCGATCTCGGCTCACTGCAAGCTCCTCCTCCCAGGTTTACTTACGCCATTCTCCTGCCTCAGCCTCCCAAGTAGCTGGGACTACAGGTGCCCACCACCATGCCCGGCTTATTTTTTATATTTTTAGGAGAGACGGGGTTTCACTGTGTTAGCCAGGATGGTCTCCATCTCCTGACCTCGTGATCTGACCTCCTTGGCCTCCTCTGGAATTACAGGCATGAGCCACCGCGCCCAGCCAAAAAGATTTTTTTTTTAATTTAAACCAAAATTAGTTACAATTGCATACTAGAAAGGCTAAAATGAAAATAACTGACCACATCGAGTATTGGTGAAGAGTTATGGGAATGGAGCGCTCATATACTGCTCATTGGGATTTAAAATGTTATAACCACTTTTGAAAACAGCTTGGAGTTTCTTTAAAAAATTGAATACCTACCATATGACACTGTTTCAGCAATTCCACTCCTGGGAATTTACCTAAGACGATTAAAAACATGTATATACAAAGAGATATCTACACAAATGCTCATAACAGCTCTCTTCAGCTGTTATTCATAATGGCAAAAAATTGAAAACAACCTAAATATTTAACAACAGATGAATTGCTAAACAAATTGTGATACAGTCACAGAATAGACTACTGCTCAGCAATAGAAATATGAATGAACTATTCATATGCCCAACAAGGTAGATGAACCTCAAAACCGTTATGGTAAGTGACAGAATCCAGACACAGAAGAATGCATACTGTGTTATTATATTTATATAAAATTCTAGAATAAGCAAAACTAATCTGTATTGCCAGAAAGAAGATCAGTGTTTGCTTGGAGCTGTGGATATGGATGTTGACTGCAAACAGAAGGGAATGTTTTAGGGTGATGGAAATGTCCCATATCTTTTTTGTGGTGGCAGTTACCTAAGTGTATATTTGTTAAAGCTCATCAAACTGTGCACTTAAAATGAGTGGGTTTTATTATATGCAAATTATATCTCATTACTGTTTATTTGTTTTCTGTAAATGGGCTAATGACTTTAATAGCCACTTAACAAAAGAGAATATCCAAATGTTCGATACATATAAAAATATGTTCAATGGCATTATTCATCAGGGAAATGCAAACTAAAATTACAATGAGATGCGACTATTCACCCACCAAAATGGCCAGAATTTAAGTGCCTGACAAGTTTTGGCAAGAATGTGGAACAACTGGTGGGACTCCTAAAATGGCACAACTACTTTGAAAATCTGTTTGAAATTTTCCATCAAAACTAAACATTGCCTGTCTTATAAACCAGCAATTTTACCACTAGGTATATATGCAGAGAAATCAGGGTTGTGTTCACCAAAAGGCAGATACAAGAATGTTTACTGTAGTTTTATTTGTAATAACAAAAAACTGAAAATAATCCAAATGCAAGTCCACAGAAGAATGAATAAATAAGGTGTGGTATATTCATACAATGAAATACTACATAGTAATACCAACGGGTAAAATGGATATGCATAGCAACAGGGATGAATCTCATAGATATTATGCTAAGCAGAAGAACCAGACACCAAGAATTCTGTATGATTCTCTTTAGTTTAAGAATTGGCAAAACTAATCAATAATAATAGAAATCAGAATAGTGGTTACCTTTGGAGGGCTATAGTCTGGAAAGAGACACAAAATACCCTTCTGGGATGTTGGAAGAGTTCTGTGTCTTTGCTCTGGGTACAGTTATATAACTGTATGCGTATGTAAAAAATCATTATACTGTACATTTAACATCAATGCATTTTACACACTACCATATGCATGTTATCCATCAATTTTTAATAATCCACTGGGACATGTCTTCTGCTGAAACAAGAGTCAAGACACCATGGTGACTGCAGCAAAGATAAAACACCAGGTTTGTTAATACGGGACTCCTTTTTACTAAAAAAACACATAGTACACAAGAATATACAAGTTCTTTCTTTAATGAAACAAAAGTTTTATCTCAAATTTAGCTGGAAACATTCTGAAATAATATTTGGACTCCAGAAGTCGTTTGCAGTGACCAAAGTTGTTAGTGACTTTTTATTAAAACCATCTTGCCCCACTTACGTTCCCACAACATCCTTTCTTTCTCTGATTTCCTTGGTAGGTTGAAAATATTTTCTTCAAGGTGACTGGCACCTTGCCTTGAAATAATGGGCTTCTCTCAAGGGAGGTGAAGATTATTTTGTAAGCAAAAGCTGACAGATGTGAATAGCAATTTTAACCTAGAAAAAGATCATGGATATCAGGGAATTCAATCTCTGGTCCTGCTAAAGAGCTGACAGAGCCTGGGGAAGGAAGGCAGATTAAGAGAGAACAGATTTCTGCCCATCAAGAAACCAAAGCAAGGGCGCATGAATATTGATTCTGGCCCCGCTTTCTCCCTAAGGAGGGCAATGCAGACAGAGTGCAACTCATACAGCAGTGTTGGGATCCAGCCCAACCTCAAGCTGCTGCTGGATTATAAACAGCTCATCCAACCACAATCTAGACATTTTCTTCACTTCCATATTCCATACTGTGTTTCCAAGGAGAGAACCCATTTCACAAATTTGTTTATAGGCCCTATTCTGAGAACTCTTAAGTTGGAGCCCAAGCAAGTAAAGGTCTGCCGCATACCAAGGGCTCAATAAAAGAAAAAATGTAAACAAGGCAGAATCTCAGATACAGTCTGTTTTGTGAGTGGAGAATGGTGGATGGAAGTGATCAGAGGAGAGATAAAGGGATAGGGCTCAGAGTAGAGTTGTGGGCTGCTGAGGAAACGCACTGTGAGAACATTTTAAGAGACTTTTGTGGAATATGTAATGTCCTTAAAGAAAATGGCAGATCTCATGAATTAGGATTTTGTTTTCTACTTCTCAAGAAATGTACAATCTAATCACCTATTTGATTACCAATGACAGTTAGACATTCATTTTTAGAGATGCCTGCTGAATGAAAGCCGGGGCTCTAATAGCACATGGTGAGTGTTTCCAGTCATGATGATGAGTTATTAGCAATTTTTTTTTTTTAAGACGGTGTCTTGCTCTGTTGCCTAGGCTGGAGCACAGTGGCACAATCTCGGTTCATTGCAACCTCCACTTCCCAGGTTCAAGTGATTCTCCTGCCTCAGCCTCCCGAGTAGCTGGGATTAAAGGCATCTGCCACCATGCCCGGGTAATTTCTGTATTTTCAGTAGAGATGAGGTTTCACCATGTTGGCCAGGCTGGTCTTGAACGCCTGACCTCAGGTGATCCACCCATTTCGGTTTCCCAAAGTGCTGGGATTACAGGTGTGAACCACCATATCAGGCCAGCAACTTATGTTAAAAAATTCAATTGATTCTGCATCAAAAAGGAAGAAATCATAGTTGAAGATATTTACCATTAGAGAAATAGGTGTTCTCTTTGACTTCTTGCAAGAGATGAGCAAAAACCGCATTTGGTATTCCTCATATTTAAGCAGCCAGAGTTATTCAGAGAGTAAAAGGGCTATCTATGTGAGCAACCTGTTTCCTACCCTGGAGGAACTGACATTCACGAAGTAAGATTTGCTCTGTGCTAGTGATTTCAAGAGAAAAAAATATATATTTATCTAATACTTTTCATGACCATTTCTTTTAGCAGTCCTTACTCTTGGGAATAATTTTCATTCTAAGAGTTTCTTTCTTTAATAAGAACATTATAAAGTGCAATACTTTGAATGAAGGGAGAACAGAATCTGGTTGTATTTATGTTAGATACAGGAATGAAATAACCTTTCCCTCATGAAATAGATTTGTTTGTAGGTGAAAATAGGCGGCAAGAAGGAAGCTCTTGGTGGGTACAGGAATTCCTGGTGGGCCGATGGGGAGGGCAAACGAGAACCACCGATGATTCTGCTCATTTGAAACCAGCTTCCTCTCTAGCCCAGAATCTGAGTGTAGTATAAAGTCTCTGAAGGGCTATCTCAGGGATATTTCTGATTATCCTTGTTTTCTGTAAAGAAATCCCCTACAGGCAGTCATTTATACGAAAGTGAAAACCTCAGATCTTCCTCTGAAAGTTAGCCCATGATTTCCTTGCTTATAAGCTGAAATCTGCTTGCCCTTTGCTTCTCTCTTTGGAACAGCACTGAGCAAATCTTGTCTTTTTTTGTATATCAATGATTACCCCTTAAACATTCAAAGACAGCTAATGTGTATCCCCTTCAAACTTCTACAGGCCAAAGTCCCCTGGTTCTTTAAATGGTCCCTTGAAATACGCTTCTCCCGTTCTTAGCCACCTTGTCTTGGAGGCTCTCAACTTGTTAGTCTCCGTCCTAACTAGGGTGTCCATAGTTGCAAGCAGTGTTTCAGGTGTGATCAGACCAGTGCAAAACTCAGTAGGATTATTATTTTCTGTGATTTGGACACCACCATCCTATTAATGCAAAATTTTTAAATTTTAACAACTATATTAAATTGTTGGCTTAAGTTATGGCCAAGCAAAACCCTCATATCTTTTTTTGCATAAACTGCTGCCAAACCACGTCTCCTCATTCTGTACTTAGGCTGTTGAGCTTTTAAAGGTAAATACAGAAAAGAACATTTGGTTTTTGCTTATCATTTCAACCTGTCAAGACTATTTTGAATCTTGATTTTATCATCAGTTAGATTCACTTTTTCTTCCAGCTTTCTGTCATCTCCAAGGCATGTTTTCTGCGTCTTTATCAAGTCACTGAAAAAAATGTCTAATAGGACAGAGCTCTGTAGCTTGCCTCTAGAGATTTCCCTCCAACTTCATGTGCTTTTCCACCAAATGTTTCTAAGCAGCTACTATGTACCAGAACCATCTCAAGGAGGCCAGGCATGGAGACTCATGCCTATAATCCAGCACTTTGGGAGGCCAAGGCAGGAGGATTGCTTGAGCCCAGAATTTCAAGACCAGCCTGGGCAACATAGGGAGATCTCATCTCTACAAAAAATCAACAAATTAGCCAGGTGTGGTGGCACTTGCCTGTGGTCCCAGCTACTTGGGAGACCGAGGTGGGAGGATGGCTTGAGCCCAGGAGGTTGAGGCTGCGGTGAGCCATGATTGCACCACAGCACTCCAGCCTGGGTGACAGAGTGAGACCCTCTCTCAAAAAACAAAACAAAGAAACAAAAACAAAAAAAACAGAAAATGAAAAAATAAAAGGAAACCATGACAAGGAAAAAAGAAACAAACAAAAAATGTATCAAATATGGTCCCTGACTTTAGAGAACTTTTTTATTTAATAGATTGCACAATGCTAGTAATATTTTTAGGGTGAAGATTTTTAAGCATAATTATATGAAACTTGATGTCTTTCCATTACTTCATACATTAGAATATCCTGAGACTTGGTCAAACATCTAACCAATCCAGGTGTACTAGTTCTCTGGCAGACTCCTATACTTAGAACATTACCAAAACAGAAAGTAAAGCTAATTTGACCAAACTTATTATATCTTGGTAAAACTGCATCTACTGTTGGGGATTGTGGAGACAAAAGTAACTCCATCTTGGATGCTAATCTCCCATGTTGACTTCTGATTAACCCACTCCGGGAAATGCCTCCTAATTCCTACTGTATTTACTGTCCTTAGTGTAAGAATATGTACTCACCATACATCCTGCCCTTAGACCAAAGCAACCTTGATGTTATTGTACAAATTACAGGGCTTGGCACAGGTAGCATTCTTTCCTTTTCTGGCAGGTTGACTTTAATTGTCCTGCTGGAGCATGTGTACCCTTTCGCTATGGTATATAAGCCTTGGGTCTGGGGTAACAGTGCAGAGATCTACCTGTCTTGCAGCTGCCCAAAACCATGCTTCCGTTGATAAGTCCCCCCAGTGAGCCACCCTTTATACTCACAAACTAAATTTTTCTGACTTGTTCTTTGGTTTCTTGGCTCGTTTTGCATGTGAGGGTCTCTTTTCATGAAGGCCGTTTCACAGAACAGTGATGATTACATTCTTTTACGAATGGGGCAGCAAGTAAAGTCCAAGATTTAAATCCTAGTTCTAGCATCTATTAACTGTGTGACCTTGAATAAGTACTTATTTTTCTCTGACGCAGTTTTTGCATTGTGGTAAGAAAAATGCATACATTACAGGATTATTATGAGGATCAAATGGATAAATATGTAAATTATTATAAAATTAGTTTCCTTACTCCTGAAAGTCTATATGCCATTTGACAATCCCTTCAATAATTTTTCCAGACCTCAAGCTTGTTAGTCTGTATTCCGAATTCAACCTCTTCATCTTTTGCAAAGTAAGATAACATTTCTCCAGCTCCAGTATCTAGGCCCTTGCCCATTCTCCTTGATTTCACCATCAGGTCTTGGAATACTGACATCACATCTATGGTTCCTTCAAAGCCCTGGGATATTCTTTATCTGGCTGTAGAAATGGGAAGGAATGCTTCTTTTAAGCGACCAAGTTCTTTTCTACAACCCTCACCCCTCCATTATGTTGAACTACAATTTTCTTATGGGATATGCTTCCAATCTGAATTCCCCTTTGCTCTCTGGAGACCATGAAGGTAAAAACAGGAAGTGAGTGTTTCTGCCTTCCTTTGGAAATTGACTAACTCAGATTAACCATGATAATTCTAAAAGCTTATGGATCCCTTTACCTTGTTTAATCTGAAAGCCAATGGATCTTGTGGATTTGATTTCCAGCTCTTTGTCAGGGAGTAGTCCCACAGTTGGCCAAACCCAGTGCTTCTCAAAAGCATGGTTGAGAGAAACAGTATTTGTAATGGATTACCTGAATGGTTTGCAATCCATCCATTCCTCTGTACTTCTTTCCATCTCCCTGCCCCTCTCCCAAATTTTGTTTCTATTGTATTTCACCTTGTTCAGGTTAATAATATTTACATTCTGTTTAGAAACATAATTCCCATAGTTGTTGAGTAATCATTCAACAATTAATCAAATTCAGTGCTCATCACCAGCTCCTTCCCTCCATGGTCTCTCCATCCCTGAGTTCTTCATTTTGAGTCTTTTCATTGTGTGGATTTCTTAACAAGTTGTTTTTACAAGAAAAGCCTCTGTGTTTCTAAGTTCTGAGCTCTTCATCTCTGGGAAGGTATGCTTGATTCTTTTATACTTGAATGACATATTCACTTGCTATCATACTCTTTGGTCACACCAGTTTCAACATGTCTTAATATAAACCATTTCACTGTCTTCCCTGTGAAAAAGTCTAAGGCCAGCCCAATAATCTCACCTTATAGGGTGATTTCCTTCTTCCCGAATGCAGACATTAAGAATCTTTTCTTTATCCTTGAAATTTTGTAGCTTGACTACAATATGTATCACTGTTGAACATTCTATATCAAAATTTTCCAGAACCTAGTAATCTTTCAGTCTGTAAATTTTTCATTTGGGGAAGTTATCTTGCATTTTATCTCTGAATACATTTTTGTTCCATTTTGGGTGCTCTCTAATTCAAAGTTACAACTGTCTTTATGTAAGATCCCTTTGTCTGTCTTCCATATCTACTAGCTTCTTTCTACTTATTTTACTCTGTATTTTTCATCTTAATTTACTGCGACAATCTCAAGCCTTCCTCTGTTGTTAGAATTTGACTTTAATGAAGTCTTTTCTCTTCTTTGCTGTTTTAATTTCATTTATTAGTCATTTTAATACTGTATATTTTTTCCTTAGTTTTACAATCTCTTCTTTTATCTCATTCAGTTGCTTTAACAATCTTTCAGAACAACCTTATCTTTCAGTTCTTATTTTACTAAATACGTTTTCATTAAGTTATTATACAGCGTGAGGCAATTGGTTATATTTCCTTCTGTTTCTTGACTTAACATTTTCTCCTATAGGTCTTTTGGTTGTGTGTGTGTGTGTGTGTGTGTGTGTGTGTGTGTGTGTGTGTGTGTGTATACATTGTAGCAATTGATATGGCAATTTGGCGTATTTGCTTTGCTGTTCCTTTTCATCCAGCTCCTTATAGAGTGATTCTGTCTAGGCATTTTATTGTTCTTGTCTCACTTTAAACTTAACCCAAGACTGGAATGTTTTCTATCTCCAACCTAGTTGAGGGCTTAACACATTATGTTCTCATTATTTTCCTATAGCCTGAGGAGATGGTGGAAAGAGAAACTATGGTCTGTACTCTCCTTTGAAATTTATTTAGAAGTCCTATACCAGAGTTTGCTCCACCTAATCTGAGGATATATCTGATTTCCAAGGAGGATGTCCTCAGTCTTTTCATCCTCTGAGGCCCCAATGCCTTCCTTTCCATTAGAGTCAGCTTTATATACCTTTTTTCCTGTTTGTCTTTAGCTAGTACTTCTATCATTCCTCATTCAAGACAGGGAAAAGAAAAGGATATACCCTCATTTTGCATCTCTCCAGATTTGGGGGATTCCTGTGTAATCTTAGAATTTTGTCAACCTTTCAACGCAATCTGGAAAAAAGGGCAAGTTAGGAACTTAGCTGTGGTGCCTTTCCCCATTCTGCTCCAAAATCTTTTATATCTTTCCTAAGCTGCCAGATTTTGAAGTATGTTACATTAGGTTTTCCCCTATTCCTTGGATATTGGAATTTTGTTGTTAGATTTTACTATATTTTGCTTATTTTGTTAGCTATTGGGGGAGTAAAAATTTGGGGTGTCATTTCAACCTTGTATTTACTTGGAAAGCTCTCAGTGCTGTCTTTGTGAAGATGCACAGCAGAAATTTATCGCCAGTCTTAGGACACCGACAGTGGCACTTCCAAGCAAAGAGTCTGTCTTATCTCATGGGTTCTGAGAACTGAGTAATCGATTATGCCTGTCATTTAGAAACTAATTTGACACCCATTTCTAGCAAAGCGAACAGGATCATAGCATAAGTATTTTGGTACTTTCTATATACCTAGCTTCATTTTATATATCTTATCCTGATTTACCTTTATTTTCTCACTTTTAAAAAGATGTTTCTTTACTATCTTCTTAAGTTATTTCAGATCTTTTATGGAAGAAGGTGAGGTATAAGTATATAAATAAACAGTTGCACCAACAATTCTTCCCCCTTCTCCCACAAGGTGACAGATCCATTTCCCTGTTCTAGTTTTGACATGGCTTAAAAACAAATGCTTTGTTGTTAACATCAGCATCCTTTGAGAGCCAGGGCTGTGTTAGCTATCCTGACATTATTCTTAAGGTTGATGCCAAATTGTGTTTGTTCTTGGTTATGTGCCCTTCCTTCCATCTGCATTGAAATAGAATTTGCTTCTGCTTTTCTTAAAGTATCTGGTTATCTTTACATCCCAATACAGCTTAAAGATCCATGGCCAGCTCAGGCATAGAGTGGATAAGACACCTGGCTATTGATAAACTATCTAAAAATAATCGATAGCACAAAATTTTGAGACTTATAGTTATTGGGCTTGGAGAAGAAAAGCTGTATAAGTGTTTGATATACCACCTGAAACCTAATAAACAGGAGCAGGAAAAAAGTATTTTAAAATTATATTCCTTGCTTTGTCTTTTAAAAATAAAACAAAACATTGAATTGATAAGATCAAAGAGGTTTTTCTTTTTAACCCCACCCCAATGCCAGTCCTATCCTTGCTTCAGACTCCCATTATCATAAATTTTATGTATTTATTTGAGTCAGTATTTAACAGTTTTATATAATTAAATGTGTCCCTAAATAATATCCAAACACATACTAGGCTTTCCCTTCGGTTACTATGGATGAATTACTGTGCGCCTATCTAAGGCCAAGCCTCATCTTGAACACTGGATCCACCCATCTGTGCTTCATTAAGAATCCGGTAATGAATCCTTTGTCTTTCCTGCATCATCAAATTTTCCCTCTCTATTGGATCATTCCCTATAGTATTCAAATGTGCTTACATTTCTATCTTAAAACACACTCCTCCACCCATCTCTCTTCCTTAGCTCCCACTACATTCCTCTGTTCTCATTTACAGCTCCTTAAGCTGTGTATACACATTGGTCTCTGAGTCCTCTTCCACTTTCTCACGTACCCATTTTAGCTTTTCATCCTCACAATTCCACCAAACAGCTCTCATCAATGGCAGCTGTTTGTTGCCAGATCCAGTCATCAATTTCCAGTCTTCATTTTACTTACTTGATTTGAATAATTCACAATGTGAATCACTTTTTCCTTCCTGAATATCTTTTTCATTTGGCTTCCTAAATATCCCTCACTCTTGGTTCTGTTCTTGCTTAACTGTCTGCTCTTTCTGGGTCTCCCCAACCTCTAAAAATTGGAATGTCCAGAGCTCATTTTCTTTTCTTCTTTCTCTACGCTCATTCTCTAAGTGATCCCACAATTTCATGGCTTCACAGCCATTGGTATTAGTCCATTTTCATGCTGCTATGAAGAAATACCAAAGACTGGGAAATTTATAAAGAAAAAGAGGTTTAATGGTCTCACAGTTCCACATGGCTGGGGAGGCCTCACAATTATGGCAGAAGGCAAAGGAGGAGCAAAGGCATGTCTTACATGGCAGCAGGCAAGTGAAAGTGTGCAGTGGAACTGCCCTTTATAAAACCGCCAGATCTCCTGAGATTTACTCACTATTGTGAGAAAAGCATAGGAAAAACCTGGCCCCATGATTCAATTACCTTTCACTGGGACCCTCCCATGATACGTAGGAATTATGGGAGCTACAATTCAAGATGAGATTTGGGTGGAGGCATAGCCAAACCGTCTATACCCAGACAACTCCCAAAATTTGCATGTAACTATCCATCTTCATTTTTTTTTCCTAGAAGCAAAAAAAAATCTCCTTTCAAAACATTCAAGCCCACCAGATATCTAACTAATTTCTTCTTCTGGAAGATATTTATTTTTTCATTGTCTGTCTTTTTGTTCTGATTACATTTTTCCCTAAGTCCACCACATCTTTTCATCCCAAGATCTCCTTTCGTCTCCCTCCTTGGTTGGATTTCTTGTTTTATAGGCCACAAAGATTTTACTTTCTTATTTCATTCTCTCACTTCCACAGAGCATATTCCCGAAATGCATTCTTGGAAGCAGGCAAAGGAGATAAAGTGTTTGGTATTTCTGCATGTCTGAATATGCCTCCATTCTAACCTTACCTTGTTTGAATGTTTGGCTTGGTATAGATTCTAATTTAAAAATTGATTACCCCAGAATGTTTCAAAAATTGCTTATTTGTTAAAGTGTTCCAGTGTTGTTGTTTTCCTTTGTATATGACCTTTCTTTTTTTCCTTTTGGAAGTTTCTCCTTAAGCCCAGGGCTGAAATTTTATGATGCTATGTCTTGGGGTGGATCTTCATTCTGCCATCATGCTGGGCTCTATCAGTCTGAGGACATCTAGATCTAGATCTTTTCTTTAATTATTTCTATAATAATTTCATCCTCATCCATTTTTTCCTTCTGTTTCTGGAATCACTGTTAAGCAGATGTTAGACTTTCTGGATTGGCCTTGACTTGTATTTTTCCATTTTTAAAATCTATTATTTATCTACTTTTGACCTTCTGTGAGATTTCATCTTTTTTATCTTTCAAACCTTCTATTTAACTTCTCATTTCTGTTATCACATTTTTAAATTTTCAAGTGCTCTTTTTTTGTTCCCCAAATATACTTTTATTAAAGCATTTTGATTCTGCTTTGTGGTTTCAATAATTTTATTTAGTTTGTGATTTTTGTTTGTGGATTTCTTCTACAATCTTGCCTCTGTCTTCTTTAATTTCCTTTTCTAGTTTTTGTCAATTACTGTGGTGGAGAGAGAAAATAATTTCTGTTTTTCATATTGGAAACTTTCTTTGGCTAGTGGTCATTGGCTCTCTGGTCATTTCTAAGATTGGGGTCTCAAAGCTGATTGGGACCTTTGAATAAATGGGTTAAGTGTGCAGGTGATTTGGTGAGGCTATTTCACTCTGGGAAACACCAAAGTTGGTACCTTTAGATCTTTTTCTTAGCAAGTCAGAACCTCTAGGGAATAACTTTCCAGTTTCTGCTTTGAAGATATAGACCTGGTTGCTAGAAGCAAAGGAGGGAAGGAACTGCTCACATTGCACAGTGTGAATTTTTACTTATTCTCATTTCCAGTTTTGTATCTTTTCCTTCCATGTGTCCTGTGCCCCTTAGTCGGGAGACCTTTTGGTTCACCTTCTCTAGAGGGCTAAACCTCTAGTTTTCTGCCAGGATGAAGAGGAAGCCTTCTCACAGCTACTAACAGGAAATAAATTATGAGGATCTACTTGTTCCTGAAATAGAGTTTTAATCAGTCCCATATTTTGGCTCTTAACTTTCCCTCTGCTTTTGGTATCTGGTACTACCAAATCCTGAGCCTTCCTGTGACATCAAAATATTGTTGCTGTGTTCTCTCCTTCTTTCTTTGAACTTGTGAGGTTTCTACATTTTTTTATCCTTAAAATGTTATTTTAGTGAGGTTTAAAGAGGTAGTGGAAGTAAACGTGTACCTTTACTCTGTCGTCTTAGCTTACTGCTTAATTTTAATGATGGCATCTCATATATAGGTGTCTGTAATTTTGATATTGAAAAAGGTTTAATATTTTTGTTTATGAATTGTCTTGCTGAAGAATTTCTCCCCATCTCAAATGTGTGAAGATTTTGCGCACGCACACACATACACACACACACGTGTGTGTTTTCCTTAATAGTTAAAATATTTTCACAGGTAGATTTCTTTTCATCCTTCTTGAATTACTATTAATGTGGCATATTTAAGAGTATTTTTTCCTTATAGAATCTAGTTGTCCCGATACCATTAATTGAATGATTCGTCTTTCTGCAACTGAGTTTTTGCTTTGTTTTGTTTTGTTTTCTGATGGAGTCTTGTTCTGTTGCCCAGGCTGGTGTGCAGTGGCATGATCATAGCTCACTGCAGCCTCGAACTCTTGGGCTCAAATGATCCACCTGCCTCGGCCTCCAAAGTAACTGGGACTACAGGCGCATGCCACCATGCCCAGCTAATTTTAAAAAAAAAACCTTTTTAGAGATGGAGTTGTGCTATGCTGCCCAGGCTGGTCTTGAATTCCTGGCCTCAAGTGATCCTCCCACCTCAGCCTTCCAAGTAGCTGGGATTACAGGTGCAAGCCACCATGCCCAACGTTCTTTGAGGTTTAATGCCATCTCTATTACATTCAAAGTTTTCATACATAATTGGGTCTGTTTCTGACCTTTCTGATGGCTTATTTTGATCTGTTTGTTTCTGCATCTGTATCACACTGTTTTAATTACTGTAGTTGTGCAATGAGTTTCATACCTGACAGGGAAAATCCCGCTCCTCTTTTTCTTAATTTATCCTGTTTATTTTTGAATATTTAATAATATTTCACATGGATTTTATAATCGGATATCAAATAATGTACCATACAATTTTCTGGAATGATGTCGATTGGAATTAGTAAATCAATTTTTGGAGAGCTGACATCTTTATGATATTAAGTCTTTGTATCTATAAACAAATCATACTACCCCATTTATTCAGAATTTCTCTTATTTCCATCAATATATTAGATTGAATCATACACAATTACCAATACTTGATAATTTTTGATCTACAAAAGAGGAATTTTATATATTTCAATCTAATAGTTAAAAATATTTCAGAAAGTTCTTGTACATCTTTTAGTAGACACACTTCTGTTACTTTTTTTTGTTATTGCAAATACAATTTTTTATATTATGCATTCGAATCATGCACAATCATTTTCTTGCAGGCTTAACAAAATGCACACATAAAAATCACCTGACATGAGTGTAATTTTATACAGGATATTTTCAAAATCAAAGAGTTTTTTATTTATTTAGATTTTCTACTTCTTAAATAAGTTTTTCAATTTATGTTTTTATAAATTTTTAATGTTATTTAAGTTTACAAAGTCATTGGCATTCATTTATAATAATCTCTTATATTTTAAAGTCTATTGTATCTGTAATTCTGTTACTTTGTTGTTGTAAACTGTTTACATTAACTTTTCTCTATCTTTCCTCATCAATTTTGACAGAAGTTTGACTACTTTATATGTCTTTTCAAATAAGTAGCTTTTCTTATGTTGAGTACTTTTATTTTCTTATTCTTTTTAATTAACTACATTTATGCTTTTAAATTTCTATTTCTTTTATTATAATTTACTTAGGTTTAGTTCTTAATTTTCTTTAATTCCTTGAGTTGAAAGCGTAGCTCATTTCTTTTCAAGACTTCTTGTTTTCTAATAAATACATTTATATAGAGAGAAGATTTCCATTTACGCACTGCATTGTCTGCATCCTGTGAATCATTAATATGCATTTTGGTTTTTTGTGCCTAAATATTTCATACCTAAGTCATGAATTAATAATTGGAGTTCTGAACATTCGCTTTAAAATTGATTTCTAATTTCATCGTACTGTTATCAGAGAATGTTGTCTGAATGATATGGTGTTTGCAATTTGTTGAATCTTCCTTTGGGACAGAGTTCTGGTCAATTTTTATCAATGTTTCATGTATTCTTGAGAAAAACGTACATGCTCTATTTGTTGGGTAGAGAGTTCTGTATATCTACTGTTAACAGTGCCATTCAAATCTAATCCATTCTGACTATATTTTTGTCTGCTTGGCCTTTCATTTCCCAAAAAAAAGTGTGTTAAAATATTCTACAATTATTATTGATTTATTCATTTCTCTGTGACTTTTTCAGTGTTTGCTTTACATATTTTGTGGCAAGGTTATTCAGAATTATAATGTGTTCTTGATGGATTCATCATTTATTAGTACAAAATGTCTTTGATCCCATTTCCTTTGAGTTCTGTTTGGACAAGTATTAAGTTATTTACATGAGCTTCCTTTGGTTAGTATTTCCCTGTTATATCTTTTTCTTCTTTTTATTTTCAATTTGTTGAGAGGTTCACTGTGGCTTGAACGTCTGTCCCTTGCCAAACTCATGTTGAAATGTAATTGCCATTGTAACAGTCTTAAGAGGTTGAGACCTTTAAGAGGTGATGAGGCCATGAGGGTTCTACCCTCAAGGGTGGGATTGGTGTCATTATAAAAGGATGAATTCAGCCCTCTCTTGTTCTCTCTTGCCATCTAAGAAGGCCCTCGCCAGATGATGGAATCTTGATATTAGACTTCTCAGCCTCCAGAAAGTAAGCCAATAAATTTCTCCTCACTGTACATTACATAGTCTCAGGTATTCTGTTACAGTAGCATAAAAATGACTAAGACAGTGTCTTTTTGCTTCATAAAGCTGGATTTTATTTATTTATCAATTTGAGAGTCTTGTAATTTTAATGAGTTTGGCCCACTTGCATTAGCTTTAATTACTAAAATGTTTGGACTCATTTTACCGTTTTACCTTTACTTTCTTACTGACCATGATTTCTCCTTCTTTTTTTCTTATGTCCTGTAGCCAGTGACTCCTTATAATCTGACAACTTATATCCTTTTTCAATTATAAATCATCTTCAGCCTTTATCTCTTCAGATATTTCCTTTTGCCATTTTCACTTTTATTGTTTTCTGTTAAATATTAAACTTTTCAATCTCCCATCATATGTCTTAGTTTATATTCTATTTTTCTATCTCTTAACTTGTCGGTGCTATATTCTTCAATTCTGTTTTTTGTTAGGTAGCTGTCTCTTCAATCCACTGTTCATCCTATATCTTTGCCTTTAAAAAAATTTATTAATATTTTTGGCCAGGCACAGTAGCTTATGCTTGTAATCCCAGCACTTTGGGAGGCTGAGGATGGTGGATCACCTGAGGTCAGGAATTTGAGACCAGCCTGACCAACACGGTGAAATCTCGTCTCTACTAAAAATACAAAAATTAACCAGGTGTGGTGGCAGGTGCCTGTAATCCCAGCTACTCGGGAGGCTGAGGCAAGAGAATCACTTGGACCCAGGAGATGGAGGTTGCAGTGAGCCGAGATCACACCATTGCACTCCAGCCTGGGCGACAGAGTGAGTCTCTGTCAAAAACAAACAAAAATTTGTAAGATTTCCAGTTTTTAAAAGTGTATCTGCTTGCTCTTGCTACATAACCTTTTCTTCTTATTGGAAGAATTCTATTAGCTTTTAAAAACTCTCTATGAGCAGTTTTGGCACATATTTTCATAAGCCTTATAGAATAAATGTTATTATTCTCTCTCCTTTGGTATGAATTCTTCCATTTGTTATATGAGCTGGCTACCTCTCCTAATTAAGCATTTTCTCATGCATTTATCACTTTTGTCTGAAATCTTACCTTGCACTGGAGCTTTTCTCCCATGCAAACTCCTTATTTTGTGTGGTTTTTCAGTTGCCTTACTAAGGCCCTCCAGGTTGAGCAGAGACAAACCAAGCCTCTCAATTAGAGGCTTACAGGCTTTATCCATATGAGTGGAACTAGTTATAATGTCCTGCTCATATATCATCTCAGCTAAGGTATTCTCACAGCTGCCTCTCTTTTCTTCCAGGATCACAGGAGAGTGGCACATTGTGGTTGTATCCTGAATTTTCAAATAAGGTTAATTCAGGTTTTTAACTGTTAGGAGAGCGATCTGGCACTCGGCTTTAATCTCATCTTTTGCAACAATAGTGATATGTTCACCAGCCATTTCTTTGTGGGCCTTGGAACATCTGAATCCATTTTCTGCATCTACTTACACTTTTCTGTGGGCCCCATGGCTTCAGCCTCCACTATGGCCTTTCCTATTATTCCTGAAACATGGAAATTCCTCTAGTATCCCTTTTTAACAGAGCTATCTATTTTAAATATATTCCACATTTAATTTGTATATTAATGAAATATAAAGTATATTTTAAATATCTATTTCATTTAAATTCCCATTTTTTGAGAGCAAAAAAATAATAATTTTGCAGTTATTCACTTAGCTGTGTTAAATGATGTCCAAATTAACCTACCAAATATTTTTTTCTTTGAGGGTGTAATCTATATTAAACAGTTCCTGTTTATGATGATAATAGGAAGCCAATATAGCAACTTTGCAATAAGAACCAAGCTCCCACAAAGCAAAAACAAAACCAAAATAAAGATCTAAAGAATTATTATTATTATACTTTGTTTTATGAAATTTGAACTATCATGAGAATAAGGCCATTAGTGATTCATAAAAATAAGAATAATAATTTTTGTTACCTTGCGATGTTAGACAACTATTTCTGTTTTTTCATGTATGTGTTTTAGACAACTATACCTATTAGACAACTATTAGGTATAGATTTGTGTTTTTTCATGAATATTGTCATATGTCTTTCTTAACAGTACACTGACAGTATGTAGTACAGCACAAGTCAAAGCAATGGTTATAAGTCTAGTACTCTGAAATTTTTCTTCACTTAATAATAACTGCGTACAGATTTATAGTATTATTTGATTGATTTTGTTTCCAGGATTTTTTCCCTTTGCATAAATCTTCACATTTATATATCTAGGAAAGTCTTGCTTAGAACATTATAACCCCTTCCTGCAATTAAGGTTTTGTTACAGAATGTGCTTATCATGCACATGTACCACAGTTCTCCTGTGAACTCCCTTTTTTTTAATTATTATTTTTATTTTATTTTTGAGATGGAGTCTGAGATGGAGTCTCGCTCTGTCACCCAGGCTGGAATGCAGTGGCCTGATCTCGGCTCACTGCAAGTTCCACCTCCCAGGTTGATGCCATTCTCCTGCCTCAGCCTCCCAAGTAGCTGGGACTACAGGCACCCGCCACCACCCCTGGCTAATTTTTTGTATTTTTAGTAGAGATGGGGTTTCACCGTGTTAGCCAGGATGGTCTCGATTTCCTGACCTTGTGATCCGCCCACCTCGGCCTCCCAAAGTGCTGTGAACTCCTTTTGAACTTTATAGTGAACCATAGTGCAGAAGGTAACCTATGTCTTAATGACTTTTCATGGACTACATAAGCTTAAAAGGAAGAAAAAGTCTTTTATTTTCTTGCTTCATGATTTTCTCACCTAAAAAATAAAAAAGTAAAGATTTTTTTCTACTCTGATACCTCAATATTATGGTTCAAACATCTTTATAATTGAATTTCATGGCTTAAAGTTTAAGCGCATAGAATAATCACTTTGCTTGTGATTTAGCAGAAGATTTACAGAGTAATCCCTATTTGCTGTACTGAATATTACTAGATTTCTGTCTATTTATGAGTTCCCAAAGGCAAAATAAGATTTTGGGAACTGATTTGTGGCCCTTCATTTATTATCTTATAATGTCTGTAGACTATGTAATGATGACTTGTTTTTTATTTCTGATATTGGTGATTAGGTGTTCTTTCTCTTTTCACTTGACCAGTCCAGCTAAGGGTTTATACTGAAGTTAATCTTTTCAAAGAACTAGCACTTGCCTTTGTTAATTTTCTCTTGCCTGTTTTCTACTTTTTTTAAATAAAGTTATGCTCCTATCTTTATTATTTCCTTCCTTTCATCTACAATTTATTTAACTTACTCTTCTTTCTGTAACTTCTCAAAGTGGAATGTAAGGTCACTGATTTTAGATTTTTTCTTTCTGAATATCGGCACTTAAAACTATGTTTCAGCCGAGCATGGTGGCTGATGCTGATAATTCCACCACTTTGGAAGGCCAAGATGTAAGGATCACTTGAACCCGGTAGTACCAGACCAGCCTGGACAGCATAGTGAGATTCTGTCTCTACACAAAATAAAATAAAATAAAATAAAAAATTATCCAGGCACGGTGGCACGCACCTATAGTTCCAGCTACTTGGGAGGCTGAGGCAAGAGGATTGCTGGAACCCAGGAAGTCGAGGATGCAATAAGCTTGATCACGCCACCACACTCCAGTCTGGGCAATAGAGCAAGACCCTGCCTCAAGAGAACAAACAACAACAACAGCAAAAACCTATGTTTCCCTCTATGTACTGCTTTAGCTCATTCAATTTAAAATAGTCTCTAATTTCCCTTGTATGTCTTTTTTGATCCATAAATAATTTATAAGGGTGCTGTTTAATTTCCAAATATTTGTGATTTCCTCTGAAATAGATTATTCCCACTGACTTATTTCTGATTTGTTTCACACAGTGTGCTTTGTATGATTTTAATACATTTAAATTCATTTAAAATTGTTTTATGGCCCAACATATGGTCAGTCTTGAAAAATGTACTTCTTTTCACTTGAAAAGAAGTGTGTTTTTCAGTTCTATAAATGGTGTCCTATGAATTTCAATTAGATCATGGGGGTTGATAATGTTAAAATCTTTTAAGTCTACTGATTTTTAAAAATCTAGCTGTTGTATTAATTGGTAAGAAGAGTCTTAAATAAAATACTCTGACTGTAAAATAGTCTATTTTTTCTTTTCATTCTGTCCATTCTTGCCTGATGTATTTTGAAACTCTGTTCTTAGGTCTATACACATTTATAATTATGTCTACACACATTTATAATTATGTCTACCTGATCAATTGTTCTTTTTTCTCATAATAAAATATCCCTCATCTCTTCTAATATTCTGTGGCTTGAAGTTTATTTTATCTGGTATGAATATAACCACGCCAGCTTTCTTATGCTTACTGTATGTATGGTATATCTTTTTTCGTTTATCTATTTTCAATGTAGCAGTGTCTTTCTATTTAAAGTGCTTCTCTTGGGAGCAGCATATAATAGTCTTGCTTCTATGTGATGATCTCTGCATTTTAATTATAGTGTTTTAGATCACTAATATTTAATGTAATTATTGACATGATTGGATTTCAGTCTATTATTTTATTATTTGTTTTCTGTTTGTCTCCTCTGTTTTGTTGTTGTTGTTTTCACTTTTGTTTTTAGAGACAGGGTCTTGCTCTGTCACCCAGGCTACAGTGTGATGTTGTGATTATAGTTCACTGTAACCTCGAACTCCTGTGCCCAAGTGATTCTACTGCTCCAGCCTCCTGAGTAGCTAGGGCTATAGAGCATACCTATACCAAACATGGATAACTAAAAGACATTTTTTTTAGAGATGGAGTCTTGCTGTGTTGCTCAGGCTGGTCTTGAGCTCCTGGCCTCAGGCAATCCTCCCGCCTCAACTTCCCGAAGTCCTGGGATTAGAGTCTTGATAATTTAAATTTTTTTTAGTATTTCATTTTATCTGTTGGATCTTTAACTATACCTCTTTGACTAGTTTTTCTTTTCGTGGTTGCTTTAGGGGTTACAATTTTCATGCCTAGCCTTTCATAGTCTACTTAGAGTTAACATGGTTCAGCTTCTCATAATAGGTAGACTGAGAATAAAGAAAGAATACACATATACCCATACAAAGACTTGTACACACATGTTTATAGCAGCTTTATTACTAATAACCAAAACCTGGAAATGACCCAGTTGTCATCAACAGGTGCATAGATAACATATTGCTGTATACATCTAATCTATAGAATATTATTCAACAATGCACTTTAGTAACCAGCTTTTATTTAGTCTTTCCAAAGTGTTTAGTTCAGTTTTCAAAGAAGAAAAAGTTGTCTTTTTATTCCTCCTTATATTTAAGAGGTTTATGTAATATTTAATTAAATCATGAGTCACCAATAACATCCTAATTAACAGATTTTTGGAATGAGTACAACCGACTCATGTAGGGTGCACAGTTCAACAGGTGGAAGTGAGAATGTTTAGACAGACCAGGGAATGGCCTCCTGGGTACTTTACAAGAAGTAGGCTTCTGTCAGTATATTCCCCAGTGGAGAGACAGAAGGTTGGCTAATCTGGCAAGTTGGTTAGTGGTAGTCAGTTAAGAGAGCATTTGCTATATTATCAAATTGCCTTCAGAAGGTGGTATAAATTTATAGTTTCACACAGTAATTTTAAATGTCCCCATATCTTAAAAGCATTAACAGATTTTAAAATCTTTGCCTATTTTAAAATAGTTGTCTTGAGAGACCCCAGCATAATGGGTTCTAGTACCATGGCAGGTGGCAACCCCAGTTTAATGGGAAAGAAAGGGTAACTCTAGCCCTTTTGGATGTTCACAGTGTGCCTTTCATGGGATACTTCATTTACCTGGCAAAGGGCCTAATGCCACATTGCCCAACTTGCAACCAGAGGGTCCCTCACATGAGAAACTTGTTTATACTGGCAGACACCATTGTGGCTCTTATCTGACCTACGTCTAGTTTATGCCTCCTTGACCAGTGCTCTGGGGCTGGAAGCTTGACTTTGTGTTCTCCCTAGGGCCAGGGGCCCAGGGAAAACCTGGCCTAGGGCAACCCCTAGTTCTTCAGGTGGAAGGTGCAATTTCAATATACCACCACAATAGGAAACACATTCAAAGGCTGCTCACTTATGGATCCTGGGCAGGGAGGACACAATGAGTTGGGAGGGCAGTCCTTCCTTCTCAGTCATGTGAGGCAGGAATGAAGAGTTAGGCAGAGAGAGAAAGAAAAAGATGGAGGGAGAGAGGGAGATAGAGAAAGAGACGTAACTACCAGTATATATAAGAGAATACAGAAGGGTCACTTTAAGTGCATGCATAAATGCCTGTATTAGTCAGTTTTCACACTGCTGATAAAGACATACCAAGACTGGGTAATTTATAAAGAAAAAGAGATTTAATGGACTCACAATTCCATGCGGCTGGGGTGGCCTCACAATCATGGCAGAAGGCGAAAGACCTGTCTTGCATGGTGGCAGACAAGAGAGATAAGAGAACCAAGCAAAAGGGGTTTCCCCTTATAAAACCATCAGATCTTGTGAGACTTATTCACTACAGTGAGAACAGTATGGGGGAAACCGCCCCCATCATTCGGTTATTTCCCACCAGGTCCCTCCCATAACACGTGGGAATTATGGGAGCTATAATTCAAGATGAGATGTGTGTGGGGACACACCCAAACCATATCAATGCCTGAATGGTTCATTGCAAGGAAAGCAGCAAGCCCAGTGTGCTAGCCCAGAGAGATGCCTCTAAGCTTTAACTTTGGCCACTGGATTGAGCCATCTGGGTGGGTGCGGAACTGGAAACTGTGTCAAGGGTACTGAGCCTTGCCTCTGGCACAAGAAAGCTAAGCCTGCCTTCGAAATAGATGCCTAGGCAACAGAAAATTATAATAATTTGCTATAATTGCATCTCACTGTTCTTTCAATTTTCATTGCCTAGACTCCTAGGGGCCAATTTTTGGTACATTTTTAGTACATTTAATACGACATTTTTTAGACATTTTCTGTGCAATTGGCACACGTGATTGTTAACAGCAACGCAGCTGTACTAAAGAGAGATCCCCTCTCCTGCACCTCCTGGTGGGACTGGAGGCGGGAATGACCATAAGGAAGTAGGAATGGAAAGATGCCTGGGGGTCTTTGTGTCTGTAACTCAGGTAACGTAAAGCCTAGTAGTTGACCTCTGATCATAGTGGATTTGTATCATTTTCTTTCATTTCTAATTAAAGTGTTATCTCTATTTAGTACAGTTGATATAAAATTTATTGTTTTAAACTTAGACTGTATTAATTTTTAAGTTCTGAAGTAAAAAATAAAACTTAGGCCCCTCTTATGTTCCAGTTTCTTATCCTGAAGCCTGTCATTATTCTATTATGAGTGTTTGCGGAGGAGAAAAGAAAAAAGTAGGTTAGAGTTATCTCACTTTTTTTTTCCTTATAAACCTTAATTAGAAAGGTTTCATGGAAATACTTTCAGCTTACCCAATCCATTTCTTCCTTGTAAAGCTTTTAAACTTCGCACAGTCAGGAATGGCTTTTATCTCGTGCACAAATGAAATCAAAATAAAAATGCAGATTGAGCTATCAGCTACTTAATACCTGTAATTCTAGTATTGCTGAGCAGCAGGTGAATAATAATAAAAGCCCAAAACTGGCAGAAAAGAAGGGAAAAACAAGATATATTTGTTTTACTAAGCTTCCCTGGACTTTCACAATAAATCCATTCAATCAAATATTTTATTGTGGGCCCACTTTCTTCAAGTCATTGAGTGATTCAAAAAATATATTGTTTATAAGTATGTAAGTTAGACTTTTGTATTATATATAAAGATTAATACAACAGAATCATCTAGCAGCATCTTAAAGGCACAATAACATGTTATCATCAAGTACATGGATAATCTATGGGTGCTTGTAAATGTAGAGTATTAATTTAAAAATTCAAGGTATGATAAGGTCAACAGATCAGGAGATGATTGCGTTGGAAAAGATAGCTTGTTACTCATGGTTCCAAGAGGAGACAGCACACCATGCTACAGGAAGCCACCCAGGGAAGCACCAGGGTCAGTCAGGAGTGAAAGGGGAAAGAGAGGAACTGCGGGTTAGAGCCTTTATGGTGGTTTCCATGGGAAGGAACAGGATAGGCAGGTAAACAGGCTTAAGATTGGCTAGTTTGAATACTTTCAGTGGCTCTGGGCCATAGAGGCATTCCCCAGTTGTCTGGCATCTGGCTGGCCCTTAGGGGGATTGGGGCAGGGGGAATAGTGGCCTGGAGTGTTAGATAAAGGAGGTAGTTGGGAGCGTGGCTTTGGATTGGTTGGTTGGCGTTTCAAAGCACACTCTTGACCACCAAGGTGGTTCTCACCTATAATCCCAACACTTTGGGAGGCTGAGGAGGGAGGATTGCTTGAGCCCAGGAGTTCAAGACCAGCCTGGGCAACAGGGTGGGACCCCATGTCTATAAAATTTTTTTTAAATTAGCTGGCCATGGTAGCATGTGCCTGTAGTCCCAGCTACTCGGAGGCTGAGGCAGGTGGATCACTTGAGACCAAGAGTGCTGTACTGCAGTGGGCTAGGATGGCGCCACTGCACTCTAGCATGGGTG
The DNA here is from genome assembly GCF_006542625.1 of Nomascus leucogenys. Taxonomy (NCBI): domain Eukaryota; kingdom Metazoa; phylum Chordata; class Mammalia; order Primates; family Hylobatidae; genus Nomascus; species Nomascus leucogenys. The sequence continues at coordinate 2,787,071 of NC_044389.1, read as the reverse complement.
ACAGAGCGAGATCCTGTCTCAAAAAAAAAACAAAAAACAAAAAAAAAACAAAAAGCACACCCTTGTGGGCACTTGTGCAGTTGTGTACTATTTCTGGGACTTTATTTGCGTGGCAGGGGCAGTCTCTCTAGGGTCAGCAAGCCCCAGATGTCAAAGCATCAGAATGCAGAAAATAAAAGACACAGTTAAACAGTGGCTACTCAGTATTCATGATCTTACTCATCTCTATGCCCATTTGGAATTCAGTCAGCTATTCCAAGCACAAGGGTTCCTACATTTTAGTGTGTACACAATTTACTTAGCCCTCTGGGTCATAGCGATGGCGATGCAAACAACAAAAGCTTTCTGTTTACTTAAGGAATAGGATAAAACAATAGCAGCTCTGGAACACAAGTTAATTCTCCATATTTTCACGACAGCATATTTGCTTTTAAGAGTAGAAGATGCATAAAATAGAAATATTGCCATGAGCAACGTGAAAAGAATTCAGAAAACTAGTTACACACAGTAGAAAAAAGGGGAAATTTCCACATTACCTATCATTTGTTTCCAATATCAAGATCAGCTACATCTTCTCACCACTCAAACCATGAGTATTTCAAGAATCACACAGAAATATTAACCTAACAATTTCCATAGTAAACATACTAGACCAGAGAGAACCAGAACACTCAAGGGATAAACTTGACAGTTATCTTTCTCCTCAGACCCAAACACATCTCACTCAAGTCACAACCTAGCTTCAGGAGTGCTTGTCTGGAACCTGGACTTGTAAGGAAGGGAGAGAGAGTGGGCGTGAGGATGGGGTGGTCAGGGAGATCCTGCCCGGCCTGTAGGCCTGGGGACTCAACTCCATCATAAGCTCTGGTTTAAGGGCCAGGCTACAGGATTTGAAGTTTGTATCTTGCTATTTTGTTTTCTCTTTTACTTGACAAGAGATAAAGAAGATGGGGAAAACCCTGGCCCAGAAGAATCAAGTACACTCTCTGACAGAGATGACAAGTGGCCAGTGGCTTTTGAAATCCATGACTTACAAGCTTATTAACACCAAACAGATCTAAACATGGCACCAGTAACTGTGGTTATGCAACTGAGGAAAAAAAAATGCCATGGCAAGACAAACTAGCCATCCTTACTCAAGTAAGAAAACGAATTGTAAATTTCTTGCAAAGTGCAACATTGCAGTGGTGGGCTTTCCCATACAACAAAAAGATAGAAAATCTGACATATGGGGAGGCTGGGAATAAGGTTCTTCTCTAAAGATTCCCAATGAAAACAAACAAACAAAAGTCTAATAAATAAAAAGCTGAGAGTTGGCTATTTCCCTCCTACAGGCTAAGTTAGCAAGGATCTGCAGAATGCTATCATCGCCATTGTGCAGTGGAGGAACAAAAGCTTATGGAGGATAATGAAAGAATCAAAATCAGGTACCTAACAAGAAAGATAGACAGTTCCTGTTTCGTATTGTCGACTATTTTCTATTTTCTCTATACCCTCATTGTCTTCCTGGTCATCAATTAGCCTACTAAAAATGCCACTCAGCTAGAAAAACAGAGGAGTGTCAAGTGAGATCTTTAACACCAAACCAAGCATACTGAGAAAATATCTTAGAATTTATGGAATAATTTTTATACTGGTGAAGTGACAGGATTTAAGTAAGAAACATTTAACAAGTAATATGGAGGCTTGATAACCATTGTCAATAAAATACTTATGGAAGACTCTGAATAGCCAAAGTGATCTTTAGCAAAAAGAACAAAGCAGAAAGCATTATACTTCCTGATTTGAAATATACTGCAAAGCTATAGAACCCAAACAGCATGATACTGGCATAAAAACAAACACATAGGCAAATGGAAGAGAATACAGAGCCCAGAAATAAATCCATGAATTTACTGTCAATTGACTTTTGACAAAGGTGCCAACAACACACGATGGGGGAAAGGACAGTCTCTTCATAAATTTGTGCTGGGAAAACTGGATATTCACATGCAGAAGAATATAATTAGAACTTTATCTCTTACCACGCACAAAAATTACCTCAAAATGGATTAAATTCCTGAACATAAGACCTACCAATCTCTATAGCATTGGCTTGGGCAATATTTTTTTGATATGACCTCCCAAACATAGGTAACAAAAGTGAAAATAGACAAATGGGATAGTATTAAACTAAGCTTTTGGACAGCAAAAAAAGTAATCAACAAAGTAAAGATACTGAATGAGATAAATATTTGCAAACCATACATCTAATAAGGAGTTAATATCCAAAACATGTAAGGCACTCAAACACCTCAACAGCAAGAGAATAAATAACCTGATTTTAAAATGGGCAAAGGACTTAAACATTTGTCAAAAGAAAACATACAAATGGCCAACAGATATATGAAAAAATACTCAACATTACTAAATGCAAATTAAAACCACAATGAGATATTATCTCACAGCTTTTAGAATGACTACTATCAAAAAGACAAAAGATAGCAAGTTGTGGGGAGGATGTGGAGAAAGAAAACCCTTGAACACTCTTGGTAGGATATCCATTATGGAAAACAGTATGGAGGTTCCTCAAAAAATTAACAGTAGAACTCCCATATGCTCCCGTAATCCCACTTCTGGGTATTTGTCCAAAGGATATGTATTAGTCTGTTCTCGCACTACTATAAAGAACTTCCTAAGACTGGGTAATCTGTAAAGGAAAGAGGTTTAGTTGACTCACAGTTCTGTATGGCTGGGGAGGCCTCAGGAAACTTACAATCACAGCAGAAGGCGAAGGGGAGGCAGGCACCTTGTTCACAAGGCAGTAGGAGAGAGAATAACTGAAGAAGGAACTTGCCAAACACTTACAAAGCTATCAGACCTCGTGAGAACTCACTCACTATCACAAGAACAGCATGGGGGAAACCACCCCATGATTCAATTACCTCTACCTGGTCTCTCCCTTGACATGTGAGGATTATGGGGATTACAATTCAAGATGAGATTTTAGTGGGGACACAGCCAAACCATATCAGGATATGAAATCAACTTGTTGATGAGATACCTACATTCCCATGTTTATTTCGGCACTATTCACTATAGCCAACATATGGAAGCAAGTTAAATGTCCATCAATGGAGAAATGAATTTTTTTAATGTAGTGTATATATGCCATGGAATACTTTTTAGCCTTAAAAAAGGACATCCTTCTTTTTTGCAACTTGATGGACCATTGTCTAACTGAAATAAGCCAGGCACAAAAAGACAAATATTGCATGATCTCACTTATATGTGGAATCTAAAAAAGTCATATTCATAGAAGCAGAGTAGCATGATGTTTACCAGAATATTGGTCAAATGTCAGTTAGAGAGAAGAAATACATTTAAGAGATCTGTTGTACAATATAATGACTATAGTTAATAACAGTATGTTATATTCTTGAAAATTACTATTTTAACTTTTCTCACAATAAAAAATGAAAAATATATGAGGTAATGCATATGTTAAAAAAATAAGTCAAATAAAATGTTTATGGAGGATTAAAAATACATGAGGTAGAATGAAAACTCCGACAGCTATTTGAATAAAGGTTGTTTTATAATAATGTGACAACAATTATTTAGCTGTGTATTTTCATTGCAAGTCAATGTTCAATCCTCTTTACAGATTTTACAAAAAGCAAGAAAATTCTCAGTGAAGTCACTTATTGATCGGAACATTGATAGGCTCCTTATCTCTGGTCTTATGAAATAGTAAACAAAATGGCAAGATACACACTTCAGAATTAAGCCTGAGTTTACAAAATCTTTTTACGTGTTTCCTTTCTTCTAATCTCTTCTTATATTTTAGCCATAGAGGTATTCTTTTCTGAGATACCTTCATTCTCCTTAACAATCTGTAAATTAAACTGTAGCTAAGGAAAATCCATGCAGTCCATTGTAATGGGCTCTAATGGAAGAGGGAGACAGTAGCCATTGGGTCAGAGAATAAATTCTAAACTATATGTTCCTTTGATACCTAGTTTGCTGAGGGTTTTCACCATGAAGGGATATTGGATTTTATCAAAGCCTTTTCTGCATCTATTGAGATGATCATATAGTCATTAAAACTCATGTCCTCACCCCACCCAGTCCCCTCCAGCTCCATCACAGAGAGGAGACAAGAGACACTGCTCTCTTAGGCCACAATTTGAGATCCTAATATAAAAAGTAAAATACAACTTCAAAATATTTTCTACATTTTCCCTTTTTCCCCACAGTTTTTGAGGATTTAATTCTGACCGGGCAATATAATGAAAGAACTGATTGTGGTTGGACACGTCCAAGAAATACCTTTCGCAGGATATAATCTCAGAGATTACACTGCTCAATTCTTTTTAGTCAATCATCTCATTTATTATTTGAGTTTTCTAAATTGGCATAGTTATTTGTCGTATTTTAACTCTAAAGCTATTTTAAAATTTCTAAGTTTAAAACACTCATATTAGCATTTCTGTTCTCATGCTCAAAATACGAGATAGTTCTGGGATTTATTGAAGAGAAAAACTGGTAAGAGCTAGACAGTAATAAACAAAAATACTAGCACAGAATGTAGACTCAAACCCAGAAAAAAAATCTGTTGTGATTCAAAAATACATTATTTAAGCTCCTTATTCTTTTAAAAATCTCTTGTTATTTGCATTCAGTCCTTAGGGGGTCCCGAAATCAAGAAAGAAAATTAGTTAATTAAGTCTATAAAAAAGAATCCTTCTGGAAGATGAGGTTAAAATTTGGAGGAGAAAGTACATACTCAATGTCAAGGAAGATGTCTCTTTAGATTATTATAGGGTCATTTAGGTGGATGGTTAGAAGCTTGTAGCTAGAATAGATCTCCAGAGAGTATGTTGTAAGAAACCATATTCTTTTGGCAAATACAGGGACCAGATGCTCTGTGAAGTCTTTCCATCACTTACCTCCTCTAATACCATGATTTGCAGGTGTATGAAACCCTTATATAAATTTCTGGGCATTGCAGGGTATTCTACAGGAAGAAAGAAAAGAGCTCTGTTGATCTTAAGGAAGCTCTTCATGTCTGCACATATTTCAACACCAAAGCAATTCTAGCTTTATGCCAAAATGGATTAGGTTTTAGTTGCCTCTATAAATTCTCTTAAGAGGCTGGGGATTACAGTGGCTTAGATTCCTTTAAAATTATTGAGGGCAGATACAGATTGGAGAAAAAGGTAGAAGGCCCTGGAAAAAGGGTTATTGGCCACCATGGTCCCTTGGGGTTCTGACTTGGTCCCTTTGGTCAGGCAGGTGATGAAAGTGGCCATAGTGGATTGGCTGCAAATTAATTCTACATTATTCCATACACGTCTTGGTCTCGTGTGCATTTGTTTTGCATCTGTGAAAGAAAGATACCATTCCTGAAAAGCTCTGTTTACAGCAAATCAAGAATATTCCAAATAGATTTTTTAATTACCATGAATGAAAGTATAACCAGATTCACCCTGACATTTCAATTCATGTGGGGCTCTCTGAGACAACAAATGCCCTATCCATTTCAGGGCTGGACTTCAGCTTGCTCCCTTGTAAATCCTCCTGCAATCAAACATCCTGAAATCACTTGTGCATCTGAAAGCTCAGTACTTGGGTTTGTGCTTCTAAAGTCATCAGGCTGTTAGTAAACACTGCCTGGATTTTTAGCTTTGTGATTACATTGGGCCCACTGGGATATACTAAGATAATCCTCCCATCTGAACATCTTTAATGTAATCATATCCACAAAGTCTCTCTTCCTTAAAAAATCACATAGTCACAGACTCTGGGGATTAGGATGTGGACTTCTTCAGGACATCACTATTTAGCCTTCTGTAGCTCTGAACTACTTACACTCCACTGCTCACCCTTGGGCTTGGGCTTGGGCTGGGGGATGGGGTGGGGGGGTCCTCCTTCGCCTGCCTGTGTTCCCACGGTGGCACTGCCTCTGGTCTACAGCATCTGAAGGCAATGGGGGTGGGGTAGGTATCTTTTGCTCTCTTAGTCACTCTGAAGATAATAGCTCAGTCACCAACCTCCACTCTCACTACTGCCATGAACTATGTGTATAGCTCTGATGCAGCAATATTGAGGCAACCCTGGGCTGATTCACCAAAGTAGGCTGTTTTGAAACCTACCAGACCTCCTCTCCCAAATACTAATTATAACAATTTATGATGGATTAAAGATCTATATGTGAAAAGCAAAATAACAAAGCTTTTTAGAAGGGACTATAAGAAATATCTTCATGACTTTGAAGGAAGAAAGGAGGAATTTCTTATATAAGATATAAAAATAACTCACCATAAAGGAAAAGGCTACTAAATTTGACAATACAACATTTCTTCATGGAAATATTATAAAAGGAGTGAAAAAGCAAACCAGAGTAGAAAATATTTGTAGCACACATAATAGACAAGGGATTAGTATCCAGAATATATAAAGACCTCCTGTAATAAGAAAAAAGCAGATAACACAATTTCTTTTTTCTTTTTTTGAGACTGGGTCTTGCTCTGCTGCCCAGGCTGGAATGCAGTGGCATGATCTTGGCTCACAGCAACCTTCATCTCCCGGGTTTAGGTGATTCTCCAGACTCCAAAGTAGCTGGACTACAGGCGCATGCCACCATTCCCGGCTAATTTTTGTATTTTTAGTAGAGACAGGATTTCGCCATGTTGGCCAGGCTGGTCTTGAACTCCTGACCTCAAATGATCTGCCTGCCTCCGCCTCCCAAAGTGCTGGGATTACAAGCGTGAGCCATCGCGACTGACCACAACACAAATTTTTAAGTACGCAAAATTCTTGAACTGGTTCTTCACATGGAAGGAAATCCAATAGCCATTATTAACATGGGACTAAACTCAACCTCATTAGTAATATGGGAAATGCAAATTAAAACGACAAGGAGATACAACAATATACTCATTAAAATTGGTATATATAAAAAATATGAAAATACTTGATGTTTGTGTTTGTGTGAATGTGAAACATCAGACACTCTTATACTCTGACACTGCTGGTGGGAAGGAAAATAGAAACTACCTCTTCGAAAAATGGAATAGTGTTATTTAGTAAATTGGAAGCTATATACACCATATCACCTAGTTATTCCACGTTAGATTTCCTAGCGATTATGTGCTTTTATGTGTAAGCGAGTACATGTCTAAGTATGTCTATGGTTGTACAGCTTTTAGTTGCTCCAAAATGGAAACAACTCAAATGTCAAGAACAGACATATAATAGATATATAATAGTATACACAGTGGAATACTACACAACAATGAAAATTAATAAACTCAATGTTCAGTCACTCATTCTATTCAAACTTTATTGAGCTCCTTTATTCTAAACACTAAGCTAGAAGTAAAAATAAATTAAAGCCAAACTTCTCCTAGAATAACTCCCAGGGGGAAAAAAGCAGGTAAGCAAATACCTATAATTCAATGTGATAGGTTAATGAGACTATACTCACAAAGAGTGCTTTACGGATTTATCACACTGTACCTTCTCCCTCTCCTAGCTAAGGCAAAACAAAACAAAACTTGTATCTCTTTCCTTCTCTCTTTGAAATTAAAACAGAATTAAGCTGAGGCTATATATATAGTATTTTGGAAAAGAAAATCTTAAATTACAACCCCAAAAGCAAATTTTAACAGTTTAAATCCCATACATTTCAGAGTAATTTCTATATTATGATGATCAGGCATAGCCATGCATCTCTAGAGCAATTCCTTTGCTTTTAATATTATGGGCACTGTGAATTGTGAAACTAATCAGGTCTCTCTTATGAATTGACTTCTACATGATTACAATCAAATTTGAGTCTACCCACAAGCATATATTATGCATTTTTCCTAAGTCATATTCCTTGACCTCTGTTTTTCTCTTTTCCTTCTCATCTACTTCTGATGTACCTTACTGTGTTTTATTACTTACATTCTACGTATTAAAGCCAGAATAAGTGCTTTCTGGGACAATCTAAGGAATGCATGAATAGAATAGAATTATGGAATAGGATAGGATAGATATTGATTCATCCCCTTCAAGAACAGCAAGTGTTCTGAGGGAGGAGACAGTGTTACTCATCTTTGTCCCTGCAGTGTAATGCCAGATGCAGAGTAGGTGTTTTAGTCAGCTTTCCCTAGACTATGCTGCAAGGTAAACAAGCTCCAAATCTCAGTACCTTACAACAATAAATATTTATTTCTTGGTCACATTACATGAGGTCTGCAGTTCAGCTGGACTCTGTTAGACTTGGCTCCATGTGGCTTCTCATTCTGGAGTCTAGGTCAGAGGGGAAGCCGTTATCTAAGATGTGGTACTAGGGAAGTGTCAGCCATACCATGCAATACAATGGCATTTAAAGCTTCTGTTCAGTCACAGCAAAGGTCATGTCTGGTTACTCCCATTGGTCAAAGCAAATGAAGGTGGGCAATTGTGAACTGTCAGTATTCAGTAAATGTTTGCTAAATAAGTGCTACAATAATCAGCATAGTAGCTGAGCTACAATACAAGGTAAGGTTCCTATGCCATGAGCGATTGCTGTCGGACCAATAACCCACCTAGGTGTGCCTCACAGGAGACCGGATAATTAGAACAAAATATTTCCTCTATTCCCTCATAATTCAATAAGCAATACTAATAAAAAATGAGAGGAGAGTTCATAGGCTGATTCATTCTTCATCTCTTAGAACAAACTTTTTTGTGCCTAAGAATCTCTTGGGGAGCTTGTTAAATATATAATATATATAATATATATTTATATATAAAAATAAATTGAATGTATATTATGTATATATGTGTATATATACACACATATATATACACACACATATATGTATGTGTGTATGTATATGTGCGTGTATGTATGTACGTGTGTGTGTGTTTATATGTATCCAGTGAAATAGTCTCCGGAACCAGCAGCTTATGTTTCTAAGCTCCCTCTGTGTTTCTGAAGACAGCTTGGTGTGGAACCTTGCTCTGCAACCAGGGCCAACTCTGGCCTTGGTAGAGGAAACTTCTTCTCAGTCCCTGCCACCCTAGAATCCCAAGAAGGGCAGCCTTCACTTTTTCAGCCTTCTCTTCCCTCCACTGCAAGGAGGCGTGTGGGCAGGAGCTGGCTCCTCTGGGCTTGCACCATACCTGAACATGCCTCATGTCACTGGTTGCATGATACTGTAATTATATATGTTCCCGTCTGTGAGTACCCACCTGGGTGCTGGGAACTCATCTTGTTTGCCTTCACATCCTCAGTGCCAACCCATGACTCAGGTAGAATAAACACTTACTGGATAAATTTAAATTAATTTATTTTGTTGGTAATCCCTGTCTATCACAGCAGCAGTTCTCAAACCTTAGCATGCACTGAATCATTTGGAGGTCATATTAACAGATCACTGGGCCTTCCCCGCAGAGTTTCTGATTCACTAGGACTGAGGAGGGGCTAAGAACTGGCACTTCTAACAAGCTCCCAGGTGACAGCCATACTGCCACTGCTGGTGCACATCCACAGCTGGGGGAGCACTGCATGAGAGTACCTTATCTTAGCTTTTTTTTCTTGTCTATAGAATTCTGGGCAGGTTTTGTTTGTAAAACCTTGCTCAGAAAGATTAACAACAGCTTTCAAAATTGCAAATCAGTTTGCCACAGCTTTAAATGTCCAATCACATTAGTCCACAAACTTAGGTATGACAAAAATCTATCTTTGTGATGCTATTGCTGAATTCATTTTATCTCCAAAGGCTCCCAAGGGCTGGAATCCATAGTCCCTGTGGTATCCCAAGAACAGTTTTGACACACAGTTAATTGCCATATAAATGTTTGCTGAGTGGATGAACAAGTGATGCCAGAGTATCTTCCAGCCTTCACGCTTCCTCTGCTTTCAGGGTCATTTTGTGCCCTGCTGTCACTGCTGCCCATGACTCTAGCAGGTGTGATTTATGGTATATTCTTTTACCAAGGGTTGGGGGCTGGCTGTCCCTCTTCTCAGCCTATGCATGACCTTCAGGGAAAGGATGCCAGCTCTGTGCTCTCAAGGGTTGTGGTGGAAAATCTAATTCTCCAGCCTTTTCTCTTTGAAAAAAACTGAAGTACAACTCTTATCAATCAAAAGACTTAGGCTTTTAAATTTGCTGATTTGCTTTTGAATTTCATGCACCTTATTTGGAACTCAAAGCCAAAAATTTAACCCTTTATTCTGTCAACTGGAGAATGATGAAGTTCATGAATTTTGAATGGAGAGCTTTATTTCTCATAAAGCAGCCTGCAGAGTGGCCATTCTGACAGGCTGAAAAGTGTAGCCTCTGGTCAGAAGCTGAAAACAGACACTTCAAGGGAGGGGCAAATGGAATGGGAATTTAAGTTGAGTAAGGTGTCTGAATATAAGTATTCAATAAGCTATTTAAAAACTCCTCAAATATTTATGAGAGAAGAAACGTGCACATGTGCAATTGAGCTTCATACCCCTTTATGGGTCCCATGTACAGAAAATGGCAGTTTTAGCATGATCACAGGGTAGAGGTTTTGGCACATTGACATCAAAGGATGAAGCAGAGAACACACAAACCCTTACTGTTCATTCTCCATAGACTGGAACTCTCTTATCAGATTTCTGTGGTTGATTGTCCCTTATCAGGCAAAAAGGAGGGATAGCATTAAGCAGTTGTTGATGTCAGTGGTGGGGTCTTTTGAAAAAGACGGCTTATGTTTAGCCCTTAGGGAAGGAATCTAATGGTGGTTAGCAAGGACAGGTACATAATGAAGAGTGTCTAACCTCCTATTCTGCCATGGCCGAGAACTCAGTTTTTTTCACAGTTACTCTGGGGTCCTGTTGGCCAAGAGGAGGTCTATTCAGTTGGTTGAAGGGCTTAGGATTTTATTTTTATTTCTCAGTTCATAGCAGATATTTTTCTATTCTTGTAAAACAAGGAATCTCAGCCTCACTATCTAGTTTTAATGTTTCAAAGCAATAAAATAAAAGGAATAAAAAATACATCAATTAGTATTTCAAAATAATATCAATGCTTTATTTGTGTTTATATCATATTACATCATCCTCACCATCATGCTAACAAAACAAAATCCCATATAAAATATTTGTTACAGAGTGCAAATGCCCTTTGAAGATAGGGTAGCATCACCCAGCACCGGAGGGGCCACCCACACTTTGTCCATCTGTAGTGATGGAGCCTGAGGCTTGGAAGGAATTCTTACAAACTCCTTCATGGTGCAAGCAGTTCATTTCCACTCAAGGAATTTCTCAAGGGGATTCTGTCAAGATGCTCCCAAATCAGAGCCTGCTGTGTGGCAGCCCATCACCAGCAACATCATCAGAAATGTACATTTGCTCTGACGTCAAGAAGAATGAAAACAGGTGTCAGCAGCACTTGCCAAAGAACATACCTCCTGTGGCCATTTCAGTTAATTCAGCCAAGAGGAATTCAGGACACAGACCTGGAAAGTGTGAAGGAACCTGGCAGAACGGATGAGCGTGCTCTGAAATCTGGGCATACTGGTGTTCTTGGCTCCTACTCATTTTCAGGGTGCCCAAACTGCAGATTTAAAGAGCAGCGGGCAGCTCTGAAAACACTGAGGTAAGATGTCGAAGGAAGGAGAAGACTATTTATTGTCTAATCACGTTCCAGGATTATTACTGAGTGCTCTGCAGACATTATCTTATTTAATCATTAAAACAGCTCAAATGCTAACCAGTAATGCAGCGATTCTGCATTTTACAGACAAGGAAACTGAGATTCTGTAACTTGCCTAAGATTACACAAAGCCGGATTGGAACCCTGGTTTATAACTTCAAGCCTATGCTCTTTCCACGACAACATGTGTTCTCTTTCAGTGGTCACAGTTTGGTTCAGAGCGAAGAGAGAAAAGTGGCCCAGAGTGACGAAGTGGCAACAAGGAGACTTGACCCTTTTCGGAGGCCACGACTCTGCTGGTATTGCATAATAATGTGTCTGCTTTACCCCTCCCCGATGCAACTCAATGCGGGATAGAGAAAAAAATAAGGACTGTGTTTTGTGGTGAGCTTCTCCAGGTCAGAGGTGCTGGAAAGGGCAGATTGTTAAAGGAGACACAGACACAGGGAAGAAGGTGGGCCATCTCTTTTAGAGAGTTTCTAAGACTGCGCTTAGACCACTTCCCCACCCCAAACCTATCCCCTTAGGGATGCTTACATAGGGATTTTTAATTGAGCGCAAAATTTTTAATTCTCCAGGAATGGGAATGAGAATACAGTAGGATCCTTGTTTATATGCAATGGTAGAGGGGAGTACCTTTGGCACTAATAAAAGCACACCCAAACAAAACCCAGTGGTTTATTTGGACATACTTGTCCAAGTCAACAGGGACAGTTTAAAAATAAACACTTTTTAAATTTTATTTGGAAAAATCTCCTTCTTCCAGCTCTCTATAATGTGACCTCAGGTGACCTTTCTGATTTGGGGGAGTTTCACAAAAGATCCATTTGGGAATGGCAACAGCCTTGAAAGCTTGACCGGACTCTGAGAAGCCTGTCTGAGAGCTTCCCAAAACCTTCTTCCCTGATCTTCACCAAACACCCCTAGGTCAACTTGGGAAGGAGAGCCGGGCCTCATTGGTGTGGGGCCACTGATGCTCCTTAGAGGTACTCACCCCCGACTGTGCCCATTCAAACACAACCTCTGCTCCCAGTGTCTTTTCTGTTCCTTTGCTCTGCTTTATGTCAGCTTTTCTGCAGCCTTCCATGTTCCCACTTCACTGGATTCAACTCTGTTTAATCTAGTCTAGAGAATTCTCTTTCCAGACACTGCTCGGCACTGCCTCAACCTTACCGGAAGTTCATATTGCTTTGAATTGTTCCTTTTCTTTCCTTTAGGGAGCAGCCATCTTTCTTATCAAGTTTCTTAACAACAAACACAAGAAACCCTGCTACAGCTGTAAACTATCTGTTACAAGTCCGTCTCTTTCGAAATTAAATATGATGAGGTTTATATTCTCTTTTGCAAGTTTTGGTAATGCAATGTGGTAGAAACAGAATATCTTTAGAATCGAATATACTTATTAACCAGATGAGTTTGGGAAAATTCTGTAAACTTCCTGAGGCTCAACTCCCTCATCTGCAAAATAGGTATATAAATAATTACTTCATATTATTGTAGGAAAGATTAAATGAGACAAGGCCTCTATCACACTGCCAGGTTTTCAGGTATACAGGCAAAATAATAAATGATTAATAAGTGCTAGGTCCTTACCTCTTCCTCTTTAAAACATTACATATCTTCCAGAAAATACCATGGTTCTTTTTCTGAAACCTGTCTTCACAAACCAACAACTTATACCACATTGCTGCCAAGTGGGATTTGCAAAGCTTGTCTTGCAGAAGAGCTCCATGCAGGCTCTAAGTTCAGAAAGCATAAACGCTTCCATTTATCCTTCCCTGGGCCTGCATGTCTGCGAAGGACAAGAAAAAGATTTCAACGGCCTGTTCTGTCAATAAGGCTTTTTCTATAGAATATTCTATTTTAAAATAACAGTTGCTTGTTTTTAAAATGAGTTTAATCAATGGGGTAAAACCAAAAACCGCTTTCACTTTTGCTGTCTCGGATTTCCTCTCCCCACTCCCTGATGACACCTCAAGGTAGAGCTCATAGTTTTCCTATCACTTCCAGCTATTTTTGAAAACAGTTTTAGTTAGTGCCTAACTGATTTGGGGGTGTTAAAAGGTCTGATTCTATCTAGTATCAAAACTTGAACTTCACAGCCAGTTCATAGCTTCTCCCTCTATCTTTCCGCTCTCCACCAACTCACAGTTGGCTCAGAACCCTACAGTGGGGAAGGGTTGATGTAAGGACTTTGACCTTTCTCCACCGAACTTTCTGGAGCTTCAGAATTACGGGAAGGGAGAGAGATTAGAGGAAGACAGGAAAAGCCCGGTGTCACTGGTGCTATCCCTGCTAGTGCTGATGGGCTGTTCTGGTCTCCCTTCTGGCAGGCCTACATATGCTGGTTTTGTCAAGGTATCATTTAAGGTTCTGTGGAGCCCTCCCCCATCCTCACTGCACACCTTCAGAACATTCTCATTCCCTGACATAGACAATGAACTCTTCAGCAGACTCATAAAGGCCTCTCTCTCTGGTGACCATCTGCAACTGCTGTTTCTCTCCATCCTTGAGGACCTCATGTATCTTTCCACAGCAAATGAGGAAGCCTTAGCTCTCTCTCTGCCTTCCATCAGTGGGTTAAGGGGCTTCTCCAGCTGTCTACCTATCTTCACAGTATTCCAGACAGAAATCAGGCATCAGTGTTTATGTTCACAGGGGCCCTGGTCTATGGAAAACCCATGCCAACTTCTTGCCATACTCCACCTCTTCCACTTTAGTGCACCTGGTGGGCCCTGGAGTATCTGCAGCTCAGTGAACAAGGAGGTGGAAGTGAGATGCCAAATATCTCTCCTTGAGACACCCCCAGTTGTGGTTAGCATGCCTCTCAGATCCCCAGTACTTGTCTGGGAGGGTAGGAAATGCCACGCTGGCCCCACTAGGCCAACAGCTTTCCTTCCTTGGTGATCATCTTCTCTTATATAGGCTGATGGTGGCTGGAGGTGAGCGATAGTTTTGATACCTATTATATCAGACAGGATCTAATATCTTTCAGTAGATCTAGCTGAGACATGTCAGGCACTTCTTTTTAGCATGTGGAGGCATCTTTTTCTTATTTTCTCTGCTTTAGGGCTTCAACTAACTTCCAAGAAAACAGAAAAAAGCTCCATTCAGCATCCTCTTTTAAATTCAAATAATAAGTGACATCATAATTGTTACTGATATGCAATATATAAAATATATTGTATTCATTCTTAGGATACAACTAATATCAGATTTTAAAACAGAACCCAGCTATCTTTCTTGACTCAATCTTTAAAAATTACTACTTTATGAAAACTTGCCTTTAATTTCTACTTTAAAGAATTTAAAGCCTTCTGTATGTGATGCTGGAGAGAGTCACACAGTTCACCAGTGGCTCCAAGGCAACAATGATAGTATTAGGTTGGTGCAAACGTAATTGTAGTTTCAGACCGTTAATTTTAAATTATTATAACTAAGCTCAAACCCATCTTTATGAATCAAAATAGGAACCATTACAATCAATACTTTTTGCCAAAGAGAAATAAGTTTTCTTATTCCTGCAGCATAAAAGTCCCTGCTTTGGGATTGGATGAACTCTTGGAAAGCATTTTCTGCATTCTGCTGGTTGTGGAAGTGTTTTCCCTGCAAAAAGTTGTTGAGATGCTTGAAGAAGTGGTAGTCGGTTGGTGAGAGGTCAGGTGAATATGACGGATGAGGCAAAACTTCGTAGCCCAATTTGTTCAACTTTTGAAGCATTGATTGTGCAAAGTGTGGTCAGGCATTGTTGTGGAGAAGAATTGGGCCCCTTCTGTTGATCAATGCTGGCTGCAAGCGGTGCAGTTTTTGGAGCATTTCATCAATTTGCTGAGCATACTTCTCAGATGTAATGGTTTAATTGGGATTCAAAAAACTAGTGGATCAAACCTGCAGCAGACCACCAAACAGTGAGCATGACCTTTTTTTGGTGCAATTTTGGCTTTGGGAAGTGCTTTGGAGCTTCTTCTCAATCCAACCAATGAGCTGGTCATTGCTGGCTGTCATATAAAATCCACTTTTCGTGGCATGTCACAATGCAACAGAGAAATGGTTTGTTGAAGCATAGAATAAAAGAGGATGACACTTCAAAACAACAATAGTTTTTTATTTTCACTCAGCTCATGAGGCACTCATTTATCAAGCTTTTTCACCTTTCCAATTTGCTTCAGATGCCAAAGGACCATAGAATGATCGAGGTTGAGTTCTTTGGCAACTAATCTTGTAGTTGTAAGAGGATCAGCTTTGATAATTGCTCTCAATTGGTCGTTAACTTCTGATGGCCGGCCACTATGCTCCTTATCTTCAAGGTTCTAGTCTCTTTTGCAAAACATCTTGAAACACCTGCACTGTACATTCATTAGCAGTTCCTTGGCCAAATGTGTCGTTTATGTTGCGAGTTGTCTCCACTGCTTTATGACCCATTTTGAACTCGAATAAGAAAGCCACTTTAATTTGCTTTATGTCCAACATCATTTTCATAGTCTAAAATAAACAAAAAATAAACAGCAAGTTATAAGTTGTTAGCAAAAACATAAAATGAGAAATACCCATTAAAATGACATAAAACACTACCACATTTTTAAAGAATGCATTCCAATATTAAATGGCAAATTCCAACAATACAAAAACCGCAGTTACTTTTGTACCAACCTAATAACTATTTTTATTCAGCACCATGTACATATCAAGCATACACTAGATACTTGACAGATATCTTTATTTTTAAAAAGCAAGTTGCAAAGTGTGTATTCTCATTCCATTCATTCCATTTCACAGATAAGGAAATGAGACATAATAGTTAAAGAACTGGATCAAGGTCACACAGCTGGTAAACACTAAGCATGGAATTCTACCTGCCTGGCTCTAGTAGTTACAGTTTTCCATGTCCACGATGCAGCCCAAACAGCTGCTTACAGCTTTGCCTACTTTTAAAGTCACATCATAGTAGCTTTTTAAGAGAAGTTTTTCCAAACTGGAGTGCACCTCCACTATTCGAGGGGAAAATGGGCTACTGTGAAGAGAGAAGAGTATTGCAGGGCCAAATAAGTCTAAGCAATGGTGAGTTACTAAAGTTAAATACTTTGACTTGGCCAGGCACAGTGGCTTACACCTGCAATCCTGGCACTTTGGGAGTCCAAGGCATGGGGATCACCTGAGATTGGGAGTTTGAGACCAGACTGGCCAACACAGTGAAATCCCATCTCTACAAAAAATAAAAACAAAAATAAAACTACCCTGGTGCTGTGGTGCATGCCTGTAATCCCAGCTACTCAGGAGGCTGAGGCATGAGAATTGCTTGAACCTGGAAGGTAGAGGTTGCAGTGAGCCGAGATCATGCCACTGCACTCCAACCTGGGTGACAGAGTGAGACTCTATCTCAAAATAAATAAATAGTTTATTTACTGTACCATTCCTTAGAGACTGTAATGTGCAGATGGATCTTTTGACAGATTAGGTGCCAGTAAATTACAGAGTATCTCAGTCTTATTGGCCACTGATATGGTTTGTCTGTGTCCCCACCCAAATCTCATCTTGAATTCCCAAGTGTTGTGGGAGGGACCAGGTGAGAGGCAATTGAATCATGGGGCAAGTCTTTCCCGTGCTGTTCTCCTGATAGTGATTAAGTCTCATGAGATCTGATGGTTTTAAAAAGAGGAGTTCCCCTGCACAAGCTCTCTCTCTTTGCCTGCTGACATCCATATGAAACTTGATTTGCTCTTTTTTGCTTTCCACCATGATTGTGAGGCTTCCCCAGCCACGTGGAAATGTAAGTCCAATTAAACCTCTTTCTTTTGTAAATTGCCCAGTCTTGGGTATATCTCTATCAGCAGCATGAAAACGGACTAATACAGCCACATAATCTTTTTTAGGGCATTCCTATTGACCTCTCCTGTCACAGAGCTTGTAGATCAATGGCCTCCTGGATCTGTGCAGAGGCTGGTGGGAGACGGACATTGACATTAGGCAGGCTCTGCTGCATGGCAGCTGCAGAAGGAGCCCACATTTCATCAATTGATTTTTAATGAGGTCTCCTTCAACACCCCCTTCCCCTAAAATCTCTGTTCTTCAACTGCTTCTTCCAGATTACCAACAGAAAAGACAGAGGAGGACATAGCTTTTCTTCCTTCCCAAAGCACCTTCCTTTGTTGCTCCTGATCTAAATGCAGTCACACAGGCAGCTAAATCACAGTCATGGTGAAGCCAGCCCTATTCATCCTTCTCAATGATACTCATTCTTCTGGACTTCTCAGAATAAAGAATCTAATAATGCTCCATCTTTATAGAAAGCAGTGTCTTTAATTTTAGGTGAATTTCATAATTTGGCTTTTATTCAGAGCTCTTTTAAGGGCCTTACTCTTTTCTTTCTTTGTATATTTGGAGACATTTTATGACATGCAGAACAGAATAGTTCTAAAGCATAATTATGTAACTGTGAAAGATTCTCCTATCTTTCACAACATAATACGTTTCCTTGGCCATATCACTCACCTGCCATCTGCTCCCACTCCTGATATTCTGTGGCCATATTCTTTTCTTTTTAGAGGCAGTAACTTGAACTGCATCAATTCCACTTATATTCCATAATGCTCAAATTTGCTTTTAAGTATTTTTAAATTTTAGAATAGTTTTAGATTTACAGAGAAGTTATGAAGATAGTACAGAGAGTTTTCATATACCCCACACCCAGTTTATTATATTATATTAGGATGATGTATTTATCACAGTTAATGAGCCAGTATTGATACATTATTATTAGCTGAGTTCACATTTTATTCAAATTTCTTCAGTTTTTACTTCTCAAAAAACAAAATTCCATAGCTTATTTTCAGCACCTAAAAATTAAGTGTCCAGTGTTATATTTCAGAAGGGTAAAGGAAATTTTCCTGCCTCTTGTTCATGGGGGTTAGCAATAGGCAAGAAACCCCCTCCAAGGCTGAGACCTCATCAACATTCAGCTTTCGCCTGATTTAAGAGCTCCATTTCTTGATCCTGCCACCTCCCCCATAAAAGTTTTTTTATAAAATCTGGGAACTGTTAAAAATTCCCTCCAGGCCAGGTGTGGTGGCTCACGCCTGTAATCCCAGCACTTTGGAAGGCCGAGGCGGGCAGATCACGAGGTCAGGAGATCGAGACCATCCTGGCTAACATGGTGAAACCCTGTCTCTACTAAAAATGCAAAAAGAATTAGCCGGCCATGTTGGTGGGCGCCTGTAGTCCCAGCTACTCGAGAGACTGAGGCAGGAGAATGGCATGAACTTGGCAGGCGGAGCCTGCAGTGAGCCAAGATCCCGCCACTGTACTCCAGCCTGGGCAGCTCAACAAACTGAGTTCAACGATCAAATTGGCTTTTATTAGTGATTCATGAATCAGGCAGCATCCAATCTATAAAACTGAAAGGTGCTCTGATGAGCTCTTTCAATGGGTTGCTTTGTCTCTTTTACATCGCATTTCATTATGTGTGTGATATGTTTTGACTCTGTGTTGCCACCCAAATCTTGAGTTGAATTGTAATTCTCCATGTTCGGGGAGAGACTTGGTGGAAGGTGAGTAGATCATGGGGGCAGATTTACCCGTTGCTGTTCTCGTGATAGTGAGTGAGTTCTTACGAGATCTTGTTGTTTGAAAGTGTGTAGCACTTCCCCATTCACTGTCTCTCTCCTGCTCCACATGTGAAGAAGGCGCTTGCTTCCCCTTCACCCTTCCGCCAGGACTGTAAGTTTCCTGAGGCTTCCCCAGCCATGCCTCCTGTACAGACGGTGGAACTGTGAGTCAATTAAACCTCTTTTCTTCATATATTACCCAGTCTCAGTTAGTTCTTTATAGGATTGTAAGAACGGACTAATACAGTGTGTTTTTTCCTCTCTTTCTTTCTTTTTTCTTTATTTTTTTCCTTGCTTGCTGGCACTGCAAGTTACTTCAGGCTCATCTTCTGCATTCCCTGACTTGATGCACCAATTTGCTCTGTCACTTTTTTCCATATTTTTGTCCCCCCACTCATAGTGCTTAAGTTGAAATCACAGATCCTGTGGTAATTAGTATGTTTTCGAATCAATACAATGATTTGACATGACAGACTGCTCTGGTAATTTTTAATATTAATGAAAAGGCATTTAGAGAAGATTTAGGCTTATTGTGAATTATTTAATTTATACAGCCAATTATGGACTATATGCATGGATGGAGAGAAAAGATAATGGAAAAACAGATAAGCCAAAAATAATTTTTATTTGACTTGAAATATTAAGACACCTACAAGTGAGTACCTTCCCCTCCCTCCCTGACAATTGCAACAGAGTGGTGGGGTCCATTTATCACTGTCCTGAGACTGGACTGGATGGGAATTGGGGAGAGCTTCAGTTTCCCCAAAGACCACATAAAATCAATATTCAAGACTTGCTGAGAAAAGAAACATCAAAATATAAGATGATTGCAAAAACACAGCATAATTAATCTGTTTGCTTTTAAAACATCTGCATCAGGCCAGGGAATTTCTGGTTTAACACATACAGTTACAATGGATAATTTCTTACTGTCTCTCTTCCACAATCCAAAACCATCCCACTTGAAGTCTAATTTTCATAAGATGACTTATGGTGATGGTGAGCAAAGGAATTCTCAGTATCAAAAAATCAGATTGTCACATTTGATTGACAATTTGAAGGAGACTAGAATTCTTTTTTTGTATGTGTGGGTATCAGTTGTTAATTTTTATTGCTGAACAGTATTCCATTGTATGGATATACCACAGTTTGTTTATTTGGTCACTTTTTGATGGTTGACATCAATGAAATGTTGACATTTGAGCTGTTTCCCTTTTTGGCTATTACAAACAAAGCTGCTATGAACATTCATTTATAAGTCTATGTATGGACATATGCTTCCATTTTTCTTAGTAAATATCTTCGTGTAGAAAAGCTGTCTTTTATAATAGGTGTCTATTTAACTTTGTAAGAAACTTCCAAACTGTTATCCAAAGTAGTTGTAATTTTGCATTCCCAGTAGTAATCTTTGTGAGTTCTATTTCCTCTCCATTCTCAACAACACTTGGTATAGTTGGTCTTTTTAATTATAAACATTCTAATATGTGTGAAATATAAGTTCAGGAAGAGATATTGAACATCACTTTTATTTAGAGAAGGAGATGAGAATTCTTTTCGTGAATTTATATATATGGCAAATTAAGGAAGTGTTGTCAACGTTACATTTTAAAAAATAAAATGTTTACTTAAGAATATTTCCATTTCCTAAAAAAAATAGAATTGTGTGTAATATTGTGCCCCTACCAGAGAGAAAGATCCAATAAAGTGATGATATGGAGTGGTCTCAAAGTAAGAAAGGACTGGGCACGGTGGCTCATGCCTATAATCCTAGCACTTTTGGGAGTGGGAGGATTGCTTGAGGCCAGGAGTTTGAGACCAGCCCCCTTTCTATTCAATTTTTAAAAAATTAAAATTAAATTAAAAAATTGCTCACTAACTATGGTCTGAAAAAAATGAATAACAACTGTTATAAAACCATAGACATTATTGTAAGCAGATGTTCTCATACATTTAAGTAGTTTATAGAATTGTTAACCTAAATCTCATTAATATTTTAAATTTCTTGGGAATACATTTTACAACTAACTGATCCTGTCTGGATCTCCGTGTAACCCTGTACTTCAGCAAGTATGGCTTAGCGGATATAATCACAAAGCAACTCAATTTTATTATCCCACTATAACTTTACTGTTATTTAGCTGAGGTGGTTCCTCCCTCTTTCTGGATAAAAAGGCTAGCAATCTCCTAACTCTCTGATTAGTTTCAAAATCATGAAGTCCTATAATTCCTCTAAAGGGCAAGACAAAGTTTCAAATTAGAA
The DNA here is from genome assembly GCF_006542625.1 of Nomascus leucogenys. Lineage (NCBI taxonomy): Eukaryota > Metazoa > Chordata > Mammalia > Primates > Hylobatidae > Nomascus > Nomascus leucogenys. Next base: position 2,765,562 of record NC_044389.1, on the reverse strand, counting down.
ATTAGAAAGGTCACCCTTACTTATTAATCAAACCTTCCAGCTTCATTCAAGTCACAACTGTTTCCCCTCCCACCAGGTGGAGCATATTCTGGGGAGAAAGGGGTTACAGTGTCTTCTGTCTTTCTAGCTCTTTCAGAGCCCTTGGAGGTTGGAGAGAAGGTAGAACTTTTCTGTAAAGGGAGTTGTGGCATGAGTCTTAGTCCCCAGTCAGAGCTGGGAAGTGTTCATCTCTTTGTTGTGAACGAAGAGAAAGGAAGTACAGAAGGATCATCTGCAGAGCAGAGATGGGGTTTCACCATGTTGGCAAGGCTGGTCTCAAACTTCTGACCTCAGGCCATCCGCCCGCCTTGGCCTCCCAAAGTGCTGGGATTACAGGCATGAGCCACCACACCCGGCCTCAGAGTCATTTTTTAACCAATACACACATGTATGCGAATAAGCTCATGAGCAAAACATGTAAGTATATTAAATTTTTAAAAAGTGGAATGTGTAATAAATTAAATTTTAAAAAGTGATATGTGTACCCTGAAATTAGAAGGACCCAGTATACTAGTGACTAACTCCCCTCTGAGAAATCTGGAGGATAAATAATGGGCTGACCAGCTGATAGGAATGGTGCTGAGGGAAAAGTGGCTGCCAAAGGAATGAGCCTGGACTCCAAGTTTGTCAGGGAAAAAGAAGCATGAGTGTTTCTCATGATCCACTGGAGATTGTTTTAGATCCTGTATAATAGGGTCACTAGAGAAGGGATGGGACCTGCAGTAGCTACAGCAGAGGCTGGATGCCCAAGTGTAAGGGATGAGCTGGAGCAGCGTTATCACTGGCATTAGGGGCTGTGCAGGTGAAAAATCTCCACTCATGGGGCTGGGGCCCGATAACTCACAAAAGCACTCAGAAAGCACACATCACCTCTAAACACCAGCCGGACTTAGAAAACAGAAGCCCAGCTCAATACACGAACAGTCAAAGAAGGAACTTTCCTTCCCTTCTAATCTTCTTTTTTCTGAAAGAAAAAAAAAACCACCATGCAGATTCCAATGACATTAATCTAGAGGTGAACCAGAGCAAAGGCATTTTTCAAAACATCTCCAATGATTCTAACACATATCTGGAGTTTTGTGCCAATGGTTTGGACTAACCTTCAATTATCCATGTCAACGGACAAGTTGGGAGAATTGCACGTTCTGGGAAGAACACAGATAACTGAATTCTATAGACAACCCCAAATCTCATTTTTGTCAATGGCTTCAGACTTTTTATATTTTAACTAGGTGATAATACCAACACTGACTGTCTTGATTTCCTATCTTTATTTCTGTCACTCATGATAAGATGGAGGTGCTAATTAGCAGTGAAATGGCCTGAAGACACACAAAAAGCAAGAGAAAAGGAGGGAAAGGAGTGTGTGGATCCAGAAATTAGTTCTTTGTCCTTGTAATTGCAGGGTTAACAGGCATATGGTGCTGTGTGCCAGAACCCAGTAAGAGAATTCTACAAGTAACACATTTCTTCTCACAACCACTCTGTGAGGCACGTTATTATCCCTATTTTACAGGTGAGAAAACTGTGGCACAAAGATGATATTAACTTGCCCAAAGTCATAAAGCTAGCCAGCAGTGAAGCTGGAATGGTACCCAGATTATCTGACTCCAGTCTGGTTTTTTTTGTTTTGAGATGAAGTCTTGCTCTTGTTCCCCAGGCTGGAGTGCAATGGTGCGATCTCAGCTCACTGCAACCTCCGCCTCCCAGGTTCAAGCGATTCTCCTGCTTCAGCCTCCCAAGTAGCTGAGATTACAGGAGCCTGCCACCACGCCCGACTAATTTTTGTATTTTTAGTAGAGATGGGGTTTCACCATGTTGGCCAGGCTGGTCTCCAACTCCTGACCTCAGGTGATCCGCCCGCCTCGGCCTCCCAAAGTGCTGGGATTACAGGCATGAGCCACTGCACCCGGCCTCAGAGTCCTTTTTTAACCAATACACACATGTATGCTAATAAGCTCATGAGCAAAATGTGTGAGTATATTAAATTTAAAAAAAGTGGAAGAACTCTGTAGTAATCCTTCAGAAAGCCTAAGAAGCATATTTTTGAATGGGTCCTGAATGCTTTTTTTTTTTCCTGGTTATACTGCTGACTCACAATGTGGAATTGAGACAGCCAAGTGTAAAGGGGTCCCCAGAGAAATTCCAACCACCTGCGCACTGGGAGGAGCGTGCACTGGGGTGAAGCCACAGAAGTCCGTGCCATTTGCAGTGGGGAGGAGCCTGGCCCCTTCTCTTCCTGGGTGGAATCTGGGATTCAGTCTGTGAGGCAGGAAGCCCACTAAAGCAGGACTCTCACTCTGCTGAGGGTCCCTGTTACCCCATTTTCCTTTTTGCCCAATAAATCCCATTTTTCTCACCCTTCAAAGTGTCTGCGAGCCTAATAATTCATGGCCATGTGACAAGGACCCCATCTTTAGCTGAACTAAGGAGAAAGCCCTTCAACAAAATCAGTTTCTGAGCTAACACTTTAAAGAAATGATTATTTGCAAATTCAAAGCTAGTTTATTATTACATATTTTGGTACCTGAAAGGTAATACAATTTACCTTGAAACTAAATCCCTGAGTGAAGTGATTGATAGATTATTGCTACTATTCTAAGAATATCTGCTTAAATGAACAGATTCTACACAATCTCTTTCCACACTCGCCACTTGCGCAGTTTTCCTGAATAACGCAATTTCCATCTTGCTTCCCCATTTGTATTCATTTCACCTATCAGGTAACAGAGCCTTGATTCAATCAGGGTTTTATTAAGCCCTCATCATGTACTTAATTCTATATCTCTTTCAAGATGTCATAATCTATCGTCTCATCGTGAGCTGCCTCTAGTCAGTTTATTAGTGTCCTACGTGTTCATGATGTGCTTTGCTTTCCACCATGCTAATTAAATTACTTGTTGGATAAATTATTGCAGAATGTTCCGGAGGATGGCGATCAGACAAATGTCAGGGTGCTCATTAATATTTCCTAAACACTTGCAGGAAGGAAAACATTGCTATTTTGTCTCTGGTCCTCTCCCTCTGTCTCTGAAGACTGGCAGACATCAGTACTGCTACAAGATACCCTGAGCTGACCCTAGGCCAGTGGATCTCAACTTTGGCTGCACATTGGAATCACCTGGAAAGCTTTAAAAAATACTACTGCCAGGGTTCCAGCCCCCAGAGATTCTGATATCATTGTTCCGAGGGATTTGGGGGTGATTCTAGAGTGTAGCTTGGGTTAGGAATCCATTGCTCAAGAACTAGCAATCCCATAGGGAAAAGCAACAAATGAGACTACGTATATTTTCCAACGTCACTCACAGTTTCTTTTTATTTCTTTTGAAATATATACTACATTAGTATTTTACTTGTATGTAGTTCCCTTGGGTAATTGTACTATGTGCTTATAAAATGTCTCAGCTTTTCACCTGGGTCATGGAGATGTCATGTAAACCAATAATTCTTTAGAATTAGCCTGTGTATAAAGGAGCATTGATTTTTACTGGCAATTTCCCTCACGGTCCACCGGCTCTAAAGTCAGAGAAGCACATTTAGAAGTAGACAGGTTATAGTGAGTGTTTTTACAATGATGTAAAGTTACATACCTGTTTTTTTTTTTTTTTTTTGGACGGAATCTCGCTCTGTCACCAGGCTGGAGTGCAATGACATGATCTCGGCTCACTGCAACCTTCGACTCCCTGGTTCAAGCAATTCTCCTGCCTCAGCCTCCCGAGTAGCTGAGACTACAGCCATTCACCACCATGCCCAGCTAATTTTTGTATTTTTAGTAGAGATAGGGCTTCACCATGTTGGCCAGAATGGTCTCGATCTCCTGACCTTGTGATCTGCCCCCCCTCAGCCTCCCAAAGTGCTGGGATTACAGGCGTAAGCCACCGCACCCGGCCCATACCTGGACTTTTAATAGCACATATCCATTTTCCAGTAAATAACCGATTCCACAGATTTTGAGGGGCAATAACACAATGCCTTTCCCTAAAATAATGACTAAAGACATGCACATGTTTTTTCTGTGGTTTCCATAACCCATCTTGAGAAAGAACAAGAAACATATCCAGGGGAAATGGCAGGGTACCCAGAAAGGTGTTACTGTCATTGAGCAAAAAATTATTTCACATTCAAACACTGATTACCCACCCCTTGATGGGGGGTGACTATAAGCTAAGAATATAGTCCACCTGTGCCTCCATTTTCTCATCTGCAGGATGGGGATAGTAGTAGACCCTGTCTAATGGGCTGATGTGACGATTATCATGTAAAGTTCTTAAAACAGGCCTGGACACATGGTAGGCCCTCAATAAATATTAGTTGAAATACTATTTTTTTCAAGGCCCTAGAATTGGAAATTGTCAAATTCACCCAACAATTTAGCTGTCTCTTCTAAGAGTTTAAGAAAGGTGACATAATTGGCCCTTGGGGACACACAGGGCAGGAGACTCAAGGACCCCAGAAGCAGCCCTCATTTCCTACTGTTATTTGATGGTATCAAAGGGGTCTCATCTCCACCTACTGGTCCCAGTCCATTGTCTAAAATTCATTTTCCTCATTAGTCAGAATGGTAAGCACCACAAAAGCAGAAATAATATGTGTTTTATTCACAGATATGCACCCAGTTATCATCCCAGGTTCTGGCACCCAGGAAGTGAGCAATAAAGTGTCAATCCAGAAACCCAAGTGGGGTAATATATCAGCTATTAACATTTTAGTCTAATTAGACCACCCGACTGAGTCCTGGTGTCAGAGGCATTTGAACCACAGCAACTCAATCTTGAATAGGAGCTGGGTGAAATGAGGCTGAGACCTACTGGGCTGCAGTCCCAGATAGTCAAGGCATTCTAAGTCAAAGGATGAGATAAGAGGTCAGCACAAAATGCAGGTCATAAAGACCTTGCTGATAAAACAGGTGGCAGTTAAGAAGCCAGCTGAAACCCACCAAAACCAAGATGGTCACAAGAGTGACCTCTTGTCGTCCTCACTGCTATACTCCCACCAGCACCATGATGGTTTACAGATGCCATGGCAACATCAGGGAGTTACCCTATGTGGTCTAAAAAGGGGAGGCATGGATTATCCACCCCTCGTTTAGCATACAATGAAGAAATAACCATAAAAATGGGCAACCAGCAGCCCTTGGGCTGCTCTGTGGAGTAAGTATTCTTTAATTCCTTTTCTTTTTTTCTTAATAAACTTCCTTTCACCTTACTCTATTGACTTGCCCTGAATTCTTTCTTGCACGAGACCTGAGAACCCTCTCATGGGGTCTGGATCTGGATCCCTTTCCTGTAACACTGGCACCTAGTGGTTCTCAGGTTTACACAGAGAATGAATAAATTGTGAGAGGAGACGGGAAAGCTTGAGGCAAGAATAGGCTTGGAGGCTATGTCCTGACCATTGGGAAGGCAGCTTTCCAGAGAAGCCAAAGGGCAGCAGGAGGTTATGGGAAGCAGGGTACCAGGAAGCAGCCAAAGGAGCGGAGACCCAGTCACATGGCTGTACATGCACAGAAGAGGAAGGAAACCAAGGCAAGAGAGCCCAGGGAGAAGCACAAGGGAGAAGAATGGGGAGATCAGAGTTCTCAGCTGTGGAGAAGCTGAAAGTGAAGACAGCAGAAAGCAAAAGTACAGTACACCATCAATTAACCTCAAATTTTGCTAAGAGTGTCTACTGGGCCGTTCATATGTAGAGACGAGCTTTTGACCAGTGGTTCTCAAAGTGTGGTCCCCTGTCCAGCGGCATCAGCATTACCTGGAAACTTGTTTGAAAGGCTAATTCTTGGGCCCCATGCCACACCTAATAGATCAGAAATTCTGAGGATGGGGCCCAGCAAAATGTTTCAACAAACACTCCAGGTGATTCTGATACAGACTACGGTTAGATCTGAGTACCACAGATCTAGGTTAAATGATACTGAAAAGCACTGACAAAAGGAAATTAGTCCTGCATCTTAGTGAATGTGATATGGTGAGAAAGGTTACTATTTAAATCTTTACAACAACCATGGAAGGTAGGCAGAGAAGATATCTACCATCAACTCTATTTTATGTATGAAGAAACAGGCACAGTTCCATAATGGAGTTATCCAAGGCCACATATCATTGCATGGTAGAACAGTAGGGCTCATGTCTCCTGATTCAGTGCAAGACAGCATTTCCTACCAACCTCCTCTGATAAATGCACTTCTACAAATCACAAGTGGTAGTCTCTGAGGTGTCATTCTTTTTACAGTTTTGAGTGTGATCAAACCCTTCATATATACCAATTATTGATCAATTCATTATTTTTTCAAATGAAAACTTCTATTTGGTCATGACTCCATGGTCAAAACAGTAATTAATATTTAGAGCACAGGTTCATTAAAATTAATTTAGGACTTAATGTTTGGAGTTGAGAATCAGATGCAGAGAAATGTGAATGCATCTTTAGAACACTGTGGACAAAATCAATGCACAAAAATCTAGCAAACCAAAAGTAGTATTGAAGCTCTGAAGTGAATTTTGAGAAAGAAGAGTGAGACAGCTTAAAATATTTAGCCAGCACATCAAGGAGATGCATTTAAGTTCATTCTTTCTCTACCAGGAATATCCTTGGGTTTTTGTTTTCTGAGAAAATCTCCGCCTCCATCAGCCTACTCCACGAAGTCTACGATATGCAAGAGATGACTGTGAACCCTGGGGAAACAAACATCTGAGGAAGCTAAACATTGTCTTGAAAACTGGGAAGAGTGAAGAAAAGTCTGGGTCAGCATAACAAGAAAGCAACTCCCTAATTATCAGCAAAACCTTCCTAATCAACACCTCTGTGGCATTTTGAGTCTGCTGGCTACATTCACTCAGACAACGCAATAAACTGTAAAGTGCTCAGAATTTTTGTTGAGATTAAATGTGCAACCCCTAAATCTCTGCTGCTACTGTCTTACTGACTAGCTGATTTACTTAACGTAGAATATGGCATCTATTTTTACATATGTCACCTATAATATACTTTAAGGAGTTGGTTCTCAACCTTGCTGCACATTTGAATCCACTGGGGAGCTTTCAACAATCCATTGCCCAGGCTGCACCCCAGGCTAGTTAAATCAGAGTTTCTGATGACGGTTCCCAGGCATTAGTATTTTATTTTTTCCCCACCCATCTTAGGTTCATTCTCTGGCTGAGGCCTTGTAAAATTAGACTAACAAAAGGCAGATAAACAAAAGAAAAGCATACAATTTTATTAGCATATGCATCATGCAATCATGCGTACACACGGGACGCTCAGATATGAGTAACTCAAAGGGATCATTAGAACTTGGGGTCTGCATACCCAACTTAGTAGGAGAAAGGGAAGAGAGAAAAGGGCACATGTGGAAAAGCAAATAGCTTTTTGGAAAGATAAATGGCCCTTAGGAGAATAGATGGAACATATGATGGTCTTGTGATGACGTTTGTTTAAGTGTAGTGCCAAGAAGAGAAAATAAGAGTTACTCCCCGGGAAGGCACTTAGGAAAATTGAGCTCTTTTGGGAGGCTCTGCATTTAGGTAGATAAGGAATTTCAGAAACTCAGATCCCTTCAGCTCGAAAGAATCCTTATGCCAAAGTGACATATTTTGGGGTGGCATATCCTGATTCCCTTCAAGTCCAATGCACAGCCATAGAAAAGAGCCACTGCTCAGAAAAGACATTTATTTTCTTTATCTCTCACACAATTACAAAAGAGAAACAAGAAAGGAATAGAATTTAATCTAGAAAAAAGAATAGAATAACAAGTGAAAAGCATGACAAATTTATTTAACCAAAGTTTTACATAACATGGGAGCCTCCAAAAATGAAGACCCCCAAACCAGGCAAATCCATATTTTAATGCTTAGGATGGATGAAGAATGGACAGTGATATAGAAGTATTATTTGATGCAAAGAATATGATCTAATGGTAATAAACTGCGGGGGAGCTTAGCAAAGCCTGTTTGTTCAGATTCTTCTTGTCCTCCAGACAATTCCTTTATCAACAGTTTTCACATAGAAAGGAGTATAAGGTCAAAGCGACCACTTCTGCAGTTTTCTCGGTTGCCAAGGTGCCATATTTGGGGGTACTGTGTTCTGAGCACTGACATATTTATTCAATTAACTTCCACTAAGTGTCTATTAAATGCCAAGTTCTGGGGAATAAAACACTGAGGGCTCTACCAGTTAAGGAAGTTAAATTTAACGCGGGCATTTACCACTGTTTCCTCTTTAATTCCCATTAAAATGACAGCTAAGATCATCAACCACAAGGGCAAAGAAACTGGTGCTAAGCAGCAGTCAACAAAATGTGAAGCTAAAAAGCCAATGGAGGAGGGGAGGCTGAGATTTTAGACCAGAGACAGCTGACATCTAAGCCAGCAAAAGGGGAAACCAAGAAACAATGTGATTTGCAACACAGAACCCCAGAAAGATTCAGGATCCACAGCAGCAGTGACTGCTAAAAGGAGGGATAAGCGCAAAGCTGAAAACAGAAAGCTGGGTTAAAAAGTGTTTAAGAAGCAGCCAGGAAAAGAACAGGGGTTTGCTCTCTGAGGAGGGTAAACCAGAAGTATTCTGGGCTGGGGAACACAGAGCACAGCTGACAGTGGATAGGGTTACTACTGTGCAAACACAAATTAGGGGAAAGTCTACTGAATGGTGAGACCTCCTCCCAGCTCCCATTTTCCCCAGGCCTCCTATACTACTAGGAGTCAGATCTGTGCTCCCCAAGAAGAAGAATGGAAGATATTAGCAGGGTGGGAATCAGATCAGCCCAAAGAAGAATTGGGGTGTCCCAATGAAACAGGCCAGCCAGACCTGGCCTGTTATTATTTGGCTGGGCTCTAGCTGCAAAGCCCAACAGGGAGCAAGCACTGACCTTGCATAAGGAACTTCCAACCAGCAACTGGATAATTTTATTTTTAAATGTGGCTAGACAGCCCAGGATCACTGGATATCTAAGGTTTAAGGTAAACGAATACGGAGGGGAAGGGTACTCAGAAGAAATAGGGGCAATGGAAGAAGGAAATTTAAAATGAAAACCTGTCATGAATATCCTCAGGGATATAATAGATTGCATCAATGAAATAAAAATAGAAAGGAACATTCAGACAACTAAAAATTCAAATTAAAAATAAAAGGAGAACTCTTAAAAATTAAAAAAATGATACTAGAGATGAAAAGATGACTAATAGGGATGTAAACAAAATTTCAAAACTCTCCAAGAAATACAACAAAATTAAGAAAACTAGAAATGAAAAAATAAAAACAAAAACTAGAACCCAGCCAAAAAATAAAAATTCCAGAAGAGATGAACAGGAAGAATAAAGAAAAATTCAAAAAAATTTCCCACAAGAAGAATATACGTTTCCAAATTATTTAGCATAATGGATTAAGATAAACCCAAACCAAGACACAGCATTGTGAAATTTCAGAATCCTGGAAAAAAACAAACAAACAAACAAATAAACACCAATGCCTTCCAGAAAAGAAAAAGAAGACAAAACATGCCGAGACTGGGAATCATACCCATATCAGACTTCTCAACTGCAACACTGGGAGCTAGAAGACAGTGGCGCATGCCTCCAAAAATTAAGGGGAAAATATTTACATCCAGAATTCTATACCCTACAAAATTTTAATCAAATGATGATTTCAGGCCGGACGCAGTGGCTCATGCCTGTAATCCCAGCACTTTGGGAGGCTGAGACAGGCGGATCACGAGGTCAGGAGATCGAGACCATCCTGGCTTTTTTGTATTTTTGTGAAAATACAAAAAAATTAGCCGGGCATTGTGGTGGGCGTCTGTAGTCCCAGCTACTCAGGAGGCTGAGGCAGGAGAATGGGGTGAACCTTGGAGGAGGAGCTTGCAGTGAGCCAAGATTGTGCCACTGCACTCCAGCCTGGGTGACAGAGCAAGACTCCGTCTCAAAAATCAATCAATCAATCAATAAATATAAAAAATTAAAATAAATAAAATAAATGATGGTTTCAAATGTTTTGTTTGTTTGTTTGTTTGTTTGTTTTTTGAGACAGGGTCTCACTCTGTCACCCAGGCTGGAGTGCAGTGGCATGATCATGGCTCACTGCAACCTCGAACTCCTAGGCTCAAGCCATCCTCCCCACCTCAGCCTCCCAAGTAGCTGGGACTACAGGTGGACACCACCACATCCAGCTAATGTTTGTATTTTTTGTAGAGATGGCGTTTCACCATGTTGCCCAGGCTGGTCTTGAACTCCTGGGCTCAAGCAATCCACCTGCCTTGGTCTCCCAAAGTGCTGGGATTACAGGTGTGAGCCACTGTGCCTGGCCCCTTTCACATGTTTTATTATCATGTGTTCTTTTTCAGGAAACCATTGAAGAACACGGTCCTTCAAAATGATGGAATAGACCAAAAAAAAGAAGGAGTCATGGAAAAGAACATAGTCTCCAGGAAACAGCATCCAACAGGCACAGGTAATCTCCAGGATGATTGTAAGGGGAGGGTCCTAGTAGGAAACCTGTACAGATTGGTGTAGAATGATAGAAGGCGTGTCTTTAGGAAGACAAAACCAAAAAAAATGACATAACTATTTGAGGAGGAAGAAGGCAGTAGAAGTAGGGAGAGGGGAGCTCAAAGAACTAAAACCACATCTCCAAGAGAGAAAATCTAAAATCTAAAATCTAAAAATCAAGAAATAGAAATGTAGGCATATTATATAGAGATTTGAAAGTAACTACAAAATAGAAACAGTGAAAGGTTGAAGGTGGTTGCCTGCTGGGATGGAAGGAAATGGAAAGGGTGGTGGAGGGAAGACAGTAATGAACAGGTAATAGAGGATGGGGCCTGGGAATTTTTTTTCATAATAAGAATTGAAATATTTGACTTTGAAAGGTATGTACATGTAAAACTTTGATAGAACGTGACATTAAATTTTTTAAATGATACAGTGAATGCCCTCAAATGAAATCCAGTTAACTTGGAGAGAAACATTGATGCAGTGTGATAAGTGATATGAGAGAGACATGTACCTGGACTTATGGATGGAAGCCCAGTGCAAAAGTCTAAACATGAGTCAGGAGTCCCAGAGATCAGTTCCTAAAGGAAATGATACTGAGTTTTGAAGGATGAGTAGGAGTTTGCTTGATTCAAAGGTGGGAAAGACAATCTCCAGCAAAGATATGTCAAGTGTGAAATCATGAAGAAAGAGAGCCAGCAAGGCATGTTTGTGCAGCTTACAAAGATACACACAAGTGGAGAAATAGCAGGAGATGAGGCTATAGAGAGGTCGGATCATTAAGGCCATGTGAGTTGAGCTAAGGCCTTGTATTCAATTATGGATTGGTTCTAAACAGAGGATGATGTGAGTAGAATGAATTGATGAGACCTGGAGAGAGAGAGAGAGACAGAGAGAGAGAGAGAGAGAGAAAGGAAGCCAATCAGGAGACTATTGCAGTATGCCCTCCAAGAAGTAGGACTAATGTGTGGGGGTTGTAAGGCAGATAATGAATTGCAGTTATTGAAGGACAAGGTGGAGGGCTGAAAATAGAGAAGAGACAGTGACAGCTCCTGGGCAGCTTCTGATGAGGGTGACTGAGGGAAGAGGTGCCATTCAAGATAAGGAATCTAGGAGGAGAAACAGATTGGGAGGGAATACAATCCAAACACATTGACTTTGAGTTGCCCATAGGGTGTTCAAGTAGAGATGCTCAATAGGCAGCTTGGCACCTGTTTGTGGTTCAGTGGAGGGATGTGCTAAATTCACCATCGCACAGGTGGCGGCCAAAAGTATCCACATGAGAGAAGTCACTCAGAGGAAGAGGACAGAGTAAGAAAAAAAGGAGGCCAATGATGGATTCCTGGGCAATTACTATGGTTTGAATGTTTTCATCCCCTTCAAAATAATTCATGTTGAATCTTCATTCCCAATGCAACAGTATTAAGAGATGAGGCCTTTAAGAGGTGATTATGCCAGGAAGGGTCCTCCCTCATGAATGGAATTAAGACCCTTATAAAGAGGCTTCATGCTGCCTTCAGTCAGCTTGCCTTCTGCCCTGTGAAGACATGCCATGTGTATTCTCAGCAAGGTGCAGCTTGTCTTGGATGGTGCCATCTTGGAAAACAGCAGCCCTCACCAGACAACCAAACCTGCTAGCATCTTGATCTTGGACTTCTCAGCTTCCAAAACTGTGAGAAAATACATTTCTGTTCTTTATAAGTTACCCAGTCCCTAGTGTTTTGTTACAGCAGCGCAAAACAGACTAAGACAGGAATACTGTCTTCTAGTCAGTAGGTAAAGAAAAAGGAGTCACAGAAAGATAATGCTTGACTCATATTATTCAAATCCACGAATCCCTCAAGAGATTGGGATTTCATTGCCCTAAATACCTTTCTTCTATTCTTCAGAATCCATAGTTTCCTTGAGCTCAAGCCATTTAGGAAAAGAAAATGAAAGCAACCTCTTTTCCCTTTGGGCTGTAAAATATATAGAATGAAAAAAAGTAAAAAATGACTCCTGGATATATGGGCAACTGAATAGATTATGAGCACAGGAAGTCCAAGAAGACTTGGATGATGAGCACAGACAATTCAAGAAGAAGAGTGATTTGGTAAGAAGATTAAGTTCCACTTTTGGTAAAAACTGGCAGTGGTTAAGGTCAGGACAACAAAGAAAGCTTATTATCTTCATCATACCATGAAATGAACGTGACCTGTGCAGATCACAGCACATATTCTCCTATGGAATCATGCAGTATAGCACAGCGATCTTTGATTTTAGCATTTAAAAAGAAATCAACTTGAAGCTATCTTTTCTTACTTTAATGGCAAGTGCCCCATATGTGACAAGTGAACTCAGTCTTCCCATTTTGAGAAAACTTTAAATTCCCTGCTGACAGATAGGTAGTGACACAGTTAATCATAGCAACACATACAAGTGGTCTAATTGGGCTTGTTGCCTTTTAAAACAATTCTAAAGGTTTTTACTAAAGATATCAGGTTGAATAGCTGACCTAAGTCAAGTGGGCACTACTTGGCCTTTGATCCACCCATTGGACACTTCTCTCTTGAAGTGTATAATTAGACTGACAGACATTTTAGAAAATCCTGCTCCTACCTCAAACATCTCTTTTCCTTCCTTTGTAGCAGTGGTTTCATGAAAGTGCATGGGAGGAAAGAAGAGAAGAACTGAAGGGGGTGAAAAAAAGATCATGAAACTATCCAATATTCCTTGGCATTTATCAGAATAATCAGAAACAGTCAACAAACATAAACTAAATATGATGGCTTGTGTTATCAGTAAGGAAAGACATCCAACATCCTCTACCCTAGTGTTAGATGGTACATTACTTTTCCAGTGAGACATTAAACTGACATCCTCAAGAAAAAGAATGAGGAACTCTGTATTTTAGACTAACTTTAGCCATCATATAATATAACCCTGGGCAAATCATTTTTCCTCGCTCAGAAACCAGAGTTCTAAAATAAAGATTATAATAAAATTGACCCTGTTCATAGTAAGGTTGTTAGGATTAACTTAGAAATAATTATACAATTACTTGGCAAATATTGTATTAGATCAGAATACATAACTCCAGGCAACATATCTTTGCAGTGGAAATAAAGTTTGATATCTCTAGGACTGTTCATCATTGTCATAAAGAGAATGGAATACAAATAAGATAGCAAATATGAAAGATATCCTTAATGAGTTCATTTGTATTAATGGATTACATTGTTCAAATCACCACAGAAATCAACAAAATTTCAGTTGAATGTACCAGGTCACATGCCAAATTCAGACAGAATTTTTGAAAATATATTTTATGGTTTTCATCAAATAAATTAATGTCCATATTAGAAATTCAGGTATAGAATACTGTATCAGACAGAATACCAGCAGAAAACAGAATCCAACTCAAATGGTTCAAGGAATGTTCATAAAATGTGGATGGGGATAAGGAACTGATAAAAGATGTTAAAGTCCCTAGAAACTAACTACAAAAAAAGGAGTTACCACCCTTGGCCTGAAGGGGAGGTAATACATTTTAGAAACTCATTGAGAATGGAAGCCATGGAATAGAGCCTGCAGGAGGGAGTGTAGTTGAGGGATATAAATTTTGTCACATAACTCAGCTCAAAGCAGAGAAGACAAAGCCCCAAACCACAAAGCTCTCCCACCTTGTATTAGGCCGTTCTCGCATTGCAATAAATACCTGAGACTGAGTATTTATAAAGAAAAGAGGTTTAATCAGTTCATGGCTCCACAGGCTCCACAGGAAGCATGATGTTGGCATCTGCTCAGCTTCTGGGAAGATCTCAGGAAACTTACAATCATGGCAGAAGGTGAAGGGGGAGCACACACAACACATGGTCAGAGTAGGAGCAAGAGAGAAGGGGGAGGTGCTACGCACTTTTAAACAAGCAGATCTCATGAGAACTGACTATAGCAGTGACAGCACCAAGGGGGGGTGGTATTAAACCATAAAAAAACACTCCCATGATCCCATCACTTCCCACCAGGCCCCACCTCCAACAGTAGGAATTACAATTCGACATGAGATTTGGTGGAGACACAGATCCAAACCATATCATTCTGCCCCTGGCCCTCCAAACCTCATGTTCCTCACATTGCAAAATACAATCATGCCTTCCCAACAGTCCCACAAAGTCTTAACTTATTCCAGTGTTAACTCAAAAGTTCAAAGTCTTATCTGAAACAAGGCAAGTCCCTTCTACCTATGAGCCTGTAAAATAAAAAACAAATTAGTTACTCCCAAGATACAATGGAGGTATAGGTATTGAGTAAATATTGCCATTCCAAAAGGGAGAAATTGGCCAGAACAAAGGGGCTACAGGCCCCATGCAAGTCTAAAACCTAGCAGGACAATTATTAAAACTTAAAGCTTCAAAAATAACCTCTTTTAACTCCATGTCTCACATCCAAGGCACACTGGTGCAAGGAGTGGGCTCCCAAAGCCTTGGGCAGTTCCACCTTGTGGCTTTGCAGAGTTTAGCCTCCATGGCTGCTGTCATGAGCTGGTGTTGAGTGCTTGTGGCTTTTCCAAGCACAGGGTGCAAGCTGTCAGTGGATCTGCCATTCTGGGGTCTGGAGTACAGTGGCCATCTTCTCACAGTTCCACTAGGCAATGCCCCAGGGGGGCCTCTGTGTGGGGGCTCCAAACCCAGTTTTCCTTTCTGTGCTGCCCTCATAGAAGTTCTCCATGAGGACTCCACCCCTGCAGCAGCTTCTGCCTGGACATCCAGGCTTTTCCATACATCTTCTGAAATCTAGGCAGAAGCTCTCAAGCCTCAACTCTTACACTTTGTGCACTTGCAGGCTTAACACCACATGGAAGCCATCAAGGCTTATGGCTTGCACCCTCTGAAGCAGTGGCTCAAGCTGTACCTGAACCCCTTTGACCCATGGCTGGAGCTGGAGCAGCTGGGATGCAGGGAACAATGTCCTGAGGCTGCACAGGGCAGTGAGGCCCTGGATCTGGCACACAAAATCATTCTGTCCTCCTAGGCCTTCAGACTTGTAATGGGAGGTGTTGCCATGAAGGTCTCTGAAATGCCTTCAGTCTATATGAGCATAGACTGTTAGAAGCAGCAAGGCTACATTTTGAATGCTTTGCTGCTTAGACATTTCTCCCACCAGATACCCTAAATCATCATTTTCAAGTTCAAAGTTCAATAGATCCCTAGAGAAGGGGCACAATGCAGCCAAGTTCTTCGCTAAGGTGTAACCAAAGTGACCTTTGCTCCAGTTCCCAATAAGTTCCTCATTTTCATCTGAGACCTCCTCAGCCTGGACTTTACTATCCATATCTCTATCATCATTTTAGTCATAGACATTCAACCAGTCTCTAAGAAGTTCCACACTTTCCCTCATCTTCCTTTCCTTCTGAGTCCCCCACACTCCTCCAACCTCTGTCTATTACCCAGTTCCAAAGCTACTTCCACATTTTCATGTATATTTATAGCAACACCCCACTCCTCGGTACCAATTTTCTGTATTAGTCCATTTTTGCATTGCTAGAAATACCTACGGCTGTGTAATTCATAAAGAAAAGAGGTTTAGGCCAGGCACAGTGGCTCACACCTGTAATCCAAGCACTTTGGGATGCCGAGGCAGGCGGATCACTGAGGTCAGGAGTTTGACCAGCCTGGCCAACATAGTGAAACCCCGTCTCTACTAAAAATATGAAAATTAACCGGGCAGGGTGGCAGGAGCCTGTAATCTCAGCTACTCAGGAGGCTGAGGCAGGAGAATTGCTTGAACCCAGGAGGTGGAGGTTGCAGTGAGCCAAGATCGTGCCACTGCACTCAAGACTTGGCAACAGAACAAGACTCCATTTAAAAAAAAAAAATAAAAATAATAAAAAAAGAGGTTTAATCGGCTCGTGATTTCACAGTCTGTACAGGAAGCATGATATTGGCATCTGCTCAGCTTCTGGAGAGGCATCAGGAAACTTACAGTCAGGGCGGAAGGTGCAGGGGGAGCACACACATCACATGGCCAAAGCAGGAGTTAGAAAGAGGGAGGGAGGTGCTACAGAGTTTTAAACAACCAGATCTCACAAGAACTCACTACTGATGACAGCACCAAGGAGGATAGTGGTAAGCCATGAGAAACCACCTCCATGATCCAATCACCTTCCACCTCAGCCCCACCTCTAACACTGTGAATTGCAATTTGACATGAGATTTGGTGGAGACACAGATCCAAACCATGTCGCGTCATTTATCTTTTTTTTTTTTTTTTTTGAGACCGAGTCCCGTATTGCATCATTTATCTTTTTTTTTTTTTTTTTTTGAGTCCGAGTGTCACTCTGTCGCCCAGGCTGGAGTGCAGTGGCGCAATCTCGGCTCACTGCAACCTCCGCCTCCCAAGTTCAAGCGATTCTCTTGCCTCAGCCTCCTGAGTAGGTGGGACTACAGGCGCCCGCCACCACACTCGGCTAATTTTTTGTATTTTTAGTACAGGCGGGGTTTCACCATGTTAGCCAGGATGGTCTCGATCTCCTGACCTCGTGATCCACCTGCGTCGGCCTCCCAAAGTGCTGAGATTACAGGCATGAGCCACCATGCCTGGCCCCACATCATTTATCTTATTCACATTTTATTCAATATTTCTATTTGATTATAAAACCTCTGCTTATTCAGATCTCTAAATACTAGTGCCACTGCCTTTGCATGGCAATCAGTAGATTACAGTCTTACACAGTTGGTGCACAGTTCAGTATGTTCACGAACTAAATACAAATTCAAGATAACAGCATAATTGGGCTAATTTTGAGAAGCAAATATATTAGTATTAAACATCGGTACTAAGCCCTAGTCATTGCATTAAGGAATACAAAATCACTATTTCTTAGGAAGACAAAGTCTTGCGTTCAGATATTAGCTATTACACTCCTTAACCTCCAATTTTCTGCTGGTGCTTCCCATTGGTTTAGTTTAACCCAAACAGAAACCAGGGGGTGATGAGATGCAGCTCATAGGGTCAGCCTTCTAAAACACAGAGAAGAATTCAGGAGGGCCCAGATCAGATCTGAGGGGTGGAAAATAAGAGAACCGGCATAAATATAATCCCCAGAATTTTGAATACACCCTACCAACCCAGCTTTAAAAATAAAATGTATGTGCTCCTTTTAACTTATTCAGGAATCACTGAAATATCTTACTCTACATTATTCTTATGGTGATCCCAGTGGGCAAGAAATTCTATATGAACCTGGGGTTTGATTATTATGCATTTGACTGCAAGTAACAGAAACCCAGTTCCAGTTTAAATAAGTAGCGTTCATCCATGAGAATCTTGGACATAGTGGGTTGCTGGCATTGTCAGCAGCTCAAAGACGTCAAGGCCAGAGTTTGCTATGCTCTGGTCTTTTACCTGATGCAGTTCACCTCAAGGTCACAAGATAGCTGCTACAGCTCCAGAAGAACACGCCTTTAGGGAAACAGGAAACTAGAAAAGGGATAAACAGTGCCGGCTGCGTTTGTCTGTTTTTATCAGGAAAGCCTCAAAACCTGGGACAAATTCCGTCTTTATTTCGTTGGCTACAATTGCAACACACTCCTAACTGCAAAAGAGGCTTCATAAGCAAGTATTTAGGGGAATGTTCCTGCCCTTGATAAAAATCTGGCTTCTGACAGCAAGGAGGAAGTGGGGAGATATTTAACAGGCAGCTGCAAGTGTCCACCACTGTTAAATATCATTTAAATATTTTATGGTTTGTTGCATTAGATAGTCAAAGGAAGCCTTTTATTACTCATTAAATATTAGATAAGAAAAAGCAATGCTCAGTCACTCTCTTGCTTCTGTAATGGATGAGGCAAAGGGATAGTGAGTCTGTGCTCTACAAGTCCTTGCCCTGTCAACTACCATCAACCCATTTTCTTTCTTTTTTTTTTTTTGAGACGGAGTTTTGCTCTTGTTGCCCAGGCTGGAGTACAATGGCATGATCTCGGCTCACTGCATCCTCTGCCTCCCGGGTTCAAGTGATTCTTCCGCCTCAGCTTCCCAGGTAGCTGGGATTACAGGCATGCGCCGCCATGCCTGGCTAATTTTTGTATTTTTACAAAATAGTATTTTTACAAAGTAGAGATGGGGGTTTCTCCGTGTTGGTTAGGCTGGTCTCGAACTCCCGACCTCAGGTGATCTGCCTGCCTTGGCCTCCCAAAGTGCTGGGATTACAGGTGTGAGCCACCGTGCCCGGCCAGCCCATTTCTTATAGCAGCTAGGAGAACCGATTCAAACAAAAACAGCTAATATCTCAACTCGAACTAGGTTCTGTCTTTTTTGGAATAACTGTTTTATGTTCCTCAATCCTATTCATTACAAAGGCATATATTTAGGATTAATGTCTAATACTAACGCATTTGCTTCTCAAAATTAGCCCAATTATGCTGTTAACTTGAATTTGTATTTAGTTCATGAACACACTGAATTCTGCACCAACTGTGTAAGACTGTGATCTACCGATTGCCATGCAAAGGCAGTGGCACTAGGATTGGGAAATCTGAATCATCAGAGGTTTTATTATAATTGGAAATATTGAATAAGATGTCCCTAAATGAACCATTTTGATCAGTTACAAAAGATAACAAGCCACAGACCAAGAGATCACACTCCAATTATTGTCTTATATTCAGGGATCCTACTGCTTGTGTTAATGAGTAGCTGCCAAGCAATAGTCATTGAACAGGGACAGGAAGCATAGAAATCATATTCCAGACTTGGCTATGGCAGTAATTTATCCCACTTGTGCATACCCAGCATGGTGTGTGACCTTGAGTTGCTGTTATTTCGGTGGATTTTGTTGTCGTTGGTTTTTTTTTTTTTTAACCTTTGTTTTATTCTGCATTACATTTCATCTATTATTCATGTGAATCTTGGAGTAAAGCTAATCTTCCTGCCACTTCACCTTTTCCTGTCACACTCCCTTTCTGGCCACCTCTGCCCCAGAGCACTCTTGATGGAAGCATTTGTTATACAACTAGCTTACAACATAAACCTTACCCTGGGTCCCAAAGGGGAAGGAAAATCATATTTTGAAGTACATAATTTAACATCTGAACAATTCTGGTACGTCTAAAACATTCAGACAACGTTTCAAAGGCACCTGATGTAAAACACTGAGTAATATTCAATTGTGTAAGACTATTTCATGTTTTAGTTAATCAGTATTGTAGAAATATAACAGAAAAAGATTTCATCATCATAGTGAACCACGGTAGACTACACGCAATAGCTCTTGTGATACTTTAAAAAATTAAGTTTGAATTGGGATTGGATGACCATGAAGGTCAGTCCTCAACACATTATGGACCAAAATTCCTCTGGCAGCTCCTGTGATCCTTCCTTAAAATACAGCTGGTAGGACATGCCACTGTTTGCCCTTTTTAAACTTTTCATCCTTTCCTCCATCTTGCTATGGAGAACATGTCAGGAGTTCTTGGCACCATCTTGGATGGTGAGGATGAAAGTCACACCTTGGGAATGATGGGGAGGTTAACTGGAAGGAGCCTGAATCTCTGAGCTGGACTGGGCTTCTACTCAGGAACCTCTATGTGAAAGAGAAGCATGCTTCTATCTTGTTGAGCCACTCCTGATGTGGATATTTACTATTCACACCCCAACCCAATGCTAACAGATACAGCTCAAGTAATAACAATAATTACAGCTAAAATGTATTGACCTCTTACTTTGTCAGATACTGTGCTAAGCACTGTATTTGCAGTTTTATCTTTAATCCTCATAACGACTCCAGGAGGCACACACTATTATTGTCCTTAGTTAGTTTACAGAGGAGAAAACTTGAAGTTTAGGAAGTTAACTAACTTACCAAGGGGGTGCAGCCAGTAAGTGGTTGGAGTGATTCAACCCCAGCATATGACTCCAGAACCCATGCTCTAAACATTAACCATGGTGGAAAATATCTTAGTAACTTTGACTCATGGTTCCTCTGTACAATCCATTCATCTCAATTCAAGAAATATTTTTGTCTCATTTTTTGGACCGTCCTGCCTTCTAAACACCCTACCTGCTAAACAAATACTTACTTTAATAAGTTACAACACCCTGTGTTATCCAAGGTTAAGGAAGAGAGGGATGACATTTATTTTGATGAAGTATGTATATAATTCGCTGTGCTTTGCACCAAAAGGCATAATTTCATTTTCCTTACTGATGCACAATGGGAAAAACGAAGTAAAAGAGACAACATCTTGAGGAATGATTCAGTCAGGAGGGATGTGGCCAGAGGATAATCTGAAGCCAGTATTGTTCCAGTGCAATCCTCCACACTGTAATATTTAAAGTGCTTTATAGGTCAGCAGCTAGAGAAAGAAAGAAAGAAGCTAAGAAATGCAGAATGAAGACAGCCTCGCCAAAATTAACCAGAACAAGTTTTGGTGGACTAGACCAGGATACTGTTGTTTCTCCATTAGGACAATGAATTCATTATCGTTTCCAGCCTAGCATAAATTTCTTTCAGCCTCTTCCTGGATTTTTGACAAAAGCATGAAAATGTCTTTGGTTTCCAACAATGATATGTTTTTCCTTTATCAATTCTTTTCAGTAAATATTTGTTGGAACCCTATTAAGTGCCAAGCACTGAGTTGGGCTCAAAGATGGGTACAAATATAAAGAAGACATTGTCCCTGTCCTTGTCTAGTTGGAAGGGACAAAGAAGAGCGCATGTGGGTTAGGAGGCAGAGAGAAGGAAGACGTGCAGGAGACGAGGTGAGACCTGCAGAGGCTGGAACAAAGCGCCAATTCTCACTGGCCAAGAGGCTTACACATCACCCAATGGCATGGAGAGCAACTGAAGGAAGTTGGGCAGAAGAGTAAGGTCAGTTTTGTTTTAAAACTCTAGTTCCACGTAGCAGCATGAAAGATGAATTAAATGAGATCAGAATGGAGGCAAGCATTTTAGTTAGGGAGCTAAATTACGCTAATCCAGGAGAACGATGATGAGGGCCCACATCAAAGTAGTGGATCGGGATAAAAAAGAGACTGAATGCAGAAATATCTCCTAAAGAAAATCAACAGATTTAGTGTTGAAGAGATTGAGGAAGAGATTGGAGAGGAAGAGGAAAGAATCAATGAAGATTCTCAAAGGTATGGCTTGCTGAGTTTATCTTGGCGTTTTAGAGGTAGCTGGTATTGAAGAAAAGAAAAAGAGCACCTACAGGATTTGACTGTGGAGAATATATTGTTTCCCTTGACTCTACCTCTTAGCAGCAATGAACAAGTCATGTTGATTTCTTAAACTTCAGATTCCTCATCTGTAAAACAATGATTATTTTTTTCTTAGGATTTTTAAATGAGAATTCATAAGATTATAAAAGAAAAGAGCTTACTATTGCCCCTGTAACAAAACTGGTGTTACATCAGTCAAGGTTCAGTGCAGAAAACAGAAACCACACAAAGTATATCAAGCAAAAAGGCGTTAAGTTCAGGGAACTAGATGCCTCCAAAATAATTGGAAGGACTGGAAAACAAATGTCAGGGTTGTTAAGTTTTAATCACAGCACTGCAAGTATAATCCAGAGATCAGGAAACTGATGTTGCTGCCACACAGGTGGAGAGGCTTCAGGAAACTACTGCCAATGTCATAGACATTCTGCAGCCCCAGAACTGTTGGTCAGCAGTGAAACATGAAGCCCAGTCACCGTAAAACTTATGTCTGCCAACGGCTGCGTGTTCACCACCACTTCTGCTGTCAGGAGAATGTCTCTGCTTCCCTTCCACCTCTCAAACACAAGCAAGCGTATTTCTCTGATACGGCATAATTGTATCCAGAACTCTATTACATGTAACTAATTCCCAGGTTTCTGGCTCCTGCAATATTGGGCAGAGCATAGAATATGGTGGAAATGGATGATTACCAACAAATAATACCCAGCTCGGGCCTTAAGAAATATAATTTTAGTTATAGTGCTCCTCTGAACAGGAAGAAAGCAGGTTTGGGAGTGGAGATGGTGAATTCAGTTTGGGACATTTTGACTTTGAAGTGCCTGTGGGACATCCAGACAGTTGTATATGGAAAAATAATTTAGGAGGTAGGTATATAAATAAAGATTTAGGAATTATCATCTCAGTAGCAGCTGAAATCATACAATGCAAATGGCCTCCACCCTCCCACCTCCCCTGGGAGAATTATAGATTGAGGACACACTAATACCAAGCATAGGACCCCAACATAAAAGGGATGGAAAAGGGATAGAGGAGCTCACAAAGAAATCAGAGAGAATTTTAAGAAGGAGGGTGTGGTCTGCAGAATGCCAAACAGAAGTCAAAGAACTAAAAACTTTCCACAGGGTATGTCAACTTGGATGTCATTGTTCACTTGGGTAGGTTCCATTTCAATAATAGTGGTAAAGTCAGATTTCAATATCAGAAGGAGAGGAAGTCTTGGTTGTGAAGGAAAGAGATGGAACAGGGAGATAGTGTGATTTTTATAAAAAAAGAAAACTTCTACATCATGAGAAGAACTACTAAAATGATAATAATGTTCTTTTGCATTACAACTATCTTTAGTAGTTATGTTTCTGTGTTATGTATTCTAAAAATACTTCCTTAAGTCTGGGATGATGATCACCTAACATTGTAATGGCTATTCTGGGTAGTGTGATTTTTAAGTCATTGTTTTTCTTTCTTCTTTTCACATTTTTCATAGCTTGAAGCAAGCATAATCGTTTAAACCAAAAGTAATTGTCATTATCCCCAAACCGAAAATAAATTTTCTCCATACTGAGTGTGGGTTGGGACTTTCGGTCATTTTATACAAGTGGTGTGCTGTTGGCAGTGTCTAGGACAAGTAAGCCCAGTTTCTAATGGAGGTACCAAGCCTCTTCCTGGACTCAGGGTTTTTAAAGGTAATTATGAAATTGGAATGTCTAAAGAAAAATATACATAATAAATAGGATGAAGGGGATTGGAAATTAACTCTTTAACTTCATTTCACATGGCTGGAAACTTATGTAAAGTATTGGCTTCACAATTTAAGATTCAGAATTTTGAGACAGAAGGAAATAAAAAGACCACAGTCCGGTGCCTAAAATTACAGATGGAAACTGAGGCCTAGAAAGGTCCTGGCCAAGGCCACAGAGTAGGAAGAATGAAAAGTAGAAGTCTGAATCCTGAACCCCTAAGAGAGTCTCTGCCACCCTTAGGCCGCATGGCTCACAAGTGAGGCAGAGAACTTGGAGAGCATCAGAAAAGGCTGAGGGCCGGACAACAGGGTGTGGAGTGAAAGGTCAGAAGATTTGGGATTGTTTGACTTGGAAAAGAGAAGACTGAAGGGATCTTAATAATTTCCCAAGACAAAAGGGAAACTATCTCTCCTAATAAAATAGATAATAAAAGTTTCTCTACCCTCTTGCCCAGGTTGTTCTTTCCGGGCAAAAAGTTGCTTTCCTTTTCCCTCCACCTACCTAAATGTAATCCCCCTTCAATGTCATTGGACACATCCCAGATCTTCCTAAACCTCCTCAGATGAGTCCCCTTTGAACATGGAACTTCATCTTCTCAGGTCTCTCCCTTTAGCACTTATGGCTGGAACCACAGAGACGAACACACACATTGTCACGATGCCTCATCGTTTCACTATGGTGTGTCTTTCTTCTTCAGAGAGATCTATCCCAACCCTTCATTTGTAGCTCCCCTGACTTCTGTTATGGCCTAGCATAGGATTGACATAAATAGCAGACACTCAATAAATACTTGTAGAATTTAATTAAACCATGGCATAAAGATTTATGTTAAATACTAAACAAATTTTTCTAATGGTGAATATTATAATTGTTAAGTAGGATGCAAAATCTCCTCTAAACTTATTTAAAAATGGATATATTACCTATCTAGAAAATTTAAGGTGTGATATTGTCTGAAGATCCAAGGAAACAAGGATGAACAATAATTTATTTTTGAGTCTGAGCCTCTTGATTCTGTCATAATCTACATTTAATTAGAAAGTATGTATATCTCAAATACACTGCATTAAGAGGTCACTGTGGAGGTTTCAGCTACATCTAATGTTGATTCAAGCCATTGCAGAGTCAAACTGGCTAGCTGATGAGATATTTGTAATGATCTTTCACTGCATCTAAATAAAATAAAGAACTGAATGGTTGCTTCGATAATCGTGACTGAAATCTCATAGTTCTATCCTTATAACGAGAAACACATGCTAAAAGCCATTGTATTACTTCAATGTCAAAAAATCTGATGGATTATAGATGCACTCATTCTTTATGAATGGTTAATTTATCACCTCTAGTATTTACAAAATGTAGTTTTTTCACAGATTTTTCTGTATGCCTTTTTCTAATTTTCTTATTTCTATTCATGAATTTCCTAATTTACTGAAATAAGTGATACACTAGAGATAAGAGTATATCGCTAAATAACTTTGGCAGATGAAAAGAAGAAAATCACTCAGCAGAAAGCTCATGACTTGCTGCGTATTTTAAAATACCATCCTTAAGGACCTTTACTATTGTTTTAATTAAAACCATTGTACTCTCAGACTCACGGGAGTTTTTCTTTCACTATAAAACATGTCTATGGACAGGGACTTGCTTTCTTATTAGCATATAAGTTTCTAAATATAATAAATATGACATTGGGAATCATGAATTGCCTGCTACCCAGTAGAGCTCATTAAAATGTTGACTCTCGAATCACCTTCTTGAGAGGCAGTCCTCTTTTAAAAAACTAATGGGAGCCATAACTTGAGTTTGTGAAATGTGTAGCTTCTCCTTTTAGTAATGACTATAACTCGCTTACAGATAAAGATGAGACTTGCGTCCTCTGGGATATTTCCATGTCTAATAATGTTTAAATATAATATAATTTTAGAATAAGAAGGGCTGTTAAATGTCATTTTGTAAGTTTTATGAAAGGAAAGAATCAAAGTGTCTGTCACTTCAACAAACATCAGGCTTCTATTTAGCATGATTTAGGGTCACTTGAAAACAGTCATGCTCTCTGGCAGTCTTTGAGATGTGGCCTTGTCTAGAACAGAGAGTTCTCCCAAGGCAGGGATAGATTCACTGTCAAGGTAATGAAGGTGACGCTTCAGGGCTCCCCTCCCTTGCCCACTCACTATGAGTGCTCTAAGCATTGGGTCATAGAGCGTCCCAAGAGGAGAGATGCTGGGTTCTCACCCGAAGCATTTCTATCTACTCGTCTCCACTGAGTTGCCTAAAGAGATCATTGAATTTTCAAGGCTTGCATAATTTGTTGTGATTTATTTTCTCATTTTAACTAAGATCATTGTGTAATTTTCTATCTTTTTTCATATAGAGCAGCAGTCCCCAATCTTTTTGGCACCAGGGACCTGTTTCTTGGAAGACAATTTTTCTGCAGATGGGGGCAGGGTGGGGGTGGTTTGGGGGATGATTCAAGTGCATTGCATTTATTGTGCACTTTATTTCTATTATTATTACATTGTAATACATAATGAAACAATTATACAACTCATTATAATGTGGAATCAGTGGGAGCCCTGAGCTTGTTTTCCTGCAACTAGACAGT
This sequence comes from Nomascus leucogenys, assembly GCF_006542625.1. Taxonomy (NCBI): domain Eukaryota; kingdom Metazoa; phylum Chordata; class Mammalia; order Primates; family Hylobatidae; genus Nomascus; species Nomascus leucogenys. The sequence goes on along the minus strand of NC_044389.1, from coordinate 2,739,505 downwards.
CCCATTTTGGGGGGATGGGAGACAGTGACAGATCATCAGGCATTAGATTCTCATAAGCAGCGAGCAACTTAGATCCCTCGCATGTGCATTTCACAATAAGGTTTGTGCTCCAAAGAGAATCTAATGCTGCTGCTGATCTGACAGGAGACAGAGCTCAGGCAGTCATGTGAGTGATGGGGAGCAGCTGTAAGTAGAGATGAAGCTTTGCTCGCTCACCTACTGCTGTGTGGCCCAGTTCCTGGTCCATGGCCCAGGGGTCTGGGGCCCTTGATATTGAGGGATCTCAAAATCATATAAATTTTAGGCCCTACAAAACCTAGATCTGCCACTGCCCAACAGCGAGAAGGGTTCTTTTGCAAGGAAAATCTGTTTCAAAGAATTTTTTCAATTGAGAAGTTCTGAGTTTCATTAGCTTCACAAAAGCCCCTTGATGTAATTTGTGTATATGTGGGCAAACGATCTGCATAAATCATCATTTGGATATTGGGGGTTAATGAAGCGAACGCTAAGCTTTAGAGGCAAATGAGGGCCAGAATTTAGATGCAGCATCATGGACCCTGATAACAACAGGTGGATCATTGTAACAAAAATGGCCAAGCAGATGTGAATTCCAGTTTCATTACTTGGCAGGCTCCTCCTACCAAGTCGGCATGAGGTTTTGAAGCATCAAGTAAAAGTCAGGGCAAAAGGCATGATCTGCCCCCAAATCTCTCAGCAAAAGCTGTGTTCAGCATCTCTGGGAAAATTTGGCAGCCAGTGCACGGCATGATGAATAATACGGCACAAAGATTCAAACTAGTTTGAGAAAAAAATGAAAGGATTGCAGGGACCTCTGAACACCAGGTCTCCTACTGACTCTATTCTGTCGAGTTAATGTTTCACAACTTTAACATAGACCTGGTTCTGATTCACTGAAACTTGTAAAACAAACAAACAAACAAAAACCTTGGAAGGGGGGGCAATTAGAACAAAAACATTTCTTTCACTTTAAATTTCATGACTTATTAACATGCCCTGTACTGTAGAAAATTCACCAACTTTAATAACAAGGGCACAGCAGTACACCAATGTTGTTAAATTGGAGTATGTGGTTCTTAAAAATTATTTTAAAGTAAGTTCTATCATCTGCATGAATTACATTTAAATACTTTAAGTAAATCTTTTTATAAAGTTATCTACATAACTTAATAAGTCAGGAGACAATCTCTTCTTGAAAAAGAAGGAAACCCAGCTACATGCCACAAGATAGATGAACCTGGAGGACATTATGGCAAGTGAATTAGCCAGTCCCAGGAGGACAAATACTACTCCATTATTCCACTTACATGAGGTTTCAAAAGTAGTCAAACTCATAGAAACAAAGAATAGAATCTTAGTTGCCAGGGGCTGCAGGAAGGGAAATAGAAAGAGTTGCTCATAAGACATATAAAATTTCAGTTACACAAGATGATTAAGTTCTAGAGACTAGCTGTCTCACATTGTACTTATAGATAACGATACTGTAGGCTGGGCACAGTGGCTCACGCCTGTAATCCCAGCACTTTGGGAGGCCAAGGAGAGCGGATCACGAGGTCAGGAGATGGAGATCAGCCTGGCTAACACAGTGAAACCCCATCTCTACTAAAAATACAAAAAATTAGCTTGGCGTGGTGGCACGCACCTATAGTCCCAGCTACTCGGGAGGCTGGGGCAGGAGAGTTGCTTGAATCTGGGAGGCAGAAGTTGCAGTGAGCTGAGACTGTGCCATTGCATGCCAGCCTGGGAGACATAGTGAGACTCCATCTCAAAAAAAAAAAAAAACAAAGATAACGATACTGTAGTGTACACTTAAAATCTGCTGGCTGGGCGTGGTGGCTCACACCTGTAATCCCAGCACTTTGGGAGGCCAAGGCGGGTGGATCACGAGGTCAGGAGATCGAGATCATCCTGGCTAACACAGTGAAACCCCGTCTCTACTAAAAATACAAAAAATTATTCGGGCATGGTGGCGGCCACCTGTGGTCCCAGCTACTTGGGAGGCTGAGGCAGGAGAATGGCATGAACCCAGGAGGCAGAGCTTGCAGTGAGCCAAGATGGTACCACTGCACACCGGCCTGGGTGACAGAGCGAGACTCCGTCTCAAAAAAAAAAAAAAAAAAAAAAAAACTGCTAAGAGGGCGTATCTCATCCTAAATGTTCTTACCACACTAAAGTAAAATAAAGTAAAATAAAATAAAATAAAAAAGAAGCAGAAGAGGAGGAGGAGGAGGAGGGCTAGGAGGAGTTGGCAGTGGCAATCTCTTCCAAGAAAAAGAGTACAATTAATTGCTCAGCCTGATGAATAGAAGCATTGGTGGTTAGTGGAGGGCAGGTAGGGGCTGGAGGGTGATGAAGATAAAGATCAGTGTTAAAGCTTGTGAGAGACTAATTGACTTTCTCAGGGGAAATTGGCTATGAACCAATACCTTAGGACAGTGGTACTCCAAGTATGAGCCATGAATCTCTGAAGGTCCCTGAGACACTATCAGTTTATTCAAACTCAAGAGTATTTTCCTAATAATGCTAAGACATTATTTGCCTTTTTCATTGTGTTGACATTTGAATTGACAGTGCAAAAGCAATGGTAGGGAAAACCCTTGGTGGTTCAGCACATTTCAAGGCAGAGGTCCCCAACTATACTAGTGATCAGCATCCTAGTACAATGAATATTGCACTTCACTGCCACTCACTTGCAGAGGGGGAGAAGCCAGAGAAGAGTTGCACTTTAGAATGTCCTTGATGAAGCAATATAAATGATTGATTTTGTAAAATATCAGCTCTTGCGTATACATCTTTTTAATTTTTTGTTTGGTGAAATTGGAACTATGCAAAAAAGCACTTCTACTTCAAACTCAAGTATGGTGGTTATCTCAAGGAAAAGAGCTTGTAAGATTGAGTTGTGAGCTGAACCAGCCATTTTATTCAGAGAATAACACTTTTCCTTGAATCAATGAAGAACCATCTTTATTTAGACTCGGAGATTTGGCAGACATTTTTTCCACAATGAACCAAGTGAGACTGACTATCACTTCAAGGAAAACAACTGACAGTACTTGCTGCCAATGATAAAATTCAAGCCTTCAAGTGAAAATTCAAATTTTAGAAAAATTGTATCTGCCCCTGTAAGCTTGATAGCTATCCAATACTCAAAAATTTTCTGATGAAATTAGTAGTAGCATTATTATTAACAAATATAATATTTTGTATAATATAATGAAATATGCCAACATTTAGAACATCTACACAATTCAGTAACTCAATATTCCAAGTGACCAATACATGATGTTGTGAAATCAGACATGGGTGAAACATCCATTCAAAGTACAAGATAGGCTAACAAATTTTAACGTAACTGAATTTGAAAAGTTCATTGATACAGTTTCAGATTTCACAATACAACTCACCTTTTAAAAACCACCATTTGGTATAGTTCCTAAAAAATACCCACACTTTTCTGAAAAGTCTATTAAGATACTCCCCTTTCCAACAGTGTGAGGCTGGTATTTCTTAATATATGTCAATCAAAACAACATGTCACAGAAGATTGGTGGCTTTAAAATATGCCCCCAGATTCCTTGATAGTCCTCAAAAGGTAGAACCCAATTTCTTGACTTTGAGTGCAGGCCAAAATTAATGACTCACGTCCAGTGAATAGAATGTGGTAGAAGTGACCATGTGTGACTTAAAAATAGGTCATAAAAGGCACTGTGACTTTCTTCTTGTGCTCCTTCTCTTGGAGAGCTCTGGAGAAAACCAGCTGCCATGTTATGGGAGAGAGTTGAGAACCATAGCCTAAGGAGAAAGGTCAAAGGAGCAGGCCAAATGTCTGGATTCTGACAATGTGAGGTAAAGTTTCCCTTTAGGTACCATCAAGATTCAACTACTGTCCAACCAACATCAGGCTTCTCAGGGGTCGTGGATGATGTATTACATCAGGAGTTGGCTAAATCTGGCCCACCATCTGCTTTTGTAAATAAAGTTTTATCGGAACAAAGCCAGGTCCATCTGCTTACATATTGTTTATGGCTGCTTTTGACTATAATAGCAGTGTTGAAGAATTATCACAGATATTATATGGCATATGACTTCCAAAGCCTAAAGTGTATACTATCTGGCCATTTACAGATTAAGTTTGCTTACCCCGTATTACATCAATGGTCTTCAATTTGCCCTGTTTCTATTCATTTTTCCCAATAAAATTCCAAGGGATGACTTTTTTTTAGGGATAAGACACTTTCCTTTTACTCCCTCTTATTTTCCCCCAATCAACACCATGTATAGGTAATCAGTGCCAGAAAGGCAGCTGGATAATATTTCGAGATATTAATTTAAATGGTTTTCCTTCCATTTTACCTCTTTACTCTTCTCCTTCTAGCAGGCATAAGCTCACGGCCTCGAGAGAGAGGTAATAAGGAGTATTGCAGAGGTACTTACAGGATTCTGTGTGCTAAATGCCTACCTACTTAGAGAAGAAACTTTCATAACCACTTGGAGAGGGGGAGAGGGAAGGGGAGTCATTATCCAATCCTACACCTCTGCCTAGAGTAGAGTAATTATCTCATAACCTATAGAGACAGCTCTGTGCACAGAGCTGAACATAGTATTGTAGACAAACAGCAAATGTGCCCCAAGCACAGAAATGAAATAGCCCAAGACCCAGACCTGAAGGTGAGCAAGTAGAGATAATGGACATGTGGTGGGCATCCTATTAGGTTAAGTCATGAAGACCAGATGGGCATTCTTAGCACTATGTAAGACATAGAAATTGTGTACAATCTCCAAGAAGTGGTGAAGAAGAGGGAAGAGAATCCCTAGAAAGACTAAAGTCAATTAATTGATTGAAAGAGGACTCAGAGTCAGAAACTAAGTAGAATTATAAAAAAATAAGGAAATTATTTTCTGCTTATTCCAGTTTGCAGTCTGAGATGTTGTTCAGTATATAAGCATCACTGGCCAGCTGAAGGCATTCATTCATTTCTTTATCCATTCAGTGAATAACTATTGAGCATCTACTACATGCCAGGCACCAGAGATATAGACATGCTCCCTGTTCTCATGAAGTTTATAGTTGATATAGATAAGACAGTTTAAACAAACACAATATGAAGATCTCATCATGGTAAGTACTATTCTAAAACATACCTGAGTATGTGTGTACACATACACACACACACACACACACACACACAACTAGAGAGGTAACCAAGTTCTGAAGCTAGAAATTTTCCCAGGAATAGTCCCTGACAGCTGCCAGTTTCACTCTATGCAGAGACAGAGCAGGCTTTGGGTCTGTTGGAAGTGAAGAATCACAACTGAAACTCTAGTCATAAAGCTACACACCCAGTGAAAGGGCAGATCAGTAAAATTCTACCTGTGGCAAAAGAAAGACTGCAAGGAAATGTGTCTGTTTCCACTATGTCTCTGGGTGGGGAAAAGAAGAATTCCCCTCCTGAAAACTCCTAATTACAAAATTGCCCTTGCAGGTTTGGGGTAGGGACCTACACAATCAGTTATAGTGCAGGAAACAATAATCTAAAAAGTCAGTTTAGAGTGACTCTAATCTGGAATAAATAAAATTAAGTCCTCTCTGGAGGAATGAACTCTCAACCAAATCCTTTAGATTTCCCTAAAAGGAAGTAAGCCTCTATGAGTCAAATTCAGCATGAATGAGAAACAGTTAAATTAGACCCTCAAGTAATTTAGATATTGAAATTATCTCATACCTGTGGAAAATAAGTATGTTTACAGTGCTTACAGATTGATATATGATGCAGCAATTCCATTTCTTGGCATATATCCAAAAGACTTGAAAGCCGAGACTTGCACAGGTATTTGTACACCCATGTTCATAGCAGCATTACCCACAACAGTCAAAACATGGAAGCAAACTGAGAGTCTACCAACAGACAAATGGATAAGCAAAACGTGTTATACACACACAATGGAATATTATTCACCCTCCAAAAGAAAGGAAATTCTGGCACATGCTATAACGTGATGAACCTTGAAAACATTGCGCTAAGTGAAAGTAGCCAGTCACAGAAAGACAAATATTGTGTGATTCCATTTATATGAGGTAGTTAGAGTAGTCAAAATCACTCAGAAAATAGAATCATTGTGGCCAAAAGCTAAGGATGAGGGGGGAATGGAGCATTATTGTTTAATGTTTTCTGTTTGTAAAATCTAGAAAGTGATAGACAGATGGTGGTGATGGTAGCACAACAATGTGAATATATTTATTTTTAAAATTATTTTATTTTTGACACAACATTGTACATATTTATGAGGTAAAATGTGATTTTTTGACACACGTATACATTGTGTAATGATCATATCAGGGTAATTAGCATATCCATCACCTCAAACATTTATCGTTTCTTTGTAGTGGGAACATCCAATATTCTCTCTCCTAGCTATTTTGAGATATATAATACCTTACTGTTAACTATAGTTACCCTGCTGTGTAATTGAACACCAGAACTCATTCTTCCTTTCTAATTGTAACTTTGTACCCACAACAATGTGGATGAACTTGAAGGACCTTATGTTAAGTGAAATAAGCCAGACACAGAAAGTACTGCAAGTTCTTACTCACATGTGGAATCAGAATATATTTAATACCACTGAACTGTACATTTAAAAATGGTTTAGGTGGTAAATGTTACATTATGTGTATTTATTATTATTATTATTATGCTTTAAGTTCTGGGGTACATGTGCACAATGTGCAGGTTTGTTACATAGGTATACATGTGCCGTGTTGGTTTGCTGCCTCCATCAACTCGTCATTTACATTAGGTTTTTCTCCTAATGCTATCCCTCCCAAAGTCCCCCACACTCCAACAGGCCCCGGTATGTGTTGTTCCCCTCCCTGTGTCCATGTGTTCTCGTTGTTCAACTCCCACTTATGAGTGAGAACATGCAGTGTTTGGTTTTCTCTTCTTGTGTTACTTTGCTGAGAATGATGGTTTCCAGTTTCACCCATGTCCCTGCAAAGGACATGAACTCATCCTTTTTATGGCTGCATAGTATTCCATGGTGTATACGTGCCACATTTTCTTTATCCAGTCTATCATTGATGGGCGTTTGGGTTGGTTCAAAGACTTTGCTATTGTGAACAGTGCTGTAATAAACATACATGTGCAAGTGTCTTTATAGAATGATTTATAATCCTTTAGATATATACCCAGTAATGGGATTGCTGGATCAAATGGTATTTCTAGTTCTAGATCCTTGAGGAATAACCACACTGTCTTCTACAATGGTTGAACTTATTTACACTCCCACCAACCATGTAAAAGCGTTCCTATTTCTCCACATCCTCTCCAGCACGTGCTGTTTCCTGACTTTTTAATGATCGCCATTCTAACTGGTGTGAGGTGGTATCTCATTGTGGTTTTGATTTGCATTTCTCTAATGACCAGTAATGATGAGCATTTTTTCATAAGTTTGTTGGCTGCATAAATGTCTTCTTTTGAGAAGTGTCTGTTCATATCCTTTGCCCACTTTTTGATGGGGTTGTTTGTTTTTTTCTTGTAAATTTGTTTAAGTTCTCTGTAGAGTCTGGATATTAGCCCTTTGTCAGATGGATAGATTGCAAAAATTTTCTCCCAATCTGTAGGTTGCCTGGTCACACTGATGATAGTTTCTTTTGCTGTGCAGAAGCTATTTGGTTTAATTAGATCCCATTTGTCAATTTTGGCTTTTGTTGCCATTGCTTTTGGCGTTTTAGTCATGAAGTCTTTGCTCATGCCAATGTCTTGAATGGTATTACCTAGGTTTTCTTCTAGGGTTTCTATGGTTTTATGTCTTACATTTAAGTCTTTAATCCATCTTGAGTTAATTTTAGTATAAGGTGTAAGGAAGGGATCCAGTTTCAGCTTTCTGCATATGGTTAGCCAGTTTTCCCAGCACCATTTATTAAATAGGGAATCCTTTCCCCATTGCTTGTTTTTCTCAAGTTTGTCAAAGATCAGATGGTTGTAGATGTGTGGTGTTAGTTCTGAGGCCTCTGCCCTGTTCCTTTGGTCTATATATCTGTTTTGGTACCAGTACCATGCTGTTTTGGTACTAGTACCATGCTGTTTTGGTTACTGTAGCCTTGTAGTTATAGTTTGAAGTCAGGTAGCATGATGCCTCCAGCTTTGTTCTTTTTGCTTAGGATTGTCTTAGCTGTGCTGGCTCTTTTTTGGCTCCATATGAAATTTAAAGTAATTAAAAAATAAGTTTAAAAAATGTTTACAGATTGAAAAAGAGAATAGAAAATATTTGCAAGGAACTGAGATCATCAAAAATGACTAAGCAGATTTAAAGAAGAAAAAATAGAATTTCTGTAAATGAACAAAAGAATGTGTGAAAATAAAAACTCAGTGGACAAGTTAAACATAATATTAGATACAGCTCAAGAGAGAATATGAACTGAAAGACAAATCTAAAGACATAATCCAGAATTATTTCTGAATAAGAAAGACTCAGAAATGTGCAAAACACCAAAAAAAAAAAAAAAAGACATTGAAAACATCCAAAGAAGAAAGGCAAAGTCATCTAAATGGCAATTAGATTCACAGCAGCATTCTCAATAACCTCAATTAAAGGTGTCAAACAGCAGAATAACATCTGCAAAATGCTGACAAAAGTGTCAACCCAGGATTATATGCCTGGCTACATACATACACACACACACACACACACACACACACACACACACACCGGTGGAAAAAATAAAACATTTAGAAAACAGAAAATTAAAAGTCTACCACGAATTGAACCTCACCAAAGACACTTCTAAAAGTTGTACTTTATTATATTAGTTTCCTAGGGCTACAGTAACAAAGTACCACAAACCAAGGTGGCTTGAAACAACAGACATTTATTCTCTCACACTTCAGAGAATTTAAGTCCAAAATCAAGGTGTTGGCAGGGCCATGCTTTCTCTGAAGTCTCTGGGGAGACACTGTTCCATGCCTTAGCTTCTGGTGTTGCCAGCAATCCTTGGCATTCCTTGCCTCGCAGGTATATCGCTCCAACCTCTGCCTTCACTGTTGCATGGCATTCCTCCTGTCTCTTTCTCTGTGTTTCTTCTTATAGTATACCAGTCGTATTGGATTAAGGGCTCACCCTACTCCACATGACCTAGTCTTAACTAATTGAATCTGCAAGAACCCTTTTGCCACATGAGGTCACATTCTGAGGTACTAGGGTTTGAACCTTCAACATACCTTTTTGGCAGATGCAATTCAACCCATAAAATTCACAAATTTATTTAAAAATGACTCTAAAGGGAAAAAGTGAAATGGAAGAAAAATATTATAAGCAAAGAAATAGGTAAACATGTGAGTAAAACTAAACAAATATTGACTATATAGAACTATGAAGTAATGCCTAAATTAAGTATAAAAAAATTAAATAGAAAAATAAAATATAAGATAGGGTAGAAATCAAAGCTCAAATTATCTAATATATTATTCAGGAAAAGAGCAAAGATATTGAAGAATTTTAGACTTTTGGTCAAGTGTATAGTTTAAAAATTTAGGAGTAACCATTGAGATAATAGAAATTGAGAGTAATATCATATCTTTCAGATAGTACTAGAGAAAAAAAGTCATTTAAAAAAACTCATTCCAAAAGAAGTCAAGAAAAGAGAAAAAACAAGTAACATTAAGCATACACACGATAAAATAATAGAAATGATTCCAAATATACCAATAATCATGTTAAATGTAAGTACATCAAACTCCCCAATTTAAAGGCAAAGACTGTCAACTAGACAAAGGGTGTTACAAGAGAAATACGTAAAACATAAGGATGCAAAGTAAAAGAATGGAAAAATTGTATTAAGCAAACAATAGTATAGATAAGAAAATAGACTTTAAGACAAAATCATTATTAGAAATAAAAGAGTAACTATACAATGATTAAAAGTGAAAATTCACTAAGGTGATAGCCAATTCTAAATTTATATGTACCTAACAGCATGGTCACAAATATACAAAAGCTAAATTTCCCAGATTTACCACAAGAAATTGACAATATACCATTATCATAGAGGATGACTCCTTTCTCAAAAACTCAAAAACTGATCAAGACAGATATTAGGAAGGATGTAGAATATCTAATTTTAAAATACAATTAACAAGCTTGCTTAAACTCATGGACATCTTACCAATGAGAACACACATTCTTCTTATCTATGAAACATTTTCAAAAATTGGCCAGTTATTAAGCCACAAAACAGCTTACAATACATTCAAAGAATCAGTATCAAAAAGGCCATTTCTCTCCCCATAGTTTGGAAATCAATAATAACGTAACTTTTTAAAAACTATTTATTTGGAAATTAAAAAAAAATCCTTCTAAAAAATAAAAGTTATCATATTGAATATTTTAATAGCTGGAGCTACACAATAATAAGAATTAAAAGAGGACAATGTGGTAGAACCTCTTGACTTCTGCTTCCAGGAGGATGGTGTAGATGTACTTTTCCCTACTTCTCCTGCTAAGTACAGTTAAAATTCCTCACTGGGGGGCCATGGCTCATGCCTGTAATCCCAGCATTTTGGGAGGCCAAGGCAGGTGGATCACCAGAGGTCAAGAGTTCGAGAACAGCCTGACCAACATGGAGAAACCCTGTCTCTACTAAAAATACAAAATTAGCTGGGCATGGTCTCACATGCCTATAATCCCAGCTACTTGGGAGGATGAGGCAGGAGAATCACTTGAACCTGGGAGGCCAAGGTTGTAGTGAGCCACGATGGCGCCATTGCACTCCAGCCTGGGCAACAAGAGGGAAACTCCATCTCAAAAAAAAAAAAAAAAAATCCTGGATGATATGTATAAAACAGCAGACATATGAAGAGACTGGGAGATAGAAAAAGGCGGACCAACTAGGGCATCTCAGAACTCCAGGAACGACATGCTCATGCACTCCCTGGATTTTCTTTTCCTTCGTAAATCTCAAACTGTGTGCTGGAGAAGCCAACCACATGGAAATGCTGAGGGGCACATAAACAAACAAATAATTAAGACCTATTTTCTCTAGCCACAGGACTAGGAAAAGGGGCAACCCAGCAAGACAGAAACTTTTAGACAATAACCGCTCTACGCCAACCAAACACCACAAGAACTACCTCTCTGTGTGATTTTTCAACTTATCAATCAATAGTTACTTTAAGATGAAAAGTTTTTTTTAAATGATGGTGATGCGACAGTAAGTAGCTGAGTGGCTCGTTTATTTTAGAGGTCAGAGAAGCACTCTCTGACAAGATGACATTTTGGTTGAGACCTGAATATTAAAAATTGAAGCAGAGGAAACATCTAGAGAAAAGTCCCTAAGGTGGAAGTGAGTTTGGTGTGTTCTAGAAAAAGAAAAAGAAAAAGAAAAGTGAGTTTGGTGGGTTCTAGGTTGAAAAGTATAGGAAGAGTGGGGATGTGATACAAGACAAGTAGAGGTGTGAGAAAGATCAAGACATAGAGTGATTTTTATATCTAATTAAAAGCCATTTAAACAACTGAATTATATAGTCTGATTTCAGTTACTAAGTTTTTAATAACTTAATTATGCAAATAAATTTAATCATGCAAATAACTTTAATATTTTTAATCTTTAATCATGCAAATAACTTTAATATTTTTAATCATGTAAATTTTTATTGGAAAAGAATTGTTGTCCAGCCAAGCTGCAAGCAGAGGAACTAAGGAGTCCCATGAGTCGGTGAGAGATGGTGATAGATTAACATATGAGGTAACCATGGAAAAATTATGAATATGTTTTGAAGATACAATAGACAGGTTTTTAAAAATGTATTAGATGTAAGAAATTAATAAAAAAAGAGCAGACAGAAGGGAAACTGCTCAGTTGTGGTTTAAGAACAGGGTAGATGGTCATGCATTAACTGAGACTGTGAACATAGGACAGAATACAGGCATGGGGTTGGGGGTGAGAAATAGAAACTCAGAGTTCTATGTTGACGAAGTTAGATTTAAGATTGGATATGTAAATGAAGGTGCTAGGTGGGCCCTTCTGGGAAAAAGTCCTATTTGATATATAGATTAGAGACTTATTAGCATAAAAATAGTATCTCAATCACAGGATAACACCTCCCAAAGCAGATGTCTGTTGATAGAAAAGAAAGAGAAATTAAGACTGAGCCAGGGAGAATTCCAAACTTAGAGGTCAAGATGAGCAGAAGAAAGGCAAAGGAGATTGAGAAAAAGTGGCTAGCAAAGTGGAATAAAAACCAGAATATTGTAGTGTCACCTCTTCTAGAAGGAAGAGGTGATCAATGGGTCTTAGACAAGAACAGAGAAGCGGTCACTGTATTTGGCAATATGGAAGCTATTATTGTCCTTTATGGAAGAAGTCTCCACGGAGTGGTACAAAGGAAGTCTATTTGGAGTGGACTGGGTCAACAATGTAAGGTAAAGAAATAAAACCATGACTATAGAAAACCCATTTTTGAAGTTTAGCTATGAAGGAAAGTGGAGAAATGGGGAGGGCAATATATGGAAATGGGATGAAGAATTTTTTTGAGATAGAATATACAAAAGCAGTTTAATTAAGCTAATGAGAATGATACTATATAAAGAGATATTGGCGATGATCCAGGTAAGTGAGGATTACTGCAAGGAAAATGTTCTTAAGAAGCTGAGAGAGAATGGGACCCAGAGCATAGAAGAAAGTGTTGGACTTCAACCATAGTAACAAGAGGGAAGGGAGACTACGGGTGCAAGTGGAGGCTGCTAGAGGAAAGATGAGACAGTTCTTATTTTATCTCAACCATTTTCTCAAGGAAGTATGAGGTAAGGTTGTAAGTTACAAGTTAAGATGTGGAAGAAGTGGCATAGGAGTTTTGAGGGGGAGAAAAGAAGGTGTGAAATAGTTGTTTAGAAGTGAGAACTTGAACATGCCGGAGAAGACCAGAGGATTGCTAGGCAGTGTGGTGTGCCCTTCCAAGAGCTGTGATCATGGACCCAACGTTAAACCAGCCAGCCTGGCCTCCTATTCCTCTCTAGCAATACTGAGTTACTTGAGTGCAGGCATGATGTCGGCAGGTATTTGGGTTTAAGTAGAGTTGGATGGATGAGTTGGTTGCCAGATGAGAGATGAGTGCGATGACACAAGAGAAGAACGAAGGACTCAAAGGTGTTTGGAAGAGAGTGACTGCAGTGTTGCGTGGTCTTCAAACTCTTTTGCTTGCATAGCCCCTAAAAATAGTTTTGAAAAACTATGTACCCACACATTTTAAGATAACATCTAAATTTTTCATTGTAAGTCTAAATGTGATATATTTTTGACATACAGTACACTTTTATATCTCACTTTTTAAAAAATGTAACCAATGAATTTAAATACCATATAATTTTGGTACCTACCATCATCCATTTAAAAATACATTTAGAAGTGCTTCTTAAATTGAAATTGTACATCTTTTCTTTCTATTTGAACCTGTACTTTCAGTCTACTCCCTTCACACCCACCCCCACAACTAAATTCTACAATATATTTTTGTACTCATAAGATTTTTATTTATCATTCTCACACATTCCTCTGCAACAAAAATATGTATATAAACTAAAGTTCAATGTAGTTTTTATATTTTCCATGAGTATAAGCCTCTAAGTGTTGAAAATTGTCTTCTAGACTGACTTACTATTGCAATTATGATTGATATACAAGTGACTAAAATAATTTTTATATATTCAGACTTTTATCAAAACAGAAATATGTTAACATTTTTGATAAGTAAATATTAAACATAAAATTAAACATTTTATTGTAAGTTCTTCTGTTAATACAAACTAGAACAGTTTAGATAAATGAGGATATCTTTTTCCAGTTAATTATTTCATCCATGGGAAAAAGTTACTTATTTCTAGATTAAGTCATAGAAAATATAGACCATCATTATATATTTTTATTGTTATATATATGTGCTGAGAAACTTTTTTCTCATACCTATGTAGATAAGAATAGAAAAACATTTTATAGCAATGTCACTCAACCTTTTGAATTCCTTTTGATCTGAAAGCCAAAAAATATCATATAGGGATCTATCATCCTTATGTTATATGGAATATGTTAATAACTTATCAGCTGATAACTCAATTTATTGGCAGTAAAGAATTAGAAATCTCCTAACTTGCAAATGGACTTATTATCCAGTTATTGGAATCATTTATTTTTCTGAAGGAACATATGCCAAAAAAGCTTTACTAAGGTTTATCTGAATGTAAATTATAACTTGCTACTCTTTCACTTAGAGGCACTTTGTTTAATTCAATATATTCAGATAGAAATTTGGAAAAGTAAATAATGTTAATTTGATTACGCCTTGGTCAATACAATATGTTTGATAAAATGCTTTAATCACATTTTGTTTTAATTAAGCTTCTTTTTTTAATTTTTAATTTTTGTGGGTACATAGTAGGTGTATATATTTATGGGATACATAAATTTTGATACAGGCATGTAATGCATAATAATCACATTATGGAAAATGGAGTACGCACCGCTCAAGCGTTTATCCTTTGTGTTACAGTCTAATTATATTCTTTTTGTTATTTTAAAGTGTACAATTAAATTATTATTGACTATAGTCACCCTGTTGTGCTAGTTCTTATTCATTTTTTCTGCTTTTTAATACCTGTTAAACTTCATATTTTGAGATAATTATAGATTCACATGCAGTTGTAAGAAACAATACAGGGAGATCTTGTGTACTCTTTATTTGGTTTCCCCCTCTCATCACATGTTCTTTGTACGTTTTCTTTTTTGAGACAGGGTCTCGCTTTGTCACCCAGGCTGGAGTGCGGTGGAAGCGATTCAAGCGATCTCGGCTCACTGGAACTTCCACTTCCCGAATTCAAGCAATTCTCGAGCCTCAGCCTCTCGGGTAGCTGGGATTACAGGCACTCGCCACCATGCCTGGCTCATTTTTCTATTTTTAGTAGAGACAGAGTTTTGCCATGTTGGCCAACCTAATCTCGAACTCCCAACCTCAGGTGATCCGCCTGCCTCGGCCTCCCAAAGTGCTGGGATTACAGGCAGGAGCCACCATGCCCAGCCTATACATTTTCATCAATACTTCAAAGCCGTAGACTTGGCTCTTTCAATAAAAGGAAAACGCCCTCCACGCAATCTAACTGGCAAAGCCAATATCAGGGCCAAATCAGCAGCAATATCAGACTTCATTGCATTCAGAAAGAGGCTGACTTTTTATAATTGTATCTTCACATGTATTTTACGGATATTATTAAAATACTGAGATAGAAACTACTGAATATATTTTGCAAACTAGATTACTTGTTTCTGCAGCCAAGATTAAAATGATGTAGAATTCATATAATTATTTTGTATGTCTTTCAGCTATTATAAAAACAAGACCACAATAATACATTGTTTCTCAATAGTTATGTGGTATAATGCAATGTAATGTGCAATGAGATGGTAATTTTTTTATGAAATGAGACCTATTATGATAACATGAATGACCTTCCTCTGGTAAGTGAGTTGTATATATGAATCAAGTTTGTTTTTCATCCTTTTGGAATGAGCAAATAAGAATTAATGTGAAATTAGAAATTTTCTCTCTTTTTTTTCTCCTTTTATAGCTATGTTGCTGGAAGAGGTAAATAGAATATTTTTTTTAATTTTTAAAATTTTTTTTAACTTCTATTTTAAGTTCAGGAGTACATGTGCAGGTTTGCTACATAGGTAAACTTGTGTCACGGGGGTTTGTTGTACAAATTATTAAGCTTAGTACCCATTTTCTATTAATTTTCTTAGATACAGTAGTCTTCAATAATAAATTTAGACTTTTCCTCTGAATTAAGGAAAAAGGCACGTATACTAAAAACTCACTAGCCCGGCAGCCAACACATAGTATTATTTATTGTTAACAGGAGGCACAAATTATTAAACATTTTATAAGGTAAAATCTTAAATTTGTTAAAAGTAAATTTTAGCTATCTTATTGAATAATGAACATGAACTTAAATTATAATTTTTTTACCTCATATATCTTGAAAAAAATGCTAATCTTGGAAAGCATTCTACTGATAGTTGCAAGAATCAGCTTCCTGAACCTATTCTACTTGGACAGTTCAAAGGTTCTTTTCATTTCCCTTGATAAAATGTCCTGGGAATGGGGGAAAGAGTAACTCTATGGGAAAAAAACCCGCCAAACACCACCTCAGCCAGGCGATCAAGGCTAACATCAGCAGTGATAAGTCATGTTGACAGTGTGTACCCTGGATATGAAGTGAAGAAAATGGCACTTTACCTCTGAGATTTTTCTCCCAAAACCTAGAAGTCTAGTCTAATCATGAGAAAAACATCAGATGAATTCCAATTGAGGGACAATTCTACAAAATACTTGGCCAGTATCCCTCAAAATTGTAAAGGTCATTAAAAGCAAAAAAGTCTGAGAAAGTGTCATAGCCGAGAGTAGAACTCATAAGGAGATATGAGCACAGTATGCTGAATAGGACACTGGCATAGAAAAAAGATATTAGGTAAAAAATAAGAGAAATAATATGGCCCTTAGTTAATAATAACATCATTATTGAAACATTAATTGCTTTATTTATTATGACATATACCATAATATTGTAAGATATTACTAATAGGGGAAGCTAAGTGTGCAGTAGATGGGAATTCTATCTTTGTCAATCTTTGTAATCTATCATTGTTCTAAAATTTTAAAATTTAATTCAAAAAATAGTCCTAAGGATAAGTATCTTGAATAAATAAAGTAAAAAAAAAATAGTTCAAGTATGTTTTTTAACATGTTGTTTTTAATTCTCAGCGTTTTCTGATGAGATCCTCTTTGCTTTGCCTTCATAGGACTCTACTTTCAGAGCAGTAGTTTCCTTGGTAACAGACCAAAGATAAAGAGTCAAAGTAATTAAACAGAAAAGATTATTATTCTTTCCATATCATTCTATCCCGTATCTGACTCCAGAACATTCCAACATGGGAAAGATATGCTGTTTATAGGACCAAATTCATAGAAGACAGGAAAACCAGGAAAGTCTTAAGTGTTTCAATTAATTATTAAGAACATTTTCCTAAAACTAATACTTTGGCATATCACTTTATTTGGCACTCTGAAGGTTTTACGGCCCAGCTGCATACACGATAGTAAGATTCAGGACGGGTGAGGTATGTGTCTTTCTCATGTAGAGTAGGTGAAGGGGCTCCATACACACCTGTGAGTTCTCAGGTGGATCTACTTAAGAAAAAGAATCTATATGATTGAGAGTTTCCTTAAAACTCTCTTTGCACAAGTCCTCCCTTGGAAATTCTTCCTGTACCTGATGGGCACCTAGTTTGCAGACCACTGGAGTGATGAATTACGGTGTCTAAGCTGGACAAGAAGGGAAGTGAGAACAGAGGGGGATGACCGACTGAGAAAAGCAGTGGGCACTGGTTTGGAGGGTCCCGTGAAGGTGGAGAAATACCTGGAGAAGTAGGAAAAGAAAAGAGAGAACAAGAGCAAGAAGAAGGGAAGTGAGATTTCTTTAAAAAGAAATGGAAAAAAAGCACAAGAAAAGGCAAGACTGGAGTGTGCGTGCTGTTGCGGGCAGGACAGTACCAGGACCAGCAGCATTTTCAGGCAGGCCTGTCTTCTCACACATCTTCATGGCAACCGCTGCTGCCCGTGCTCAAGCCCGTCTTCTTCACAACTGTGTCTCACAAACCCAGAACAGTTCCTGGCACAAGGGAGGTGCACAATAAATATTTGTCAAATACATGAAAGTATTTATGACATTTAAACTGCAAGCACTGTTCAGGGAAAATTTTCTCTACCTACCTGCCTACATATCAAAGCAAGAAGTAGAAATCCTATTGCTACTGGCTCTTTTTTATGGCACCATTTCCCAAAACACTATCATTACAGGTACTTGGCTTGGAAATATCTCCTTGAGCTCCTTTGAAAAACGTTTCTAACATATGAAAAAAATAGTTCAATATGCAACAGTAAGTCTGTTGAGTCTGCTGTTCTTTCCTGTCTCCCTCCTGCAGTGTCTGTGGAAGTGTCATGCTTTCCTATTCTACACACATAATACTCTGCTAATATTTACGGTACTGAAAGAATCAGGATCCATTTCTGTTTTCTTCTTTCATCGACTTGAGAGCACATTTGCTCAAGATGCACATTTTCCCAGGCTACCAATTGTTAATTCATTTTCACCTGAGTGTCCAGGGAGCAGCTGCCCACACTCCAACTGTCCACCTGACAGTCAGTGCCATTTTACATACCACACTTCTGATGAGGATCTCTTCAAGTAAAACTGCAAAATAAGGCAAAGAATATAGCAGATGAGTTTGGCTCAGAACTATCTCAATAACAATCTTCTATTTTCTTCAAGATCATCAATACTAGTATGGTTAAATTACATTGCTGGGTTTTTAACTCTTTTTCCACAAGAGAAAGCATATTTTAGTCATGCTGAAAGCTGTAAGTAGACTTTCCCAGTATATTTGAGAGTTAAGCTGAGGAACGGGTGACAACGCTTTTGCCAGACAATAGAAGTTCCCAGTGCCAGACATTTTGGGCTCCAATATCTCAAACCTATTTAGCTCTTCTCCACTCCACTCCATATTTCTTATTAATTCCTTCAAAGTTAGTTTTCTGTCCTAACACCCCAAGTTGCCCTTTTGCTGTTATTAAATTGTAAACCACGTCAAGGAAAACTGATCTTTGAGAAGTACCTAAGTGGCACATTATGAACTGCAAATCTCCCACAGAGCAATTTAAAATGATGAATATCCTTTTCAAACATCCTCTTCAAAATTGCACATGGACCTGAGCCAGTCACAAGACAGAGCTGTGGAGGATGCATGAAGCTCCCCGTCTGCTCTTCACGTTGCTCATCATCATTGATTTATAACCCGCAGTGCGTCATCTGGCCACACAGACATTGCTGGGGCTCGTACCCCATGAAAAGATGCATCCGTGGCATTAACGTTTTTCTCCTACCTGCACCCTGATGTGACTCACTGCTATTCCAAGAGCATTTCCACCAACTATTCTGAAAAGGAAAAAAAAAAAAAATACAAAACAAGAAACCTGTGGTATATTTTAGACTTTGAAGAAATAAAGCTCTTTAGAGATAACTAGACTTCTGCTTTCTTTAAAGCAGCTTTGATATGTCTTCTCTCCCTTCAAACACAGCAGCATGAGTAAATCCACTCATTCCTGCTTCAAGTCTCATAAACAGAATCACTTTTTTTTTTCCTGGAGTGTGTACCATTCACTGCCTGGGTGAGACATACAGATATTTCCTTTCAAGCAAGCCGTGAGAGGGCACTGTATGTTGCAGGAGATAAAAATGAAGGCCACAGGCTGGACGCAGTGGCTCAGGCATGTAATCCCAGCACTTTGGGAGGCCAAGTCGGGATAACTGCTTGAGTCCAGGAGTTTGAGACCAGCCTGGGCAACATAGTGAGACCCTCTCTTTACCAAAAATTAAAAAATTAGCCATGTATGGTGGTGCATGCCTGTAGTCCCAACATCTAGGGAGGCTGAGGCAAGAGGATTGCCTGAGCCCAGGAGATTGAGGCTGCAGTGACCTATGATCACGCCACTGCACTCCAGCCTAGGCAATAAAACAAGATCCTGTCTCAAAAACAAAACAAAACAAAACAAAACAACAACAACAACAACAGGAAGGCTGCAGATTCCTATAAGTAACCTAAAGGCACAACTAATGCTAGTGTAACTTCTGAGCAGAACCTCAATGGAGCAGGTATGATGCCTGTCTTCTTCGGCCCACTTTAGCCTGGTCCCATCTCCTGGAGGAGCAGAAGGATAAAGGAAATTGTGCAAGCTCGTACTCTGCAGCGGGTGCAAGGCAGGCTGGGAATGGGGCTGTTTGGTGCTGGTGTCCACCTCATTAGAACAGCCACCATGCTGGCCCCGCTGCTCCCCAACCCTCTTCACACAGGGCAGCCCGCCGGGATCTTCCTTTTTGGAAAAGTTCCATAACGCATTCCCTTAGAATGTCTCCACTCTCCCCCTGCCCAATGCCCAATTCTTCTGCCCTCTAATTGGCTCATTCCCTAAGATCAGACTTCTGAGAGTTCGCATTTGAGGGTAAACTCATACAATCTGCTTGGGTGCTAATGGCTAGTGCACAGAGAAACATCCCTGGCTCTTCTTTCCCTTCAGAGAATAGAGCACATCGTAAACAGGGACCTCTTACAAAACATTAATTTTCCAGTCCAGAGGAGTCTCCTGCTGGGAATTTCAAGTAAGATGAGAAAGGGACATCTTGGAAAAGGTGGATCAGCGACTTTTGAGTGACTCTATTTGACAGCTATTTACTGGGTCCTAGTCAAAACATCACTGCAATCCTTGGAATCTTTTGGTCACAAAAACAAAAATAGATTTTTGCCGGGTTACCTCAGATAATAGGGGAGCTATGGTAAGGATACACATCAAAATAAGAGCAACTGGAATTTCAGGGGAACACATGAATAGCCAGGGTTATTCAACTTTATAGAAACTGAAATGTAGTTTAGAAATTGGAAAAGAGTTCAGGATTCAAGGCAGTTCTAGTGAACAGGTTAGCATGGAGTCCCCTGAAAAGAGGGGTTCATTCATTCCCTTCCCTTCATGTTCCTCTTGGCTTCAACTTGCCTGCCGCTATCAGCCAACCACCACTCCCTCTCCTCTGCATGTATTTTGATTTCTGCTAGCTCATAACTTCTGCTTATTCATAACTTCGGCTCACTCATAATTTTAACCTACACATCTCTTCTCCTTTCTTTTTGTTTCTGGGTGTACGTTTTTTGCTTCTGTTATGGATTCTAATTGACCCATTCTAATATTCCAGTTCAAAAGCCCTAGATGGAGAAGTTACCTGGATCAGTTAATCAGCATTCTTCTTGTTGAAGTACAGCCTTTATATCAGGCCTCAGCCAAAGTATTCTTAGTTGTGAGCAATAAAAACTGTTTTGGCTGGTTTAAACAATAAAAAAAAGGAATTTATTGAAAGGATTGAAGAGATGCTCAGAAAATGAACAGAGTTATTTTCTCAGAGTTCCTTTACAGAACACAGGTCTCTGATATTGTGGCTGATGGAATAAGAGGCTTGCTTGAAAGAAAAGAGAGTGAGTATGAGAGAGAAGATAAAGTTTGGAAAGGCAACATCAAAAGGAAGCTGAGATGAAGGAATAAAGGAAAGTGAGAGACAAGTTAGTCCAGGGAGTAACCGCGGTAGAACATTTAAAAGGTTTCCTGATAACATAGAAGAAAATTAGTAAAAGTACTTCTGAAGGTTGCTTTCAGAGCATGGCTGCAAGGAAGGAAAGATGGAGCTAGTATTTTTGAGCACTTGCCAGATAGCAGACAACTGTTTGGAACTCTTGTGTGCGCATGTGTGTGTGTGTGTGCGTGTGCATGCGTGTGCACATGTATTTAGCACTCAACAACCATTTAATAAAGCAGACACTATTTTCATTTTATAGATCAGGAAAATGAAGCTGAGAGATTAAGTGATTGGCTTAATTCACACAGAGAGTAAATGATAGCATCAGAATGTAATGACTCTCCATCTGATTCCAAATTCCACACCATTTTTTCACAACTCATTTCTCCCTGAATAAGACTGAAGGAGAGGAGAATAATCATTGTGTTCCCTAAAAGTTATGTCTCCAAACCTTGCCTGTAAATTCCCAGGAATTTGAGTGGTGCCTTTCCTATCTATGAAGACATCCTATGTAAGTAAATTTGTCAAGTAAAATGTTCTAGATATCTTATATGTGAAATTTTTTAAAATAAAGAGAACAAAAGCTTTGTTTCCCATATCAAGCTAGCTTCCCAAATTCTTCACTGTACTTGGAGGCTGATATTGTTTGACTGTGTCCCCACCCAAATCTGACCTTGAATTGTAAAATCCCCAAGTGTCAAGGCCAGGTGGAGATAATTCAGTCATGAAGGTGGTTTCCCCCATACTGTTCTCTGGTAGTGAATAAGTTTCATAAGATCTGATGGTTTTATAAATGGGAGTTCCCCTGCACAAGCTCTCTCTTGCTTGCCACCATGTAAGACGTGACTTTGCACCTCCTTGCCTTCCACCATGATTGTGAGGCTTCCCCAGCCATGTGGAACTGTGAGTCAATTAAGCCTCTTTCCTTTATAAATTACCAAGTCTTGGGTATGTCTTTATTAGCAACATGAGAACAGACTAATACAGAGGCAATAAAGGAGTTTTGTACCAGATCAAACAGAGGATATTATCAAGGCACCCTACCCTAAGCCAAAAAGATAAGGAGAAAGAAGAATTACAGAACCACTGAGTTTACAAAGTAAGACCACAAAACACATTTACATGTTTTCCCTGTGTCATATTTAAGTGGCCAGTATTTTTTTTTTTTTTTTTGAGAATTGCAAAGTGGCCCCGTTGACTCTGGCAGCTATCCAAAAGCCTAAAATCACTAGAGTTTACCCAGTGTCACCCTGAGGAGGTAGGACACCCTCACACAAAAGCAGAGGGGTTGGGCAATCACTGATACTAACTGTAGTGGGTTGAATGGTGCCTCCCCCAAAACATATGTACATCTAGAATCTGTCAATGTGACCTTATTTGGAAAAAACAGTCTGTGCAGATGTAATTTAATTGAGAATCTGAAGATAAGATCATTCTGGATTATGGTGGGCCCTAAATCCAATGAAAATGTCCTTAGGAAAGAAGGGAAGAAGAAACACATCAGGGAGATTATTTGAAGTCAGAAGCAGGGACTGCAGCAATGCATCTACCTACAAGCCAAGGAACACCAAAGATTTCTGAGTGCTGAGAAAAAGGCATGCCCAGTAGTCCCCCTTTTATCTGAGATTTCACTTTCCACAGTTTCAGGTAACAGGTCTGTGATCTGAAAATATTCAATGGAAAATCCCAGAAATAAACAATTCATAAGTTTTAAGTCACTACCATTCTGAGTCTGTAATGAAATCTCGCACTGTCCTGCTTCATCCCGCTCGAAATATGAATCATCTTTGTCCAGTATGGATACCTCCTGTGGATATAATGGTGTATGCACAGTGTCTAAGCTCCCCACCCATTAGCCACTTAGTAGCCATCTTGGTTATCAAATTGACTGTCATGGAATCACACTGTTTGTCTTCAAGAAAAGTTTATTTGACTTTGTAATGGCCTCAAAATACAAGAGTAGTGATACTGGCAAGTCGGTTATGCCAAAGAAAAACTGTAAATTGCTTCCTTTGAGTAAAAAGGTGAAAGTTCTTAATAAGGAAAGAAAAACACACAGGCTGAGGTTGCTTAGATCTACAGTAAGAAGGAATCTTCTATTTGTGAAATTGTGAAGAAGGGAAAAGAAAGTTGTGCAGTTTTGCTGTCACACTTCAAATTGCAAAAGTTACAGCCACAGCATGGGATGAGAGCTTAGTTAAGATGAAAAGGGCATTAAGCTTGTGGGTAGAAGACA
Source organism: Nomascus leucogenys (assembly GCF_006542625.1). Lineage (NCBI taxonomy): Eukaryota > Metazoa > Chordata > Mammalia > Primates > Hylobatidae > Nomascus > Nomascus leucogenys. Next base: position 2,716,035 of record NC_044389.1, on the reverse strand, counting down.
TGAACAGAAATGTGTTCGGATGAACAGAACTGGGCTCACTACTATCTGTGGTTCTGGGCTTCTAATGGGGACCTTGGAACACATCCCCCATGAACAAGGCAGGGACTTCTGTGTTGGATTCTCTTAGAGCTTCCAGAAGGAATCAACCAACAATTTCATTTCTGGACTCCAGATCTGAGAGAGAATACATTTCTGTTGTTTTAAGCCACCTAGTTTCTGGTAATTTGTTACCTCTAGGAAACTATGAGAACTAAGAAACTAGGAAACTTAGGAACTAAACAAGGAAACTAAGTTTAGGAAATGTCAAGAAAAGCCTTATAAAGCACTTAGTAAAATTTACTAAGTGAATAATGGAGCAGACTGTAGATGGATGTAAAGTAACTCATGAGAGTGGCACATGAACAGGTGAAATTCAGGAAGCCAATCCAAGTGTGCCCGGAGGGAAGTGGTTCTCTGAATCCGCCTTCTTATACAATAGACACTGAGGGAAAGAAAGCTTACCTTATCTTGTCACCAAAGGTAAGACAAGGAAAAGAAAACTGCTATACCAGTCTAAATAAAAAGACTGCCCAGCAATCAACAGTTCTTTTCCCCTCTCTGACAATTGCAGGATGTTGGCAGGGTTTCTCAATGGACAAACTGTATTAGAATCATGTAGAGTATGGGCCGGGCATGGTGGCTCATGCCTATAATCCCAGCATTTTGGGAGGCCAATTACCTTAGGTGAGGAGTTCAAGACCAGCCTGGCCAATATTGAGAGACCCTGTTTCTACTAAAAATACAAAAATTAGCTGGGCGTGATGGTGGGCACCTGTAATCCCAACTACTTGGGAGGCTGAGGCGGGAGAATTGCTTGAACCAGGGAGTTGGAGATTATAGTGAGCCGAGATCACACCACTGCACTCCAGCCTGGGCGACAGAGCAAGACTCCTCACAGAAGGATCACATCAGGCACAGAAGGATCCACATAGAAAAGATTCACACCCACCCACAATTGCCCTGGAGAAGGAAGGGGAGAGACAAACAAACAAACATGTAGAGTATGAATGAACCAGACAATAGGGTTGGGGCCTAGGAATCTTATGCACAAAGAAATTTTGAGGACCACTGTTTTGCAGGTCAACAGTTCTAACTGCCCCCCTTATACACCTTAGTGTTTCACAAAGTGAGTTGTGAGAACAACCAGTGATATTCAGAATAATTTTAGCATGGAAGACTTATGCCTTTATTTCATTGTGCATTAAAATATTAAATACAACTGGTATCTCACAAACCAATAATTTCATAGATATTATTGCTTATGATGAAGCCAAGTAAAAATCTAAGGTAAACTTTACTAAGTGCATAATGGAGCAGACTGTAAATGGATGTAAGATAACTCATGAGAGTGGCACATGAACAGGTGAAATTCAGGAAGCCAATCCAAGTGTGCCCAGAGGGAAGTGGTTCTCTGAATCTGCCCTCTTGACAACACAGCTAATTCCATCCTCCTGCATTTTACATCAGGCACAGAAGGATCCACATAGGAAAGATTCACACCCATCCACAATTGCCCTGGAGAAGGAAGGGGAGAGACAGAGAGGCTTTACTTATGTACCACGGAGCTTCAGAGTTAAGCCAGGTGCCCCTGCCTGTCTCTACTTGGAGAACAATTGAACATGGGTGGAAGTAGCAGGCTCCTAGGAGCCGGGCCCTGGTGGGTGGCAGTATATGTGCATGTGTTCGTGGTCACTGAGACTTGGGTGGCCTGATTCTGTATTGTGCATGATTTGCTTTTCTGGCCACTAATAGGTCTCACGGTGAAGACAACAGAACCAGATGGAGTAGGGGCTCAAGGAACAGATAGCCACATCAACACTTCCCAGGGGTTCAGCTCTTTACAGGCCACAGAGCAACAGGATTGTTGAATGTCAGAGTGAAAGAGACCGCAGACACCAAGTGATCCAAGTCTCTCATTTTCCAGTTGAAAAACAGGAATACAGAGAGAGAGAGTCTTCTGGTCAAGGTAGCAGCACTGACTGGTAACTGAAGTTGGTCGGATCAGTTAAAGCCTCCTTTTCCAGAGTTCTGTTATGATATATGACTCTCTATGCCAGTTCCCTAGTAGAGACTCATGACTGACTGTCTCCCTGGCAATGACAGAGACGCCAATCCTATTCGATTCATTTGATGATTTGGTATAGGATTCAGAGGGGCACGCGGGGAAGGCTGAGCGAGGGCTGTCTGTTGTGAAGCTCATCGCAGAACGAGGCCATGCCCCACGCAACTCAGTCAGAGCTGGGCTTGCGATGGTGCACCCAGAGTAGTTGTTTTGGTTGGGGGCTGCGAGGAGCTCATAAAAGATGTAAGAGGAGGAGAAAGTTGGCAAGAAGTGGATGCTTTCATCTGCAGAGAAAGGCCCCTGAGCCCTAAAAAAACTGCCCTCCTCCCCACTCCCCCCACCCCACCCCCCCACACACACACTAAAGTTCACCCACTACACCTGCCTTCCCCAGATGGGGCTCCCTGCGCAACGCCTCCTCGTCCTCCGAGATTTTCCAACGGTGGCGCAAGCTCCTCCCTCGCCCGAGCTGGGCGCCGTCCTAGAGCCAAGCGCCCGCTAGAGCCGAGACTAGGGGGCGGCGAGGAGTGGGACCCGCTCGCGGCCATTGGTTGTGCGGCCAGGAGGGGCGGAGGGACGACGCGCGGGCTGTGCGGAGCCGGCAGCCCCGGTCCACTCCCGCTGCGCCCGCTGTCCTCCGTGCGCCCAGACTGCGCGCCGCGCGGCTGCGCCCAACATTCCCGAGGACGGCTTCGCGGGCGCGGATCTTCCAGACGGGAGCACCGCCCCACCGCGAGCGCAGGAGACCTGCTGGGGAAGTCGCGTGTCCTGACCCGCAGGTCAGTGAGGGAGACTTGCAGGGTCCCGAGCTCTAGGGGCGAACTTGCCCTACGCGGAGGGCGCCCCACTCCTTGCCTGGGGCGGCCTCGGGTCCTGGAGGCGAGCCGCCTCCCAGACTCTCGCCGAGATCTGGGCTCCCGGAGATCTGGCTCCTTTCTGAGAAACACCCCCAAATCTATCCCTTTTGAGGTGTCCTTACTGTCCCGAGAAGCAATCGCAGCCCGGCTCTCCGAGTCTCGGGGTGACTCCACGGGCTGCAGGAGGAGCCGCGAGGGGCCCTGAGCGCAATGTCCTTGGCCCCGGGATGACCTGCCTCGGTCCCAGACACTGGGAACCGGGAAGGTCTACCCTCGCTCTGCAAGGTGGATTCCTCCATGCGAGTGTAGACAGTTCTACACTTTGCAGAGTGTGTGTCTAGGTGCATTCTGTTTGTTTTTGCCTTTGTGGTGTGTGGAGGGTCATTCTTGGGTTTGTTTTGCTCCTGTCTGATTTTCTAGGGTCATTTGCGTTCCTTCTCGGGAACGGGGACTCGCCATGCGCACACTGACAGCTGGCTTTGCACCTTAAGGCGCTGGAGAGTCTTTTCGCCCGTCTTCGGGTGGCCCTAAATCCGGGGAAGTTTTATGTGGCGCTGAACACTTGCGTTTCCCAGGGGTGTTTTCCCTAGCTCCCGGAAACCCAGTAGGTAACTGCGCCAGCGACCCTTCCCCTGTTCCCGGGTCTGATGAGACACTGGAATCCTGCCTTTCCCTGTCGAGGTGTGCGAAAGATGGGCAAATTGCTTCAGTTCTGATTTAGGAAAGGGATATGTAATGTGCCCTCCTCCAGGGAGCAGAGGGATTCATTCACAGAAATATCTTGTTGAGGACCAGGATTGGGGCTACGCCTGCCCGCTTTCCTGCACCAGATGCCCGGGCTCCATCGGACTAGGGTTTGATCTCAGACTCTAGAGACGGGGTCCGTTTGTTAATGTCCTTCATTTCCTCTCCCTGTTAATTTTTCTTCGGAAAATGTTCAGCTAAAGTATGTACTTCAGTGGTTCTTTGTGGTAAATGATGGGCTGCTATGGCTAGAGGACGTCTCAAAGCCATCGCATTTGGTACAGTCTGCACTACAGGTGCAAAGGGCGGGGAAACTGACAGCGTTACTGTCCTGGGGCGGACCCGCGGGACTACTCCCTAAGACGTTTCTCCTAGGTGCCTTCTCCTAGGTGCCTAAGACGTTTCTCCTAGGTGCCTTCTCCTAGGTGCTTCCAGGATTCGTTGTTCAGACAACAGCCTAACAGGAAAAGAGGCACAAGTGACAGTCTTTTCTTAAAGGGTTTGTCTTTTAATGCAGTCTTGCGGAGCCCCATGCACCCTCTGAAAAAAACAATATTTAATTTGCTGAATTATACAACTAGCCTGGGTGTCTCAGCTTATTTGTGATCGTGCCCATAGAGGTTCTTAAATATCTTTTTGTAACTAAATTCTCTTCATTTTACTAAGTAGAGTAGTGTCTTTTCCCCCGCCACCACCACACTCAGAACACCGTTTTTAGTTGATCTGTAAAGCAAATTGCCTTTTAGAGGGCTTGTGAGTGAGGCTGCCCGGTCTCAGAGCCTCCCTCAGCCCATGCCCTAGTCACCTTTAAATGCTGGACATCGTAGGGCCGCCGAAGCATCTGTCAACCTCAGAAGTAATCTGGAAATATTGAGATCCAGCACGTGGGTGGGATATTCCATTTTTGTGTTTTGGCTTTGAGGGGCTTATTATTTTTGATTCCTCTATATAAGGCAAAGTGCTCTGAAGAGCTGAACGCACACATTTATTGTTCTCATTAAAGAAACCTAAAGAAACCTGTTGTAAGGTAAGATCGAGTCCATTCTCCCTTGCTATTAGTTCGTTCAGTTCAACAGATTTTACTAGATGTCTACGATGTGGACAAGCACATCAGGGGTTAAGAGATAAATAACTGTGTGATTGCATGTGGCATCAAATCCATGAGAGAGTTTATTTGCAGGTTTCCTGGGTTTCTTTTTCTTTTTTCTTGTTCTTCTTTAGTGAGGGCAGATGAAGAATGACAGAGCTGATTTGTAAGAATGACCAACCATACTAACCTTTAAGCAAACTTGGAGTTATACATTCATTATAAAAAAGAAAGTCTAACTCATAACAGGCAAAATTCTGAGTCAGCCTCTATGCTAGATCAAGTCTGAGCTCATTTGATGATCGTTCTTCTCTGGCTTACTCTTCTCCCTATACTTATATTACAACATTTTTGGGGGGTCCTTTTTTGTTTAAAGTTTGTGCAGTTTGTATGAGCATTTTTATACTTAATTAGTTATAATGAAGAAGGGAAAAATAAAATTATGGCTGAATTTTTGTGTTTTGTTCATCTGAGTTTTTAAAGTAGTGATTTAAGAATCTGAAAAAATACATTTCTGAATGGCCCTGGATGCCAGGCACTGTGTAGGTCCCACTTGCCTGGCTCCTGGTACCCATAAGCCATTCAGTAAATATTTGTTAAATGAAACTAAAAGCCAAAAAGTAGTGCTGCAGAAGAATGTTGTTTTCTTCAAATATCTACTTGTGGAGCCTATTATATTATATTAGTATATTAATACGAAGTATTATAGGCCTAATTTTTATAGATTTCATTATTGTTTATAATGAGAGCTAAAAATAATAATAATAAAGCCTTTAAATTAGTTAATGGAATAGGGAACCCAACAAGGAAGAAGTTCAAGCTTTAAGCCCACGAGTTGGCAGGATTCCTTTTAGCCAACATATGTGCCTAGAGGATTCAAGCCAGAGGCTTAGATGAAGAAGCCCTTGGTATGCGTATGTGGCCCAACCTTTGATTTAGAATTCAGGAAGTCCATCTGTGCATTCACTGGCCATTTCAGGAGCCGGGCAACAGTCTACTAGGCCAAATTCTGTGGTCCCTTCTGTTCTGACTCTGATTTGTGGCAGATGTATCCCAAGGATACAGCGTCTTCATGCTCAGTCTCATGACATAAAATGCGTCCTTCAAGAGTTCCTTATGGATATAGGAAATAGTCATTATTTAGCCTTTACTAAGTTTGGAAATTTTTTTTGAAAAAAAAAAAGATAAAGATGTCTGAGCCGTCAAACAGCTGTACACACTTTAACATATCTCTAAGCATGAAGTGGCGTCATCCAGCCAAAACAGTGCCATATGACAAACCTCCACCTTTCCTTCAGAAATGGGGTGCGTCACTAATATTTTCTGAGTTCCTAACTTTTAAATTCCCATCTATTAAGCTATATTAAGACAGGAAATTAGTCAGTCTAGGTCTACAATTTGTACTTTGAGTCTTGATGTTGATATTGTTAATAGTGCAAGGGTCTGGAAAATGTAAGCCTCTAATAATTGTTAAAAGGGTCACTTAAGAAGGTAACAGACCTGAATCCAACTTCTGATGGGAAGCAGAAGGATAGGTGGCTATAAGAATCGGTTTCAAATTAAGAGAGACTGGAAGATGACTGAAACCACAGTTAAAACACTAACTAACTTCATTCAGGGAACATTGAACATACAGATTCACTTCCCATGGGAGGCCAATATGGCAGCTTTCCTGGTTAACTTGCTAGGGTAGTCTGGTGCTGATTAGAAGTACCTGGTAATCTATCAACTGTTGCCGGTTAAACTGCCTTGGTCCTTATTCACCTTCAATTTGCTTGTGACCAGGATTATATCAGAGGGATGTACTGTTCTCATTTCTTAAGTAGAACATTGACAACATCCTGTAAAATGCAATGCTACCTCCAGGTACGTTTAAGCCCTATTAGGAAGATTGACTTTCTGGCATCAGCCTGAAAGTCAAACTTTGAAAAAAAATGGTAGAAATGAACATTTCAAAGGTTTGTGTTAAGTATAGACAGTACAGAAAAAGAGGGGAGAAGGAGGACGGGGAAGAGAAAAAACAAGTCCTGGGCTTAAAAACCAGCAGTATTTTCATGGCATATGGCATAATCAAATTTTATTTCTATTTCTTAATGAAAATACCTTTATTATTTTTTCTGATGTTAATACACGATTCTTTTTGTCAAAATATAGATAGAGAAATGCACAAAATAGAATGTTAACATGCCCCCGTAATACTACCCTCTAACAAAAACATATGTTAACAGCTCGGTATATAACCTCTTGTTTTGTGTTGTTGTTTTTGCATCTAAAATATATGTGTGGATAATAGTAGTAGCAGTAGTAGTTGTTGTTTTACAAAAATGGAATCATAATATACACTATTCTGAAGGTTACTTTCTTGACTTAGTCATAGATGTTCAGCATCTTTTCATGTTAGAAAATATGGTCCTTTTTCACACGGAGGGGAACAACACACACTGGGGCCTGTTGGGGTAGGGTGGTGGGAGGGAGCATCAGGGAAAATTAGCTAATGCATGCTGGGCTTAATACCTATGTGACGGGATGATAGGTGAAACAAACCACCATGGCACATGTTTACTTATGTAGCAAACCTACACATCATGCACATGTATCCTGGAACTTAAAATAAAATTTAAATATATATATATATATATATATATATACACACACATATATATGTATATATATATATACACACATATATATGTATATATATATATATATATATATATATACAGTCCTTTTTAATATAAAAGGATCAAGAGACTCCACTGTGTGACTCTTCTGTCATTTATTTAACTAATCTTTGACTCATGGACATTTTAGTAGCTTCAATGTTTAGCTACAGAATGCATCTTTGTGCACGTACTTTTGAACTTGTCTGATTTTTTTCTCCATTGGATAAATTCTTAAAATGTATCATTTACACTGTTATCCTATAATGCTACCTAGTTTGTGTGAAAAGGGAAGCATTCAAATAGTTCATACAACAAGCAGTAGACCTTCCTCACTGTGACCCATTCTTCCCTATGCCTGGCACATAATACTCTTTTCCTTAAAAAAATTTTTATTAGCAGTTAACATTCATATAGAAAAGTACACAGATCATAAAGACATATCATAAGATATCATAAAGACATAATTTATGTGTTCAATTTGACACACCCATATAAATGGTACCAGGCTCAAAAAAAAATATTTACCAATGCATGTTGAGCATCCCTAATCCAAAAATCCAAAGTCTGAAATGTCCCAAAATCTAAACTTTTTGAGCATTGGCATGATGCCACAGTGCACAGTACTCTTTTCATCAAAAGGCAGCATGGCAGGCTGAGACTGAAAGCCTGCTGTTTGTTGTTGAACAGCTGATGCGAGTATTCTTGAGATGCAACTGTACTGCTTAGTCAATTTTTTGTTTGTTTGTTTTGTTTTGTTTTTGTTTGTTTTTTGTTTTTGAGATGGAGTCTTGCTCTGTCACCCAGGCTGGACAGTGCAGTGGCACGACCTCAGCTCACTGCAACACCTGTCTCCTGGGTTCAAGCGATTCTCCTGTCTCAGCCTCCTGAGTAGCTGGGATCACAGGTGCCTGCCACCACACCTGGCTAATTTTTGTATTTTTAGTAGAGACGGGGTTTCACCATGCTGGCCAGGCTGGTCTTGAACTCCTGACTTCAAGTGGTCCATCCGCCTAGGCCTCCCAAAGTGCTGGGATTACAGGTGTGACCCACCGCACCTGACCTGCTTAGTTACCCTTGAACACATTTTTTTCTGTGTATTAATGATGCCATATCTTTTAGTGTTAAGTACTTATGTGTGAATAAGTGTAAGAAAATAATTGCTATGAGTAGTGTATAAATTCAGTCAGGAATTATGGTGATACCAAATAACCACAAATTGTACACATGGGTGGCTAAGATAGTGACACTTTTGCTTTCTGATGGTTCAACGCACACAACTTTGTTTCATGCAAAAAAAAATTAAACATATTGTATAAAATTACCTTCAGCCTATGTGTGTAAGGTGTATATGAAACATAAATGAATTTTGTGTTTAGACTTGGGTCCCATCCCCAAGATATCTCATGTATGTTCAAATATTCCAAAATCCAAAAAAAATTCAAACTCAGAAACACTACTGTTTTTGATACTGGACTACTGGTCCAGAGCATTTTGGATAAGGGATACTCAATCTCTACCCTCTGCCATTCTCAAGGCAAACCTGTCATTCTAACAACTACTCATGGGAAAGTCCTTGGTGAGCTTGGATGCTAGTCTCAGACCTTCAGAAAGACTCCTTGCCAACAAAATGGGTCTAGTTCAATGGAATGAGTTTCCAAGATCTCTGTTCAAGTGTCGTCTTATTATCCCTGTTGGTTTTTGTTTTACATTTTTCCACCGAACTCTCTGCTTGGCACATATTTTGATTCATATGATGAAAAACCTCTGGATTAAAAGAAATTAACTTCTTTTTTGTCTGTCTTCCTCTTGTTAGACACTCAGCTCAGCTCTGAGTATAGAGTGGATTTAGGGTTGGAAAGGGGTGCTGGGCCCTCAATTTGTGGTCTCTTTCACTAGCTGGAGTTCCTACTACATATCCTTTTTCAAAAACAAGTGACATATAAACAATGACCTTCAAACTTCACTGAAATTTTGGGGGCGTCATTTTCCTGATTGCTAAAGACTTGTAGCTCTCTGATTCTGTGAAAATTTCTTTCTTTTGTTGTTATTGCTGCTTGCGTGGTTTTTAGTTTTCGATGGTTTTTCTTTGTTGTTGCTGTTGTTGTTTTGTTTTGTTTGTTTGTTTCTGGTTTTGAGATGGAGTCTTGCTCTGTCGACAGGCTGGAGCGCAGTGGTGTGATCTCTGCTCACTACACCTCCGCCTCCCGGGTTCAAGCGATTCTCCTGTTTTTTAATAGGGGAAAGTGAAGATTGAGAGGGACTATAAAGGAAAACAAAAGAATAAATCAGGTATCTAGTACCTGATACATATTTGCAGTTAGTTGTACGATGAATGAAAAAAGAGAATATTTGCTTCTCTTGTGCTCATCTGTTTTCATTCCTCTTATTATTTTCCTAAGAAGCTGAGGTTTTTGGATTAGTTCCCTGGCATACTGCTGGTAAGGAGATTGCTGCTCACATCACCATGGCTATGATCTGCGTCAAGTACTACTCGAAGCACAGTCCATGCACCAGCGCCCATTTGAATTATTACTTATTCGTCATGAGATACAGAACTCGTGCCAGAATATAAATCAAATAAGGCACTAGGCATACTTTTTAGTTTAACTATTTCCTTTTATCCTTTTTCTTCTTTTGTAGCAAGACTTTCTTGATGAAGGAAGCACTGTATTTGCTGCAGGTTCCTCATCTCACAGGGACCTGTAACCAACATGTCACTGAGGGAGCCAGGTGGCTGCTTTGAGTAGCCCAGATCTCCAAAGCAGCACTTTGTAGTCAAATTGAAAATTTTATAAAAATGTAAATATTTTCTTTTTCTGTGCCGATTTGCTATTGAATTGTTTGAGCTGTTTTTGTTTCACTTTGGTTTGGTTTAGCATTGAGATGGAGTAGCTAACAATCCTATGGTACGTGATATTCCTGAATGTAGTGAATTATAATCAGCTTCCCCTACAATGATCATGAAGTATTTTCCTTGACCCTTTTTATTTCCACAGATGAGCACAGTGTCATAGGTTGTGATGATAAAGGACTTGTAATTGTCAAAAGATAGAATTATCATGGAGTTTAACTTAAGAAATTCTTTTAAAAATGCATTCTGGTTCATATTCAGCCAGAGCTTCATCGTCTCACTATGGTAAACTCTCTTGGTTTTTACTGTGCCCTTCAGAATACATTTGTTACAACCCTCCAGCTTGTTCACAAGAATGTATTTCAGTATTTCCAACACACTCTTCCATCCTTTCCTCAATTATCCTGGTGAACAGTTGACCAAATAAAATCTTAGCTTTCTTACACATCGTTGAAAGACACAATTGGTTGATTTTTAAAAGTATGGGCAGAGTTTGCCCTGGAACCAGAAACTATTAATTTTATTGCCATAACTGAAACACTTCAAAAATTTAGAGAGGGTTCATCATCATTATTCTTTACTGTTGATGCTTACACCCTTTGAGTAATCTTTATGATTTTATACAAGATCATTTATTCATTTGTTAAATAAATATTCTTTTGCCTGTAAAGACAGAATAAACATGAGCTATCTCTCCAAGAAGCTTCAAGTTTCTTTATTCCCTTATTCTTTCATTCATGCAGCCATCTAACAAATGCTGATTGATCATCTTTGTGCCACATTCTGTACTAGTCTGTGGGTATAAGATAAGTGAATTGTTATTTCTTTATTCTAGAACTTCCCAGTTTGTTAAAGCAGATACGTAAATAAATATAGTAAATATAATAAAATGTGAGAAATGCTAGTGTAGAAAGGTACAGAAAGTATGCTGAGAATGCAGAGGAGGGAGCCAGAAATTTGCACAGAGAAAGTAGGTAGGGATTTCTATTAGGTGAATAATAAGCAGATGAGACAGAAGATGGATGGCTTGATAGAGACCTGCAGTGAACAAATTGGATTTGGGTTCAAGTTAGGGAGAGGATATGTACACATATAAGGATTAAACATAAGTATTTTTTTAACTGGGGAATTGAAAACAGCATGTTATGCCTGGAACATGAATCTTAGGTACAATGGTAAAAACGAGACTGGAAAAGTAGCCTGTGGCCAGATCGTAAGGGACAGACCATATAAGAGAAGTCTTAGATTTCTCACTGTAGTTGGCAACTATACAAATTATAGATGCATTAGACTCATGCACATAATGATAATATTCTACCCCTTCCTGTACATCGTTAAGAAATATTTGTTCAATGTATGATTGAATGCAACAAATACTAGTTTTTCTTTTTCTTCTTTCTTTCTTTTTTTTTTCTTTCTTTCTTTCCTTTCTCTCTCCCTTCCTTCCTTCCTTCCTTCCTTCCTTCCTTCCCTTCCTTCCTTCCTTCCTTCCTTCCTTCCTTCCTTCCTTCCTTCCTTCTTTTGATGGATTCTCACACTGTTGCCCAGCCTGGAGTGCAATGGCGTGATCTCCGCTCATTGCAACCTCCGCCTCCTGGGTTCAAGTGATTCTCCTGCCTCAGCCTCCCAAGTAGCTAGTTTTTCTTAACCAAAAGCAATACCACTGACCCTTGTACAACGAGTTGTTTTTTCCACTGGGAGTCATGAGTTAGTCTTAATATCCTTATGGCCTCTCACCAGTTCCCATTTGAAACCATTTGGCCTGTTTAAGTGACAGCTGGTCAGGATTATCCTTATACAGTAGGAGCTCATCATATTTGAGCTTGTTAAGGAACATGTCTTTGGCACTACCAGTAGCTAAATCTCATGCCCTTAAACCTAACGCTTCTATGAAATTAAAGCTAACCAAAACAGCCTTTAAAACCTTCTTTCTCACCAGTGCCAAAAGAGAGTTTTAATATATTACATACACAATTCCTACAACTCTCAGTTATTCATAATTTGACTTATTTATGGTCAAATTCTTACAGACCCATAATAAACTCTGCCATTAAAATATAGTGAGACCTTATGTTAGTTAGTAGAAGGAGAATGATGCTACAGTAACAAATAAGCCCCAAATCTCAGTGGCTTAAAACAACAAAAGTTTATTAATGTTGACATAAGTGTCACTGAGGCCAGCAAGGGGTGAAGATACTCACTGTGGTCACTCAAGGATGCAGACTGATAGACATTGGCAGGTACTTACACCATTACACAATAATTGCAGCAGAGGGAAGGGGTATGGCAAATCTCACACTAGGTCTTACATTTTCTATCCAGAAGGGACATGTCACCTTTCATACATTTCATTGGTCAAAATAAGTCATACAGTCACCCTAAATTCAGAGGGGGTGGGAACATGAAATCCTATGACAGGCCTACGAGAAAGGACATCAGAAACATTTCGTGAACAGCACTAGTGACTACAAGTCTCAAATACATTCCTCCTCAACCCACAGCCTCCCCAGAGAGAAGGAATGGAATGAACATACAGTTTGGAGATGGAGAGATGTAGATTTGAATTCCAGCCCTGCCTCTAAGTGGTTGGGTGAGCTTGGACAAGTCTTTAAATTCTCTGAGCTTGCGGGGCTCAGTGGCTTATGCCTGTAATCCCAGCACTTTGGGAGGCTGAGGCAGGCATTTTTCCTGAGCTCAGGAGTTTGAGACCACCCTGGGCAACATGGTGAAACCCCGTCTCTACTAAAATACAAAAATTAGCCAGACATGGTGGTGGGTGCCTCTACTCCCAGATACTGAGGAGGCTGAGGCATGAGAATCGCTTGAACCCAGGAGGCAGACGTTGCGGTGAGCTGAGATCGCACCACTGCACTCCAGCCTGGGCGACAGAGCAAGACTCTGTCAAAAAAAAAAAATTCTCTGAGCTTTAATTTTCTCATTTGCTAAAAAAGATGATGGGAGATAATACTAACTGACTTAATGAGTTGTGGCGATTAAAGAAAACACACATACATATACAGACACACATCCAAAATTGGTACATGCTTTTATTTGATAAATACTAGCAGCCATCATTTATGTTACCCTTGTTCTTTTTCCTCAAACTGATTTGTCTGCACATTCTTTCTCCTCCACAAGCATCCTGGGTTTGCCTTCCTCTGCCAGTCATGCTCTGAAGACAGACTGCTACTCCTCAATGACTTGGGGATGCCCTCACTACCTCTTTCCTCTCTCCTGTACCTCCCGTCACTCTTCTGCCATGATGTGTCCCTGCATCCCAGCTCACACCATTGAAACAAAAAAGAACTGATACTAGATGTAAGAATAGTGAATAATGGGTGAAAGTGTAGGCTATTTCTACAAGTGAATTAAAAATGCAGAGCTCACAGCCTCTAAAAGTAAGATGAAGAGCTCAGCCTTAATAAAGGACAGTCAAAGTCAGTTAAATCTTGTATTAAAGATTATCCATAATTTCCTTGAGTGAAAACATATTTATTTATACTTTTAAAAGAATGTGTAACTATTTTCTATAGGTCACTACTTTGGCAGTCTGTTTTCCACAAATAATTCCCAATTATTTTTCAGTTTCACCTTCTTACATTTTCAAGTTGAAATACGCTCTGGGAGAATTTGAGCCTACACTCATCTATTGCTTCCATATTGTCTTTGACAGGCTCTGGTGTTGAATTGTTATCTAAAATGACAACAGGCTGCTGAAGACTTGATTTCCACCCACACTTGATAGCCTGCCATATCATTTTGTTCCATGTTATGAGGAACATGTAGACATTTTCTTTATTAACCAGACTTTTGAGTTCGCTGTGCCGCCTGTGAGAAAAAGAGAGAGCATTGGCAGGCTCGGCCGCTGTGTTCACACTGAGGATTAGCAGGACCACGGGAAACCCACAGGGGAAGGTGCTTTCCTGATGAAGGACACAACGTCCTCTTTCTGTTTTCTCCCTTCCCAGGTGTCCTTGGAAATCCAGGTAGATGAGTAATTTCACAGCCATGAGAGAGCACTTAGTCTCCTTGTATAGATCGTGTTTTATGTAACCTCTGCCTAACATCAGATTCATCTGGCACTGACAATTTCAGGTCCCTACCTGTATCCTCAGTCATGTGATTGGTGATGACTGGGGAAAAACACTATTCATATCAATGTTTCCTATTTTTTAAAATTGCAGCTGCATTTTGCCATGACTAGCTTCAATTTCTGAACTGTTCATTGGCCCCTATGACAAAAGACTCTGCCCTGGACTGTAAGTGAGTTCATGGGCTCAAGTTTAGACTCTTGCTACTCTAGAGAACTCACCCAAACCAAGGTGATTAAGGAGGTGGTTGCCAGTTATAAGAGTTGTAAGGAGAGTGAGCTTTCTTCTCCGTGGAACTTGCTCTTTGCAGCCTCTTTCACTTAGCGAAGTCTCTACTTCTGCTGCTTCTGTTTCCTGAAATCCCTACTTTGAACCTGGAGCACATTGGCTATTGTGGGTTCTCCCTGATCTTCTCACAGATCACCTACTCATTGGTCCTCATTAGAAAACTGCTAGTCCCAAGCTTTGACTGGGCGTTTAAACTGCAGGAGAGATATCCTTGGCTGCCTCTGAAGATGACTGATGATGTAAGATGCACATAACAGGATTACTTGCTCCTGGAGGCCCAGATGAGATTCAGTCCAGTGGGTGGTGGCAGGAGTAGAGTTGTGAATAAGGCTTACTAGTGAGTCACCATTCTTGGTCTTCAGGCAGCCTCTCCCACCACCATAGGCACAGTTTCCTGGTCATATTCAGCTCCCTCTAGTTCATCCTCTGATGCTTCACTGCAAGTGTTTGTGGCTTACTGGGCATCATGAGCTGATGGTAGCAGCAAGTAGCTGAGCTTTTCTAATGCCCACAGAAGAATCTGGCTTCTATTATTGTATTTCCTTAGAAGCTTCTAACATTTTGGCTGACTTAGCGCATATTTTTCGAAGCATATTTTCTTGAGTTCCTTGGGACAAATTATTTTCTTCCTCAACTTGTATGTTAAAAATTTCTAAAACTGTTGAAAAGTTGCAAGAATAATAACAATAAATACCTATATACCTGTCAACTAGATTAACCAGTTGTTAACATTTTGACACATTTGTTTTATGTATGTATGTATGCATATGCGTATGTGTGTGTACTTTTTTTGCTATTTTGGCTGAACCACTTGAGGGTTAGTTGCAGATAATATGAAGCTTTATGGCTAGATACTTTAATACGCATTTCCTAAGAGCAAGAACATTCTCCTATGCTACAACTAGGAAATTTAATATTGGTATAATTATCTAATGTACACAGTCTATATTCAAATTTCCCCAGTGGTCCTAATAATGTGCTTTATAACAAAGCTGGTTTTTTTTAATTGATCCAAGATCCACCAAGGAGCTTACACTGAGGATTCCTGTGAGGGAAGAAATCTTGAAGTCTGAATCCTACTTTTTTTTCTCTGAGTATTCAGCTGACTACTAAACAATATAATATGGCCAAAACTGGATATATCCAAAACTTAGCCTGCCTAAGCTGCCAATTAATAGGCATTATTCTTTTTAAATAGCCATTTTACTGTTGAAAGCATTATCATATTTGACTGTCAGCCATAGAGGACTGGAAGAATGAGATAATTTATTTGGCAAAATTCTTATGTATATGTTATGCCAAACACTTGGCTAATATCTGGATGAGATGGGCAATTTACAGACTATGTAATCAACTAGGGTTCTATCTGTAGTTGTGTTATGAGAAACAATGGTTCATTAATTCAAGGAAATGTGGATTAAAAATGTCATTAAGTGAAAGACTCTGTTAGCTTGAATTCCTATTGGGAAATGCAAGACACATAACATTTATGCATATTTGTGATGTTCTAATCCATTTTTAGGGAATAGGATATTATATAAAGCACCCTAGTTTAAACAAATACATGACTACCATTGTCAATAGAGATAGATATAAATAGTGACCTGTGTAATTATTTTGCTAATGCTGAAATTTTTTTTCAGACAAGTGGATCCAAAATCTACCAATGATCTTGCATTACATTAAGGGGAAAAGTATCTCCTTAATGGGGAATCTTTACTTTTTTTTTTCAAATTGTGCCTATACACGTGATCTTATGGATAGATAATGGTTGTTATTCCTTGTTGTATTCTTATATGCAAAAATAGAGAACTTGATACATTGGTTAGTTTACATTGCTCTCTTTCTATGCATCAAGCCTCAACTATCAAGATATTTTAAGTGGCAAAGAAGTTTGGGGTCTATGTTATAGAGTGAATAAAATCTTTACTGCATATCCATTCTTATAAATTAAAAATACACACACACACACAACAACAGCAACAACAACAACAATAAGACATTTACAGGAACAGAGACCAACAAAAAGGTTCTCATTAAACTTGTTAGCCTGGATGCCTGTGAAAGATGGAATTTCAAGTTCTTCCCTGCTCTCTTAGGACAGTTTTAGAGGCCCACAAAGGCCCCTGAGGCCTGAGAATACCTAGTAGTTTACATGCAAAGGATTAAAAAAAAAAAAAAAAGCTCTGGCTGACTCATTCCAGGGATTTGTGACAATCACAAATTTATTTTACAAGCACAAAATCTTTCCAAATATCACTCTCTATATAGAGACTGTTATGAACATTTTCTGATTGGACAAAAATATATATATTGGATACAAATTATTTTACTATAGAGACAAAATGAGACACAAAAGAAAAGGAATAAGCACCATTCCATTGTCCTAGCATGGCATGGTTTTATGAGAGTTCTATTTTATTTCATGTATTTTTTTTTTTTAGACAGGGTCTCACTCTGTCACCCTGGCTGGAATGCAGTGGCACGATCATGGCTCACTGTAGCCTTGACCTCCCAGGCTCAAGCAATGCTCCCACCTCAGCCTCCAAGTAACTGGGACTACAGGCACATGCTATCATGCCTGCATAATTTTTGTATTTTTTGTAGAGATAGGTTTTCTTCATGTTGCCCAGGCTGGTCTTGAACTCCTGGGCTCAAGCGATCCTCCTGCCTCAGCCTCCCAAAGTGCTGGGATTACAGGCATAAGTCACCATGCCCAGCCCAAGAATTTTCTGAAAGGTTGTCTAGTTTTGCTAAAAATAAGCAAGACTTTTTACTTTACTAATGCCATGATTTAACCAATTTTAGCTGCTCTGAGATCAAAAGATGTTTTTCTTAATATACTTCTAAAATATTGGAAATGATCAGAGCAGGATGGGGGGAAAGAATTGATCCCAAAAGCTCTCATTTAAAATGCTGTAACATCTTGAAAAGCCAATCTTGTTTTTACCTTCTTTCTTCCCATTGATTCATTATGATCTTGCTTATGATCTTCAAGTCATTATTTCTCTGGCTGTTGGCTTTTTCTGTCAATCAAGTGTATAGCCAATGGCCTTTTCTCCTGCTCTCTAAAAGTGGCTTTCATCATTCTGCTACTTCTTAACCAGTTCGTGTTTTCTTCAACCTGCAGGTTACTCCTTTTCTTGTTTTGATTTAGGCCAATTATGTTAGCCAAGATGGGTCCAGTCTTCCTGAAGTGCAGGAAGTCTACTCCTGGTCTTTTGTAAACACCATAAAAGAATCATGAAAATACTATGCCTGGACCTGGTTTTGTACTTGACCGTTTTATCTAGAAAATTACCCATTTAGCTATATATTTTATTCTAAGAGAGTATCTTTTTAAATAGTTATTCTTGCTAAGGCAGTGATTTGGCTATAAAATCCTCCCATGGATGTAAACATACTAGAAATTTTATTAAGAATAATAGTTACATCCGGGCATGGTGGCTCATGACTGTGGCTCCCAGTAGTTTGGGAGGCCGAGATGGGCAGATCACCTGAGGTCAGGAGTTTGAGACTAGCCTGGCCAACAAGACGAAAGAAACCCCATCTCTACCAAAATACAAAAATTAGCCGGGCATGGTGGCAGGTGCCTGTAATCCCCGCCTCTAGGGAGGCTGAGGCAGGAGCGTCGCTTAAACCCGGGAGGTAGAGGTTGCAGTGAGCCGAGATCATGCCACTGCACTCCAGCCTGGGAGACAGAGTGAGACTCTGTCTCAAAATAATAATAACAATAATAGTTTGATTTCCTCCAGAAAAACAAAGCTAAATAAATGCAAGGGACTTATACCGATAATTACTTTTGAGACTGTATGAATGAGGTAGATGATCAAAACAGTTAAGTTCATATCCTTTTTTGAAAGATTCTCCTGTGGTTTTTTTTTTAGCTTCCCTCAATCAACTCTGTTTTATATATCAAGAAAGATATATGATGAATATTCTGAGAATTATACCTTACGTAGATAACTAATTTTTAAAGAATTAGTGCAAAATAAGTTCTCTAAAGTGAAAATATTCTGAGTATAATTTATATTTATTTTTATTTTTGCTGAGGAAATATTTTACAAAGCCTAAGAGTAATCCAGGTAGGCAAAAACCATCACTAAGGGAGAGATGGAGAGACTGGGCTGAACCCAAAGCAACCTAATGGCCTGCCCTGGAATTGATTCTTAAAATAAGTCACTGATACCAAGCTATTAGTTTGTCATTTCTATAATTTTTATCCACCAAAGTACTATGAAAAAATTCTGAGTGTATTTTCTGATCGCTCATTTAGATTAAAAAGTAAATTAAAAAGACTGTTCATTTTTATCTTTTGTCTCACATCACCCAATGGACGATTCAAAATCTCCATCTCCCCACCTTTCTTCACATAACATGGCCCTGTAATTCAATGTTCTCAATGTGCGATAGCAGATAGATGCAGTTTATTTCCTTAACGTGGCTTTGGTTTTTATCATGCCAATTGAAGGACTCATAATGAGAGTTCACACAAAACTCTACTCTCCCAAAGCATTGTACTGATAAGTACAGGCGGTTCTCAAACAGGCAACTCTATGGATGGCTGAGTCAGCTTTGAGTAAGGGTAGCACGTAAGATAATAAACTTTATTTCTATTACTGCAAGGCCCAGGGGTAAATGTTTGCCTTTGAAAGCAAGTGAAGATTTACATTTAGAGAAGGGTGGTGGGAAGTGTGTATTGCCAGCAGTAATCTTTTCTCAGCTAGCATGACCTAAAAGGCCACTAAGGAGAGAGAAAGCATTAAAAGAGAAGACCATCACGCAAAGGGCAAAGGAATGGCTGCAAGGTCTTATATAAAACATGCATTTTCTAAGTAGAATGAGGAACAGCTTTGCTCAGATGTGATAAGTTCCCTTCTGGATTCTGGAAATATTCGTTTTTAGGTGTTGTACAGAGGAAAAGATCTAATACATCATCTAAAACCATTAATTCCATTTGGCTATCAAATCTTCCTTTTGTGTACTGGGAAAAGCATTTTATTACGTTGTGTTAATACTTTATGGCCACTTTCCTCATGGTTTTGAGAGGATCACCTTTTGGAGTATGACAGCAGAACCTGATAATGATGGAACATTGATATGGCATCTAACAGCCAGGCCACTCTTTAAATATAAAGTCCGCAAGGGAACAAAGCAGCTTGTCCCAGTTTTCCACAACAACAACAAAAACCTTTCAAATAGTCGTTATTCACATAGAAATGTATTTGAATAACGGTCATGAAATTTAAAATTGCTGTGCCATATTTGAGGCTGACTGGTAGCCTGAGTTTTACAAACCATTGTGTCATAGAAGTCAAGGATGTGGCACAGGCTGTGCCCATGCGCTGACTGCCATGGGTCCTGCAATGCTTATGTGAGAGCACTCAGAGATGAGAGCTGGTCAACTCTTCTTCATTTATGGAGAATGAAGGTACATGCTAGAGAGTATGTTTTTCTTCTTCCCAAACATTATAGTCCTCATAATCCTTCCGTGGGAAGGAAGTTCTTTAAAAGGGGTCCCCGGGCTGTGGTGCTAAATGACTTGGAACCAGAGACCCCAGGTGGGCGCTGTCTGTGTTGTCATTCCATTTCCCACCCCACTGGGCACATGGTGAGAGACTGCACATCCCTCCTTCCTCATTTCACTAGGGGCCTGCTTTTTTGTAGATTTCTTTCCAGCCCAGGCTTTTATTCCAAGAGACAAAGGGAAAGCTGGTTGACCATGTGCTAAAACATTTCCACAGGTCTTCATTTATAATGTTGTGATCCAACTGTCTCATTCTCCTTTCTCAAAAATCACCTCCTGAGGACAGTGATTCTGAGCGGAAAAAAAGCATCAAAATCCCCGTATGGCTTTAGGTGTCACCTGAATTGAGAGTCTGCTGGCGCTGCCCCGAGACAGGTCAAGGCTATGCATTTAAGATGAAGTCTCTTTCTTCTTTTCCTCAAAGCTTATCTGTTTGGGAGCAACAGCCCAAGAAGCATCATCTTGAAACACACTCGTTTGATTTCATTTCCGCAGTGCAACCTCCAGCCTCATTCCACACTGTCACAATGCCTAAACACATACAGGCTGGGTCACCCTGAGCATTATACAGCTACTGTTAAATAAAACCAGAGAGAAAGAAGATATTCCAGTTTAAAACTTCAATAAGGAAATGAGAATTAACATCCAAATTAAAATTCTTTCTAACAGTGCACACACTCTGTTGTTTCAGAGTATGAAATGAAATTTGTGTAGCTGTGATTTTAAATTAAGAAGTACCCTGGAAATGGTATTAAATCAATGATATTTGGGGGGAATACTTAAGGAAGAAGATATTTAGTTGTGAAATGTCAAATAAGGACACAAGGTTTCATTTCCTTGTTTTCTCCTATTCTTCCAAGGCCACTTAAAAGATCAGATGCTTTGACCAAACCTTCTGAGCCTCATTTCCTATAAACTCTCTTGTCAACAGTTGAGGCTCATGGTGGGGTTTTGGTCTGAAAGAAGGCAATCTTCAGGAAGTAAAAACCTACTCTTAGAATATTTACCCTGTAAAATTATATTAACAAGAGGTCTGGTAGCCAGCTGTGAGCTTTACCAACTGAATTGCTGATACCAGAGTGACATTGCCTGTGCCTCCAGCCCCACCCCTGGAAAATGATACAGACTTGGGTAGCAGAGAAGGTAGCTTTAGAAAAATCAGCCAACTTCAGCTGCACCTGTCAAAACTCTAGGACTAAGAGAGATCATGAAAGTTCCTCTAGACTTTCTAGAAGGAACTATCTATCTACTGGTACTTTACTTGGGATGGCCTTTTATGATTTTCTAAGTATGATTATGGAAAATGTTATCACATCTTAACTCAAGACCTCCTGGAGAAATAGGAAAGGTAGGCATCACTGTTGTGCAAATGAGAAAAATAAAAGATGGGGACTAAACTGTGGGCTTGCCCAAAGTAAGTGGCAGATAGGAACTAATTATCCAAAGCATAATTTTTCTCTTCCTACCACAGTTGAGAAAACCAAGAACACAGTTCAGACATGGATTCTAGTCACTTTTCTGTCACTGTCTAGCTATGTACCCTGAGTAAATCGTGATGTCTTTGCATGTCAGTTTTCTCATCTCCAAAACAGGAATAATTCCTCCTTTACCTGCCCTGCAAAGTAGTCATGAGGAACACACAAGATGCATAGTCTTTGCCTTATCTGCCCATGCAGAAAAGAAATTATGTTTACATTTGATCCTTCCTACCAAAACATTAGAGAAACTGAAACCAGATGTTATAGAGGGTGAGGGTGGGGAGAAGCCAAAAGCCCTTGCTTGTCTTCTAATTAGACATGTGACTTTTGTCAAATCATTTAGCTTCTTTATTTCTCTATTTCCTCTGCTACACTTAGGAGGTTGTACTTGAACATTTTAAATAGTTTTTCCCATCCAATCTGTGAGGCTTCTATCCTAGTTTTCTTTTCTGTGCTACCTCTACGACTCTTTGCTATATTCCCCAAAGATGAACGGCTGGAACATTTATGTGCTGTAAAAAAGCTAGGTATTGCCAAAACAGTGTAACACATTTGCAGTCCCACTGCGATTCTTCTTCTTCTTTTTTTTTTTTTTCTTAAGGTTGGTTAGGAACCTGTAGCAGCCTAGTGGAATTAAAATCACCAGGCAATGCAAAATGAGGAGTAGGAGTCAAATTATTTTAGGAACTACTAAGACACCATCCCTAGCCTACTCACGAACTCACTAGGACTCATTAGACTGCCCGTCTCCCAACAGGGACAGCCCTCTCTGAAGTGTCCCCACCTTAACAAGGATCATTAGTGCTGTTCAGCTCCAGCCACAGTGGCAAATGTCAACCCCTCCAAGAATCAGCTGCTTAATTAGATTTGGAGAACAGAAGGAAAAGGCAAGTTCTCCAGGGAAAATGCAGGGCAGAGTTTAGGAAGAGAAAGCTAGAGGCAGAGTGAATGTTTTCCTGTTAGTTTTGCACCACAGTGGAAGCAAGATTTAGAAATGTATAGCAAAATTATCTAGGGCCATACAGAGCTAGGAAGAGCATCTTTTCTGGACTAGAAGAAAGACTTATCTATCAGGAGGGATCCTCTTTTCTCACAGCCTGAACACAGTGAAGAGCTTTTCTTTGCACCTGGCTAAGAAGAAATGGTCCCCCCTCCACACCCCTTAAAACACAATACCCTACACCCACCCATCCACCAAGTCCCATTATCTCCCACCACACACTAAAGTCATTTTTTTCTCCAATGCTTTACAGTTCAGCATACCTCCATGTCTATTATGTTGGTCCGTGCATAACACCATGGGAAGATGAAGCAGGTGTTGGACCATTTTACAGATAAGAAAAGTGATGCTCAGAAAACGTAGGTAATTTGCCCAGTTTCCCAAAGACAATGGAGAACTCAGGCCTCAAACCTAAGTCTCTTGACAGCCAACCTGATACTCTCTCTACCATTCAGAGAGAATCTAACCTTTGTTCTTCTAAAGGAATCTAAAGTTTTTAAATTAAATGCCTAAAGCATGTAAAACAAAGTACCTAGGTACATTTAAGGAAAAGAGTTACATAGAAATGGCACCTGATTTCAAGGAGATAGAATTTTCATAAACAAATCAGCATCTTACAAACATTCGATAAAAAGCACACTCACATGTGCAGTGATTTTCCAAAGTGTGCTAGAGGGATTTACTGGTCAGGAATTATGCTAATGAGCTGGTGAATGTATGGAATTAATTTTCTGGGGGAGGTTTGGAACTAACTTTCTGTGTTCTCATCTCAGAGTGTATACTTGGAGCATCTATTGAAATCACAGCAGATGGAGCACATCATAAATGTATTTTCCCTTTTATTTTATCTTCAGCTCCTTGTAGAAACACAGCACCTAGGGTACTGTAGACAGAAAATAAAAGTTCATTTTTATATCATCATTTGTAATATAAAGACATAAACATGACTGATTCCTAGGGGAGTTATATCATCTTGTTTCCTCCATGCTGAGTTTTCTAATTAATCCTTACTGAAATAAAACCTAAAAATGAAATTTAAATGTGATTTTTCTGAAGAATGCACTGAGTTGCTTTTTTTCTTTCAGTCTCAATGCACACCTGATACCTGCTGCCTCTGAGAAACAAGAAGTTTTGTTGTGCTGATTTAACAGCCTGTGAATTCTGCAAACACGATCGTGAAAAAATGCCAATCTGTCCTGTGTAAGCCCTGTGTGAAGTTTTGACTTTAATCTACCAGATCACTCCTTCACCCTCCATAAAGATGTCTGAACCTGACACTTCCTCAGGATTTTCGGGAAGTGTGGAGAATGGAACTTTTCTTGAACTGTTTCCCACATCCCTGTCCACGTCAGTGGACCCATCCTCAGGCCACCTGTCAAACGTCTACATCTATGTGTCCATATTCCTCAGCCTTTTAGCGTTTCTGCTTCTGCTTTTAATCATTGCCCTCCAGAGGCTCAAAAATATCATCTCCTCCAGTTCCTCCTACCCAGAGTATCCAAGCGACGCTGGAAGTTCTTTCACAAATTTGGAAGTCTGCAGCATTTCCTCTCAGAGGTCCACTTTTTCAAACCTTTCATCCTGAGGAAAATGGAAGAGTCCTTGAGTGTGGCAGCAGTTTTGACATCCCCCTATGGAAGTGTCGCATGAAGCATTGCCTCATGAAAAAAATGACCCTTTCGGTGTAGACCTGCTTCTCCTTCTCGTTTTTCTCTGATTTCTTTCCTGTTCATGATGCTTTTCATTTGGGGATGGAGACACCGATGTTGGTGGAAATGTGTGCAAACCCCAAGGTGCAGAATTTCACACAAATGGCTTGATGAATCTAGACTGGGCTTCTTCGGGTAGGTCAGTTCATTCCACTTTGTTGGGCGCCGTAGACTCATCTGAGGTGGCCCCTCCGTGGATGCTGGACATGGACTCTTGCACTTCGTTTCTTTTACAAAACCATGAAATCAACTGAGCCTGCAGAAACTGCAAAATCAAGTCTGACCTACGCAGAAGTTATTTTCCATATTTAAAAGATAAAGTGGAGACACCAAATTTAAAAAGGAAGAGTCAATTTAGATTTAATGTATAACATTTCTAAAACTGAGGGTAAACATATGCTAAATATTTTCTTTAACTTCAGTTTAACAAGTGAAAATCACACTTATTGATGAATGTAAGTCATTTGGAAAAGTTTTGGAAGAGTTTACATTTTAATAGCAAGACAAACATGTATTATGATGGAGCTTGTAATGTATTTCTGCCTCCTGGAGTTTTATTTTGTTTTTCTGCTTATGTTTTAGTCATAATGCCCTAAAGTTGTGGAATTTTTGTGATTAATTGCTGTTACTAGTACTAAGAGAAGCACCAGAAGAGATGCCAAGAAGTTTTTATATGGATAATTTCCGTCAGTGAGAATTAAGCGAATATGGAAAATATTCATTTAGTTGTATTTTATACAGTAATAACTCTTAGCTGTCGTGTAAGTTCCTTAATTCAGTTTCATAGTCTTTATAATTTTAGTGCAGAATTATATTAAGCCTCCAAGATGTCTGATATTTGTTCACTCACATTAGGTTGCCAAACTTAGAAACTAAATTGCAAATATATGTGTTATTATATACTCCACGAATGTTGCGTCTCTGATCATTAGTTTTTGTATGTTAACATAATACTCTACATTAGGATTTCAGGATGTGAGTTTGTATTAAAAATTGTAGGCACTCAAGTTGTGTAGCTGCTAGGAGCTTTAGGGATCCTAGGAGTTGCTGTGCTGCAGGCAGCAGAGTATGTCTGAACTCGGCAGGCGGTTGGCAGGGGCTGTCTGTGAAATTAGGCACACATGTGAGCTCAGACATGGAATGTGGAGGAACTCAAGCTGCCCCTAAAAACAAAACAATCAACTTGCAGCTCCTTAAGAGTAAGAATTTTAATTTAATTTTGAAAATAAATGGCCCACAGGGTAAACACTGAACTTACTCAACCTACAGGAGGCCACTGCATCAACATGACACGGTCTTCCCATGGCAACCGAATCATTCCTTGTTCAAAACATTTAATCATCTTAAGCAGTGGGGCTTCAACACACCCTTTGGTTAGATTGTGCAGTCAGCACTCTCCAGTGATTAGAATCGGGGAAAGAATCCACTATTTGTACAGGGTTTATCTTTATCATTCTAAAATGCTGAGTGAGTAGAGGTCTGGGAATGAAAATCAGGAGTCTGCTTCTTCTTTTAATTCATAAGCCTCACTTAAATCAGACCACATTTAACTACTTATATATCAAAAACGTCCCCAACCACCATAAGACCAGCACAGAGTTGCTGCCCTAAAATGTATAATTAGTGAAAAATTTACCTCTGCTTCCATTTAAAGCATGGCAGTGGGTTGGGTGTCATTATGTAGTATAAAAACTGGACTAGATAAACTGCTATTTTAGAGCATTATTAGCATTCTCTGAATATATGTATATATACTCACATACGCCCAATTAAAAGTCAGGTGAAAGCTACACAGGATTACAGAGGCATCTATATTATCACTTTTGCTCTTTGACTAATCCTATGCTGTTTTGGTTGTAGAGAGAAAAAAGGACATGGGTGAAGTGATTTTTTTTTTTAAATAAAAGGACAAATTTGCCACACAACAGAACAATCTGAGTATGATCTGTCCTCAGGGTATCTTTATATCCTTTCCTTGTGAAAGAGATATAAAGACTTCTGACAGCAAAACTACTTTAAAAATCAAATCCAATCCAATCCACAAGCACACTCCCATTCCGCACCTGCCGCAGTGGTTCTTGCTCTCAACGTTTAGTAGAGAAATTAAGAGCCACATTCAAAGATGGAAAATAAGATTTGTCGTTAGAAGCTTGCCAAGGTAACAGATTGTACAACTTGAGATGAATTATGTTGTTTAAGAAGTTCAGAAAGGTTGGAAGATGGGTTTATAAATAAAGAAGTGGAGTCCATTGAAAGCCTGGTTCTTTGATTTTTTTTTTCAGTGAGGTGATTTATGATCTCTTCTAGAGAAGAAGCTTTTCCTAGGAGTTTTAAGCATACACCACACACACACACACAGATGTATAGACATACATTTACATATAAATACATCACTCCTTTTCTGTACGTTCTCTCTGAAGCAGGGTCGGTAATGTGTGACCCAAATGTCAGCCTCTCCCCGGCCCTGCAAGGGCCACCTCCTTCTGGGACAGTGAGTCCCACATTTCCCAGATGAAAAGAATGGTCTGGATGCTTTGACAATATAGAGGATCCCACGCCACACCCCAGACCTTCAGGAGTGGAGCCAGGGCATTTCTGGATATTTTTAACAAGGACTTCAGGTGATGCTGATGATCAGCGCGGAAACTGGCAGAGGAAGGATCACATATATTGTGCTTATGTATTTGCAGAAGACAGGGGTCTTACCTCTTGGCCAATGCCCTTGTAACTGCAGTTGCTCCAAGCTGAGCATCCCCCGCACAGCTCAAAACCCCCACTGGGACCTACTTTCCTGCTGAACCCAGCCACCGTCCTCCTCGATGGAAAGCTGCTGGTATTGTAATAAACTTGGTGGAAGAGGGAAGTGCAAAAAGTCACATCTCTTTCTTGTCCTGTCTCTTAATTCCCCACAGGATGATATGCACATAACAGACTAGGCTAGAGGACTGGGGGTAGCTGACAGGATTTATAAGATGAGAGAAAATATTTTACATTGAGTACTAAGTAAGACTATTCCCACAGTCCAAAGGAAAACAACAGCATAGCTAGGAAAACATTATCTAGGAGAAGCACCAGTTTCTAAACTTGCTCCCCTGTCTTGAAGTCAGCCTCCCATCTGTCTGAGAGAGGCTGCCACTTCAATCTAATGCCAGGTCCCACTCTCCGACTCTCTGTTAGAAAGTCCCCTGGGATACGTTCCTATCAGTCCAACACCCTGGACCTAAGACTTCAGAGAGCCGAGTTATTCAAGAGAGAATACTCCCAGGCTGTGTGTGGATAGGTGTGGTATGGATGGAGTCTTGGAGGGAGGTCTGTAGCAGAGGAGTTCACGGCAGGCTCTGGATCTCCCAGGACCAGCTCTCTGCAGTATCTCTCCATCAGTGAGAGGACGACTGTGCTTCTCTTGCTTCCTGGTTATCCAGCCAGCCCAAGCATGCATCTGTGTGCACGAACACACATACACATACACACAGAAACTCAGACACACGCTCTCCTTCACCCACACATACACCATCCAAGAACAAACAATAAACCCCAGTGTTCAAAGACAGCACCTCAGTTTTCAAAGTCCACTTACTTCAATTTCACCCTGCCTTCAGTGATGAGCCAAGCACAGTAACTCCCTCTCACTCTTCCTTCTCCTTCAAAACCATGCCTAAACATCTACCACTTAGTAAGAAACATTTCCTACTAATACTGCTTTTCACAGCAACAGAGCCCACTAGCCCCTGTAGTCACTTCTGACTATGCAGAGACCTCATCAAACCATTGCAAGTATAGCGTTTCTGTATGTTGGATTGGGTCCACTCTGGGTTAGGGTGTTTGCCACCCTGGACACTGTAATAAGACATTATTATCAATGGGAATTTATTAAATAAATGAATAGAAGTGGTGTTTGGTTTTCTGTTCCTGTGTTAGTTTACTGAGGATAATGGCTTCCAGCTCCACCCATGTCCCAGCAAAGGACACGATCTTGTTCCTTTTCATAGCTGCATAGTATTCCACTATATGTATATGTACCATGTTTTCTTTATCCAGTCTATTATTGATGGGCATTTGGGTTGATTCCTTACCTATGTAACAAACCTACACATCCTGTACGTGTACCTCAGAACTTAAAATAAGAATTAAAATTAAAATAATAAAATAAAATAAATGAATACATCCTTTGGCACTAGATAAAATAGACAGATATAGTTCCTGCCCACATGGAGCCTATAATCTAGTAAGGAAGATACAAAAACAAATGAACAAACAATGTGTATAATTGCAATTGCAATTAGCACTATGAAGAGAATAAAATTGTGAAATAATAAGCAACAAGGGAAACTCACCAGACATGGGTGGTCAGGGAGGGCCTTCCTGATGAGATCACAGTATTTGAAGGGTGTTGAGGAGAGTCTCCTCCACAAAGGGATAGCGTCTACAAAGGCCCTGTGGCAGAGAAGGGCTAGGCTTGTGAACAGAAAAGTCAGAGTACTGGGATCCAGAGCACGAGGCTGGAGAGGTGGGCAGGATAGGCTATGTAGGAACTGGTAGGTTCAAGTAGTAACTTGGATTTTATTCGGAGGGTGACAAGAATCCACTGAAGGATTTTAAACAGGTAAGTTATATAATTGAATTTTAGTTTCAGAAAGACGACTGCAGATGCTTTGTAGAAAATAAACCAGAGACGGACAAAAAGTCCTATTCAGATCCACCCTGGGTAGGGTATGGGAGTGGGTGGAGAGTTGTTCTCCCAGCTACAAATATCTGCTCATCTTCTAGCCATGGAAACGGCCTGAGCTGAGAATGAGTGTTGCCACACACACCCCCTCCCTCCTCCTCCCGTTTCTACCACGCGCTCACCTCCCTCTCTCCCTCTCCTAGTCTCTCTGTCTCTGTCTGTCTGTCTGTCTCTCTTTCACACACACACACACACACATCTTCTCAGATTCTTCTCACCTAATGTGTCCCCATTTGGCCCTTGTTTAAAGTATTTCAATCATGTTTCAGTCCATGTAACTATTACTCCAGTACTTTTAACATGATATGTGACTAATATTGTAATGAAACTCTAATACTGCAGCAAAGTTGAAGCATTTAAAATTGTTGCTCCTTTTAAAATTCCATCCTCAAAACAGCTATTATTCTTGATGCACTATATGGCTCATTCCTATGATTCCAGGCTCTTGTGGAGAGTTAACATTTTTGGGTGTTTTCTCCTTGGTTATCTATCTGCCCTGTTTAGCTAACACTACGTGCCATAAGACACAGAATTTGGATTCAGACCAAGACCTAAATATTAACTCTACAACCTTAGGCAACCTTCTGAGACTCCAGACATTGGTAACTAGAAGAGAACAATAACCTCCTTACAATGTTGTCAGAAGTAAGAAACGATATGTGTTAACAGTGGGGGGTGTCCAGGTTCTTGGAGTCTTGAACAAAGAGTTGGACAAAATGCACAAACAAAGCAAGGAAGAAATGGAGGGTTTTATTGTAAAGGAAAGTACACTCCACAGTGCGGGAGCAGGCCTGAGCATAGGCGCTCAAAGTCCCCATTATTTAGCATTTTGGGGAGTTTCAATATCCTCTAGAGGATTGGGGCACATACCATATAAATGAAGAAGATGAAGTAAAGTTGCAAAGTCATTTACTTGGCCTATGCCCTATGGAGAGGATATTTCCTGTCATAGCTGAAGAGTGAATTGTCCTTATGTTTCCTGCCTCCAGACCCTATTTTCCTGCCTCATCTCCTCCCTGGGAGATGTGATCCCATAAATCTTCATGGAAGGCAGAGGGACCGATGATCTTTATTGGTAACTGCTTCATGCTGGCTTGGGGCATAGTCCTTACCTATTGGGGATCACAGAACTCTCCCTGCTCTATCTAGTGGAGGCAGGGTAGCGTCTTGATGTCCAAGGGTGGTGTCTTCACCTGGAACTGGCTGGAACCTTTGTTGCCTCATCATCTGAAGCTTGATGGTCTCTAGGCAAGAGGAAATGAATTTGGTTAAAAGATTTAATGGGAACTTCAAGGGGTGGATACCTACATTGTCAGAAATGTTGGTTATAGAGATTTGCAGAAGAAAAAAACAAAAGCTAGTCTGTTGTAGAATCCATGCGTTTCCTTAAAGTCTTAGCACAAATGACTCCATCTGGGTTTGGTTTGGTCTGTTGGGGCTCAGGGCATGAGTGCATGAGCTTAGTCCAAAACAATGGCCTCACAGAGTTTTGTTTTAAAAATTCCCCCTTTTTGGTCAGGTTCTTACTTAGGCGAGTGTGCAACCAAAACTTAGGGCCTTAGCACCACTTCTCAGTTACCATCATTTTGGGTTTCCAGTCTCAGCACATCATTCATAGGTATGGTGTCCTCATGGTTGTACATTTCTTTCAGCTCTTGTCATTCCAGTTGAAGAGAGACCATTTGATGTTCTAGAGATGGCTGCATGCAAGCATTTAAAACCTTTGAGAGAATACAGTGCACCAGGGAGACTATTATTATCACTACTGGAAGGAAAATACCCAGAGTTCAGAGTATGCTCCTTAACCAGGGTCCCTAGAAACCAAACCACCTACATTTAAATAGGTTAAAGAATGAGCTAGATGAAGAGTCTACTCACTTGACTAAGTGGTCTTTTCATTAATCCCCTACATTGAATTTTTATAATCTGCATTTGACGTGTTTCTCCATAGGCCACAAGTGTCAGCAGCTGCAGAAGAACTTCTTTGTTTAGCCAATTCTATTTAGCATAACTTTCAAAGAGAATGTAAAATCTGTTGTGTAACGATAGCGTTTAAAGTAGATTTGCTATAGAGCCTATCATGAGGGATACATTTCTAATCATTGCTTCTTTTACTTTAAACCATGGAGAAAGGACCTAACAAATGATGGCCTTCTAGGAGAGTGAAGACCCCCTGGCAATGTTCTCTTTAACCCATGATGTGGGTTAAGAGGGGTGAACAAATATTTTGCTTTTCAGTGATTATGGGGCAACATATGTACCACTAAAGTTTCTTACCTGCATTCGGCCTTCATCTCTATCAAAGTAGAAGGTTATCCATGTATAAGGCTGGCTGCAAACTTCTTCACAAATAAAAGTATACCCCATAAGTGCACATAACAGACCCTTTTTCCACTTCTATTGTTTGTAGAGATATAAGCAAGAAAAAAATATTCAAAGATAAGAGTTTCATGATAGTAGAAGTCTTACTCTGTGAACTTGGGAAAAGCTGTTCACTTCAAGGATGCCATCTCCTTCTTGGGAGAAATTTCTCTGGTTAGCTTTACCTCAAGGGTTCCAGTGGGTGCACAATTCCAAAAGTGCGGAGGGACCCTTTTCAGTTGCGAGGCTATGAGCCCAAAGCCCAGGGTCCCGAAGTTTAGTTGCAGTGAGGATGGTAAGGACAGTCTTTCTCTGGTATTCTCAGAAGATTCAAACCATAAAAAGCTTTTTTACCTGGTGCAAATACACTGTAGCATAATAATCTACTATTATAACATCAGCCCTCTCGCACGGGAAAGCTTTTATACAAACGGAAAACATGCATTGGAAATAACAATGGAATGAAATCCCTTTATAAAATGTTTAAATGGCCCACAAGTTGACCAAATGTACATGAAGCTTTAATTGTCTTCCCAGGAATATGGGACCAAGCATTGGTTATAAACTATTTTAAAAATTTCAGTATCAGCTGGTTTAACATGAAAGTCTGACAAAGTATTTTATTGGTATTTAATTAATTTTTTTTCTACTTGGGTTAGTAGCTTTATACAAGGAAATTTGGTTATTTCTGTGGTTTACAATAACTTAACATAATAACCATAATTATAATTGATAGCATGTACTATTTTAGAAATCCCATACAATTTTGGAACATATATTAGTATTATTCACAAAAAAATAAAGAAGACTGAACATCATTTTGGCAATCCCATGTACCTAAACACATCAAATAATTCTGTTTACCTCCTTTCTGGATGTTTTTCAGGGGCCCTCTGATCCATCCAGAAAGCCAGGCATTAGGAACGACAATTTTGAAACTGAAGTTTGATTTTGGAATTCCAGATTATTTATTTTGCCAAAATAACGACTCAGAAATTTTAAAGAAGTAAAAACCTTTTACAAAACACACACAGAGACATACATTCTACTGTTCTTACACATCGTGCATGCAAAACCATTTCTAGTAGTCCTAATTGCATGTTACAATGGTGACTCTTAGCAATTTTAACTTTAATGTAAAACCTGGTAAGTTATGTTCTGATAAGGTTTGACTGTTTCCAGCATAGCTAGGAGCATGGCCAACTCCACATGTTCCCAGGCCTTACCTAGCCGGAAAGCAGGCAAGTTAAACAATTTTCAAAACCCAAATAAGCAGTTTATGACCTTAAAGCATTTAGCAAACCTAATATTTGAATATAATTTAGACCACATGTTTCCATTTTAAAGACACTGTATTTTACCAATAATCTTTAAAACCCTCTTTATTTCCCAAAGATTGCTAAAGTCACGTGAATTAAAAGGCATTACGCTTTCTACTTTCCTGACGAGATATTTGATTTAAGCTCTTATTATTATTAAACCAGTTAATTTAAAACTTTACAGAGGAGATTAACCAGTTTGCACAGAGAGAAGGAGGCCAGAGACTGGCTGGTAAGAAATTCTTACCCTTCAGCTCGCATGCTAGGTTTCAGGGTTCTCTCTCTCTGAGCGGCCCTAGCAACTATGCCCTATGGAGAGGATATTCTCTGTCACAGCTGAAGTATGAATTGGTCTTATGTTCCCTGCCTCCAGACCCTATTTTCCTGCCTTATATGCAAACTGTCTAGTTCACATACTTGGGAAGTAGTATCATATATGCAAATGTTAAGCAAACATCATTAACTTTTGACTTCTGAAGATTCACATTTTCCCATTATTTCTGCCCACCACCTACTTTCTCTGCCTTGATGCATCCAATTCCTCTTCCGTTCTTCCTTCTTCGCACACCTGCCCTAGTCTCTCTTTTGCTGAGCCTTTACTGCTCTGCTGCCATCTTCCTGCTTTTGCCTAACCTCTATCTATGTCTCACCATGACCTCAGCAAGGATGCCTGGGGGGAGAACTCATTGAAGTTGTTTCTCTCAACAGCAATATCTACTTATTTCAGCCTATCCCCTTCCCAAGGACTGAGGGTGTTGGGAAGAGAGTCTTGTGCCATAATACAAGTAACAGTGGTGGAGAAACAGATCAGAAACAAGGGCTGCCAGCAAGCACCCTGTGGCTTATGAGGCATAATGAAGGTGCTGAGGGATTTGGGGTTATGATCAAACTTGAAGTGATCCTAGGAAAGTCGGACTGGGATGCAACAGTGCCTGGAGAAGTCAGACATTATGCCCTCTGTCTATATGTTCAAATTCTCCAGAGCTGGCCCAATTCACCAGCACCACTGTGCCTCCAGTTCAGCTGCACAGCACATTGCTGATTCTCAAACTGGCCTTATTTTCTTAATTTAGAGTAGCCGTCACACTACTTATCCCTAGCATTCAACAGCACTTCTTGAAGGAAATTTGCACATTGTTACTTAAGGATTACCAAATTAAAAAAAAAAAAGTTCCTTTGTAATAAAATTCACTCACCCCCAAAGATATAGTAACTCTGATGATTCAGAAGCTCATTCAAGATCTTCCAGTGCCTCAAACTTATTATTATATACATCATGTTTTGCTCCATATGCATAGATGCCTGTCTAGAGGGAATTCTGCTTAATAAAATTCCAAATTAGTCTACTATAATACAAGTTGTAATAACATTAAAAGTGTTTAAACATGCTTATTGCTAGTAGTAAAAACAAAGTGGTTTAGCTGAAAGTGATTTTCAAGCAGGAATAATAATAATAAATAATATTAACTGCTAGCACTTATATAGTCATTGCTGAGTGTCACGCACTTTTTTATATTTACTCTTGACATTCCATGAGGTAGGTAAAATGGAATTATTATCTCCATTTTACAGATTGGGAAACTGAGGGAGTTCACAAAGCTAATGAGTGGTAGAATCAACGATGCAACCCCCAAAATTCAGGCTCTAAGTTCTGCAAATTAACTACTAGGCTTCACTCCTCCTCTTCCTTTCATTCAAACATTGTCACTTTTAAAATAGATATGTTTTAGAAAATGTTTATTCACAAAATAGCTGAGAAATAAATGTATAACCAAACATTAAACTTTGTAGTAGATCCCAGGCCAGTGTAAACACACACTTGCTGAAAATGAAAGGGGCACTAGGCCATATTGCTTTCTTACGTAAATATGGACACAGATCCCAC
Source organism: Nomascus leucogenys (assembly GCF_006542625.1). Taxonomy (NCBI): domain Eukaryota; kingdom Metazoa; phylum Chordata; class Mammalia; order Primates; family Hylobatidae; genus Nomascus; species Nomascus leucogenys. Next base: position 2,681,348 of record NC_044389.1, on the reverse strand, counting down.
ACAGCCTCCTTACTCACTGACATGCCCAAGGCCAGAGAAACACGAACAAGGGTCCTGCTTCCCAGGTGTGGGCACAAAGATGACTCAACTCTACAGCAGCCTGGGGACATAGAGATGCCTACACACAAGATGAACCCGGGAGCCCCTTCTTGGGGAAGATTCATTTCTTATAAAATGAAGAGGTGTTCATCCATTTAGCAAATGTTTCTTGAACACTTACTCTACGCTAGGCATTGTTCTTTGCTTTTGGGATTCGACAGTGAGAAAAACAGACAAAAATCCTGCAAGAAGTTTATGTTTTAGTGGAGAAAACAAACAATAACCGACAAGTATAAAATATATAGTAAATTGGATAATTATAGGTGCATAGGAGAAAATATAAAGCAAGGAAATGAAATAGAGTTGAATGCAGTTGTAAGTTAAGACAGAAGTGAAAATAGAGACCTTTCTCAGAAGATGCTATTTGAGTTGCAAAAAGCATCTTTTTGCTCCTCCTCACCATGAAATTACAACCCAAAGGAAGAACTTCTGAAGATTACAGTGTGAAAATGGTTGTTGGACCTCCACTATTTCAACAATTTGGAGTCAGCCAACATAAAACACAAAACATGTAAAACAAATAATTTAAAACGAATCAAAATAGAGCTTTCACAGATTTACCTGGCCGGGGCTTGGGGTGGGGGGAAGAAAAGCTCTTTCATACGTTGAACCGACATATTATTTGCTCTGTCTTCCATTGCTGATGTGGTCTATATGGGCAATTCCAAGTCCAAAGGTTTGGATGAGTGTTTTTCACCTAATTGGAATGAATAAATACCTTAATATCCTGCCAACTCAGCCTCAGCTAAATGGCTAGAAGCAAAATAAACTGCTATTAGAATTTTCTAGTTGGAAAACTAGCTCTACTGGAAGTAAGTATAAGGTATGGCAGAGACAGAGGAAGAAGTTTGCTCCTAAGTTGGGGATGCTTGAGCCAGCTCTTGACCATATAGATGAGTGCCAAAGAAGGCATTCCAGTAGCAATAGCAAGTCCAAAGGCATGCAGGCTGAGAATGCTTAGGATGTGCAAGGAATCACTGGGCATTCCATATTCTCAGCCCACAATGCAAAAGCAGGGAAACAGATCAGTGCAGAACCACCTTCAAAGTGCCCCGCCTTTCACTCCTCGTGTGGCATCTTAATTCCCAGTGTTCTGGTGGTTGAACAGAATCTCAAAGCTTGTAGCTAGATACTGTATGCAGCACTTTAATGGGGTGGGGAGGGGGAACTGGAAAGCCAGGATGAAGGACAGCGGCCCTGCCTGAGAAGGCTGCACCTCCATCTCTGCAGATCTGAGGGTGTGTTTCCTGCTGATGACCCCAGGATGACAAACACTCATTAGGGCGCTTCTAGGCAGTGGTGGGAGCTGGGGTGAGCCAGGACCCAGCCGTCCAGGACTCCCTTTTAGGCCACGTTTGATTTGAGCATTATCGTGTGGCTGGGGGTTGCTGCTGAGCCCTCATAAGCAAGGGAATGACATGATCTTCTGCTTCACAAGTTTATTTTAAAATGGAGGGCATAATATTTATTATTATTATTATTATTATTATTATTTAAATCTCAACAGCTTTAGGGGTACAAGTGGCTTTTGGTTCCATGGATGAATTGTTTAGTGGTGAAGTCTGGGCTTTGGGTGTACCCTTCGCCCGAGCAGTGTACATTGTACCTAATAGGTGATGTTTCATCCCTCACCTCCCGTCCTTCCCCCTTCTGCGTCTCCAGTGTGCGTTACTGCTCTCTGTATGACTTTGCATACCCATATCTTAGCTCCCATTTGTAAGTGAGGACATGTGGTATTTGGTTTTTCATTCCTGAGTTACTTTACTTAGATTAATGGCCCCCAGTACCAAGCAAGTTACTGCAAAAGACATTATTTCATTCTTCTTTATGGCTGAGAAGCATTACATGGTGTACATACACCACATTTTCTTTATCAGCTCATCAATTGATGGACATTTAGGTTGATTCCATATCTTTGCATTTGTAAATTGTGCTGCAATAAACATACAAGTACAGTTGTCTTTTTTGTATAATGACTTCTTTTCCTTTGGGTAGACACCCAGTAGTGGGATTGCTGGATGGAATGGTAGATCTACTTTTAGTTCTTTGAGAAATCTCCTTAGAGTTTTCCATAGAGGTTGTACTAAATTACATTCCCACCAGCAGCATATAAGTGGTCCCTTTGAAGTATTGCTTTTCCAATTCTTGAAACATATGATGGCTTTGTAATGTTTGTCGGATGAATGAGGGAGTACGAGACAGACCAAGCAGGAAGAAACAAATTCCCTCCATTCTCTGAGAAGGACAGCATTAGAATCCTTAAACTTGAGAGGAGAACTGACTCACAGTGATTTTACTGGCACCATCTGAAAAATCAGTACAAGCAACCTGACTTTCTGAAGATCCTCTGAGGAGCTTTCCATGTGTCTGTTACATCATGCCAGCTATAGCAAATATTCTTTTGCTTAGAAAAGTCAGTGGAAAGAAGTGAGACTGCAAGACATGTAACAAATTGGGTCACTGAGTATTTGAATTGAGTAGTCGTTTAGTAAAGCAGGGCATACTATATGCCATGAAAATATTCATGGGGACATGAGGAAAGTGGTAATAAGCGACAGAACACACACAAAAAAAATGCTGAACAGGAAAAAGGATATTAATTGGTTCAGTGAACTCACCCTCTTTGAAACTTTAAACCTCTCTCTGACTATGCTCTTGCGGCTCTCAATCAACTGTTCTGTATAAATATGGAAGTATTTCAAGCTTGTTTGTACTCTCTGCTTCAGTGACCCTGCAGGCAACTTATCCCACACTGTTTGCAAGGCTATATGAAATCCACAGTTCTGCCTGAATTCTTTTTTTCCCCTTTAAAGGTTTGGCTGCCTCCTGGTTTGGGCTCCCTTTGACTTGTGAGAATAATTTGTTGCACTCTACCCCTTCCTTCTGATGTTATGCTTCATTAGCCCCAAAGTCCCAAAGTTCCTCTTCTCCAAAGCTTCCCCTGGTCTCTTCAACTCTTCTTCCAGGAGCAAGCTCTAGGCTGTGTTCAGAGTCAGCAATGCCTGCTGGCTTATTCCTCTGCACCCTGGACTACATCAAACTGTCTTGACCAGTAATCCCAGCAAAGCTAAGGTCTTAGAGACATTCGTACTCCAATCTATAAAAGTCTCTCCATAGGATTTGATTTTCAATTACATTGTCACGAGAAAGTGCTGAAGGAGGAAATTCATTTATGAAATCAATATGCATGTTGAAGTGATTTGTGACAGAGCTAACTATCAGATATAAATTTTTCAAAAAGCATTTAGAATGATCAGTTTTGCATTGGTGATGGAATAGCGTTTTCTTACTCTTAGTACTACCGCTGTTCCAAAATATAACTACAATATGTGGGATTATTTTACTGGAATCTTGACACTGTTCTTTTTTCCTATATGAATGCCATATTTAGTATCTCAAATTTGATGCAATAATTTAGATGAGGAATGTGGTCACTGTGTATGAAGAATAGCATTTTTATTTTTTTTGAAACTGAGTCTCACTCTGTCGCCCAGGCTGAAGTGCAGTGATGTGATCACAGCTCACTGAGCCGCAACCTCCTGGGCTCAAGCAATCCTCCAGCCTCAGCCTCCCAAGTAGCTGAGATCACAGGCACGTGTTACCACACACAGCTAATTTTGCATTTTTTGTAGAGATGGGATCCCATTATGTTGCCCAGGCTTGTTTTGAACTCCTGGGCTCAAGCAATCCTCCCACCCTGGCCTCCCAAAGTGCTTTGATTACAGGCATGAGCCACTGCACCCGGCAAAGGATAGCATTTTTACAGGTGTTTGTTTCCTTATAATACACTTTTTTCTCTACGTAAACCTCCATGGTTCTAACTTGAGCTAGGGGAGAGAGAGCAAGTAGGGAGAATGTCAAGACCTTAGGAACAGGGTTCAGGAATTGGGGAGAGACCAAGGTCACCAAAAACAGCCAGAGCAGTTATGGGGGGAAATAGTCTGGTTTATAAAGGCGGGTCTTTAGGAAGGCACTTGAGTGAGCCGATGCCAATGTCCAAAGCAGTGGGGACCTCAGCCATCACTCTCTCCTTCCTTGTCATGTCGATTTGCTGAATAAGTTGCCTCCACTTCCTCAGTCTGCGTTTGCTCCTTAACTACTTACTGCAGTCTGGTTTCTGCTATGCACACACATACACACTGGCACACGCAAACACATATGCACACACACAACTGCGACTGAAATTGCTGTGCCCTTTGAAGGATGTTGCTTCTGTCCTTTCCTTGTCTGAACTCCCTGCAGCACTTAACACACTGTTGCGTATTCCCTCTTCAAAACGTGCTCTTCCCGTAGTTTTCAAAGACCCCATACTTCTCTGGTATTCCTCTGGCCACTCCTTTCCAATACCTTTCTCTGCATCTTTTTTCTCAACTCTTCTTTTATTTTTATTTTTATTATTATTATTTTTTTTTTAGATGGAGTCTTTCTCTGTCACCCCGGCTGGAGTGCAGTGGCATGAAACTGGCTCACTGCAATCTCCACCTCCCAGGTTCAAGCGATTCTCCTGTCTCAGCCTCCCGAGTAGCTTGGATTACAGGTGCCCACCACCACGCTCAGCTTTTTTTTTTGTATTTTTGTAAAGATGGGGTTTCACCATGTTGGCCAGGCTGATCTTGAACTCCTGACCTCAGGTAATCCACCCACCTCAGCCTCCCAAACTGCTGGGATTATAGGCTTGAGCCTCCGCTCCTGGCCTACAACTCTTCTTTTACATGTTCATGTTCCCCAGATACTTGTCCTTCACTATCTTTTTTTTCACTTCACACAATCATGTCCACTCCCATGGCCTCATTTCCATCCACACACTGTTGACTCTCTGCCGACTCACAATCTAACTACCTTCTACCCCAAACTCAGCACATGCAAAACTAAGTTCCTCGTCTTCCTGCCATGATGCCCCCAACCTTCTCCCTCTCTTGCTGACTCTGCTGACACATGCCTCCACTGACTGCCTCACCTCCGCTCAAACAACCACAACATCCTCACCTTCAGGCCTCCCTAGAGTTCTTGAATTCACACACCTCTCCCTAATACCATTGCCCTGTTTCGGGCCACATAGCTAGGATCCTTAACTGGTTTTCTGGCTTCTAAGCTCATCTTCCTGCAATCCAATCTCCAATCTACAGCCAGACATTTTTCTAAAAAGAAAATCCGACCCATCATGTACCATCCTTCAGTGGCTTTCCATTGAGCTAAGAATAAAGATAAAATTTCTCCAGTAGGTCCAAGGCCTTGGGGCACCGCCCCTCAATACTTCATCTCTTACCACTTCCTAACTTCCTCCGACTTGCCCCCACCCATCTTTATACACGCTGCTCTCTTTGTCTGGGGCACCAATTCCTCCCTCATCCCTAATGCCTGGCTAGACCGTACACATCCGTGCTTTTCACTGAGACATCAATTTCTCCAGGGAATCGTCTGTGATATTTCCAGGCAGGGTATCTCCTACAGGTTTCCTGTCACCTGCTGTTAATGGAACATGCAGCACTCACCCCTGGAGTGATTCATCTGTCTCCCCTCCTGCATGGTTGAGCTCCTGCAGGCAAGGCTGCAGGCTATCTCACAGCCCAGGACGAAGCACATGAAACCCCCTCAATAAAGAGTCCACACATGAATGAGTGATAACCTAGGAAAAATAGAAGTAAAATTTCCTCATGTGCATCAGTGTTTCCATACGGAATCCATTTAAATTAACAAAAGAATTTTCACTTTTAAATGTTTGTCTATAAGCTACACAATGTCCCATAAAACAAATGAAAACAGAAAAAAAAAATCTTAGTTTAAATGTTTTTTCCAAGTCATGTACTGCATGAAGCTCAGCACAGCCTCTTTCAGTGTTTGCAGGTCCCGATCTCTGGCTGCCCCAGGCTTTGGACCTGTTCCTTTCAGCTTCTTGTGAGGCAGGAGTGAGAGTACTGTGCCCTCCACCCCATGCCCTTGCTGTGGACTGTGCAGCCCCCAGCTGTTACTAATTCTCTTCTGGAACCACTTTCTCCTTGTTGAAGGAGCCCCTATGACTCAGCAGCTTGTAGATGAGTTAGACCTTTTTGCTCAAAGCAGACCGAACACAATGAACCACCGCATACTAGGTGGCAGTTAAATTAGAGAAACATTGAACAGATCTCTGCATAATCAGAAGGTACCTGCTTATAAACTGCAAGTAGCTAGAATCTTTTTTTTTCAAGGCAAGATCACAACTCAACCATGCTCAGCCACGTTGTCATGGTGAATGCTAAACTACAAGTAATTTCTCGTGAAGGAAGCATGCTATTAGTCCTCAGTGCTCCAGATCCCCCCCACAGAATAAAGATGTATTTTACTAAAAATAACTTATACCTTGGCATCCAGTGTAATGCAAATTTGATAAACATATAAAACTCTGTTAAAATTAGAGACATGAGAACACCAAAACTTGTTCTTCCTGTTTAACTGTAACTTTGTACCCATTGACCAAACTCTTCTGGTTCCCTCCCTCCATCCTCCCCAGCCTCTGTTCACCACTATAGCAAATAACAATGCAGTGAATATTTTAAGATAGCTGGAAGAAATGAGAAATGTTTAAAGTGGCAGATATGGTAATTACTCCAATTTGATCATTATGTTATGCATACACACATCAACATATCACATTGTATCCTGTAAATATGTACAATTATTGTGTCCATCATAACATTTTTAAAATTAAGCAAAAGAAAAAAACTAAGAACATGAAATCCTTTAGCTCACACAATATGCAGAGTGAGAACTTTGGTGAATTTTAGAAGTGCAGGTTTCAGATTGTGCCCTGAATGCGCTAAGATGATCTGTTCGTAATGTGTGTGAAGACACACTTTTTGTAAACAGCTTAGTGAATATTTATTGTAATCACAGTATAGAGTTTATCCTAAATTTTTACTTCTTTGCAACTCCTTAGAGACTGAATACCGAAGCTGAAAGATTAGCAGCCTCAAAGAATTTTAAATACATATCTGGAATGTCTGCTATTGTAGGTCCTGTAATTATATAGGTTCTGTGATTCACTAAACAATTACTCAGCATTGAGTATTAAGAAAGCACAGACTCTGTCCTCAGGTTACTCACAGGCTGGTTGGGGGCAGAAGGAGAAGAAGTAGAAAAGAAAAAGAAGAAGAAACAAACATGTGCTGGATGTCTGCTGTGTGTCAGGCACTGTATGAGATGATATATAAATTTCATTGAATCTCCACGAAAATCCCATGTGGTTTGGATTATTATCTCTGTCTTCCAGAGAAAGAAACAGAGGTTCAGAGAGATACATTCCCCAAGATCACACAGCTTGTAACTTGCTGCAGAGCAATGCGATAAGAGCTGAACTAGCCAGAGAAGGAGGTCGTCCATGTGATAAGTACAGTGAGAACAAATAGAAAAGTGAGAAGGGGCATTGCTTTGTTGGACAGCATGAGTTTAAAGATTCTGGTTTTGACATCTAAGTTATTCCTGAGAAGACGTGCTTTAGACAGCTGGATAAATGGGTCTGGAGGTCAGAAGAGTGCCAAAGCTGAAGGCATGAATGAGATCCTTTGGGATTATGTACAAATCCAGAAGAGAAAAGGCTGAGGATTGAACTTTGTGGCTTTTAAGAAAATGGTACTTAAGCAGTACATAGGCTGGACATGATGGCTCACACCTGTAATCCCTGCATTTTGGAAGGCCACGGCAGGAGGATCACTTCAGGCCAGGAATTGGATACCAGCCTGGGGGCAACATCGCAAGACGTCTTTACAGAAAAATACAAAATTAGACAGGCATGGTGGTGTGTGCATGTAGTCCCAGCTACCTTGAGAGGATGAGATGGAAGAATAGCTTGAGCCTAGGAAGTTGAGGCTGTAGGGAGCCAAGATCATGCCTCTGCACTCCAGCCTGGGTGACAGAATGAGACCCTGTCTCAAAAAAAAAAAAAAAAAAAAAAAAAAAAAAAAAAAAAAAAAAAAAAAAACATAAAGAAGAGGAATCCACCAAAAAGACTAATAAGAAGCAGGAGAACATAGTGTCATGGAGTAAAAGCTGCAAAAGAGGAGCAGGTGTCAAAGGAGGGCTGCATTGAATTATTGAATTTTGCTGTTAATAGGGGAAGGCCTGGGTTGTGTTATGACCTAGGAGGTAGCCCATGGCATGCAGAGGCAAGAGACGAACAGGAAGGGGGCCATCTTCTCCCTCTAGATGGCAAGCTCCACCTAGCACATCAGGCCAGGCTTGTCTTTTCACCCCTTTACTTCTAGATCTAGAATAGGGCTATCTACAGTCTCAGAAATGCTTGTTGAATGACTGAATGAATGATTTAATCAACTAATGCTTAAAGATGTGAGGTCCTAGAGAAGAGGGGAGGAAATAAAATCCAGAGCGAAGATGGTGACCTCAGCGCTGGACATGAGGAAGTTCACCTCTTCCTTTGAAACTAGAGTCACCAACACCAAGCATTCTGCTCAGAATAGAGGAGACACTCATGTTTGTGAACCAAATCAATGAATTCTGTTCAGAGCATTATAACTCATCCGTGTTCCTTAATTTCACAGTTAGAAGGTTTTATTGAAAAAATTAAGTCCAGTAAGCTAAGTTGGACTTTGGCCACCAACAATGATTCAATGATTTTTAGTAGACATGCTAAAATGGCCTTCTCTTGATTTTTAATTATGAATGGCATAAGCCCTTTGCTGTTGATAGTTTAATATTACATTTGACAAAGGAAACTGGTTATTGAGCATTGTGGAAATTAGGTTATTTTCAAATCTGATGAAGATTCTCATGCTACTATAATATAGGATTTATCCATGAGTATTCATGGATAAATAAAATATGAGATGAATACAAATAAGAACGAAGTGTAGAAATTTGCTTTTCTAACTTGGTACTAATCCAATGGATGAGCAAAGAGATCATAGGAGAAAAAGAGGTAAAATGTTAAGAAACTCTTTTAAGAAGATAATCAGACAAGCCTAGAATCTCATAGGCTATGTCAAAAGAAATGTAAATGTGTGGAGAATTGAGAAATGGCTCAGGAGGGTTTATTTTTTCCATTTGTGTTCTCCAAATGCCATCTGAGGCAGTACTGTGACCCTGGCTCCCAGGTAAGAGCAGAGCCTGTGCCGGACTTGGTGACCTCTGTCACAGAAATGCCGACTGTCTCAGTTCCCTCTGCATTTGCATTTTCTTCCCTGACTTGGAAAGTCTGCATTTCCACATGCAGGCTTCCATACTCCAGTTGAAAGATCACATGGCTGCCTGTCTAGCCCTCCACTGACAGGAGTACAAAGCCAGCCATTTTCCAATGATGTGACTGCCCCTATGGGTTACAGAACACTGGAGAATCATGGCAGCTTCTCCCATTGTTCAGTGGGTAAACTTGGGTAGCTCTTGTCCTAGATTCCTAAGGGGACACCAATTTTCTCCAAACTCCTCCCAACCCCAGTGTTTTCCTCAAGGAATGATGTTTGGATAATAAAACATGATAAAGTAATTTCCTTTCCTCCCCATTCCCATTGTTGCCACATGGACAACTGGGATTGAATGACCGAAACAACTTGGAAAACTGCTACAATCTCCACATTGCTGTCTCCCATATGTGATCCATGCTGAGCCACGCTGGCAGATACATCTTCTGAGCACATAAGTGATTTTCCATTTTAAAGCCATGTTCAAGAACATGCAATGGCTCCTGTTGCCTTCCAGGTCAAGTCTCCCTTCAGGCAGCTTTGAAGACCTTCAGAATTTGGCTCCATTCCTACTTGTTCACACTCCTGCCCTCCAAGTCACCCGCCTCCTGGATAGAGCCACCTCCTTTCTGCACAGGGCCATTCTCATCTCTGCCCCACTGCCTACCCTGGCCTGTCTCCATTCCTCCACCAGTGGGAGTGCCTCCCCACACCGCCCCTTTCCCAACTCCTTTCCTGTCTCTCCAGGGCCAGGTTAAGCCCTGCTCTCTGGGGAGTTCCCTGCTGGTGACACTGGCAGAAAGAGAGGAATCTTTCTGCCTGAGGCAGACAGTCCAAACAAGGATACACTTAATTGTATTTTGTTTTTGGGGGCTCCCTTGGAAATATATCTTAGACTTATTTCTACATTCCCTCTGTAACTAGGAAAGGCAAACCAATAGTAGGCATACATACTTACTGGGCCCTTGATCGTAGAGCCCCTACCTGTCTTCTTGCCCTGAGGCCACAGGGATTTATCTCTAGTTGAATGTCTGCAGCTGGGGAGCCAGGTATTAACATTCTTACTACAAACCCAATTCTCACATTAGCTCTTCAGCAAATGCAAATCTGTACTGGTTGAGTCAGAGAGAAGCTTCTATAAATTCATTCAGTGTTAACCAAATTTTAATGTTAGCCTCTGGCGGGTTTTCGCTGCTTTCTCAGATATGTGCAGTTGGTTTCAAATCTGTGTCATATTTGAAATGTGATAAGAAGCTAAAGAGAGTAATTGATGGGGGAGCTTATGGCTATGGAAACTAAGCTTCATTTGGTCATCCTCAGCTCCTTTATGTCATCTGCTAGCCTGGACCAAGATCACATATTCACATTGCTTGAAAACCTTTTTATGATTTCAAATGGCACCATTTCAGGGCTACTTACATTTAGTGTCTGTTTCAATACTTTTGACTCATTGAGGAGCGACATGGTGGCTGATGTATACGGAAATGGAACTGGGAATTCTTGGTTTAACTCTTAAAACCCTGTTCCTCAGATGCTTACAGAAGATCCAGGCCTTTCCTAGACCCTCAAAAGTCCCTTTTGTCAATTGTTTCAAATATTAGAATTAGCTTCCCCTGAGATTTTTACTCTAAATGTTAATTATACATTAACAGAAGAACTAGAAATAAATAGCATTTATATTTTTGGTTTTCTGTGATTATTTATGTCTCTGCCTTCAGAATGAAATCATTTCCTTCCTGCCTAATCAGGCTGAATTTAGGTAACAGAATATAGCTGTGGACCTAAGCTAGATTTCAAGAAAGGAAAATAATTTCACAGCTGACTATGCATGTCTCTATTGCCATTACTAGTTCATCTTAATTGAATGCTGTCTGTGCACTTCCTGGCAAACCACATATTCATCCTTCAAGACCCAGTTCAAACGTCGCTCTGTGAAGCCTTCCCCAGCTCCCCTGGCAGAGTTTAGCATCCCTTCTTTATATTCCAGCAGCTTGTGTTTGATTCTTTGTGAGTTCAAGGAATCAAACACTTTATTGAGCATCCACTTTCCATGACTCAGTGCCCTTGCCATAATATACTTTATGGAGTTTATCAATGGACCTGCCTGTCTTCCTTTCTCACTCAAATTGCTCATGGCGAGTGCTACATCTTACTCACGTGTGTGTATTCTGCATAATGTCTAGCACACAGCAGAGGCTCAGTGGGATGATTTGTATCAAAGGCCACAGGAGGCTGGTGGTTCCCGAGCAGCTGCTTGAGTAATATCACCAAAGATAGGCAGATTGATTCATGTAGCCTGAGCTTTTGAAGTGGAAGAGTTTGTCTGGGGTTCTAACCACAGGAAACGGAGAGAACGGAATGGATGAGGAAATGGGTTGCTGGCCAGAGAGTTTGAGCCATCAACAGGAACCACCTAAATAGCTCCTGAATGTGCTTCTATTACATCTCTATTACCACCGCCCCAAACTTTTTCAGGTATTCTTCGTTTCTTGCCTGAATTTACTAATAACCTCAAATCGGTCTCCCTAGATTCCTTATAGTATTCTTTTCCACCATAGTCTCCTCTTATCCATCTTCGACATGACCTCCAGCCTGAACTTTCTAAAAACAAATCCAGTATTTGTTTGCTTAAAATCCTTTCAGTGCTTAAAATCCTTTCAGTGATCACACACATGCTTGCACATACACACACACACACACACACACAAGCAAATGCACATACTACACATTGCCTTCATTCTGAAATCCAGAGTCCTTATTGTAATGTTCAAGGTCCATGCATGACTCAGCCCTTCCTTTTCATCACTGTTATCCCTCCACACACACCCTGCTCTCCAGTTATGTTAAACTACTGGAAGCTCCCTGAATGGTCCAAACCATGAGACCTTTATGCCTTGGTATATGATGTTCCTTGCTGTTACAAAACCCTTCATATCTTTTGTCTTACTCAATTTGCTTACCTCTGCCTCAACTTCAGGTTCTTGCTAAAGTGCCACCTCAATCTGAGATGGTTTCCTGAACCACTCTCCACTCCCTACTGGGGTGAGGTACCCAGTGTGCACTCTCCCATACCGTCCTATGCATTCCCTGTCTTGGAACTTCTCATGTGGTGCGCACTGTCTGACTCCTCCAGGATACTGAGTTTCTTGAGAGTAGGCATTTCTTATTTGCATTGGTCAATGTCTAAGTGAGTGCTTCCCTGACCATCCCACTTAAATAACACACAAGTGTGTGAACACACACACACACACACCCCATGTTTCCTATTCTTATTCTCTATAGTTCTCTCCATAGCACTCATCACTTTCTAATAAACTATATAATTTACTTATTTTGTTTTTCTTCTGTCTCTTCATTTCATGTAAACTGCATGAGGGCAAAAATTTGAAAGCCTGTACTTTTTTTTTTTGAACTGTCTTGAATTTCCCTGGTCTGATATTGATTTTTCTATTCTACTGAGCCCTAAGTTAAGATTGAGTTACTAAGAAATAACCACATGTACCGTTCTCAGAGAAACTGCAGGACTCCTTTTGTTATTATTCATGCCCACCAATATCACCATGATCCTGTTTCTCCAGAACTTGACTACTAGAATGCTCAAAAGTTTGCTCTGGTTTCTGTTGTCAGAATTTCTGCTACCTGTTCTCAGACTGACTTCTTCTCCTAACCCTATAAAATACTCCCACGGTTTAGTCATTTCAAAGTAGCTGCTTTAGAGACTGTCTTCCCTGATGCCTACCAAGTTGGTTAATGGAAACTTTTGCTCCTCCTTGCTATAGTTTGAATGTGTCCTCCAAATTTCATGTGTTGGAAACTCAAATGCTCTTGTAACAGTATTAAGAGATGATTAGGCTTTTAAGAAATGATTAGAGGCTGAGTGTGGTGGCTCATGCCTGTAATCCCAGCACTTTGGGAGGCCAAGGTGGGCAGATCATCAGGTCAGGAATTCGAGACCAGCCTGGCCAACATAGTGAAACACTGTCTCTACTAAAAATACAAAAATTAGCCGGGTGTGGTGGCACATGCCTGTAGTCCCAGCTACTTGGGAGACTGAGGTGGGAGAATCGCTTGAACCCAGGAGACAGAGGTTGCAGTGAGCCCAGACTGTGCCATTGCACTCCAGCCTGGGTGAGAGTGAGACTCTGTCTCAAAAAAAAAAAAAAAGAAATGATTAGGCCATCATGGCTCCACCCTCGCCAGTGGATTATTAATGCTGTTATTAGGAGAGTGGGTTAGTTATCTCAGGAGCTGGCTCCTAATAAAAGGCCGAGTTCAGCCCCCATTTTTTCTCTGTTCCTGGAATACATTTTCTCACCATGTGATGCCTTTTGCTATGGGAGAACCCTCACCAGATGTCAGCACCATGCTCTTGGGCTGGTTAGCCTCCAGAACCACAAGCCAAATAAACTTGTATTGTTTGTAAATTACCCAGTCTGCAGTATTGTGTTACAGCAGCAGAGAATACAGACACTCCCTTTTTTGCTTGTTTTAATGGTTTTGCCTGTTTTATCCACTGTTATTTTCCCAGACTCTAGAACAGTGCGTGACATAAAGCAGGTGCCCGTTAAATGTTTGCTGTGGCATTTGTCTCCTCAGTATTTAGCATGATACCTGGCACAGAATAGATCCTGAATACATGTTAACTGGACAAATTAATAAAGGATTGAAAGAAATGGGGGTGCAGAATTACATCAAGGAATAAAGTGGGCCAAAATGCCATTCTAGACTCTTCCTTCTTTCTCACATCCCATGTCTAATCAATCTTCAAGTTGTTGGTTCATTTCTTTAAAACTTTCCTAATATTTTCTTTTCTACTACTTAGTTCAGGTCCCTGTCATCTCTAACCTTTACTATTACAATATTCTTCTAGTTTTCATGCCTTTAGTCTTGCTCTCGTTCAATCAATTCCCTTCTTAGTGATGTTTCCAAAATGTGTCCAGGAGTATCACTCCCCTGACTGGTGAATCCCATCATCTGAGGGATAACATTTAGATTCCTTTGTGAGAACAATGTCCTTCATGACTTGGACCCTTTCCATCCTTACCTTCTACTCCACTTCTACCAGTCCCGCATGTGCTCTGCACTCTTGCCATTCCAAATTATTGCATTTCTTCAAGCATTTCTCTTTCGTGCTTCTGTGCCTCTGTTCTCTTTGCTTGGAATAGTGCTCATCAATTTTGTACACATGATTAACTTTTATGTATCCTCCAAAATTTAGCTTCACTGTCATGTCCTCCTTAGAGTCCCCTTTAATTCCCAGCTAGAATTTGTCATTCCTTCTTACACCTCCCAAAGCACCCTTCACCTTATATATTGTCATCATTTGCTTATGTGTCTGTCTTTTTCCCAGAAATGTGAGTTCATTGAAGGCAGAGACTATGTCTTATGCACCTTTGTGTACCCAGAGCTTAGCCCCATATTTGCCATTCAGTGGGGACATGAAAAATATTTTTTTGCTATGAAGACTTGCACATTAACCTTAACATATGAAAGTCCTACTTTTTGGAAATTATTGAATTTTTCAGCCTTCATAAAGCCCATCTAGTATATTTCACATTCTAATGATAATTATGGATTCTTAGTTGAATCTTCCTCTGTGGGTTTCATCGCAAGGACCAGTACTTTATAAGGATTTTCTTAGGTTCAACCTTACGTTTCTATATTGAGAAGCCCTTTTTTAGGCAGACCTTTCTACCCAGATTTTCCTTCTTCTGTATTATGCACAGTTTATACAAATTACAAAAAGCCAGGTTGCTTCCTAGGTTCAACACCACAGATTAATGTTCCTCATTTAGTGCCTGACTCATTCTACACAGTAATATCAACGCCCCAGCAATTCTCCTGAGTTGTTACTGGGACAGAGCTCACCATTATCCTGAAGGGAAAGATGATAATTTGAGTATGGGCTTTTTCTAAGTTACAGTAGAGTAGGCTGAGGGCGGTGGCTCATGCCTGTAATCCCAGCACTTTGGGAGGCCAACGTGGGTGAATCACCTGAGGTCAGGAGTTCGAGACCAGCCTGGCCAACATGGCAAAACTGCATCTCTACTAAAAATACGAAAACTAGCTGCGCATGGCGGCTCGCGCCTGTAATCCCAGCTACACAGGAGCCTGAGGCACGAGAAATGATTGAACCTGGGAGGCAGAGGTTGCAGTGAGCCGAGATCGTGCCACTGCACCCCAGCCTGGGCAAGAATGAGTGAGACTCCATCTAAAAAAAAAATAAAAATTACATGAGAGTAGGTTTAGGGAATTTTTTAAGCCTCTCAATCTTTCCTCATAAGCTTATATTAGAATGAAGAATATCTCTTTCCATTAACTCTAAAGTTTATGACATCAATTATACTTTTAGCTACCCCTGCAACTGTTACCACTTCTTCCTGCTTAAAAAGTAAAATGGAAAATAAAGTAATGAAATATACAATTAGCTTAAAGATAATTTACTAAAAGGGAATTGATAACATGCGGCAAATGAGGTAGAATTAGATTGAGTGTTATCCCAAGAGCTATCTTGAATGCAGAGGCAAGAAAAAAGACAAAATTATATTCAGGAAGGAAACAGCTCAAATGCAGAAGATCCAGGATGGGGCATTAGGGCGAAAGGGCATTAGGAGGGCACTGATGGGCAGTGAGGATGGTGACTTGAAGCATCAAGCAAACAAAGCACAGAGTGGAGCAGGTGAAACTGGGCAGTTCAGGATATTAAGTCATGAATATGCTTTGTTCCAGGTTGCCAGCTATACACATTTCTTAAAGGCACCGCACTGCATTTATCACCATCTACATACTTAGAGTAACATTCTAGTCAGAGCAAGGTCAAGGTTTCTTTAGGTTTCCTTGGCAGAACTTTGTGAACTTCTGTGGGTGTGCTAGAGATGGGCCACACGCTTTTCTGCTGCAGACCTCCACGCCACAGCTGAGGTACGGGCAGATCTCTGTAAACCTGGACATTCGTGCTCCAGCTGGGCTACCACAGCTCCACTTCCTGGGCTGCTGCTCGAGTCCCATGGGATCTCATGGTCCAGGGAGGGTTTCAGCGGTTCCAGGCCTAGCAAGGCAAAATCAAGTACTAAATGGATAGATTTTCAGAGTGGAAAAACAAGAAATGGCATCCCTGGGATAAGCCCAGGAGCCAATTCTCCAGTTTTCAGCAGGGCCCAATGGCATAAATGAGAGAGTGGAAATCCCCTCAGGCTCTGTACCAGACCTTATGCATCAAGAGTTATCTTGCAGGTATCCTCCAAGTATCATCTGGTCTATGGTAAGCAAGAGTGTGACTCATCAAAGGCACTACAGCAGATTTAATGTACATGAAGTCAAAGCTGTCGAATCCTCTGTGCACCTGAAATGTTAGGGCTGGGGCCCATTACAGAGGGAACTGAAAAACAGCTTTACTGGTGGGAGACCTCATGCTTGAGGTATGCAGTGGAGTGTCCTCAAGTAGAGTGCCAAAGACTGAAGTCCTTGACATCTAATTCTTCATCCAGGCTCACCCTGGCCCTCCACAAAATTAATATCTTTGAGTAAACATATTCTAATCAGGCTTTAAATAACTTCAGTTAGTTACAAGTGTGCAAGCTTATCATGCCAAATCTTTGTTAGAATTTTCCCTTCCTGAGTCCCCCTACCTTTCCACTTCTAACTCCTTTAGTTTGGTTCTTATGAGATTATTTCTTCTTGGGTTCCTGAGATGAAAAGCAAAAGAAGAGGGCAGGTTTATCTAGAAATAGAATAGGTTAGCACTGATAAAAGTGGCTGAGGTCAATGAATATTTAAAAGAAGCCAAAAAGTAAATGATGAGGACTTTTGCTTTTGAAACCTCATTTTCCAATCCAAAGCACAAAACCTACAAACTGAGGTGAAAATTCCCTTTGCACCATCTTCTTTGACATTGCCAGTCATTGAGAGAGGACTGTGGAGGATAGTTAGGCTAAGGGTAAGGCTAAGTATGTGTTGGTTCTTCGTCTTCCCAGAAGAAATTGCCTCAGGGTTCCCTGGCCTTGGGAATCCTCTCTGCAGAAGCAGATTGAAGTTAAAGCCAATTCAAATTATCAAGGTGAACTTCCTAGTCACATTCTGATCACAGATGAGTGGATTCATGAATAGGACTGTTCTAAAGGCAAAATGTGCATCTGAAGAAGTTTGGGCTCCCTTTTCAGTATCTTAATCCCTACCAAACTCTCTCTGGGCCGAAGTCTCATGCCACCCTGGCCCTGAAGTCCTGTTCTTCTGCCGCCTCTCATGGATCTTCCCTGTCCTGCAGGTACATTCTTGGCCTGCACGCCCTGGGTTTTCCAAGGGGAGGAGCTAGCTAACTCACCAAATTATCTTCACCTGCACTAATAAATAAATAGAGGAAGCTAATGGAACTCCCATAAGATCATGACTCTTTGGAGATTATTTTGCTTTCTAACAGTGACCTTCCAGAAGCAATGCATTAGAAAAGAAGTAATTCTGATGGAGAAGTATTCCCAGTGATGTAAAAGGGATAGCAGAACCCTAATAGATGTGAAGGGATAGATACCTTTAGGTAGGGAAGTCCTTGCAGGATTTCTCAGAGGTAAGTATCTGATGTCCTGCTTACATATGGAAAACCTGTAGCAGTGAAGAATTCTGCATCATTTGTTTAATTTTTCACAGAGTCATTTAACAAACATTAATGAGAGGCCTATGATGTGAGGCCCTGTGCTAGGTGCTAGAAATATAAAGTAAATAACAGGCTGGGCACAGTGGCTCATGCCTATTATCCCAGCACTTTGGAAGGCCAAGGTGGGCAGATCACTTGAGCCCAGGAGTTTGAAACCAGCCTGCACAACATGGTGAAACTCCATCTTTACAAAAAATACAAAAATTATCCAGGCATGGTGACCTGTGCCTGTAGTCCCAGCTACTCAGGAGGCTGAGGTGGGAGGATTGCTTGAGCCCGGGAGGCAGAGGTTGCAGCGAGCCAAGATCACACCACTGACCAACACAGTGAGGCCCTGTCTCCAAAAAAAAAAAAGATAAAGATAAACGACATAGATATGTTGCTGCCCTCATGGAACTTACATTCTAATGGGGAGGCAAACCAAAAATAGATGTGAACAGACAAACAAAATCTGTAAAGCAGGTTGGAATTGTATTAAAGATAGTGTCAGGAAAGCCTTCTGTAAGGTGCAAACATTTAAGCTAAGATTCAAAAATGAAAGCAGTCAGCCATGCAGAGAGATGGGGAACAGTGTTCCAGGCAGAAGGAACAGCCTGCGCCAAAGTGCTGGAAGAGTTTAGCACGTTCAAGGAAGGCAAAGAAGACCAATGAGGCTAGAGCTTGCTGACAATGGGGAGAAGGACACAAAATAAGGTTAAAGAGAGAGGTAGGGAACAGAGCATGTCGATAGTAAATTATGGCCTTGGAGTTTATTCAAAATGAAATGGAAAATCCTCCCAGGTATGAAGTCGGGGATCACACTCCAGCATGCATTTAGGAAGCACTTGCTACTCTGGAGAATGGGCTGTAGGTGGACAAGAGTGGCCATAAGGAGACAAAAGCTGATCTAACAGCCCAGGCAAGAGATGATGGTGGCCCAAACTTAGGTGGAAGAGTGGATAGAGGTGAGACATGTTTTTACAGATAGAATCAACAGGGCTTGCTAATGCACTGGATATATCGGTTAAGGGCAGGGGAAGAATCAAAGAGGACTAAAGGGAAGGAGGACTTCACAGCCCATTCACCATCGCCCTCCCGGGGTTGTGACTCCTGATGCCTTCTTGAGCTTCTCAGAACTCCCAGGCCTTGAGAGAAAGATATTGCTTGGATCCATTAAAGGCATCCCTCTCCATGAGTAAAATCATCTATGAGACCCATTTAAAGTTTTCCACTTGAATTAGAAATTATTTCTGAGAAGGCACAAAGAAATCAAAAAGCCTTCGTGCATTGAACTGCACTGACGTTGGCATGAGAAAATGATGACTTGCTTTGAGATAGTGGAAGATTCTTGCTGAAGTGCCCAGAGCAGTTATCAAAAGCTTTAAGAAAGATGTCAGGAAGTCCAGTGCAATATGAGTGACTAACTGAGAATTCTGATTGTAAAGCTGGGCATGATTTATTTTTCTGCACTAACTCAATGTAAAAGCCTCCAAGTGATCTCTTCCAAACACAAACTCTTATGACAGTAAGCCTGCCGTGAGTAGTACTTTGGTACTCATGGTTTTCTGTCTTGAATGCTACCTATTCCTATAGATGGCCTTGGGAAATATTCACAAATAAGCTGGATTCTCTTCTCTTTTCTTTTTTTTTTTTTTTTTTTTTTTTTTTTTGAGATAGTTTCTCACTCTGTTACCCAGGCTGGAGTGCAGTGGCATGATCTCGGCTCACTGCAACCTCCACCCTCCTGGGTTCAAGTGATTCTCCTGCCTCAGCCACCCAAGTAGCTAGGGACTACAGGTGCCTGCCACCATGCCTGGCTAATTTTTTTTGTATTTTTAGTAGAGACGGGGTTTCACTATGTTGGCCAGTTTAGTCTCGAACTCTTGACCTTGCGATCCACCCACCTCGGCCTCCCAAAGTGCTGGGATTACAAGCATGAGCCACTGTGTCTGGCCATGGATTCTCTTTTCTAATAACTAGCATAATCACTATCAGTAGAACATCTGGTGCAAACCAGGGTGAACTAGGGCTCTGGGGGCCCACCTGTACACTTTAGAGAGCCAGGAGCCCTGGCCCCTTTCCACACAGGAGATCTGGGATGCCTGACGGCTGGAGTAAAGGTGTTTATGTGTCCCTGATGGTGACTCCCCCAATTTCCCCAGTTCTCAACTCATGTGCCCAACTCGAGGCTAGGAAACAGCAAGATGGTGAAATACTGTCATCCTGCCTTCCCACCCAGGACCTTCTTGGCCTTCCCTGTCTCAGGGAACAGGTCACAGGTCACCATGGGGAATTCTACCCCTCACTGGGTGGATGGATCTTCCAAAATGATGCTGGTTATTTTAGTGGCTGTGGCTTTTGGTTGTGTGTGTGTGTGTGTGTGCATGTGTGTGTGACCACCCAGTCTCCCTGGTACATCACACCTTGTCCTCAGATCCCCTGTTCCCTCCACAATAACAGAAACATTCCCAGGGACTCTGAGGAGAGATACTGCTGTCACTCCAAAGGACATTTTTTTAGCAATAAAATTGAGTGTCAAGTGTTTTGTTGAAAGTAATGAAAGTAATCGCAGAAATATTTTTTCCCATTGCCTTCTAAAGCAATGCTGTTAAAGTTTAGTGAATAAAAAATGGAAATAACTTATTTGGCAACCATTTTCAATGTTGTACCTTTTCTTTCATAGCTGTTAAATAAAATCTATTTATATACTATAGTTAGGATTTCACACAATAAGTTAATTACTTTGGGTGTGGCTTCTTGTGAAATTCTATTGCTATACTTTAAACTGAACAGAGGCTGGTCAAGAGATGAAAGGATGAGTTTAGAAAAGTTGTCACATGTCTTCTTATTCCCAGGGTTGAAAAAATAGCTGAAATAGAAAATTATATACTAATTCTCAGATCAAGAAACGCTGTGTAATTTACCAACATTACCATGTTAATGGTAATCACGTTCCCATTAGGACGTAGTGGGGTACAAAGGGATCTGAGGCATGGTCTATGCTGTCAAGGAGTTTACAACCCTCTTCCTAATACTGCAATCAGTGTGGCTCCTGCCTGCCTTAGGGCCTTTGGCCACGTCATTCTTTTTTACCTTCCATAGCTTTCCCAGCCCTCTGATTTGCCAGACTCCAATCTATCATTGATTCTCAGCTTACATACCACTTTACCAGAACCTGGGAGCAGACGGGACATGTCCTGTCTCTCTAAGGCTGAATCCCTCATTAGACTTTCTTCTAGAGCCCTGTGCACTCCTTCACTGAATCTATAAAAATTGTTATCATACAGATATTTGTGAGATGGGAGGCGCGTAGGGAGGAGAGCTGATGTTACGTAATGATAATCTCCTCAACTAGGCTGCAAATTCCACAAGGACAAATGATTTTGTTTACGATTCTATCTTCAGCCCTGACACAGTGCCTGGTACATAGTGGGGGTCTCCATAAATATCTGTGGAGTGAGTAACTTAATTAGTGATATAAACAACAATTGCCTAGAAGCACTTCAAAGTGGCATAGCTGAGGGCCAGATGATAGCTGCCGTGTGAAATGAAAGGAGGGAAACCCTAGCCTGGAGTGAAAATTGTTACAATTAGCATCGTGAGGGAAAGGGCTGAGATGAAAATGAACCTAGAAGGAAGAACAGGATGTGTTCCAGAGAACACGGGAAGGATAGCACTGGCTGAAGGAATAGAATAGTGGGCACAGCAAACTTGGGTACATGAGAACACTGATATAGTTGAATGGGGATATCTACAGGGAAGTAGTGGGATTAATATTTATGTTGATATTAATCCCACTACTTGTATTTATAATATTAATATATTGCCATTACTTTTAATGGCAAAAACTGCAATTACTTTTGCACCAACCTAATAAATAGGTCAAATTTAGACAAGGGAGCTTAACTTTTAGCTTTAGGTCCATTAAAGGCCTTTGAACAAAGTGATTATGTATACAAACCTGATATTTTGGCATCCAAACTACAAAATAGATAAAATAAAGTGTTTCATTCCTGTTATAAAGATTTCTTGGCTTTATCAAAAGATTATGAAAGGGTTATTTTAAATAACATCACTTTGGGTAGATTAAAATGTTTGTTTATAACTAAAATAGTTTGGATGCCACTTAGCTAAAAAGATTTATTCAGCAAAAGAAAATAAAAGGCAAATAATTAAAGAGCAGAAAAACATTAAGATAAAATAACACTGCAGTCCTCATGCATGAAATTGACATCTGTGATTTGGTTTACAAAATTTTAATCTGCATAAAATTTTTCAGGACCACCTCTACTGCTTTTGGTAAAATGTCTTTTGGATTCTAAAACGTCACTGAAGAAGAATATTCCAGAATATCTTTAGTTTAAAAAGTACCGTCAATCAGTAGC
The DNA here is from genome assembly GCF_006542625.1 of Nomascus leucogenys. NCBI lineage: Eukaryota > Metazoa > Chordata > Mammalia > Primates > Hylobatidae > Nomascus > Nomascus leucogenys. Next base: position 2,659,071 of record NC_044389.1, on the reverse strand, counting down.
TCAGATGCCAGCTATCTTGTCCTTCAAATAAAATTGGTAGTGAGATATCTAGCTTCCTCCCACTTTCCCTGGGGATGGCAGGGGATGGCTTTCACCTAGTGATTCCTCTCTTGAGTGTCTTTTGCAGTCTTGCAGAGCTGTCCATTCTTTAAAACACCACACTTCCCCAAATGTAGACCATGCAGAAACTTTATTTAAAATAAACAAAAATGTGTGAAGGAAAGGAATTATTAACACTCACCAAACCTGACATTCCCATTGCCTAAGGAAAAATCATTCCACTATTAAACTCTCAACAGAGTTCCCTATATGGCACACCAACTCCTGTGTTCTTGATTCTCAGATCGATGTCCCCTGGAGAGCAGTTCTTCTTTCCAGCCTCACACAGCATGGCTCCACCCCACTTCAGAGAAACCTTTTCCCTTGCTCAGAGCTCAGGCCCACCTGCACTCACTCCCAGCAGTAAATTTCCTGAAGTTTAGGTTATTCAGGCTAGATCAAAATAAGAACAGTCAGAGCTCATCTTTCATGGTATGGAAACAATCATGAAGTAATTCACTAATGAACCTACTACTTACAATATTAGCCCCTATTCAAATAGTCTTTCTTGCATTACACATTTGTAGATTAGCCTCTTGCAGATGATCAGATATTGTAAATATCTGGAAATACAAGGCCAAGTCATTGCAAATTGAAATTGTAAATATCTGGAAAAATGCAGAATTTCATCAAGTTCATGAAAATGTGTTGAGAATATTGTTAGAATCATAGACTCTGACAAATGAGAGTGAGGTGAGTTGGTACCGTTAACCGCAGAAAATGGACAAGAAGTGGTGGCACAAGAGGTACATCCTTAGCCATTTACATGCAAAAACTTAGGGAGGCCCGGGAGAGAGCTGAATAAGTTTTGCAAAAATGATCTTCATTATGATTGTGCTTTGAAAGTCAAACTAGAAGTGAAGAAAATTATATTTACTATCATACCACTTTGTTAGAATATTTATGCCTTAAAAAATCAACACTGGATTCCTTCTTTATTATTCTAAAAATTAGCATATAGTTCTAGTTTTAATTAAATTGTGTTTAAAAATAGAAATCAACTTATTTTTATATGTTTTAGTTTTACTTTTCAGAATAAAATACCAATAAAATCTTTTCTCCACTACTTCCTATGAAACTTTGGCCTATTTTCAGTGAATTCACTTTCTGGTATCACAATTTTTCTGCTATCGAAGATGTTCTGTACCTCATGGGAACGTCAGTAGCATTGCTGTAAAATGTCCTCCTGAAATATTGATGTTATTTGTTGGGTATGGGTCTCTTAGGGACTGAATTGTGGCCCTCAAAAATTCATATGTTAAATCCCTAACTCCCAATGTACAATATTTGGAGACAGGGCCTTTAGGGAGACAATTAAGTTTAAATGATGTCATAAGAGTGAGGCCCTGATCCTATAGGACTGGTGTCCTTACAAGAAGAGGAAGAGACACAAGGGGTGTGCACAGAGAAAAGGCCATGTGAGAGCACAGCAAGAAGCACCAGCTGCAAGCCAGGAAGACCAGCCTCACCAGAAACCCATCTGCCATCACCTTGACCTTGGACTTCCAGCCTCCAGAACTGTGAGGAAATAAATTCCTGCTGTTTTTTTAAGCCCCCTGCCTGTGGTATTTTGTATGGAATCCAAGCTGACTAATAGAGGGTTCAATTCCATTATTTAACAAAGGGGCTGTTCTTAGCATCTGTGAGTTACATTTTATTGAGGGTTTCCTGTATCCTAGACCCTACTGAATATTTAAGAAATGTGATCTCATTTCATTCTCACAGAGCCTCAGAAAGTAACATCACTGTCTACATTTACAAGTGAGGAAACAGAGGCAACGAAAGATGACTGTCAGTCACTTGTATAGGGTCATCTAGCTGGGAAATGGTGAACGAATCCAAAACTCAAACCAGTCTGACTCCCCAGCAGTGGTTCTTAGCTCTGTCTGTGCATCAGAATCACTGAGGAACTATATAAACAATGATGCCTGGGTCCTAGCCCCAGAGATTCTGATGCCATTGGTCTGGTATATCCCGATTTGCTAAAGCTCCCCAGCTGTATCAATAATCTGTTGCTGCAAAATGAATTACCACAGACTTAATGGATTAAAATAATGGCAGATCTACTATCCAACAGTTTTCGTGGGCTAGGAATCGGAGCACAGCCTAATAGAGCCCTCTGCACAAGGCTGTGATTCAATTGTCAGCCAGGGCTGTGGTCTCATCAGAGATTTCATAGTGAAATGTTCTTTGTTTAAGCTCCCTCAGGGACTAAGGTCTCCATTTGCTTAATGGCCATCAGCACTCTTTACTCCTGGAAGCTGCCCACAGTTCCCTTAAGAAGGAGTCTTATACAACACAATGTAATCATAGAAGTGATTCATGTCACCTTCACCATAAAATGTAACCTACCTAAGGTAGTGACATCTCAATGCCTTTTCCATATTCCACTGGGCATGACTCATTGGGGGTCACCTTAGAGTGTATTTGTCACACAGGTGATTTTAATGCACCACCAAGATTGAGAATCACAGCTCTAAAGCATTTTGCTCTATTTCTTTTCCACTAGAAATAGTGCAAATTTGAAATTCATAGCTTTTACATTTTTTTCTCACCACTCAATTTTAAATGGCATGGAAAATGAACAGAAAAGAAAAATGCTGTCCTCTCTAGTTATGATTACATACATGAAATTGTCACTATTCAACAATTTTTGACCTACAAAAACAGTAGTCTTATATGGTTCAATAGGATAATAATATTATTTTTCCCTGATAAACTATGTGCCTGAAAAATTCCTAGATGTGGTTACAGGTTCAGGTAGAAAAAATTAGAGGCAACTTATTCTCAGCTAATGGCACAATTTTAGCAATTCCATAGCAAACCTAAAACAGTTGACATTCTGTCTATAAAATATAGTCACATTTTCAAAATGGATTTCAGTAATACTGGAAAGCTTAGCAAATACAACTATTCTTTTATGAATCGCCAACACTTTCCTGTAGAAACAAAATTTAAATGATTTTCAGCTTGAGATATTTACAAAGGTAATATTATGGGTTAAGAACTGCTTTCGCAGAAATGAGAAAAAATGGCAAAAATAAGTTTCAGTGTTCTCTGAAAAGAAAACGTAAATTTAGACTGAGCATTTTCATTATGAAGTACTCAACCACATCTGCTGTGAAAATTCTCTGGGGTGGGTAGGCTCTAACTTCCTGGGGGTAAGCACTGGCTATCGCTGTCTGGGGGAAGAAGAATTCGAAGACAGTGACTAATTTACCTACGTGGCAATTTGCCTATTCAAAATGGTCTCCCAGAATTTCTCCCAGGAAGAATTAAAAGCAGTGAATTCACCACTCCTAGGCCCAACTGAAATATCAGAATCAGTGGGTATGTTATAAGTTCAATTTCAAAGCAGAAAAGCCTTATTTTGGAAATGTGACTATTTTAGGGGCATTAAAACAGAAATCTAAGGATGTTTTCTTTGCCTAGTGAAATGTGCAACTTCCTATAAAAATATCCCAGGCCCAGGCCTTCGGTTTTCTCATGCAAGGACAGCTGGCCCCTGGAGAGGTTATGGTACTCTGGCGACAGAAGCGTCTATAACATAAAGAACCCAGTACTCTCTGGGGAGTTTTTTACTCTGAGAATACACAGCAGTTTTCTCCCACTTACAAATACTCTAAAACTGTGCCACCCAGCCTGGTAGCCACAAACCACATATGACTGTTAATCACCTGAAATGGGGGCTAGTCTGAATGAAGATGTGCTCGAAAGGTAAAATACATACCAGAACATACCAGATTTCTAAGACTTTGTTCAAAAAAAGAAAAATATTTTATTAAAAATGTCCATATCAATAATACGTTAATATGATAATATCCTATCATTGATGACATATTAGGTTTAATAAAATATGTAACTGAAATTCATTTTACTCATCTTTTTTTAACGTGGCTACTAGAAAATTTAGAATTACATATGTGCCATGCAGTGTATTTCTACTAGACGTTGAAAACCCATTCTGTTCTTTACCAGTGAGGTCAGACTGAACCCAGCAGGCTTGCTGGCTCACAAGGTCTGAGCTGGAACTTCAGATGTTGGATACTGAAATGAAGGGTTGCACCATAGAGCAACAGAAGGATTTACCCAGGTATCAGGCAAAGAAACGGACAAATAAATCACAAGGACCAGGTTTCCATGAGTGTTTCAGGAGGAAAGCTGTGGTCCTGAAAGTGTGGTCTTTAGACGAGCAGCGTTGCTCATGGACTCACTGAGCATCGCCAGGGAACGGGTCAGACATGCCGGTCCTCAGGCTCCGTCCTCCACTGAGTCAGAAATTCTGGGGGTGGGAGCCAGTAGTGTGGGGTTTAACAAGCCTTCTAGGTGATTCTGATGCACCCTCAAATTTTAGAACCCCTGTTATAGCTCATTGAACATCCCACCTGCCCTGTGGGTTGGAATTAGTTAACACTCCATTTCACAAGTGACATAGTTTGGATGTTTGTCCTCGCTCAAGTCTCATGTTGAAATGTAGTCCCTCGTGTTGGAGGTGGGGCCTGGTGGGAAGTGTTTGTATCATGGGAGTGGATCCCCCATGAATGGCTAACTTAGGCCATCTCCTTGGTGATAAGTGAGTTCATATGAGATCTGGTTGCTTAAAGGTGTGTGGCACCTCCCCCCACCTTTCTCTTGCTCCTGCTCCTGCCATGTGACATGCCTGCTCCCCCTTCACCTTCTGCCATGAGTACAAGCTCCCTGAGGCCTAATCAGAAGCAGATGGCAGCTCTATACTATCTGTACAGCCTGTGAACCGTGAGCCAATTAAACCTCTTTATCTCTTTTCTTTATAAATTACCCAGTGTCAGATATTTCTTTTTTTTTTTTTTTTTTTGAGACAGAGTCTTGCTCTGTCGCCCAGGCTGGAGTGCAGTGGCGCGATCTCGGCTCACTGCAAGCTACGCCTCCCAAGATCACGCCCTTCTCCTGCCTCAGCCTCCCGAGTAGCTGGGACTACAGGCGCCCGCCACCACGCCCGGCTAATTTTTGTATTTTTAATAGAGACGGGGTTTCACCATGTTACCCAGGATGGTCTCTATCTCCTGACCTCGTTATCCACCCGCCTTGGACTCCCAAAGTGCTGGGATTACAGGCGTGAGCCACCACGCCCAGCCCAGGTATTTCTTTATAGCAATGCAAGAACAGCCAATACAACATGTGAGGAAACTGCATGATAAAGAAATAAAGAAACTTGCCCTTATTACACAGCTATTAAGCGGCAAAGAAATCAAGCTTTCAAGCCCAATGTTTATAATCCTAGAGTTGATACTCTTTATCAGGTGTCAGCTCAATGAGAAAAACAAACAGTCAGAGGAGAGACAGATCTACGTAAGTGGCTGTTACACTTTATAGGGACACTAACCAGAAAATTTGAGGACGCTCTGGTTGCCTCCCTGCAAAAATGATACAATTTCAGGCTGCCCCTTGACCCACTGGAAATTCTGCCTGCAGCCAATTTTATCATGCCTAATTGAGAGCTCCAGATTGGATGATGAGTCACTCTTCATAGTGAAGTAGTACTCCTTACACGAATACGGTTTCATGTGTCTAATGTTTCCTACTAAACATATACTGAAGGAAAAAAGTTGATCTGAAATATTACAGATATTATTGTCTTAGCTTGGGCTGCCATAACCAAATGCCATAGACTGGATGGCTTAACAGCAGATATTTATTCCTCACGGTTTGGAGGCTGGAAGTCTGAGATCCCAGAGCCAGCATGGTCAGGTTCTGGTGAAGGCTACCTGCCTGGTAGCAGGTGGTTCACTTCTTGCTGTGTCCTCACATGGCAGAGAGCAAGCTCTGGGGCCTCTTCCTCTTCTCATAAGAACATAATCCATCAGGAGGCCCACTTTTATGACCTCATCTAAACCTAAAGATCACCTAAAGCCCCCATCTCCAAATGCATTGGGGGTTAGAGCTTTGACATATGAATTTAGGGAGATACAATTCAGTCCATAGCAGATGGATGAGAACTACGTTTCTTCTGTTTGCTTAAGAAGGAACAAAATACTCATTAGTGGCTTATAATCCAACTGGCTCTAAGTGGAAGGAGTAGCAGGCACCAGACTGATTTTGAAATCTACAAAGGGCAGGGACTCCACGGGAAGGGAGGGCCACAGACATTGGTCACACTGAGCAGTAATGGCAAAGCACTGCTACAAAACAGGTAAAGGACCTTGCTAATACCGTCTGTCTTTCCTATTTGAAGATGATACTAATAACAGTAATTTCTACCTGTGATAGCTTTGGGAGCAAATTAGGCTGAAAAAATTGACATATAATGAATGTTCCTTTGTGTTTGTAGTACAGAGAGTATTGGCAGAGCCTGAAGCTGTTTGATAAGCACAGCACAGCTCACTTTTAACTTTAGCTGGAACATTTATAATTTATTCTCAGACAATGGCGATCAAGTGCTTGGGGATGGGGATGAAGGCAAGGAGGCTGGTCTCTTTTTATCAAGCTGCAAAAAGAAAGCTAAACATTTTCCTTCATAAAAGGAAAAAATAGGTTATCTTGAAATGTATTGGTAATTCTTTACTGTTTCTTTAATAAGTAATTCTACATTTAAGAAGACAGGAAAATATTTAAGGGTGACTACATACCCACTGTTCATTTGGCATTTATTTAATGCCTTGAAAGAATAGGCATCCTCGTATAAATGGGTTGAGTTCTGAAAGTTTGTACTTAGGCAAATAAAATTTTCCATAAAATTATAAATAATTTTATGTTATACATAATTATCTATATTCATATAAATACATTCATATATGTGTGTATATGTGGCTTTTTTAATTATTAAAATATATTTTAATTTTTTGCTTTTGGAATCATCCTGCAAACCTAACCATTATTTATGACATTTTTATGGGGGAAATGCAATTAATGTTGGAAACCTATGTAAACCTACCCCTGGCAAAAGTGGAGAACTTCACTATCTTCTGCGACTCTGTAAAGCAGATAAGCGATTTTTTTTCTCCACCAGCTCTGGTGGAAGCAGTTTTCCTTTCCTCTGGCAGCTATTTTTGCAAGTGGAAAGGAACTCGCCCCCTGGTGGCGAATATTAACATGAAATATTTATAAATCGAGTTTTTACGTATTGCGAACTGCTTATGCATGCTTTCCTTTGCCCACTCTGAGATTTTCTTGTAAATATTTATATGTCCCAAAGCTTTTAGGGCATTAGCTCACATCTGAAAGAGGCTCTGCAAGTTTTCTGTGTAATTATTAGGGACATCAACTCTTTACCAACTATTGAACAAGAATAAATGACTTATTCTTGCAAGCTCCTAGGATATAATCATAAGCAAAAGTGTTTTTCTTCCAATATGAGTGTACCATCATAACTGTGCTCTAAGGTGGGTCCTAATAGTATTACTAAATTTCTAACAAACTAGTCCCTAAGTTGGAATTTCTGTAACACACACACACACACACACACACACACACGTTCTATCTATCAAATTTAATGGACAAGGTAAACTGATCTTGTCATTCCCCAGATACAATTTTCACTGCCCACAATTTTCACATTGCCTTTTTTATGGTTTTCCTTTAGCCGTACTCCCTAGAAGAAATTCCCTTTTTCTTTCTATATTGCCTTAAATTTCATGGTCCAACGTCCCCTTTCTCTAGCAACATGAAGTATTTATTCTTTCTCTTTCCTGAGAAATATTGTGAACCTAGAACATGCAGTGCTGAATAATGTGATCTCTCCTGATTTAAAAAAAGAAAAAGAACTTTTCTGCCTGAATTACCCTGCCTGGACTATATAATTAGCACCTTCTTATACATTATCTTGTCTCTAATTTTTAATTCCACACATTTCAAAACTTTATTATATAATGTCTTATTAAGGTAATTCTAAATTAGAGTATATGCTCCTTCTGAGCAGAAAAATTTCTTACACTTCTTATATGGGTTGTGCACACCTAATCTGAAAACCCAAAATCTGAAACACTCCAAAATCTGAATGTTCTTGGGCACTGACTTGACACCACAAGTGGAAAGTTCCACACGTAAGTACTTAGCACAAGCTTTGTTTTATGCACAAAATATTAAACATATCATATAAAATTACCTTCAGGCTATGCATATAAGGTGTATATGAAATGTAAATAAATTTTGTGTTTAGATTTAAGTCCGATCTCCAAGATATTATGTATATGCAAATACTCAAAATCTGAAAATACTGAAATCTGAAACACAGTGGCAAGCATTTTAGATAAGGGATACTCAACTTGCACTTAATTTTTCATTCATTACTTCACTTCAGGGATTGTTTACCACATTTGTTCATTCATTTATCTAATTCACTCATTCGGTGAGCATCTATGGAACATGAATGAGACACTGTTGATATCATTGGGTCCATGGGGCCTAAGGGCTATTTCCATAATGTGTGCTCAACAAATACCCATGGAGTAAATAACCCACTCTCTTACCCAGTCCTGATTTTCATTATCTGTGAGCTGGAAAGCTAGTTGCTATGAAACAGTACAAAGGTAGCTGCAAAAAGATGTTTTCCGACATCCTGATATAATGACTCTGCCTCTGCCTCAGTTTAACACAAATCCCTTCTGTCTAGCTAAGATCTCAGTATATGTGTCCACCAAGTGGCCTCACGGGAAAAGCAGGAATCCTGAGGAATAGGAGTGGCGATATTTGTGCCTGAAAGCTTCTGCCTTTCACTGTGAATGAAGCATGAGGTAGTGTCATCTGCTGAGAGAAAGGAAATGTCATCAGGGAGGATGGGGCTTAAGGAAGAGGAAAGAATCCCTGGGAAGAAAGCAAGAGGCTGTTCCCTGGAGAATAACCAAAGGATAGCTTTGAGAATTTCACTGAGATTGGAGACCAACAGTATGTGGTGACAACGACCTGTGATTTCCTCCGACAACATTCAGTACCTGCCTCAAGGGACAGAAAAGGCCAATTTTACATTAATCATGGTCAGAACACAGCAGGGTGATACCACTGGCAGAAATGAAAGCCCAGGCAGGAGAACAGTTTGAGAGATGCTCCCTCGTTTCTAGCCAAGGATGGAATAGAAGGAAGCAAAGCAATGAGGGGAATGGGAGCTTGGGAACCAAAGGACTCGCTGGGCGTGGTGGGTGAAAGCTGGAGAACTAAAAGGCTGTGGTCACAGGTTATTTTCATATTGACCTTTGCAACTTCAGAAATGAAGTTGTTCTTGGTGAGAATGAAGTTGAGGATGGATAGCTCATGTAGAATAGAAGTAAAAGTGAAAAGTTAAGGAGACCAAGTCGAAGTTTGGATGGATTCTTCACCAGAATATTAATACTGTCTATAATTACGGCAGGAGTTCTGGAAGCCAGGCCTTCTGTGAATTAGATGGCAAAATCTTCAATAAATGAAGGTTGACAGGATGGGGAGAGTGGGATAGCCACACAACAAACTCAAAAACATAGAAAAATGCAGGGAATTTTGCCCCTTAGTAAAGTTTAATTGGTTTATAGTTTGGTTCATTCTGTGAAGCAGCTTATCTATTTAATAATTCAGGAAGCATAAGGATGGTTGGTAAATACATCAAAACTATGTAAATTCAGAAATAAATACTTAGAAAAAACTTATAGTTTTATTCTGTGGTTTTCTAATGAAAGGCAATTTACCAGCCATTATGCATTTCCTATCTCATTTGAAAATAACACAGACTGACATTTTACTAATTCATTATGCCTGATCAAAATCATATTTTGTTTTATTTAAGGTTTGGATAGCATTTAAGTGTTGTACTGGTATGCTTGTTAGGAAGGATTATGCCCAAGATTAATTTTTTAAATGACTGGATGTGAACATGTTCTCTTTCTGCACCACTTCTCATTCAGCTTAGAATGCAAAGTACAAATCTTATTGCAACCTAACAAAATTCCTTGAGAGTTAAGAGTCTGGTTTCAAAACTGAGAAAATGTCATACAGAGTGTTTTAAACTTAAGGCAAAAGGATAGTGTGTGAATTCAAAGCAGTAATGGTAAATGCTAGACATTAGCAAGTCTTCACTTCCTCGTCAAATATATGAGGAAGTGTTATCTATAGAACCTCATTATCTCTAGTTTGTGAGAAAGGCCATGGAGGAAACCACCACCTCCATCATTTCTACCCCTTTAAATTCTCAAGAATATCTCTTGACTTATCTACATAATAATTAGGTTGCAATTGAGACATGTTTGTTCTCAACCAGGTGATGACCAGGGAGGATCAAGGCTGACAGCTATATTCCCAAGGTATAAAGCACAGGAGGGATGCAGCAAAGAAAGCCCCTTGAATTTAAGTCAGGGCATTTTGGTTGGGGGTGGACAGCTTTGGGGAGTAATGGGACCAGGAAGAAGGAAGGGTTGTAGGACAGAAGGATTGGATGGTGACCTGGTTCTGGCTGGTGCTCTCAGGGTTTCCACAGGCCTATCCTTGACTTTAGGATACCATACCAGTCTTCCCAGGTGATAACATTATAATCCCACGCTTCAGCCACAAGCCCAACCCCACTCCTGCCCTTCTAGGCAAGTTGCCTTCTCATTCATTACATGCCAAGGATGTCACGCTCATGAATAATTTCACAGAATGCATTAGTTGTGTCCTATGCATACTAAACGTAAAATGTCTCTTAGGCCTCAACCCCTTTCTATAAATTGGGACAATAACTTCCCACTGCACTTTCTGCTACTCTCCACTGGACAGACAGTTGCAGCTTTTTGTGCAGTGCCAGCCGCATTCATGTAACACCATTTTAAAGGTTGAAGTCAATAGATTTGGCAGTATTAGGTGTCTGTTTACAGGGCTCCTTTCAACACTGGCAAAATGAACATTATTGCCACCAATGACCCCTTCATTGTTTTCAACTACATGGTCCTCATGTTCCAAGTTGATTCCACTATGTCAAGTTCAATGGAATCTTTAAGGATAGGAATGGGAGGCTCATCATCGGTGGGAAGCCCATTTCTATCTTCCAGGAGACAGATTCCACCAACCTCCAATGGGGTGATGTTGGTATGGGGGCCCCTGGTGTCATCACTATCTTCAAGAAGATTGGGGTTCACTTAAAGATGAAGTCACAAAAGTCCTCATCGCTGCTGCTTCTGCTGATTCCCCCATGTGTGCAAGGAGAGTGAACCATGAGAAACACAAGCATTCCCTCAAGACTATCAGCAACAACACCTGAACCACTAACTGTGCAGCCCTCCCCCCAAGAACATCCACGGAACTCTCCCATCAGGGAGGAACTCACCGTTATAAACAATGCCATCAGTGCCACCCAGAGACCGTGGATGGTCCTTCTGGCAAACCATGGTGCAGTGGTCATCGTGCTGCCCAGAGCAGCATCCTCACCATCACTGGCACAGCCAAGACTCTGTCATGAATCTGACTTGCCACCTTGAGAACACTGCCAAGTACAATGACATCAAGAATGTATTGAAGCAGGTGATAGGGGCTTCCAAAGAGCCTCCTGAGCAACATTGAAGACTCTAGATCATCTCGCATGACTCTAATAGCGTAACGCTGTGGATGCAGGGCCTGGCTTCACCCTCAATGACCACTTTGTTAAGCTTTTTAGTATGAATCTGATTACAGTAACCAGGTCTCCCAAGGAGTAAGATCCCCCTGGAAAACAAGTCCAATAGCCTTGAGGTTCAAAGAGAGAGAGAGATTCCATCACTGGGAAGTCCTTGCCTTGCCTCCACCCACCAGTACACTGAGAAACTCCCATCCTCAACACAGTTTCCACTCCAAGCCCTGAAAAACCCTAACTTGTCATGTACCATTAGCACCATTAATACCATACTGTATATTCAGATGAGGGAAATCTACATGAGCTCCCCACTGAGAATCACTTCTGAGCTCTCTAGTATGGCCTATCCCTTCCTAGTTAATCTCAGGTCTTCTGTCCTCACCACTAACCACTTATCCAACCTAGCACCATATATATCAGCCATACTGGGCGATTTGCTGTATTTTATCAACTCTGCCTTGGTGACTACCGTTTCCTTTGTTCAAATGTTCTTTCTCTCATACTGGCAAGCCTGATAAACGATAGATAATCTTGAGAATGGGGTAGTGGAGAAAGGTCTTGATAATAAGAAGTTAGTAGCATGTAATTACCCATGGATAAGTAAATCACTGATGATTGTTGGTTGTGAAACAGCTAAACACATGGTGCTACCTGAGAGACATGACCCAAATGTCATTTCTTCTCCAGTGCTTTCCCTGGCCCTATTTCTCCACCTCCCCCAAAGATATCTTCCTGACAAAATTAGTTATTTCTTCCTCTACTTTCATGAGAAAACCAAGGCCATCATTTATGAGTTCTTTCATTTTCCATTCTCATTTCTTTTTTTAATGGTTCTTCAAATTGTGTTTCTTAATTTTACAATGCACCATTTCTTCCATGCAATGGATGAAAATCTGATATTGAACCATAGAGCATTGCAGTTGTGCCCAAAGGCTGTGGTAACAGAAGGGCAACTTAAAGCAAAGTATTGGCAGAAGGTTAAGCACAGGGCCTGGTAAATGCCTGTCAGGGGCAGACGCATAAGAAATGTCCTCAATTCCCCTTTGTAGCACCTCACAGCCATGCTGAGTTCCCTTGGGTCTTTCACGTGGAAGGGGTTCTGTAAACTTCTTTACACCCACATAAGGCCTACCCCCAATATTTGTCTGATTTTTTTCACCTCATCCTCCACCCTAGCCATCTCATCAAATTCTCTGATTATCTTCCCATTGCTCAAATGCATATCATGTGTGGCCTCCTTAAATTCCTTGAGGCATGAGCCAGCCCCTGGTTGGCTTTCTTTTGCCTTTCCTGGGTACAGTGTCCTCAGTGGGGGGCTTTCCTGCAGCCTTTGACTCTCCTCCTTTTGGCTTTCCTTTGCTCTCTGGCTTCTCCTTATTCTTTAGCATTTTTCTCATCTTCTGCCTTTCTCTTGTTTTCTATCTTTCCATCATTTTCTAATTTTTCCTGGTTTTCCAGGGTACAAGCTGCTTCCAGCTTTCCTTCCTCCTGTGCTTGTTCTTCATTTTCCATCTTTCCTTGGTTCACAGGCTTTCCTTCATTGTCATGGTAGAGTTTTTCCATGTTGAGCCTTCCTCTCCCTTTCCTTACCTTTGGGGATTGGGGACAGGTTCTGCCTTTCTGTCTAGCCTACCCATGTGTGGGAACAATAGATATATGGACCACAAAGCACCTGGAGCCACCATTAGTGGTATGGTTTGGATTTGTGTCCCCATCCAATCTCACATCCAAATGTATTCCCCAACGTTGAAGGAGGGTACTAGTGGGAGGTGATTGGATCATGGGGGCGGATTCCCCCTTGCTGTTTTTGTGATAGTGAGTTCTCACAACACCTGTTTGTTTTAAAAAGTATGTAGCACCTCCCCCTTCACTCTCTTCCTTTTGACCCAGCAATGTAAGACACGCCCCCTTCCTCTTCACCTTGCACCATGATTGTAAGTTTCCTAAGGCCTCCCCAGCTATGCTTCCCACACAGCCTATAGAACCATGAGCCAATTGAACTTCTTTTCTTTATAAATTACCCAGTCTCAGGCAGTCTTTTACAGCAATGCAAGAATGGACTGATACAATTAGGAACCCAAGGACCAGAGTAGATTGAGGCCGACATGGGGGAGGAAGGTGGAAGACACCTGGATTCACATTCTCATTTCTAAGGTTTGCTCCTGCGTACAAATTTGATCCCATCCCTTCCAGCCTGTTCTGGGACTTTGTTTCTTGGGTTCTTCTTGTAACATTACCTTCATCCTTCCCCTCTGTTCTGCAGTCTGCCAGTCTGCCCACAGATTTGCATAGATGTCCCTACTGTAAATCACTTGATCTCAGTGCCCTTTTAGCTAGTATCCTATTTCTAGCCTTTATCATCCAGCAATTCCAGGGAGCACCATACCTATCTTGCCTCTGTGTTGATACTAAGGCATGTATTTGTCCACAGTGCCTTTTAGCTTCCTTCTTTTTTTTTTCTTTTGAGATGGAGTCTCTCTCTGTCACCCAGACTGGAGCACAGTGGCACGATCTTGGCTCACTGCAACCTCCACCTCCCAGGTTCAAGCAATCCTCCTGCCTTAGCCTCTCGAGTAGCTGGGATTATAGGCGTCCGCCACCATGCCCATCTAATTTTTGTATTTTTAGCAGAGACGAGGTTTCACCATGTTGGCCAGGCTGGTCTCAAACTCCTGACCTCAGGTGATCCACCAGCCTCAGCCTTCCAAAGTGCTGGGATTACAGGTGTGAGCCACCATGCCCAGCTGGCTTCCTTCTTTCTCGACTATTCTTTTACCGCAGTTCTTTCAAGGTTATCTAACTATAAGAAATCATCATCATCATAGTTGAGATGCCAAATACAGTGGCCTTATTTTCAGTTTCCATTTAACATAGCTGACCTGTCTTAGCTTTTGAAATGTTCCCCTCCTGCGATGCCACAATTCCCTTAGTTTTCCTCCAGCCTTTCCAAGTGCACCCCTCCAGACTCCCACATGGATTCTTCCTTTTCTTCTCCTCCCTCATCCTAGATATGTCTTTGGTCCTCTTCTCTTTTATTGAATGTCACTCTTTTACAACTTTCACCACGATTCCTGCATGGATGAGTCTCATGAAAGTCTTCACCTCTCTGCCAAGCCCTGGTTCCGATTTCCATCTGCCTAGGCCTCCACCTACAGGTACCATCAAGCCTTGGGACAATATGTCTACAACTAATTTGCATCAGCTCTTTTCCAGAGGTAACATTGGGTCTATTAATTATTTTTTCCTTCAAGTAGAACCACATTAATTCATGAACTAAAGTAAAGATCTGTTCTGCAATGAGCAGGCCTATGCAAACCTACACCCAAAATCCAAAGAAGCTGAGGTGGAAGAAAGAGGCTGACAAATTCAGTTTCTCAGAAAGAAAGATTTAATAGAGACTTAAAAACAGAAGCCATTGTCCCGGACCCAGGCAAGACAAGATGGTGGATTCCCACACCCATACCCACTAGATTCAGGGCTTACGTACCACAGGGAAGGAACAGAACTTACAGGGAAAGGAAAGAGTACTACGGGAATCTGCATAAGTACAAGCTCTTATACAAGGAACAGTAGATAAAATGGAAATCTTAGAGGCTTTCCCGGAACTGGGGTTAATCTGAAGTCAACTTGATGGATTAGCATCCGAGATGGAGTTGCTTTAGCCTCCATAAGATCTCTCCTACTTTTAAAGGCTTCCAGAAATAATAATTTTCTAAAGTCCTTTGGCAAATAAACTTTATGAAACAGGCTACAGAGAACTAAAGGGAAAATGATGATGCTTTTACACCTTAAGATAGACATAGTTGTGTAATTTAAAGCTATAGATCAAAAAAGGCTCATTTTACAATGAAAATCATTTCTAGGGAAGCACATAGAGAGTGTTAGATGGATTCTTAAAAGACAAGATAGGCTTAAGAGTATTTTCGAGGGATCATTTATTTAAGATAGAAAGCAAAACAAGATCTTGGAAAAATAGATGTTGTATGAGTACAAAGATTATTTCCATTCTAATTATGTTAATTTAATTCATTTCCTCCATGGGGATCATGCTACTAAAGATTTTGAAAGATTTAGTCATTTTCTTCTGTTATAGATTTACTTTAATTCCATATTTTTAAAGCTTTTTACCTTTCGGACTACTACCTTTTTGTACAAAATATTCCCATTGGAAGAAATAGTTCTGACTAACCCTTTAAAATATGAACAAAACAACATCTATTCTGGAATGCTGGCTGCTCTTTGAATAATAAATCTTCCTACAGTTAAAAGTGAATAATTAAGGTCTGTTTTAGAGACTTGATTTCAGAGAAAGGAAGCTCAGTAATTAAAGAAAAAATGAAAATGGAAACTGGTCAGAAATGAGTAACAATTTTTCATTTCCATTTAAAAGAATCTCTCAAGCACTAAGTTTTATTCAAATTACCTAGGAGTCTACTCTATTTATTTTTTTCCAAGTAGTCTCAGAGTTTGAGTAAAGGAAATGTAAGCTATGTAATTTTGGTTTTATAAGATAAAAACGAAAAGCAATTCAAAAGTTCATGTTCCAGCAGGAGTTGTGAAAGAGGGAAATATTGGTAAGGATGGGTTAATCTGAGGCCACTGGCCAAGCCTCTCTGCCCACTCCTCACAGTGGCCTCTTCCTGGGGAATCCTAGCCAGGGAAGGTCACTACACAATGTAGGTTTATGATTGCTATGCCTTCAAAGCTTATCTATCCCTCAACCTCTCCAAGCCAACAGGGAACTGCTGGTCATTAAAGAGCTGCTGCAACTCTCCAGGATAGGTCAAGGACTTCAGATAAAACTAACCTGAACTAAGGCCCTCTGGCCACTCTCACCATGTGGCAGGCAGATGCATTCAATATCATGGTGGCTTTTAGCTCAGCCCCATCAGCAAGAGAGATGCATAGGACACCACAGGTCCAGGAGAGAACCCAAAAGACCCCAGCCCTCCTCTCCAACAACATCTCAGCATCTCATGGAATCCCACAGGAGAGGATCACAAGAGGAAAATAAATTTCACTTCTCTTTTCTACACTAATAATCTTTACTTTCCAATTACAATTTATGGCATTCAAAATGATTTATTATCTTGTCACCTTCATAAAATTTTAAGTTGTACTCAAGGTGACTGAAAAATAGCTTAGCAAAGATCAAACAAACCAAAACCAAAACCACTAATTGCCTATTACTGATTGAAAGAGCTTCATTTTTAATGTTGCATCTATTGCCAAAACTCTGTTTAATGAAGAAACTAAAGTAGTAAAGACTGATCCTCATAGGCAAGGCTTCAAATCTCATGAAAAGTTTAGACATCATCAAGAAGGCTTACTATTCAAGGTTATATGTGGGGCAGTAGTGGGGGTTTTGTTGGTGGTGTGCATTCCAATGGGTTCCAAATGGCATTTGACTAGATATCTTTGAAAGTGTTTATTCTGTTTGCTGATCTTGGATGCTCTATATATATTAACCACTGTATTTATATTAGCTTTCTTGTTTTTTTTTCAGATAGCTTTGTGTCATGTACTGAAGTATGGCTATCTTTCCAAGTTATTTATGTGTAATGTAATAGAAAGTTTGTACCCAAAATGTTAGATAGCTTACTTTTGTTCCACTGTTTTCACCAAATATGCATAAACCCATTTGGATTAACATACTTGAAACTTTTCAAAGTAATAACTCATTCAAGGTGTACTTTTTAATGTTTTAGTACTGCATATTATTAAATGGGATAGTGTGATGAGTAGAAGGCACAATTTCTGACTTGGAGAAAGTTTCATTTGGATAGACAGCAAATCTTAAGCAAAGCAAACAATTAAGAATTATGTAAGTCTTTTTTATTTCCTTTTTTTTGAGATGGACACTTGCTCTGTTGCCCAGGCTGGAGTGCTATGGTGTGATCTCAGCTCACTGCAGCCTCTGCCTCTCAAGTTCAAGCAATTCTCATGCCTCAGCCTCATGGGTAGCTGGGATTACAGGCTTGCACCACCACGCCTGGTTAATTTTTGTATTTTTAATAGAGACAGGGTTTCACCATGTGGGCCAGGCTGGCCTCAAGTGATCCACCCACCAAGGCCTCCTAAAATGCTGGGATTACAGGCGTGAGCCGCCGCACCCAGCTGGGAATTATGTAAGTCTTAATAGAAGCGAGTACACTATGACTTAGTATGAATTAAGTCATGGCCATGCTTTGTTTGATTTTTTTCTAATTCTTATTTTGTTGCTATTTTAACATGTTTAACAACATTTTCTACGTATTTGTTGTGTACATAATGTGATTGATTTTTTGTATTAAATACGTGTTCATTGTATATATGTATCTAGTGCATTTGCTAAAGTCTTTTTAAAATTGTAATAATGCCTTTTTTTTAAACTTTTATTTTAGGTTCAAGAGTACACATGCAAGTTTTTTATGTAGTTAAACTCATGTCATGGGGGTTTGTTGTACAGATTATTTCGTCACCCAAGTACTACACCTAGTACCAAATAGTTATTTTTTCTGCTCCTCCCCCTCCACCCACCCTCCACCCTCAGGTAGGCCCCAGCTTCTGTTTTTCCCCTCTTTGTGTCCATGTGTTCTCATCATTTCGCTCCCACTTATAAGTGAGAAACTGCCGTATTTGGTTTTCTGTTCCTGCATTAGTTTGCTAAGGACAATGGCCTCCAGCTTCATCCATGTTTCTGCAAAGGACATGATCTTTTTTTTTTTTTATGGCTACATAGTATTCCATGGCGTATATGTACCATATTTTCTTTATCCAGTCTATCACTGATGGGCATTTAGGTTGATTCCATGTCTTGGTTATTGTGAATAGTGCTGCAATGAACATACATGTGCATGTGTCTTTATTTATTTATTATTTTTTTTTGAGACGGAGTCTCGCTCTGTCACCCAGGTTGGAGTGCAGTGGTGCAATCTTGGCTCACTGCAAGCTCCGCCTCCCGGGTTCACGCCATTCTCCTGCCTCAGCCTCTCCGAGTAGCTGGGACTACAGGCGCCCGCCACCATGCCTGGCTAATTTTTTTGTGTTTTTAGTGGAGACGGGGTTTCACCATGGTCTCGATCTCCTGACTTCGTGATCCACCCGCCTCGGCCTCCCAAAGTGCTGGGATTACAAGCGTGAGCCACCGCGCCCGGCCTCATGTGTCTTTATGATAGAACAATTTATATTACTTTGAATATATACTTAGTAATGGGATTGTTGGGCAGAATGGTAGTTCTGCTTTTAGCTCTTTGAGGAATTGCCACACTGCTTTCCACAATGGTTGAACTAATTCACACTCCTACCAACAGTGTATAAGCATTCCCTTTCCTCTGCAACCTTGCCAGCATCTGTTATTTTTTGACTTGTTAATAACAGTCATTCTGACTGATGTGAGATGGTACTGTGGTTTTGATTTGCATTTCCCTAATGGTCAGTGATACTGAGATTTTTTCATAGGCTTGTTGACCACATGTATGTCTTCTTTTGAAAAGTGTCTGTTCATGTCCTTTGCCCACTTTTCAACAGGGTTGTTTGGGTTTCTTATAAATTTAAGTTCATTATAGATGCTTACAAGTTCCTTATACATGGATATCAGAGCATTGTAAGATGTATAATTTGCAAAAATTTTCTCCCATTTTGTAGGTTGTCTGTTTACTCTCTTGATAGTTTCCTTTGCTATGCTGAAGTCTTAAGTTTAATTACATTCCATTTGAAGAATTTTCTTTTGTTGCAATTGTTTTTGGCATCTTCATCATGAAATCTTTGCCAGTTCCTATGTCCAGAATGGTATTGCCTAGGTAGTCTTCAGAGTTTTTGCAGTTTTTGGTTTTACATTTGTCTTTGATCCATCTTGAGTTGATTTTTATATATGGTATAAGGAAGAGGTCCAGTTTTAATATTTTGCATGTGGCTAACTAGTTATCCCAGCACCATTTATTGAATAGGGTGTCCTTTCCTCATTCCTTGTTTTTGTCCACTTTGTCAAAGGTCATATTGTTGTAGGTGTGCAGCCTTATTTCTGGGCTCTCTATTATGTTCCATTGGTCTGTGTCTGTTTTTGTACCAGTACCATGCTGTTTTTGTTACTGTAGCCCTGTAGTACAGTTTGAAGTCAGGTAGCACGATGCCTCCAGCTTTGTTCATTTTGTTTAGGATTTCCTTGGCTGTTCAGGCTCTTTCATTGTTCCACACGAATTTTAAAATAGTTTTTTCTAGTTCTGTGAAGAATGTCATTGGTAGTTTGATAGGAATAGCTTTGAATCTATAAATTACTTTGGGTCATAAGGTCATTTTAACAATATTTATTCTTCCTATCCATGAACATGGAATGGTCTTCCATATGTTTGTGTCATCTCTGATTTCTTTGAGCAGTATTTTGTAATTCTCACTGCAGAGATTTTCACCTCCCTGGTTAGCTGTATTCCTAGGTATTTTATTCTTTTTGTGATGATTGTGTATTTTCTTTTTTAATGTAGATAATTATCTATGAGTAATACATCTTTATTCTTCCTTTCTTATCTTTATATCTTTTATACAATTTTCTTATTTTTTACTTACTGACTGCAACCTCCAATTCAATGTTGAAAAGATATGTTATAAAGGCATCCTTGTCTCACCTGGATTTTAAAGTGGATGTTTCTGTAATTTACCAATAAGGATGATATTTGATGTAGGTTTTTGGTATTAATAGATACATTTAATCAGGTTAATGAAGGTTTTTTCTATTCCCAGTTTGCTAAGAGATTTAGCTTGAAAATATATTGAACTGTAATGCATTTTTAAAATCTTTTGAGATGATAGATTTTCTTATTCAATCTTAATATGGAGAATTATAGTAACATACTTTTCTTATGTAGAACCATCTTTGCATTCCTGGCATAAACTTAGTTACTAAGTATTACTAATTGCATGATTCTATTTGATAATATTTTATTTAGTATTTTCACATTTATGTTCTTAAGATTGGTGAGTAATTTTTCTCAAAAGTTCTGGATTGAGTATCAAAGTTATACAAGCTCCATAAAGTATTTGGAGGAATTTCTCCTCTTTTGCTATTCTATGGAGGAGATCTATTTCCTAAATTATCTATTCCTTAAATTGGTAAAAGAATTCATTTATAAAATTCTCTTAGCCTGATATTTATTGGGTGTCAAAGTCAAAATTATTTCTTGAATGGTTATAGGTATAGTCAAGATTTTCAATTCTTAATTCATTTTGATAAATAAATATCAACGGTTATATAAATGTATCTATTTCATTTAAATTTTCACATATTTTGACTGTGTGGTTAATATTTATACCTATTATATATGTGTTTAAGAAAAAATGTATATTCTTTAACTGTTGGGTTCAAGAGTTTGACTGTTTCTTAAATCTAGTTTTGTTAATTATATCATTCAAATCATTTTTATAGTTACACTTTTCTGCTTTAGCTACAAATTACTGTGAGAAGTATGTTAAGATCACCTATTCTAATGGTGAATGGATTTTCCGTTAGTAATTCTGTCATGTTTTGTTTTATGTATTATAAAGATATGTTCTTGGGTGAATTCAAGTACGTTGATGGGGCCAATGTGTGGATGGAAAATCTTTTGCAGAAGAGATCAGGCAGGTGACTTATGGATTCAGTCAGTCCTCGAAGGAGAAGCCAGGATTAGAAATGTGGTTAGACAAGAAGGATACGTAGTGGATCTTCTTATCTAATGGTGTGAATCCCCATGACACACACCACAGGCCCACAAGGTTTCTGAGAATGTTATACAAGCAGAAACATTGTCATCTTGAAGTGAAAGGGAAGAGACTGGATAAAACAGAAGAAAGTCATCAGCCTCCCAGAATTCTACAGGCAGGAAAGAGCTGATAAAGTTAACTCTGAGCCTCTGTGGACCCAGAAGTGGTGCCTTCAGACAAAGGGGATATTCTCACAGCTTGAAACTTAATGGAGTTTACCCTCCTGGGTTTCGAGCCTGCTTGGGACCAGGGACCCTTTTATTTCTTCCAATTTCTGCATTTTTGAATGGGAATGTCTGTCCTATGCCTGTCTTGCTGCTGTGTTTTGAAAGCAGACAACATATTTCCTAGTTCACAAGTCCACAGATGGAGAGGAATTTTACCCAGGATGAATCATACCCAGAATCTCCCCATCCTGCAGATCAATGACTTACATGACAAGGTTAGGAACTTTTGGAGTAGACAATATTTCAAAAATATTTTGAATTTAGAGTTGATGCTGGAATTAGTGAAGACTTTGGGTAATATTGGACTGGAATTCATGTATTTTTGTGTGGAACAGACATGAATTTTAGGAGACCAGAGGACAACTATAGTTATTCCTCATCCTATTTCCTGGTACTTATGACTGTGACCTTATTTAGAATAGAGTCTTCAACAACATAATTAAGTTAATGATCTAAGGATGAGATCATCCTGGATTTCAGGTGGGCCCTAAATCCAATGACTGGTGTCCTCATAAGAGGAGGAAGAGGGAGATTTGACAGACAGATTTGGAGGAAGACAATGTTAAGATGGAGGTAAAGATTAGAGTGATGTGTCTACAAGCCAAGAACACCAAGAATTGCTAGCAGCCATCGGAAGCTGGGAGAGAGAGAGTCATGGAATGAATTCCCCCCTAGAGCCTCCAGGAGGAACTGACACTTACAATGCTTGAATTTGAACTTCTGACCTCAGAACTGTGAGAGAATAAATTTCTGATCATAAGCCACTCAGTTTGGGGTAATTTGTTATAGCTGGCAGACCTAGGAAATTAATGCAATGGTATCTATCTTTCCATTCTTTTATAGATTCTGCATTCCTATATTTCAGTCGTGTCAGATAAAGAGAATAAACTGGGTTTCTTTTTATCTAGTTTAACACTCTTTCTTTGAGAGTCGCAAGTTTGCTTCATTTAAATCTATTTTTATTGCTGATATACTTTAAAATATTTCTATTGTCCCATTTTGTGTTTTCTATTTGTTCTGCTCTTTTATGCTTTTCTCTTCCTTTCTTTTTGTCTTTTGATTGATTCTATTTTTTAACCTTTTAATTTCAAAATTTTGAAAGTTATTCATTCTATTCTTATTCCTTTAGGAATAAACCTTAATAAGCTAATATTCATATATAACTAAAAATTAATCAATATCTCTAAGAAATAAAAGCTCTACCTAAGAAATAAAATCTCTAAGAAACAAAGGTTCTTAGAAAGCGTTACCTAAAATCACCTAGCTCACCAGATACTTTTACCACATTTCTAATACTAATTTCATTTTTTCACCTGCAAAAGTAAATATTAAATAGGCTCAACATTTTAGATGTACCCACACATTAACCTTTGCTCACCAATCCTTGTTGAATCTCAGACACATTGTTGGTTTATTTCTTCTTCTTCCTACAGTAAGTCCTTTAGAAGTTCCTTTCTGAGGATCTGTTTGTAATGAACCCTTAATACTTAGTTGTCCAAAAATATCTCATTTTACTCTCCTTCTTAAATGCAATTTTAGCCAAGTGTATTTTACCAATTAGATAATTATTTTCTTTCAGCATTTTGAAAATATTATTTTCCATCTTAGGGCCTCTACTGCTAACGTTGAGAAGTCTGCTCTTACACTCATTGAGTGCTGCCCAAAAGTGTGGCCTATGGAGTTGGTTAGCAATGTAGCTCTTAGACTTCACCCTAGATCAACCGAACCTGAATCTTAAAGTGGTAGGGCCCAGGAATCTACATGTTTGTTTACTTGCTTTCTGGATAGGTCATTAGAAGTTGAGAACCTTAGAGTATGTGTAGGCAACTTGCTTTTATCTCTTCCTTCAGATCTTGAAGACACTATGATGTGTGTAGATATAGATTTGTTTTATTTATCTTGCTTTGGGATTATTATTATTCTTAAATCTGAGGATTCATACTTTTCAATAATTCTGGGAAACCACCGGGCATTATTTCATCAAATATTGCCTTTCTCACATTTTCTCTGCCTTAATCCCAATAACATGCATTTAAAACATTTTCATTTTTCCTTTTCTCTGTTTTTAAATGTAGATCCCTATACACTAAGGTCCCTAATGCTGTTTTTAATAGGAAGAAAAATTTTTGAATAGGAATATCTGTAAGGGACTACACCTGCAGAAATTTAACTCAATTTAAGAATGTATCCAACAAATACTCAGTGACCCACACACATTACTAATCCCAGAAATGGGACAGAACTTTTTACAAAAATAGTACAACATTTTTACTGTTACTATAATGCTCTTAAGCCTTACTATAAGAGTATCACCAAAGATATGCTATAACATGGAATGACTCAGACTCTTCAGTATATTTGTTAAGTAAAATTTCTTGGACAATGTTCAAGACAAGTTTATATTCTCTAGATTTTCAGATTGCAACGTGTTCTTCTACAGAAAGGTCCACATGTGTCATGTTTTCTGTGGATGTACAATGCTTTATTGTTTTTAAATGCTTGTCAGTGAAGAAATAGTCCATGCTGGAAAAAAATCCAAAAATTTTCCCCTTGACTTTAAAGTGTACCCATAGACCCCCACAGAAAACCTATTACCTGATATTTGGGGAACCTTTCATCAAATTTGGTGATTCAATTATCTTCATAGAAAAGAATGTCAGAAGTTTTAGAATGCTGACAGAGTAGCTTCATGTGAGTCCCTCAGTGCCTCGTTTCATGGAAAATATGAAATGGACAAAGGGCTTGAGTAGAAATAAAGTTAGACCCAGAACCTAATGAGGGGAGGGGGCATATTTCTTAACATGCTGATGGATGAGTGGGAAATTTAAAACTTGAGTGTTGTAAAAGCTAATGCTTTTAAGGCTAATTATCTGTAATGATAATATGTCTGTGTGCTATGTAAATAAGTACCCAAAATGAGACACATCTGTCATAATGAAATGTGACACAGGGGAGATTAAACTAAAGCCTTTCTTACAGTGAGTTTTTGGATAAACTTTTTCTCTGATTAATGAACTGTTGAATTGTTTGAAATGTTTGCACTGAGACTTGGTTGGAAATAAGATCAGACTGTTGCAGAGATTTTTTTTTATTATTATACTTTAAGTTCTAGGGTACATGTGCATAACGTGCAGGCTCGTTACATAGGTATGCATGTACTATGCTGGCCCACTGCACCCATCAACCCGTCATTTACATTAGGTATTTCTCCCAGTGCTATCCCTTCTCCCCACCCCCCACCCATGACAGGCCCTGGTGTGTGATATTTCTCACCCTACAGAGATGTTTTATGGATGAGTTACGCAGGTTCAACCTGATTAGTTCATTGATGCTCAGCAGAGGCTTCAGATGCTCCACTGGAGTCAGCCATTGCCATGATTTGCATAGAGGCACAAGATCATCTGGGAGCTGAAGACTGGTACCTGACAATCATGCACTGGTTTATTTACATCAAGAAGGCAATTTAGAAGAGATTCTTTTTTTTTTCCTCTCTCCCTCTCTCTCTCTCTCTCTCTCCATCTAAAAACCCTCATAAAAAAGACAGAAACTATCTTGACCCAAGCCTTACGTTTGCATCACTCTCTTCTCTCTCCTGTAACTTCAACCTCTCCCTTTTTGCTCGCTGTTTTCTATTAGCCTATAACATGTACGTGTCTCTGCCATCTTAAAAAAGTAATTAACAGAAAACAAAGAAAACCCTTTTCAAATTCTGCCTATCCATTTGGCGGTAAGTTTCTCAGTTTCTCACCCTCTTCCTTCACATTCAACTCACTGAAAAAGTAGTGCCTTCCCACGGCTGTCTTCACTTTTATACTTTGTTTTCATCCTCCAACCTATTATAATCTGGCTTCTGCTCCAATTCGGCTCTGATATTCCTCATGCTAAGATCACTAACAGCTACATAGGGGCTTTACTTAAGCTTTTACCTTGTTTGACCTCTTCGGTGCACCTGACGCCATTGATAACTCCCTCTCTTCTTGAAGTTCTTTATTCCCTTGGTCTCTACACTCCATTTCTTCTGCTGTATCTCAGAATCAGTCTCTTCCTCTGTCACCTCTTGGTCTGTCCTCCCCTTAAACATTGGTGAGCCCCAGACTTCCAGTACGAGGCAGCTGCGCTGCATGCCTTGCCTGGGCGATTTCATCCTTGATCACAGCTTCCCCTTATGGCTGAGAATTCAAAATCTATATCTGCTCTTTAAACTTTCTCCTCAGCTTTAGAACGGCACCTCCTACAGCTCACATGGAAGTTCCAATGATACCTCAAACTCAATGTGACCAGAAAGATTTTACTTTAAAGTAGAAAAGTTTTTCCTTCTGTGTCTTTTATCTTCTCAGTTTTTCCAAACAGTAATCAACGAATCAGCTTTGTCTCCTTCTCCCCAGTGACTGACCTCGGTATCACTAAGTCCTGTAAATTTACAGGACTACCCTACCCCTACCATAAGTGTCCCTTTCTCTCTATTTTCATTGCCACTGCTGCAGTTCATATGCTTATTGTCTCTTGCCTGATATTTATTTCCTAACTAGGCTCCCTGTCATATTTGCTCTCTGCCAGTTCATTTATCTTACTTCTGCCAGAGTGATCTGACTGAAGTTGCAGGTGTCAATCTGTCGTTGAAACCTCTCCATATTGGGCGTTTCATATGTACCTCCTCAGACTCTTTCAGCCTCCGTCTCCTAGGCCTCTGCCACTTGCTCTGGCTCAGCCATTAGCACTTCAAACATCTCCATGCACACCTGTAGAGATCCCCAAGCCAAGGCCTGGAGCTTCTGGCCCCTCTCCACTGCTTCCAGACTCAAATGAAGCCCCATGTCCAGGCCCTCGGAGAAGCAAGTGCCAAGGTGAAATTGGACATGCAAGCCCGTGATGCAGATCTGACCCTGATTGAAAGAGAAAGAGAAAAACAAAGAAGGGAGGGTGAGCGGAAGCATCTTAGACTACGGTGCAATCCTAAGGGAAGTTTGGCAGGGCCATTGGAAAGTTCCCAAGCTAAAGTCCCCTGTCTCTTAGGAACAGACCTGCTTTAGTATCTCTGCTCTGTTCTGTCACTGAGAGCAGGCAGAAGGAAGCATGGTCTCCATGGTGTTGCATGTTTTCAGATCACCAAGTCAGACTGTTAGCCAGACATGGCAGCAACCCACCAGATGACAGAACTGGCACACTTAAAAGGGGGCTGGACCAGGTCCAAAATTATGAGTAAATTACCATTAACTGCTGACTCAGACTGCATACAAACTACTTCTACTGCACACAAACTACTTCTACTGCACCAGTGCCTCACCTTCAACCCATGGGTTTCTGCTGACCAACTCACAGAGGAAGAAAAGACAAGCCTGGCTCACAGGTACAGAGTACTATGCTGGTGTGCTATAAATTGACAGTTGTTGTATTATATCCCCAGTTTTAAGAGACCCTGAAAGATGTTCTGGTGAGATGACCCTGAATGGTCTCCTCGTCTAGCCCAGTGCTTGTGCAATGGGTCCATGAACAGAGTGGCCAAGATGGAAGGAATGAAGACCAGGCCTGGGCCTAAGAACAAAGGCTTCTTGGCATTATGGCCACTTAGCAGTGGCCAGTGTGCCAACAGCAGAGACTGAAGCTGAGCCCTCAACCCCACACCATTCTTTGAGGTATCTGCCAACTACCTACCTTGTGGCAAGTCGATTATATCAGGCCACTTACACACTGGAGTGGACGGTGTTTAATTCATACTGAAATTGATACATACTCTGAATGCTGAATTGCCTTTCCTAGCTGCAGTGTCTCTGCTAGCACCCCCAGCAAAGCACTTACAGAATGCTTTATCATTCAACATGTTTTCCACACAATGTTCCCTTCAGCGGTGCAATTTTCTACAGCAAAGGTGCTGCAAAAATGGACTTCAGACCAGGGAACTCCCTGATAATACCATGTATGCCATCATCTGGAAGCAGTCAGCCCATAAAATGATGAACAGCCTGTTGAAGGCTCAGCTGTGGGTCTGATGTCTTGCAGGGTCTGACACCTTTGCTGTCTTTGAGGAGTGACATATGGACTAAATCAACAGCTGATAATATAGTACTTCACCTCCAATACTAAGAATATTAGGTCCAGGAAGCGAGGGAAGTAGAAGTGACCCCACCTCACCATCAAGCACAAGGGCCCATTTACAGCAATTGTGTTTCTCCTCCCTACAATCTAAGATCCTGCCCAATTAGAGGTCCTAGTTCTCAGGGAAAGAACATGTCTGCCAGTGTATCTAAGAGTTGCATTGAACTTGAAGTTGTGACTACCACCTGTTCACTTTGGGCTTTCATGATAGTAGTTCAGCTGGCAAGGAAATAATTTGCTGTTTTCTTGAAATAATTAAGGAGTTGGTGTTACTGCCACAGAATGGAGTCACAGAGGATGATGTCTGAAACCACCTAGGGGTATCATCGGGTCTCTCTCAGTACTTCCATGCCCCCTGATAATGGTGAATGGAAAAATGCAGCAATCACAACCTAAAATATACAGGGCAGATAAAGAATCGGACCACTTGAAGTTCTGAATCACTGCACCAGGAAAGCAACTTAGACCACCTGAGAGTTGTCTGATGAGGGAAATACAGAATGGGTAATAGAGGAGAGAAGGTATAAATGACTAATTTAGAGTCTCAGGACCAGTCCCAATGAAGAAATTGTAGCTTATTTCACTATCTTGCCTTAAGTGTTTTAGGAAATCACAACTAGTAACTATCTTGAGGAGACTTTGTGGCTGACTGACTGACTTGTACCTCCCCTCTTTGAGAAGCAATGAGACTGATGTGATCTTTACAAATTATATGAATGTATTAAATAGTCACATGTACCCCAAAACTATGTACTCTACTATACATCAGTTTAAAAAATATAGTAGGCTTTTTTTTTTTTTTAGATGGACTCTGGCTCTGTTGCTCAGGCTGGAGTGCAGTGGCAGTATCTCTGCTCACTGTGACCGCCTCCTCCTGGGTTCAAGTGATTGTTCTGCCTCAGCCTCCTGAGTAGCTGGGATTACAGGCACACACCACCACACTCAGCTAATTTTTGTATTTTTAGTAGAAATGGGGTTTCACCATGTTGGCCAGGCTGGTCTTGACCACCTGACCTCAAGGGATCCACCCATCTCAATATGGAGGTGTGTATTCAGGAAGAAAGACAGTGGTGGAGACTGCTGAGGGGTAGATGGCTGTTAACTCTCTTTTTTTTTTTTTTTTTTTTCTTTGGAGTCAGAGTCTTACTCTATCACCCAGGCTGGAGTGCAGTGGTGTGATCTCAACTTACTGCAACCTCCACCTCCTGAGTTCAAGCAATTCTCCTGCCTTAGTCTCCCACCAGAGTAGCTGGGACTACAGGTGTGCACCACCACACCTGGCTAATTTTTGTAGTTTTAGTAGAAATGGGGTTTCACCATGTTGGCCAGGCTGGTATAGAACTCCTGACCTCCAGTGATCTGCCTGCGTCAGCCTCCCAAAGTGCTGGGATTACAGGCGTGATCTTACTCTCTTTTTACAGCAAAGACTATTACACTGTCCAATCATTTCCAAGTTATATCCCTTGAGAATTACAAAGAATGTTAATAGATGCTACTAGAAAAACAAAACTTGTTATTGAAAAGCTTGAGAGTCTTAAAGAAAAATGTAAAACACTTTAGGATATTTCAAGGTTATGACACAAAATCTTGATTTGGGTTTATAATCTGGCTGCTGCCTGAATCTGTAGCCTGTCCCTGAATTCCTCCCATTTAAACCTCCAGAACCCATCAGCTCTCAGAACCTTCGAGCTGGCACCTCCCTGCACACTGGCCTGGCTGCTGTCACTCTGCCAAGTCCCACCCAGGTTCCGCGTGTCCGTGCTTCCACCATAGCTCAGTTCTCCTGACTCTTCACTTCTGTCCCTCACATGCCTCACACTACTACTATAGAAATGTTTGTTGAAGAAATGGATGAATGAATGAAGCCTTTCACCTAACAGAAGGATGGGGATGAGGAACGCCGGGGCTTAATATCAATGGAATATTAAAGAAAACTCTTAACTATGCTCTTCAGCTCTTGGTTTTTCATGTGATACCTTATGCATCCTGATTAAATCACTAAGGAACAGGCCAAAACCCTACCTGCTTATGGTAAAGAGAAAATTTTATTTTTATTTTTAACTCTATTAGACATGTAAATATCCTACAGCATAAAATCTATACAAATATATTCTTCCTCCCACCTCATTCTTCTATGAATCAACTTTTCTATTACTACTAGATTCTCTTTCTTGACACATGAGCACTCTAATTAATGAGAAGCTGATTTTTTTTCAGTACCATAGAAAAAATTTTTTTGAGGGTAAGGGGAAAAAATGATTCCAACAAAATGTCAGCCCATGGTAGAGTGGAAGGTGTATGCCTACGAAGCAGGACATACAGGTCCAAATGGGTATTCTGCGTTCAGGATTTAGGAGCTGGAAAATAGCTCTATGCAAATGAACCCATATCACCAATAATCTGTGTCTCCATGCCTACATGAAGCTTCCAAATCCTCACAGGCTCCGTCACTTCACTTTATCCTGTACTGCAGTCCCACAGGGCTGCCATCACCAATACTGAACGGCTAATGAATTTTTCCTTCTCCTCTGCTCAAGTACAACTGAAAGATTGTGTGCTGAAGCTTCCAATTAGTAAGAGGCAAGAAGCAAGGACTGCAATAATTTTCTGAAATCACACACCAGGAGGTCTACTTTTCACTTGCTCATCCAATCGTTTTTGTGTCCCCCTTGAGTTTAATATAATCCCAACTTCAAAGTTAAGACATGTCCTAACTTGCTATTTATATGACTTATGTTCATGAGAATCAGGGATGTATGTATGCATGGAGAAGGTAACCATCTGTCTTGTATGACCACCTATATGTTGTGCTTTCCTTCTCAAAAAGATTACCACTCTCATCTAACCTGAAAAATTGAGAAACAGAATCTAAGATAAGACTTGTCTTCTTGGAAAGTTCTATCGGGTTTGGCCTTGTGCAATGTAAAGCACTCATGTTAAAATTACATTTGACATAACTCCCCTATATATACAGAGTCACACGTGCATGAAGACACTAGGTACCTGAAGAGTCGAATTATTTTGTAAAAAGAAGACCGTGCCCCACTCAAAACTTCATAATTTGGTTAGTAATAGAACTCCTTTGAATAATACAGCCGTAAAACTTAGCCTTGAAATTATCTTGACTTTATGAAGTTGCGATCAATAAATACTAAAGAAATGTCTGAAGGCATCTATATTCATTTCGTGTATAAATTTCCGCAGACTTGGTGGCTAAAAACAACACAAATTTATTCTGTCACCATTCTGGAGGCCAGAGGTCTGAAATCAAAATTTTAGTAGGGCCATGCTCCCTCTGCAGGCTCTTAGGGAAGAATTCTCGCTTGCCTCCTCTAACTTCTAGTGGCAGTTGGCATTCCTTGGCTCATGGCTGCATTCCTCCAATCCCTGCCTCCATCTTCACATCATTGTCTCCTCCTGTGTCAGTCTTTAATCTCCCTCTGCCTCTCTCTTACTAAGATACATGTGATTGCATTTAGGGCCCAACTGGATAATCCAGGATAACCTCCTCATCTTCAGATCCTTAAATTAATCACACCTACAAAGACCCTTTCGCCAAATAAGGTAACATTCACAGGTTCTGGAGATTAGCACATGAATATTTTGGGGAGAAGGGGGCATTTTTCAGCCTACTATAATATTGAGTGTTTCCTTAAGAGTCATGAGTGATGTTTTCAGTGAGGAATACTTTGGTTTGCCTCAGGTTTGGCAATATAGAAAGAGAGGATTAGGTCTTAATCAATGCATACAAGGCAAATATTATTCCTAATTCAATATTCAGTTCAGAATCTAATATAGAGATATGGTGTCTGACAAACCAGCCCCGAGCACTGTCTTTATGTTCAAAGCAAAATCAAACCCAATTTGCTTCTTTCAGTGCAATTTGTTTGCATTATCCCAGGATCAGGAATTGCTCACTTTATTACCCTGGGGCCATCTTTCTAAGACACAATCAACATTTTTGACACATTCAATTCCAACTAATTCCATCTATTTTGCAGAAGAATATTTGATATAATATTAAGAAAATATAGCGTTGTTTTTCACAAAATCTGTCATATAATCAACCCCAAATTTCCTCCAGTTTACCTTCAGTGCCATATTATTATGTTTCCTGTGTGTGTCATGATATTTTTTTAAAAGATTGAGTAGCCCTGATACAGAGCGATAAGTAGGCTAAAAACAGGTCCTTATGGAATATCTACCTTGCAAGAGAGGGGTTGAAGAAGAGAGAGAGCGCAGCTATCCAGCATTTGGGAGACAGACTCCTCCTCATAAGGTAGAAAATTCCCTGAAGGAAACATTTAGAGCTGGGCTGCCAAAACAGATGACAGCTGTCCACAATAGATCAATAATGTCAAATGCCACTGAAAGATGAAGTAAAGGCTGAAAAACATCCACTGAATTTGGTAATTAGAAAGCACTACAGACCAAGTATGGTAGCACATGTCTATAATCCCAGCACTTTGAGAGGCCAAGGCAAGAGGATTGCTTGAGCCCAGAAGTTCAAGACCAGCCTGGGCAACATAGGGAGCTCCTACCTCTACAATAAATTTTTTAAATTAGCTGGACATAGTGATGCATGCCTGTGGTCCCAGGTACTCAGGAGGCTGAGGTGGAAGGATCACTTGAGTCCAGGAGGTCAGGAATGTAGTGAGTCATGATTATACCACTACATTCCAGCCTGGGAAATGGAGAGAATCTGACAAAAAAAAAAAAAAAAAAACAGCCAGCAACCAGCAAGATCAGTACCAGTGGACTGACAGGAAAAGGCCACAAAGCAGGGAGCTGAGGCATGCATGGCGGGAGGGGAGGTGCACACAGAAAGAAGATTCTTTAAGAAGAAGGAAGATTCTGTTCTTTCAGAAGATTATTGTTGACAGGGATGAGAGGAAATAATGGAAGGTGGAGGGAGGCTTTTGTGAGGTGTCAGACTTGTGTTTCTACCTTGAAGGTAAATAGTAAGTCCAGAAGGAGAGCTTAAAGGTGCAGATATTGCTAATGGCAGACAAAGGAATACACTAAATAAAGTTTTTAAAGAACCTAGAAGGAGTGAGATTGTTCTTAGGGAAAAGGATTGGACTTGGACAGATGTCCACTGGCTAAAGAGAAAGCAGTAAGCATGTGACAAATAATTTTACTGATCAGAATTCAAGAAGTTGAATGTGGCTCTGCCTGGGATATCTCTTTTCTTTGTCTCCCAGGAATAAACTGAGGAATATTAGAAATGAGAAAGGTCATCGGATTTGGCAATTGGAAAGTCATTTGTGATCTTTGCAAGGGGAGGTTTAGTGCTTCCTTCAGCCAACAAATATTTATAATCCTGGTGAATGGAGCACTAGACAGGACCTTGTTACAGGACCAACAAGTTCCTATGCCTGCCGCGCAGTAACAGACCAATATACCAAGACAGCAGGATTTGCAGCAGAGAAAGAGGTTTATGATTGAAGAGCAGCTGAATGAGGAGACGCAAGGAGACCCCCCGCCCCCAAACATCTCCTGAGGACTTCTGGGTTGGAGTTTTTAAGGAGATTGTAGGGGACAAGAGGCTGAAAAAAACTGGGTCGTTGATTGGTCAGGGTAAGAGGGATGAAATCCTCAGGATGTGGAAACTACATTCTTTAGTGAGTCAGTTTCTCACAGGGTCCTTCAGACCAGCTGATGTTGGTAGTTTCACTGGTATGCAGGACCTGAAAGAATATCTCAAAGGGAAAACTTAAGATTTTACAATGTTCAAGTTACACAGAGTCTTGTAACAGGATCTACTGATTCTGTGGCAATAAGTAAACAACTATGAGGAAGCAGGTCAGAGACCAAGCTGACCTAACGATTAATGCTGAATGCCTTGCAGCTTGATTTATTTTCATTTCTGCCTCTCCCTTCTTCCTTGATTAATTTTATAATTTATAGGGATGGTTTCGACCTCCCAAGACAGGTGACTTGGAGTCCAGATTTAACTCTTTACCAAATTAACTCTTCATAATGAAGGCACCATTTGGGACACTTATTCCCCCAAAATGAAGAAGCTGGATGAAATGATGGCTAAGGTCGTGTCCAACATTTCCATTGTGTATCTGTTCTAATACTATGTTCAAGGCACAAGGCTGGTCATGGTATGAAATTTAAAGATCCAATGAAAGGCAGGGATTTGGACCTTCAAGGACATCAGAGTCTCTAAAAAGAAATAATTCCTAATAAAAAGTCATCCTGCAGTGTTCCTTCCTGAGTCAAGGTCTGCTGTCAGGGAGAAAGCATTGAAATTTCTATTTCAAGAGAAAAAAATGTGACCAATTTCTAACATGATTTTAAAAAATTCCTCAGTGCCAGCCGGGCACAGTGGCTCACACCTGTAATCCCAGCACTTTGGGAGGCCAAGGTGGGCGGATCACGAGGTCAGGAGATCAAGACTATCCTGGCTAATATGGTGAAACCCGGTCTCTACTAAAAATACAAAAAATTAGCCAGGCGTGGTGGCGGGTGCCTGTAGTCCCAGCTACTAGGGAGGCTGAGGCAGGAGAATGGCGTGAACCCAGGAGGCAGAGCTTGCAGTGAGCCGAGATCACACCATTGCACTCCAGCCTGGGCAACAAAGCGAGACTCTGTCTCAAAAAAAAAAAAAAAAAAATTGCTCAGTGCCAAACAGCCTGAAAATGTTAAGACCTTTCACTACCTGATAAAGTTAGTTCTCAATATGAGAAATGTGAGAAAAGAATGAGCCATAAATTTAGGGGTTTTACCCAGTGGGCAAATTGGATATTAATTTGAATATATTGCTTGGGCCCCTTGGGATGTTTAGCACAATGCACTAGATGGAAAGCTGTGATTGCACGTTATATATTTTGAGACAAAATAATTTCTGCCAATTCTTGAGCTAAAGGAACAGAAAATATAAGCACACATAATGAAGACTGTAGAAATGTGATATTAAAAGATGTATTATGTTGTCTGATACATCTTCCTGTCAACATGTTCATTATAATGTGTTCTTTTATTCTGTCCTATTCACAATTTCTAGTTGTCTGTACATTGCTTTTACACCTCCCACCACAAAGCTTAGAAACATTGACAAGCATCCTCACATGCTCTAAAACGATGCAGTATGAGGAGGAGGACATTTCTATTGCTTTGATCTTCATAAAAATGCTCACATGGTTAATTTGTTCAGCTCCAAGTCTTTAGTATCTTGTCACTCCTTTTGAATACTCCAAAGGATGCTTAGCTCTGATTAGAATGAAAGTGCCCCTGAAACAACAGAGGTTTGTTAGAATGTGGATTATTCCAGAGGTGTGTCAATACCATTCCAATCCATTGTTATCAAAACCAAACCACCCACCATCGGTAACTAGTTGTCCACTGTGGTAAATTTGTAGGTGGCCACTTGCTTCCTCTCCTCCTAAAAGCTCCTGCTTCTCCTCTAAAACTCTGAGCTGCCGTCTAAGAGGATGGAGTCACTTCCTTCTTTCACTTCCCACATGTGATTTTGTTGAAGGAGAGGCAATTGGGCAGCCAATGAACTGTGGGATTTAGGGTTCAGGAGACTGGCTGCAAGTCCTTCTCTTTCCATTTATTGCTGTGTGATGTTTAGCTATCACATCATCAGAAGCCAAATGTATTCCTCTGTAAAAGTTAATAAAACCTGAGTGATGGATGTGTGTTGTTGGGTTGCTGTGAAGAAGGAAAAGAAATAGTCGACAGAAGAGCACTTTGCAAACCACTCTATGACCTACAACTTGCTGTGAGAGAGAAGACGAAGCTGAGCAACCTCAGTGCTGTCCTCTCAAAACATGCAAAACTTTTCCTCTGACCCAGTTCCTCACCTGCCATGGAGCTGTCACCACTGCTGCTCTGCTGGGTCTGTGAAAGAACACAGGTGCATGGAGGCAGGTGCCAGCGCCATTTCCTGCAAGCCTGTCCTGACATTCTGGTATCCCCGGACCAGGCTTGCTGGCACTTACGCTAGCTTGCTGGGGTAGTTTCAAGTGACTATCTGGAGCCTTATTTTTCAGAATTACCAAAATTGCAACGGTGGTAATTTTAAGCATATTTTTATCCTGTATATAACAAAGCAGATACTATTTAACAAGGAATCATTGGATGATTCCTGTTCAACAAAAGAAATAATAAAGTCAAACAAAAATATGACATTTTACTATCTCCCTAAATGATCAAAGGACTCCTAATTGTGTCTGATGTACTTATTAAGTCAGTGCACACCTCCATCCCATTATGGGACCTAATATGATGCCAATCCCAGTTCAAGAGTAGAGGAGAAGTACAGAGTATGTTCTGGAATTTTTTTTCTCCCAAAAGGTTGCCCCTGCTGTTGCCCCTATTTGAGAGGACTTCAAAAAGTTCATGGAAAAATTAGATTAAAACATGAAAGAAAAATATATAAATTGCATTTTTCCACATAAGCTCCATCAAGTTCAAAATGCTTTTGTAAGCAACGATACCAGCCATTTAGTTCAACCATAAAGAATCAAGGGGCCTGGGGATTTAACCATGTCAATGAAGTCTTTTTTATATTATTAACTGAATAAATGGATGCCCCTCACAGGTTTTTTAAGGTTTGGAAAGAAAAAATCAGAAGAAGCCAAATCGGGACTGTAGGTGGATGCCCACTGATTTCCCATCAAAACTCTAGCAAAAGTGTCCTTGTTTGATGAGAGGAATGAGCAGGACATTGTCATGGTGGAGAAGGATTCTGTGGTAAAGCTTTTCCAGGCATTCTTCTGCTAAAGCTTTGGCTTTCTCGAAACACTCTTATCATAAGCACATGTTATCATTTTTTGGCCCTCCAGAAAGTCAACAAACAAAATGCCTTGAGCATCTCAAAAAACTGTTGCCATGACCTCTGCTCTTGATGGATTGATGCACTTTGGCTTTAACTGAACCACTTCCATCTTTTGGTAGTCATGGCTCTGACTGCGCTTTGTCTTGAGGATTACACTGGTGAAGCCATGTTCCATTTCCTGTTACAATTCTTTGGGAAAAAAAAATGCTTCAGGACCATGATCTCACTTGTTGAAAATTTTCATTGAAAGCTCTACCCTTGTCTGCAGCTGATCTGGATGCATCAGTTTTGGCACCCATCGAGTGGAAAGTTTGCTCAACTTTAAATTTTCAGGCAAAATGTTGTAAGCTGAATCAATTGAGATGTCTATAGTGTTGGCTATTTTTTGTGCTATTAAACCTCAGTCCTTTTCAGTTAGAGCACAAATGAGATGAATTTTTTCCTCACACGTTGATGTAAATGGCCGGCCGCTGTGGGTTTCATTTTCAACATCATCTCACCCCTTCTTTTTTATTTATTTATTTATTTATTTGTTTGTTTGTTTGTTTATTTTTACTATAAGTTCTGGGATACATGTGCAGAATGTGCAGGTTTGTTACATAGGTATACACACGCCATGGTGGTTTGCTGCACCCAACAACCCATCATCTATATTAGGTATTTCTCCTAATGCTATCCCTCCCCTAGTCCCTCATCCCCCTAACAGGCTCCAGTGTGTGATGTTCCCCTCCCTATGTCCATGTGTTCTCACTGTTCAACTCCTACTTATGAGCGAGAACATGCAGTGTTTGGTTTTCTGTTCCTGTGTTAGTTTGCTGAGAATGATGGTTTCCAGCCTCATCCATGTCCCTGCAAAGGACATGAATTCATCCTTTTTTGAGACAGAGTTGCCCTCTTGTAGCCCAGGCTCAAGCGCAATGGCACGATCTCCACTCACTGCAACCTCCACCTCCTGGGTTCAAGCGATTCTCCTGCCTCAGCCTCCCAAGTAGCTGGGATTACTGGCTTCCATCACCATGCTCAGCTAATTTTTATATTTTTAGTAGAGACAGAGTTTCACCATGTTGGCAAGGCTGGTTTCAAGCTCCTGACCTCAGGTGATCCACCCGCCTCAGCCTCCCAAAGTGCCGAGATTACAGGTGTGAGACACCGCACCCAGCCATCTCACCCCTTCTTAAAGTGAGTCATCCATTTTTATCTTTTGAGGCATTGTCCCATAAACTTTTCATAAAGCATCAATGATTTCACCATTCTTCCACCCAAGCTTTACCATAAATTTGATGCTTGTTCTTAAATTTTAGCAGAATTCATGTTGCTCTGATAGAGGATCTTTTCAAACTGATGTCTTATCCTTCTTAGTGCCTTAAACTAGATCCTGCTCAGACATGTCATAATAAATTGGTATACGTTTGTTTTGGTGCAAAAAAAATTTGAAATCCATGCATAGTTTTTTCACAATATGCATTATTCATGAATCTTTGAAGACCCCTTGTAAAACCTAATAAGCTTCAATTGAAACCCCTGAATTAAGTTTTCAAATATTCTGGGATTACGTAGTTATCCTTTTAGTCAAATAACAATTCCAATAATAGATATACATTTTTCATGTTCTCCAAGATTGGCTCTGATTGTATATCTATCACTGGAGTAAAAAAGCTGAATTAACATAACTTCAAAAAACAGTTTCCAGGATCACCAAAGTGAATTGCGCTACTATAAATATGTCAAATATGTCCAACCTTTAAAGAAGGAATTATCATCTCAGAAAGCAATGTTTTAAAAAATGTATTCTATTAATATTTTCTTATAAATAAAATGACATCATTTGATGACACTACATTACAATAGTCCATTTTTATTGAAAGTATTTTATTTGACTCAATTTCATTTTCACTGTATGACTCAAAATAAATGGTATTCAATAGAGTTGTCACATTTATTATCTCATTTGTTTGTCATATTACTGTCCCTTATTAGAGATGAGAAATCAGGCTTATAGCACAGTGCTGATGCAAACTGGATATGTATAACTGAATGAATCAATGAATCAATCACAATTTATTTTAAGGGACTTGCTCATGCTTGAATTGCTAGAAGGATCTGACTTGAACCTATCACTTTGGTCCACCGTTCCCTTTCACAGCATCACGCTCCCTCCTCTTCTCTTAGTAACACAAGAGAAGTTTAAGCTAATTGTCACATCTAATATAAATTTATAAGTAATCACACTTCCTCTCATGCACATGTGGAAATGTTAGTTCCAGATTCCAAGGAAATGTACTGAAATGATATTCATTATGATTAATTCCTAGAAATTCTCTTGTCTCTCTCTCTCTCTCTCTCTATCTCTATCTCTCTGTCTCCCTTGGGTCTTCTCCAGCAAAGGCTTAAATTTTACACTTCAAAACAGACTGTTCCATTCTTTCATTCCTGGAACTTACTCCTTGTTGAGAATCTCAACAAATCACATACAGCTGTGCAGCTGTGGGCTGGGAATGAGTAGGGGGGGAAGTAATTTGGCAAAAATTGCTTCAGAGATCTATGAGATATGTCATACAGATTGTGTGTCCTTTCCTCAGTAAGATCTAATGTAGGAGGAAAAATACAGCAATCAGAATAAAGAGGCTTCATTCTCCTTACCACAGACGAAATTTTTATCAAAGATCCGAAGGTTCCAAATGAGCACACTGCTTAATCAAGCTATTTCTAGACCTCAGACTTTAGTATTATAATGCTGGACAGAGAGAAGATAGAGTCTAAAGCACGCTGAGGAATAGAATGGCCACTCAAGAGGCCCAGAAAGTTCAGGTTTCAGCCCTTTTCATAAAATTTTATGTATAATGGCATAGCAAGCTCTAGGCAAACACCGAAGTGGAAATATAGACTTATTCCCCATTACATTTCCTTCACAAAATGATGGCCCACTTTCTCCTGCACAAAGATGAGGAGAAGCCAAACAGCATTGCATTATCTGTTGAGATTTCACCCCGAAGAATTTCAGTTTAAGCATATCCCATTGATTGCCTGGCATTAAAAAGCAGATAAAATTTTACCCTTTGAAAGGAAAGACAATCAACAACCCAGCTGGGCATATTCATTTATGAAATCAACAGGATGCTGAGATCAGTTCTCAAGCTTCTATTTCACACATTTGTAGACTCAGGTGAGGGTCAGGCCAAGTCCCAAAACGTTTAGCTGTATCACCTGGGAAGGAAGGATTCCTCGTGAGAGTGAGGGGCAGGAAACATCATGGGTCAAATTAATAAAATGGTTGAAAGAAACTACTTGGGTGATGAATTGCTTTGGTTTTTATACTTTCTAGCTAAATGAAGATTTAGCAGAAAAGCATCTGTTTAAATGCTTGCTGTTTTACATATTTCTACACTGTTTTAGTCGTTTTCCTACCTTAATGAGTATGGTATATTAAAGCTACTCTGTGACAAGTTTGCATGGTTTACAGGAAGAATAGGGTGACAGTATCCATGTGAGTATTTTACAGGCAGTTATGGGAGTATAGACTAGAAGCAGAGGATGCCTTCAAACCCAAAGGCTCTAAGGTATGGGAAGAAGGAGAAAGAGAGCGACCTTTTCATGGCCATAAAGTCTTTAAGTGATCTGATAACGCATTAATCCTGTTCTTGCCAAATCATATACCCAGATAAAGTTTTTGCATACAATTCTACCTGGGTCATGTATTCTTAACTCTTGAAGTTCCTTTAATCACCAAATGTATAAAAACTAATTTATTTGCTTGTTTTCCCATTTCTCTAAAGGTGGCATACAGAAAACAAGTCTTCGTATCTGTGATCTATGTTTCTAATTAATGAGTCGTTACTTTCAGCCTTATATTTACCTAGTTTTTTTTTGTAAAGTGCTTGTACAAGTATGATTTTAAATTCCTGCAATACTCTATGATGCAGATGGGGAAAGCAGTATTATGTACACTTCGTAGGTCAGGCAGTGGGATAACGTAGAGTTAAGTTGCAGAGATAAGACTAAAAGTCTTGCCTTCTGCCTTAGCACCCTTTTCACCAGGTCAGCTATCAAACTGCCCTCTGAGAACCCCGTTGGCGGTCCGTGAAGATGAGGCAATAGTATTGTACTTCACCCAAAATAGTCATCTGTTTCTTGGTTTTTTGACATGGTTGGGTTTCTATTTAATTTTGTTTTTAAAGAAAGGACCAAATTTCTTTGGTTATATTAAATATTTATTACTGCATTTATTTTTTTCCTTATTCTACATAGTATTTATTATTTCCTGTATAATATATAAGTATTATAATGTAAACAAATATCTGTAAGCATCTGGGCTAATATCAAACCTATGATCTAAAAAATACACATAAAATTTCATCATAGAAACCCAGATTAAAGGAAACTAGGCCCCTTCCTGGGTAAGATTCCTGAACTTAGTAGGAATGAACAAGCTATGATGAAACAAATCCAAGGCTTCAGGGTAGATCCTGGTCTCTGGGGATAGTGAATGCTGAAGTAATTAAGAGCAAGAGCTCAGCTTTTCCTCTTTGACTTAACCTGCTGTTCAGTTTTGTTCAGCTGCTGTTCAGTTAGCTGCTGTTCAGTTTTGTTCAGATTTGTTCAGTCTTGTTCAGTCTTCTATCTGTTTGGTCAGCTGGAGCCAACCGAAACATGCAGTTGTTGCGTAGAAGACAGCAACGGAATAAAACTGAACAGCTTGCTATGTAAAAGAGGAAAAGCACAGGAAACACTTAGGTTGGAGTTGGGGGCACAGGGGAGTAAAGAGAACAGTGTAGAGAATCCATAAGAAGGAAAAGAAGAGACGAAGAAATAATAGAGAAATATATAAGTAAAACATTATGGCTTTTGTGATTTCTTGTTTATAAGAGTGAGAAGAAGGAGAAAGGAAGAGAAACAATGATTTCTAGGTTTTAAGTCCTATGGTCTGAGTATTTGCCAACAAATGAGATAAGGGATGTAGGGGAAAAGTGAGTTTGTGGGGAACATGATAAATGTAGTTCAGGATATACTTAGCTTGAGTGGCTGTGAAACATCCCTGGAGAGATGGCGACCTAGCAGTAGAGTGAGTGAGTCTGGTGTCCACAGGAAAGCTCTATTTGAGTTAAAGATACTCGAGAGTCACCATGCGCTCTTTCTCATCAGTGTCCATGTGTATATTAGAACCATGGGAGCAGAGAAGAGCAGCCAGAGATTGTGTGGTGTGAGAAGAGAGGAAGGTGTCGGGTGGAATTCTGAGGAATACCAAGGAAAGGCCATGTATTAGTCTGTTTTCACATTGCTATGAAGAATACCCGAGACTGGATTATTTACGAAGGAAAGAAGTTTAATTGGCTCACATTTCTACATGGCTGCAGAGGCCTCAGGAAACTTACAATCATGGCAGAAGGGGAAGCAGGCAAATTTTACATGGTGGCAGGCAAGAGAGAGAGCATATGAAGGAGGAACTGTCAAACACTTATAAAACCATCAGATCTCGTGAGAACTCACTCACTACCATGAGAACAGCATGGGGGAATCTGCCTCCATGATCCAATCACCTCCCACCAGGTCCCTCCCTCAACACATGGAGATGATGAGGATTACAATTTGAGATGAGATTTGGGTGAGAACACAGAGCCAAACCATATCAGGCCACAGCAGAAATGGTAGGGGAAGGCCCAAGAGAAAGAAGAAAAGCCACTGCTGTGGTATAAAGGAAAAGAAATTCACATTCAGCAGAGGTAACCAGTAAGCAAATGATTGAAAGGTATCCTTTGAAATTTAGAGGCTGATGGGAACCTTACTGAGGGCAGCTTGATAGAGTGTGTGGAGTGTTGGAGTTTATGAAATTTGAAGTAGAAAATTCAAATGATGATGCAATCCAGTGGAAAGAGGGGTATGCCTAAGGAATAGAATACTGAAAGGGAAAGAAAGTAAAGATCAATAGAGTTGAGATCAAAGAACATAAAACTAGATGAGTTGTTGAAGTATCCCAGGATGGTTGTTTGTGTGGGAAGGAGTGGATCAATGAGGTGCAGAAGTCTGCGGTGGATTCTGTAAGTAACTGCCCAGCAGCCCCCCTGCCCCAAAAACACAGCAAGGCAACAGGGATGGAGAATATTGTGGTCACATTGCAATGAAGAACCTCACCCTCCACCACCACCAGCAGGCCTGAAATGTTGTAGGTGTGGGCGAATAAGCCCTCCCCACAGGAGAGAGCTGAAAGAGAAATGATATTATATAGGAAGGGTGAAAAGAATGTTCTATGGAGATACTGAAGAAACACAGGCGCTTCTTAAAATAGAACATGATTCCAAAAGACCTGGTCAAAGGTGTGTGGATCATTCAAGTGGGAGAGTCAGAGATAAAACACTGAGCTGAAGAGTAGAGGGTATGTCTAGAAGAGACAATGGATGATGGAGATGGGACATGGAGGAGCTTGACAAGAAGCAGGGATGGAACTTATTGGCTGCAAATACACTAATGCAGGCACAGGTTGTGTGGGTGTCAGAATGGACCTGGTATCCCATGTGGTATTGGACCTGGATGGGGTATGGAGGGAGGGGCTGTACCTCCTAGTTTCCTGGCTGAATTTCATTGATTACTCATATAAAAAGGTGAGAAGTAGAAGAGAGAGTTGGTGATAGTTTATCCTCAGGACGGTTAATCCAGGAATGGTATGAATAGAGACTAACAGTCCTAAGCCTTTGCACATTCTTTCTGTGCCCTTAGGGTTAATTTTTCCCTCTTCAATCACTATCGTGGCATGTTTTTATAAAACTGATTTTGTCTGCCACGTTGGCTTCTTTGAAACCTATGGAAGGTATATCAGGTATCCCACCTGGATGCCCAGAAGACAATTAACAGTAATTGGTGAGAGTAGAGAAAGAGAGGGGGTGGTCAGTGGATAGCTGAGAAGACATGGGAGATATCATCAATAGAGGAGGCATATGCTTTGTTCCTTCATTCCAATATTTATTTCAGTAAGACAAAGATCAATAAAGAGTTCTCACCACTCTCAAGGTTCCCTGTGCTCTTTCTCATCAAGCCTATTTCTTCCAGAATCCTCAGCAGTCTCCACCACTGTCTTTCTTCCTGAACACACACCTCCATATTAATTGGGTACTAGTTTGATGCTGCAGGGACTATATAAAACTGTCCTTAATGTAAAGAGGGAAGGACAGCTGAAAGGCGGTAGGTAAACAGAGCCCTGGAGTCAGAGTAAGAAGGCTGAGGGTGATCCCTAGCCATTCTATTTACTAATTCTGTGGTTTTGGACAAGCTACATAACCTCTTTACCTCAGTTTCCTCATCTATCCAAAGGAGATAATAATTTCTATTCAGAGATAGGCCAAGGTGGCCAATTAGAAGCAGCTGCAGTCCACCACACTCACAGAGGAATGAAAGGGGTGAGTGAATACAGCACTTTCATCCAAAATATTCAGGTACCAGCATTGGAACTGATCAGGGAAACAGCTCCCAAGCAACCCCCACCTCCAGCCAAGGGAAGCTGTGAATGTGTGACCCTAGGAAACAATGCTTCTCCCACAGGTATTTGCAACCCTTAGATCAGGAGATCCCCTTGTGAGCCCAGGCCACCGCAGCTTTGGGTCTGACACACAGAGCTATGTGGAGGCTAGGCAGAGCAGCTGCTCAGGCATGCACACAGACCCAGGAGTTTACAGACTCCAGCCCTGGGATCTCTGACAAAGGGGACTGCAACTCAGGCAAGGCGGGAGGTCCGTACATACCCCCAAGAAGGGGGCTGAATCCAGGGGGCTGAGCAGCATCAGTTTGCAAACCCCACTTCCACAGCACCTCACGAGAAATATCCACTGGCTTGGAACTCCAGCCAGCCACCAGCACCAGGGTGCAGCCATCCTAACACAGGATGGAGCCCCCAAGGGGGAGGGACAAGCCACCACCTCTATCATTTGGTTGACTCAGACATTCCAGCCTGCAGACCCCTCCCGAACATCCCCCATCCCCACCCCCACCCTCCACCCTCCCTCCACCTCCTCCCCACTACCCCCACCCCCACCCCCTGCATAGCACAGCTGCTTCGCCAGAAGTGGCCAGACTGCTTCTTTAAACAGGACCCCTATCCACTCCTCCTGATGGGGCAGGTCTTCCCA
Source organism: Nomascus leucogenys (assembly GCF_006542625.1). NCBI lineage: Eukaryota > Metazoa > Chordata > Mammalia > Primates > Hylobatidae > Nomascus > Nomascus leucogenys. The sequence continues at coordinate 2,614,512 of NC_044389.1, read as the reverse complement.
GCCGGGGCCTCTAGCTACCCCTGCCCCTATTCTATGGACAGAGTTTTGATTTCACCCTGTGACAGAGTGCCCATAGGGAGGTGCAGACCACCATCTTTGCAGTTTGGGCAAATCAACCATTCCAGCCTGCAGGCTTTGGAGAGTCCAAGCCGAGTGGGGCAGAGGTGGTTCCCCAGCACAGCTCGGCTGTTTTGTCCCCAGCACAGCATGGCCAGACTGCTTCTTTAAACAGGACCCAGATCCATTCCTCCTGGCTGGGTGGATCCTCCCAGCTGAGGCCGCCGACCACGCCCCGCCATGTTCTATGGCCGACAGAGTTCTAATTTCTCCCTGGGACGGAGTGCCAGTGTGGGGTTGTGGGGGAGCAGGCCACCATCTTCACCGTTTGGGCATCCCAGCCGGTCCAGCCTTGCAGGTCTTGGAGATGCCAAACTGGGGACTGAAGAGATCCCCAACACAGCACACTTGCTCTACCAAAATGCAGCCAGATTGATTCCCTAAGTTGGTTCCTGATCCCATTCCTCCTGAAAGGCGAGACCTACCAACCAGGGTCTCCAGCCCCATCCTACCAACACATTCAGGCTGGCAACAGGTCATTACCATCCTGGGATAGAGCTTTCAGAGGAAGGGGCAGGCTGTCATCTTTGCTGTTTCACAGCCTTCACTGGTGATACCTCCAGGTATGAGAAAAACCAAGGTGACTAGGGTCTGAAGCGCACCCTCAGCAAACTGCAGCAGCCCTATGCAAGAGTGGCCAGACAGTTAAAAGAAAAACAAACCAAAAGCAACAACAATAAAAACCACACACACAAAAAACCCATCCAAAGGTCAGCAACCTCAAAGATTGAAGGTAGATAAGCCCACAAAGGTGAGAAAGAATCAGTGCAAAAACGCTGAAAACTCAAAAAGCCAGAGTGCCATCCTTCCTTCAAATGACCGCAACACCTCTCCAGCAAGGGTTCAGAGCTGGGCGGAGGCTGAGATGGCTGCAATGACAGAAGTAGGCTTCAGAATGTGGAGAAAACGAACTTCACTGAGCTAAAGATCATGTTGTAGCCCAATGCAAAGAAGCTAAGAATCATAACAAAACAATGCATGTTCTCACTTATAAGTGGGAGCTGAATAATGAAAATACAGGGACACACTGAGGGGAACAACACACACTGGGGCTTGTCAGAGGGTGGGGGTTGGGAGGAGGGAGAGGATCAGGAAGAATAGCTAATGGATGCTGGGCTCAATACCTGGGTGTTGGGATGATCTGTGCAGCAAACCACCATGGCACACATTTGCCTATGTAACAAAGCTGCACATACTGCACATGTGTCCCTGAATCTAAAATAAAAGTTGGAAATAAAAATAATAATTATTATTATTCAAGAGGATTTTATCAGAACTAAATGAGGTGTATTGAAGTACTTTAGAAATTATAAAACCTCATACTATATTGAAGATATTATGGAATATGGTGAGCAAGAAAGGTTTGAGTAGAATGGTTTGGGTATTCTTGGAAGAGAATGCACTCTCTGCCACATGGTACAGCAGATACTTTCCCCATGATTGTAACTATGTATGCAGATGTAGAAAGACATAAAATCACAACTCCATGCAAACTGTCCCAGAATGTTTTCTCAGGTAAACTAGGTCAACAGTCTGTTCATTAGTATTTTGTAAGCTAAAATTGCAAGTCACAAATGCTTATTCTTTATTCCTTCTTTATTTCCCATAAAACATTTAAATCAGGCAAGAATCTAATAAACAATTGTACTTATTGAATCATTGAATAGGTAGAAAAACCTTATATAGAGATAGGAATATCTTATATATCTTTAGCTTTAAAGAACTTTAGAACTCAAAGAACAAAGAAGACAATGATAATATATATGCGTATAAGTGAGAGTTGCCCTTTCTTCACTTATGACTATCCTAAAACCCCTTTAAGCATTGTATAAAGTCCTTTCCAACTCTAAAAAATATTTATACATGAATAATTTCTTAATTGCAGCAAGTTTTTCACACTTGTAACTAAGAATCAACTCCGTTATTATTTTATAATCTGAACAAAATTGCAAAGGAATGCTGATTCCAGTCCAAAACAGCCAGTTTATGTGGATTCTTATGGCACTCCTCACCCATACTTGTGAGTCACAGGTGCAAAAACACAAACACAAAAATGGTCACAAAATGTAAATATACTTAAAAACACCTTCTGTGTTAGTCCTTTTCCATTGCTGTAAACGAATACCTGAGACTGGGTAATTTATAAAAAAAAGACTCATTTGACTCCATGTCCTGCATTCTGGGCACACTGGTATGGGGCATGGGCTCCTTAGCTCTACCCCTTTGGCTTTACAGGGTGCAGCCCCCATGGCTACTCTCACTGGTTGGAATTGAGTGCCTGCATCTTTTCCAAGTTCAGGGTGCAAGCTGCCAGTGGCTCTACCATTCTTGGGTCTGGAGGGCGGTGGCCTCTTTCCCACAGCTCTACTAGACAGTATCCCAGTGGGAAGTCTGTGTGGGGCCTCCAACCCCAAATTTCCCCTCCACACTGCCCTAGTAGAGGTGCTCTGTGAGGGCTCCACTCCTGCAACAGGCTTCTATCTGGGCATCCAGGCTTTCTCATGGATCCTCTGAAATCTAGGTGGAGGCAGCCAAACCTCTTCACTCTTGTACTCTGAATGCCTGCAGGCTCAACAGGATGTAGAAGCTGCCAAGGTTTATGGCTTGTGCCCTCCAGAGTGGTAGCCCAAACTACACCTGGGTCCTTTTGACCCGGGGCTGGGGCTGGAGCTGGAGCTGCTGAGGTGCAGGGAGCAGTGTCCCAAGGCTGTGCAAGACAGTGGGACCCTGGGTCTGGCCACTGAAACCATTCTTTAATCCTAGGCCTCTGGGCCTGTGATGGGAGGGGCTTCCTCAAAGATCTCTGAAAGGCCTACAAGTCCTTTTTTCCATTGTCTTGACTATTAGCACTTGGCTCCCATTTAGTCATTAAATCTCTCTAGCAACTAGTTGCTCCACAGCCTTCTTTGATTCCTCTCCTGAAAATATTTCAGGGGACTGGCATCTGCTTTTGGTGAGGGCCTCAGGAATCTTCTGCTCATGGCAGAGGTCAAAAGGGGGAGCCAGTGTGTCACATGGCAAGAGAGGGAGCAAAAGAGAGAGGAAGCAAGAGAGAGAGAGGAGATACCAGGTTCTTTTAAACAACCAGATCTCATGTGAACTAACTACCTTAGGGAGAGCACACCAAACCATTCATGAGGGATCCGTCCCCATGACCCAGACACCTCCCACTAGGCCCACCTCAAAATTAGAGGTCACATTTCAACATAAGATTTGGAAAGGACAAAACATCCAAACTATATCATCTTCTATATGAGAAGTCATTAACGTGAAATTGTGAGGCATGAAGTAAAAATGACTTGCATAGATAATACAGAAACAAATATCACTTTTGAAGCAATGCACCTACAATTTGCATTTATTTGAATAAGAGAAATCATTGCTGACATACACTGAATATCTGTTTTGTAGTAGCTATAGTCATAACCATTATACCTTTATTAATTTATTTAATCCTCACCACAACCCTATGTACTGAGATGATCTCCACCTTACAGAGGCACAGTAAGATGATTTTGCCTGTTTTCCCCTTGGAAAGTGAAGCCAGGATTTATAGCTGGGAACTCTGTCTTGAGAGACCCACTAACTATACTACCTCCGGAGACCCTCTCTAAGTGGGAAGAGTAGGATTTACGAAAACTGTGGCACTCAAGGTACTCTAAGAAAGGAGTGGATGGGGTCTCTGAAGACACTATGTCTCATTCTAAGACATTTGTTAAATAATCCCTTATTTCCCATAAGCTTAAATATGACCATGGAGAATTTCTGCATTTGATTACTTAAAACCTGACAGAAAGAAGGGAAAGTAAGAGATAATTTTCACTCCACAGGTAGTTAAATTCTGGAATGAATTTAAACTCAGATATCAAGAGCCTTTATTGTATACAGGCAAAAAGAGATAAAGAGAGAAGAAATAATGTAATTGTTTTTATAAGTAATTTGGTTATTTTAAAAAACCTAAGATGGTCTTTCAGGCAGAACACAAGTAATCAAGTACTGTACTGATGCAGAATCCTGTGTTAATTCTGGTCTGGTTACAATAAGTAAATGGTTAAAAAGGCAAAGAATACATTATTAAAATAAAGACATGCCTACTTTAAAGGAGCAAATTAACAAAGAAAGAAAGGGAGGGAGTGAAGGAGGAAAAAGGAAAGAAGGAGGTAAGAAAGGAAGGAGAGAAGGGAGAGAGGGAGGGAGGAAAGAAAAGAAAATCACAATAGTATGACATTGGGCAAGGGAGACATTAGCTGGGAAAGGAAAGAATAATTGAAAGAGGTATGCTTTTTGAAGAGTTATTAAGGTAAAAAGTTATTAACTGAACAGACATGTGAGACAGGTATTTATTTGAATGAGTAATGACCAAGACTTTCAAAATTGATGAAAAATAGAAATCCCTAGGTTCAGAAAGCACAATAATTCTTAGCTAAGACAAATTGGAGAAATCTCTATGCAGACATTTCATAGGAGAACTGCAGAACACCAAAGAAGACTCTGAATACTTAAATATTCAGAGAGAAAAAAACAAGTTACTTACAAAAAAAAACAGATAGTTTGACAACTGACTTCTCAACAGTAATAATAAGAATCCAAAACACAATAGAATAATATCCTCAAAGTTCTGAAAGAAAAGAATTGCTAATCTAAAACATATAACCAGCTAGATCATCTTTTAAGAATGGGAATGAAACAAAGACATCCTCAGATAACCCAGAAAGTTTTCAGCTTACTCTCACTAAAAACTTCCAAAAGGTATACTTTTAAAAAGAGAATGTGAGGTGCCAGAAGGGATGATATGAGAAATATTTGAATTTTTAAATTTACTTGTGCATCTTTTCCAACATGTGTATGCGTATATGAATTAATATAGTATTTGCTGTCATTGTTTCATAGTTGGCAGTGTACTGTGCATACTTATCTTCACCTTGTTCATTTACTGTTGCTTACTTAACATTATAGTCTGGGAATACTTTCATAACAGTATAAAAAGCTAATTCACAAGCACTTTTCAAATCTAGTTGTGTTACGTTTGCTCTTGTCCCATTGGGCATAGCTGTTACGTGCCCAAGGTCAGAGTCCATGAAGGAGGAGACTATCCTAGTGTGTGGATAAAGGAAGGCATGAACTATTTAAAAGTCATTGCTGTAATATTCCATTACCTCGTGCAACTCAGATCCTATGATCTTTGCTTAGATACCTGGGGTTCTGCAGGATTTGGACCAAAAGTCTTGGCACACAGTTGCCTCTATTGTTTTTTTCTTCGTTCTGTAAGCATAGAAGCAGCCTAGCCATACTGAAAACGTTTCATTCTCTTAACACATAAGGCCCTTGCATGGTCATGTTAGAGCCACTGAGGAGATGGACTGTGTCTTACGCTCTTTGAAGCCCTTGAAGAACTGCAGACTGGGTCAAACCTATTGGTAGTAATTTATAATTTTTGGTGAGGATGGCAGAAGGATAAATCACTTAATAATGATGCTAATTAAATAAAAGTGCTTCACCCTTTAAGTATATGAAAGAGTGGTGGATAGATAAGCTAGAACTAGATTCCCTTCCCTTCCTAATTTCATGTTAGCATGGGCAAGAAGAGACAGTTTGCTAGAGATTTCCAAGGCAGAAGTGAATTTGCGGCCATCTTTTTGTGCTCAAAAGGTCGTGTCAGGGAACAAGGTGCTGTGGCAGCTCAGGCACATTGGCTCATCTAGTTGGTGGGGCAGCAGCTGGGCCACCAGTATCCAGCTCCTACTGGATCCTTCTTCAGCTTCTGCAACCTCTGAGCCAGGTGCATGGTTAGCTCCCTGGCAAAGGGCACTGATACCTGCTATGGGACACTCTCACCACCAAGGTTGCAGGTTTGGAAGAGGTGAGAGACCAATGCACACTCAATTCCTTCCCTGTGGGCTACAGGTTTCAATTCACATCCATCTTCCTTTTCCAACTACCTGCCCTGTAGATTTCAGGCTCCAGCACCAGGTACAAAAACAATATAGACTCACATAGACTGCCTAGCCAGCTCCCAAAATTATATAAGGTCAATGTATTTGTTATCTATTGTTGCACAACAAATTACTTCAAAACAACATAAACATTTATTATTTCACACAGTTTCTGTAGGTCAGCAATTTGACAGTGGCTTAGCTAAATGATTCTAACTCACAGCCTTTCATGAGGTTGCAATCAAAATGCTAGCAGGGGCCAGGGGTGGTGGCTCAAGCCTGTAATACCAACACTTTGGGAGGCCGAGGCAGGTGGAACACCTGAGGTCAGGAGTTTGAGACCAGCCTGGCCAACATGGCAAAACCCCATCTCTACTAAAAATACAAAAATTAGCCAGGCATGGTGGCACATGCCTGTAGTCCCCGCTACTCAGGAGGCTGAAGCAGGAGAATCACTTGAACCCGGGAGGCAGAGGTTGCAGTGAGCCAAGATCGCACCAATGCACTCCAGCCTGGGCGACAGGGCAAGACTCCATCTCAAGAAAAAAAAAAAGATGCTAACGGGGCTCTGTAAACTTTCTCTATAAAGGTCAGATAGCAAATATTTCAGGCTTTGTGGGCCATACAGTCTCTGTTGCAATCAATCAACTCCCTTTATAGTTTAAGAGCAGCCACAGGCAATGTGTAAAGAAATGGTCTTGTCCATGCTCCAACAACCTTTCTTTACAAAAACAGCAGACTGATTGGCCAAGAGGGGGTGGTAGTTTGCTGATTCCTGATCTAAAAGTTTAATGGAGGCTGGAGTTAATGTTACTAAAATTTAGTGCAGGCAATTGGCAGAGGTCTGCAGTTCATCTCCCTTGCTTGAGTGTCCCCACAGCATGGTGGCTGACTCCTCCTGCAGTGAGTATATTATCCCTTTGATTACTTCTATTGGTCACACAGACCAAGAGCGCTACGTTGTGGTAGGGGTTTACACAGGGTGTAGATACATGGAGGTAGGGATCATTGGGTGAGCTGTCTTGAAGACTGGCTTCCATATTTAATTCCCTAAAATAAATGATATTCCTACTGGTTTTACGTCTCTGATCACATCCTGACTGGTCCTGGAGCTATAATAGTAGGCATTTTAATATGCCAAAAAAAACCAGTGAATTTGGAAAAATGTTTTATTATATTCCAAGCAAATTCTAAATTAATCTAAATAATATTCATACTAGGCATACCTTGTCAAAAGTTAAAATTTCAAGAATATTTATACATTTCTGCAAATATCCAAATAGGGAGGAGGAAAAACGACTTTCCTTAAAAAGGGGTAAAATCTCTCTCTCTTTTTTTTTAAGAGGCAGGATCTTGCCCTGTCACCCAGGCTAGAGTGCAGTGGTGCAGTCACAGCTCACTCCAGCCTTGACCTCCTGTGTTCAAGCAATCCTCCCACCTCAGCCTCCCGAGTAACTGGGACTACAGGCATGCACCATCACACCCAGCTAATTTTTTTCATTTTTTTTTTTTTGGAGAGACAGGGTCTTTCTATGTTGCCCAAGCTGGCCTCGAACTCCTGGGCTCAAGCAATCCTCCTGCCTCAACCTCCCAAAGTGCTCCAATTATAGGCGGGAGCCACCACACTTGGCCTGCTTCCTCAGACTTCTTTATAACACTAAGTTCCTAAAGATAATGAAAAATTCGTAAAGACTTTGAGAGGGGAAACATAATCAAGAATTTCATTCCCAGCCAAAGTGGTGTTCACGTGTGAAGGCAAAGACTGAGAAAGGAAACTACTCATGGATACGTGGCTGACTGAAGGAATTCAAAATAAAGAACTAAAAAGTAGGAAAAACAAAATAAATTAAGTATAGAAGCTTACATATAAATAACTCCTGTAAATATAATCACAAAACTCAATATAAAAACAAAACCATTGAACATAAGGGAACACAGGGTAAAGAACATGAATAATTACCTGTAAGTAACACGGGTCTGCTCCTCTGTTTAACCACAGGAAGGAAGCCTGGGAAGTCAGGGAAGAAAGTAATAGAAGTCAAGGAAGAAATCTGCCTCCTGCACAAGGTAGCATAAAAATTATATGCAAGCGAAGGCCTGAAAGAACAGTCGGAGTTGGCCAGGAGAATGGGGGATATTCTGGTGGCAACAGCAGAAGCCCACTCTGGCTGAGGAAAATAGAAATCAGTTTATGGGAAAAATGTCAGAAGTTCACTGATGCAGTTAAAGGGCACGAAGGTTAGATTCAGAACGAGACAGACACAGTGACACAGGAGATGCAATAAGCTGTCAGGGCACTGCCTCCGAGATAATGAGCCCTAACCATGTTTCTGCCTGTGCGTTATTCCTTCTGAGATTCAAAGTCCCTGAAGAGAGAGCCAGATTGAACGAGCTCAGGCCTGTTGCTGGCCAGAGGAAGGCAAGACTGTCCCTGATGGCCCCACAGAGACAGCTCACAGTCCGTAGGAGCCACAGGAAGGAAACTGAGATGCTGTTACCCATAGGAGAAGAACAGCTGCTAGGCAACTCCAAAATAGTGAGTGCTCACTCCAGGGGGACTGAGGCTGGGGAGGGCAGCAGAAACCTATCACAAAGAGCCTTTAAGTCATGCTAAGAAATGTGGATGTTTTTCCAAAATGAAAATGAGGCATAAATGAAAGGTTTGGAGCAGGAAAGTAATAGATTCGATTTCCATTTTAGAAAGATGGCTCTGGCAGCAATGTGAAGAGGAAACGGGGAGGGTACTGACTGGAGACTGTTGCAGTAATCCAGGTAGAACAGATGTGGCCCAACTTATTAACTATGGACTGCAGAGAAACACGTGCAGTCTGTCTAGAGAGAATAAAGCAACATAGAACCAACAGATTTTGGTAACTGAGTTACCAGTCTTATTATGATTAGATTATTCATCATCATCATCATCATCATAAGCAATAATAACGTAATAACAGTAAACAACAAATAAGAAACAATTTGATAATGGAAAACTGTGTTCCCCCTTCTCCAAATAATTGATGTGCTGTGTGTGATCCATTAATGGGAACTACGTAACCCATCATTTGACTCCCAACCAAATTTGCATCTGATTCACATCAGCAGTGTGGACTCTTGTCTTCTGTGATCTTTTTTTCCTTGATCCTGACTTTTTCCATCTGTATCTGTTTTACTGTTACACTGTGTACGTATCCTTTTTTGGTAAAGTGTCCTAAAAAAACTCAAAACTACAAAATAAACAAACAAAAACTCATCATGCCCGTATCCTCAATCAAAACCACTTTCCTGTCTTCATAATTTGCTAATGGCTCTACCATTTCCCCTATACCTGGAGCTTGGAAACCTCAAGTATCAGAACCACTCATTCAGATCTTCTGTACATGAAAAAGTTTTTGAATCAGTGCCCTACTTTTCATCTTTCCTTGCTTGAAGTGAAATCTCCCTTTTCCTCTTGCTTAAACCTTCCGTCAGCTTCCTAACAGTCTCTCCTTGCCCTCTGACTATGCATCACTGCCAAGTTAAATTCCAATTATATTACTTTTCTGCTTTAAAACTCCGATGATTCACCAATACTAATAAATTAGGCATTGGCCAGTGGCACACGCCTGTAATCCCAGCACTTTGGGAGGCCAAGGTGGGTGGATCACCTGAGGTCAGGAGTTCGAGATCAACCTGGCCAACATGGCAAAACCCCGTCTCTACTAAAAATACAAAACTTAGCCAGGCGTGGTGGCGCACTTCTGTAATCCCAGCTACTCGGGAGGCCGAGGCAGGAGAATCGCTTGAACCCAGGAGGCGGAGGTTGCAGTGAGCCGAGATCATGCCACTGCACTGCAGCTGGGGTGAAAAGAGTGAAACTCCGTCTCAACATACATAAATAAATAAATAAATAAATAAATAAATAAATAAATAAGGCATAAACCCTTCCTTCTGTATTAAAGATTTTCTCTCAGAAGATTATAATATGAAAAAGCTAGGAACACTTTCAGAATCCCCTAAATTGAGTACACATACCAGGTCTACTTTTCTTCACTTTATACCTTTTTCTAGGTTCCAGGTACATCCCTGGGTGTCTCAGTCCATTTTCTGCTGCTGTAACAGGATATCACAGACTGGGGAAGTTATGAACAAAAGAAGTTTGTTTGGCTCACAATTCTGGAGGCTGAAAAGTCCACAATCCAGGGGCCACATCTGGCAAGGGCCTTCTTGCTGCATCGTAACATGGAAACTAGGTGGAAGGGCAAGAGAGTGCATGCGACAGAGAGAGCAAGAGAGTGAATGTGCCTTTATGACTAACCTACTGCTGTGACAATGGCATTAATCCACCCGTGAGGGTGAAGCCCCCCTGACTTAATCACTTTTTAAAGGCCCCACCCCCTCGACACTGCTGCACTGGGGATGAAGTTTCCAGCACGTACCTTTGGAGGACTTATTCGGTGATGACCCTTGCTTCTCATTCACGGAGGAAGAGGAATGAAGAATCCAAATGGCAGACGCGGGAGCTCTAGCCCATCCTTTTCCCGTCCTCTTATTTTTGGGGGTCGGCCTGCCTGCTTAGCACTGTGAGCCTCTCTTAGCCTTGGTGTAGGCTTAGTGAAGAAGCTCTGCTTCTGGCAGGAAAGAGGGCCAGGGGAGTGCTGGGGTACACCTGATGGGAAAACCTACCTAGTTCTGGCGTTTGGTGTCAGGAATTCCATTGTTGCCACATACCTGAGTGAATTTAGGAACCAAAACTAGAACACATAAAGATTAAGGCTTCTGGAGGCTGGAGGAATTGATTGGTGTGATATAACCTTTGGGGAAACTATACCAAGCTCGAGCCATGCAGGAATTTTAAACACTGAGTTTTCTGCAGCCAATATTGCACCTTATGCCTGATTTTTATGAAGACGGCTTTTAGCTGCTTCAGCCTGGACAAGTGAGTGTAAGTCTCAGGCTTCTGAAAGATTCTGACCTAGTGGTTGAATACACAACCAAGAGGCTCTTTCTATATTGCGTGGGCTGCAGGCACTGACCACTTCAGTGATCTCGGTGGCATTAGCAAAACTAGCCACAAAAGCTTTAGCAAGCAAACCTGGGTTTAAATTGAAAAATAACTTAGCCTGTGGGCAGCTGCAGATGGCCTTGAATAACACAAGCACAAATAGGCCTGTGATTGCGGCCAGGACTGATAGAGGGAATAAATAAATCCGGAGACAGCCTTTAGAGTCCCACTGAGGTTTCGCCTTGAAAGAGGCAGAGTTTCAGTATATTGTTTGGCTTCTACCAGGATTTTCACCCAGGTCTACGAAGAAGTTAGGTTCCACATGGGTCACAGAGCAATAGCATGTGAGATTCTAGCTTTAACTTATTAGTGTTAGGTTCAAATAGGTAGTACATGATCTCACTTGGAGTAGACCCAAATTCTATTCTATATTTAGAGCCAAGGAGGAAACTTTAGAGGAATTAATCTTCGATTCATGTGACTGATAAACAGTGTTGAGTCACCACCAACCATGTAAACTCAAGCTGGCCCTGAATTTGTTAATTTCATGAATTCAAACCAAGGCTTTGGATTTCAGACTAAAATTATGCATTCAACCTAAAAGGGAAGTACATTTTGGAAGAATAAATGGGCACCCTCGTTGAAAAAATGCTATCTTCTTAGATAACACTAGAGAAATAACTGAAAGAAACTATCACTGTCCCAATAAAAAGACAGATAATTTTTTAAATACGGTCTCTGAGGAACATGATTGCTTAAAATGTCACAGAAAAACTGGAGTCGTATGAAAAACATGTCAGTCTTAATATCAGAACATAAGCAGAGAAAATTGAAAATAAAGAGACAGATTAAGCTAGAGGAAAATTTCCTTAGGAGTAAGGTTGAAATATTAGAGAACATATTAAAGAGAAATTAAACTAAAATGAGATCTCAAAAGCCAATATATATAAAAGGGAAAGCAAGGGGGCCGGGTACGGTGGCTCAGACCTGTAATCCTAGCACTTTGGGAGGCCGAGGCGGGTGGATTGCCTGAGCTCAGAGGTTCGAGACCAGCCTGGGCAACACGGTGAAACCCCATCCCTACTAAAATACAAAATTAGCCAGGCATGGTGGCCGGCGCCTGTAATCCCATCTACTCGGGAGCCTGAGGCAGAGAATTGCTCTGCCTCCCGGGAGGCGGAGGTTGCAGTGAGCTGAGTTTGCACCATTGCACTCCAGCCTGGGTGACAGAGCAAGACTCCATCTCAAAAAAATAAAAATAAATAAATAAAAGGGAAAGGAAAATGCAATAAGGTCTAACTTGTATGAGGCAGGGTGTTAGATGCAGGGAAAGTGTGTAGTTATTACTAGAACAGAAACAGTGATTCCAAAAGTTTTAGTTTTTTTTTTTAAAGGAGAGTAAAAACAAGAGTACACTAAAATGACATTCAGGAGGGCTAAGATCCAGGAAACTATTAAATGGTAGATTCTTAAAATTATTACTGGAAAGTCTATAGTAAAAGCAACTGATTTTCTTGCCTTCCTTCCTGCACCCTGGTAATCCATTCATTTCTAAGAAGCACATCTGATTATGTCAGCCCCTTGCCATAAACTACATATGCACACACACACACACACAGACACACACATGCGTGCGCGCGCGCGCACACACACACACACACATGCATGTGCGCGCGCGCACACACACACACATGCATGTGCACGCGCACACACACACACACACAGCCGATGCATCTTTGCATCTTAGCATGGAAGGCAGTCTTTCTGTGACCTGGATTCTACGTACCTCCCTGAATTGTTTCCTGATAAACTCCACCTCTGCATCCTAGATTCCAGTTGTACCAAACTATTTGCAAGTCTTGAGTATTTATAAGCTTTATAACTTATTCATTCTGCCTACCATGTCCTTTTATCCTAGTCCACACGGATTTTACAAGACTCAGCTTACACATCCCTTCTCCTAGGAGCCTTTCTACATTAGAATTACCAGTGAATACAGAGCACTTAACAATGTTTTATTTTTCTTATATATTTATTGACTCTTTTTCAACCCTAAGCCAGTGGTTCTCAAAAGAGGTGATATAGCTCCCAGGAGACATTTTAAAAATGTAAGGGGCATTTTTAGTTGTAATGAGTTTAGGGGTTGGGAGAACACAACAGATATTCAATGGACAAGCCAGGAAGCTAGACACCTTGCAATATCCATACAGTTCAGTACAAAAAAGAACTATATGCATCATGTTCAACTTTGGAATGTTCCACAGGCCTTTCTTTAGGTGAAAAACTTGTTTATAATTATGAGTTAAGACTCGAGCTCTGGGCCAGGTGCAGTGGCTCACACCTGTAATCCCAGCACTTTGGGAGGCTGAGGCGGGCAGATCACCTGAGGTCAGGAGTTCAAGACCAGACTGGCCAACATGATGAAACCCCATCTCTACTAAAAATACAAAAAAAAAAAATTAGCCAGGCGTGGTGGCGCATGCCTGTAATCCCAGTTACTCAGGAGGCTGAGGCAGGAGAATTGCTTGAAGCCAGGAGACAGAGGTTGCAGTGAGCCGAGATAGCACCACTGCACTCCAGCCTGGGCAACAAGAATGAAAACTCTGTCTCAAAAAAAAAAAAAAGATTCATATTCTGTTTTATATAAAATCAAAAGTATTTTTGCATGGTGTTATATATTGAATTTCACAGGAATATAACTACCATAAACTGAGGAAAGAATGTACTTGGTTTATGTTCAGAACTTTATCAAGAGTTGTTTCCCATTTCAGAAATCACATCACTATGGGCACCACTGAGGGTGGTATTTGAGTCACCAACACAACACTCCTGTATGCATCTGCATTTGTCGATGAGGCATTCATGGTGACTGTAAGTAGATGTACAAATCTTCTCATTTAGCTCTTATTTCAAAATGTCAAATATAAATTTTAAATGTGGGCAAATATTCAGTCAAATATATTAAATTGGGTTTTACAGGTTTTATGCACAAATGAACAGTCACCAATATGTCTATTCCGCCAACACATTTTTTTCTAATTAAGCCAACGAACCCATCTAGAGTAAGTGAACATTTTACAAAGGAACATGTTGATCACATTGGCAAAGATATGTACATATATATATATTTCTGATATTTAAGGAAAACTGAAAATTGCTATACTGTCACTGGAATGTTCAAGAATGTTCTCTGCAAAAGGAGGTGAGTCTCATTGGTTCTTACAGAACAACATAAAAGATCATGCAATATGGTACATCATACAATATTCTAAGAAAATTAGTTTTATAAACTATATAAGAGATTAGTACAAAGAGGATAAAAAGAAATCCAAACCAAATAATTTCTCTATCCCATTTAATACTGCTTTAAGAAGATGGTAAAAGATATTGAAATCAATTGCATAATGCAAATAACCTTGATTATGAGTGGGCAAAAGCAACCTGAATAATCATAAGACTTTAATATTTGCATCTATAAAGTGTGCAAGGACAGAAAAATTATGTAGAAAAGATTATTTTCAAAATTACTAACAATGAATACAAAAAATTTGTCAATATTTGAAACCCTAAAATTAATTAAAGGGAAAAAAATTTCCTTTTCCAACATCATTGCTTATTTAACAGATGGAGCACCAATAATGCAAGTTTAGAGCCAACTTTAAAAAGAGATACCGGGTGTTTTAACAAGTCATTTTATTATTCATCAACAACTTAATTACCAAGTCTCAGAGAACAAGATAATCATCAATGAATGTTTAAAAATAATCCCTTCACTGACAGATTATTCATAATCTTTCAAATGTCATTTAAGTGTTTGAATGTCGTGTCCAAATAAGATGGTTCACCAAGCAAATATTTTAAAAAGGTTTGGCTCACATTATGGACCTTTATGGATCTTTAACATGATCAATAAAAATATATATATAATTGGAAACACTGCAAATTGATGAGGTATAGCCTTCAAGCATATTTGAAAAGGTCATTATTCAAATTATAATTTTTAATTTATATTTTGTATATTAATATATTTATTTTCAAATATACAGAAAAGTTGAAAGACGAGGACATGCTTGTCCAACTCATAGCACATGGGCCACATGTGGACCAGGACAGCTTTGAATGCGGCCCAACCCAAATTCATAAACTTTCTTAAAATATTATGAGTTTTTTTGTGATTTTCTTTTTAACTCATCTGCAATAGTTAGTGTTAGTGTATTTTATGTGTGGCCCAAGACAGTTCTTCTTCCAATGTGGCCCGGGGAAGCCAAAACATTGGACACTCTTGGATTAGAGCAAGGAACACCCATATGCCTGCCACCTACATTCGGCAATTGCAAGTATTTTGCTGTAATTGCTTCCAATATGTTTGTATATTTGACTAAAACCTTTCAAAGTAAAATACAGTGACCATGCTATTTCACCTCTGAGTTCTTAATCATGAATCTCCTAAATATAAGGATATTCTCTTGCATAACCACAATGTTATTACTATACCTTAAAAAATTCAGGAGTGGGCCGCAGCCTGGGCAATAAGTCTTCCCCCAGCAGACCTCTGTGCCCTAGAAACCGTAGGGACCCAACGGGTCAGCTCACTTGGGTGGATGCAGTGGCACCAACCATGGGCACTTTAGAAGAAGGCTTCATTGTGCCCTTCTCCTCTGACTCTGATGCACATTTTGATGCTGTGGTTGGACATTTAGAGGACGTTATCACGGATGAAGATTTCCAGTTATTACAGAGAAATTTCATCAACAACTGCTACCAGGAGTTTGAGGACACCGAAGGGAATGAACTCACCTACACACCTATTTTTAATGAATATATTTCTTTGGCAGAAAAGTATATAGAAGAACAGTTGCTGGAGCGAATTCTTGGCTTTACCATGGCAACTTTCACAACGTTACCACAGAGATGAAGTGGTTGGGGACATACTCCAAACGCTGCTCACGTTTACAGATTTTCTGGCTTTTAAAGAAATGTTTCTGGACTGCAAAGCAGAAAAAGAAGGCCAGAGACTGGACTTAAGCCGTGGTTTAGTGGAGACTTCATTGTGAAAATCATCTTCTATGACAGCTTCTCAGAACAATCTGCAGCACTAGGACCTACCTCCAGACAATGAATGGTATCATTCTCATTTTCACAGGCTCAGTAGTTCAATAGGCTCGGCTCATGATGACAGGAGAACGTATCCTGGAAAAATTCATTCTGTTCTGCAACTCTTCATTCGCATTAAATATTGATGGGGTAAAAGCCAAAATGATCTAACCCTCCTGGACCTATTTATCCTGAAACATCTTGTTGGGTTTTTGTTTTTGTTTTTGTTTTGAGACAGGGTCTCGCTCTGTCACCCAGGCTGTACTGCAGTGGCCCAATCTCGGCTCACTGCAGCTTCCACCACCCTGGTTCAAATGATTCTCCTGTCTCAGCCTCCCAAGTAGCTGGAATTACAGGCACCCACCACCACGCCCAGCTAATTTTTTTGTATTTTTAGTAGAGATGGGGTTTCACCATGTTGGCCAGGCTGGTTTTGAACTTGTGACCTCAAGTGATCCGCCTGCCTCAGCCTCCCAAAGTGCTAGGATTACAGGCATGAGCCACCATGCCCACCCCTCCCCCGGCCGAATCACCTTCTTGTATTCATTAACCCTAATATTCCTCCCCTCCCCAAGTAGGTACCTCTCTCAGGTGCTTCTGACTCAGGCAGCTTGTGAGCAAGCCCATGTCAAGCATTCCACCCTGTGGGGGGCCTTTCCTCACCCCAGCATTCATGTTTGTGTATCAAAACCCACCATCATGAACTCTCTTTATCCCAGCAGGGTTTGCAGAAATTTTTTGTGCACTTGCATCTCATTTTTGACATGGGTTAGTGTTTCAGTTCTTCAGCCTCAATGAGGTTTTTTATATTTATCTGGGGTGTTACTCCAGCCAGCTGTCCATCTTGAGATTTTTGAATCTCCTGTGATCACAGCTTGTCCTGGCTGGAGGAATCAACTGAAAGAGAAGTTCTTTATCTAAAAGCTACATGTGAAAACTCCTGGTCTTAACATTTGAAGTCCTTGTGTGACTATGTCTTCTGCTGGTCCTGATGTAGTCCCACTATTTTCAGAAGTCTCTTTGAAGTGTTATTTTTGGAAAATACTTGTATAGATGAATTCTCAGGCTAACCTAGTAGTCTGAGTAGCCTTGCAGTAAAGGGAAATCAAAACTTAAGCAGGGAAGGGGGTGGGGTATGACCTTATAAGGGGATAATGCAACTTAGGCAATATCCAGAAAGATTGTAACCCCATAGTACTCGACCAATGAGGAACTTGGGGAGGGACTTGCATGCTAGGAGATAAATTACCTGCTGTGACTGCCCTGGGTGTGCCTGCCTATCAGACACCTGATCTTGCAAGACCGCCATTAAAAGTATCGTTTCCACTGGATATGATTTTGGAACTTCCATGATTGCCCACTTAAAGATCAAAGTATTATATACCGTGTGCTTTTTAGTGAATGTTACGAAGGCAAAAATGCTTTCTACGTTGGCATTCATTCCTATTTTACTGGGCACCTATGAATACACTAAAAGGTATCCGTTCTTATAGCATGTTTGTGTGTTTGCATGTTTGCTGAAAATCCTTTCTGTATAAACAAGTTTGCTGGGTTCTCAGGGTTAGGTAGGGACTTTGCCATTTCTTACTGTCAAAATCTCTCCTACGGAGATGGTGTTCCACTGCCAGTCTAGCTCAGCATGAGTAGGAAATAGTAAACACCCTTACCAGTCATCTGTCTGCTTTGGTTTAGTGCAACGTGTGGTAGAATACTACTTATCAGAAAACATGTATGTCATCTCTGGAAAGAAGAAAAATCACAGCAGTTCAAGTCTCAATGTGTACCTTTGATTTTTTAAAATTAAAAATAAGAATCTGTACTGACTTTTCACTTGGCTATCTTACTTTTAAAGGACAAGCTACAAGTGATGTGTTTTTCTGTACTGATGCATCACTTATCAAATGCTTTTGTACCATGAGTAAAAAAAAATTCAGAATCATTATTTAATGTCATCTAATACTCAGTTCATTTTCAAATGTCTCCAACTGTCCCCAAGACACCTTTTGACAATAACAAAAATCAATTGCATTTGTGCATCATGACTCTATTTTAAGCTAGAAAATTTCTTGACCCTATTTTTTAATACAATTTTTATAAAATTGACCTTTTTTTACTAAGCCAGTTGTCCTTTCGAATTTCCACATTCTGAATTTTTCTGACTGTCTCTTCATGGTGCCATTTAACTTATTCCTCCCTCTTATCCCTATAAATATGAAATGAGCTCTATAGACTTCATTAGATTCACATCAAACATTTTTGGCAAGAATCATATGTAATGCTTATACTTCATATTTCCTCACATCAGGAGGCAGCAGATGTCAGGTTTCCTCCTATAACTAATGCCAAGGAGGGCACAGTCCTATCTCTCCACTGCAAAGGTAGAGCTACAGCGCAAATGAGGTCCTTCTTACATTTTAAGGAAAGGAGCTCAATCTCATTATAGTATAGGGAATTATCCTGACTTAATCAATAAACATAATATTTTTTAAATAAGCTTGCCAGATTAGTCTTTTCAGGCTACTAACAGAATACCACAGACTGAGTGACTCATAAAAAAAACAAATACTTGTTTCTCACCATTCTAGAGAGTGGGAAGTCCAAGATCAAGGTGCCAGTAGATTCTGTGTCTGGTGAGGGCCCTATTCCGGATTCACAGATAGTCGCCTTTTTGCTGTGTCCTCTCATGGCAGAAGGGGCGAAGAATCTCCCTGGAGTCTCTTTTATAAGGGCACTAATCACATTCATGAGGGATCTGCCCTCATAGTCTAATCGCCCCCAAAGGACGCACCTCCTAATACCGTCACCAGGGGTGTTAAGATTTTAACATTTAAATTTTAAGGGCACATAACCATTCAATGCATTGCACTTGCTCAATGATAATTTTTATAGTTTTCAGCTTTGCCGCATAATCTAACATAAGGGTAGGTTAAAAGATACTGACTCAGAAATATATTGCTCTCATTTGGATTCTGTGATGATTAGGTTTAAAGATCCATTAACATTTTACAATATCAGATTGGGTGGTTTCAAACAGATGTGGAATATCTTTGCCAGCATTTTCAAGAAAAGTTAATTGATTTTAGTATGGTGCCTTTCATATTAAAAAAAATGTAATTGGACTTTGAGAACAACGTATGATTTAATCTGTCATAATAAAAAGATCTCGGATCCAGCTAAGACTTTCTCACCCACTTGTTTGAAAATAATCTAAATTATGGCAGCATTCCTCCCATCCAAGTACTAACCAGGCCTGACCCTGCTTAGTTTCTGAGATCAGATGAGATCAGGTGGGTTCAGGGTGGTATGGCCAAATGGCAACATTCCTACTACACATATAGCTGAGGATGGTTTCAAAATGCTTACCGCGAATGTCATGAAAATCAATTGCAAACTGGTGACAGGAGATTTTAAGCTAACTTTAATAGACTCTGTACAAAATATTGAACCATGGACCTAGGAAACAGACATGTCATTGAATTTTAATACAAGATATTGTTTTCAAATATTTCATATTATTAGCGTGTATTTGTTTAAGTTGAAAGTACTATGATAAGATATATATGTTATGATAATTACATTTTGAAACTGTTGTTATTAGTCTGTTCTCACGCTACTAATAAAGACATACCCAAGACTGGGTAACTTATAAAGGAAAGAGGTTTAATGGACTCACAATTCCACGTGGCTGGGGAGGCCTCACAATCATGGCCGAAGGCGAAAGCCACGTCTTACATGGCGGCAGGCAAGAGAGAATGAGAGCCAAATGAAAGGGGAAACCCCTTATAAAATCATCAGATCTCATGAGACTTATTCACCACCAAGAGAACAAGGGGGAAACCAAGAGAACATGGGGGAAACCATCCCTGTAATTCAACTATCTCCCACTGTGTCCCTCCCATAACATGTGGGAATTATGGAAGCTAAAATTCAAGATAAGATTTGGGTTGGGACACAGCCAAACCATATCATCAGTATATTTATTTTTTGGCTACTTGTTTTTTTTCTCTACCATTTGGAGTTCCCAGAGCACAATCTCTTAGAGCCTCTTGTCTGATGGTTTCTTTTTCCAGTCTACTCCATTCACCATTGCTTATCAGAGAATGTTCACCCATGTATTTTTAAGCTCTAGAGACTGGTCGTATAACTAAATAAATTGTGGGATTTTAAGACATTATGTGAGATACTGTTATCCATACCATGTGTCACAATATAATTATTTTATCCTTCATTTTTAAATAATGCCCAACTCATTTTCTCCCTTCAATGCCCATAATTTGTCTTGGATGTTTTCCCCACTTCAATTAAAGGTTTTCATCTTGTTCTCTTATCATATACAAACTAGTGTGGTTTGTTTTAGTTTCTCCTAAACTATTTCTATCCTGGTGTTTACATATGCCTCTGTTCTTTCCTTTTCCTGTACCTCGTATTTTAAAATGACCTGTATTTCTTATTTATTTTATCAGATGAGTGCATTTGACTACATCATTATAGTTCTGCCTAATTGTGCCTGGAAATTAAAACGTTAGATACACATATTATTAGATTATAAATTACTTTCTTCTTTATGTCTCTTTTATATTACATTTAGGACAGTGTGGAATATTTTAAATTGTGATAAAAATAAACATCCCCAAATCTACCATACTGACCATTTTAAAATATACAGCTCTACAGTGCTAAGTATATTTACACTGTTGTGCAACCTATCTCCAGAACTTTTCATCTAGTGAAACTGCAACTCTATACCCCTGAAACAACTCTCTATTTTTCCCTCCTCTCAGCCCCTGAGGATAATGTTGATTTTTAAATTCTCTGCATAAGCATGTCATTTTAAATGCGAATTTTATTTTGAGATTGCGAAAGAAATTTTGCAAAATATTTGTTTAAAAAAATGAGAGACCTTTGGGTCTAACAGAGTCAAGAACCACCACTGTAAGCTCCTGGAAGGAAGAGTGCTTTATTTACCTTGGTATTTCCAGGGCCTACCACGGCGTAAATAATAGAAGCTCAATGAATACATATTGAAAGAATGAGTGATTGGAAAGCTAAGCGAAGCCAGACATAGTGGCTCATACCTACAATTCCAGTTCTTTGGGAGGCCAAGGTAAGAGGATTACTTGAGGCCAGGAGTTCAAGACCGGCCTGGGCAAAATGGCAAAACCCCATCTCTACAAAATAAATAAATAAATTAATTAATTAATTTAATATGCTGGATGTGGTGGCACTGACATGTAGTTCTGGCTACAAGGGAAGCTGAGGCAGGAAGATCACTTGAGGCCAGGAGTTTGAAGCTGCAGTGAGCTATGATTGCACCACTACATCCAGCCTGGGTGACAGAGCAAGACCCTGTCAATAAAAAAAAAAAAGAAGAAAGAAAAGAAAGAGAAGAAAGAAAGAAAGAAAGAAAGAAAGAAAGAAAGAAGAAAAGAAAAAAGAGAGAGGAAGGAAGGAAGGAAGGAAAATAAAGGAAAGAAAGGAGAAAACGAAAAGTTAAGCAAAAGAAACCACTATCACTCACAAAAGATCACATGTCGTATGATATCAGTTAATGAAATGCCCAGGATAGGCAAATCTATCAAGACAGAGACAGAAAGTAGATTTGAGGTTGCCTCGGGATGGGAAAGGAAAAGAGTTGGGAGGAAGAATGGGAATGACTGCTGATAGGTACAGGGTTTTTTTCTGAATTGAAGAAAATCCAAAGTTAGGTTAAGGTTACACAACTCTGGAAATATACTAAAAAAAAAATTGAATTGTACACTTAAAATGGGTAACCTTTATGGTACATAAATTATATCTCAATAAATTCTTTTAAAGAATTGACTGAATACATCCTAAAAACCTATAGTTACCATCCTTAACAAGTCCTTTAGGACTTCACCAAAAGTTCAACCAATTATGATTTTATACTTTCATTTGAAATGCTAAGTAGTCTCAGAATATCAGATGTACAATTACATCTTATGTCCAAAGTAAAATACACATTATTATTTTATTTTATTAAATCATTCAGAACAAATTGTATTCAACCAACTCAGCAGTACAGTGTAAACTCAAGAGAAGGGAACTATGGAATTGCTTCCTTCTGTATCAGTAACAGATTAAACAAAATTAAACAAGCAAATGACACTTAAGAAGTAAGCTTACTCATCCATGGTGGATCCCCTGTGGGCAGAGTGCCATGGAAACCTCTTACAGCCAAGTGTATGAGGAATAAATCCTGGTCATGAGGATTAGACCCTTGATCTCACCTGTGGAGAAGTGGGTGCTTCCCCACCCATGGTGCTGAGCTGGCAGAATGGGGCTGGAGTCAAGGTTATGTCGAGGTAATCTTTATTTTTTATTTTTATTTTTATTTTTATCTTATTTTATTTTATATTTTATTTTATTTTATTTTGAGATAGAGTCTCACTCTGTCACCCAGGCTGGAGTGCAGTGGTGCAATCTTGGTCCACTGCAACCTACACCTCCTGGGTTCAAGCGATTCTCCTCCCTCAGCCTCCCGAGTAGCTGGGACTACAGGCATGTGCCACCACGCCTGGCTAATTTTTGTATTTTTAGTAAAGACAGGGTTTCACCATGTTGGCCAGGCTGGTCTCGAACTCCTGACCTCAGGTGATTTGCCCACCTTGGCATCCCAAAGTGCTGCGATTGCAGGTGTGAGCCACAACGGAGTTATCCTTTGAATCTTAGATTATGATCCTTCCTATGCCAAGGAAGGGCTGATTCTTTCATGTGCTTGCACATTAAAGCCCCCCTGTACCAGGGCCAGATTAGGTGTCCCCCCAATATTTACTGTTAAACATGGCCATGGAGTGTTTACCCAACTGCCAACTAAAAACTACTTGATCATTGCTTTTCTTTTCTTTTCTTTTTTTTCCTTTTGGAAAACTTCGGTACTCCCGTCACTGATACTTGATTAATATACCTGGCACTCTGGCTTAATTCTTCTGAGGAATTTCAGTAGCATCTAAAGTTATTTTCTCAACTCAAAAGCATTTTTGTTGTTTTTCCAGAGGATATAGCCCTGATGTTAACGTATTCTTTTTCGCCTGTCTGACAATGTGAGACAATGCAGTTGACCCCTTGAACAACACAGGGGTTAGGGGCACTGATCCCCGTGCAATTGAAAATCCTTATATAACTTATGACTCCCAAAAAACTTCAATATTAATAGTCTACTCTTAACTGGAAGCCTTACTGAGAACATAAACAGTATATTTTGTATGTTATACATATCACATACTGTATTCTTACAATAAAGCTAGAGAAAAGAAAACTGTATTAAGAGAATCATAAGGAATACAAAACATATTTACTATTCATTAAGTGGATCATTATAAAGATTTTCATCCTTGTTGTCTCACATTCAGTAGGATGAGGAGAACAAAGAGAAGAGGTTGGTCTTGCTGTCTTAGGAGTGGCAGAGTCAGAAGAAAATCCACATATAAGTGGACCTGCATAATTCAAACCCCTGTTTTTCAAGGATCAACTGTAGTTCATAACAAAACAGTGGTAAGTATACATAATAGAGAGGGTATGAAAGCTCTGTTTTTAACCTTGTTTGAAAAATCATTTCCAGGCCAGGCATGTTGGCTCATGCCTGTAATCCTAGCACTTTGGGAGGCCGAGGCGAGCGAATCACCTGAGGTCAGGAGTTCAAGACCAGCCTGGCCAACATGGCAAAACCCTGTCTCTACTAAAAATACAAAAATTAACTGGGTGTGATGGCACATGCCTGTAATCCCAGCTACTTGGGAGGCTGAGGCAGGATAATTGCTTGAACCTGGGAGGTGGAGGTTACAGTGAGCCGAATTCGGGCCACAGCACTCCAGCCTGGGTGATAAGAGCAAGACATGATCTCAAATAAAAGAAAAGAAAAGAAAAAAAGAAAAATCAGTTCCAATAAAAATTCTTGCTTTTCAACTTTATTTTCGTGACTCCTTGATTGATTCAACATGATTTTAAGAAAAGTCCTGTTCCCTGGGACTGCATTACAAGCTGTCTAGATAGCTCCCATGAAATGGAAATTAACCCCACACCAGGAAAGGCAAATTGTCCTATAGAATAAGTAGACTTCCACAGACTTTGATCAAAACAAAATCTTCCCTATGAGTCCACCAGGCTCATACTGGTAAATCTAAAATAACTTCATGTCAAGGCAGGTAAAAACTGGCCACAATTATGGCCACAATTTTGTAAAAAGTAGCATTTAGAAGTTGTAACTATAGTTCTAAAAATGAAGTAAGCATCCTGATCCATAAGGTGTCGATGAAGCTCTAGACGTTTTTGTTATAGAAAAAAAATGACAAACTGTCATCTGTCTGTTGTATTCTGAAAACTTGATTTTTTTTTACTTTACTTTTTCTTTTTTTTTGAGATAGGGTCTCACTCTGTCACCCAGGCTGGAGTGCAGTGGCATAATCACAGCTCACTGCAGCCTCAATCTCCTGGGCTCAAGTGATCCTCCTGCCTCAGCCTCCCAAGTAGTTGGAACTACAGGCATGTGCCACAACATCTAGCTAATTTTTTTTTTTTTTTTTTTTTTGTAGAGATGGGATTTCACCATGCTGCCCAGGCTGGTCTCGAACTCCTGGGCTCAAGTGAACCTCCCGCCTCAGCCTCCCAAAGTGTTGGGATTACAAGTGTGAGCCACCATGCCTGGCACACATTCTGAGCACTTTAAAGGAAACTGTAAGCCAATAAAATAGGCTGGCACATATTTAAGGAGTCTCTGGACATCCAGGAGCCCTTCACACTCATCAGAACTCTTGGGATGAGCCAGACTCTGACCACATGATTGATTACATTCAAACTTTAGAGCCATTCCCACCCAAAATACGTGGCTTGTCTTTGTGCACACATCACAGCGGGTACCAAAATACTCTTCAAGAGGATAAACACCAAAGGCCATGGAGGATAGCTGCCAAAAATTGGGTTGGCCCACAAAATACAGAACTAATGGTGGTGACATCTTACTGTTACTTTGCTCACATTAATTGAAAAAGACTAGTGTAAGAAGAGGAAACAGGTAATGATGCAAAACAAGCAGCATCTATACTCTACCCTCCGGTGACCACAACAATGGTGAACAAATATTTAAATGTAGTTTCCCTAATTTTAGCCATCTACCAGCCCTTTGTCATCTAAAAGTACACTAGTGCTGCTTGGCTCTGTGTCTCTGTCATCTCTGTCCTTGCCACCCCCCAGGGAGTCTGTGGCATTTGCTTAGCTCGGGAACTGAGCCTACGCAAATATTCAAAAGGATGTCAGCTTGTTTCCCGCTGCCCTACTTTTTGCAGCAAGTTCCGTTTAATTTTGAAGGCAGACTATTTGGTTCACAGGATGAAAGGATTTCTAATACCTCACAAGAACATGTGAGTTGTATTTTTGTTTTGGTTCTCCATTTATTTATTTATTTATTTATTTATTTATTTATTTGGAGACAGGGTCTCGCTCTCTCACCCAGGCTGGAACGCAGTGGCATAATCTCAGCTCACTACAGCCTTGACCTCCTTGGGCTCAAATGATCTTCCCACCTCAGCCTGGGACTACAGGTGTGCGCTACCACACCCGGCTTATTTTTTTGTAGAGATGAGGTCTCACTATTTGCCCAGGCTGTTTAAAAAACAGTCTGTTTTTTAAACGGTCTTGAACTCCTGAGCTCAAGTGATGTGCCTGCCTTGGCATCCCAAAGTGTTGAGGTTACAGGCGTGAGCCACCACACCCAGCACGAGCTGTATTTGGATTGGAACCGGATCCATGGATGGCGTGAAGTCAGTGTCCATCCCCTCGGCTTGGATATTGCAAGACCAGTTCTTTTCTGATGCTGGACAGATTCCAGGAGCCTCGCCTTCTGTTTAACTAAGTTTGTTCTCCAGGAAGACATTTCTTTTGATGGCTTGATTCAGTGCTTCTCTGTTTCCCAAAGTAATGATTATGGCATTTATGCTCTTTCCAAAGCACAACGTGTTTGTACTCAGTTCCCTGACAGATTTCTGTAACTGATCTTTAATCACTTTAGCCTATGCTAGACCGTCCTCTAATGCTCAGATCTCCGGGGAGCCTTTAGAATGTTGCATTGTGAATTTTCTTTGGCCGTGTATACCTCCATATAGAGTCTGGTACTTTTAGTCAGAAGGTCCCTGTTCCCAGTTTAATTTGTTCTAGCTGTTTTTCCAATCCAACTTTATATTCCTATCTTTCCTCCTATTCACTGCATTCTGCTTATATGTTATAGCAGATCTCTGTAAAATGTAGGGTCTTCTTCTGAGATTAAGTCCCTCTTCCTGAATTCCTCCAACATGTAAACTAGTGAGGAAATTAGTCTTCTTGTGGTATGGTTTCCAGGCTCAGCAGGTGAGGACTCTCACTGATAGCAATAAGGAATCTAAAACATTTTTTTGTATATTGTTATTACACGGAAATTCAGTATTATCCCAAACTATCACCTCCCTGCTTTAGTGTATATCATGAACAATTGACTGCATAGATCCCATGATAACAGTGATAGTAATATAAACTGAAGAGATTGGGAATGTGGTTGTGGGGGTACCACCTCGAATGATGGTGGGGTAACTTAGCAATTGAGGTACCTTAGCATTAGAGCTCTTCTGTGTGAAAAATGGCAAGGATGAATGAGAAAACCACAGTATATTATGAAAAAAGTTGAAGATCTAAGTGGCCCAAACCATGACTACACAAATTATAACAGTGACTACTTTTCTTCCTGTTGTCTCATAGTTCTGAGTAAGTCCCCAAGGAAGAGAACACCAGGGCTTAGGTGCCCACACTTATGTGCCAGCTCCCTGGACACCAGCGTGGTCCCAAACTGGTTCTGTACTCTGAAACTCATTCCCCCTCTTCAGCCCACGTCTTCGTCTAAGAGAAGCTGAAAGTGGCAAAACCAAATAAAATGCCAAGAGAGGATTTCTTCTAAGAGAGTGGCAAGTGAACTGTGTGTTTCCTTTGTCAAAAAACAAAATCTCAACAAATTCAATTTAAAATTTAATTGGAGTTTATTAGCAATTCATGAATCAAGCAGCACCCCATCTAAAGATTTGGACAGGTGTTCTGCTGGACATGGAAAAACAGTCCGTTTTTTAAAGGTAGCTTGAGCAGGAACAAGGAAATAGTATAATACAAAAAGCAGATTGGTTAGTGTCAGATTACTTTCCTTGTAAGGGTTAGAGCAGAGGGGACTTCCTTATTATGTGGGCTAAAACTGGGCTGATCAGAGGTTTGGCTATCATCTCTTTCCTGATTTCTCAGAAGGTCAGATTAAACAACCTATTTTCAGTTTGGGGATGTGGAACTTGAGCATGAGTGACTGCATTCTGGTTTGGTCTGCTGGAAGCTGGTGCAGGAGCTCAGTCTAAATCAATGGACTTTCATAAATTTAACACCCTTCTTCCTTTCAAGATAAATGAGTAGGACTTAGAAAAAACATTATAGAGAAATTGCACACATATACCGTATAGTTTGGATGGTGACAAGGAATGTTGCCTGAATCTTTCTAAAATACATCTAAAAGCAAGGGACTAGCTAAAGCTGTCTTGATAAAAATGTAAAAGGATAGGGACACCAGTAGCTATAGGAGCCAGCTTCTCTTTTATCTCTGGTAGGGCAAGATGGTTGGGCTTTAGTTATCCCAAAAGGACTCTGTCCAGGAGGACCACATGTGGCAGTATGGCGATCCACCAGCAGAAAGATGCTAAGTAATGGGTATCACCTAAATCAGGGGAACAGAAGTCATAGAAGCCCCCAGAAAGGAAGCCATCATTAGGACATCTGTCACATGAAAAGCCTCAACTACAGATTCCAGTAGCACCCACCATCTATGATTCGCTCTTCAACTGTAGCTCTCCCCATCCCTGTGCCTTAGTTGAAGGAGTCAAAAACAGCAACATAGCCAGGCGTGGTGGTGGCATGCACCTGTAATTCTAGCTACTCAGGAGGCTGAGGCAGGAGCATCACTTGAACCCGGGAGGTGGAGGTTGCAGTGAGCCGAGATCATGCCATTGCACTCTGGCCTGGACAACAAAAGCAAAACTCCGTCTCAAAAAGAAAAAAAAAATCACAACAGTAAGTAGGGGAGAAAGTGGAGGACAGGAGAATGAAGAAACTGGGCATGCTGTCTGCCTACCACCCGCTAGTTAATTTTCAGACTTGAATTATAAAGGAGAGAAGTTCCAAAGTACATGAAAAAAAAAATGAAGTTTGATATTGTTTTCCAAGGCTTTTTGTAGCCTGAAAATGAGATTGCTTATTAATTCATGAAAGTGAATAGAGAAACTAAGGGATCATCCCAAAATATTCTCCAGAGTTGAGAAAGAAAAAGCAGACACATCAGGTCCGAAGAAAGTGGTAAAAGAAAATAGTTATTTCCTAAATCCTACCAATCCAGCTCATTCAATAAACTGATTACCCTGCCATTACCCTTAATTGAGCCCTTTTTAAGTGCTGGCATATTATCTCATTTAATACTGTAGAGGGGAAAAGTAACTTCTTTTCCTCACCCATCACAAGGGTCATGGCTAATACTCCTATGAAAAAAGACAGATTAATGAGAGAAAAGCTTAACAAATTTATTTAACAAAAGTTTTACTTGAAACTTGAGCCTTCAGAAATAAACACCCAAAGAAATAGAGAAAACTGTGTTTTCCTGCCTAGGTTTGATAAAGAGTGGATAGTCATGTAAAAGTATAATTGGGCAAAGGGGATATGATCTAGCAGTAATAAACTGGGGGAACTTAGCAAGGCCTGTTTGTTCAGACTCTTCTTAGCGTCACTATGTCTTCAATCCTTTCCTCTGAGTTTAGGGCAGGACACCTGTCACATGAGGTTCTTATGATCTACTTTCAGGAGAGGTATGTCAAAGAATTCTTTTACAGCCAGCTCTCACACATAAAGATAGGAGAAGGTCAGACAGTGGCCTCCAAGCTTCCATATTTGGGGTAGCATGTCCTGGATCCCATCAATAATAACAGCAAATCTATAAGGTAGGCCAGTTCTCACAGTCTCTTGCTAATTTAGGGATAAGATTCCCTTGGGGCTTATTAAAAATAAACACGGAGGCCGGGCATGGTGGGTCATGCCTGTAATCCCAGAACTTTGGGAGACCAAAGCGGTCAGATTGCCTGAGCTCAAGAGTTCAAGACCAGCCTGGGCAACCTGGTGAAACCCCATCTCTACTAAAATACAAAAGATTAGCCGGGTGTGGTGCCATGCGCCTGTAATCCCAGTTACTCAGGAGGCTGAAGAAGAATTGCTGGAACCCGGGAGGCAGAGGTTGCAGTGAGCCAAGATGGCACCACTGCACTCCAGCCTGGGCAACAAGAGGAAGATTCTACCTCCAAAAAATAAATAAATAAATAAATAAGCATTGAAAGAAACAGAGAAAGAAAGAAAGAAAGAAAGAAAGAAAGAAAGAAAGAAAGAAAGAAAGAGAGAAGGAAGGAAGGAAGGAAGGAAAGAAAGAAAGAAAGAAAGAAAGAAAGAAAGAAAGAAAGAAAGAAAGAAAGACAAGAAAGAGTAAAAATGAGTCCTGTTGATAAGGACCCTGCACGATTGTTTTTAAATATGAGGAAAAAAGGAAATCTTTACCTAAGACAATTCCAAACCATAATCCCCCTAAGTAGACCTTTAAATTTAAATAAAATATGTCCTTTCTGAGAGGCTGTGGAAACACAAACCTTCAGTTCACCCCTTATCTGGACAGAGTACTCATAACCAGAGGTAGGTTTATGCAAAGATGAAACTTAAGTTCCTGATCCTCCACTTTCTCCTCCAAGGCTGGGAGAGGCCAGCAATGTGTTCACATGGTCCTATATTTGTGTAAAATTTGTAAAAGAAAGTAATTATCCTTAATCAGTTGAGCCCACTCACTGTGTCTTTCCACTGGAACTCTCCTTCTGTCACATTTCATCTCGTGTTGGATGGTGTTGAAGAGGGACTGGGCCTCCGGGGGTCTGGCTGAGTGAGTGAGGTTGTAATACAGTTATCTTGGGCTTAATGGGATATATTCATGTCATTCACAGTCTCTTCTGTTAATGGTTCAGAGATTGCTCAATGGCTTTCCCAGTGGCTTTCAGGAATATTCCCACTTCCTACAGTGCTGACTCATTGGACATCATGAGAAGAAAATGTAGGGCCAGAGGTCAAATCACAGTATAAATGTGTCCTACAACTCTCAGCATGAGCTAGTGGAGGAGAAAAAGAGTTTGAAATGTATAGAGCCAGAAACCGATCTATGGAAAATTATTTGGCGGGGTGCAGTGTCTCACATCTGTAATCCCAGTACTTTGGGAGGCCAAGGTGGGCAGATCACTTGAGGTCAGGAGTTTGAGATCAGCCGGGCAAACATGGTGAAACCCCATCTCCACTAAAAATACAAAAACTAGCTGGGCATGGTGGCCTGCGCCTGTAATCCCAGCTACTTGGGAGGCTGAGCCAGGAGAATCACTTGAACCTGGAAGACAGAGGTTGCAGTGAGCTGAGATTGTGCTATTGCACTACAGCCTGGCAACAGAGCAAGACTCCATCTCAGAAAAAAAAAAAAGTTAGCTGGGCATGATAGCGTGTGCCTGTGGTCCCAGGTACTTGGGAGGCTGAGGTACAGGATCACTTGAGCCCTAGAGGTCAAGGCTGCATTGAGCTGAGATTGCGCCACTGCACTCTAGCCTGGGCAACAGAGCTAGACCCTGTCAAAAAAAAAAAAAAAAAAAAAAAGAAAGAAAGAAAGAAAGAAAGAAAGAGAGAAAGAAAGAAAATTATTCTAGTCATTGAATGTGTAAAATTATAAGTAGAAGATTTCTCATCAATGCTTACTCAAAAAGAAGTCTTCTTCTGTTAGGAATATAGCACATACAATAAAAATATGTAAATACATAATGTACCATGTATTTCTTTCCTTTTTTGATGGAAATTGTGCCAAATACAATTTACCAGAATGTTTGTGCTTTTAAACACAAATATAGCAGTACTACAAGCCGGAAGTATATCTGTAGGTGAATTGCATGTTTTATGTATTATATGATTAGGCATCTTTCCCTGGCTCCCTGTTCTATATCTCTGTCCTTTGAGATCTTCTCTGAGTCCCTTGATGAAGGTATAAAGGCAAGAGTGGTCTAAAATATAGTTAGGGCACTGGTCTTCCCAGATTGCAATGGCCCAGAACAAATACTGCTTCATATATTGGGCTACGAAAGTCATCATCTTTACTCTGTCATTAGAAGCCTTTTTTGCCTAACTAAAAATGGACCTTGGATAAAGTAACCTACTCACATTTCTGTAAATCTCCCATCACTGGAAAAATTAATGTTGCTATAAACTGATGGGGTTTAATGCCTCATTACAGTTCATCTTAGTCAAAATAAAAGCATCTTAATAAATAAGCAACTTAGTTAAACCAAAAATTTAACAAGTTTTTAAAAAAATGCCACCCCTGGCCGGGCACAGTGGCTCATGCCAGTAATCCTAGCACTTTGGGAGGCTGAGGCAGGTGGACCACGGGTCAGTAGTTCGAGACCAGCCTGGCCAACATGGCGAAACCCCATCTCTACTAAAAATACAAAAATTAGCTGGGTGTGATGGTGGGCGCCTGTAATCCCAGCTACTTGGGAGGCTGAGGCAGAAGAATCGCTTGAACCCGGGAGGCGGAAGTTGCAGTGAGCCGAGATTGCACCATTGCACTCGAGCCTGGGCAACAAGAGTGAAACTCTATCTCAAAAAAAAATAAAAAATGCTACCCCCCGCCCACCATCTCTACATATAGCAAGAAGGATGAGAGCATCACCTATTTCTCATCCAGACTCAGACTTTTGCTGCCATGGCAAATGGATCCAGTTGCCAGCTTTATGTTTATATGTGAATCAAGGACTGCTTCTCATTGCCCTTCCAGTCACACTATTTGTCTGGGACCAGACTTATGTAGATTACTGAAAAATAGTTTTTAAAATAAATTTCCCTACTCATGTTCAATTCAGGAGTCAGCTTGGCGTGTGAGTATCTGATAAAATCACAATGATTATGAATATATGTCATGTTGCTATGGCTCGGACGTGATTTGTTCCCAACAAAACTCATGGAAATTTGAGCCCCAGTGTGGCAATATTGGATGATACGGATTAGTGGGAGGTGTTTGGGTCATGG
This sequence comes from Nomascus leucogenys, assembly GCF_006542625.1. Taxonomy (NCBI): domain Eukaryota; kingdom Metazoa; phylum Chordata; class Mammalia; order Primates; family Hylobatidae; genus Nomascus; species Nomascus leucogenys. The sequence continues at coordinate 2,582,241 of NC_044389.1, read as the reverse complement.
GGGCAGATCCTTCATGAATGGCTTGGTGCCATTCTCAAGGCAGTAAGTTTTTGCTCTGTCAGGACTGGAATAGTTCTCTCAGGAATGGATTAGCGCCCATGAAAGCCAGCTGTTGTAACGTGAGGCTCCTCCTCCTGTTTTGTCCCCTCTTCACACGTGACCACTTTCCCTGTGACCTTCTCCACTATGTTTTGACCTCTACCATGTCTGGCCCTCACCTGAAGCCAAGCAGATGCTGGTGCCATGCTTCTTGTGAGCTAAATAAATCTCTTTCCTTTATAAATTAGCCAGCCTCCGGTATTCTATTATAGCATCACAAAACAGACTAACACACATGTGTTGATAAAAGAACTGTCCTTGTAAAGGAACCACAGAAGGTCATGCTTGGGGATATTTCTCTGCTATCCCATGTTGTATTAACATATGAGCAATACATCTTGTGACATCTGTGTTAGGCCAGATTCAAGAATGATTTGGGATGTAAAAGATAAAAAACATAGGCACTCAGCCTCTGACTGAAGTGAACATATGAGGCATGACTATCTAAGAATATGTAAGCCCCTAAAACTGCTTCACCTTTCACGATGAGATAAATATAAAAGTGTTATATATCCAACAATTCTTTAGGAATCTCCTTTCAAAGGAGGTCATCTCCTGGCTGTTCTAAACAAAATCAGAACAGTATTTCTGAAATTCTGAGCACAGTCTCTTTTTTGTTCATGCATTATCTACAAACTGAGGAATGCAGGAAACATAAATAGAGGCTTAAAAATGAACTCTATGTTCATTTTTATTTCCTAATATTCTTCCCACTTTCCTGGAAGCAAAAGATGAGTTGTTGTTTTTAAATAAATTTTAATTAAATAAAATAGTTATATATGATATAATGTGTAATACAGATTGTCATAAACAAATTTCTCATATCAGAATTCTTCATTGTGATTCCTATGCTATAATAACAATGGTAAAGTTCTGTTTTGGTGAGAATTGGTACTCTGTGGACACCAAGCTTCATAGGTGATTGGAAAAGGATTGAAAAAAAGGTGACTGGCAAAAGAAAATTAGAATGGTTCTTTTCCTCAGCCCCCAAATCACAGCATAAATTACTTCTCAGGAAAACATGACGCTGTTTTATGGAGACAAGAAAAAAAGAAAACTAAGCTAGAAAAGGGGAAATGGAGTATAGAGTTGGAAATAGAAGAGAAAACGCATAGCCCTTTGGTTCTAGAAAATAATTCTTGGAGGAATATAGAGACTGCCAGAGAGGCAAAGTGGAGGAGAGAAGCACAGTGCAGGCAGTATCCTCATCTCTCACTTTCCCCTTGCTCTGGTGGCCCACTCATTAGTCAAACCCAGTCAGAATCCAAAGACCATGGGAATTCTGGTATGGTTCAGTCCTGCCCGCCACCACCCCTAGCACAGAAAAGAACAGGGGACAGCAAGCAAAGTACATCTATAGGTCAAACAGAGACCAACCAGAAAGCCACGTACAAGCCTGTTATGAAGGATCTGAAGAAAGCTGGGAGACAAAGGAAAACTGTCCAGAAAAAAGTAGGTGACCTGAGAGAAAGAGAGCTGGGGAGAGCAGCTGGTCCCTAGACGTGCCTCATTTCTGATGCCATTCTGTTTTAGTTCTATCCACTCACTGCAATGCCCCACCCTGACCCCCAGACTTGAGGCCCCTTTAATAGGCCTTGCTTCCTTGTCATGAAAAATAAGCCAGATTATCAAAAAAGAATAAGCACTTCTTCATCTCACTGTTTCCCACTTAAAGAGACTACTCCTGGCAGGGCGCTGTGGCTCATGCCTGTAATCACTCCAGGACTTTGGGAGGCTGAGGTGGGTGGATCATGAGGTCAAGAGATCGAGACCATCCTGGCCAACACGGTGAAACTCCGTGTCTACTAAAAATACAAAAATTAGCTGGGCATGGTGGTGCGTGCCAGCTACTCAGGAGGCTGAGGCAGGAGAATCACTTGAACCCAGGAGGCGGAGGTTGCAGTGAGCCGAGATCGCACCACTGCACTCCAGCCTGGTGAGAGAGTGAGATTCCGTCTCAAAAAAAAAAAAAGAGAGAGAGAGAGAGAGAGAAAGACTACTCCTTTGGTAATTGATAAGCACCATTTTCAAAAACACAAAAGAAGGAATGTGCATGGCTATAGGGAAATAGGAAGATTACTAAGGAAATAAATAGAGGAGATGAGGAAGCTCATGCAGAATTTACACAATGCCTTGTCTTTCGTAGTAAGTCTTTAAAGAGTAAATGGATGGAATCTAAATGAAATAATGGCAATAGTAATAATGCTAAAATTTTGCTTTGACAATAATCTGAGTTCCTACCACTTAAAAAATACCATATGTGCAAAATCTTACTGGTTGATGACAAATACCCTATGTTTATGAATCCCTGAGCTAGGATATCTGTTTGTACATCTAAGTATACTAGATTACTTCTTAGTATATTATAGATAATTAAGTGATTCTCAACCCTGATTGCATATTCGAATTACCTGGAGAGCTTTTTAATAATATAGATGCCTTGGCCCCTCGCCAGACCAATTAAATCAAAATCCCAAGTGACAGGCACATAAAAGGTCATTACAGTATATTACATTCTAAACTTGGGAAAGAGCTTACAGATCATTTAGACCAACTTCATCATTAAGGAGGTTCAGGAAAGGCCACCCCATGTTACCTTGTTATACTGACTACTCTGCAGTGAGAACACTTGGGAGGCATTGGGTGCAGACAGAGGCATTCTCTAAACATCTCTTATCTCCCTAAAGACAGATCCTCCATAAGGAAATCCAATCCCATCACTGGGGGATTTATCAACTAGGAAGATTAACTCTTATCACAGCAGAGGAAGGCTAGAAGTCAGTACCATATCCAGACAATATTTGTCACAAACTGTCATCTATTCTAAGAGCCCATTCATTTTTCCCAGAAATTATTTCCTCTCCCCTCAGTTACCTACATCCCCACTTCACTCTGCCCTGTTAAGAAGGTATATAAGCTTCTAGATCTCACTGGATCTGGGGGTATTCACTTTTCTGTTATGCCCCTGTGCAAGTAACAAATGTGTGTACCTTTTCTCCTGTTTATCTGCCTGTGGTCAGCTTATTTCCTGGACTCTTTATCAAACCCTCAGAGGGTAGAAGGGAAGTCTTAAGCTCAGAGATTCCTGGCCCCTGCCTGATCAGTTAGGAACTGTGCCCCTGACACTTAGGAACAAAGCCAGTCTTAGAACCCAAAAGTCCTGCATTCACTCAAGCTCCTTCCCTTAACCTGACTCTTTTGTTAATAGTCATTCAGAAAATACTTTTGAGACCTATTGTGTGCTAAGCACTAGATAATAAAATCTATTGCCATTATCTGTGATAGCCAAAACCATAAAACAATCCAAATGTCCATGGTCTGGTAGATGGATAAACAATACAATGAAATAATATTCAGCAATAAAAAGGAACAAACTACTGATACAAGAAACAAAGTAAATGAATTTCAAAAACATTATGCTAAATAAAAGAAGCCAGGTGCAAAAGACCATATATTACATGATTACATTGATATGAAACTGTTACGGTAGGTACTTAGTCAGACATGAACAGGGCAGGAGAGTGTACCCCTTAGGAGGATTGTCAGGCAACCATCAGAAGATCATGGTCAGGCAGTTGTTAAACTGCCTCTCTAAAGTAATAATTTGTCGCAGCGTGCGCCAGGGAAAGGCAGTCTCCCTATAGATAGAAACACCTAAAATTGGTGATCAGCAGCTTCCCAATAAGATCTCAGGAGTTGGGCAAGTGGCTCAAGCATGCACACTAAGAGACAAAATGGCAGAGTTTAACTGGTGTATGACCTTCCTCTAGAAACACTCAACTGGTAAGGGAAGAATGCCTCAATGGAACATGTGCACAGTTTTGGTAAACAGACTGCACACGCGGCCCCTCCCAAGCACTGGCAGGCCACTGTGCATGCGGACAGCCCGCCCCAAGGGAAGAATCGGGGGAGAAGGGACACAACTCCCTGGAACCATGCCAACAAATAAAACCCCAAGTCAAGGTCAAACCATGCACTAGATCTCTCAAGTCACCCGCTTGGCCTTCTTCCAAGTGTACTTCACTTCCTTTCGTTCCTGATCTAAGGCTTTTAAATAAACTTTCACTCCTGCTCAAAAACTTGGCTCAGTCTCTCACTCTGCCTAGGCCCCTCGGTCAAATTCTTTCTGGTAAGGAGGCAAGAATTGAGGTCGCTGCAGACCAGTATGGATTCATTGCTCCTAACAAAATGTCTAGAAAAGGCAAATCTATGGAGACAAAGATTAATGGATTCCTGGGGCTGGAAGTAGGAGCAGGGATTGACTGAGAATGGATAAGAAGGGTCTTTTGTGGAGAGATGGAAATGTTCTAAAACTTTTTTATAAAAATGATTGCAACTCTACAAATTTACTAAAAATCATTAAATTGTATACTTACAATAAGTGAACTTCATGGTGTGTAAATTTGTCTTAGTTCATCTTCTGTCACTGTAATAGAATACCACACACTGGGTAATTTACAAGGAACAGAAGTTTATGTGGCTCACAATTCTAGTGGCTGAAAAGTCCAAGAGCACAGCCCTGGCATCTGATCAGGGTAATACCATAGTGGAAGGGCAGAGGGCAGAAGCAAGCACAGAGAGAGTATATGAGGCTGAATTTGTCTGTTTATCAGGAGCGCACTCCTGTGATAATTAAGCCATAATGGCATTAATCTTTCATGAGGGCTAATCACCTCTTAAAGGCCCCACTTCTTAATACTGTTATAATGGCAATTGTTTCCAACACATTAACTTTTAAGGGACATTTCAAACCACAGCAAAATCATACCTCAAAAAAAAGTAGGTTTATTTTTTAAGCTTACTGCCACTTATTGAACACCATAACAGGTATTTGTACTAATTTAAATAATACTGCTCCGAGTAGTATGCTGGTAAAAAAAAAATTTTAACCAGTTAACTGATGGCTGGAAATGAGACAAAACTTTTCTCCCACCTGCTTAGGTTTCTTGCCTGGGAGCTTGTAAATTAAACTCACAAAAGATAGATTAGTAAAAGAAAAGAGTTTATTTACAAGAACTACATGTACACAGGAGGGCTCAGAGATAAGTTACTCAAATGGATGGTTAGAATTTGAGCCTTATATACCTAAATTAGTAAGGAAAGGGAAGACGGAGTAAATGTTCCTATGGGATGAACAAATAGGTTCCTTTAGGAAAAACAAATGTGGTTTTAGGAGAACAAATGAGAAATAAGGCATTTTGTGATAATATATGTTTATGTAGGTTTTCTGAACTCATGGTCATGGGGTATTTATGGTAGATTTACCTTGGTCTCTCTCCTGGTAGTAGCTTTCCTCAAGAGGGAAGTTATGATGGTCTTCATTTATCAGAAGTTTCAGCTTTTAGTCAGATAAAGGAAGCTCTGAGAAGGCTTTTTTCTGTATCAATTGAATCTCAAGTGTCTTCAGCTTAAAATAATATTTATGCCAATTCTGGGGTTCTGTGTGTGTCACTGCCTGAGATAAAGAATGTTAGCACATGATTCACAAACATTGATAAAATATACAATACTCAATACTGTAAATTCTATACATTCATAACTTCAAGGTGACTTACTATTTCTTATTAAAATCACTATCAGTTTTTATGAATTCACCAACAATAGTGTCCCAAATTCAAAATAAGAATAAATGCGGCCAGACGAGGTGGCTCACGCCTGTAATCCCAGCACTTTGGGAGGCTGAGGTGGGCAGATCACTTGAGGACAGGAGTTCAAGACCAGCCTGGCCAACATGGTGAAACCCCATCTCTACTAAAAATTCAAAAATTAGCCGGGCGTGGTGGCAGATGCCTGTAATCCCACCCACTCAGGAGGCTGAGGCAGGAGAATCACTTGAACCCGGGAGGCAGAGGTTGCAGTGAGCCAAGACCATGCCACTGCATTCCAGCCTGGGCAACAAGAGTGAAACTCTGACTCCAAAAAAAAAGAATAAATGCTTGACTATTCACAATAGCAAAGACATGGAACCAACCTAAATGCCCATCAATGATAGACTAAATAAAGAAAATGTGATACATATACACCATGGAATACTATGCAGCCATAAAAAGGAATGATCCCATGTCCTTTGCAGTGACATGGATGGAGTTGGAAGCCATTATCCTCAGCAAACTAACACAGAAACAGAAAACCAAATGCCACATCTTCTCGCTGATAAGTGAGAGCTGAACGATAAAAACACATGGACACAATGGGGAACAACACACACTGTGGCCTGTTAAAGGTGGGTGTGGGGGAGGGAGAGCATCAGGAAGAATAGCTGGTGAATGCTGGGCTTAATACCTAGGTGATGGGATGATCCGTGCAGTAAACTACTATGGCACATGTTTATCTATGTACCAAACCTGCACATCCTGCACATGTATCCCTGAGCTTAAAATAAAAGTTGAAGAAAAAAAAGTAACACTATTTATGAATAAAGTTATATTTTTTCATTTACAAAAAGGAATAAATGCTTGGTTTCTGTCCAATTCAGTAAAGAAGTAAAGTGTATTTTTTGTTCTTTTTCTTTTTTTTTGATGACAGCAAGGATATAAAGTGTACTTTTGACAAGAATGTTGGTAGATATTTTTGTTTATATTGAGAACAAACAAAAGTGAAACAATGAAGATGTATGTAAGATCTTCACTTGTTCAATGATGTGATGTAAGTAATTTCTTTGCTGAATCGCATGATGGTTTTCAAATACTGAAAGAATCTTTCCTCAGTTGGGGGGGTTGGATATTCACAATGTGACAGTTGCAGATAGAATACATTTTCAGTTTAATCTTTGTTTTTTTTTTTTTAAATGGAGTCTCACTCTGTTGCCCAGGCTGGAGTGCAGTGGCACAGTCTTGGCTTACTGCAATCTCTTCGTCCTGGGTTCAAGCGATTCTCATGCCTCAGCCTCCTGAGTAGCTGGGATTATAGGTGTGGGCCACCACACCTGGCTGATTTTTGTATTTTTAGTAGAGATGGGGTTTCACCATGTTGGTCAGGCTGGTCTCGAACCCCTGACCTCGTGATCCACCTGCCTCAGCCTCCCAAAGCGCTGGGATTACAGGTGGGAGCCACTGAGCCCAGCCTTAAATTTAATCTTCATTAACATTTTCACTATCACTTTCTTAAGTGCAGAGACAACAATAAGTGTAAACCTGCTTTGTAGCATTTGATCATTTCCCTGGTGTAAATACGCCAATAGTGGCTGATTTCAAGCAATCAACATGACATACTGAAGGCAGAGTTGGGAAAATGTGCAGTAACACACCACTAAATAATATTTCCGCATACAGATACAATACACATAAATAACCTTAAAAGCACAGACGATGATAAAACATAATAAAATAATTAGAAAATGAAGAGTTTTGAGATTTGTAACCTTTGTTTTTAATATAATCTTATTGGAAGTTTATGTAGTAAGACTTTTAATAACAGCAGTGTTTAATTTTTCTGCTAATTATATTCCTGAAATTTTAGTAACCAGTTACCATCAGTTGGCCCTAGCACACCATCGACTGCAGGCTTTACTGATGAGGAAACTGAGGCTCGGAGAGGCTGTCACGAACTTGCTGTAGTCACACAGGACAGTACTACCTAGGTTGCTCTAATTCCAAACCTTCTCCCTTCCGCGTGCCTCTCTTTAAAACATAACTGATCTACCTACATGTCAGCACCCAAACATCTTAGTGTGAATGGATTTATAGTTTGTTGAATAAAGTCATTGCTTTCCGGTAGGTGGGATGGGAAATCTGACTAGGCGAAAGAATAGGATGAAGGGAAAAAGAACATCTACTTAACAGTTCAGGATACGACAGGATATTTTCTCTCCTGGGATTTGGGCAAGCCAAGATTTAACAACCAGCAATTGCCCAGCAACTGATAGAACTGATAAAACATTCATTGCTTTTTTAAACATTTGCCATTCAGTATTCCTTTTCACACATTTTCACTGTGTTAAATGAAAAAGTTAAGACTTATCTCAGCAGCCACAGCAAAGAGCAAGTATTAAAAATCAAGTGAGTTTCCAGGAGAAAAAAACAAAGTTATCCCTCAATACAAATACAACTCGGCCAAAGGTGTGGCCCACCCCTCTCCGCTCCACTATTTTCAAATAAGCCACCTCTGCCTTCATGGACTGCGAGCTAGTGGCTCCAGGCTCTGACACCACCACATCCCAGCTTCAAATCTCCCCTTGCAGGCAGTTTGGGGGGAAATAATAAAATGAGCATCCTAACACTACAAGTCGTGAGACTGCTCAGGAACAATCCTAATTTGCACACTGGAACTCCTGTAGAAGATGCTTTGAACCGTTTTAGATACAACAGGTTCAGGTAAAACGGCGCTGCCTTGCCAACCACTGCAAGTTTTCACCTGACACAGTCCCCCAGACCCTGTCTGCAAATCCCCCAGCTGGCCGAAGGAGCCGGAGCCGCACATGCGCAGTCAGTCCCGTCGGAGGCGCGCTCAGCCCCGCCCCCAGAGGCGCCGCGCTCCCTGACAGCCCGCGGGCGCACACACGCTGAAGCGCAGGCTTCGGTCGCGCAGGCGCAGTCGGGACGCCTTCGCAGCACCGGGGCCTTTTACCCCAGCGTGTCCTGAGTCTTTGGTTTGCGAAGTGCCGTTAGGCCAGGCAGGTGCTAAAAGCCCGGGGTCGTGGACCCCGGCCAGGTCTCAGCAGCATGGAGGCGCAGGGCGTCACGGAGGGCGCGGGGCCGGGCGCCGCCAGCGGCGTGCCCCACCCCGCGGCCCTAGCCCCGGCTGCGGCTCCCACCCTGGCCCCAGCCCCGGTGGCGGCCGCGGCCTCGCAATTCACCCTGCTGGTGATGCAACCCTGTGCTGGGCAGGACGAGGCCGCGGCCCCCGGGGACAGCGTTGGGGTGGGCAAGCCCGTTAGGTACCTGTGCGAAGGGGCCGGGGATGGCGAAGAGGAGGCTGGGGAGGACGAGACGGACCTGCTAGACACTTCGGACCCTCCGGGGGGAGGCGAGAGCGCGGCTAGTTTGGAGGATCTGGAGGACGAGGAGACCCACTCGGGGGGCGAGGGCAGCAGCGGGGGCGCCCGGAGGCGGGGCAGCGGCGGGGGCAGCATGAGCAAGACCTGCACCTACGAGGGCTGCAGCGAGACCACGAGCCAGGTGGCCAAGCAGCGCAAGCCGTGGATGTGCAAGAAACACCGCAACAAGATGTACAAGGACAAGTATAAAAAGAAGAAGAGCGACCAGGCCCTGAACTGCGGTGGGACTGCCTCGACTGGCAGCGCGGGAAACGTCAAACTCGAGGTATCAGACTTAGCTGAGGCCTGGGGGTGGGAGGTGGAAGAAGAAACCTAATCTTAACGCAAATCGCATCTCCAGGGCCTGCCTCTTCCAAATGGGCCGGGTTGCAGTGACTGGGTTAGTGGTTGAGAGTTAGAGTGTTTGCCCTAAATTAAAGTTTATACCAACATGTGCAAAGCAATAACAATTCTGTTGAACTCATATGATAGGTGCAGAAATTTCAGTAAAAATAATGTGATATCGGCAGAGCTGTCATAGATCTGGGATATGGCTGGAAGGACATAGAGTAAATGATCGGTCTGGTTCATCGCTAAAGGAGACTTAGGAACCTAGATGAAGTTGGTACTTCTGAGAAAGTAATCTCTTTCTGTTTTCACTACTCTATTCTCAGTATCCAGTTCTCAGTACCTCTATTTGTAATACTCCTGTATTTAGTACTTTGTTTTCAGTGTCCTGTTCTGTTAACCCTCTTCCTAGTACCCTATTTTTAGTACTGCTATACTCAGTTGCCTGTCTGTAGTACCCCTGTACTTAGTACCCTTTTCTTACAACTCTGTTCCCAGTACCCCTATGTTTAGTCCCTTGTTCTCATGTTCTTACTACCCCAATACTTAATATACCTTGTTCTCATTATCCTTGTTCTTAGTACCCTGTTCTCACTACCCCTTTTCTTAGTACTCCTGAGGGGGAAAAAAAAAAGGATAATAATGGGGTATAAGTCTCAAAAAACTTTTGGATTGTTTGATTTGAACTGAGCCAAAGGTAAAACCAGTGTTCTGGAGTTCGACTTCTGGGTGCAAATCCCTGTTGCAATCATTTGCTGGCTGTGTGGCTTGAATAGGTTATTAAACTCTGTAAAATGGGCATTAAAATCGTGTGTCATTCATAATGTTGCTGTGAATATGTGAGCCATTCCATATTGAGTGCTCACACAGTGTCCAGCAACTGGCTAAAGTTTGCAAACCTTAGCGATTATTATTGTCATTGTTAGTGGTATAGTTTGAGGCTGTCACAGATAAGCAGGTATTTCTTCTTGTGAGAGCTATATAATCCCTCAGTGTAGAGAAAAATTTAATTTTGTTTCAAGTGATCCGAGCCAGGTATGGTGGCAAGTGCCTGTATACCCAGCTGTACTCTGGAGGGTGAGGTGGGAAGATTGCTTGTGACCAGGGGTTCGAGGCTGCCGTGAGCCTTGTTTGCATCACTGCACTCCAGCCTGGATGACATAGTGAGACCCTGTCTCCTTAAAAAAAAAAAAAAAGTGATCAAAAAAAGTTTTTTTTAAACTGCAAGCTGTCTTAGGGTCCTAGGATGTATTCTGAGTCTTTAAATTTCTTAGTTTCAGGCTGAACTTGAAGTGCTCCATTACTAAAATATTAGACCTTGTAATTGTTTACAAATGTAATGTTTTAGGCCAGGCACAGTGGCTGATACCTGTAAGCCCAGAACTTGGGGAGGCCTAGGAGGGAGGATCACTTGAGCCCAGAAGTTTGAGACCAGCCTGGGTAACATAGGGAGACCCCATCTCAATAAAAAATTTAAAAAATTAGCCAGGTATGTTGGCACATGCCTGTGGTCCTAGCTACTCGGGAGGCTGAGGTGGAAGGATCATTGAGCCCAGGAGGTTGAGGCTGCAGTGAGCCATGATTGTGCTGCTTCACTCCAGCCTGGGTGACAGAGCAAGACTTTGTCTCAAAAACAAAAAGTATAATATTCTAAATATTTCTAAAATTTACAGTTGCCAGTGTGTCATACTTAATTCACACTGGTTAGGACTGAGTGACTTCTCTTTCCCTTAAGTTTTACTCTTTTGTAGTAAGAGGACTCCTTTGAGTATCTGGTGACTTAATGAAGACTCTTCCTAGAAAAATCCACTACGTAACTTTAATTTTGCATACTAATTAATGGGCTCAGGACTTCTGTAATCTTAGTTTAAAAACCCCCTCAATCCATATTCTTATGTTTTACCAAATCTCTGATTATGGGGATTTAGGGAAATAAGCATCTGGAAAAGAATGAAAGTTAGTAAAGGTGATCAAGTTTCTTCCTCAGTATGTTCCACAGGTGCTCATTCACTTCCGAATTCTTTAGAGAGGGAGAAAAATAATACTTTTTTTCTTTCTTTTTTTTTTTTGAGACAGAGTCTCACTCTGTGTTGCTCAGGCTGGAGTGCAGTGGTGCGATCTCGGCCCACTGCAACCTCCACCTCCTGGGTTCAAGCAGTTCTTGTGCCTCAGCCTCCTGAGTAGCTGGGATTACAGGCATGCACCATCATGCCCAGCTAATTTTTGTATTTTTAGTAGAGACGGGGTTTCGCCATGTTGGCCAGTCTGGTCTCGAACTCCCGATCCTCCCACCTCAGCCTCCCGAAGTGCTGGGATTACAGGTGTGACCCACCACGCCGGCCTAATAATACTTATTTTCAAGAAAGAAGTAGTTAACCTATGGCTGCTTACTTTTTTTTTTTAAACTACCTAACATTTACATCTACAGTGAGGAAAATGTATAAAAGGCAAATAGATACTGAATTAGAGTCTCCCTCTGCACCTCCCACAAAAAGAACCTTATTACTATTTTGTTATTTATTTACTTATCTAATTTTTTAGAGATGGGTCTCACAGTGTTGCCCAGGCTGGCCTCGAATTCCTGGGCTCAAGTGATCCTCCCACCTCAGCCTTCCAAGTAACTGGGATTATTTCACCACTGCACCTAGCTTCACTATTGTAAAATAATTTGCATGACTTTTTATGGAAGGGAATTAATTGCTATAAGCAACAAATAATAGTAATAGCTTAGTATCCAGGTTGTCTTATATTGTGGGATACTTTATCAGTTCTGAGGAGGTAACAAGATCTGTAAGTCTTTATCTTTGTTAAACTGAGTGTAAAGAAAATAACAGTGCCAGCCAGGATATAATAAGAGCCAACTGTATAGTCTGGTTTTAGTAGTTCAGAGGAGGATAGATCATTGTAGGCTGAGATACTCCAGAAAGGCTTTGCAGAGGAAATGTGACTCAGTAGAGAGATGGGTAATAGTTTACGCTTAATGAGCTGAGTTTCTTATGTGTCAAGCACTGTGTTAAGCTATAAATGGAGTCTCACAACCCTTCAGCAATGGGATAGATACTATATTTTACATACATGGAAACTGAGGCACAGAGAGGCTCAAGAATTTGGCCTAGGTCATACAGCCAGCAAGTACTGTACTCAAACACAAGCGGTCTTATTCTAGAGCTTTCACTTTTACCTCCTTACTATACTGCTTCCCTAGAATTCTGGTAGGTAAAAGGAAAGAGAAGCACGTTTCAGTAAAGAAAGAGAAGTAGGAATACAGAAAACACTTTTGTGAAGATAGCAAGTGGACTATTCTAGCTAAAATAGTTGAGTGGAAAATTCATGAGAGAGAAATTTGGAAAGATAGGTTGAAGCCAATTTTTTATAGTATTGAATGCCAGGCTATGGGATTTGGGTTTGGAGTCTTTAAATGAAGTGATCTAATTAGGAAGTAGCAGAGGATCCTGCCCTGATGGAGTGGGTTAAAGTTGAGAGCCTACAGATTTTGAGACTCTTTCGAAGATTATTATAGTAGGACTGACAGGTGATGATGGTGTCTTCTGCTCTGTTGTGAGCAGCCAGATTAGAAATTAAGGTCTCTATTCCAATGAAGAATTTATTAAGGTAAAAAAAATTAAAGAAATTGAGGTATCTAAAATTAATATTTCTTACACAAGTCAAAGTTAAATGAGGAACAAGTGTGTATAATGTCTACTCCACCAATCTAAGAACTATGCTATATGAGAGACACATAAAGGGACTAGGGATAAATGAATTGACCTCTGCTGGTGGGATTGTTCTTATTAAATATCTAAAAAGCTATCATTTAAGAGAAGCAGTAGACTTATATGGCATGGTTCTCAGGTAACTAGGACTCTTAGGCATAAATCACAAGGAGGATGTATTTCAGCTCAGCTTAAGTAAAGCTACCTAACATTCTACCGAAATGTTAGAGCTATTCAAAACCAAAGGAAATGTGGCAAAAGTTGGTAAGCTCTGTAGGACAAAAAGCATTAAAAGTTTTTGAAAAAGAATTCCAGCATCTGTACAAGTTTGGACTAGATGACTAAAGGTTATTTTCACTATAAGCTTCTCTATCTAATTGAGTATCTAATATTTTGTGATACTAACCTTTTGAATTTCCATAGTGGGGTTGTGAGGGCAGAGGGTACTGTACCATCAAGTCAATTTCAGCATTCCATTATCTTGCACATAAAAATGAAAGAATCTCATAAATAAAATCAACTCAGGTGTTGCTGGAGGAGGAAGAAATTATTTTTGCTTCCTCTGGGTATTAGAATTTTCTTTTTACAGTTTTTATGTGTTGAGGCCTAAAGTGTTTAGGGATGAAATATTTTTATAATATCAGGTTGGTAAACTTCTCATAATGAAAGAGATTAAGGGGATATTCTCATAGATAACTCAGAGGCCAGTAGAAAGAAGGCCAAGAGAAAAAAACAGCATAGATAATATTCCAAGTAAAGAACAAAGAGGTTAAATTCATGTAAGGTATGGCTTTCTGGTAAAACATTTATAATTTTATATTTGCTTAGTAAGAATTTTGGATGTGGTATTGTGGCATAGTTTTGTAAGAGTCAGAATATTTCAGTCAACTAAACAATGTTTTGTTATGCCAGCAAAATTACAAGTATTTAAGATGCTGTCAGGTAACTGGGGGTACATATTTGGTAATAAGTGCTGCTGATTTTGTTTTTGGGCAGTGAAATCTCAGGGTAATGGTATCATTTTAGGACTTACCTGTTTTGTTCATACAGGTGGCAGGAGACTATTTATACTAGTGCTTTTTCAAGCAAGTTTATCTAAATTTTGAAAGCTTTGGTTATCAATTGCTTCTTTAAACAATATTTTACTACTCCCCCATTTGTTTTGGTTGTTAATTGGGTAAAAAGCTATCAGATATCTTATTGAGCAGTATATAATTTGCCTCTGAGTTCATATATTTCATCCAAAGGCAAGCAGATTATGTTTTGGCCTGAATAGCATTATGTAAAGAGAATGGTCAATTCCACTTGGCATTTTTTGTAATATTGAAAATAGCTCACAAGTGACTCTGCCTCAATCTTAGTGGCCCACCTCTCACACTATTACTATATCACACTCTATCACACACACTATTAATTTTGAGACCTGCCAAGAGGCTAAAGAACCCAGGTTGAAAATCTGGGGGGAGAGGGAGCGAGGATGAATGTTACATTAAATTAACTGCCAATACTTTGCCTATGATAATGAAGAATTTTCCCAGAGTTTCCCAGAGACTGGGCAAGAAGAAGGAAGAAATGCAAAGACCTGTTCATTACATCTTTGAAATACCTGTAATCATGACTTATTACGTTAACTGTTTATCTATTTGCATTTTTATCATTTATCCCAGGAAAGTGCAGATAACATACTCTCCATTGTTAAACAAAGAACAGGATCTTTTGGGGATCGTCCTGCAAGACCTACTCTTTTAGAACAAGTGTTAAATCAAAAAAGACTGGTAAATATCCGTTTGTAAATCAGTTATAAATGTGTTAACAAACGTTGTTTGTTATAAATGGAACTATTGAGATTTTTGAGATTTTTAGCTCATGACATCACACTATACATCAAAATAAATTCCTAATAAGAAGTCAAAATTTTAAAAAAAGAATCGGAGCTTTACCTCAAAAATCTGTAATGAGATTTTTTTTTTTTTAGCTTGTGTAGACAAAATCACAGAGAAAAGATTATAAACTTGACGACATAAAAATGAATGCTGTAGTCAAAAATGGTGGCAAAATGCACAATTACCTAGAGCAAAAATATGTACAACAAATATAAAAGACTATGGTTAATGTGGCTGGTATTTTATCACATAAAATATTCGTGGTTGGGCATGGTGGTTCATGCTTGTGATCTTAGCACTTTGGGAGGCCAGGTGGGAGGATCACTTGAGGCTGGGAATTTGAGACCATTCTGGGCAACATAGCGAGACCCCGTCTACAAAAAAATTTAAAAATTAGCTGAGTGTGATGATACGTAGCTGTAGTCCGAGCTACTCAAGAGGCTGAAACAGGAGGATTGCTTGAGTCCAGGAGTTCGAGGCTGCAATGAGCTATGATCATACCACTGTACTCCAGCCTAGGCAACAGAGCACCCTATAAATCATTAAACATGATCAGTTTCCTTACATATATATAAAATATGTTTGCCTCTTTGACAGCTTCAGTCTTAACTGCAAAGAAAGGTTATTACAAAAATTCCTGTAATTTGATGAGGAAAACCTTTGGCTTCAATACATTGCAAAAGATATAAACAGAAAAAAAAGGCAGAATACCATTAAATGATATGGAAAGGTATTCAATATCAGTAAAAATAACAAACAAAAATGAAAATTATTCAAACGATTACGCACAGTGATGCAGTGATGTTAAGACTTTCATGAAATGGGCATTCTCAAGTAGTTAGTGGCATTATATATTGGTATGGCACTTTCAGAAAGCAGTTGGGCAATAGGTACCAGGAGTCATCCCTTTTGACTCAGACATCACATTTAATATGAAGACATTTACGGAACGTAAATCCTAAATATGGATAGAGTTAAACATAAAGGTATTGCCAGGAATATATTTATCATAAATAGTAAAAATGGTAGTTGAAACAGCCTAAATGTCCAACAGTGTCATAACAGCTAAGATGATTTTTAAACAAAACTATGTAATAAATAGAAAATGTACTAAGATATAATACATATAATCTGAAAGTCAGTATTTAATGATAGTATGTTCACTTTATTCAGTTTGTCTTTCTGCAGCTTATTGGGGCCAAAGATTTTTTTCTTTATAAATTTATGTAAGTATTTTATTATAAAAACATATTACAGGAGACTGTGGCAGGATGATTGCTTGAGCCTAGGAGTTCAAGACTTCAGTGAGCTATGCTCACGCCACTGCACTCCAGCGTGGGGAACAGAGTGAGACCCTGTCTCTAATAATAATATGTTAATCATAGTCTGTTATATTTGTTATATTATTACAACTATATTTTAAAATGATGAATGTACAAAAAGGTATTGGATGTTTTAGAGCAGTTATATTAGTTTTTTTCCTGAAATTTTGGTATATACCGATATATATATGTATATATATATATGCACGCCTATACACACAATTTTTAATTTCTTTATGAAGACTCAGTTGGCTAATGAGAAATTTGACTTCTAGCACTAGTTTATATGTATGTACAAACTGGCATTTAGCTGCTATTTTCACATGTGGCCCCCTTTCATCTCCATTTTTTTTCTTGCTGTAATCCTGGGTCAGTGCTACTTTTAGCCCTTTGTTCTTACATATTTCAAGAGAGTATATTTGCTGGCATATTAGAGAAGGTGTTTCCTTTTTGCACAAAGTCACCAATAACAGACTTCACGCGTTATTTTTAGGTTTTAGTATTTTGATGTGTGACATCACATTATTTTTAGTTTGCAGCTTAGTTGCAGTGCATCAGATGTAAAAGTGATTTTGATTCAGGCATATTTTTGTGAACATATTGTATCATATGTAGGGACACATCAGAGTAATTTCATAGCATGAAAACCGTCTAATCACGTAGATTAATGCTATTAATAATTTTTTTCTTTTCTTTCTAAGTCGTTACTAAGAAGTCCAGAAGTAGTGCAATTTTTACAGAAACAGCAACAACTATTAAATCAGCAAGTTTTGGAGCAAAGACAGCAGCAGTTTCCAGGAGCATCAATGTGAGGGAACTTATCAAGAACATCTACATGGTTTTTATCTTATTGTGATAGATGAGCATAATTTTTTACCAGACATAAATGAGGTAATAATATATGCCTATAGAACATAAACATTTTCCTGTAAATGTATGTGTGCATTTGGGGATAAATAAGTATTGCACTTTGTGCATCTAATCTTTCAGATTACTATGAGTTTGAAGAAGTCAGCTTATCTTTCCAAAATAACATTTAATTATAATGTTTTTAAAAAATAGATTCCTCTTCAGTCATTGTTACTGAAGGTAATGAAGCAGTTACTTTCTGTGGAAGTCATAAAGTTAATAGATACTAATCTTGACTCGTCTAGCTCAGTGGTTCTCATCAAGGTTCAATGTGATTGTCATAGTGACCTTGAAAACCGCTGGCTTTTAGTGAGTGGCCAGGAATGCTAAATGTTCTGCAGTGTCAGGGTAGTCCCACATACTAAGGATCGTCTCACCCACAGTGCCAATAACACTCTTAAGAAATGCTGATGGCTATTTTGTGGTGTTAACATGTAGTTGGGGCACCTATAATTGGGTTCTCTTAATAACCTTTCTTTGCAGTTAAGACTGAAGCTGTCAAAGAGGTAAGACATTTTATATAGATGTAAGGAAAGTGATTATTGTTTAATATCTGTGAATTTAAGATGTGCATCTCTTTTCAGAGGTGTGCTAGTAAAACTTGACAGATTAACTAAGCACACTGGGATGTGTCTCCTACAGTTGGCTTCTCTCTTTCATGTTACCTGTTAGTGCTGATTTCTTAAAGCAGACATTTCTTGTTTGTTGAATTTGTGAACAGTATAGATCTCAGCCCACCAATACCAAGACAAAATTATTTTTCTTATACTTACTTTTTATTAAACAAAATGAAAAAGATCCTTTTCAAAAAGGAGATCCTGAAAATAAAACTAACACTCCAGCATTTTGTCATTGTTTTTCACAATTGAGCTATCTGAAAACTGTTATTCCTAAGTAATGTTCAAAAATGATAGGTAATCTGGATACCTTTTTCTTATACTTTCTCCTAGGAAAACTTTAAAACTTTAAAAAGGCAAACCTACCAATAGGAATAACAAATTAAATGTCAAGAGAATATATCCAATATTGGGATATAAATGTATGTGTCTCAAGTTTAACTATACAAAAATTTGTTACTTGTTTTTTAAACTCTATATATAAAGTTCAACTTAATCATGGCTGTTCTAGGAAGTGCTTATGGAGAGCAAGAATGTTTTTGTTCATTTCTAAATGTGTGTGTTTTTACTGGCATATCTGTTCAAAACACTTTTAACAAAATTAATTCATTAAAGTCCAGTTGTTGACCTTTGAGTTGGCTGATTTCTTTATTCTGTTCTTTAGTTTATTCTTACTAGATGCAGAGGAATTCATCTACTGTCTGTTATTAACTGTTAGTTGATTCTCATACTTACGATGTTGAGAGTATTTTTGAAGCTTAAGTTACCCTTTATGGTGAAAAACATTAGCTTATGCTTCTTCAGATGGAATAATGGGAAAGGAGGGAAATGGGAAATGGATGGAAATGGGAAAGGAGGGAAAATAATAGCCCAGTGAGAGCTGAATGAAAAGGGACTGAATTTAAATATTTGTAAGAACTTTGTGATGATGAGTAATTGTCAGACGTGGGATAGATAACTGAGAGGCTCAGAATCTTTACCAAGGATATTTTTTAGGAATATGTTCATGAATTTGGATAAGAATAATAGGACAATATTCAACACAATTTAATTTTTGCCTGCCACATTAGACATTTTTTTACCTTATAAAATGATCAATAAAGCAATAAGGTTTATTTTGGGTAGATGTATTGCAGTGTGTTTCCAGTTTTTTATCCTGGTGTTTACTCATGGCATTTGCCATGTGACTTTGCTGCTCCTCCTACCCATTGAGCTTGAGTTTATTTACGTACCCGTTAAATCTAGAGGACTGGCCTTGTGACTTGTTTTTGCCAATAAAATGCAGAGGACATAACAAGATGCCAGCTCTGAATAGACTTCTGACAGTTTTGAACATTTCCACTTGTTTTTTTAGAGTCCTAACCTGCTGCCATGGTAAGAAGCCCAGCCTAGCTTCTTGGATAATGAGACACATAGTCCAGTCACCTGTATTGTACCAGCTAACAGCTGGCAACCAGCCACACATGTGAGTGAGGCTATGCTAGATAAGCTGTCCAGCCAGCCTGCCAGCTGACCGCAGATACACTTGATAACCAACTGAGATCAGCCAAGCCTGGCCCAGATTTGCAGAGCCACCAAACTGACCTGTAGATTGGTGGGCAATAATAAATTATGATTGTAAACCACAGAGTTTTGGGGTAGTGTGTTAGATGCAGCATTTTTGTGACAGTAGGTAACTGATACACCTAGCTGCTATTTATTGTTGCAAAACAAATCACCTGAAAATTTGATGGCTTGAAACAATTCATTATTATTTCTCACAGTTCTGTATATGATTACTGTGATTTAAAATAGCTGTGCAAATGCTTTCAAGCTAGGTGTGGCAGACCATATTTTTCAAAGATGTCTGCACAGTATCTCTCACTCCACATGCTCTTATGCACTGTTGTCCATTAAGATATAAATTTTCTACCCTTTTGAATCTGGGCAGGCTTATGACTGCTCTAACAAAATATGGCACAAGTGATTCTGTGCCAGTTCATTTGAGGAGATATGCCTCATATACATGTCTATTTGTAGTAATAAGAACATAAAGGAATTCACAGCTTCCATTTTCCAGCAAAGTTGGAAAATAAGTCATATGATAATGTGGGGTGCAGGAAGTAGTAAGGGGCTTTAGAAAGAAAATATTAGGAAGATAACATTAAAGTCAGTGAAAGAGACGGCTAGTAGCGGCTGGGACGGTTGCTCACCAAAGTTAGCCCAGCACTTTGAGAGGCCTAGGCAGGCAGATCGCTTGAGGTCAGGAGTTTGAGACCAGCCTGGTTAACGTGGTGAAACCCTGTCTCTACCGAAAATACAAAAATTAGCCAGGCATGGTGGCTCATGCCTGTAATCTCAGCTACTTGGGTGGCTGAGGCAGGAGAATTGCTTGAACCCAGGAGGCAGAGGCTGCAGTGAGCTGGGATTGCACTACTGTCTCCAGTCTGGACAACAGAGTGAGACACTGTCTTAAAAAAATAAAAAAGAGAGATGGCTAGTAGCTAGTAGCCTACTAGTAGTCCTCTGAGAGCATTTTCCCCCTTCTTTCATAGTAGAATTTTGGGTTGGGAACATAGCCATATATAACCACGTAGCTGATTCTCACATACCATGCCAAGGAATCCAGATACAAATGACGTGTATACGATTCTATTTATATAAAGTAGAAAAGCAGGTGAAACTATGCTGTCAGAACAGAGAAGCAGGATAAAACACCCGTGGGAGCAGGATACAGTCTAAAGGCTTGAGGAGGTTTCTGGTATTCCAGAGATGCTTGCTTTTCCAGTTGCTGGTTAGGCATGTGTGTTCTATTAGTGAAAGTTCAACACACTATGCATTTATGATTTTTGTACTTTTCAGTATGTATTTTACACTTCAATTTTTTTAATAGTTGATTTTATTTTTTTAAGAATTTCTCAGCTACCCCTGCAGTTGAGTGTGGCCATATGAGTAAATTCTGGCCAGTGGGATGTAAGCACAGGTGATAAGTGCAACTTCCAGATGGCAGCCCGGGGCAAGCAGCCCATTTCCTCTCTTCCTCCATCCTGCTGCCGGGAATGTGAACAAAGCAGTGGAGCATCTATGGGCCAAATGAGGGTCATTCACTAGGGAAGGGGGAATAACAAAATAGAAGGAATTTGTGTCCCTGGATGTCCTCAGGGAACTGAGCCACCACACTAGCATGGGATGCCCTGTCTTTCAACTACTATGGGAAAAAGAAATGGAGTATATTGTTTCTACCACAGTTATGATGATGGTATAACCATGGTTGTTATTATTGTGACAGCCAGCCAAATCTATTTTCTAAATAATACTGTAGGGAAAAGGATTGACAAGTGGCATTAAAGACTTGGCCTACTGGAAACCAGGAATTTGTAATGGCAATCTGCAGTTAGGTGATGCTGTTTCACTGGGCTCAGCCATCTGTATTAGTAGGAAACATAGATGATAGGCTTGATGTAGGGTTCATTTGGTGCAAGGAAGTAAGGGATGAAGACGTTAGGATGCCTCTGAAAGGACCTTTAGGCATAGGTTTGAGCTGAGCAGAGAAGAAATGAGGCTAATGGAGACTGGAGGTTCCTATGACATTGCAGTGTAAGTGTCGGAAGAATGAGAGCACAAGGTATTTCAGCTAGGAATCTATGGACTCAGGAAGTGAGCAGTACGCATTACGATCAATTAGTGACAGCCCCAATTTTTATTCTATAATAAATATTTATCAATACCTTTGGCCCTTAGAAATGCTCAGCAGCTAGACCCTTAGGCTTCTGCTTGAAGAGTTGGTTTGGAGCAATTAAATAAGCCTTTAGGATTTAATGGCAGGAAAGTTACCCAGGGAGGACTACCTCAAGGAGAAGCTCAAAGCATTTTGCATCAGCTCATCAAACAGAGCCCTGGAGCACTGCAAACACGATTTTAAAAAAATGGCAAGACAAAAAAAGTAGAAAACTATGGAATAATGTTTTGCTTCAGGTGTAGTTAATCCAAACTGCCACAAAGGAAAATTGGGGCACTGGTGGCATGGGATGGGAGGGTTCAGTAGTCAGGAGACAATCTTTTGTTGAAATGATCTTTTATATTGCTTGAATTCTTACCATGCATATATGACCTTTTCAGAAATGTTGTTCTTAC
The DNA here is from genome assembly GCF_006542625.1 of Nomascus leucogenys. NCBI lineage: Eukaryota > Metazoa > Chordata > Mammalia > Primates > Hylobatidae > Nomascus > Nomascus leucogenys. The sequence goes on along the minus strand of NC_044389.1, from coordinate 2,560,263 downwards.
TACAAACTAAAAAAATCTTGTTAGAAATTGATGTCCAGGCACGGTGGCTCATGCCTGTAATCCCAGCATTTTGGGAAGCCAAGGAGGTGGATCACCTGAGGTCAGGAATTTGAGACCAGCCTGGCCAACATGGTGAAACCCTTTCTCTATTAATAATACAAAAAAAGAAAAAAAAAATAGCCAGACATGGTGGCACGTGCCTGTAGTCCCAGCTACTCAGGAGGCTGAGGCACGAGAATCACTTGAAGCCAGGAGGCGGAGGTTGCAGTGAGCTGAGATTGCACCACTGCACTTCAGCCTGGGCAACAAAGTGAAACTGTGTCTCAAAAAAAGAAAAAAAATTGAGGTGTATAGACAACTTATGCTTACAGTAATTGCTCCTTTGCTTTCTATTTTTCTAAAAAATTTCAAAAAATATTTTACTTGTGAATCTTTATTTACGTATATGTGACACTTATGTGTAGTGAGATTTCCCCTTGGAGTTTACAGGCCATCCTGGGGTCCAAAATATATAGTTCCCTGCTGGAGATACACCAAGAAAGTATAATCTAAAGACAATGTGACAAAATCTGCCAATTTTCTAGCACTTTATAGTTTTCAAAACAATTCTGCATATTTGCTTGCTCTCCACAGCAATCCCATAATGCATGCACAATTATTAGTTTATAAACACAGAAGCAGACTTGAAAAGGTTAAATCACTTGCTCAAGACTGCACAGCTGTTGGACTTAAATCCAGGCCCTCTGATTCCAAATGACTTACTGCACACTGTTGTAAGCTTTCGTCATGGGCCAATGCAATCTGGACATGCCCCTTGCATTTTGGCAGTGGATGCACCATCATTGGGCCATAAGAGTAAAGCCTTTGCACAAATTAAGCCTTGATTTTTGGAATATGTTAAAAGACAGATTTTATGTTAACCTTAATTATATTATTTTAGGAAGTATTTTCATTTGTGCTAATTTATTTGAACCTCAAAACATTGCAAGGCAAGTAGTATAGTCCTCGATTTGGGATGAGGAAAGCAAATCAGAGAAGTTAAAGTGACGTATAAAACAGGTCATATTGTTAGAGCCAGAGCCAAGATTTGAACCTAAAATTGTCTCCAGAAATGATGCTTTTTCCAGAATAGTATGTTGTTGCTAAAGTAAAAACTAACACTTTCAAGTGCCTGGTTTATTTTTTCTTGAGATGGAGTTTCACTGTCGCCCAGGCTGGAGGGCAGTGGCACGATGTCAGCTCACTGCAACCTGTGCCTCCCGGGTTCAAGTGATTCTCCGGCCTCAGCCTCCCGAGTAGCCTGGCTAATTTTGTATTTTTAGCCAAGACAGGGTTTCACCATGTTGGCCAGGCTGGTCTCGAATTCCTGACCTCAAATGATCTGCCTACCTTGGCCTCCTAAGGTTCTGGGATTACAGGCGTGAGCCACTGTGCCCGACTGCAGGTGCCTATTCTAACACAGTAGGCTCTTCAATAAATGCTAAGTAATTAAATTTTTTTAAATGAAACTTTCTGTATGCATACACATACAATTTTATAGAAATACATTAATAATCATATTGTATATACTGAGAGGTTTTTGTTTAACTTTTTACCCCCTTCTGTTCCTTTTGAAAATTTTCTTACCCTCTGTCTTCCATGCACCACCCAACTTCCAGGTAACCTTTGTCAACTACCCAGGATGTAGTCTGATTTTTCATGTTTGTATAATCATATATGAACACACGTATACATTTAGAATTGTCATCGTTACAGAAAAGTGTGGGCATATTATACACGCTTGTCAGTATATTGCTTTTTTTATTCAATACCGTGTAGAAGTCCCTCTGAGTCACTTGTATAACTCTAAGTCATTCCTTTAGATGGCTGCAGAGTATCTCATAATATGAATGCACCATCATTTATTCAACTACTCCATTGTTGATAGGCATTCACTTGGTGTCTTGTTTTCTGCCGCTATGAACAGTGCTGCAGCAGACATCCTTGTAATGTGTCCTTATGTACCGGTATATATTGGTGGTTTTATGGCCTTGGGATTGACTTCCAGAAGTGGGATTGCTGAGTAGAGGGCTATATGTTTCCTTTAAATAGATGTTGTTATATTCCCTTCCCCAGGAAATCTGTAACACTTAACATATTTACCAACAAATGAAAAAGAATTAATTTCCCTCACATCTTTGCCAATATTGTTACATTTATTAGCATTTTCTGGAATACTGGTAAATTAAAGCATCTTTTCTTGTTTTTTGTTGTTGTTGTTTTTTTGGGGTTTTTTTGTTTTTTTGAGATGGGGGTCTCACTCTGTTGCCCAGGCTAGAGCACAGTAGTGCAGTCTCAGCTTGCTGCAACCTCAACCTCCTGGGCTCAAGTGATTCTCCTACCTTGGCCCCCTGAGTACGTGGGGCCACAGGTGCGTACCACCACTCCTGGATAATTTTTGTATTTTTTGTAGAAATGAGTTTTTCCCATGTTGCCCAGGCTGGTCCCAAACTCCTGGGCTCAAGCAATTTGCCCAACTCCGCCTCCCAAAATGCTGGTACTACAGGTGTGAGCCACTGTACCCAGCCTAAAGTATCTTTTTATATGCTTGCTGCTTATTTCGATTTGCTGTTCTGTGAATTGCTTAGTCATACCTTTTGCTTATTTTCTGTTAGGTTCCCTTTTTCTAGCTCAGGGTGTAAAAGTCTCATTAATATCATGAAATATAAACCTTTGTCACTTTTATCCTTTTTTTTCCAAATCTAAAATGTGTTCATTTACTTTTTTATGGTATCGTTTGCCATAGGAGCTTTTACTTGATGTGTATTTCAGTATGTCTGACATTTCTTTTATGGCTTCTGGGTTTCTAGTCTTGGTTTAAAAAGTCTTAGCTGGGTGCAGTGGCTCACGCCTGTAATCCCAGCACTTTGGGAGGCTGAGGCAGGCAGATCACGAAGTCAGAAGATCGAGACCATCCTGACTAACATGGTGAAACCCCGTCTCTACTAAAAATACAAAAAATTAGCCGGGCGTGGTGGTGGGCACCTGTAGTCCCAGCTACTCCGGAGGCTGAGGGAGGAGAAGGGTGTGAACCCAGGAGGCGGAGCTTGCAGTGAGCCGAGATCGCCCCACAGCACTCCAGCCTGGGCGACAGAACGAGACTCCGTCTCAAAACAAAAAACAAAGTCTCCAGTTGGAATATTTCAAATGATTACTGATTTATAATGTCCCATTTATTTTTCTAGAATTAGAAAATATAATTAATATGAATATTGTCAAATAGTTCTAATTGCTTTTGTGTAACTCATTGAAATGGAAATTTTAGTATTTTTTAAAATCACTATTACACCCTCAGTTTCTGTCTTTAGTTTCTAACTTCCTTAGCTAGAAAAATGAATATTATACTCATGACCACAGATACTGTTGAAGGTACACGGATTAGGACCTGTTTTCAGATAGCAGTTTCTTTGAATACGGGCTGAACTATCGTTTATCTAGCAGACTTGCCTCACTATAGAAAAAAAAATCTGATTTAAAGACTGCTTTTATTGAGTTTGAAGTTAACAGTTGTTTTTAAAACATTTTAATGAAAATACTTGGCATGTTTAATAATTAGGTGATTTGATCTCAACTTTTAATCAAAAGGTAAAGGGGTAATTCCCCCATTACCCCTAACATATAGTACTCCATCCTCCAAATAGTTGTTTGGATTATTCTAAAGCATTGGAGATGAACTTTCTAAAAAATCATCTACTGCAGCAAAGTAAATCTTTCCTCTTCAGAGCTTTACCCTCGTAGCAGAAAAGGATGTAGCCTGTCTTAAGATGTATTTCATAAGCACAGATGCTGATTTTTATGAGCTGTTTGTAGCTTGGGCTTTAGAGGTTCCAAGAGTAGGTGCAGCATGAAAACAAAACGGAAAGCTGAGGAAGACAACCAGAAGATAAGTTATGACTAGTGGGATTTTCTGTTTGTGTTCCTCCTATAATTGCACCTCGAATGATTTACTCTTCTTAAATTGGAGACCACAGTCAGCACTAATAAGATTTTATACCGGTTGCCTTTGAAAATCTAATAAGCAGCAGGATATGTTAATAGTAATATATTAATTAACATTAAATATTAGCGTTAAAATTGTTAGTGTTTATTATGGTAATATGGTTATATCATTAAACTATACATGCATACCTGCACTTCACCATCATGCTGATTAGAAGCATCTGCAGAAACTTGTGGGGGGCATAGTGAGGGTAATTGTGACAGCAATCCTTTTCAGAAAATGAAGGAAACCAGCCAGTGTGGTGGCTCATACCTGTAATCCCAGCACTTTAGGAGGCCAAGGCAGGCAGACCACTTGAGCCCAGGAGTTTGAGACCAGCCTGGGTAACATGGTGAAACCCTGTCTCTACAAAAAATACAAAAATTATCTGGGCGTGGTGGTGCACACCTGTGACCCCAGCTTTTCAGGAGGCTGAGGTGGGAGGACTGCTTGAACCCAGGAGGTTGAGGCTGCAGTGAGCCCTGATCCTGCCACTGCACTCCAGCCTGGGTGACACAGCAAGACCCTGTCTCCATAAACAAAACAAATGAGGCAAACTGAGTGTTAGAGAGATCAATATTTTTGTGAGAAAACCTAAAATTGTCTGCCAGTATGGAAACTCAAGTTTGCTTCATAGCAGGGTGTGCTGAGACTCTTATTTTTGAGTTCCTCTTATACTTGCAGAGCTGGCCTTTTCTTTTTAAACTATCCATCATGACGTGTGCACCCTGCCTCTTGGGGTAGTTAGGTGAACCCTTTTGGCCAGGGAAATGCTTGTCCAAGAAAAAACAAGCATTGCTGTCTTATCTGGGTGCCCTTCTCTGGGTAACATGCCCAAATGATATGTTACTGTGTCTCTATTTCTTCTTCACCTCTTTAATGCCAACAACAAAGAATCAATTGCCTTTTGCAGTTAGTCTCAGACATTTGCTACCTTTAATGAGTTATAAAGTCCACCCCGTATCTCACTTTCCTCAATATGTCCTGCTTTGTTAGCAATTGAAAGTCACTCTAGCCCCTGCCCAGGCCAGGCACTGCCCATTCTGAAGGGCAAGAACAACTTAGAACTGAGACATTCAGAGCAAATCTCAGGTGCCCAGTTTGGAGAGGAAGGCTGAGTGCTGAGTGCTTTCTGAGCAGCAGATCACCAGTCCCTGAGTGTCTCTCTGGCTATGTGCTGAAGGTCAGATGCTGGGACCACTGTGGTGACTATGCCAAGTGCAGCAGTGGCAGGATCGGCAGCGTCCTCAGAGGCCAGTGCTGCCTGGCTGCCTACACTGTGCCCTTGCTGGGAAATGTAATAGCTCATCCCTAGTGTTAATAATAGTGATGCAGGATTTTTTACTCCTTAATTCAGCTAAATCTGGGTTGTTGTCTCACAGCCAGGAAAAGTTAGGCACAAGGGCACATTGAAGGGTGAGGAGGGCAGAATTTATTAAGTGAAAAGAAAATTCTCACCAAAAAAGGGGGGGGTTCCCACCAGTAGGCTCCCACCTCACAAATTGAATACCAGGTCACCACAAACAAGCTGAAGAGACCAGGCTCCTCCCCTGCATAAGGCATGAATTCCTGGTGGCTCCACCCCATTCCCTCAGTGTGCATATGAGCCCTTAGTCTGAGCCATTCCTTATTGATTTATTTCCCATATTGTGCACGTGTTAAGGGACAGAATTTTTCACCGTGGGCATGTTTAGGCAAGCCCCCTGTGCACAGTGACCTGGATGGGTCAGAGGTTCTCTGGGGACCCTTCCCTGTCTGCCTAGGCATTTGGCTCTCTCCTGCCTCTATCAATAGGAGGCAGGAATTGATGGGTTTATTTCTAGCAACCAAAATGGCAAACCTTCTCACATGATCTTGGAAAAGGAAGTAAGAATTTTGAACAGAAATCTCTTAAATAGTTGACATACAGGCATAGCAAGCTGAAGAAGATATTGATCAGAACCAGAGTAGCAACCATATAATAAACTGCAGGTACTGCCTGTATTTTGTGATAAGCTGCTTACCTGAGACCTCTTGATGAACAGCAGGCAAAGTTTTATCAACATTCCAAACACCTGAATGATAGGCACAACTACAGGTCTGGCTACTGTTGCCATGTGTTAGATGACTGAAAAGCCCCAAAGCACAGTGGCTCAAATAACAACCTCTTTTCTTTTTCCTCACAATGTTGTGGGTTGGCTGAGCTTAGCTGAGCGTTTCTTCTGGTAGTCTTGCTTGGGGTATCTCATGAGGCCGCATTCAGATGGGAGTGTGGCTATGACTGGACAGTCAAGATGACCTCCCATCCTCCAGAGCTGGAGGCTTCAAACCAAAGGCCCCTGTGCAACTCCAACCCATGCTCAGTTTTTGTACTGCCATGAGCAGTAATTTTTACATTTTCAGTAATTAAATCGCTTTTACATTTTTTAATAGTTGAAAAAGAATTCAAAACAAAAATATTTTGTGATATGTGAAAATTGTATGAAATTCAAATTTCAGTGTCCACGAAGTTTTATTGGAACATAACCACGACCATGCTTATTCACTTATGTGCTCTTTACAGCTGCTTTTGCACTACAGTGGCAGCGCTGAGTGGTTGTGACAATCAGAGACCACATGGCCCACAAAGCCAAAAATATTTACTATCTGGGCCTTTAGAGATTCTGCTGGCCCCTTCTCCAGAGCCTCTGTGCATAGTCATCTCTTTTTTTTTTTTTGAGATGGAGTTTTGCTCTTGTCGCCCAGGCTGGAGTACAATAGTGCGATCTTGGCTCACTGCAAACTCTGCCTCCTGGGTTCAAGAAATTCTCCTTACCTCAGCCTCCTGAGTAGCTAAGATTAGAGGCATGTGCCACCACACCTGGCAAACTTTTTTTTTTTTTTTTTTTGTATTTTTAAGAGACTGGGTTTCACCATGTTGACCAGACTGGTCTCAAACTCCTGACCTCAGGTGATCCACCTGCCTTGGCCTCCCAAAGTGCTAGGATTATAGGCATGAGCCACTGCACGTGACCCACAGACATCTCTTCATTCAGTAGTCTAGCATGGGGGCTTGCTCCCAAGAGTACTGTTCCAAGAAGACATGCCCCATTGTGCAAGTACTCGTTCAAACCTCTGCTTGCATAATGCTTGCTAACATGCCATTGGCCAAATTAGGTCACATGGCTAACCCAAAGTCATGTGGGTGGCCATCAACACTGGGATGTGTGTGGCTCGTTGGAGGTCACTGAAGTAAAACCTACCATAGTTACACAGTAAGTCAGTCAAATTCTTGGTTTATTGGACAGCTGACAGCTGTAAGAAGGACCCTATGTTAAAGGAAATGGATACAACCTAATAACATTAACAATAGATAATGGTTTTTAACCATTAACTTCCATTGATAATGGTTCTGATTAGAGCGCAAGATAACTAGTGAAACGAGAGTTCCCTTATCCCCTTTGCAGGGCATGCGACAGGGGTATGGCTCACTCTTTTGGTCTCCCTGTTGCTCAAACCCCTAGGAGGAGCATGCAGACAGGCAGGTGCAGAGGCCGTGGGGAACGCTTCTGGGCTCTGACCTCAGGGCAGCATCTAGGGATGGCTGTCTGTGACTCCCGAATCCCTAGTGGGCGTGTCTTACAGTGTGCTCTTTCAGCTTTGCCATCTGCAGAAGGATTATGTTAATCAGCTCGATAGACCCTCTGCCTTATTGCAAGGGCAGTGGCCAGTGTGACAGCTTTCTGTATCCCAAGTTCTTCCCCAGTGTACAAGAAGAATCGGATGGCACGTGGGCTTGAAGGATGACTGCAAGGTTTTATTGAGTGGTGGAGGCTCTCAGCGAGATGGATGCGGAACCGGAAGTGGGGGATGGAGTGGGAACGTGATCTTCCCCTGGAGTCCTGCTGTTCTCGGTAGATGTTCAGACGCCTCTTCCCTTCTCTGCCATGTCGCCCTGCCACTCCCGCTCTTGGTCACTCTCTGCCACTCTCTTTCTCTGCTCCTCTCCATGTCCAGGCACTTGTGTCTGTGCCTGCTAAGGTCTCAGGTTTATAGGGCCATGGGATGGGGGCATGGCAGGCCAGAGTGGTCTTGGGAAATGCAACATTTGGGTGAGAAAACAGGAATCCCTGTTCTCACTTAGGTCTGTGGGCACAGGCCCGAGCGTGGAGCCCTCACCTGGGGACCCCACCCTTCTCTACCCAGCACTTCCCTGCCTCCCTCTAGTATCAGTAGTAGAGTCTTGTGATAGGCTGGATAATGGCCCCCCAAGATATCCTTGTACTAATTCCCAGGACTCGTTGATGTTGTCTTATGTGGCAAAAGGAACTTTGCAGAGGTGCTTAAATTGAGGATTCTGAGATGGAGAGATCAACCTGAATTATCTGGATGGGCTCTAAATGTAATCACAGGTGTCCTTACAAGAGGAATGCTTGCTTACGGAAGAATAGGAGATGTGATGATGGAAGCAACAGGTTAGAGAGATTCAAGAAAAGCATAGCCAGCCAAAGGAATGCAGGCAGCCTCCAGAAGCTAAAAAAAAAAAAGAAAAAGAAAAGAAAAGAAAAGAGAAAAGAAAAGCAAGAGAACGATTCCCCCTAGAGCTTCCGGAAGGAACTAGCCATGCCACCACATTGTCATTATCCCAGTGAGACAGATTTCAAACTTCTGGCCTCAAGAACTGTAAGGGTAAGAACTGTAAAACAAATTTGTGCTGTTTTAAGCCACAAAATTTGTGGCACTTTTTTACAGCAGCAACAGGAAATTAATAAAAGTCTTCCAGTGGTAGGGGGTGAATCTCATTACGTTTCTAAGGCAAGCACTGCTTAGTACCTTGCCTATTTAAAAGATAAATTTAGCTAGTATAAACAATAGTGACCAACTAGATTGTATGCTATAATACTTGTAAGAAAAATGATTGCATACTCTTTGTTTTCTTGTTTGTTTTGAGACAGAGTCTCACTCTGTTGCCCAGGCTAGAGTGCAGTGGCACAATCTTGGCTCACTGCAACCTCCACCTCCCGAGTTCAAGCTCTTCTCGTGCCTCAGCCTCCCGAGTATCTGGGACTACCGGCACACACCACCACACCCAGCTAACTTTTGTATTTTTAGTAGAGACAGGGTGTTGCCATTTTGGCCAGACTAGTCTCGAACTCCTGACCTCAGGTAATCCACCCGCCTCGGCCTCGCAAAGTGCTGGGATTACAGGCATGAGCCACCGCGCCCAGCCAATTGCATACTCTGAATCAAAAAACCATTTCCCTCAAGTTAGAATATGCGATATTTATTGTACATTGAGTGCCCTCTGCTGCTTACCCAAAGCTTTCTAAACTTCAACCAAACTCTTAGAGATAAAGCTTATAAGCAGTGGGACGATTTGGAGCCTTAAACTCCCAAATTCTGAGATGTCTTCCAACACAATTTTCCAAAGCAATCTGTAGCATGCCTGGAGCAAGGATAGGGGGATCATGATTCAGGGGGACCCAAGGAGGGTCTATCATAGACTGTTGCTTTTTAAAGTAACTAGTAGCAATGCTTTAAATTGTCATTGTAGATTTAAGAACCTGTGGTCCAAATTCTCAGTTTAGTATGCAAAACCCTTTACCTCCAACTCCTGCCTATTACTGCCTCTCTCCTTTATGTCAAGCTATCATGATTTACATGGTATAATGCCAATGGATCCCTGTTTCACAAAAGTTCTTTCCATTCCTTTTAGTTCTTTTCCACTCCTTCAGCAAGTTGAAGAGCCCTCTCTTGTCCTTCAGCACTGAGCTTTGTATTTCCTTTTTATGCCAAACCAGGAGAAACAAATAGGAACTTTGCCAACTTTTGTTTGCGAACGCCTTTCATAGTAATCTATAATCTCACAAACTCCCTTAGAAAAAAATCATCAATTTAACTTTTTTTATGGTGTATGAAATGATTTTAAGTTTAAAATATTTTATTGCATATCAACATGTTTTCAACATTGTACTGCAATCATTTCAGTATACCCTTCAATATTTATTAAGACAAATTTCACTTTCCACATTCATTTACTGATGGGCTATATTTAATTTGTTTTAAAATAATTGGGTCAAGAAAAGCAAGTGTGTTAACAAATGAACTATAAAATGGTATTATATTTAGCTTGAAGACTGAATGTATAAGGAAGCATATACTGTTATGGCATCAAAAAAGACAAAACACTTTTACAGCATGATGTTTGGAATATTTGAAATTATGCTTAAATATCAGTGGATTATTTTGATAATTTTTATTTATTTTTAATTTTTTTATTTTTTTGAGACAGAGTCTCGCTCTGTCACCCAGGCTGGAGTGCAATGGCACGATCTTGGTTCACCACAACCTCCATCTCCTGGGTTCAAACGATTCTCCTGCCTCAGCCTCCTGAGTAGCTGGGATTACAGGCGCCCTCCACCATGCCCAGCTAATTTTTGTATTTTTAGTAGAGACGGGGTTTCACCATGTTGGCCAGGCTGGTCTTGAACTCCTGACCTCAGGTGATCCACCCACCTCGGCCTCCCAAAGTGCTGGGATTACAGGTGTGAACCACTACTCCTGGCCTATTTTGATAATTTTTAGGCTTTTCCTTCCTAAATGATGAGACTAGAGAGAAGTTGGCCTGCCACTTGCAAGCGTTCTCTCCAAATAACACATTGCAGGTGTGAATTGTTTGGCTTAAAAACCAAACGGAATACAATTTTCCTTATATTTACTCAATTTAACGTTGGCATTTAGATTGAGTCATTCTGAGGCCATACCTAACATTTTTATCAGATGCATGCAAATAATGGAACCATCAGTGCTCATGCAGAGGTAAACTTTCAGAATTAGTGTCTGTTAACTTGGTGTTATAACATCAAAATTCTTTATGCTTGTCATACTCAAATTCACATTGTGAAAATAAATGCTCAGAATACAAGCAATTTTACTGTTTAATTGCTAAAGCTACTTTTCCTTGCTACTGCTATGCAGCTGGATAACTATTTCCAAACTGAATCACAAGCATGCTTTTCTGATCCCTATCTGCTGTGCATGGTTACGTGATATGCAGTTGGAGGCTTGCAATGCCTTTTATTTTGAAAGGAGAAGCTAAATACTTTGATATTTTTAAAGGAAGAGTTAAAAACAGCTACCATTTCTGCCTTTACAACGTGATCCCCAAAAGCCTTTCTAAACAAACAGTAGCTGGGAAATGCTGAAAATGAATAAATAGAATCCCTGTCCTTAAAGACATCCCAGCCTGGCAGAAAGATGGATAAGTAAACAGTGTGGTGCAGGAACTGATACTGACCATCAATGGGCACAAAGTATTATGGGAACACAGACAGCAGGCACTAACGTGCTTTAGGAATGCCCAGGATGATTTACTAAGAGAACTGACATTAAGGATGGCAGAAGGATGACCTTGGATCGGCCCAGAAGCCTTCCCTGGTACTCTCCCAGGGCCTAATGCAGATGTCACTCGGTGGTCCCAGCGGCTTGTCACAGCTGACAGCACACTGCTTATTATTGGCTTACTTGTTCATCTTTCTCCACAAAATGGTAAGCTCCTTAAAAGTAGGAACTTTTGTCATTGTATCTACAGTGCCTGCTGATGCGTAAGAACTATCTGATAAGTAAATGTAAGGAGTCTAGGATGAGGAAAATATTTCTTCTCTAAGACGGGCTAATGTTTAAAGACAGTATTTTATGTCTATACCATGATATGTTTAAAGAATGTGTATCCGTGTTTGAAATGCCAGTACCAAATATTAGATGCAAGCACAGGGTCAGGAACCGTGGGAGATGCAGAGACAAACAAGACACAATCACTGCTCTCCAGAAACTTACAGTGTAAACTGGAGGCTTCATGGTCCCCACCAGGATCTAAACTGGCACATCTTTCATGTGTTTATATTTTGGAGTTCCACAAAACACTTTTTTTGAATATAGAGCTCCATTTCGTTAAAAAAATTGACAACTCTGATCAAGTAAATAAGAAAGCTGCTTTATAGGTATAGAGTTTCCCCTTCCTTTTTAAGATTAGAAGGAAATTTAGATGAATGAAAGGAATTGAGAATTTACATTTTTAGATGTGTTCATATTTCTTTGGATTTCATCTTAGTTCTCCCTCACCAGTTGCCTTTTAGCACCTTTCTAATAGGCAATCTGTAGCAATGTACAGATGTTTACAATAATAAAAGTGCTCATTCTTTCCTATATACTGCAATATCACGTATTTGCTACTATCCAGAAAAAGGTTCTACATATATCCTTTCTAAAGTTACTGTGAAGTATCTTCAAGATCTGTACTTCATGACGGTTATTCTAAGGTGTTTAATTCAAAACCACTACCTAATTTCTCTATAGCATGTGGAATTTAACATCCTATTTTCAAAATAGAATGGTTTAAAATTAATTGACTTAAGGAGCTGCAGACCCACATACAGTGAATCTTCTATGAGGTTTACAGGAAAAATGAGCCAAAAGACATATAGGTACACTATTCTTTATTATAAACAATCAGATAACAGTATAAGTGTGCATTTGATGGATAACCGAAGCCAAGTTATTATAATAGAAAGCATGACTTCACTCAAATAGAAAGTGTCTTTGTTGTTGTTAATCTGTTTTACATTAATTTGAATTTAATATATGCTAGGATCACCTAAAGCTGTCACGCAGTTCTGCTATTAAAATCGTAACAGGGAAAGACAACATGTGAAATGCATGTTATATTTTGCTTTATTTGTTGAATATATATATGTATATATATAGACACTAAATATTTGGGACACATTCAAAGTTAAGCAGGTGCTTACGGTCTATCAAGTAATATTTATGAAATGTTTTTGTTGCTGTTTTTTTGCTGTTATGGGAACATCCAAATCCTTAGAAGACAATAAAAATGAGGATTCTAAATGCTAGGTGGTTGGCTAACTTTTCCTGATTTATACTGAGTGTCAAACAAAACAAAACAAAACATAAGGTATATGTGTTAAGTAGTGACATCTTTATAGTTCCAAAGCACTTGCAGCTATTAAAATATCATCTAGCTAAAACAAACTTTTCACAATTTTTTAACAGAAAAATAATAAACCAACAACAAGAACTGATCAATGTTCTGGGTCTTGTGAGCAGCCCAAAACGTTACTGCAGCGTTCTCTATTGTGTGATCCTTGTCCGTGGCAACCTTAAACCTGCAGTGCTGATGTATTTATAGGCTTAGCATGTCTGCTTTATTAGTCATCCTGGAAAGAATGCTATTCAGTTTTTTTTTAATTGTCTACATCAAGGAATGAATGCTAAATGAGCACATTTAGAAGCCTGAAATCAAATACTGCATTTATTTTTTGAAACTCTTGGTAGCAAAAGAAAAAGCTGATTAAAATATGATTGTGTTACAATGACTAAAGGGTTAACTTCTCATTAATTCTAAATTCTTCAAAATTTACAAGCATCTTAATAAAGGCTTTTGATGAGACATGACTGGTGATGATCATATGTGCCAATTTGATAATTTATTTGTCACAGAAAATTCAGATTCACTGCAATATTGGGTTCTGGCTTCCCAAAGCTGCAGGGAAATACAAGTTTTTTGTTTCTTGATTTTTGTTTAGAGACAGGGTGTCACTTTGTCACCCAGGCTAGAATGAAGTTGTATGATCATAGTTCACTACAGCCCTAAACTCCTGGGCTCAGGTGATCCTCCCGCCTTGGCCTCCCAAAGTGCTGGGGCTACAGGAATGAGACACTGCATCCAGATTTTTTTTGTTTTTAATGTCATTTATGAGCCACCAGTTTAGATTGATTCTGTAAAGCTGTAAGATTACCAGAGGAGGCCGGGCACGGTGGCTCACGCCTGTAATCCCAGCACTTTGGGAGGCTGAGGCGGGTGGATCACGAGGTCAAGAGATAGAGACCATTCTGGCTACCATGGTGAAACCCCGTCTCTACTAAAAATATAAAAATTAGCTGGGCATGGTAGCCTGTAGTCCCAGCTACTTGGGAGGCTGAGGCAGGAGAATCACTCGAACCCGGGAGGCAGAGGTTGCAGTGAGCCAAGATCATGCCACTGCACTCTGGCCTGGTGACAGAGCGAGACTCCGTCTCAAAAAAAAAAAAAAAAAAAAAAAAAAATTACCAGAGGAGAAGTTAGATAGCTGGTAGAGAGATCGCGAAAGCTATGTCTGATCTCTGGAGCAAAAACTGTGTTGAAGTTCTCCCATGGAATGGTTCCCATATGAGATTCACCATATTAATGCCTTTTCCAAGAAAAGGGGAGATGGAGAATTATTGGAAAATAGGGAAGAAAGGGGAGAAAAAAAACAACTTTGAGACATGGAAGAAAAGTAGCATTTATACAAGGAATCCATTACCTGACTTTGCAGAAGAGTAAGGAAATAAAAATTTCAAAACAGAGATAAGAAATCAATTACATTCTTTCAAGCAAAAGATAGATTGCATTATTTTGTTTTGTTTTAAAAGTTCTGAAACATGAAGATGTCTGTACAGATTCACTATTAGATTCTCAGCTCCATGAGGGCTGGGACTGTCTCTTATTTACATTTGATTCTACAGTACCTAACACTGTACCCGACACCTATAGGTAGGTGCACAATACATAGTTGACGAACCAATAAACTACAGATTTTTCTATACACTACATGGGCCATATATTACATTTTTCAATGTAAAATGTAATAATTCTTTTCTATGGTGTATATATGAAAGTTTCTATTAGATAACACTAGTCATTATACGAGGTGACAGTAGTAGCTCAATCATATATCTTTCTCACATGATCATTTCTACCTTGAATACAATTTAATTAGAAAAACTACCATGTGCACTAATGCTAGAAAGAGTTGAGATAAAATGTATAAATGAAGAAACTTCTTGGATTACTGAAGTGCTGTCTGTTACATGCATTAACTGCCATCTTAAATTGTACATTTTTAAAGAGGGTATGAAATATTTTTCCAAGCAATGCAGTGTTTAGTGCATGGCAAGTATAGACATGAAAGTACCTAGAAATTTGGGGGATTTTCCTCCCTCATCTGAAGTAAAATAAGAATAGGTTTTTAATATTGTGTGTATTTTTAAAAGATGTCTTATTATTCAGTACCACTGTTCCCCAGAAATTACAGATGATTATGAAATTATTATCACTTTCCTTGGGAATTTATTTCCAGGTATGAGACTTTAGATAATCACCAGAGACACCAGGTTAAATAACTCATTGATCCAGTAATGTATCTAGATTTTCTCAAAGTCTTTACTGTTGCTTTAGTAATCTGCAAAGAGTTAATATTTGCCAAGAGGCAGGAAAACGTGGCAAAAGAGTGCCCTTCCCAGGAGACTGGAACGTGGGAAATGAGAAAGCGTAAGTCGACGTGTGACGCTTTTCTCCAGCCTTTGGTTTCACCTGCTTCTTGACACAGGACTGAAACACAAGCTATTCTGGCATGCTGTGCAGACTCAAAGTTTGCAGGACTGCCTGACACGAACACCCAGGACGACAGGAACCTGGTCTCCTCTGTGGAAAGCAGGAGTCTCCCTGGGTGGCTCTTGGACCAAGTTCTGGTCTTATCTTGTAATTTGGGAAACAGCATTTCATGCTATTTTCATATTTATTTTCCCATATTAGACTCTGTTTTCACAGTGGTAGACTGAGGGAACACGACTTTTGGCTTCACAGTTTTTTTTCTTTTCCGATCACAGTTTAACATGTACCACTGATAAGAGCACGGGAGCCCAGCTATAGGTATGTCAACCTTAGAAATAAAGTTTCTATGGCCTATCTCATTAATTCATTGTACAAGTTTGTTTTTTTTTTTTCTTGCCAATAGCACTCAAAGTGACATCGTTTAAACTGTACGGGTTTCACTGCTTTGTTTCATCTGAGTGATATTTGCTCTAGTGCTGCTAATACCTGACTTTTGCTGTATAAACAGTTTCAGTGTTTCTGTGAGGCCACACAACATGCTGTATAACGACACGGCTGACTAAAGCTGCCTTTTATTCTGCTAACACCCTTCAAATACTGTTGACAATATTGCCTCTCAACTGTTTCCTCCCACAAAATCTGCTGCTTATAGCACAGGCACCAAGGGCCTGCTTTTCCAATTGCACCGTACTGGCATCAGGTTAACTAGAAAGCACAAAACAAATGGTGATTAAAAAAAATAAGAACAGTATACATTCTATGTATTTACACATGTTTTTAGAAACTTCAGTTGCAAATCTGAAATGATACAAGCCACTCCCTGCAATAGCCTCTATCCTATGGAAATGCAGCTTAAGACATGACTGTTAAGACACTGAAGAAATGGGGTTATGTGGAGAGCCCATCTGAGTCAGAACTTTGTCCAGCCACTGCAGTGGCCCATGAAGATGAATCTCAATCCAGCAGGGGGTGCTGGTGACATCCTGGCGATGATACTCGGCGCCCCAACCCTGAAAAACAAGAAAGGAGCTGAGTGATGGTGCCACACTTAGACTCGGCCTCCAGAGCCCCAGGCAGAGCTCAGGGGGGCGCAGGGCCCACACCCCAGCGTAGCTCCTGAGACCTGAGAGGGAGACAACATGGCCTCTACCTTCCTGTAAACACAGGTCAACTCTCGCACCAACCAGATGCCTTCAGATGAATCCAAATCAGTGCATTCCCTCAGGGTTCACAACTGAATACTCGGATCTAGAGAGGTTCTGGCACTCCAGTCACATGGGAAGCACTGAAAAATCATTTTCCCTTCCACAAAGGAAGAAACTTGACCTTTTGTTCACCCCTTCACGCCCAGGACAGCTTCTTGCACAAAATGGTTACTGCAGACCAGTGACTGGACCTGAAAGCAGTCAAGACAGAACTGGAAGGCGCTCTTGGTTTTTCAGGGCTCATTATCAAAGCTTGTGTGTTCTCACTCTGTCTCTCTCTCTCCAGTTCACCTGGCAATTTCCCTTTTATCACCATTCAAAGAGAGACAGTAAAAATTAGAAAAAAAAATTTGCATATTTTTCTCTATATGTTATGTATCAATGAAAGGATATTTAAAAATGAAGGGAGAGCACAGCCAAGTATATCAGTCTGTGACTGGGAGCAGTGATTCTCTGTAGTTTTTTTAAACTTGGATTTCAACACAACCATGCTGCCTGATCACATTTTACTTTCATGACTGAGAACCTCAAGTGGACCTGTGATGTCCCCGGCAGTCACAACCCCCCCCAGTCCCTTCTCTCATGTCCCCCTCCTAGGTGATCGCTCCTCTCCACTAAAACCTCCAACCCCTTTTTCCCTGTCCATACCTGCAACTCATAGATTTATTTTGTATTTTAATGAGAAAAATGAATACATCAGAAATAAGAGTTTCCACACAACCTGCATCCACATACTTGGCCTTTCAACCTCTTACCACAGATTATTTGTGTTTCCAAATAAGCTGGTCCACCCATTGATGCACTCTCAGACCTGCCTTCCCAGAGACATGATTCCAGCAAATCTTCCCCTTCTCTCCTGCAATCTTTTGCGTCTACCATATCATTCCCGTCAACATAGAAACACACTGAAATATCTTCCAACTTCAAAATACTTCTCCACCCCCAACAGCTACTGCCCTATGTTTTTATCCCCTTTCTGGCAAAAACCCTCAGAAGAGTCATCCATACTAGCCGTCTCAATTTGTCTCCTTCCATTCTCTCTTAAATCCATTCTGATCATCATTTCACCCCAGCCGCCAACAAAACTTTTCTTGTCAAGATCAAAAAAGGCCTTCACATTGTTAAAATGAATGATCAGCTCTCAGCCTTTGCGTTACGTGGGCAGCATTTGATTTAGTTCATCACATCCTCTCATCAATGCACTGTCTTTTCTTGGCTTCCAAAGCACCACACTTCTTGGTCTTATTACTACCTCAGTGGTTGGTCTTTCTGTTTTCTTTGCTGATTCTGTCCCTTCTGTCCCATCTTTAAATGTTGAAGTGTCCCAGGGCTCAGTCCTAGAGACCCCTTTCTTATTTATTTTATTTTAATTTTTTTGAGATGGAGTCTGGCTCTGTCACCCAGGCTGGAGTGCAATGGTGCCATCTCAGCTCACTGCAACCTCTGCCTCCGAGGTTCAAGCGATTCTCCTGCCTCGGCCTCCCAAGTGCTGAGATTACAGGCACGTGCCACCACGCCTGGCTAATTTTTGTATGTTTAGTAGAGATGGAGTTTTGCCTTTTGCCATGTTGGCCAGGCTAGTCTTGAACTCCTGACCTCAAGCGATCCACCCACCTTAGCCTCCCAAAGTGCTGAGATTACAGGCATAAGCCACCACGCCCGGCCCTTCTCAGTTTAAACTCAAACCTTTGGTGTTCTCACCCAGACTTAGAGAATTAAATACGATCCCTTTGCAGACAACTCCCAAATTTGTATTTCAAGCCCAAACCTCTCTCCCCGAATCCAGACTCTTACATCAAACTGGCTACTCAGCAACTCCACTTGAATGCGACAGCCATCTCAATACACCTGCGTCTTCTCCATATTGATTGAAGGCAACTAACTTCATCTTCCTCTTTTTCTCCCACGCCTGATCCGCCTTCACAATTCAGAATCCTTCCACTTCTCACAGCTGTACTGGATCCCTCCAGGTGAGGGCGACTCTCACCTGAATATTACAACAGCCTCCTAACTGGTTTCCCTACTTGCAACTTTGCCTGTATAATATCTATCCTCCACACAGCAGGCAGGGCAATCCTTTAAGAATAGAAGTTAGACCATGAAAATGCTCTGCTCTGAGCCCTGCAAAAGCTCGCCCCCTCCTTAGAGTGACCGCTAAACTCCTAGCAGTGGCTCAGGAGGCCTTGCTGCGGTTCCCTGCGGCTGCGCTCATCTCACTCCCCCCGCTCATTAGGCCCCAGCCACGCTGGCCTGTCTGCTCTTCCTCCAGGGGTCC
Source organism: Nomascus leucogenys (assembly GCF_006542625.1). Taxonomy (NCBI): domain Eukaryota; kingdom Metazoa; phylum Chordata; class Mammalia; order Primates; family Hylobatidae; genus Nomascus; species Nomascus leucogenys. The sequence goes on along the minus strand of NC_044389.1, from coordinate 2,541,373 downwards.
CTGGGCCTAGCTCCACGTCTCCTTCCAATCTCTGCTGACCTGTCACCTTTTCAGTGAGGCCCACCCTGATGTGCAGATGACTCCACTGCCCCCATGCCCCAATTCCCTTCACCCTGCCCCCGGACTTTCTCTTTCCATCCTTCTTCTGTGTTTTGGCTGTTGTTTATTATCCGTCTCTCCTTCCCAGAATACTGGTTCCCTGAGGGCAGAGATCTGTGAGTAAACATTGGTATGTCCCACATGCCTGGCCTGCACATGGCAGGTGCTCAATAAACATTTGTTGACTGACTGAATGAGTCCTAGAATCAGTAAAAATCAGAGCTGAAAGAAACCTTAAAGAGATCTGATCCATTAGCCCAGTGGTGACTACAGCTGCTCATCTCAAATGTTTAAAAAAAATGATCTATAGTTATATTTACTATGTATTTATTTTAAAAGTTCCTGCAGTATTAGGAACAGTTTGTCTTCTGTGTCAATTGTGTGGCTTTATGAATGTAAATGCTGCCTATCTGAGCAATGTATCTAGTTATTAGGAAAATCAGATTTCTATATAAGCTTATATTTAATTAGAGTGAAATAATTACCTATGAGATATTGGCATTTCATCCTAATTTTAAAAACACAGACCTGGAAAAAAAAAAAAAACTGTATGATTCAAATGATGCCCTCTGCCATTTCTAAAGCAACAGAACATTTGAAAAGATTTCAAAGTTATTTGTTAATATAACTTTATAATATATGCTTTTAAAACACTAAATTTGAATGAAACTGCTTTGTCACCATGAAAGAGAAATAATTTCAAGCAGCTGTTTTTTTAAAATTGGAAACTATATTGTTCTTACTTTTTAAATAATTACTAAAATGATAAACAATAAAAACATAATTTGAGTATAGAAAAATTATTTGTCACGGTAATTTTAAAGTGCTAATAAAATTTACTTTGAAAAAAATGCCTGGAACAAGCCATGCTGATTCCTTGGATGGAATCATGGCAGTATGAAAACTGTCACACATACCCCGATACTTTGATAAGCCCAGATTTTGAAATATTAGACTGATTTGCGAGTACTTTGCAACAGATAAAATAGCAGGTGATGAAACTGAAGGCTTTTGCTTCCATATACAAACCCAGTTGTTTTTCCTTCCCACTAAGAAACTTCCTTGGTTCTCCAGCCTTCATAGCAACCTTAATAAGATTCAATATGAGAAATTCAACAAATATTCATCAACAGAACATATACTACTCTCAGAATTAATCACACTCGCCTCATGTTTCTATTCCAAATTGTTTATACCTTTATAACACTACTTAATTTATTATCTTGTATTAGAACCAATCCTGCCTATTTTTGTAGCTTATTCATAAACATTATCTCCTCCATGTGCCTGTATGCTTTCTAAGAGTAAGGAGAGTATCTTACTGAATTCAGGTAAATTCACCAACATTCACTGGCTGATAATAGTGCTTGGCAATTCGAAGGATGGAAAAATCTCTGTTGCACTAGTCCTGTAAAATTACTGTTGTTACTTTATCATCTGCATTAAAAACAATCAGATAGACACCTTGTTTTTCCTCAAAAGTAATGTGTAAGAATTTTCATATAATTGCTAAACAAGACAGTTTATACTCAAAGAGGAACTCCTCCTAAAAACAATAGAACTCAAAAAAATTGGTTCTGGGCCGGGCGTGGTGGTTCATGCCTGTAATTCCAGCACTTTGGGAGGCCAAGGTGGGCGGATCACAAGGTCAGGAGTTCAAGACCACTCTGGCCAATATGGTGAAACCCTGTCTCTACTAAAAATACAGAAATCAGCCAAGTGTGGTGGTGCATGCCTTATAGTCCTAGCTACTCGGGAGGCTGAGTAGGAAAATTGCTTGAATCCAGGAGGCAGAGGTTGCAGTGAGCCAAGATCATGCCACTGCACTCCAGCCTGTGTGACAGAGTGAAACTCCAACTCAAAAAAAAAAAAAAATTGGTTTTGTCTATCTGAATTGACCACAGAACTGCCACAGCAGTCAGGGTGCTTTCTTGTTTTGTTTTTCGCTGAACAGTTTATAATGTGATAGCAAGCACTCCTTACCTTAACAAAACTCATCCGGATAGTGCACATCTTGGTCAGTTCATACACGACCTCAAAGCCGTGGTGAACTGACTGGGCCAGGAGCTGAGCGAAGAGCTGGTTGTTGAAGACCTTGAGGCTGCAGCCGCTGGGGATCTTGCAGACGGTAGCTGGGTGGAAGCCGTGTTGATAGTTGCAGTTCCGGCTCTGCACAAAGATGCTGCTGTCACTCACGCACTCGGCATACACCTCTCCCCCGACGTAGTACAAGTGCACACCTGCAGACACAAAAACACAGCCTTCCTTCACACGCCCTTTCATAGCATGCCTCTCCCACTGATTCCTGAAACCCTAGGAGATGTGACTCTCCCGTCAGGTTCATTGTCAGATCACTGATCAGATGAATGAGATGTGTGACCTAAATGCCACCTAGTTTAATTATAATCTGTGCTTTTTCCACAAATCCATTTAAAAGTGGATCGCGGCTGGGCGCGGTGGCTCACGCCTGTAATCCCAGCACTTTGGAAGACCGAGGTGGGCAGATCATTTGAGGTCAGGAGTTCAAGACTAGCCTGGCCAACATGGTGAAACCCCTTCTCTACTAAAAATACAAAAGTTAACCAGGCATGGTGGTGGGCACCTGTAATCCCAGCTACTCGGGAGGCTGAGGCAGGAGAATTGCTTGAACCTGGGAGGCAGAGGTTGCAGTGAGCCAAGGTAGCGCCACTGAACTCCAGCCTGGGTGACAGAGCGAGATGTCATCTCAAAAAAATAAATAAATAAAAATAAAAAAATAAAAGTGGATTGCAACCCATGTTAACAATCACTCCCAAGAACCAGTCAGTAAGGTCTCATAGACTATTCCTCCCATCACTCCTGTTTATTTGTTCCAAAAATAAGGTTTTATGATATTAGAAATGAAGTGAATATATCACGCAAAAAAATCAAATAATCCTTCATGTACATACACAAATTTTATTTTTTATTTTTTTTGAGACAGAGTCTCACTCTGTCGCCTAGGCTGGAGTGCAGTGGCACAATTTCGGCTCACTGCAATCTCCGCCTCCCAGGCTCAGGTGATTCTCCTGTCTCAGCCTCCCGAGTAGCTGGGATTACAGGTGCCCACCACCACAGCTGGCTAATTTTTGTTTTTTAGTAGAGACGGGGTTTCACCATGTTGGCCAGGCTGGTCTCAAACTCCCGACCTCAAGTGATCCACCCGCCTCAGCCTCCCAAAGTGCTGGGATTACAGGCATGAGCCACCACACCCAGCCCACAAATTTTAAAATTTAAAACTGGACACAGTTAATATCATGAAAATGTTACTTAAGTGCACATATTAAACCCACCTCAGGGGAAACAATAAAAGACACTTAAAAAATTTACCAACACTTATAAATCTGTTTCTCTTAACAAATACCTCAGAGACCTATTTCATTTAAGTTTATCATCCACTAATATAAAGCATATAAATAATGTCTATTTTTATTTGTGAACAGTGAAATTTCTACATTTTCAGATACAGTAATATAAAAACTCATAAGCAAAATATAGCCTGTATCACTTTATCTAATATTCTTGGAATTAAAGTTCAAAAGAGCATCTTGAGGCTGGGTGCTCACGCCTGCAATCCCAGCGCTTTAGGAGGTCAAGGTAGGTGAATCCCTTGAGATCAGGAGCTCGAGTCTAGCCTGGCCAATATGGTGAAACCCTCTCTCTACTAAAAAATACAAAAATTAGCTGAACGTGGTGACACATGCTTGTAATCCCAGCTACTTGGGAGGCGGAGGCTGCAGTGAGCCGAGATCACGCCACTACTGCACCTCCAGACTGGGCGACTGAGTGAGAGTCCAAAAAGAAAAAAAAAGAAAAGCATCCTGAGAATGTTGCTGCTCATGCTGATTTCCATTCTAAATTAAATTTCAGTTGATCCTTTCCCTCTAAATGTCTGGGTTTGAGATTTAATATAAATGTACAGCAAGGGACTGATGTTAGACAAAAATGAAGAAATTCTAGTCTAGTGAATATTAAATATCAGGACAATTTTACTCCCACTTTTGATGGGGAAAAAAGTCTCCAGCACTAGAAGTCAATGTGATTATACATATGATCACTGTGCAGTTAAAAGGTGTTTGTAGAAACAATCCAGAATATACTTATATATTTGGGGTCTCCTCAAAATGAAATTGTGAAACTTTTAAAGAACAGAACTCACAGCTTCTAGGGCTGCTCAGGGCCCCATGTGCATGACTCTGAATCTAGCAAACATTACTGACGTAGCTGCTGGGAGTTTCTTTGTCAGGTCCTAAGTAGCATGTGAGGCAGTTCTGCATTACATGTGATTACATCCCACCATATTTATTGTTTCCTTTTCCCTTAATAAGATTTTAGAAAAGAACAATTTTGAGTAGTAAGTATCCCAACCACATCACTCTGAAGAAACTGAGCCAGGGTCACACAGCTAAAGCACAGCCCTGGATATCCAGGCCACGACTGTCCTGTCACTGCCTCTCCTCTTCCTCAGCCAGAGACTGGCTCCCCTCCTCCGCTTCCCTCAGCCTTCCCCTCCCTCCTCTATCTCATCACTGTCATTCACTCTTCTGAATGGCCTTGGGCCCCAGGGCCTAGGTGGTGGTGCCAGGGGGCAGAAGGATGGTCCTAACTGGCTGGGAGAGTTACTTGGCTGGACCCTCACGATCATAAAGAGAACCCCAGGCCAGGGCAAAATGCAAACACCGCCTCCTACAACAACCCCTGTGGGCTCCAAAGGGGAAAGGCCTGCCTTGTGGGGGTGGGCAGAGGTTTTTTCAAGAGGGAAAGCAGGTGAAGGAGCCAGAGTGGAGCTGCTAAGGATTAAGTCGGTATGTGAATGGAATGACCTTCAAATATGTAATCCTCTCAAAACCTATTACATAAGATAAATACGATTTTTTTGTTATCTGAGTCTGTTATCTATCTTTAGGGGTTGGTTTTCAATCCTGTTCAGGTCATCTGCAACCACAGTCCACTTTGGCAAAGCTACCAGCGCAGAGAAGAGCCTGGGCAGGTAGGCAGTCGTCTAGCATCCAGAGAGAGAAGAGCAGAGCCAATGGGACCAGCATGCAGGGCCTGCCCAGAAACACCAGGAAAGGGTGGAACCCAGCCTCAGGGTGAGGGAGGCCAGATGCTGGCTAGAGACCCCAGCATCTGAGGAGGAGTCAAGTAGGCCAACAATGTTATTTGCATCCATTTGGTGGGCCAGAATAGTAGCTTTAAACGCTAGTGTCAGATTCAAGATCACCACAGAGTAGAGCAGTGGTTCTTAAACCTTAGCTTGCACTAAGACCACTTGCAGGGCTTATTAAAACAGAACACTACTTCAGCAGGTCCAGGCTGAGGCCGGGTGACCTGCACTTTTTTTGTTTGTTTGTTTGTTTGTTTGAGATGGAGTTACCCTCTTGTCGCCCAGTCTGGAGTGCAGTGGTGCAATCTCGGCTCACTGCAACCTCTGCCTCCGGGTACAAGCGATTCTCCTGTCTCAGCCTCCCGAGTAGCTGGGATTACAGGCGCCTGCCACCACACCTGGCTAATTTTTTGTATTTTTAGTAGAGGTGGGGTTTCGCCATGTTGGGCAGGCTGGTCTCGAACTCCTGACCTCAGGTGATCCACCTGCCTCGGCCTCCCAAAGTGCTGAGATTACAGGCATGAGCCACCACGCCTAGCCTGTGATATTCCTTTAAAACGGTACAGGAAAAGCATGAACATGTCCAGATTTTACTGCAGCCTACATTCTGACAGTTCTGTATGAAATGCTTAAAAGAGACATCACACCTATTATTGTTGCAATCAAGTATGCCATTAATATGTTCATTATTGTAATTAAGTAGCATTAGAAGTGTAAGGAAAAGCTAGTGTTACAATCCTGCAGCCTGTTCTAACTCCTAGCAATAAGGAATAAATGCCCCAAAGGAAGTACTGCCTGAGACCATAAAGAGAACGCTGGCAATGCGGCCCTCAAGCAAGTTCCACCCACATCTTGGGCTCTGTATCTGCTTGGGCCGTGTCTTTCTTTATCTGAACTTTCCATTTGTGTGTGATTGCCACCCACTTTTTATGGGATCAGGGAGTGTGAAGTCCTGTGTTGCGGTTAATGAGGACCAGAAGAACCTGGGGTTTAATTTGGGTTTGCTGGGTCGAACTACAAAAGTGTGTCCTCTTTTAATCCTCTTCTGTTGTCTTGAGTGACAGGAAATGACTGGAAAGAGGGCAGGTTGGGCAGGCTGGTGAGACTGTGCCAATCTCTGGAACCTACTAACGGAGGAAGAAGTTGGTGTCCCAAAGTAGAAGGAAGGTGCAGGGATACCCTCCTTACCAGGAGGGAGGCAAAAAGATCACCATAAAAGGCAGAGTGTCCTGCACAGAAGATGCCGAAGCCTCTCCACTCCTCTTAGGACAAAACCTAAATGTCCCAGCACAAGCGCAACACCTCCTCTCGAGTTTGTAATTAATCTTCCCCTTGCCTTTGTTGCCTTTTCTTCTGCACAGCTATTTTAGAAGCTTTAAGAAAATATATATATTTCTGAGTGTAATAATGGTATTATTCCTTATATAAACTCCAATAGATGGGAAAAAGGATATGAAGCCTGAGATTTGCTCTAAAATATTCTAGCAAAAATACTGTAGAGTGATAGATGAAAAAGGATGGCACAGAATGTGAATCTTTATTGAAGCTGGAGATAGTAAGACGAAGACGTTTTATATTCCCCTCTCTGTTTTCCTATTTGAAATTTCCCACAATAAAAAAGTTTTAATGGGTGGTAAAAAAAAATACTAATAATATAAAAATGCAGATTTCCAGATCCACACCAGGGCCTAGTTCAGAGGATGGAGGCAGGTCCTCCACAGGATTGTGCCTACCGTTATGCATTATTACACAACCACTGCAAACCAGGGTTTGCCTCCTAGTCTTCAGAGCTTTGTGTAATTATTACAATCCTTTCCCAGCAGATGGCAGTAATTTCTCTTGAGGAAGAGGCACCTTTTCCTAACTCACACAAAGTCACCTCTGGGCTGATAGCAAGGCTGGTCCTCCAAGACTGTCCCTGATGACCAAGTTTCTCAGGACAACACGATGAACAAACTTGTTTGGGTCCAACTCTACTACACGGCATGTCCCATACTGTCACTCAAACACGCGGCCACTCTGCCTGGGCTGCACTGTGGGGTGTCTCCCTCACCACTGCTGCTGCCTTCCAGATCACCCTTACACACCATGCCCACCCCATCCACACAGGATCAAGAAAACCCACTACAGAAAATTTAGAAAATACAGACAGAAAAGAAAAATCAGCCATAAATCCACAGCCCAGAAATAATCAAAGCTAGCATCTACTATATATCCTTCAGTCTTTTTTGTGTGTTTTCGAGACAGCCTCCTGACTAGTTGGGGCTACAGATGCATGCTGCCATACTCAGCTAACTTCTTCGTATTTTTTTGTAGAGACAGGGTCTCACCATGCTGCCCACCTGGTCATGAACTCCTAGGCTCAAGCGATCCACCCACCTTGACCTCCCAAGGTGCCGGGATTATAGGTGTGAGCCACCATGCTCAGCCATGTGCATTTTTAAGAAGAAAATTGGGATCATACTCTACAGGATGTTTTAAAACTTGTTTTCAGTTAATAATATATTGTAAACATTTTCTCAGGATATTAAGTATTCTGCAACATCAAGTTTAATGACTAACAGTGTGACATTGTATCCTATGTTAAGATATTTTTTAGGTTTTGCTTTTTTTAAGATGAGAAGCCTTACACGTGTTCAGAGGCAGAACAAAAGGATTATTTTGAGACAGGGAAATGAAATCCATTGGGAAAGGAAGCAACCCAAATACCACCTGGACATGCAGACCCTCTGCCCAAGGCGTTTGAACCACAGTGACTCTGTCTTGAGTAGGAGCTGGGTAAAATAAGGCTAAGACCTACTGGGCTGCATTCCCAGACGGGCAGGCATTCTAACTCATAGGACAAGATAGGAGGTTGGCACAAGATACAGGTCATAAAGACCTTGCTGATGAAACAGGCTGCAATAAAGAAGGTGGCCAAAACCAAGATGGCGATGACAGTGACCTCTGGTCATTCTCACTACTATACTCCCACCAGTGCCATGACAATTTACAAATGCCATGGCGAACATGGTAACATCAGGAAGTTACCCTATATGGTCTAAAAAGGGGAGGCATGAATAATCTACCCATTGTTTAGCATATAATCAAGAAATAACCAGCCAGGCACGGTGGCTCACGCCTGTAATCCCAGCACTTTGGGAAGCCGAGGCGGGTGGACTGCCTGAGGTCGGGAGTTCAAGACCAGCCTGAGCAATATGGAGAAACCCCATCTCTACTAAAAATACAAAATTAGCTGGGCATGGTGGCACACGCCTGTAATCCCAGCTACTCGGGAGGCTGAGGCAGGAGAATCGCTTGAACCCGGGAGGCGGAGGTTGAGGTGAGCCGAGATTGTGCCATTGCACTCCAGCCAGGGCAACAAGAGCGAAACTCCATCTCAAAAAAAAAAAAAAAAAAAGAAAAAAAAGAAATAATCATAAAAATGGGCAACCAGTAGCCCTGGTGGCTGCTTTGTCCATGGAGTAGCCATTCTTTATTCCTTTCCTCTCTTAATAAACTTGCCTTCACTTTACTCTATGGATTCGCCTTAAATTCTTTCTTGTGAGAGATCTAAGAACCCTCTTTTGGGGTCTGGGTCAGGACCCCTTTCCGGTAACACCTCTGCAAGTTGCTGACTGGTGAAATCCTTATGTCAGGATAATTCCTTTCATAAAACAAGAAGAATTACTAGAATTACACAGAACTTGAGATATACAAGAAAATAAACATTCATAAAATGGTTTAAAAAAACCCAATTTCCAAAACAATGCAATGATTTGGAATATGTGATAATTATTTTCAGGATATGCTTTATCTATCTCAGAAAGTTCAATAACCAGGGTTAATGTTATCATTTTTTTTCTCCCACAAAGGGAGAAATTTTTTTATCTTTTTTTTTTTTTTTGAGATAGAGTCTCGCTCTGTCGCCCAGGCTGGAGTGCAGTGGCACCATCTCGGCTCACTGCAAGCTCTGCCTCCTGGGTTCACACCACTCTCCTGCCTCAGCCTCCCGAGTAGCTGGGACTACAGGCACCTGCCACCACACCCAGCTAATTTTTTTTGTATTTTTTAGTAGAGATGGGGTTTCACTGTGTTAGCCAGGAGGGTCTCGATCTTCTGACCTCGTGATCTGCCCACCTCGTCCTCCCAAAGTGCTGGGCTTACAGGCGTGAGCCACCGCTCCGGGCCACCAGCGTCTCTTACATATTAGGTAATCAATGGGGGTAGCTATCATCATCATATTATTATTTGATATGTAATTGTAGAGAGTTCAAGTGGTCTGCCTAGTTTCTAAGGAAGAATACGGATAGGTCCCACACTGGAATGCGATGTTCCAGGCTGCCCAAGGTATTGCCTTTGACATTTACGTGGTAGCTTTTGGTATGCTAGTGCTAACTGTCAGTAGCTATTTAAAGCATCTTGCCAGTGAGGTCAAAGTCATAGGTTCAATCCCTTTGTACCAGTTAACTGCTGCGTGGCTACAAATAAATGCTTTCTACCAGCCCCTCTACCTCAGGGACATACCCATTAGATGGTAAGTGGGGTAAATGAGGACCCATCATCACCACTAGAGAAAACAAAACTCAAAATGCACTCACTGCTGACAGGGTGGCAACATGACCTTCCTTTAGCAAGGCCAGCCATCTTAGCTAATTTAAGTCACAAGGAATACAAGCCAGAAATGGCGTGAAGGCTAATTGATATCTACTGGGTAGGGGAATGGCTCATCATTAACTATAATAAAAAGAATTTTTTTTTTTTTGAGGTGGAGTCTCGCACTGTCGCGCAGGCTGGAGTGCAATGGCGCGATCTTGGCTCACTGCAACCTCCGCCTCCTGGGTTCAAGTGATTCTCCTGCCTCAGCCTCCCGCGTAGCTGGTATTACAGGCACCTGCCACCACACCCGGCTAATATTTTGTATTTTTAGTACAGACGGAGTTTCACTATGTTGGCCAGGCTGGTCTCGAACTCCCAACCTCAGGTGACCTGACTGCCTCGGCCTCCCAAAGTGCTGGGATTACAGGCGTGAGCCACCGTGTCTGGCCACTAAAAAGAATTTTTAAAAATGATATATTCAGGCCAGGTGCAGTGGCTTACACCTGTAATCCCAGCACTTTGGGAGGCTGAGGCAGGGGATCATCTGAGGTCAGGAGTTTGAGACCAGCCTGGCCAACATGAAGAAACCCTTTCTCTACTAAAAATACAAAAATTAGCTGGGTGTGGTAGTGTGCGCCTGTAATCTCAGCTACTCAGGAGGCTGAGACAGGAGAATCGCTTGAACCCTGGAGGCGGAGGTTGCAGTAAGCTGAGATCGTTTCACTGCACTCCAGCCTGGGTGACAGAGCAAGACTCCCATCTCAAAAAAAAAAAAAATCTTCCATCCTTGCCCATCACCGTCTAATTAATCTCAATAGAACAGCCAGGCAATCTTTTCAAAAGTGTAAAGTCAGATCATATTGTAAACCAAAAATAAAATTTGAAGGCCCCGCAACAATTTGAATGGACCCTCACCTCAGCCAGGGAGCTCTAAAATGTAACCTGACAGACTGGTTCAGGCTCCACGAACACTGACTTCCTTGCTCTCTCTGTCACAGCCATTTGAACCAGAGCAATTCCATCGTGTAAAACAAGGTGGAGACCTACTGGGCTGCAATCCCAGGATGCTAGGAATTCTTAGTCACAGAATGACATAGGAGGTTGGCACAAGATAAAGGTCACAAAGACCCTGCTGGTAAAACAGAGTGCCATAAAGAAGCCAGCCAAAACCCACCCAAACCAAGATGGCATGAAAGTGACCTCTGGTCATCCTCACTGCTCATTATATGCTAATTATAACGCATCAGCATGCTAGAAGACACTCCCACCAGCACCACGACAGTTTACAGATGCCATGGCCATGCCCAGCAGGTTCCTATACAGTCTAAAAAGGAAACGAACCCTCAGCTCCAGGAAATCTCCACCCCTTTCCCAGAAAACTCATGAAAAAATCAACCCTTTGTTTAGCATATAATCAAGAAATAACTATGTTATCAGTCGAACAGCCCATGCTGCTGCTCTGCCTGTGGAGTAGCCATTCTTTTGTTTCTTCACTTCTCTAATAAACTTGCTTTCAGTTTACTCTATGGACTCACCCCAAATTCTTTATTGTGTGAGTTCCAAGAATCTTCTCTTGGGGTCTGGATCGGGACACCTTTCCGGTAACATCTGCTCAAATGTCACTTTTTCAGGAAGGCCTTCCCTGGTTACGCTGGTTTAAAGTCTCCATTCTCTTCCCCTGCTTTGTGTTTCTCTATTGGACATACTATATGTTGTATTTCGTGTCTGTCTTTCCCCAGCAGTAAGTAATCCAGGAAGTCTGGTCATTGTCTTTTTTCTACTGTTGCGTCCCTAGTGTCCAGTATGGCTGAGAGTTGGTGCTCAGTAAGTACTTGTGAGATGAACGCGTATCACTAAAATCTAATGTCTGTTAATTAACTCCACAGAGCAAGTTAACTCATTTGCTAGCCTAGGAATGCATTTTGCAGCTAACTCACTCAGGCTGGTGCTCCTGGAAGCCATGCTGCTCAGAACCAGATAACCCATGGCAGCATCTGAGAGAGAATCCTGTGATCTCACAGAAGACCGACTGCCCTTGCTTTAAAATCTCCCAAGCCAACACTTTTTTCCACCATGCTTTATGGCAAGGCTTGTGGCATGTCTAAAAAAAAAAATTTTTTTCCACATTGGAGTAATTCCTAAGCAGCTCTGAGAAAACTGTAACTTTGCCTTCGGACCATGTGACAGTGAGTACCCTTGCATCGAGGGGAGCACTATCAGGTGCTCCAGTTTGTGGAACAGGTCATCAGTCCCGGCTCTTGCTCATGTGGCTTCTTAACCCTAAAGATGATCTCTCAGTCAACAACACAGGAGCTACTGATATAATTGGGATACTTGAATCCTCCAAACCTCACATCAAAATCTGATTCTCGATATTGGAGGTGGGGCTTGGTAGGAGGTGTCTGGGTCACACAGAAGGATCTCTTATGATCTGCTTGGTGCCCTCCTTGAGGTAATGAGTGGATTCTCACTCTGTTAGTTCCTGCCAGATCGGTTTGTTAAAAAGAGCCCAGCACCTCCCTCCCTTCTCTCTCTTTCTGTCTCTTCCCAGGTGACACACAGGCTCTCCTTTGCCTTACACAATGATTAGAAGCTTCCTAAAGCCCTTACCAGAAGCACATGCCAGCACATGTGCTGCAGTACAGCCTGTAGACCCATGGGCCAAATAAACCTCTTTTTTTTTTATAAATTACCCAGTCTCGGGTATTCCTTTATAGCAACGAAACAGACTACCACAGACTCTCCATGTCCTCAGCAGGAGCACCTTGAAGAAGCGACTTGCAGACAGGTTCCTAGAACACATTCAGCACTCCTTTAATATTTTAATCCTGTCTTTGGATCCACTGGCACCAGCAGAAATTGAACATGCAGACCAATCTGCAAAGCTCCTCAAGAAACTGCTTCACAAAGTTATGTGTTAATGTTTTGCCTTGCGAGTTCACTGAAGGTTCTTCTAAAAATCATTTGAAAGTAAAGCCATGCTCAAGAAACTTGTTTAGGAATTAATTCCAAGATTATTTCCTTTGAGGAATGGCTATCTTCCCCCTTTGGGATAAAAATTACATTCCAGAGTGAGTTTTTCATTTCTTCCCTCCTTGTCAGGAAACCTAGAGTAAAATTACCACCATCTTCTCCAGCAATCTGTGTCAGAGATGTTTGAACCAGAGCAACTCCATCTTGAATAGGGGTGAGGTGAAATAAGGCTGAGACCTACTGGGCTGCATTCCCAGGAGGTCAGGCATTCTCCCATCCAAGTACTAACCAGGCCCGACCCTGCTTAGTTTGGTTAACAATGCTAACCCTTATGGATGACATATCTGGCTTCTTCTCCCCTCCCCTCAACCCGTTTCTGATTTTCTATTTTTCATTTATCATTTCACTGCAAAATGGTTTCTCGTAAGTTGCCTCAGAGCCACTATGGAGACAGAATATAAATAAACATAAAGTAACTGTCTCCATTAAGAGTCAACATCAATGAATGATTTCAACCTGTTTCTAAACAATGGCTTTTAGGTTTACTCCAACAGGAGACATTTTGAAGTTATGTTAGGAAGAATATCAGAATGCATCACCAAATGGAACAATGAATCTCCCCTGGAAATTTGAAAGAAAAGGCTCAGGCTCCTTTCCCGAGGTGGCTTGAGTGCTGGATGGAGAGAGAAAAGGTCAAATGACTGAAGATTCTTTACATCCATGACTGCATGGTATCACTCGAAGATACCAACTATTCCAATAGAAAAGAAAATAATTTAAAGATCCTCAGCCAGACCACACACTCGGCTGGGATTTGCTACCATCACTCAGACCAATGAGATGGGCTTCAAAAGCATCACTGGTCAGAAAAGAGACCAGTATGACTTGTACCCAATCAGCCTGCACACAGGAGAGCCCCAATCACATGCCAAAGGCTTCCAGACATAAATCAGTCATTCTTTCTAACTACCTAGGTGCTAAGTCTCCAAAGGGAACTTCACCTGATACAAATAATCATCCAGTCAGAATTCCTGTTCTTCAGAAATGATCCTAGTTTGTATGTTTTAGGGAAATGAAAAATAATGCATAACACTTCTATTTAATAATTTCATCTGGCTTTCTTCATATTTATCATCTTGCTTGTCTTCACAATCCCCACTCCATGCCACCCCTAGAAGGTGGCATGACGAGGTTAGAGGCAGAGGGACTAAGACCCTGACAACCCATGTGCTTTCCCCAGTGGTAATGTCAGAGCTATCTCAGAGCTCACTGCCCTGGGGTCCTTCCACAGGGGCACATGACCAACATGTGAGGGTGGTCATGTGCACTTCTACACACATGACCATCTAAATTTTGGCTGGATGACTAAAGGAATGACATCTTTGCTCTTACCCTTTCCTATATGTCTCCTGGTATTTTCTATTGTTGAGTTTCTGTTTACGTTAGAAAGAAGTCCAAGACAGAATCTGTTCCTGTTATTCGAAGGGTCGGTGAACCCATCTATGAGCACACTTCGGGAGGAAGCCTGGAATGTCTCCCCAACTCGGTTGTTCAGTTCGTAGTAGGCGACCGAGCACCAGTGCTGGGGCTCCTCGTAACAAACTGGTCGAAAGTCTGGAAGAAAACAAACCAGAGAGCACATGGCTACTGTCATACCTGGGCTGTGTAGTTCATGATTCCACCAGGAAACTTAGTTAATGCTTTTCACCAGAAAGTCAGCCGCAAGACCAAGCATGCCACTGCAATCTTTTAGAACCTGTAGCTCTCATGGGAGCTGCTTGGGGCTGGCTCATTTCACTAGCACACCTGAGATGTAGAGCCCATGGTCCTTGTTCATCTTCCAAGGCTAGAGCATTTATAAACATGTGTATTGGTTATGAAGGGACCAGGGAAAACATGACATGAACAGATGAACGTAAAAAAACTGTCAGCCCTAAAGCAAGCACAGCTCAAAGGAAGCTGGCAGGTCACCTCTTCTTTCAGAAACATCTGAAAGATGGCATGTTGCTGTTACTGTGCCCACTTGAATCCTTGTGGCAAAAGGTATCATTTTCTAACAAACCAGAGATGGAAAAGAATAGTTTGACTATGATAAAAAGCAAATCAATAATGCTGAATAGGACATTAAATTACTTAAAGAAAAAAAAAAGCTTCCACATAGAGGGGCTCACATTCTGCTTTGTGGATATCTAGTTATGCATGGAAAAAAAAAAAACATTTAAAGAGAGCTGGATATTTCATCAGGAAACCCATGAATGTTTTCACACCCAACATAAAGTTTAGTCACTTTCCTGTAACTAACCAAAGTTCAGCGTTCCTTCTTCCTTTGCCACCCACACCCTTTCTCTGCCTTTCTATTGATTATTATTACCTTTCTCTTCCTTGAACATCTTTGTCATTCTTGCATCTAGAGTGTGTTCCTATATGCACTAAATATAAATTTATGAAACAGATAAATTTGGGGGTTATTATTTCTCTTACAAAAGGATCTTAGCTTATAAAATATTCACTTGGAGTATTTCAAATGGTATGCTTCTTTAGAACCTCTCTACTCAAGATCTGGCTCATGAAACAGTATAGCCTCTGCATTACACGGAAGCTTAACAATGTAGATCCTTGGACCCCACTGTAAGATCTACAGAATAAAAATCTGCATTTATGCAAGATCACAACGTGGTTTATATGAACATTAAAGTCGAGCAACTTATCTAGACTATTATAAGATGCAAATAAAATTTTGTAAAAACCTCATTTATGTATATTTCTACAAGTACCTCCCTGGCCAACTGAAAGACACCACTATAAACATATAGTAAAAACACAAATAGAATAAAATCCCTAACTTCTTGAGTTCCCAACTCCATACTTAACATCAAGAACTACAAACTTCTACATGCTAAGTTAAAATAAAAAGTTAACTTATTCTCGTAATGAGGATGATAAATAAAACATTAATTCTATTGTACTGAGGAATGTCAAAGTTAAAATGCAAAGCCATCCCATTTGCCTCTTAAAACACATGCAAAACAGCAGGCCAGTACATTTCTGGTTTTCTTTTTTGAGTTGCTTTGTTTGGGGGTAATAGGAAATACTTTTGGAAAATAGCTACATTTCACTGTTCATCTGCAATTTACCTCCATTTGGTATCGATAGCACTAAATGTCTATCAGCTGTGGCATCTACAGGTTGGCCACTCTGGGTCTCAGAGGCTTCTGTGGCATGATAAGGCAGGGGTGGTGTGTCAACTAAAAAAAGCAGTAGAACAAAGGAATTGTCAAATTGATAAACCACACAACGACAGTTGGATCCGACATCTTTTGCCATTAAACTCCTGAGCTTGGTGGACAGTGCTACTCCTACAGAGAGACCATATTAATGTAACAAGGCTCTTCTGAAGTGACATTGTGAGTACCCTACAGAAGAAACTGGTTGTTCTGAGAGCCTCACTAAAGGGTCAATTCATTTTCCCTCCGACTTTTGAGTTATCATTGAGTTCTAATGACTTCAGGGCAAGACTTTCAAATGCAGAACCTGTTCTCCTAGCTTTTCTCATAGCAGAATAGTCTGTGATCTGGCTTTTTGCGAAACACAGGGAAAGCTAAACCTTCTTTGAAGTGAGCTTAATTTTCAGCTTCTATGTTGTCACAAATTGTACAATGACCACGGGGATGCTCTATCCCTGAGATACTTCAGGATATCTGAAACGTAATTATAACCTTGTACCCAAGGCATGCTGAGAAGGGCCCTTCTACCCAAATGTCAGTCCTGTGACTGGACAGTGATCATGGTTAGGCAAATGGGATGCATTCTGTGGATGATAATTCATAACACGGTAAAAACTCATGAGGCACGGGAAAAACTCTTTATGGAGGACCTCAGCACAAAACAACCAATTCCTCCAGTATGCATGTCTAATGTTAGTTCAGAATGGTCTTGTTAACATCCGTGGTGGAATACAACAGCGTAAAAGGTTGCATCAATCTGCCTTTGTTATATCGAATTGTCCACACAAGTAGTTCTCACACTTAAGGGTACACAAAAATTGCCAGTGGAGCTTGCTAAAAATGCAGATTCCTGGCCCCATCCTTAGCAATTCCGATTCAATAGGTCAGTCGTTGAATGTAGCCATGTACATTTTAACATGCCCCAATGGCAATTCTAATGCAGGGTTCATGGACCATACTAGGAAACCATGGATAAGGTATTTCCTTGTGAGAAAATGGACTACGACTCCTACAACTCTGGTGAAAAAGTTATAAGGCAAGATGGCCTTTTTGTAGGTCTTTGACTAAATATGTCTATTTACTCCAGGGACAGAACAGGCTGAGCACAGTAGCTCACACCTGTAATCTTAGCATTTTGGGAGGCTGAAGTGGGAGGATCACCTGAGTCCAGGGGTTTGAGACCAGCCTGGGCAACATGATGAGACCCCATCCTACCAAAAAAATAAAAAATTGGCTGGGCATGGTGGTGTGTACCTGTAATCCTATCTACTCAGAGGCTGAGGTAGGCGGATCACTTGAACCCAGGAGTTTGAAGTTACAGTGAGCTATGACTGTGCCACCATACTCCAGCCTGGGTAACAAAACAAGGCCCTGTCTCTAAAAAATTAAAATTAAAGAAAGGGGGACTGAAAATAGAATTACCACATAATGTAGCACTTCCACTCCTAGGTATATACCCAAAGGAATTGAAAGCAGGGTGTTATTTACTAGAGCCAAAAGGTGGGAACAATCCAAATATCCAACAGCTAATGAACTGATTTTTTAAAATGTGGTATAGCCATACAATGAGGTATCGTTGAGTCACAAAGATGAACTACCGATATATGCCACAACGCAAACTGTGAAAATACTTGGCTAAGTGAAATAAGCCATACACAAAGGGGCAAATATTGCAAGAATCTAGTATATGAAGTACCTGCAATAGGCAAATTCAGAGAGACAGAAAGTAGATAGAGCTTACCAGGGGCTGGGGAAGTAGGCAAATAGGGAGCTACTGCTTAATCAGTACGGAGTTTCTGTTTGTGGTGATGAAAAATTTAATAGATATGGTGATGGTTGCACAACATTATGAATGCACCTAATGCCATCAGATGGTACTTTTTTTTTTTTTAAATAGTCCTCACCCAGGCTAGAGTGCAGTGGCACGATCTCAGCTCACTGCAGCCTCCGACTCCTGGATTCAAGCGATTCTCGTGCCTCAGTCTCCTAAGTAGCTGGAATTACAGATGTGCACCACCACGCCCAGCTAACTTTTGTATTTTTAGTAGAGACGGGGTTTCACCATGTTGGCCAGGCTGGTCTCAAACTGCTGACCTCAAGTGATCTGCCTGCCTAAGCCTCCCAAAGTGCTGAGATTACAGGCATGAGCCACTGCACCTGGCCAGATTGTACTTTTAAAAATGGTTAAAATGGGCTGGGTGCAGTGGAGCATGCCTATAATCCCAGCACTTTGGGAGGCCGAGGCGGGTGGATCACCTGAGTTCAGGAGTTCATGACCAGCCTAACATGGTGAAACCCCGTCTCTACTAAATACAAAAAAATTAGCCGGGTGTGGTGGTGCATGTCCGTAATCCGAGGTAGTTGGAAGGCTGAGACAGGAGAATGGCTTGTACCTGGGAGGCGGAGGTTGCAGTGAGCTGAGATTGCGCCATTGCACTCCAGCCTGGGCAACAAGAGCAAAACTCCATCTCAAAAAAAAAAAAAAAAAATGGTTAAACAAATTTTGTGTTAGATATATTTCACCACTACTTGAAAAAAATTAACATACGAAAAACCACTGAATTGTACACTTGAAATGGGTGGTTGTATGGTATGTGAATTATACCTCAATAGAGCTTTTTAAAAAATTTAGAGGCTGAAGCAGTAAATCGCAAAGGTTCCTTTTACTCTTGTTTATCTATAGGTCTGTTACTCAGGTTGGCATTTTGCTGTTAATCATTCAGACAAGAATTATTTTCTTTGAAGTGAAAAGGGCTGTGCCGTCGGTGAGAAACTAACCAGCTTCTGCATCATTGTTGGTGTCTGTCCTGCTCGGGTGGGAAGAGTAAAAAGAACATCAACCTGTCAGAGTAACCAGCGCAGGAATTCAGAGTCAGCACAGGAAGTCTTTGTAGCATAGAAGTGTGTTAGGTAAATATATATTTTGCAACACAAGTATCCTCCTGTTCCTTAACCAAGGTTCTGTCCTCAAATGACTTCTCTTTCTGTTGTATTTCTTCTTTCTCAGTGAACTCAGCCACTTGCAAAACTTCAATCATCTGCTCCCACACTGAGTGAATGACTCTCAAGCTACCCTCCAGCATCTCTGCCTTCACCCTACAGTAAGTCCTGTTGGACCCCCTCCTCCAACTCACTGCCCTCTTTCCAACCCCATATCCCTGTTTTAGTTCAAGTCCTTATAATCACTTGCCTGGACTGCTACAGGCTACCTGTATGTGATGGCTCTCAATAGCCACTGCCTCCTGAAGGTCAGAGCCCACAGTAGTCCCCCCTTCTCCACCAGAGATACAGTCTGAGACCCCCAGTGGATACCTGAAGTTGTGGCTAGTACAGAATACCACATATACTATGGTTTTTTTCCTATACATACCTGTGATAAAGTTTAATTGATAAATGAAACACAGTAAGAGATTAGGAACAGTAACTAATAATAAAGTAAACCAATTAGAACAATATGCCAGCATCACTACTCTTGCACTCTGTGGTCACTATTAAATCAGGGTGACCTCAACAGTTGATCTGATCACAGAGACAGCTACTAATTGACTCACAGGTGGATAGCATCTACAACGTGGATGCTCTGGGCAAAGGAATGATTCAGAACCTGGATAGGATGGCATGAAGTTTCATCCCCACATACAATTTAAAATTTAGGAATTGTTTATTTCTGGAATTTTCCATTCAGTATTTTCAGGCTGCAACTGACCTCCGGTAGCTGAAACCTCAGATAAGGGGGGACAACTACACTGTCTTAATCATCACTGCATCTCTAGCACTGGCCCAGTGCCAGACACTCAGCAGGTGCTCAGTCATCATTTACTGAGTCGATAAAACCTGTGCCTATGGTCTGGCGCTCCATGTCCATGTTCTAATGCCTGTGTGGGCTGGGTGCAGTGGCTCACGCCTGTAATCCCAGCACTTTGGGAGGCCGAGGCAGGCAGATCACCTGAGGTCAGGAGTTCGAGACCAGCCTGGCCAACACGGTGAAACCCTGTCTCTACTAAAAATGCAAAAACTAGCTGGGCATGGTGGTGCGCCCCTGTAATCCCAGCTACTTGGGAGACTGAGGTGGGAGAATTGCTTGAACCTGGGAGGCAGAGACTGCAGTGAGCCAGGATCATGCCACTGCACTCCAACCTGGGTAACAGAGCAAGACCCCATCTCAAAAAAAAGTTAAAAATAAAAATAAATAAACAAACACCTGTGTAGTAATTTATGTAATAAGCAACTGATGAGCAACCACTGCATTTCAGGCTCTGTGCTGGACATAGAAAAAAGAAGGCTCGCTGTTTAATGGGGAAAACAGACACACAGGAATTATATAATATAGTGCAATAAATGTAATAGTAGATGCTTATGTAACTTGCTGAGGAGCAAAAGGAACTAAGTAACTCAGAGGTGAAGAGGCAATTCCCTCTTTATCTTCCCACATTGTAGGGACAATTTTTATTAACCTTTTAATTCCCCTTTCAGCAATCCTAAGGCAATGCTTGCATATACTAAGAGTTTAATAAATATCCATTAAATAAATGATTATAGGAATAAATGAACGAGGCAGATTGTAACATCTGGCACCAAATGTATCTATGCATGCCTTTAGGAACTTGTCAGCTCTGCACAGTATTTATCTCACACTCATGAGGTGCATATGTATTATCTCAACTTAGATCCACTTTACAGGTACGGTAGCGAGAGCAATGATGACAGTATGCTAGAGGCTCCCTTTCCCTTCCACATGCTTTCTCAGTTCAGCAAACTGAAGAGCTCTATATTTAAAATGTTGTCCTGGCTTCACATGGCAGAAAGGGGTAATGCACTGGCTGGAGTTGGGGCTTCACTTTCTGCCTCACTCAAAGGATGCAGGCATATGTTTTAGGCAAGGGCTTCCTTTGATTGTTGAAAGAGGCAACCAAGGTAAAGGCCTAACATTGATCTTCCATGTTGCTTGTCCTCAGGCCAAGTCTTCTGCTTGGATTACAGAAGTCTTTTAATCTTATTTCTACTGCCTTAAAAAAAAAAAAAAATCCTTGGAAATTCCCAGGGATCCTATTCAAATCCATTTAGTTTCTGAGAGCTTCCAGAGCATTAGAACTAAAACTAGAGCAAAAACATGTTCTATCTCCAGGGTAACTGCTTCAAAATGGGTATAGTCCTAATCATTTTCAGGCTGATTGCTTTGTAAACTGTATATACTATATGAATGACAGTTACAATGACTGTCATTGTGACTGTTCATCATAAATCATGATGTTGGGCTGATTTTCCCGTATTTCCCCACAGACCATAGTTCTTACTGACCTGAATGTTGATAGGGACTCTCTGGCTCAGAAGGACTTCCTGGGGAGTGAGGGTAGCTGGCCGTGCACGGGGACTGGGAGAACGCGTGGCTGGGTGAGGGAGGGAGTGCAGAGCACGGAGGCTGCTGGAAAGAGTCAGGATAGGTGGCGTTGTGTGGCATGAGTGGCTCACTGTGCAGGGAGGCACTGCGGAACTTGGCCAGGAGGCTGAGCTGGGGGTTATATTCACTGTGTCTTGGCACGAGCACAGGAGGCAGTACTAGGATCAGAAAGGAACAAGGCAGTTAGAATTGAACATTGCTCATCAGTACACAACAGAGTGGATACTTGCCGTTCTTATCTATTTTTTTTTAGGATAGAGCTGTTTTTCCCCTTGGGAACTACTCCCATTAGTCTTTGTGCTCATCGTAAAACTGTCGATTAAGTCCCCATCTCCACCTAAGAAGCAAGCATGTGAGTAAGCTAAGGTAACAGTCTTCTCCTTGTAGCCGGCATCTTAAGCACAATGTCATAATTCACAAGAGTATTTGGAGGAGGGTATTTCTAGTGTCAGCACTCTAAAGAGACCTGCTATTTATTCCTACCTTGGAAATGACAAGAGCTGTCCTAATACCTGGCCTTCTGGCGACCTGATTGTCACATCTTTCTTTAATTCTGCCAAATAAGTCTTTTTTTTCCCTCAAGGCAAAATCAGTTTCTATTGCTTGCAATGAAACCCTAAGTGATGCCCAGAATATTTCTCCTTCAGAGATCATGTTGAATTATTTAGATGACCAGACTCAATTTCAGGTTCAGTAGTGCCACTGAAATAAAACATTCTATGTGTCCTTAATGGAAAGATTTCAAGATGAGTAATTAAAAGTTATTAAGTAAAATACAAACGGTGAATAATAATAAAAGTGACTAAGTAAAAGATAAGCAGCAGCAGGGTGCAGTGGCTCACACCTGTAATACCAGCACTTTGAGAGGCCGAGGAGGCCAGATCACCTGAGGTCAGGAGTTTGAGACCAGCCTAGCCAACATGGTGAAACCCCGTCTCTATTAAAAATACAACAATTAGCCAGGTGTGGTGGCGGGCACCTGTAATCCCAGCTATTCAGGAGGCTGAGGCAGAAGAATCGCTTGAATCTGGGAGGTGGAAGTTGCAGTGAGCCGAGATCATACCATTGCACTCCAGCCTGGGTGACAAGAGTGAAACTCTGTCTCAAAAAAATAAAATAAAATACGCAGCAGTAACAAAACACAAATGATGTTTGTTCATTTTACTATGCTTTTCTGGGTTTCATTTTTTAAAAAGAATGTTACTGTTCTTGATTCTGATTATATACAAAATTTCAGAATAAATTCAAATTCTTAAGGGCAAGCTTTGCCCAGGCCCTCACGTCCTACCGACTCCTAGAAGGTTACAATGCCTGGCATAAAGCAGCTACTCCAAAAATGTTGTTGAAGAGCCATCTGTGACCAACATAAGTTCCAGACAGGGAAGCAAAGAAAACACAAGGGGGAAGTAGTCTAAGAAAGAACAAAGGAAAACTTCAAAGAGCTACAAAGGACCTATGTCTTCATGTTGAAAAGAGCCACAGAGTGCTCAGAGCTCAATTAATGAAAAAAAGATCCAGACCTAGTCTTTCCATCTTGAATTTCAAACATTGCGGGATAACTGGAACATTCCAAAAGCTCCTAGAGGATCACCACAAAGTCACCTATAAAGAAATGAGAATCAACCGACCTCAACTTCCCACTCTAACCCTGGCTACTAGAAGTCAACGGACCAATGCCCTTCTGAGGACAAATAATTCTTACCCCCGAATTCCACAATGGAAACCACTGGAATAACCACAAACAAATACAAACTATGAACTAAAATACAGATATCAAGGATGAGAAGAGGAGGAAGGAAGAAGATTAAAATATAAGTGAGTGAGGCTGGGCACAGTGGTTCACGCCTGTAATCCCAGCACTTTGGGAGGCCGAGGCAGGTGGATCACGAGGTCAGGAGATCGAGACCATCCTGGCTAACACAATGAAACCCCGTCTCCACTAAAAATACAAAAAATTAGCCAGGCGTGGTGGCGGGAGCTTGTAGTCCCAGCTACTCGGCGGGCTGAGGCAGAAGAATGGCGTGAACCTGGGAGGCAGAGCTTGCAGTGAGCCAAGATCGCACCACTGCACTCCAGCCTGGGCAAGACAGCGAGACTCCGTCTCAAAAAAAAAAAAATATATATATATACACGTGTATATATATAAAACACGTATATATATAACGTTATATATATATATACGTATATATATATATATACGTGTATATATATATATACACGTATATATATATATATATATACACGTGTATATATATATACACACACGTATATATATATACACGTGTATATATATATATACGTGTATATATATATATATATATATGAGTGAAATCCTCATCTTTTATGGTAGTCAATGACATTATCTAAAAGGTGATAAATTTGGAAATAGATATGTAAGCATATTATATATTATCTAGAGTTACTGTCATAATTCTTAGTAATAATAGAGAGAAATACGAAAGAACTAAGCAAGAATTGTTGAGAAGAGTTTGTCTCTGGGTACGAATAGGACAGATCTTGGTTCTAATCACACTACTGATTTGTCAACCACAGGCAAGTATTAATAAAAACTCATAAAAAGTAAATGTTCTTAAACTGCTCTAAAAAATAAGGTCTTAAAAAAAGGTAAATGTTTTAGAATAAACAGACAATTACAATAACAATGACATTAACCCCGAAGTCTGCCAACTGCCTTTGACATCATACATCTATCTCTTTCTTAACAAACAATAATTTTCAGTTATATGGCCAGAAAATAAACTAAGAAGGGTAAATAAAAGGTTTTAAACTAAAACTGCTACAGGCGAAGGTGGCAGAGAAACAAATAATTTCTTCCCTTTTTATAAGCTATTATATACGTATGCTGCCTTATGACACCAGAGAACATTCAACATCACCATCAACCAGTGACATGGATCATAAACCATCAAATTCCCCTTAATGTATTAATATTCCACAGCTATGCAGGAAAAAAAGATTATGTGCCTCATGAATAGTCTGAAGTGAGGAGTTGACACTGCAAATGTGTATGGCTTCTTTGTCAATGACCCTTCATCAAAATGCTCACGACGTTCAAGTAAACACTCACTTTTTTATGAAGAAGAATGTGAATAATCTCTGTGACTTCAGTTTTAATATAAAATATCTACGGTATATTCCTAACACTGATAAAATATAATGCCTCCTATCCGTCTGAATGTAGAGACTTTCTATTTCTTCATGGCCTGTAGATCTGAGGCACCAAGAGAAAAGAAAGGATACATTTCCCTTTATCATAACAACTATCTTGATAATATATTTTTACCATCTGGGCAAAATCAAAGCCAGTGGATGTTCGCAAAGAAAACTGATGGTTTCATCCTAGTTGTTATTTGACCTGACTGGCTCAGTTGCCTTAAATGTGCACTGATCATATTTTTAAATACTTTCACTCAAAACACAGCTATCCCTAATTACTTAATTCTACTTCCACATCTCACCTGCTGCTTGTAAATATGACAGTGCACCTATAGACACTCATGCCTATCTTATGCCACTTTTAAATACCATGCTATCTTTACATCTCAGTGTTACACAGGGGGAAACAGTGGAAGGAGTTACAGGGCACATGGGGGTGCAAAGCAGAGCTGGAAAAAAAACATTTCTGTCTTTTTTTTTAAAGTCATGTGGTTTTGATATAATATGAATACTTTATATAAAAAAGAAATTACACTCCTGAAATAACCTCCAGCCGAATGGAGTAAAATCATCATGTACCACAACAATAGTCTTCCATGGCTTCCACCAGAACCGTGCCAGGTAAAGTGTGGTCTGAGGACTGGGGACCCTTCACCAACTGTTGGGTACCAGTCTGTGAAGAAATTAGTGCTTAGAAACTTTTCACAGCAGTTTGACAGAGTTTCTAGTTTATACTTGTTTAAATAATTTTTAAAATTGGGCTTATATTTTCTAAGTCTTTTTAAAATTTCATTTGCCTAGTAATTTCTCTGTACTATAAAAGTATTCATTTGAAGGACTGGAAATTAAAAAAATAAAAACTGATCCCTCACCACACATAACTTGGAAAGCACTGAAGTCAATTATTGAAGTGGATGTGTGAATGAAAAGAAAACGGGAATGCAGCCTTCAATGTATCTAAAATGGATGGCCAAAAAATGAGATTTCAAAGGCAAAACTTAAGCTTTATGATAAATAGGAACTCAGCAAACTTGTTTAACATTAACATTTTTATTACTCCTAAAATATTTACTTTAAATATGGATAGCTAACTAGATATAAAATCTACTTTTTCTATTAAAAAAAACACGAGTAAGAAAAACCTCTGTAACTTAAATATTACCTTAAATTAATATAATCTTTACCCATCTTTCCTTCTGGAAATTCACACCTAAATTATGATAAAATGAAATCTATTTACCACATGTAAAACACTCACACTACCATTCCTAAAAGAATCTTACAGAACATGAAAAACTAAAGGCCAGGTGTGGTGGCTCATGCCTGTAATCCCAGCACTTTGGGAGGACGAGGCAGGTGGATCACGAGGTCAAGAGATCGAGACCACCCTGCCCAACATGGTGAAACCCCGTCTCTACTAAAAATACAAAAATTAGCTGGACATGGTGGCACGTGCCTGTAGTCCCAGCTACTCAGGAGGCAGAGGCAGGAGAATCACTTGAACTGGGGAGGTGACAGTTGCAGTGAGCAGAGATTGCGCCACTGCACTCCGGCCTGGCAACAGAGCAAGACAAAAAAACAAAACACATGAAAAACTAAAATGTCAAATAGTTCTTTAAAATTAGGCTTTTGAATATTCAAAAGGAAAACCAGGTACATTTTACAAGATATTTCTTACAAGTTGTTAAATTTTACAACTACATTATTCAGGAAGAGAGAAATGATTTATTAATGAACATTTTTCCATTTGGGTATATTTTGGATGCTTAATATAATTCAAATCTTTGAAACACAAAATGGAATCAAGCCATTTTTGTTATAAGCTTAGACATTATTGACTTTTTTTTTAAGTAAGCAAAGAGAGTCAAAACGAAGCAGGGAAGAAGGGTGGAAAGCAACTCGCTCCAGGATTTAGGGGAAACGCATCAGATTTGCTAAGCATGTGGAACCTTCTAATACCTTCTCAGCCAGGGCCTCAGTCCCTGAATGGGCTGTGGGAGGCATCCACACACAGGTAGATGTTAAGTTCTGGGAGCTTGAAATATCACTTAGCTAAGACTGAGGTAGGCTAGGCATGAATCACTTATTGGATACCGTTTTAAGGTTAACTGAACCTGCCTACCTAGACAGGACCATCTCTTCATTGGACATGGGCAATTTCCCTGAGCTAATGTGTCAGCGCTTTGGTTTCCTGGGATGAGGCAGATGGCCAAAGAGAGAAAGCGCTCCTAAAACTGTGTTCTTGTGTGGAATGCCACAGAAACACTCAATCTAAGAGAATCACAGTGAAACCCTGTTATAGCCAGTGTGAAGGAACAAAGATAAACACCAGGCTTCTCCAAGAGGAGGAGGAAATATATACATATTTCTTACACACATATATATAATATACATACACACACACACACACACACACACACACACACAGGGGTGTGAAGAGTTTTAGAAGGATACTTTCCTATACAGTCATGCACTGTGTAATCATGTTTTGGTTGAGGGACCAACATACAACAGTGGTCCCCTAAGATTATGATACTGTACTTTTGCTGTACCTCTTCTATGTTTAGATCTGTTCGCATACATCCAATACCATTGTGGTTAGGATGGCCTACAGTATTCAGTACAGTAGCATG